>NW_006913054.1:813107-2089880 GCF_000271625.1 Coniophora puteana RWD-64-598 SS2
GGGAATAGAAGACATGTCGAATATGAATAGGGAAGCGAGTCCGATGGAAATAGAATCTGTGGGTATGGGGAAATCGAAGCTCGCGAAGCGCCGGTTTTTAACTTCTTCGGCGCCTAAGCCCTTCGGGCTCAAAGTCTCATCAGGCACCTGAGGATCTTGTGTAGTAAAATCCCCGGTGCACATGTCCCGCAGTTCTGAAACATCACCTATTCCTAACATAGTCAAGTACTCTTTGTAAGCGTCGAGATCTGAGACTTCAAAGTATGGAAGCCAGCTTCTGTCTCCCGACTGCCATAGAATCTCAAACATAGCATTGCTTCGACTTCCCTTGTGAGATAGAATCCGATCAACTGACCATTCCACGTCGGGCATATCAAAATCGGCGATCTGATACTCAAGACGGCCTGGGAACAGCCTATCGTCATTTGGTACATGAATTCTCAGCAAAGAAGAGTGGAATACATCGTGGATTCCTCGTTGTTTCATCCGATCAGGTAATTCCACGCGGTATGAGTTATTTTTATAATCTTCGATGATTCTATATGGCCCGACAAACTTCGGGACCAGCTTACGGGCTAGACCCTTTGGTAAATTTAAGTTCTTCGTGGAGATGTACACGCGGTCTCCGATCACAAGAGGGCAGGCACGGCGCTTCTTATTTGCTTGGACAGTCTGTTTCACTCTCGCGGCTAGAATAGCGTCATGTGCAGCCATGATCGCCGCTTTCATCTTCTGGGCGTAAGTTCTAACCCCGGGGTATTCCTCTGGCTTCGCATTGTTCCAGATCATGGTGCGCGGAAGCCTTCCCGAATTCAGAAAGAATGGTGAGTACCCGGTCGAATCGGAGCGTGCTAAGTTTATGGCAAACTCTACTGCAGGAAGCTTCGCCACCCAGTCCTTCTGGTGTGGCGATATGCACGATCGGAGCATCTGCCCGATCGTTCGGTTTGCTCTTTCGGTCGAGCCATCCGTCTCGGGATGATATGCGCTCGACATCTTCAAGTTCACTCCAAGGAGTTTATTCAGGTGAGTCCAGAACCGACTCGTAAATAGAACGTCTCGATCGCTAATAATCGCTTTGGGAAGACCATGTAATTTATAGATCTCCGAGAACACCAGCTCAGCGATGTCGCGAGCGGTGTAGTTCTGCCGACTAGGCACCAAATGCACCATTGCAGTAAGTAGATCAATCACAACGGTGATTTCGTCATATTCAGCATCACGATCCTTTGACATTGGAAGCGGGCCGACGAAGTCGATCCCAATCGCTTCCCATGGCATTGAAGGTACAGGCAATGGATTCAATAATCCATAAGGTTTCTGATTCGGTGGCTTACTCTGTTGACAGGTCTTGCAGCTCTCGCAGTAGCTAGCCACGTCTTTCGACATGGTGGGCCACCAGACATATTCTTTGAGGTAAGCCAGTGTCTTTCTATTGCCTAAGTGTGCTAATAAAGAGTGCGCTTGCTCGATTAGAACTTCTCGTAGCTTTCGATTGTTCTTCATAATGTCAGGTATGCACAATACCACTCTATCGTACATTTTCTGTCTGAGATAACCATTCTCAAGCCAGAAGTTTCGGAATTGCTTCGGTGAGTCTACTATAGACTTGAAGAATGCATCTTCATTGTATCGATTTCTAACCTCCTCTAGTAGTTTCTCTTCATCAGGATAAGTGACAGGCAGACCAACAGGCCATGGAGGATCAAATTCGAGTGAGTTCTCGACTTCATCTGCCCAGCTGATCGGCTGTTCTTTTGCAGGTGCTGGTTCTGGAGGGCTTGGGGACTCCATTCCCCCCTCCATTCGTTCGCTAGGGCCCCGGAGAACGAATCCCCTGGCCACGCGTTTCGAAAACTCAACGGACGTCTCAGGACGTCCAGACTCAGGAGGTGGTAAGCTTTGTTTTCGCTGCTGCCGCGGCATTCGCGGCGCAGCCACAGGAGGTGCATCGTTCGGTGCGATTGCCCGAGTGTTGCTCGAACGCAGCGGTGCGTGTGGCGCGATGATTTGCGTCTGGCCTGATCGCGCCAGCGCATTTCTAGCAATTGCACCTGTGGTGCGCGGTGTAGCGGTCACACCGCTCTTGGACGGCGCCGGAACGCGTCCAATCGCACGTGCACCACTCTTCGGCGCGAACGGCCTGTTGAGACGTTCAACACCAACCGGGTTGCGTCGCCCGCTCGGTTTTGTGGGAGGCGAGCGCCCTGCCATCAGCGCTCCTTCGACACGAAGAGCGACATCGCGCAGCGGCGGCGCAATCGCAGCGGCGCCCTTCGACGCGCCGGTCTGCTGCGCTTGAAGCGACGCGTTCGGCTTTGACGCAGCAAGGCGCTGACTACGACGAGGCTCGGACAGCAGTTCTGCCGCCATCGCCTCTGCTCCAACCAATATTGGTGCGGTGATCATGTCGTCACGCACATTTACGAAGGTACGTTCGCCACTATCATCAAATTGCACATATTCTGACGGGGAGCGAACTGTTCCAGGCGCATCATTCAAATACATTCGCGACAACGCATCGGGCAGAACGTTCTCCTCGCCCGGTACATATAGAATCTCAAAGTCGAACTCGGATAATTTTAATAACCATCGAGCTTGGCGCCCGGACAAGTTCTTTTGGTTTGTCAGATATTCTAGGCCTTTATGGTCGGTTACCCAGGTAAAACGAGCGCCCTGAAGCACGTCTCGGTGGCGCAGCATAGTCTCTACTCCTGCTAACATTTCTTGTTCATGTACAGGATAGTTCCGCTGGGCTGGGTTCAGCTTTGCTGAATAGAAAGCTGCCACCTTGGCCTTTCGCCAGGTATCTCCCTGGGCAATTACTCCACCAATTCCGGCGCCAGAAGCGTCGGTTATCAGCCATATACGAGGTGCTGAAGCGCCATACTGAAGTGGCTTCCGGGAATGCGAAGCATGCTCTGCAATGAGCCGCTTCACTTCGTCAAATGCGCGCTGCTCGGTATGAGTCCAGCGCCAACCTCTCGACTCAGAACTCGCCTCAGCAAGTATTCCGAGCGGTTTTCGAATGTTGAAGCATTCGTCAGCTAGCCAGCCAGCAGCGCCCTCGAAGCGTTTGCAGGCAGTTCTATCGGTAGGCACTTTCCAGTTCTTAATATTGTCAACCTTAGCTGGATCCATACGGATTCCGCTGTCGTCGACTATCCGGCCTAATATTTTGACTTCCCGCAAAAGGAATTGAAGCTTCTTTTCACTCAGGTAAAGTTTCTCGCGTCGCAATATATTTATAATCGCTCTAACATGTTCTATGTGCTCCTCGAGGGTGTCTGAATAGATTATTATATCGTCGAGGTACACATCCATGAACCGGCCGATGTAGTCTGCGAACAGGTAATTCATCAGCGCTTGATAAGTCGCTGGAGCGTTGCAGTCGCCTTGCTGCACAACAAGGCTTACCATATTTCCATCGGGCGTGGTCACTGCCGAGCGAGGTACGTGTTCTGGTATTATTCTAATTTGCTCATAAGCGTCCTGACCATCCATTACAGAGCGATATGGCTTACGAGCGACGCGACGGAGTATTCCTTCCATGTCGGGCATAGGTGAGCTTAATTTCTTTGTATTCTTGTTCCGCTCCCTAAGGTCCACGACAACGCGGAGGCGTGTTTTATCCCCAGCCTTTGGAATGAGAAGCATCGGACATGTATTGCGCGCGGTGGACATCGCCCAGCGCCCGCTTTTGAGGTATGTATCTTTCTTTTCAACCCACGCCGGCCTCAGCGCTTCAGGACAGCGTGAGGGGCGCCACGGATACACCATCTCCTCGTCCACCAGAGGGATGGAGTGGTTTATGGCTCGGAACGGCGGCAGCGCCGTCGCTCCTGCCTGCGAGCAAAGCGGCCTGGCGAGTTCCTTAAGGTATATTCGTGCCTTTTCCAATGTGTCATTATAGATCTCCGCTGCTCGCGATTCCAGGACCGCGACCTGCTTGCCTTTCAGTGGCAGTGGGTCAATGCTTCCAATACGAACTCGAGGATCGTTGAAACCGAGGGTGACTTGATGCTGGTGCAGGAACGGAGTGCCCAGTATCAAATCGTAGTTCTGTAAGTTGATTATATCGAATTGTCTCTCGCAAGCGATACTCTGATATTCTATTCTCGCTTTTGCACAGTAGTTTGCCTTCGAACGTGAGCCCTGCACTGCTAGCTGAATGCCCAGCGGTTTTTCTAACGCAATCTTCTTTATTTTCAGTTGATCTGCCAGGTTTAACGACATAAAGTCGGCTAGCGATCCGGTGTCGAGCAGTGCTCGCGCCGGATGTCCATTTATATGAACTACTATGACAATAGGCTTCGGAACACAGCGCATGAAGTCCTTTGTGACTGCGGCATTCCGTTGCAGCGCAGGGTATTTGCCAGTGGGTACACTCATTCCGTTCAGTTCGATTATCTGAATTTTGTTATCGGCTTCTACCCATTCAACTTCGGGCATAGGGCGAAGGTATTCATCTGGGATAGATGCTAGGATCGCCTTTTCAATGTCAGAGGGTTCAGGTTGCTCAAGGATTGATAGTAAGTCATCCTCTTTGTCTCTAACAGGAGCCCACATGTCATTTTCAAGGTTCTGCACAGCTCGAAGGTATGTTTTGTGATACCAGTCCACAATACGAAATCTAACATCCTTCAGGCGTTTTGACTCGATCTCGACACGAAATTCGAGATCGTGGTCGATTATCTCATAGGTCTTGTAGAGACCACGTCGACAATCGAAACGCAGCCTCGGTGAGTCCTGAAGTCTCATTCCTCCAAGTGGCAGCTCACAATAGTTGTTCAGCACTAGAGCAGTTGCTTCGGCGAGCACATCGCCAAATTCGTCCTTCAGGTAAGCCCTTCGGCGGATATCCCGCCGCTTTCTCCAAGCGTTGTGCTTTACTGATGTGGCTCTGTGTTTCCAATACCATTCTCGTGCACGGAAGTACTCGTCCTCGAGCCATGCAGTGGGTATGATGATGTCGTCATCCCAGTGGCATTCATCCTCTACACAATGCTCAGTATCGCTCACTCGGAATGAGCGAAAGCGATCTGGATGGTGAGTCGTTTCACTCTCACTGTTGTCTCCCGGATAAACGATCCCTGATAGCATAGCTTGTATACGAATGCCGTACGGATCGTGCATCACGACGTGGTGAGCACGATCTCTATTTATATTCCATGGCCAGGTGAGATCGCCATCTGGGCCGACAATTTCTTGATGCCGACGCGAATGATGTTCTCCATTCGGAGGATCGTCGCCATCGCTCGGTTCATCATCAGGATCACTTGGTTCGTCTTCAGGATCACCATCACCACCGTTGTCTGGTGAGCAATCATTGCTCACGGGAATCTCTTCTCTCTCGGACTCAGAGTCCTCATTGTAGAAGTCCCAGAGCCTGTCTCGCCAGTTTGACGGTCCAGGTATGTTCTCATTGTCGTTTGCGAAAAGAAGGCTTGCAGAGCTATCTGACCATGTCAAATCTAGTTCTCCCTCATCCCTAGCAATTCTCGGGGGAGGGTCTATAATCGGGTCGAGTCCTGCTTGGAGCTCGGCAAGTGTCTCGATGTAGAGGGGCTCAGGTTCACTCCACTCGGACTCGGGCTCCGAGTTTTCAAAGTCTAGAGCCATTGAGTATAGCTCAAGCTCTGACCATTCAGCAAGCTCATACAGTGAGTCGCTGTCTTCCCAGTCGCCATCTGCAGCCTCAGAGTCAAACTCAGAGTCAGAGTTGTAGAGGACTTCGTCCATCATAAACACATCAACAGTCTCTTCAGCTGCCTCACGAAGAACTTCGGCATTTCGAAGGTCTATATCAATTCCGAACGAAGGTACGCCAGGAGGACGTCTACCATTCGATCCAGAACTAACTTTATTGCGATCTGGGCAGTTTCTGGACATATGTCCAGGCTTTCCACAGACAAAGCAGAGGTTTTCTGCTACATAGCGCTCCTTCTCCTTGTCGCTGAGACGAGGAGTGGAGGACTTAGGTCTATTCATACCCTTAGGTGCGTGTCTTTTATCCTTTCCTTTGAACTTGGGTTTAAAGTTCGATCCCGATCCGCCTCGGCGATCATGATCATTCTTCTTGTCGAATTTAGATGGTTTCTCGTCACCGTCGCGACGTTTATCATCCTTTCGATTGGATTTGTCCTTTTCCTTACGGTCTCGCGAAGGTGCGTGTATATTCATCGAAATTTCAATTATCTCTGCGGCTGATACTACATCCTCGAACGAGGAGACCTCAGGATTGAGGCGATCGCGCCACAATTGTGCTTGTATCTGTCGAGAGAGACCAGACCACAGCTTAGTCACTTTTACTCGCTCGTCTGTGTCTCCAACCATGTTCCATAGTTCGGTGAGTTCATACACAAATTCTCGGACTGATTTATCATTCTGATAGCATCTCCGAAGTCTCTCCCGCATCCGCGATCGGAAATCGACGGGGAAACAATAGTTAAACATCTCGCGGAAGAACCGAGGGAGACGCCAACCGTACGGGTCCATTGAAACACGACGCGTATAGAACTCGCGCGCCCGCCCTTCAAGGAACCGTGCGATTACGAACACCTGTTCGCCATCGGGAACTTCACCATCAGAGACGTATGCAGCCGACTCTGTTATGAAACGATGGAATTCTTGCGGCTCGCTGTCGCGTCCATGGTAAGCTACCGGTGGCACAGGCTTCAGTTTGCTGCGTTTTGACTTCTTTGACTTCTTAGATTTCTTCGATTTTCGCTTTCTACGCGAACGACGCTCTTCTTCGTCAGAACTGGACGATGACGACAAACTCGAGCTGGAAGAGCTCGACGAACTCGACGAACTCGACGAGCTCGTGTCTGTCTCGTCTCCAGAGTCACCCGGAGGGCTTCCAGCACCTCCCGATCTCTTATCTAAGGTAGGCTTCTTTTTCTTTCTAGCGTCCGCGTCGATTCGGGCTAATGCTCTGCCGACGTAACTGCTGGGCTCGATCTGCTGGATTGGCTCCATTGATCCGGGCGTGGCTATGCGCACCGCGTGCTTCGTCTTCGAGCGCGCCAGCGCATGGTCGACGAGTCTGGCGACGGGCGTCGTCGCGTCATCGCCATTCATATCAATCGACTGAAGCGGTGCGCGTTTCGTCTTCTTCTTATCTTTCTGAGATTTAGACTTATTCTTGCCTTTGTTCAAAGCGACGCCAATGCTGGCCGACGCCGGGGCAGCGACCGGTTGTATAACCTCAATTTCAATGGGTTCAGGCGCCCCGTTTGCTCGTGCAGGTGCGTTCGAATTCTCGTTTTCATTTCTATTCAAATTGACTGTACTAGGCCGACCCCGCTCTGGGTTCGGCTCCGACTGCGCCTCGCGATCGAGGTCACGCGCGAGGTTCCAGGACTCGAGGGCAGCCCTTTGCCCGCTCGGATCCACCTCCTCGTCTGGGAGGTTCAATCCGCCCCAGTTTCGGGGATCAACGCCCTTCCCTTTTGGCTGGGAAGGGCCTTCTTGGCGAGAGCCGTTCTCGCCGTCCTCGCTGGACGAGCTCTCGCGCTCGTCGCCATTAGGTGAGTTGTTTCGAGCGTTCCTCAACGCTTCGTAACGCCTGCCGAGGAGCACTCGCTCCTCGGCGGTCAGGTTCTGCTCTGCGGCCCGCACGGTACTGACGGGGCTCGCAGGCGCCCGACCTTGCTTGGTCGGGTTGCCGCTAGGGCTGCGGCGACGGCGCTTTGGGCTCACCAAGGTCCAGGGACGGCCGTCGCCGTCTTCTCCTCCGGACCCACCGAAGACGTCGTCATTGGTCGCCTTGGAAGCGCGAGGCTCCGGGCGACCTGTCTGCTCGTCGGTCTCGCGACCGACGGCGCTCTCCGACTCGCCCGCAACGGGCGCGTCGGTGTTCTCCTCCGTCGGCAAGTGGCCGGGAGGGTTCCTCGGGCTGACGACGTCACTATAAGTGCGTCCGCCCGGGGTATAGCGTCCAGCTGGGCGCGGCTCCACAGGAGCAGGCAGAATTTCACGAGTTTGAGACGGATGGGGACCGAGGGGGCGTTGGTGGGGACAGGTCTTGTAAAGCGATGCCCAGACTGCGCGTTCGAGTGTGAGATCGTATGTGAGGTCTCGGCGCGCGAGCAGCCGGACGCTCACTCATCGGTATTGACTCACGGTACCGTATGTCTCGCGGACATTATTGTTGTAGGTCACGACCCCGGGTTGGTCGCTGACTGATCTCGCTATGTCTCAGTTTATTCGGCACAGTGCTCTTGTATGTCTACGTTGGGCGGGGCCCAACCATCGTGTATTTAAGTAGCCTACGAACCTCTGTATTCGCTAGTGTTACTGGAACCTCGATATTTCGACCTGTGACCTCTCTGCCCGACTTCCCATCTAAATCGTAACCAACCGTGTGCCGCCGCGTCAAGATCATCGCACGCTCTTCGACCCGTCGCCACATATTTTTCACAGTAGCTAAGTATTCGTGTTAACTTCCGTAGTCTGATCAACTATAGGAAACCTTACCTTCATGGCCATTAAAACCCGCGCGCAACTCAAGGTCGTCCCTGCCGAGCAGGCGACCAACAGCGACTCCGGAGGAGTCCCTCGAGATGAGTCCCCTTCTCGTACTAGCGAGCTGACTCCTCTCGCAGACAACCCTCAGGCCCCAGCGGCTGAGACTATCCTCACCCGCACGTCATCCATTCATCATGCCATGTTTGCCACACACGAGCCAACCCGAAAAAGGGTGTTCGATGTCGAGAAAAACAGCGAGACTCGACTGCTCTGCGCGAGGTGGGCCCTCACTCGGTGCGCGAAGCGGGTCACTTGCATGGATCTGGATGCGTCAGACGCTGAGGAACTGCCTCAAATTGTTGTATGGGAGGCAAATGAGGCGGACGGTATGGAAGCACACGAGGTTCATTGCCTGGACGTGACGTCTTATGATGGCTGTAAACGGGCTGTTGTCGTCCTTGAGCTGCACGGGCAAGGACCTCCTGTCTATCGGATCGAAGTGTGAGCTTTTCTCTCCTTCTATCTGCTCAATAATCGAGTAACCGCTGTGAATGCTACTCCAAGCGTCGTTCTCAAGGTACAACTTGACAGTGCTTACAACAAATTAGGTCTTCACTTTGAGGAAGTATACCGACGATTGGAAACACATGGTGTTGACTACTTTCGATGCGTGGACTCACATTTAAGCCCTTCGACGCTGGTGGTTCGGATGAAAACATATCAAGGCAGCGTACACATCTGGGACGTTGACCAGTTGAGCAAGGAGCCCGTCACTATACCCAGGGAGGACATTGGAACTGTAGCACAGGGTCATCGGGCGCCATCTCCTTTTTGTAACTGATTCTTCCAGGAGGGTTGGATGAACCTTTTGACGTGTAAAACTCACCTGATCACCGTCGTTGGAGACTCCTTTACACCGCCCATCACCCGAATACGCGCCAGGCCTCTCTCCTCTGTTTTCGCGGGGGTGACGGGCGTTAGCGCAAAATCTGGCACTGTCAGCAACATCATCTTCCAGGACGTGACCATGCTTCGCGACTCGATTGTCAACCCCCAAACCGGCATGACAGAAGTCGTGCTTGTCGGAGTTGTCAGGACCGCATGGGATGAGATTTTGTTGATGATGATGCGCGCGGCTGCTCATACCGCCCCTTCAAGGCCCCTTGAGTGACGGATATATTCAAACCTCCATTGAAAGGCTTGTGGACTTTGCATTCGACCCGTGTTTAATCCTCACTCCGTCGTGGATCGGATCTACGCGAATCCTTTGGTCTATCAAAGAATCATCATACGGACAGCTCGCCGCCGTAGAAGTGGCGTACGGTATTGGAGGACCGGGTGCGAGTATAGCACGCGCTTCGAACCTAGGTGTTGCAAGTGGTGTTCAGAGGCTGTTCTGGCATCGTGATACAGTATTAATGCAGTCTTTTGAGAACGAGCCGTATTTGGGGAGGGTGTTGTATGTGTCCAATGCTCAGGATGAGGGATCTGAGCGAAGGTTTGGTGCCCCAAAGGAAGAGAGGATGAAGCTTTGTCTATGTGTTACGTTACATTTATTCACACCTAGACAATCCCTACATCGTTCTGGCTTGCGCATAATATACCCATCCCAACACGCGACTTGGACTGTCCTTGCTCTGCCGTCACACAAGTTGGAACTCTCCATTGAAAGGAGCGCTGACATCTTGGCAAAGTACACTCGCTGACTTTTGTCCAGTGTGGCCCTTAGGAATCCCTTTGGCTCACACGAGTACCCTCAAAAAGAGTTGGGGAGGATTGCATCTGTATAATCCTTGGGATGAGGAAGAAACTAGTAAGAAAAGCGTAGATGATGCCCCAGAAGAAGGGTGGACGAGGCTTTGTGTACTTGATTTTCGTAAAGAGCTTACCTAGGACTGATCAAAGCGTTGATGCTGTCGAACTTTCTCAAACTTTTAGCCCCTATGTTGGGCGTCAGATTAGTCATGGTTTTCGGCGCGTCGTGACGCTGTCTTTCTTCACCGTACGCGTTTCCCTGTACAAGTACTCCAGTAGAACCTGGGCTTCAAGCCATCGACACCCTCCCTACACTACCGCTCATTCATGCTAGGAGTCGACCCATGGTGGGACCGACTCGCCCTCCTGTACCAACACGAAGCCATCCGGCGCACACGCGCAACCCACGAGCGCGCCGACCTCACCCCTTCAGAGCGCCTACACGCCCAACACGAATTCGAGCCGGGCGAAATCGCACACGTCACGAGCGCAGGCGGCGTGCGCCTCGCGTTCTACGAGTTCCTGCTCTCGCAGGGCCTGGAGCTGCGCGGGGACGAGCCGCGGCGGCGCGCGGTCGCGCTGCAGCACGCGCAGCTCACGGGCAAGTTCGCGCTCGTGCTCGAGCGCCTCGGCGGGGGCCGGTATCTCGTGTGCTATCTCGCGAGCTATGGTGCGATTCGGCATAGCAGGAGTATGTCGCCTGTGAAGCAGTTTTTCAGTGTCGCGCTGGGGGGCGCGGGCGCGAGGAATTGGCCGCCGGATACGCCTGCGTTTCGGACGAGGCCGGAGTGGAAAATTAGGCCGGGCGCGGGGAGCGGGTATCTGTTTGTGTGTCCGGTAGTGAGGAGCGGGCTGGTGAAGACGACGGGATATCGGCGGGCCACGCTGAGGATGGGGGAGCTGGACAGGCTCAAGGCTGCGTACCGGGATAGGCTTACGGTGAGTTCTCGATTGTTCTTTGGTGAATGAGAGTGGGCTCATATATTGAAAGGTTTTTGATAAACAACATCTCAAACTCAGGGCAGCTGAAGAGGAGTGGATGAAAGTTCAAGAAAGGTACGGAATCAACTTGGACTACTCGGAGCCGGAGACGCTGGCAGCGTTGGCACGGTTGCAACCAGACCAGAACGACCAGGGTGAGCCAGCCTCTTACACCTGCCTAGTATTTTGTCTCTACTTGACCACTAATCCGCAACCTGCAGATGAGGTGCCCCCGGTAGAGTCTGCTACAGACGGTGCAAATGACCAGCTGCCACCTCTAACACCGCTGAGGCAGAGGAAGTGGATACCTCCGCCAAGGCTCGCTCATTCCAAAGGAAACTGGAACTATATTCGAGAGCCTCTCCAACACATCCGCCACGACCTTCTCAGTGCCTCACCTTACCTAGACCGCATGCTGCCCTTGCCTTCGCGGATTCCCTACCTCCCTCGGGTGCCGTTCCCATACAGAAGAAAGCCCCCAGGGCTCTCCCTTTACCGGCGCTTGGTCTACCTTTGACTGCGACACGCCGAGTCTTCTCATGACAAACGAACGGCATTTCCCTAACATAACCAATCGCCTTCAACCTTGAAACACGAAAGCGATGATATCAATGCGTTGCTATCTGTACAAGTGGTTGCAAGAAAACGGGAACATCGTCGTCTCTCCTTCAAGCCTCTGTCATCAACCTCGAGAGCCCGTTGGCCACCACGCCGAACGTGCCCAGAGAGGATGAGCCTAATCATGGTCACGGGTCAGGACACAGCAGGTGGATACGCATGGAAGCAAGGAACCTACCTTGAGAGCCCGCGCTGGTGCCGATTTGGGTAGGGGCAGTGGGCTGGAGAATCTGTGTCGCGGAGTCGAACTTCCATCCCTGCGCGTTTGCGACTAGAGTAGAGCGTAGAGCAGCAGCGGTCAACGCGTCGTACTTGATTAGTGTCGTTGAGTACGTACTAGATAGAAGTTGGTCCTGCTGCATGCCCAAGTACGCCTGGGCTTCCGATAGAGGAATTGACGTGAACGCCTTGGAAAGGAGGGTGAAAGTTCGTTGCTGGAATGACTCTGGAACATTGGCTGTCGTCAGCTACTTCTGCGTTCGTTTACTCACAAGCGAGCGTCGTGGGTAGCACGTACCGACAAAGGTCTGCGACATCGACGCGACGAGTTGAGCGAGGTTCGGATCCGCGAGGTGACCCTGCTGCGAGAGCAGGAAGATCTCCTGCGCGCGCGCGTAGATGTTCTCGTATTTTCGTTCCAGGGTGGAGGCGAGCAGTCTCATGAGCGCCTGGGTGAGGGGGTGCGAGACGAGCGCCGTCGAGGGCAGCTTGGGCAGGCGCATGAGGGCGTGGTGGGCTGGTGTTCTGCGAAGGGCATCGGACTCAGGGGTTAGAAACGACTATGAAGGATGGATGCTGGTAGAGCGTGTAGCACGCACAGGTCATCGATGATGAGGTAGGAGAGGACTAGAGGCGCGATGACGAGCAGCCGTGAGGGCGACGCGTCCCCTTCAACCTATGTAGTAGGTACATTAGGAGTACGTTGGTGATTGCGTTTCGACAAACGCACATTCAGATCGGTGACTTCAGCTACATATGCCGCCTCGCTGTACTTGCCCTGCGATACGAGAGCGGCGATCTGGGGGAACGTGCGCTGGTAGACGTCCCCCTGTGCACCAGCGGGCGCTGGGCCAGCCTGAGCCTGCGACACGGCTGGTGCGCCCTCGGTGGCTGCAGGAGGTCCAGGAGCGGCAGTGGCGGGCTGAGGGCTGGCGACGCCCGCGAGTGCAGCGTCTCTGGCTGCGTCGAGCTGCTCCGTCGCGCTCGTGGGTGGTGGTGTGGGCGGGCCTCCTTGCATCATCTCAATGGGCGGGTGTGTGTAGGGGGCAGGGGCGCGGACAAAGTATGCAGATTACAGGCGCGCTGTCATTACACTGCTAAACAAGTACTCGCTTATCCCCACACGACCTCTGCGTCACCCACACCACTACCATCTCCATCAGCATGGACGCCGGCGACGATGAAATCGAGTCGATCCTCCACATCGCCAGAGAAGTGATGGGTGAGACTGTTTCATTATAATCGCGCGCGCATAATAATATGTGCTGATGAGTATGCAGTATACAAGATCCCGCCCCTGCGCAAGAACGAGGGCCACCGCGCGAACGAGTGGGGCGACCTCACGCAGTGGCTCTGGAAAGGCCGCATGCGCATCGTCGAGAAGGGCAGCGTCGCCACGATACTGTTCGAGGACGGCACGACAGGTGGGGCACGCCATGTTTTCAAGACAGGTTGAGCTGGGCTGACGGTGTGTCCCCGGACAGGCGAACGTGAGTGACCGTCATCTGCTTGGTGCGAGTACTTCGTGATGCAGACGCGCTGTTCTGCCTCTGTGCTACGTATTGCAGTGTTCGCAAAGGCGGAATACGACACCACGAAGCCCTCCGTCGAGGCCGTCCTGGATTCGTCTCGGTACTTTGTCGTCCGCGTCGAGGAGGCGGGCAAGAAGGCCTACATCGGCATGGGCTTCGCCGAGCGCACGGATAGTTTTGACTTTAGTGAGCACACCTTCCCATCTCTCGACCTTGCAGCTTGCATATGGGTCTAACCGCCCAACGCGCAGACGTGGCTCTCCAAGATTACACCAAGTAAGCAATACACCCCTTGCATGACCATCCCTCCATCCGTGCACCATTCATCACTGAATATGATTCGCTAACCGCCCCGGCCCGCTCCTATTAGGCGCTGCAAAGCTCGGCTGAACCCTCCCAGTCCGACCGAGGAGACTCCATCCCCGCACGTCCCTACCGGTCCCAAGAAGGACTACTCCCTGAAGGAGGGCCAGACTTTCTCCATAAACATCCCTGGGAGGGAGAAGAAATCCGGCAGTGGAACCAATCTGCTGGGGTCCGACTCGACTTCCTCCGGGGGTGGAGGAGGATTTGGCGGTGGCATTCCTTTGCTCCCGCCGCCGCCGAGCTCGGGGAAGAAGAGGTAATGCAAAGCAAAGGAAGGAGGAATAAGTGTGTTCGTCTGTCAGAAGAACTTGGATTACGTGTCTTGATTGTAGGATTCCGCAATCTAACGCGCTGTTGTACGATGAGGCCTGTCATCTGACTGATTTCCTTTAAGCCATCTCTGTGTTAGTTTACCCTACCACTGGGCGCATGTCCTCAGGCGGATCATTCCTCCAGCTTGGTGGGTCCCTGGTAGAACAGGATATGACGCGTTACCGAAGACATCCCGAAATTCAACTGAAGCAGTACGTTCGCGGTACCGTCAGGTCTATTCTAATTTTATTGCCGCCAAGGTTTTGTGTTCCGCATCCCTAGGCTCCCTTCATGCTATCGTAACCTTCGCTGTATCTTTGGAGAACAGTGCGCTCGTGCTCAGTAGAGTGCATGTGCGACGCCTTCAGGGTGAGATATCTTTAGAGCATTCAATGAAAGTCACGCGGTCCCCGCAACCAGCAGGCCTCATATCCAGGTACCGTCACGGTTGAATTCATCTCGCTACAGACTGCATACACCATCTTGAGCAGGAAATGGCCTTTTCTCCTGCACTCCATCATGTTGCGATCGACCGACAATGGACTGTCCTGCCTCCACAATGCACGAAGACTCAGCAAAGTGTGCAGGATCCCTGACAATGTTCCTTTTCTTGACAGATCATATCCATACATTACGCGACTTGATATATCCGATCTTCAACCGGCCAAGAGCCTTTCATGTCTACTTCTTTCAGGGGCAAACACTCTGTTCGCTGTCAACCATCATCTTGCTGTCCCCACCGCATTCTGTGTCGCTGTCCCCATGATGCTCTTTCGTTAACCCCGCCATCCTCATTCAAGTGCTTGACTATAGGCTTTCCGATATGTTTCCGCCCTGCGTTTCCGGCCTTTTGCCGTCGTGTTGGTGGTCTCCTTGGTTCTGAATGCCTTCACGGAAAGAAGTTTCGTGAACGGAGGGAGTATAAAATCCATGGGTCTCAGTCCCATATCTCCTCGTCACTAGCAACATGTTCTCGCCTGTAGTCCTCGGCGCACTCGCAGCTCTCCTCCCTGCAGCGGTTCAGGCTATACCATCCTCCGCTCAGGCTCGGGCTGCCGACGCAATAGCCAACCCATACACCGGATACACCGTACGTCAACCCCACCTCCATCCTCAGTGCCTACTTTGACCCACGACTACGCCGCCTCTCTCAGATCTTCAAAAACCCGGAATACGTCGCCGAGGTGCAAGCCGCCGTCCAGCAGATCAGCGACTCCTCCCTCGCCTCGGCCGCCGCGGGCGTCGAGGACGTGCCCGTGTTCTTCTGGCTCGACCAGGTTGCCAAAGTCCCGAACCTCACCACGTACCTCGCCGCCGCCGACGCGGAGGCGAAGAGCTCGGGGAGCCAGCAGCTGTTCCAGATCGTCGTGTACGATCTGCCCGACCGCGACTGCGCGGCGGCCGCGTCGAACGGGGAGTTCTCGATCTCCGACAACGGCCAGACGAATTATGAGAACTACATTGATCAGATTGTGGCCAGCATTAAGCGTGCGTGCTTTGGCTGATGTCGGTGAGATGTGCAGCGGCTTATTGGTTTGGTGTGCAGAGTATCCCGATGTTCGCGTCGTGGCTGTCGTTGAGCCCGACTCTATGGCCAACCTCGTCACCAACTTGAGCGTCCAGAAGTGCGCGGATGCCGAGTCTACGTACAAGGTATGTTAAATCCTCGCTTGTAAGATGGATCTGGCTGACTGTATGTTTCATTTGGTTTAGACTTGCGTTGCATATGCCATTGAACAGCTCGCCACGGTTGGGGTTTACATGTACCTCGATGCAGGTCACGCTGGCTGGCTCGGTTGGCCCGCCAATCTCTCCCCGGCCGCCGAGCTCTTCGCCCAGATGTACAGCACCACTGGATCCAGCCCCTACTTCCGCGGTCTTGCTACCAGTAAGCCGCCTCCCAACCGTAAACCTGTAGGGATGATCTGATCACTCTGTAGACGTTGCGAACTACAACTCGCTGACCACCGACTCGCCCGATCCCATCACATCCGGCGACTCCAACTACGACGAGCTGCTCTACATCGAGGTTCGCCCCACTCACTCCTCACTATCCCGTAACAACACCCCCGCTAACTCCTCCGCACCTCGCATCATACAGGCGCTCTCCCCTCTGCTGGTAGACAACGGCTTCCCCGCCCAGTTCATCGTCGAGCAGGCCCGCTCGGGCGTGCAGAACATCCGCAGCGCGTGGGGCGACTGGTGCAACGTCAAGGGCGCGGGCTTCGGCCTCCGCCCGTCGACGGACACGCCCTCGTCGCTCATCGACTCGATCGTGTGGGTCAAGCCCGGTGGCGAGGCCGACGGGACGAGCAACTCGAGCGCGGCGCGGTATGACTACCACTGCTCGCTGGTGAGTGCACTCATAGTTGGGTCTTGCGGCGTTGGATGGGTGCTGATCATGGTGTTTTCTTATCTTCCAGAGCGATGCGCTCCAGCCTGCACCCGAGGCGGGGACGTGGTTCCAGACGTACTTCGAGGACTTGGTGTCTGGCGCGAACCCGGCTTTCTAGATTGTTCTCACTGGTGTTCTGGTTTGATTGTTTATGCTATGGGTAACTTGTGGTTTTGGGTCAATTGTCATAACGCGCTTTGGTCTATCGAAGAAGCTCGTGACAAACTTAGGTCAGGGCACAATAAAAATGAGAGTACACTTTGAAGCGCTTTCTCTTCGCTGGGCGCTGATGGCTCACACGGCATCCCGGGTAAAACTATCATGACATCCAAGCTCAGTCCATCACAATAAGCGTGCTCACTGTTCTCTCAACTCGATCACGGTGTTGTGTGCTAAAACCAAATAACTAGACGGCCCGTTTACTCTCTAGTCCTCGCCCTTTCCCATCATTCCATGGGGGTTGTGCATGCGGATGCGCACCCTTCCTCCGCGATCAGGTAAAGTTCCACATCAGACTCTGCTGAAAAACGATAGAGATCGTATGTATACGTACAAACTTTCCAACATTTCAAACTTGCCCTATATACACACGACATAATGCTCTTCATTGCATGCTACATTCTCTTGACAGGCAAGCAGTAACTGCTTAGCGCCCTTGGCCTGGTGGCGTCTCCGCCACCCCGCGAAAGGATAGCGCCGAACGATCGGGCTGTCGCGGTACAGCGCAAGCGGGAGCTTTTCAAAAACACCGTGTCGGGATATGCAGACGTGCCCTCGCCGACGTCCGAGGAAACTGAAGTACTGGACATTAATATTCGTTCCCGCCACCGCTCGTAGCACAGCACCGGTGACTCACCGAGCGCCGGGGCGCGCGGCGGCAAATAGACGCTTATAGGCAGATCCCTTTTGTTCTTCTAGCTCTCTCCCGCACTTCCGCACGTCATTGGAATCATCATATGCACTGCGCACACGCATGAACAACGCTGCTACGTCGAGTATTGCTGCGAGCGCGCGCTGGGAACGTAAACCTAAATGCTGGCTTCAAGACGCCGCCCGCCGCCTCCCGTCTGCCGTCAGAGTTCACGGTTTTGGTTATTGTCAACGTCCCGCTGTCCTCTCGATGTCTCGTATGGACAGCATCAGCGCCTCGCTCTCCACCGTGGTTGAGGGACGACGTCATACACGTCGGGGATCCTCTGGGCGATGAGAGTTCGACAGACAAACCTGTGAAAGAGCGGCCCGCTCCCGCACGCAACACTGGGCGGGATGCCGTCAGTATTCATCTTGAAGTCCATTCTGCTTCGGCAGACATTGACTTGAAAAATGCTGGCATAGCAAAGAAATGTTCTGATGAGCGACTGTCACTCTGCCAGAACCGAGGACTAAAATTCTTGTGAGCCACGACAATAACATGCATACAAAACTGACTTTTCTAGTATCAGTGACCGACAAACAGGCGGCGTTCTCCTCCATCCCCACACTCGCATTGTACAACGGAAGCGGCGTACCTTTATTTCCATTTCATACCATTGTGGCAGCTTTGTGGCCCACTACGTACATACTCAAAAGACTGTACCTTAACGGATGCATATGTTATACGCGCATTAATTATGCGCCGACAATGTGCTCCCTTAATTCGATCGCCCTTTTATATTAAATAGGAGGCCGGGGCTTGCTCTTGTCCCAGCCTCCGTGCCTCCGAGCATTTCATGCCCACGCGAGAATGCGTTCCTCGCAGACGGAGATGACGGACTTGCCTTAAATACCGTAATACGAGGAGGAAACTCCAAAGACCAGCCACAATTTCAATGAATGAAAGGCGGGTTGAAATGCTCACTGTAGGCTCGGACGACTCGGACGGCCTCGATCGGCTGACTGTAAGCTTCTCGGTGCTGACGTTTTGCCCTCAGGCCACTCCGAGTCGGACTCACAGCGGCATTGTTCCTTCGGACGTTGGTAGACGATGCGGCGACGCACGGTGAAGCCTTGGGGAGAACAAGGAGGCGTCGAACAGAACAAGACTGCTCTCGGTCCCGCAAAACAATGTTGATGATGAGATACTCGCAGCGCGCGGCTGTTCTTGCCTAACACTGAGAGTCATCGTCGCACATATGCGCGCGTGAAGTGGGTGATAAGGGACAAGTTGAGACTGCCTGTCATATCAAATGACCGTCGGCGCTGCCCAAGGTGGCCATCTCATCCGATCGTCTCGCCCATACACTGGTCATAATTATGAAAGTTCCCCAGATACGTCATACAGCTTATGCTCGCCGTCTCGGAGACGATGTTCATGCGGGTTCATTCTCGGCTTGCCCTATATGTTGCCGTCGAGAAGAAGAATTTAAATACGAGACAAGGCCGGCGGGAACAAGGTCTCCAAGAACAGAGTTTGAGCGGTGCATGGAGAGATCGCTACAGCCCGTTCTTCTGCAATGCATCATCTTGGAAGCCTTGTGCTTTCGTCTTCGTAACCGAGGGTACATCTGTTTTCTTGATTGACTGTTCATCAGGCGATGAAAACTTTGGACATCGCAAGATTGCATCAAGGGAGATCAAGGTACACGGAGCTGGACGGCGCGTCACGACGAGCCACAGTGGCTCACAGTGACCCACACAGGACAAATTAAGCTTCGCGTCGGGGACGGGGCCTGTCAGATCTCGAGCTAGAGATTGACACGAAGCCGATATCGAGGATCAGCTGAAAGATAGGAGCATAGTCTAATAATCACGTTAGTATGGCAAAGCGTATTAGCTAGACTCGGCAGCAAGAAAAGACTAGCCTTTGGGCAGTCGTGGGGTTCGAAAAACTCGGGCCCTGGACGCTTCGCGCCGCCGTGCCGACTGTCATCTGGACAGCAATCTGAGACAGGCGCTCTTGTTCTCGTCCTGACACGCGATCCTCCTGTCGTTGTCGCTGTAAAGCGTGACGTAGCGCACGCGAGATGCGGCAACGACGACATACGAAAGAGTTTTTTTTCCTTCCGTGCCGCCCTTTTGCTGCGTGGTCGTTGTGCGAGGAGGGACAAGGTCTCAGCGCTCAGCAGTAGGGATCGACGGCGAGCACTCTCGATGGAGATGGCTTGCGGCACATGGCTGTCCTAGATTGAGATTCATCGGCAGTAAATGGGCTATGAGACTGGCCGAGGACAATAGAGATCATCCGGCGGGAGGACGGAGATGGTGCGATTCGGACGGGGACGGCCGGAGGGGACGGGCACGTGCTGGTGGATCAATTGTTTAGGTCAGTTCTGGGGAGTGCGTTCCTTTCGTATTTTCCATATGCATCGGACGGGGGAGGCGCAGAGACAGGGGTGGCGAGTCGCTATGTTGGTGATGTTGATCACGGCACAGCGGGTGGCGGGGCAGTTTTTACATGTCCACAAAAGGAGATAAGAAAAGTTTATATGGCATATGATAGGATTACCGAATGCAATAAAGCGAGGCTACCGACGACCCTGCTGTCTCTGGAGTGTGCCGCACTAGCACTGGCGCCCAAGGAGACGCTGGATTTGCATTCCTTTTTCCCATTCCGCGGCTGCATCTCCATCATACGCTAAGCCTCCGATACTTCCAAATCGGCAGCGCCTTCTTCTCCTTCTCCCGCTGGACCCCTCTTGCCTTTTGCGGCGGACACCCATTCGTCGTCTTTCCATCTACCGAGCAGCGTGCAACAAGACAATAGCCCTGGGAGCTCATCCACTCTTAAAAACCCTGCCATGCTCCCTTCAACAATCCAACAAGCCCCCGGCTCCACCTCAGGGCACCACAAGCCCCCCTCATACACCCAGGCTCAGCAACAAGCCTCCGCCACGCGCACCCATACTCAACCCCACCCCCACACGAATACCCATACGCACACCCACGGCCCGAGACGCGGTCACCATCACACCCCGTCCATCGACATCTCCTTCGCCCCGGGTGCACCCCTCCCCGACGCCATGTCGCCCCTCGCACTCCAACCCCGCCCATTTCCACCGCCCACCCTCACCGACGTTCCGGTCGAGTACATATTCGATCAGCTACGGAACCTCGCTCCATATTACTGGAATAAGCCCGAGACCGCCGACTGTACCATCGGTATGTTCACCGCGTCACATACGCATTTTACACCAATCTCATCTCGCCTGTAGTAATCCCAGTCCCAAATAACCGCCCCCGCCCACTTCAGGCGCTTTCGACGCCCGAGTCGGCGGCAGAGCACGCAGCACGGCGACGGGCTATGGAGTACGCGTTTAACAGCCATCCGGCCCATCCTCCGATCGTGCTCAAGGTTTGTTACTTCTCCCGACATTAACCCCTATCTTTGTGATTAACCGCCACCTTTAATTAGTTGCATGTAGACTATCTCACCGCGCGGTCCACGTTCCTCCGCGGCCTCTTCACTGGCAAATCACCTCACGAGCTTCTCCAGGACTTCCGACGCACCTCCTCCTCCGGCACTGCACCGTCCTCACCGCCCCCTATCCCCCCATCCCGCCTCCCACGCGTCCTCCCAAATTCGCCGCCGGGCCACCCGATCGTCGTGCTGCCCGTGCCCGACCCAGCCTCGATCCACCTCGTTTTCTACTGGATGTATCACGGCAAGACGCGCTCGCTCGAGGACTGTCTCGCGCAGGGCATCGTCGAGTGGGAAGGCGTCGCGCGCAACGTCGAGTACCTCGGCCTCCCGAGCGAGATCAAGATCTTCCTCGGGCGGTGGTACGGCAACTGGCTCCTCCCCAACCCGGCGCGCGACGAGATCGTCGCGAACCCGTTCGGCGAGGACGATGACGATGATGAAAGTGATGATGATGATGACGACGACGGGTTCTCCGCGGACGAGAGCGGCAGCGAGATGAGCTGCGGGGAGGACGACGGGATGCCGCCCCGCCGGGAGATCCTCGAGCGGGGGCGGAATCGCGCCGTGCGGCCGCTTGCGCGGGGGCACCCGCCACGGCCATGACGATCATGATGCATGAACTGAACACTAGAGTACTCGTTTTTGCTACGGTCGTGCTGGTCACGCGTCATCCCCAGCGTCTGCGCGCACTCTCCGCTTTCTAATAACGCCCCCAAACGCCCCGTCGTCTACCTACGATTTCTGATGACATTCCCGACCCCATACACTACTCACGCCCGTCCACGCCTACACTTACGCTCACGTTCACGGTCCTGGTTCCTCTGCACTACTGTAAAGTACATTACATCCGCACTTTTCATTTTCATCTTTCATCTTTCATCTTTTCATCCTTCGCACTTCACACTTCGCACTTCTAAATTTCACACTTCGCACTTCTAACTTCCCTTGTTTGTTGGCACCCCGGAGTCCTTTCTGCTTTGTCCCGTTTCGTCTATCTTTATTCAGTTGCAATTTCATCTCGCTCGCACTTTTCGCATCCTCGGGGCTCGCTGCCAATCCATCTTGAGCGTCCACAATTGCGCAAATGCGCTGGCACCTGATTGATGTGTGAGGTTAGTCTCGTCTGTTGGTGAAGGATTATGAAAATCGTCGCCGACGGATCTATTGTTCCAGCTACGAGTCCGACACCATTCAAATTCGAAGGAATTCCTGATGCTGCTTTGCATCGGATTAGGCAGCTTGGGCAAGTATTTGTGGATCCATGGACAGGCAATTGTTGGACTCCTTTGTTCCTTAAGCTTGCTGCGTTTGTTGGCTTTTTTTGACCGACCTTGATGCGGCGAGTTCTGGGCGAGGAGCCCAACAAGACGCTAGTGGCTTCCCGCCACCCGGTGATCCTCATGGTCACAATTCCCAAGGAACAGCAAGGACGGAGTTCTACAGCAAAAGCACAGACAATAACTGGGACTATAGGTGACCAACGCCCCATGTACACATGTCCTCGTACATACTATCCATTATAATCACAAAGCGATCGTCGCCGAAGGCCCATTCAAACCGCTTGGAAGAAGTTGGAGTCGTGGAAGTTGCCGAAAGGCACGCACGCACACACGCGCAAGGTTCGCACTCTATAGTCTAGATCTTCGTTATCTTCGTTGACGTTTATGCCGTAACGCGTCGTGGCGGATCCGATCGAGGTGGACCCACGCAATTCTTGCGAATCTTCGCTGGCGCTTGATATTACGGCAACTCGCGTCGCGTTCAGGTTGGAGATCTATCCCTATTGAAGGAAACTTCGAGATTCGCCAGTCGTGACAATCCAGATAATCCACAGAGGTAGAAAGTTGCTCGCGATCGAACCGAAGATAACTGAGCCTGAGAATGACTTGCGCATATAGCGGTCCGGAAGTCTGCACGGTACCTGGATGGCACCGCGGCGCAGTGCGCAGTGTTGAAACGTTCACTTCCCGACTTCCCGCCCTAGTAGTAGCGCCCGCTGGTCCGGTAAGCCACATACTTGCACGCAACGCGCGCAGGGCCGGACGAAGTAATAGCCCCGCTGGTTTCTGCACTCGCGACTCGTCCTGCTGGGATAAGCGAAAACAAAAGAGAGAGAGACGAAAAGGAAAGATGCGCTAGACAATAAGCGCGGGAAGAGCCGAGGACGGTGACAGTCAGGGGAGGCGATGAATCTCGCGATGGGCGCGCGCCTCTCAGTGGCTCTATACACAAGGCAAAGTGTGGAGGGCGCGGTTTGCCGCCACGGAAGCAAATTTGGGTTAAGTTGTAGGGTTTTTCGGTTGAGACATCCTGAGACAGACAGGTGTCCCAGAAGCTTGGTTGCGCATCATAAAGCCTTGTTGGGCAGCGTAGAGTCGGACAATAGCACTTCGACAAGGCATTGTTCTCAGCTGTTCTCAGCAATGGAAAATATAAGTTATGTGAAGTCTGTATGTTCTCATGGACATCGCTACAGTAGCTCCTACGCGGAAAATTTCATAGGGCATGATTCATTGTTTATTCCTTCACTCATCGGGACAACCCCAGTCAATCGCTAGGCATTAATAAACGATCGCGATCACTTATGAATTCATACCATTCTTGCGTTAGTGGCACACGAGGAGGCACGTCATGTTCGAAGAAGCGGACCCTGATCAGAGAGAAGAAGATCAGAGACGGAAGCAAAATTTAGTACGGAGCTGATGTCGGAGGTGTTTTGCGGCCTGTCATCGCGTCACCAAGAGAGGTCTCTCCCGACAACTTGGCGCGGGTCGGAATGTTCAAGCATCAGCTGCCAGGCGGCCAACAAGGCCGGAGTTGCTTCAGGCCCACCTCCGAGCAAAGCGATCAGCCGCGAGCTCCGTATGGAAACGAGGAGGTCTAATAATGGCGCCTCATGCCAGCGCTCGTTATGTTCACATGGAGTTCAGAGCTGGTAAGTCCGTTTCAAAGGACTTCTAGACTTGGCAGGCAACAGCGAAGAACAATAATGAATTCAGCAGGCTAAAGTGAAAACGCGTACCTGTGTCTGCACAACTCGATGGTGGATGGGAAGTGGGGTGTTCACAGAATGGATTGAGCCAGAAAGTGGAAATTCTAGTATATCATTATTTCAGGAGAATACATAGCTGTAAAGATATAAGGCGACTCGTTGAGTGTTGTACAGTGATATATTGCTGAGAATGAAACTCTAGTTGTAATTTTGGGGGCCGTAAAAGATCCAATATCCCTTGAGCTCGGCGGCGTACACGTCGTCTCACAATCGCAAGGGTGGCGGGGTCCATGGAGCCTGAAACAACAAAAAATCCCGATTGCCAAGGCGGAAGCAAAATGTGGTCACCAGAGAGCCGTTGAACGAAACACAATTGGTGAAACAAGGCAAGACAGGCACGAATCGCAACAGACAAAGTTGGCAACATGTCGGAGGACAGAACAATAAGGACCATTTCTACGGGAATAGAGTACAACCACGCACCGAGTATAACCGTTTCTCCATCATGTTCCAATTGATATCTTGTAACCATGGGTGTCCCATGACATCTTCGATGCAATTCGAGCCCAATCGCTGTCGTGGGTAGTGCTTGAGCAACCCCCGGATAATGTTCTTCAGCTGAGGCTTGATGCGAAGACGCTTCCACCAACGGCATTGGCCGGACTGGATACGCTCTACTAATCTGGTTTTGGTAGGAGCGTTGAACGGCTGGCCAAGTAAAACCAGAAAGAACATGACGAGCAAAAGTCAAAGAATTCATCAATCGTCCAATTGGGTAACGCCAACCATGTCGATGAGATGGTTAGCAAGGTACCAGCGAGTATATAACGGGAGAGGAACGTACCAGCCGTTTTGTTACCATCTGAAACAGGACCACGCCTGCTGCCCACCAATCAACAGCCTGTGGGATGAATTTATCTCGCGGCTTGACGTCCAGTTCTGGAGCCATGTACGCATCGGTGCCCTCGTCTCTGAAGTCCTCAAAGTCTCCTCGGGTGTCTTTCTCCATAACTGAAAGTCCAAAGTCCGTAAGCACCAGGTATCCATCCGCGTTCACGAGCAAGTTATCAGGCTTCACATCGCGGTGCACGATGCCTTGCCTATGCAGGAAGCCTAGGCCACAGACGATGTTGGAAAAGTAGAAGCTCGCCGTGCGCGAGTCAAACGGCCCACTGTTCTGGATGAGATCCGCGAGGGTGCCTCCGTGCGCGAGCTCGAGGAGAGTATACAGGTTGATGCGGTCTGAGAAGACGTCGACGAGCCCGGCAACCCATGGTCTCGAGGGAAGAGAAGCGAGAACTGCTCGCTCTCCGTGTATGAAGTTCTATATATCTCGCAATTAGTGTCTGACGGGTAGCCAAGAAGACAAGTAGCTCACGGGGTCATTCCTGTACTTCTTCACTAATATCCTCTTGCTAACGGTCTTTATTGCAAACACCACTGGCTTGCTACATTGGCCAGATGCATCGTCAGCTACCTGGACGATGCCGACTGTGGCAGACTCGCCCTTTCCTGAGTTATTGTATCAACAACTCTTCGGAAGAAGCGAGGGGTGCCTGTCACCTACCTATTGTCCTAACATATGTGAGGTCCTTGAGACTCAGCTTCTGAGGCAAGAGATTCTGTTTAATTAGTGAGCTAACGTTCGTAAGTAGTAAATCACAGAAAGAATTTATCGTACCACCCGCGCGTTCTGTAAAGTGGACTGATCAATCGGCAGAGGTACTTTGTGGGGAGCGGAAAAGTTAACAAGAGGTACGCGTGGTCGCCGTGGGCCGACAGTCGCATGTGATCTCCTGTAGGCACGAGCATGGCTCAAAGACCATAGTATTCCGCGGCCCATAGCTTCTTTGCTAGCCAGCGTACGTCGACGTCGGTAAGCTGGGACCGATCTGCTTCTGGTTAGAGGAGAACGAGTAATCGCCATCCTGATAATGCCGCCGATTTTTCTGGTCGCTGGTTTGACAAACGGAGGCAAGGAGATGGGAGCGAGCACTACGACTGTATATGCAAAGTGAAATTTGGGAAGGAAGATGAGAGATTTCGGAGCGATGAAGTTTACTGGCGTACTTAAGTACCTTTCGACACCAGCAGGCGCTTTGATCCAGGGGCGCCGTTGAGTCAAAGCAAACTGACCTCTTGCGGACTCATCAAGTCGATGTCGCTTGGACCGTCTCTGCGTGACCGTCTTCGTGAGTCCATGTATGTGCATAGACGCATAAATCAAAGCTTGATTGGAGAAGCGGAGAGTCGTTGGAGACTAGCTCTGGAGAGGAGTGATGTGCAGTGAACATGGGAACGTGGGAATAACTTCGAAGCTCGTCGGATGACAAAGGGGCTGACAATATTTACCGATGCCATGGTACCCCCGACATGATCGACCAGTGTCCAACTAATGCCCCTTGGGTACCCTTCTTGATGCTTGACAGCGTCATTCTCCCTGTACCACAGGGCTCGAATGAGTTGCCGCAGTTTCGAACCCTTGTAAGCCTTCACCTTTTATGTTAGGTTTCTTGGTAAGCCAAATTTGTTCCGCTCTTAGGATGCCCGTAACAATTACGACAGAGTTTACGCAGCACATAGATGCATGGGCGACGATGAAACGCCAAAAATGACTTAACTGCTTTACCTTCAATTGTGCAACTAGCAGTGCACAGTGAGACTTCGATCAGATCGTCTGTGGATGACTTGGTAGATGCTTTTGCCAGCTCAACCTCAGAGAGCTCAAAGGCTATCGGAAAACCAGTCAGAGCAAATAACGCGGCGTACCTTTTAGCCTTGCAACCAACGAAGTGCATCCCCGGCGTACATTATTCGTCAGATAACTACAACGAGTGTATGTATGAGGGCATGAACCCCTAGACGTCATTTTACGATTATACAATGTTTCTATCGGAACTTCACTCCAAGCGTCATAAACACAGAGACGGAAGAAAGCAAACCCTTAATGACATACAATGTAGATGGACACCAGGACACATCAATAATTCAAAAATGTACGAACGAATACAGTCTCAAAAGCGGATCTGCACGCCAATACGGTCTCTCTCGCACACTCACCCTCGCCTAGTTATTCTCTCAGATTCCGCTCAGTTCCCAAAATGGCTCCTAATCGCGTTCTCCATATCCGCCGCCAACAACTGGTGCACCTTGGTCGTCGGGTCGAGGAACTGCATCCAATAGAACGTGTTAGCCTGGCCCTGCTGCATGCACAGGTCCCAGTTGCTGATCCCGGGCTCCGCTTCCACATTGCACCCGTCACAGAAATCTGCAAACTGCGCGGTGTGCGTGAAGTTCTGGGAGAGCGGGTTCTGCCACAGGTTCATCAAGAACCCGTAGGCGTCGTAGTAGATCGCTTTGTCGCCGAACTTCTGGAGGTTTGTCGCGAGGTTGGTGTTGACCTGCTGGATGGCCTCGCCGTAGTTGGTCACGTCCGAGGTGGAGTTGGTGAAGTAGGCGTTGACGACGGGGGCGACGTGCCGCGGGTAGACGCTGGGGACGAAGACGGTGGTGGCGCCGGCGTCGACGAGGGTTTGGACTTGGTCGGCGATTAGGGAGGCGAGGTCGCTGGCGAATTGGGTGTTGTCTCCACCGAGGTTGATGTGGATGAAGGGGAGGACATCGTTGTTACCGATCCATAGGAAATGCAACGTCTGCGCAATGGAGGCTTGAGTGTCGGCCAGGCCAAGGTAGGTGGCGATTTGGTCCTTGGCGGACGGCGCATCTGCATCGGACTGCGTGAAGTTGTTGTCGACGGTGGCGCCGAACTTGGATCCGCCCGCGGCATGGCCGAAAGCGTAGTCGGTGAAGGTGGGCTCGTAGCCGAGCTGGTTGCTGAGGTAGGAGACGGCGACTGGGCCGTTGGTCCAGGTGTTGAAGCCGTAAATGGATTCAGGGTTGCCGGCAACGTTGTGTGCACTGCTACCATTACCATTGTCGGAGAGGTTGTCTCCAAAGGCTACCATCTTTGTGAAGGGGAGCTGGCCCGAGGCGCCTGAGATTTCGTTTAGCGATCATGCACAATAGCTGAAGATAACTCAGTGCAAAGTAAGGACGTACCATCAGCCTGGGTACCGGTCTTGCGAGACGAGACGGAGCATGTCTTGTTGATGGCAGCCGCGTTAGTAGCGGCAGCAAGTGCGACGAAAGCGAAAGTCTTGGAAACAAACATAAGAGTAAAGAATGTGCCTGCTTAACCAGAAGCAGAGATGGAAATGCGGATGAGGCATGATCTCGGAAAGGCTCTTTTATACATTTGAAGGGGGATGGATCAACTCGGGATCAACATGCTTCACCGTACTATGAGCGATATGGTCGTCAGGAGTAGCATATCGTTTAGCTGGCCGTTTCTATGCTCGTTGCGGGCATAAAGACAGCTAGCAGTAGTCTAGAGTAGTCTCGAACTAGACCCTCTGTATAGATCTGCTTGACGTGGGAATAAACGGGGATGGGACTGACAAGAGATGATGGACAAGTTGACGAAAGGAGTTTGAGTTGACAGCGAGGGTTTTGTAAGCTGGCACAACATCACAGCCGTAACTAACTGCCCCTCTATGCGTCTAAGTCCCTAGTAGCACTTAGCATATGGCGACGCAGTGGCTAGATGCATGGGGAGTGCTGACATTGACGACCAGTTTCAATGCAGCATCGTAAAAGCCGTTTTTCCAGGTTGGTTTGGTGTCAGAAAGCCACAAGGCCATCCGCAATTCAAGTGCAATGACAACTTCATGCACCATGACTGGAGTCTTTCAGGTAAGCAAAGCAAGCGCCACGGAGGCACACGTCTACAAGTTGTTGAGTACATACCTACTTCCTATCCATCGGAGAACTTATGATAAGAGTGGATGCTAACCTCATTTACTGACATCAGCGTGATAAAGGAGGAGAAGAACTGAAGCAGTTGGTCGGCGCTTCTTTTGCGAGCGCTCCGAGTACCCGAGAATGGCCACGTGGTTTCGGCTAAGGAAGGCCAGTTTTGGCCATTGTCGAGTTTTCCGAGTTTACTCTTGTCGAGGAATGCGAGGATGAGCTCGCGAGGGATCAAAGCAGCCCTCCAGTACACTGGCATCCCTGCCTCCTGGCTCAACAAACGTCCAAAGCTCCCCTCACGAAACTGGCTCATCTTCCTCTCCGTCACCTCCTCCGTCACCTCATACTACATTTATGACCGCAGACAGTGCACACGCATCCGCGACGAGTTCAAGGAACGCGTTCGCCACCTTGCAGAGGAGCCCCTCGGCACACAAGACCTTCCGCGCAAAGTCCAAGTGTACGCATCCAAATGGCCTGGAGACCAGGACCCCGACACGGCAGGCAGATTTTTCAAGAAGTATGTCAAGGTGAGTTTTTAACTGCGCGCTTTGACCTTTCCTTTCAAAATCTTCATTGCTGACTTGGCTTGTGCGTCTACTTGTAGCCAATACTGGTAGCAGCTGCGGTGGACTATACCCTTCACGTCGGCCGCAAGCACGGCGACACCGAACGCCTCATCTACGACCAGACCGTCGACCGCCGCCGCATCGACGCCGGGCTCGACCCTGAACCCGCGCCGCCCGTCCCCCTCCCGCACTTCCCGTCCTATGCAACCCAACGCGCACGCGAGCTCGAAGGAGGTACCATTCTCGTAGGCCGGCACACCCTCAAGGAGTACCTTGCCGGCCTTTCGAGAGGGTGGTCCGCCGGCCTGGCGCGCGTCGACCGCGAAGAAGCCCTCGCGCAGGAGCTCGCGTCCGACGGCGCGTTCGACCTCCCGCCCGACCCCGAGGACCCCGCCGCCACCCTCGACGGCGAACCAATACCCACACAGTCGCGCCTTACGCCCTCCATGTCGCTCGGCTTGCAGCCAGATTTCCGTACTATGCAGCAGCAGCAGAAATCCGCCGCTCCTCAGTCCGCGGACGCGGCCTCGAGCTCTGTTGCGGTGCCCAGCGAGATACCGCCACAGCCTCCCATGCTCTTCGTCCCCTTCACCGATCACATCGGGTTCCGCCAGGTTCCTTGTATGATCTGGGGCTTCTTCAACGAGCGGCACAAGGTTCGCGCCGGCGCAGAGGCTGCGTACAAGCTCATCATGAACCACACTCGGCCAATCATCCCCCCTTCCCCCTCATCAACCACGCCTGCTTCAGAATTTGCTGCTGAGGAAACGAAGGACGCTTCGGCTGCACCATCGTCGTCGTCGCCGACGAGCACAGGCTCCCCAGACCTCGACTTCGACACCCCTGCCGAGTCGTTCTACGAAGGTTCATTCCACCCCTCCGAAGTTGAAAAGAGCCGGGAAAAGTACTACAAGGACCTTCCAGAGAAGCTTTCTCTGGCTCGCGACCCATCAAAGGCGAGCACAGGCCAACAGGTGAAAACGGAGGTGGAGCTGCGGCAAGAGCGCCTGACGAAAGAGACGCGCTGGAGGAACGACGTTGCCGCTTGGGAGGTGCTCAAGCCGGGACAGCCCGCCACCTGGGACCCTCGCTTCGAGGGCGTACTCAAGGTCTTCGACAACCCACCCAAGGATGAAAAGCAGCCATCTTCGTCATCTTTATCATAAAGTCGATGAGCCTGCCCAGCCTAGGATGTTCTCGCTGCTTATGGCCATCACGTATTCGCATACTGAATAGACATAGACATACACTCCATCTCACGACGTATATAGGTAATCACGTCTTAATATGCTTGGGGGCCGCGTAGTCCGACCCGCTCACAATGTCAACCTCGCCGCTTGCCAGAAAAGCTTCCAGCTCCGCAATTGGATCGTCGTCTGGCACTTTACGTTCCGTTATAGCGGCTAGTGTTTTTTGTGAGGCAACATCCTTGGAATTTTGAGCAGTAGCGTCCTTGTTGGCTGCTCGTTGGCTATCGCGGAACAGGTGAGAAAGCGAGCTCGTAGCACCAGAGGGCCTGTCGATAGCAGCCGGCTGAAAAGAACCCCAAGGCCTCATCAAGCCCATAGGTTCACGCGCAAATGCTCTTGTTCCAGAAGCGCCGTCCTTGTTCACCGTTGCCGGCCCGCGCTTAGTGTCCAGAACCGGTTCCTCATAGGTCATCGCATAAGAGTTGTTTCCCTGAGGCTCCGGAGTACCAAAAGGAGCGACGTCAAACCCCGCCTCGTCAAGGTAAAAGTCTTCGTCACCAGAAGCCCGAGCGTCCTGAGGAAGAGCAGTCCGAGTACCAGCTTCAAGATTAGCAGGAAAGCCAACGTCGCCGTCAGAGCTCGGCAGAAAGAGGGGTTCTCCCCGCGAACGACTCTAGAGTGGCGCAGATGCAAGCTGAGTGTCAGTAACTAGGTGGAGGAAATGGGTATTACCTTCGCCTCGCGAGCAGGGCTAACTGGGGACCGGTCACTACCTCCAACGCTGTGCTTGGAAAGCGAAGACCTTTCTCGCGGTTTCCATGAGGGGTTTGCCATTGTTGATGGTTTAGCGCCTGCGCGTCGGTCGACAGAAGTGACCGTAACCTCCGAGAAGCTCGAACGAGAGGGTTGATCTAACGGAAGCTTCCTTATGAGTTCGTCAACCTCAGAGCTCGACCAGTGAGTCTCAGAAGACAGCTTGTTCTTCCCCTTCTCGGCTCTGAGGATATCCGACAAGTCCCGTAGCTCCTCATTATCGGAGGAAACCAGATCCTCAGGCGACTTTGAGCGACGTAGCGTGGTAAAATCCATGTCGAAGTTTGGCTTGAATTTGCTTTTGCCCTTGGAGTTCACAGTGCTTAGATTCTCTTCCTCGTCCTTGATATCCACTTTGATGCGCCGTCCCTCGCTGAGCATAATATTTTCCCGGACATTGCTATTCTTATGCAAAGTGTCGAGCTGACGTAGTACGGGAGCAGCTTTGGTCTTCGGGCGTTTCGAGCTTGACTTCTCTTTAGGTGAGTCAATGTAGATTTTCTCAGAAGTTGGCTGCGCCTGCGATACTTGAGCAGTTTTTGGCTTTTTACTCAGAGGCTCAGGTTCTTGAGTGGGTGGTAGGCTGCGTTTCCTAGAAGGCTTAGAAGGCTCTGACAATCCGTCCCGACAGCTACGCAGTGTTAATGATAAGCATACAAATGGGCAAGTGCTTACCACAGGTGGCGGCATGCTGTCTTGTCCTTACAGGTATGGTTACATCTGCGCATCTGTGAGGCATATGGATCTTATGGGTGATACCAGATTACTCACTCATATTTTCCATCGAGGCGAGTCTTGCGGTGCTCAGGATCTGCTGTCGACATACCCTGTAGTTTGGCTTGCTTCTTATCTCGCGTGTTGTTGCCTATCCATATCAGAACTGCGTATAACCCGTGTAAAAAGACATACCTCGAGAGGCTGTCAGGTCTTTCACGGGGGCCTCTGTTACTTCATCATTGTCATCCGGGTTCATATTCCAAAAGTCCGGATCTTCCTCGAGACCGGCTAGATCCGACTCCTGCAAAAGTTTCAGCACAATAACTTGTATCGAAACAAATGTATCACCACTGAAGTCATCGGCCGAGTGTTCGGAACCGGATATTGGCTTGCGGGAATCCGAGGCTTGTATTTCTCCACAACGGTGACGCCAGCGAATTGTTCCTACGAACGGTGTCATTGGAAGTGACGTCTAATGAACTGCAGCGACTCACGGAAGAAATATAGACTGTGACAAACTGACTTGGCTTCGTCAGTTGCGCAGTCACTGTGAACGACTTCTTGTCTTTGAGCGCTTTTGTTCTAGATAAAGTTAGCTCGGCTTCGGTGCATAGGAGTGATTGAGACATTTACGGGGTACACCGGTAATCAATGAAGTCATTCTCAGACGTGATAGTGAGAATTGTAGTCCTTCCACCGCCGCGATGTTTACTCTTCTTGAAGTTCGGAGAAGCCTCGCCTCTTGCGATGAGACCACACTGAATGTCGAGTTCCACCTCTACCGGACTCTTTCCATCGCTGGGGTGTATGCGGCTTTCCTGAACGGTGAGGAAATACTTTGGAAGCTCGCATACAGCAGCAAGCACTTCTACCCCGAAGGGATGTCGACGGTTTAAGAGCTGTTCATGGCAACGTCAGAGAACTCCTTAGAACCTGAACTACTTACCATCTCGATCTTATGTGCCGTCTGAGATGCGAGCTTCTCAACAGAGGAGATGCCATGTTCAGCAAGGACCTGTGACCTTTCGTGAGATCTGGGATTCGTCACTCAAGAAATTAAGCTGCCTTGATCCTTCAATCGCATTAGTATGTGAAGTCATATAAGAGAAATCATGCACACGATTTTTCGCCAATATGCTCAATTTGACGCAAGACTATTGGCCTATCCTCCCACGCCTTCGCGTTGAGACATCTTACCCTATAGTTGTGAGGATAAATCTTCAGGTATCGTCAGCGCGGGCCGAATCACCCACAACTCCAGGCAAAATTTGACGTGATTGCCATTCTTCTTGATCAATGAGATATCTAACGCCGCTAGAAACTGTGTTAATTATTGGGCGAAGACGAAGATGGTTATCGAACCATTTGCGATTCGTACGACATGGCGGAATATAGAAAAGGCTTCAAGGTAAGGCTGACTTTCTCCGCTCCTAAATTCGGGAGTATTCAACGGTACACCAGCAAGGACAGCCTAGAATCCTTAGACCAAAACGCTATGTCACATGCAAAAGCAACACCTTACCTGTATCAACAGAAAAACTTTGTCTGAAGTGGTTTGCACTTTTTTGATGGTGAACCGAATATCATCGTGTCGCCTCAGTTGTTCGTAGACCTTCGGTAATTTAGTCGACAGATAATCCTAGAAGGACTGAATCTCACCTGTTTCTCTCCGGCACGAAGCTTGCTTTCCGATAACCTATTACCGCTTAGCAAGTAGGCGGTAATCATGTGCGAGAAATGTTACTCTTCCGAGCTTGAAATTGCCTCTAGCTGATCGAGGTATCAGCGGTATATAAAGATTAATGAAGCTCATGGAGCTCACAATATTCCGTACGTTGGCTGACTCTGAGAGACCGAGAAGGGTTTTCATCTATAGGGTGGCCCTAAGATAATTTCACGTGCAGGATAAAGATCATATTCACCGTTGAAAGTTTGACGTAGAACTGAATGAAATTGAGCAGGAAATTTATAAGAAAAAAGAAAAGAAAAAAATGATTGCTTACCTTGCTCATAATATCGCCGTATTCTGTTGACCGAAGATCGGCTCCTCCTTCTGAGCTTTCAACAAGTTCGCTTTGGCGTAAACTATCGACGCTCGCCAAAATGATATCATCGACGACGTCTTGCCACGTCTTGTCCGCATCTTTCGTAACTGAATAGTGATCAGGATTTTGTTGAATACGACAATAGAAGAAGGATTGGCGAAGCCAGCTCTTAGCAGAGTTGACATCGGTGATGGTCCCTAAAGTTATCTCAGAGTTAAGATGCTCAGTCAGATTAGTATGTAGGTTGCTCTCGAGAAGCGTTGACCCCTGAGCTAGCTCCCGATATTTGTCCTCGAGCTTAGGCTCACACATGATGATTGCAACGCCGTCTTTATCTAGATATCCAACATTAATCATGAGTTCTCCCATGTAAGAAGCTCATAAATGCGCACCAAATTGAGGTCGGCCCTGACATTGATTATCAGCCGTGAAGCTTTTGAGCCGAACAACAGCAGACCACTCACCGCTCGCCCCATCATCTGCATCATATCCAAATCAGAATACTCCTTGGTTTGCCCGTTCTGAAAGACCTTAACACCTTTAATAACGACTGTGTGAGCGGCTGATGATGGTTCAATAAAGAGCCGTCTTTTTCTGAAGTAAACACAAACGAAGGTTGACCCCAACGGCCAGAGTCTAATGAATGATGAGAAACCATCCGGCGTGAAATATCAAACGCCTACGGATGTCGCAGTGAGAACGCGTAGAGTCTTCTTCAGATACAGTTCCTCGACTAGTTTCCGATCGTCCAAGTTGAGACCAGCGTGGTGAAAGGCTATCCCGACGGCTGCAAGGGCTGAGAGTACCCATGTCATCATTTCCTTTAGGCGGTCATGTGAAACAACGCATACCAGCCAAATCCTTATCTTTGAAATGAAAGTCCATTCTGTATCTGGTCATTATAAAAATCTAACGGCGGACGGAAACCACATACTTTGGCGGCGGATTCCATGGTAGCTGATGCTTGTTCTTCATGGCTTGCTCATATTCCTTCGCGAGAACCTTGGCAGTTGTGACTGTACCTACAGTTGTTGTTAACAGTGGAACAGTCTAGAGTATGCAGATAGACAACGCACCTTTCCTAGTAGAGCAAAAGACGAGGATAGGTTTATTGACAGAATGGCGCTGCATAATCTCGAAAAGGCGTCCATCCAGGGTATGAGCGTACGCAAAGTCGTTCAAGCCCTTGGGCCTGCCAATGCCGTAGACATGTCGAGAAAGTTTACAGGGTCGATACTCGTCCCCAAACTGGCGACATAATCAGTCAGTTGTGCAACATGCAAGAAGATCAAAAAATCTACCTGGAATACTTGCGCAGGTCGCGCCGAAGAGGCAGAGCTTCCTATCCATGATGCAACGTCCTGAATGTTGGGGACTGTTGCCGAAACGAGAATGAAGCGGACGCTGGATCCGCGCTTCTTCATTCGAGCTACGATTACCTCGAGCGTACTCCCTCGGGACTCGTTCAGGATATGAACCTATATAATATAAGAACCGACTCGACCTCACGTTGTGAGGAGCTTACCTCATCAACTAAAAACAACTGAATCTGAGATAATATTCTGGCATGATCACCCCTACACAGGTCAAGCAGGATGCATAAATCAGACAGTAGAATCTCATTCTTACCAATTCCGAGTCAAACTGTCCCACTTCTCTGCCTAACAAACCCTATTAGACGGGTAAACTGAAGGCGCTAGCCCTGCTTACTGTCGTCACGCTGTTGAAGACACCCATCAGTGAGACTTGAATAATGAACCCTCGTATACCTACATCACACGAGCGCTTTTGGCATCGCCCCAAACTCCCTTGCCGTTTGTCACAGTGTCACCGGTGAGTTCACAGACTGCTACAGTGAGCATTATGGAGGGCTTATAACATGTCGTCTGCGTACTTTTGATGCCGAGACCACTGAATTTCGTGGACCACTCCTTGAACTTTTCTGCGCATAAAGCCTTCGAAAACAATCCTGATTAGCTATAGATGTTTGGGATGATGTGTCGACCTTACCTTCGTAGGAGCAACGTAAACACACTTCGTGTTGACCGAAGCTTCAGAGAGCATACGGATGATGGACAACTCAAATAAAACAGTTTTCCCGCTGCCCGTAGGAGCTAGGGCTGATGAGTCCAAAGCTGAAAACGAGTTATGTAGAGCTTACCGCTGATGACCTGTCGGCGACGGTGTTATGAACTCGCACACTATATGCGCTAAATACATACGAGATTTTCAGGGGTTTTCAGGACCTCAAACAAAGTTCAGCTATAGTAGATCATGTGGAAAGACGTCACCTTACTGCATCCAAACAAGTAGACTGAATCGCATTGAACACACCAAACTTAAAGACACTCCTAAACACGTCAGCTAAGGAACGTGAGCATATCAATCAGTCGCCCCAATTGGTCGATCTCACGTAAGTCCGAGACGGGCCTCAGCCTCAACCTAGCATTCTGAGGAGACTGCGGGGCGGGTGAGGGATGTGCTTCATTCCTCGTTTGAGAGTAATCATTGTAAGAGACATGTTGAGGAGCGGGTGGGTGTATCACATCATTGCTCCTCTGACTGCCTGATTGACGTCTAAAGGAAGAGTATTCCTGAGGGCGGATGGGAAAGTGACCCCCATTGTACAAATTTGTAGGATGGTCGTAGGTACCAGATTGGCCGATATGCCCCACTGAAAATGGAGGAGTTTCAGAACCTACCGGGGGCCACATTAGCCAGGAAACGTGGTCTGTTTGATCACGAATACCAGTCTCACAGTAGCCTTGACTATATTGAAATTCAGCCTCTGCGAAAGGGCTTGAGGGTTGGTAGTGCTGCCCATACCCGGGGCTCGATGGAAAGGAGTCAAGTCCGCTTCGATCTTGTTGAGGGTTAGAAGAGTAAGGCTCTAGAGGATGCTTTGGCATTCGTGTGAGAAATATGCGCATATAATCACACCTATATCATCAGCGTCCATAACATCATAATATTCAGCTCGAGGCTCCGGGCCAGGACTCATGGCATATCCCTGTTCGATAGGATGAGGAGATGGAGATCTCTCTCCGGGAGGATGATAGTAGGATGACGGAGAGCCATGTTCTTGGTTGCTCGGCGCCCAGTTACGATACATGTTCCACCTCAAAGTTGTAGTCAAAGAGAAAGGAGACAATGAGCCGACGCGTCGCGACTCGGAAGCAAAACACGGTCGCACGTGATCACGAAAGAAGCGATCTCGCGGAATGTCGGTCACCGGCGCCGGAAGCTTTCTTGCACCTGTGTTACCCGCATCGACCGCCTTCCAGCGGTCATCTCACTCTTTTTCTCGCTCGAACCCCTGCGATGGCAGAACGTGCCAGCAAGATTGAAGAGTACATCGAGAAGTCAGTACGCGATCATTCACCTCCCTTGATAGCACCATTTTGAGACTGCTGCGCACACAGGATTCACTACTCCGACCGTTACTCGGACGACATTTATGAATACCGCCATGTCATCCTCCCCAAGCCCTTACTCAAACTCGTCCCGAAGGAATATTTTGACAAGGAACAACCAAACTGTTTGCGACTCTTGAGGGAGGATGAGTGGAGAGGCATCGGCATCACCCAGAGCCTGGGTTGGGAACACTACGAAATACATGGTACGTCGTGATAAACGTAGTATGTGGTTCAAAGTTGAAAGTAGCCCATGATATCAGCCCCAGAGCCCCATGTACTGCTCTTTCGTCGTCCAAAGAACTACGTTCCACCTCAGCAGCCTCAGATGATGAAGCAGACTAGGAAAAAATAACGACTCAGGTCAATCTCTTCACTCATGTTTTATACTGTAGCATTATCGGGTCCGTATTCTTAATGTTATTCTCTGCAACCCCACCTATTGCTATGCTATCCATGCCTTATGTGTTATTGGTCGCAACCTCACATGTTTATCATGCATCATACTCTACGTTGTGTCAATGCCATGGACCGCATGGCGTCCTTCTCTCAATTTATTTCAGGACCACTACTACTTACTATCGGCACAAACAGGAGGTCACAACGTTGAATTGACATTCCGTTGGTGATTTGAGCTTGTGGTTTCGGGTCTGCACACACACGCATTCTTATCCCTTTATGACAGTCATATCAGCGACATAGATCATTCTTTCGTGAGTTCAGACGTACGATATCTTGTCTTTCTTATCTATTCTTACGAACATTTCGTTCATTAGTACGAGGACACGTGCTCCTCAAACTTGTCATGGACCGTGACGCGTGAATACGCACAACATCGATTTTACAGCACACGTCAAGGGACAGGCCTCCCCGGGCCTGTACCTACCTTGGACAATCTTACTTCGGTTTCACCGAGACCGACAATTGTAGTGGCGCTTCACACGCAGATGAAAACCTTGATATACTCTCAAACTCAACGTTATCCAATGTCGTCGAGTTCGTGAGACCCACTGAGGCGATAGGTTCGCAAAGGGGGGAATTCACATAAGATCATTAATACCGTTCTGTAAGTACTGGTGACGTCTGGACTCTGGGATGAGCTATAGATAAGCCACAAGGCGGTACAAAGCTGGTAAATTCGATACATCTAAGCGTGTCACGATGAATGATTGTGCTAGACGCATCATGCCACATGAGACAACATACACAGGCGGAGAATTGTCTGACGTGAAATTCCTGCGATGGCCCGGCTAAGCCCCTGAAGCGCGTCGGCTCTGTGAGCGTGTACCGCGCCAATCTGCCGTATCTTCCACCTACTATCGGCCAGTCGGAGGGTTGGCGGGGGCCTGGGCGCCCAAAGATGCCTAAGTTGACTGTCGACACATGCGAGAAGTGAGAAGGCGATAGGTAAATCCAAGAACGCGTCTACGGATTCACTACGGCTCTCTGATAGTGGTTTCGCCGAGCGAGTCGTCGAAGGTACTTCTTTCAGTACGGTCCGGCTTATGCGAACTATGGGTAGCCGCTACATCGACAGACACACACTCGGCGCTGGGGTGGCTAGTGAGCTGGTTAAGGTCGACTGTCGTAAAAATGATTGTGCGTGTTCCAGCTTCTGCGCTTGGTCGGCGATCGAGTTCCAGGTCCTTTCTCTTGAGGACGCGATAGATGTAGGTGACGATAACAAGAAGATTACAAATGACAAGCGACAGCGCGATCTACCCAGAATTGTCAGCCACGGAGTATCCTGGAGCATGCGCGACCCAATGGTGCGCTCACCTCAGCTTGCGCCGTGATTGTTTGCAAACCAGGGTCCGGAGTAAGAATAAATATCACATGAACGACGCTAAGGAGTGATGTCAAGATGCTCGTAGAGAACGCGGAAAGAATGAGGATGCGTTGGTCTTTCGGAGAATTGACCTCTCGCAATAGAAACACAGGAATGGCCACGAGAGCCACATCAGAACTGAAGTCGGCTGTCCGGATTTCTTTGAGTCTGCTCTCCAAACCAAATTCTTGGGCATGTGAGCTACTCACTAACAACTTGTGCAATCGCAATTGAGTCCCCAAGTCTACATTGAAAGGCCATAACCGGGTCCTCTTCCCAAGAAAGGTCGTGACCGCAAACATATACCTTCTGGCACAAGAGACCAACAAAGATGGCTCCGAATACTGCTGCAGCATAGAGCGAGACTTGACGTAATTTTGTCGCGCCCGAGGACAGACGCACAAGGGAAAAAATCAGGCTAAGTCGAGCGCTCCTACACGAAATGAATATATCATCTCTGGAAAACCATCACAAGGAGAACGCACCACAGACAAGTCGTAAACCCAAATATCATAACCCAATCAGCCACTACATGACCGGTAGGGGATTCACCGGGAAACGGTGGGTCATCTAAGGAAGCATAGATCCAGTAGTCTATACAGGCGTTGAAAAAGGCGACTACTCACTTTCCGAACCTGTGATGCCCATGACCGCAAAAAGACTGGCGATGGCTCCGACTAACGAGGCGGCAGCCCAAGCATCCTCCCACCAGAAGCGTCGCTTCCTGACTCGATACCACAACCTAAATGTCGTCGTCAGAATGGCGAGTCCATGCATGATGGACACGGACGCTGAAAACGCAAGTATAAGTGGGAATGACACCTTACCGAATACACAACCCTGATTACTCACCTCTGACAGAAGTCAGGGAAGGGTGGATGACATCAAGTCCGTCCCGCATGAGCACTGGTCAAGACGATGGTGGCGAGCTACGAAGACGGGAGCCAATGAACCCGGGAGACCCGGCAGGGCGCGGCCTGCAGATATAACGCTATATTTGTCGTGGAAAGAGGATCTGTGGTGAGGAGCGTGGAAGATAGAGAAGGAGAGCGACATACATAGCCCAACCTGAAAGAGCGTTTTCTATAGCTGCCACGAAGGGCGGCTTTCTCGCGGGCTGCTGAGTTCAGAGGGTAATAAATCTGAGCAGCCCGCCCGCCCGCTGAGAGAAGTGACAGTGCACGAAAGTTATCTGCCACGCGGATGGTTATTTATACGAGATTGAAGCGATTCCACTTCCATGTCCCATGGGCGCATGGGCAGGGTCCCGTCTCGGGTGCTGCCTCGCTTTCGGGATGGGGGCGCATCGCGATTGAAAGTTACGTTAAGGTTCGCGGTCGGCGAATCTTCCCAGCGCAAGCTGAGCGCAAGTACCCACCGTCATCTAAGTATGTGAGCAAGTTCTGAAGTTCCCAGGCAGCTGGCTCATCAGTAGGTATCGCGGCGTCTTGCGGCTACCATGCCACGCATCATTCGGGGTGAACATCAGAAGGTGTAACCTGCTGTAACGAATGAATGGTCGAGACCACGTGAGTATTCTCGCAATGACAGAAAGCGTTGTGCAGACAAAACTTGTCACATCTCCAGATTGTCTCTAGAGGTGGTGACGATCCGCCGACGCAGGGTAGAAACTTAAGACGAGATGTTGAAAAACGGGAGCTATGGGGTAGGATGAGATGTGGTCCCTTATGCGGCCCGGGAGTTGAGCAGGCCTGAAAGTTTGCACCCGAATCCGATATCACGCGCAAAGACAGCATGGTGGGAGCAAGGTTTGGAAAGCAGCTTGAGGGAGTAGTGTCTAGAATTATTACAGAACATAGGGTACAAAGATAGGTGCAATTGCCAATGGGTCAGCTATGTTCAGAACTTGGCAATAGGCAGATCATTCCACTCCACCAGAGGGGCAGGCTCCTCAGAAATCGGAAGGGCACTCTTGTACGCCTGGATGTCCTCAATGTAAGTGGGTTGACCCTCCAATGTCTCTTGGACGCTACTCTCAATGACCGGGTGTTGGACCATTAAGGCGGGAATCTTCTCTAGCAAAGTCTTGCCATCGTCGCCCAGAATTCCTGCCCAATACTTTGCGAAATCAGCAGCCGTCATAGTCTCGCCCAATGCGTCTCGCCATCCGTCGGCGTCAACCGTTGGCTTCGCAGGCTTGACCAAGTCTGCAAAAGCCTCAGCTGCTGCAACGCTGATCCGCGGGGGCCGCGGTTTCCGAGACTTGAGGTGAACAGAAAGCTTGGAGCGACGTGAAGAGGAAGGATGGACCCGAGACAAAAACAGGTCCAGGACGTCGGTCTTTGTGATCTCTGTCAGCGCGTTCGCGTCATTCCAACCTTAAAATAGGCGAACAGTCAGCAACGAAGCTTTAAGACCGCAATAATAGGCCATGTGGGAGATCGCACTCACGGCGAAGGAAATCTAAGTATCCAGAGTCGATGTGTGTCCAATAGCGGCTCGCCTCCTCCGACAGATTCTTCACTGCTTCCGTCCACTTCTGGCGAAGGCCGGACTTGTGCTCCTCAAACACCTCTGGAGCCATTTTCTCAATCTCGCTCTTCATGCCGCCGAGGAAAGCCTCCACTCTTCGCTCCAGATGGACGGGCTCGCGCTCACTCTGGACGATGATACGTATGCCCCTCTGGCCTTCGCCCGCAAGATTCCAAGACGAGCAGGAGACGATGTACCCAAGCTGTTCCTGCGTACGAAGGACATTGAACGCCGGCTCCGACAGTATCTGAACGAGCAGCGATCCAACGACACGTTCCTTCGGGTCCGTCAGCTTACCTAAGTGCAAGAAGTAGGTGAGCGATGAATTGGGCTCATTGGGGTTCGGAACGAGGGCGCTCCACACGTAATTAGAGCCTATACAGATGGTATATTTGGGTGAGGTGGCATTCTCAACGACGACAAAGTATCACACCTTCTGGCAAGATGAGCGCACGGTCGATTACTTCATTGGGAGGAATAGGTTTGGCCTTCAGTATGTCCTCGGCCATTTGCGCCATCTGGATTGCTTCCTGGGTATTCATGAGTGTGTGGCCCCGCGATGGTCGTGGGCATGATTACATACGTCCTTGTACATGTTCCCTGTGACCAACATTTGTATGTTCAACTGAGACAGCAGTGCGGAGGCATGTGACTGTATTTCTTGAACGGTAATATCTAGAAGGGAAAAAAGATCCATCAGACTTAAAAATCACCTTTGCGGGTCAATAAAACATACTTGGTATCTCCTTTAGTGTCTCTTCAATGGTCCATTGTTTTTGGGTAAGCAAGTACCGCCCAAAGTAGTCCGAAATTCTATAAGTCTGACCCAGGAAAAAGTTTTCCCAGTCACGCTTGATCTGCAGAATGTTCGAAAATATGACCATGAGAAACACCGAATAGTCCTCACCTGCTCCTTAAAAACTTCTAGACGGTCCGGAGCAATCTCTAGTGTTTTAATCTTCTTGAGGACGCTCTCAGCGAGAACGCCCAGCTTGTCATTGTACCCGCTGATCATGATTGTCGTGCCCAGAGAATGGGAGCCAAACATATAGCTGAGGCCAGCTAGATCGGCATCGTAGGCATATTCATTCAGAGCATCATTGACGAGCTCGGTGAACAATCTGCCAAGTCGACAAATATCAGGAACAGTTCCTGAGCCGAAGCAATAATAACTCACTTCGTCATTACTCGGTCTCGAGGCGAGGCGCTCGCAACAGGGCTAAAAGCTTGTTAGAGCGAGTTCAACATACGTAAATCCGAACAGCGTACCTTCGCAACTCCATGACAAGTCTCGCCTTGGGCGTCCAAAACTGATCATCTTTCTTGTACCAAAGGGTGGACAAGTCCGTTTGCCGAATTAGATGGGGGCGTTTCTGAACCTAAACAGAAACCCATGAGTTCGGCAACGCGAAACGAAAAATCAGAAGATAGCCTACCTCGGCGACATCGCGCTTCTCAACCTCAAGATTGGTTGGAATGAACTTGTTGGGGCCCGGCAGGTATAGCTCTTGGATGTCGTTCTCACGTTGCGCTTGGCGAACAAAGTCCTCATCCCACCTCTCCACGCGGTACTCGGTGCCATACCACGGCTCTTTTTCCCATACCATGTTCTCACCTTCACGCAGTTTCGCGTGTTCCTCCTTCTTCGCCATAAGTGTCACTCGGCCTTGGTCAATCTTTAAGCTTTCAAGCATGTGCCTCACATCCTTCTCGCCGCCGGTGTTGTCCCACTCCCAGACCTGCGGCGGGGCGCTGAGGACGAGGTTGGGCGGGACCGGCCAGGAAAGGTGTTCGGTGACCCAAACGGCGTAATCCTCGGGGCGACGCTTCTCCTGGAAGCGGAAGCGGATCGAGTTGATCTTGGCAATCTCAGATTGGTGACGCGGCGAAAGCTCAGAGGAACGTAGGAGGGAAAGGTATTTGAAGACAGCCGACACGACTTGGCGGTAGTTTTCTGTGGCATGTCAGAATATCAGAACATGCTCTGCCGACTAGCTATCATGAGTGGACACGTACGGAAGCCGGCTTGCGTCAAGTGAATCGTAACCTTGAACATGCCAAACCCACGGGCAAGATTCTGCCCTCCGGCGCTGAGGTAAGTGAGCCAACCCTGCTTCTTCAAGTACGACGTCAGAGAACCGGGTCCCTCGTGGCCAACTAGGTGCGCCAGGAAGTTAGCAGGCTTATGGCGCCAGAGAGGTGCCTGATATTCCATTGGGAAAGACACTTCAACAGCGTGGAGGTCCATGATAGTTTGCACTGAAACCAGGGTCTGCCAACTAAATTCAATATCATACGTAGAGACAACAATACTGACACTTACGCCTTTCTCATTTGATCCAAACGGATGATCATCATTCCTGGGTAGTGATTCCTTTCCGCGGTTTTGGATGGGGGAGAAGAGGGTGGCCACGAGGTCAGAGAGCTCCTCCACCGGCTCTGCGACTAGTTAGTCACATCAAACTGTTTGCCAACGACTAGCGGACCTTTTCCAATGACGCATAACCGCATCCGGCCAGCACAGTACTCCTCCCTCCACCATTCGATTAGACGGCGGCGAGTTTCCTGTCCAATAAAACCACCATCGGCTTCAGTTTCACTGGTGGCAGACGATGTTGATGGAGAGGGTGAGGGCGAGCGGAGCGTAGCACTACCATTCACTGATAGATTTCCGTTTACAACATGAGTACCATTAACGCCATTGACCTTGTTCCGTGCCTTGAGATCGCGTGCTGCCTGAGTTAAGCTTTGCTGATTGCCGGTACCAAATTTACTCCAGACATGACCTTCTTTGCTGAGGTGCTTATTTAATTGGAAGATCCGCCACATGTCATTCTGGAGATTCTTCTTGTTTTCCGAGTCTACTGCGTTAAGCTCGCGCATGGTGCACGATGCGTCGAACAATGGGCAATGGAAGAAGGCGGCGAAATGAGCGAGAGCTTGGCTAAGTGCGGGTGTGGCGACTTGGAAATGGTAATTTGTATTCATGACCGAGGTATATGCGTTGGATGATCCATTGTTCTTGGCCAAATACTACGGGCGCGTCATTGAATTATCCGCATTTATGAAACTCGTGTTGTGTCTTACCTCTGAGTATTCATTCTCGCGAGGAAATAACTCTGTCCCCTTTCATACAGCTTAGCATATACGAACATTGAAGGCGATGAGAGGGGAGTACCATGAATAACAGGTGCTCGCAGAAGTGAGCGAGGCCAGGCATATCAGCCTGCAGAAAGTCACGTTAACATGTGGTAACGATATAGGCAGCATGCATGGGCATTCAATGAAGTCCCAATGGAGAGGGAAAACATGGAATGCCCGAGAAAATTGGTGCGCCACTGAAGTATACACACCGGGTCAGATAAATGTCCCACAGCGACGTCCAAACTAGCAGCAGCCACTTCAGCTTTGGGATCGTGAACAACCATAGCTTCAAGCCCATTCTCGAGCTTCACAAGGCGGTATTCACGGTCATCCTGCTGTGACCTCTCTATCGGTTGAGTGAAAAACGAGTAAGAGGGAATCTTGTCCTTCTTCGGCCGAGTGCTCCAGGCATTATCTTGGGCCAGCATGGCGAAAGTTCGTGATGGCGGTGGTTTAAACGGTCTACGTTGATAGGCTGGATACCTGAAGGAACGAGAGTGCGGAACGAAAGAACGAAGAAAGGATGTAGGCCTGAACATGCACGATGTAGGCTGACTGAAGTGGTACCCGAAAGAGGCGACGCGGCCCTCTCGGAGCGTGAAATTAGCGTGAATAAAGAAACACACGACTGGTGCGGTTGACGGCCCCCCGGATCCATGGAACCCGAGTATGACCCAGTCTTACCTCTGAAACTGGGCAAATGTCGAGCGCTATGCCTGTGCATTTCCAAGCCGAAGGTTGTGTGAAGATTGCGAATGATAGTTGAAACATAATTTTGTCATGCAGCCCGAGGGTGACCTGGGGAAGTCAGCTCAGCGAAAGGCACCGAAAGCATGCAACTCGGGAGCTCCGGCGGACTTCCTCCGAAAGATATTCCTTTTATGGGCTACGGACCGCCTGAGCCTGTTGACAGTCTGTTGACTGGACGCGTCTCGCTAAACGCGTCCTTTCTTCCCGTCCTCTGGTCGGCCCACCTGTTCTCCATACCTGCAAATTAGACACCCAACCTGACTCAAGTCATAAGTACAGGGCAGGGTCATCTTATCTAGTAAAATCATCTTTGCTACAAGTTCAGGGGCCAGAATTTCTTGGTACTTTCCCTCTCTGTGTCCGAGGGAACCATTGCCAACCACCTCTTCACGCCCAGGCACTGTGTAACCTTCGTTACTGCGACAGGCCGCAGGTAACATACCTGATCTAATGTATACACCTGTTACCCCCGTTTCGTCGCGTCGTACCGGGACCTTCAGCCCACCTCCATCCACGACTGGTTCAACTCAAACCTATACGTTGACTCCCGGTGGGACTCAAAGACTCAATGTCGTGACACGCCTAGCTATAGAGGGAAAGGCAAAGGATAGGAAAGATGCCGTAGGTTTAAGGATGTATATGAAGGTGCGCTCTTTAGTTGAATTTGGTATTTATGGTACTAACTTGGTCATCGTGTAGTTGAGTATACCGATGGACAGTGTATCCCCTGGTTCTACTGTAGCCTTATTTCCCGGTAAGCTTTCAACGTAAACAGGGTCTATGGTATGTTTTAAAATTACCCACAGAGGAGAACCTCAAGATTATTGGGTCGCCGCAAGTCCACCCTCTTGACGCCAACTCTGCCCCGTATAACTTCTCTTCCACCGCTTTCCCACTTCTCAACGATGCGGCTCGTGCACTTGGCCTTCCCGCGCGATCATCGAAATCGTATATGTCTGTATTTGGCCTCTCACAGTCCCCTGTGGTCTCTTCAAGCCGCTCCTCGCCTACGTCGGTGAATGGAAGTAGCAGCTCACTACCCCTCGACAACAGATACACTGGCCATATCCTCGTCAGTGGATACCACGTATCTTATGTTCTTCCTCGCGAAATCCCTCCCCGCAATCGCGACGACGATACACCTATTCGTACATCCTCAACAAGGTCGCGAAGAGCTTCGATAGGCGAGCGCAACACCATGCAATTCATGGCCGCCCTAGAAGTAATGGTTCCGTACCTCTCGAAACCACCGAGAGCTCCTTATTATGTATGTTTCACTTGTATTGATCGCGTATATGCGTCCTCATTTTTTCGCAGCTATCTATTCCCATCCCCAGGTGTCTCTCCAACCATATCAGACTCCGAATGTTCTCTCCTGGCCCCGCCCCCGCCCAGTCTTTTGCATCACTTTCCTCAGCGGAGGATGACCAGCAGAGATGGGAAGTTGTTACTGAACCTCACATCACCAACCAGATTGGCAAGCTCGGGCGTACAAGGTCTTACGGGGAGATGGCTGATGATGAGTCGTCTGATTCAACGTCCAACTATCAACCTGGAGGTCTGCAGGACGCCATACAAGGCACCTTTCCCAGCTCCGATTACATTCGCATACGGTGGGCTGTGCCTGTCAAGAGTCTAGATATCAATGGTGAAGGAGGGCGTCGTCGGGTGCACGTCGCGCAGGCGAAGGGAGAACTCACGTGTGTTGTTCTCGGGAAGGCCAGAGACAGGGAAAGCGACAAGGAAGGCATCGTGATGAGGCTTGAACAGAAGGGGACCTGCAAGGACGTATGGTTTGCTGGTGTCGCGACGATGCTCGGCATGGACATCGGCCTCACAGCCAAGAACGCTGAAGCTGTCCTCTGGGCTCCAGGCGAAGATGCAAAGTGGACTGTTACAGGAGGTCGTGGTTATACGGGCTACGATATTGGGCCACCAACGGAAGAAGAGAATCGCGAGGCATCTTTGGAATATCCTGATATGATGGAGTCGACTGCTTCACCACCATTCCTCGCAAGTCTCACGACTCGCCACGACTCGGCCTCGTCCAATACGTCACTTTTGCGGGCACCCCTGCCTGCGGATCCCATGCCGAACTACTCTTTTGAAGGACGAACGAACAATTTAACGCCTGCAACAACGCTTTCCTCCATCAGCTCCGCCCCTTCCGACATGCGGAGCCGCGCATCCTCCGTGAGCAGAGAACCCGCCCCCACCATCAAATCTCCAACGACAGACCTGACCGTGCACATCAACATGAACGACCTCATCCCTGCCTCTAAAAAGGAATTCACCTTCACCATCTCGGGCACTATCCTTGTCATTCCGCGCAGCCGCTCTTTGGGTATGTCTACGTCCACGTCCACCGGACGCTCCATGCATATGGACTCCGACCTCGACATGACACCCGTCATCCTGCCTCACTTCAGCGTGCATGCGGCGGACCACGAGTCGGTGACGACATCCGTCAGGAACGACTGCACTAACGCGAAACTGGAGGTGTACAACATTTCCGGTGACCTGCGTGATGCGCAGACACTCAAGACGGTCCTGCAGACCGGCAAATCGAGGGACTGTGGCAAAGAGGGAGGACGCATTGCTCTGCGTGCGCTCCCTCCGAGCCCGAGCGGGAACCGCGGTTATGTCAATGGCATTGCGTCGCCGAGTCCGAAGCCTCGCGCGATGAATACGTCTGGCAAGAGCGGCGCTGTCCAGACATATATTGCACCAGCGCGGCGGAAGCGGGAGGGGCCTGCGATTATACCCTCGGTCAAGGCTACAATCACGCCGCTTACACTAGACTTCTCTGGTTCTCCCAAAGCATATGCTGTCCGACTCTCCTTGACCGCCCCCTCGGACCTCGATTCTCCATGGCTTGAATTCGGGCTTGCTCAGCCATATGTGGGCACTTCTGCTTCTGCTGCTGAGCACGGTGATCCGGAGGTGTCTATTGCTGCTATTAGCATTGATGGTGTTTCCGCGCGGTACGAGAGCAGCACGCGTAACAAGGAAGATATACTCTCTGAGCTTGATACGCTCAACCGCGCTGGCGACTCTGAGTGGGTCGCGTGGGTCAAAGTCCACGTCGGCGAAGCTGGAGGGCAACTGCAAGTCGATTATGTGGTCACGCATGACACCTCAAGCCCAGTTCACGAAGGCAAAGGGAAGGCCGACCCCTCCAGTATTAGGTTTGGAGTGCTATTGCCGACGTTCACGATGCCCGTTGGTTGTCTAGATGCGACGATTGAATCATATCCTGGTACGCTTCTCTTATTGTTGTAAAATATGTTACTCACCTCAGATTAATTCCAGGTCTTTCTGCATATACCGTTCGCTCAAACCTCTCCTACCGATACAAATCTACGCATGGCTACCGCCTTCTACACTACTCAATACAAGACCTCTTCAGCCCCTGGCTCTTCATCGAGACGCAGCCGCCACCCTCTCGGGCCCGCGTCGCCGGCCAAAGCGCCGCACAGACCCTGCAAACCCTCGTCCGTTTGCTCCCGGCTCTGCTGCTCCTGCTGCTAGTGCTCAACGTCGGCACCGAGTTCCGCCACATGCGCCGCTCGCTCGACGCATGGGGATCGGTACACTTGACGCGGTCTGAGTCTGCGCCCGGCCCTGTGCCCATACCTATGGATGGCACGGGCGCCCACGTAGAGACCGAGACAGTGTTCGTGACGACGACGCTGACGTCCACCGTGACCGCCACGAGCACGAAGCGGCCGGGGTGGTTCGCGGATACAGCCTCGTCGCCTTCAGCCTCCACGGCATCATCATATTCATCATCGTCGTCGTCTGATACGATCTCACCCACCGCACGTGGCAAAGCGACCAAAGATGTGCCCACGCCCTCTTCCCAGATCTCGAAGTCGAAGAGCAAGAACAGGCCCACGAAGACTTTACGTCCCGAGGTCCCGCCATCATCATCGCCACGGCCAGTGTATGATTCGGAAGCGGAGACGGACGCGCTCGCGCCTGTGATGGACCTTCCGTGGCTAAACGTTCAGCTACACCCGGCTGCAAAGAAGGCCATCGATACGATGGTTGATGGGCTTGGGATCGTCTGGCAGGTCTTCCGGAGGGTATACCATTACCCGCTTGACCCTCCATGAGTTGCATTTGCTCTTGAAACTATTTTCTGCACTTGTGATTCCCGACTTACGGTTGATAGTGTGCTATTGTAATGTTATGATTTCATTTAATCACCCGTATCTATACCTGCTATACTTAGTCTCAGTCATTTTTCACTGTCATGGGGCAGTCCTGCAATCAAAAGTTTAAAACAATGTACAAAGGAAACCCTTGCATTCTTGAGAACAAGAAGTCATTATATCGTACATCAACGTTGTCAACATCAGCAGTCTAAAAAATACACAACGCAATTACTGTGCCCAGTCGGACTGCAGCAGTTCAACGAGATGCTTAGCCTCCTCGCGGTAGTCTACAGAGAGGATCTTCGATATACCGTAGCGAACGCGGGTGTTATCCTAAGTAAGATCAATGCGACAATTAAGAGATTGTCAATCCACCATTAGAAGCTCATTACTCACATTGTAGGTGTCCTGCTTCGCGCGACAGCCGAAATTGAATGTGACACCGGTCGCCTGAGCCATGACCGCATTGTACTCTTGTTCGTCACAATTCTGCAGGGAAAAGAAGGCAAGGAAAAAAGAAATCAGCAATCAGGAAAGCGGGGCACACGTGGAGCACAGCGTTGGCTAGTGCTAGCGTGACTAACCTTGATCTCCATAACCTCGTCTGCACTCTTGCCGAATATAGCCTCGCCCGCATCATTAAAGCCCTGCAACCACGCCTGGCCTGACCAGTCCGCCACCGCGATGGAGACGATGTAGCTGGAAATGAAAGAACCGTTCTGTAAGCGAGGGACTGAGCTGTCAGAGAAAAGTGACGAACCGGTACTCTGGGCGCTCAAACGTCTTGTCGCATTTTTCGCACCTCCAGCCATCTCCCACATCTGTGACCTTCTTGTTGCACCCCTGGTTCGCGCACGCGGGATACGCGATATTCTCAGTCTTGATGTGCATGATGGAGGCGCGCGTCGAGAAGAAGTCGGCTTTGTCACCCATACCTAGCTGCGAGTCCTTCACATCCGAGATGTGCCGTAACTCAGAGCGGTTGAAGCCACCGAATGAGGCACCAAGGGGGACAGCGCTCGACTGAGCTGTGAACGTCTTCTCGTTCCCGATACCATCGTACCAACCACGAAGAGCATGGGCTTCGGGGATATCGGGTGAAATAGACATCAAGCTAGAGCTCATCATCGACAAGGAGCGACCTGTGTGATGTGAGTAAACTAGGGAGCTCATATTCCGAATTTATGAACTCACCTCCGTAGTCACCAACCTTGACACCCTTGAAAGCAATGACTGGTTGATCCTCTGCCGAATATAGTTCTGCTTGTTTGCCCCAAAGCGTCATTCGTACTGAAAACTGTGACTTGTCGACGATCGTCAGCTCGCGCTTGGGAATCTATCACTTGATAAATAATTGATATCTCGGCTACTTTTCAGGACACATACGGTTCGGTTCGTCTTTGAAGTGATTTCAGACAATGGTCCGGCTTCCTTTACAATACCAATCACATCTGTGGGATATTTTAAGTGATATTGAGCGTAGAGAGAGAAAGATACCTACCGCAGTTCACGTCCTTTGCAAGGCTTTCGAGTTCACCGAGGGAAATGAAGTTATACTTGATCGTTGGGAGGTTGGTGGTATCCAAGCACTATAACAGCACAGTCAACTGCATTAGAACCCATCCCATGTATGGCGCGCTGGCAACATACCTCCTCAACCTCGGTGTTCTTTTCCAGGCTGAGCTCATAATCATTTTGAATGTTAGAGAACTTCTTCTTGGCCAGGTTGACGCGGGCCTTTGAAACATAGTAGACCTTTCCTTCTTCCAATTTTGGATAAAGTTCATCTACGACCGCATTGAAGCCAGTGGCACGGATCTCCCCAGATTCGTCCATAAGAGTCACATTGAAGAGTTTGCCCTCCCCGCGCGCATTCGACCAGTTTCGGACTTCGGATTTCTGAGTAACGCGTGCTTTGATAGTCCAGTTGTTCTGATACGGGCTGAGACCTTCGATAGGGAAAACGTTCCTTCCCTTCGTTTGTGTTTGACGCGCTGCGGCGGATGATCTAACTGGCTGCGCATTGGAAGTAGACTGTTGTGGGGCGGCGGAAGGTCCGGCACCTGCCGCTGCTGCTGCAGCAGCGACAGACGGGGGAGGAGACGGGGTGCCTATCTTTTCTTCGTCTCTGGTCAGGACCTGCAAGTTGAGTACGATAATTAACCTAGTACAGTAGCGTTAATATGAGTAAGACATCGCGTTGCGCCCTGCACTCACCTCTTCTCCTGGACAAAGTTGCAGGTGAGTTGATCGATAATGACGACCGTGTTCTTTCCAAGTTCGTTGTTTGCCACCAGATCATTAAGCTTGGTGGCAAGCATAGCCTGGATGAAGTGTACCCCATCTGAGATGATGAGACGGTACCTGTCGACGGTGTTGCTGCTGTTTGCCGACTGGCTGACTTTTTTGATTGAGAGAAGCTGAACAGTGTGCCCCGAGCCAATGTTGTCAATGTCCTCGGGCGTTGCCTCCTGGAGGCGTTGGCATATTCCTGCTGAGAGCTGGGTCATGATGGTATGGAGAGAGAGAGAGGATGATTAATTGGAGGGAGAGACGCGACTCAGTGGACGCGTGGTGTAATTGTTTACACGCATTTGGCGTAGCACGCGTTACCCTGTGGGAAATGCTGACGAGACGCGATTTCCCAGGCTTATCCATTTATTCCCACATTTCCTTTGAGACAGGGGTTTGAGCTCCATTCAGTTTCAATCTCCGGCCAACGAGGCGCGGCATCCTGGTTTGTGGCCGACCGGTAACTTGAGGACGTTGTGGATCCACCTCGGTTTCAATCCTCCCTGGGAGGAGTCTCTGCTGCTCGAGCATCATATTACATTGTGAGTAATCCTACAAGTATCTGATAAATATTGAACGGCGAGTACAAGATGCTCGACGACTACTAGTCCATTCAGCGTAAATTAAACTAAGTAAGTTAACCTTGTCCATCTGCAATGATTATCGTTGGATCCATACTCTAGCTGCCTCCGGCCGTACCATGTGCCACACAGTGCACCTCGTGTGCCCGGCGAATAAATAACGTCTAACTCCGACGATTAGGAATCACTACGCGCTCGCTGCGTCAGTGACGAGTATAAAGTATCTCCCACCCTCACCCTCACCACCGCTTCCTACTTTCCCCCGTCGCCTCTCAGTCATTTTTCAGCACAGCACGGTGCGTCGCATCCCGACCCGCCTTCAGCAGCATGGATAGTTGTGTGCCACCGGTGCCTGTCGCCGGCCCCCTCTGCTGTGCCCGTTCTCTCTCCATCCTCTGCTGCATAGCGTATAGTGGGCAGCCAGGAGGAGGGTTCGACCTCGCCATCGAGATGACGTACAGCGTGGCGATCCGCACATGCGCGTCCCGGAGCTTCTTCAACGCCATAACTGCACCGTTGTAGGAGTCCTTGATAGCCGGACTGTTATTGGCCAGCTCCCGGACAGGACGTGGGTTCGCTGCCAGGCTGCTGAGGTAGTCTCGGTGTCTTCCAGGCATGTAGCGCCTCATCCTCTCCATGAAGCCGCGGTCAGCGCGCTTGTTCTCCTCGGATGGTGCCGGCTGGCGACGGGCTTTCAGCTTGTGGTCAATATCGAGGAAGGTGTCGACCGCGTGCATGACGCCACTCTGGCCTGCCGATGGCCCGTCCAGGTCGAGAACCGACGTGTCGGGGACGCCCTCATATATCCATTCTGGGCGGTTTCCAGCACCGGAGCCGTTCAGCCAGGGGCGAACCTCCCAGTAGAACATCTGCGGGTCGACGGTGTTCCGCATTGACGTAATGATCTCGCTGATCTCCTGGATGATGGTGGTGAGGCGAGCAAGTAGGCGGTTGACTTTACCCATTGAAGACGGGCTGCTGACGTCGGGTATCAGTTGGTAGTCGTTGAATATTTGCAGCATTTCCACGCCGCGAATTTCGACCAGGCCGTTGCCTGCGAAAAAGTTCCTCTCGTCTTCCGAACCACCAAAGAGGTCGACGCCAAAGCGCACGTTCTCCGCGGAGAAGGGAAGCTCCGGGTTGATGTACTCCCAGTTCCAGGAAACCACATCGGAAAAGGTGACGACCGGGGCCATACCCAGCTCTTTCGAGACCTGCAGCAGTGGCGATACTAACGAGCGTGGAATAGTGATAGGACCGGAGAGTTCGTTTGGGGGGATGGAATGTGCGTAAAAGTGCACCAAGAACGTGAGCACTTTGTGTGCCCGACGGAGTAGCTGTTTGTCCGTGTTGAGGACGTCAGTACGGATCACCGGGAGCTACAAAATGGAGACTAGGGTCAGTATCAGCTTTTTGTGGATGCCAAAAGAAGAACTGACGGTCCGTATTTGCTCCCTCCAGCGCTCACCGGTGGCGCGCTGCGCATGGTCGTTGTCAGGGATGTCTTCGCCCAAGACCAGCTTGTCTTTTGCCGTAGATAATGCGTTCTCCCAGACTGCGAATCCGTTCGGTAGTCGGGGGAGCGGCGCGGTAGGGTAAAACCCAGTGTTGGTGCGAATGTTAACGTCGAAATCACTGGGTGAAGTGTAGCCAACGTTGGAGGACCGTATGCTCATATTGACAGAACTCAGTGCAGAAACGAGTTGCTCAACGAGATCAAGAGGAGTCGGAAGGAGATCGATGGGATGCATTATGTTGACTTTAAGAGGTTAAGTTGAGGGAAGAGTAGGTTAAGTTGAGGGGAGTGGGCAGCCGAATTAAAAGGTGGTGTAAAGTGAGGTGAATGCATCTGCTGCACTCTGACTTTGGCCTTTATAGAGTCTCGATCTGGTTGTATCCGTCAATCGGGGCGTGACAACAACCAGTTGTCCAGATCCTACAAGTCCAGAGGATCTGTGCTAAGATGATTGTCATAATTTCTGGCTCTGGGACCCCGATTTGTCCGACTGACCTTAGTTTGCCCAGTCCTGCGTTGTTTGCAGCGGTCTCGGCGCCGTACGCCGTCCAACCCAGGTGCTGTACCCCCCTTCGTTTGGCTCCCACCGGATCCTGAACTCAGCGCCACACATTTTTGATGATTCTTGGGACACGAATACAGAGCTGAGAAAATTATTTGGTGCTTCTGCCACTGCCCTCGACGCGAAGTGTGCAGGCTGAACGATTTAGCTGCAGGAACTGCTCAGTCGATCATGGGCCGGTCCTTGGATTTGAGGTACATAGGCTAAGCTCAGTGCCTCATGCCTGCCAGGTACTGGCATTCTACATGGTGAGCAACCAGCGAAGATCTTTGCCTTTGCGGCTATGAGGGAACTCGTCCACTCTTTCGAGAAAACAGACTCTCATGAATATTCCCTCGTCTACTTTATTTCTCCCATAATCCCTGCCGAGCAGTCCAGAGTTTCAGCGCCGAGAATGATTGAGACCTGACTCTTCTTGCGACTGAGCCTACCTCACGGTACCGAGCCTCGTGACAGCACAGACGTACACCGTATGCCAGATCATTTTTAGACGCGTCATATTGCACAGATTCCCCGATCAGTGGTATTTTTGGATGGAGACGCGCAAAGAACGCGCTAGTAACTCGCCAAACGCTCGGCCGATGTAAGACGCGCTATGGCGTTAAACCGTACACCATCTCGGTAGATCCATGGCTAAGACTGCATTTTATCCTCTTTTTTGTTTTTTTGAAAGAGTGGTTCAAATGATCTGTAGTACCATAGCATGCTGTGTGCCATAGCTGATCTGATCAAACCAGAACTTAGGTCTCACCGGCGGTCACAGCATTTCGCAAGGTACCAATGCTACATTGAAAACGCCCGACGTGAGTGCTGCCAGATCACTTCGCACGGGTTCTTATACAACTGCTTTGTTTTGTGCAACTTGTCCGGGTTTCGCGAAGAGTCTGCGATGAACCGGAACAGGGTGGGCGCTGTGTGAAGACGATTTGGCACGGCCGCCTTCAATTTGACAAAGTAATAGTTCTCCCTTAAGTTCCTCTCCAACTTAGCTCGGACCTCAAGGTAGCGCAATCTTGGACAAATATTATTGAATGTATCTAGCTTCCTTCAAAGCCATCACCAAATCTCATCGCCACATCGGCGTCTCGAAGCCATCAAGGCGCTTCTCCAAGTGGCAACTAAGTACTTGCTGTACCCAATCTGTCATTCTGTTACAGCATATTACATATACGCCTACATACTACAGCACCATAGGATGGAAATCCCCGAAGCTGCCCGGGTCTCGCCGAGGAGAGCGGCTTGTGCCATGTTCGATCCAGCTCTACACTTTGCCGTCACTGTTGGTGTGCTGCCCAACGAGCCGGCGGCCAGGGGTATTCGTAATAACCACAAACTTTGGATAGTACAGACCCTGTCATTATCAATCCGATACGTCGATGCAGTTAGGCCTGCTGCTCTGTTGTCAGATTGTTTGGAGCCTGAACTCGCCTAAGCTTGGCAGAGCTTTACATTCGCTCCATCCGAAAAGCCGCGTTACCGAGGTGCACAACGTATCAAGATGTGGATTTATTCTGAATACCATCATAATTCATACTGAGAAACGCATGAAATCCGGCACCCGACCGATTGTGTTCAAAGTCTTGCACCTGGCAACTCCCCAAATCCGCGTAGTCGCTCAGCCAGGAGCACCGACAGGCGACCAGAGCTCGCCAGCAAACTGAGTCCACGTATCGTTTGGACGGTGACACGCCGAGACTCACCGAACTCGCACTCACCTCGCTAGAGCCGTAGCGTCGGGCGCGTAGCTGTACGATGCGTACACACTTACCACTAATCCGGGGTACAAGTGAAAGCCAGATTTACCGCTCTTCCAGAGGATCGCGCGAACTTTGTCCTGAAGTATTCGTCAGTTTCTCGTAAGAGACTATTCCCTAGCAGGGCCATCGAATGATCCTAGCAGTGGCGCATACAGATTCAGATCTCTCATCCAAAAGACTCCGATGCGAGCTTGCAAACGCCCGATTGTAACACTTACTGGATTTGTTTTGAGATCAGCAGTCCAAGTTCCTCACGGTGCCCTCAAAATCATGTTCGGCGCCGAGTCCGTTGATGTTGTTTCTGGTCCCATCAATCTTCTGCAGGCAGCGTATTGCCCGAAACTCAAACTCAAAGGCGCACACCCTAACGTACCTCAGCTCGCGGTTTCATGGGGGAAAAAGGGTGAGGCACATGTGCAATAACTCAGACCATGCGACTTACGGGGTTACGGTAGTTTGAGACGAGGTTATGGTTTGGGCATGAAACGTACAATATATTGTATGAATGATAATTGCGATATGGGTGCAATGTTGGCGCAAATGACGCATGCGAAACGGAGGCAAACTTAAATTTAGCCCCTGACTAAGTGGTCCAACATGTATGCACAAATGTGGACATGAAAACATGTTTGATTGCAGATTTGCTCTCACGACTGGATGAACTGGTTGCCGCCCTGGTCGACGAGCTTGTACCGCCGCTGCACTACGTCCATCACCTTCTCCTTTATTCCATTCTTACCTGACCGAAGATCATCAAATTTGGCCAGCACCTCGGAGAGCGGCACGCTGCCCCCCGAGCTGAGCGAGTTGATGGTGTCGTTGATTGTAGCCTCAGTGGGCAGCGCGAAGCGCATCGGGTCCTTGTTCTTGTTCCGTAGCTCAGGTGGGGGAGTAAGCTGGGGCGAGGACGCGACATAGGTCGAGCTCTTGTTGAAGAATCGATCCACGATCTCTGGCGTCACCTGGTCGATGCTATCGGGCGTCCACGTGGGGCGCCCCTGGGTTTTGTCGATGAGAACGGCGCTGATACCGGTGCGGAAATCTGGGCTGGCACCGCTCTGCATGAATAGGGAAAAAGAAGGCACGATTTGAGCGCAAATAAATTTTTGTGAGCTGAGAGCACTCACGCAGTATGCAGTTGCAATGCCCATCTCCATTTGCAGGCTCTCTAGGAGGGACAACTTCTTCCCGCGGCGAACAGCGGCCAGAGCCACCTTCAAGCTGGTAGGGCTTCGCATGCGAAGCGTTTCCAAGGTTGCCTTCGCCCAGTCACGGACACCGGTATCCTCGTGCGAGGCAAACGCTTCCAGACTCTTGACGATATCTTCCACGGTATCGTGGCTAAATGCGGAGTCGAGGGCCTGTCGCGTCTTGCCAGTGAACTTGCCAGCTGCGTCATTGGGCTGACGCTCAGCATGGAGCTCCTCAATTGCGCGGTCAATGAGTTCCGGAGTTGGGTTATCCAGATCCGCGAGCCTCGCCATCAGAGTAGGGATAGATGTTGATGGGATGTAGTGAGTCGCAAATCCATGCTCGCTATCAAAAGTCAGTATCCAACATTGTAAAAGGTACCGTAGGACCTACAAGACTTCACGACCAACAAGGGTTTCTGAGGTAAGAGCAAGGTAAGTGCCTACTTGACCGTCCATTCGGGATAAGAAGAAGCTTGCGCCGACATCGGGACAAAAGCCAATCTTAGTCTCAGGCATGGCAAATACAGTTTTTTCGGTGGCTACTCTGAAAGGAGCGCTGATTGCAAGGCCAACACCACCACCCACTAAAGTTGTGTTAGTGAGCTCGTTTGTATTGGTAAGACCAGTGCATACTAGTGATTCCATCCAGCAAAGCGATGTAGGACTTGGGGAGAACCGAGAGAATGTAATCCAGCTCATATCTTTTTTCAGATGGCTTTGTAAGTAAGATGTTCAAGGCACATGGAATGCGGGTCAAACTTACTCGCTTCTGAAGAAAGCGATGGAGTTGGGACGAGTGGCATCATTCAATGAGTCCTTGAGCACAGCTAACACGTGGAATGACGGCTTAGTGGGAGAGCGAAAAGAAGAGGTCGTGACTCACTTGCAACATCTCCGCCCGCGCAAAATGCTCTGCCCAGACCTGAGCCCACGACGACTTTGCAAAGATCAGACTTGGACCATTCCTACGCAAATATTCGAAATTGGTGAGAGCTCATGTGGAAGTAGAACGCATGGTACCTCAAGTTGAGGTCGCAGTATGTCAAGCATCTCAGTGTTGAGCGCGTTGAGTTTCTTTTCGCGGTTGAGGATATACTGCCGCATGGTCCCGCGGGACTCAAACAGAACGGGCTGTTCATCCGAGAGTTAGGTCAAGTTATGAGTGGTGAGAAAGAGGTATGCACTATAAACGCTCACCTGTGCATCGGGTGCGCTGGTAGACATGTGTGCAGCGACAGCTTGTGTCCTGGCAAGGGCGGGTGCGCTGTTACGCGTCATTCTTCTAAGAGCAGTTCTGAGCATACTGTATGGGCAACTGGCTGGTCGTTGTCTGGCAATTGTGGATGGCCGCTCCTCCGTCTGCCGTCACTCGTACACGGTCAGGTGAAAGCAGCTCGGTTCACTCGGCAGTCGGCGCGCGAACCGTTACTTCCGGAATAGGCCGGACCCCCTATCACCCCGCGTTATCCAAGTCATCCCGCTCTCCGGTTCCGCTCGGCGCTTCCACCCACAGCGCACACCCGACATAATTCATCGTTCACAGATGCTGCTGTGAAAAGGTACATACCCGCCATTTACAGCATGTCTCTCGACGGTTTACTTCCAACACCGGGTACAAGAATCAGTCATAATGGGCAATTGGCTACAGTCCGATACGTCGGTGAGGTCACTGGCACGTCAGGCACATGGCTAGGCGTCGAATGGGACAATCCAAAGCGCGGAAAGCACGACGGCGTGAAAGACGGAGTCAGGTACTTCTCCTGCCTGTGAGTGTGAGATACCAGTTTCTTGCATTCTCTGCGCGGGCCCTAGCTCTGACTCGGCCTCCGCCTGCTGCAGAGTACAGGGTGCGGGCTCATTTGTTCGCCCGTCGGCTTCCATCTCGTATGGCCGTCCATTCCTCGAGGCACTCAGCACCAAGTACATCGAGACCGTCCATGGCACAGACTCGCAGGAGAAAGTAACTCTAGGATCCTCCAACAACGCCATCGAGGTCGAAGCTGTCAATCTCGACAAGATCAGGAGCAAGTTCGCCCGACTGGACCGCCTCCGAGAGGTCAGCCTCGACGACGGACTTGTCGGATCACCGAGCCCCCAGGATCAGATGCGGAAAACGTGCCCGAGTATGTCCGGCACCTTGCTGTGCTTTGTTTTGATTCATCATTCGTGAAACCGCTCAATGTTATACTTTCATTTGTGCCTTTGGTCCTTGCTGTGTATACTAGACATCCGTGGTCTCGACCTTTCCTCCACACTCCTCCCAAGTTGGGACGATGTCGCGAACATAGCGGGAGCCTTACCCCATCTCGAACGGCTTGCCCTCAAGTGCGTAACAGTCATGCCAACTGCCCCATACGCGTCGGCGGAACGATACTCATCCGCACTAGCCGCAACCGTTTCCTACCCCCTCGGGACGTGAATCACGGCGTGGCGTTCAGCCAGATACGAGAACTCCAGCTAAACCAGACGATGATATCTTGGAACGATGCTATGAACGTCATATCTCAAATGCCCAAACTCGAGGCGCTCGAGATCGGTTACAACCAGCTAACCGCGCTTCAATTAACACAGCCTGAAATGCCGCCAGGAATGATGCTGCCTGCATTGCATACCATCAACCTCAGCGGTAACTGGCTTGAGGACTGGAAGAGCTTGTACGAGGCCTTGCAATGCTTCACTAAGTGAGCTCTTTTTGCGTCCTCTTCGGTGCTACCTACTCACCGACGAGCAAGCTTACAGCGTCTCGTCCTATCAAATAACCGACTCGCATCCATCCCACCGAGGACAGCCGAGGACGCACCCATCCAAGCGCTCCGTCACATCGCACTCTCATTCAACAGCCTAGCGCAGTGGAACGACGTAGACGCGCTAGTGTCCTGGGCGCCCCAGCTTGAAACGCTCAGCCTCAACGGCAATCCTGTTACAACTGGTAAGTGTCAAGTGTCACAGCCGCTATCCGCCAGCATAACACATGCACGACTACGAATTGGCTTATTTTTGTAAACGGCGAAACACAGACAGCGACTTGTCCAAGTACGCCAGGCAGTTCGCCGTCGCAAAAATACCTACACTCAAGTCACTAGACGGAGCATTTGTAAGCCCCTTCCTCTCCAACACCGTCCGGAACCGTGGCGTGGCTAATCAAACCTACCAAGATCTCTACGAGGGAGCGTAATGACTCAGAGCTGTTCTATTTGTCTTACATCGCCAGGAGCGACATCACGGAGGCTGACAGAGCAAGGGAACACCCCAGATGGGATGCGCTCTGTGAGAGTATGTCTTTCTCACTTATTGTTATCGATCTTGCTACTTTCTCGCTGATGTCACGCTCCGTAGAGCATGGCAAGCCTGATGAAGTACCGAAGAAAGCCAGCGAAGACAAGCTGAGCAGGCTTCTCATCGGTGAATCATGGAGTTGTCGAACTTGTTACAGCATGTTAACGTTCAATCCTGTAGACATTGACATTCACCGCTGTGAAGTCAGCCCCGAGAAGAGCTTGCCAGAGGCTAACAGCACTCCTACAACGACCGTCCGCGTTCTATCCACCATGTCTACTAAGCACTTCCGTCTCAAAGTCCTTAAATCTCTGAAAGTGCCTCGAACACCAGGCACACAGGACACACCACTTTACCTCAAGATGCACGACAACTCATACATGCAGCTAGACAAGGACGACCGAGATCTCGCATGGTGGGGCATAGAGCAAGGATCGATTGTATTCGTCTGTATACCAATACAATAGAGAGACGTTGGACTACTGAGATTGAGAAAGCGCTTGCTTGACCTGCCAACAGTTTAATAAGGGACGCGACACAAGGCTTACCTGGGCTAGAGTTACGGCATCGCATCCAATTGAAGGAGATATGACCCTGTCATATTGATGGATTCCCATGCGTGCCCTATTGTCAACAAATGCAGTAGGTTTAGTTGGCCAATTAAAGCCAAGCGCCTTTCAACGTGCCTGTTGATACTGATACTTCGGATACTTGATTCAGCAAGAGGGAGCGTCTATGAAACCTTGGCTGCCCAGTCGACCGTACGCAAGTCAGATTCCACGTTCCATTACCGTCGCAGGGTCGGTCCTTATGTCACTTGACACCATACCGAACCGAATTGCGTCCTAGGTCCTTAGGCTCAAGAGGTCTCCCAACGACGGAACCAACGCGGATTTGCCCACTAAAGCATGTACAAGGGGTCCAGTTTCGAACTCGATCCAAGATCACCAGTATTCGACAACGCTTCACGGCCCACAGCGGAAGGAACCAACATAACAATTTGCGCAAAACCATTCGAAACCACCAACGGGCGTCCTTCCCTGGGGCATTTCATCCGCCGAAACTGATACCGATCCACGTCTTTTCAACGCCACGCTGCTCCGTCACCATTGGTCCTAGCAGCAGCCCTTTCTTCGAAGCGGTCCTCCTTGTCATCGCGGCGGCGTTCGTCACGACGGTCGTCCCTACGACGGTCATCATAATAATCAGGCACTCTGCGGTCATCATAATAGCCCCCCCGCCGGTTATCATCGTACCCTGCAGGTTTTCTCTCATCATGATCCCTCCTGTTCGGAGGTGGAGACCTGGGGCGACGATCATCATGTTCACGGCGGTGGGGCGACCTAGAGCGGTCGCGGCGGTAGCGATCATCCCTGGAGTAGCGGTCGTCCCTGGAGTAGCGATCATCCCTGCTGTACCTGTCATCGCGGAACCGCTCGCGTTCCTCGCGACGGTAGTTGTCCGGTCCGCTGCGCTAAAGAAACCTTCAGGTCAAGCAGACAAGTTTAGGACAAAGGCTGGAACTTACATGCTCGTCATAAGCAACACGAACCGGCCTACCGCGCAAGTCCTTGCCATCGAGGTCGCGGACAGCTTGGTCGGCATCATCCCGGTTCAGGTACTCGAGGACACTACCGTTTGATGAGCTGAATTGTTCAACTGGAAAATGACATCACTTACCCTGAACCAGGGTACTCGGAATCAATGTCGGCAAAGGAGACGGCGCCAGCTTCACGCCCGAAGTCCTTGAGGTCCTGAGGGTGTAGCCAGAAGAATTAGGTCCAAAGGTTTAAAACCAAAATATCCAGGAACGGATATCTTGAGGCCAAGCACGGCATGACTCCTGGCAAGCAGGTGCAAAAAAGAGATATGCTCATTATGAAGGCGTAGGCTCACAGCCACAATGGACGCCTGAGGTGCCCATATCCGTTCGCAATGAATCCGAAAAAAAAGCCCGTACCTGCCAGCTAGTGTCCCGCGAAATACCAGACACGGTAAGGCGGATCCCGGGGGGACGACGGGACCTCGCAGCCCTGTAGAAGAAGAAGAAAACCACCATCAGCAACTAGCGTACACGTGTTTATAAGCGCTTGAATATACCCATCCCTGTCGTAAGGTTCACGTCGGGGGCGACTCTCCTTCGCGAACTCGACCACGATGCTAAGCCGTGTTGTGAGCCCAATATCTTAGGAGATGAGAGTTGTTGGGGTTTTTTACTCACTTGACACCCATGAACGGCTTGCCATTGAAATGGTGCACAGCATCCTCCGCGTCCTGATAACCCAGTAAGACATCAAGCTTGCTGCTGAAAAAAAAAACACCGTGCCACTCACCTTAGAGTTCTCGAACTCGACAAAGCCAAAGCCTGTCGCGGGCGGTTCCGTGAGCTCTTGGTTGTCGGGGCGCCTCTTGGACGAACCAGTCATAACTCGACAGTCGATGATTCGGCCATAGCCTTCGAAGAACTTCGCCACGTCCTCGGAACGAGCATCAGGGGGGAGTCCTGAAATCAAATGTGTATCTAAACATTTTCGAGTGGCAAAGCGAGCGCGGTGAGTACTCACTGCCAAGGTACAAGCGTCTGGCCATGGTTGTAGGAATGAACAAAGGGATGTTCGTCGGAGATCCAAATCCTAAGAAGGCCCGTGCACTCATCAGCTCCAGTTCGGCTTTCTCCGCAACTCCGACCCCTCGCCAACGGCTCAACATTCTCGACTCTTACTATAGCAGTCTGCAGATGTTGTCCACAGATCGCATGTATTGGCCTATAGCTAAATGCATTACTCGCTAACACTAATTGACAAAAAATCTGTATAGGAAGCATAACTAAACTAAAAGCAAGAAAACGGGACGAGAAAACAACATATTAGTGCTGAGACCAGTTGATTGTGCTGATGTCGATGCCCTCCTGTACCATCTCCCAAAGCGGGCTACGCGTAACAACGTCAGTTATCAGGACATGACACATAAATCAAGGACATACCTCATATCGCGCAGCTTAGTCACGACCTTCACAATATGGCTGACGACAAAGTCAATCTCAGCCTCCGTCGTGAACCGGCCGATACCAAAGCGGAGTGACGAGTGAGCCATGTCCTCAGCAGCGCCTAAAAGAAAATAAGTGGCAGGTTCACATCTCAGTTAGAGTAATTACTCACCCAAAGCACGGAGAACGTATGATGGCTCAAGCGAGGCTGACGTACAAGCACTGCCAGAAGACAGAGCAATATCCTAGTAGAATGCAATGAGATTAATGAGAAATGGACTACTAGTGATTGGAGGCGCACCTTGAGTGCCATCAGCAGACTCTCGCCCTCGACGTAAGCGAAGCTCAGGTTAACACAGCCTGGATACCCCTGGGCGTCTCCGTTCCGGACAATATGGTCGACTTGTGAAGTGATGCCATCGATCAGTCTGTTGGATAATTGCTCAATGCGAGCAGCGTCTCTCTGTATGAAATCAACAGTCAGCTCACAAGTCCAATAGCATCGCATGCAACAGGTTCGGATCAGTACCCCTGCACCATGGTCATTGCCAAACTGGCGGCTCGAGACGACAACTCGCTCGTGCCATGGCGCCATTTGACTCGTGCTCCTTCGGAGCACCGTGCGAACTTCTTCGTCTCCGCTTTCTCCACCAATGACGAAAGAGAGAAACTCACGGCCATCTCCAGCTTCGCGAGGCGGGCAGCCTCACCCATACCAACAATCAACGCTGTGGGTAGAGTTCCACTGCGTAAGCCACGCTCTTGACCACCACCACTGAGGATGGGCTCCAGGCGAACACGAGGTCTCCGACGAACGTAGGCAGCACCCACGCCCTTTGGGCCATAAAGCTTGTGGCCAGAGATACTCATAGCGTCAATGTTGCCCTCGTTGACACTGACTGGGATTTTGCCAACAGCTTGCGCAGCATCCGTGTGGAAGTAGACACCACGGTGCTTACGAAGCAGCTCGCCGATCTCTTTGATTGGCTGAATGACACCAGTCTCGTTGTTCACGGACATGATGGAGACTAAGGAGGTGTCCGGACGGATGGCGTCCTCAAGAACCTTGAGGTCAACAAGACCATTGGTCTGTACTGGCAGGTAGGTGACGTCGAATCCTTCCTCACCAAGTTTTCGGCACGAGTCCAGAACACACTTGTGTTCCTGATAGGGGCAACCTGTCAGCGCACGTTCAGACAAGTTTCAATGCGTAGGGCTTACCGTCTGCGTGGTAATAATATGCTTCTTCTTGTCCTTGTGAAAACGTGCGACGCCCTTGACCACCATGTTGTTGGTCTCGGTTGCTCCCGAGGTGAAGACAATGTCCTTCGCGTCTGCACCAATCAGATCCGCGACATTCTAGTGAAGCCATGAGTCATGGGCCAGCAACACGTTGCAGGGCTACGCACCTTCCGCGCCTCTTCAACGGCCTCCTCAGCCTCCCAACCGTATGCGTGTGTGCGACTATGGGGGTTCCCATACTGGTCGGTGAGATAGGGAAGCATGGCATCGAGCACTCGGGGGTCGACTGGGGTCGTTGCCTTTTTCCCAATGCTTCAGCATACTTCTTCAGCACAATAGAATAGACAAGCCATACCTGCATATCCAAGTAGATAGGACGGACCTTGTCCGTGAGGCCCTTCTCACGGTTAGGCGTCTCGAGCTTGAAGCCGAGCATCTCTATGAGCAACATAGTTAACATACATGGCGCCTCCTCGCAAAAACAGATATACGTACCCGAGCTGGGGGCGATGTGGGTGTCCTCTTTGTAAGCAGACGGGGTGTCCATGACGCTGGCCCTATCTGCGCCCGAGGGCTGAACATACGTCCTCCTTGCTCCGACAACAGCACGGGGCACTGCGCGCCGCAAAGCTGTCTGGGAGGACACTCTTGCGGATACTCTGGACAGCATATTGGGGAAGGGAAAATGCTATCAGATAATGGGCGGAGGCAAGTTATGTGGACCTGGGGGACGTTTCGGACAAGGAGTGACGAAAAGATTCGGCCGCGCATCCGCAGGGAATCACAGACCACGTGCGCGGTCGGCAAAGTGCGGACCTATCACGGGTGCGCGGCATTGTGCAGAGGCCCGGGCGCTTGCCCGCTTTGTCTCCGTCCTCTTCCGTCCTTCGAGGCAAGCTTGGTCATGACTGGCTCATACAAGTCCCTGAGCGCACTCTATTACGTATGTTTGCTCACAAGTTCCGCAATCGCACGGACACGAATAGACACAGATGACAATTGGCTCGCGACAAATTCTATAGCATCTCGACGGTCTGGGTTCGAATGTTCGCGATTGGTTCACGGACCTTCGCGCCAGGATGTCCAGATGCAAGATGTTCCATGTTAGGTAAAGACACCGACCTTTTGAGAGCACCTTGAACAAGATGCGACGGCAATAAGTACTTGGATGGGACCTCAACTCATGCACTCTCCATCTAGTAGACGATACCAACGTTGTAAACTCCTAAATTCGAATCGAGTCGTGGGCTTTAGTTCTTCCGGACTTCAAAGTCGAAACACTACCAATGATAGCACGAGGCAAATATAACGCGCGGAGGAAATCAACCTTGGCGACGAGTATTCATAGCGATAATACATAAATTACACAAAACCATCCTTGTAGTACCTTCGAAACTCTAACAAGAAAAAGCACAATTAAAGCGAAGGAGCTGCGTTTGTCACAAGGGCCTCAAAGTACTGCTGGAACCAGGTGCCGGCCTCAGGAGCGGGCTGGAGAGAATCAGACTAATAGCAATGAAAAACCCAATCAGCATCGTGATGACCCAGTAGGCAATTCCGAAAGCAAAATCAAACGCACCAGAGAGCAAGTAGAATCATAGCGAGGCGCAGACGAGTTGCTCGTGCCATCGCACTCGCCTCCAGGCTTCACCCATACGATCGAGTCGATCAGCGGAGAGCCCTAGTGTCCGTCGTCGGGCGGGTACCAAAGCCGGCGCCCTTGATGTTGCACCAGTCGCCCCATGCATTTCGGATGTTCTGCACGCCAGAGCGGCCCTGGTCAACGATGAACTGCGCGGAGAAGCCCTGTTGCTGCAGCAGAGGGGAAAGAGCGTTGATATAGAGCATCTCGTCGCAGTTGGGGGCGTTCTTTCCGAAGGTGGCTGTGCTTCTGCGTCTCGATGCGCGACGTTGTTTTCTTATTTCTTTCGCCAGATAGCCCCAGACGGAACTCAGTGCCATTATCCTGGACGGTAAAATCCACGTATCCATCCAATCAAGCACAGCTAAAAATGCAAGGTACTGTGCTCGTAGTACTGATCAGGTTGGTCAACTAATATTTATGCAGAATCTATTGATACAACTGTAGTTCGTCCGGTCGGAACCAAGTCTATGCCCAAAGGTACATCGCCCTGTCGTCACCGGGGTACCTCGTACCGGCGAATACAGCGTTCTCGATCACCTCGGTGACCTTCGTGAGTTCCTCAGTGGTAAACTGCACCTTGCTGGCGCTGACGTTCTCCAGCGTGCGGTCGATGTGACTATCGAACAACGTATTAGCTGCATACTACTTCTTTTAATGCAACTTGTTAAAGATCGACACTCACGAAGAGCCGGGCAGGGGAAGAACGTGCGGGCCAAGCGAGGATACCCACGCGATCGAGAGCTGGGCAGAGGTGATGCCCTTCTCCTTGGCGATCGACTGCAGCTTTTCGACGATGGCGAAGTTCGTCGCCATGTTCTGCATTTTATTATAACAATCAGTACAATATTGGCAAACGCATTAAATTAGCCAACTGGCCTCGGGCTGGAAGCGTGGCAGCATGCGACGGAAGTCGCCCTCTATAGGAAGAATAAATATAACATGTCCCATGTAAGCTCCCCCGTGAAAATGTGTTGACGCACCCGGAATATCGTCGAGGCTCTTGATTTGGCCGGTCAAGAAACCTCGGCCGATGGGCCTATCAACGAATATTACAGCACGAAAAACGTTCGGTACGAGCAAAGACTCACGAATACGCGATCACAGCAATATTGTTCTCTTGAGCCGCCTTGATCACCGCCTTCTGCTGAGGCCCGTACTCCCAAGGGCTGACCTCAATCTCAACCGCAGTTATCGGGTGAACCTACATAATTTTTGGTTTGTTTTATCTTTAACACGACTTCCCACAAACTTTGTTTATCTGTATGCTCACCTTGTGGCCGCGGAGAAGCGTCTCAGCCTTAACCTCGGACATACCAATGCTGCCGATCTTGCCCTCCTTGACGAGCTGCGCGAGCGCACCCAGGCTCACCTCGAGCGGCGTGTTGGGGTCCACGCGCGCGCACTCGAAGAGGTCGAGCGTCTTCTTGCCGCGCAGCTTCTCGAGCACGCGGTTGACGCTCCGCTTCACATTCTCCTCGCTGCCGTCGGGGACGAGCGAATCGGCTTTGGCGCCGCCCTATGTAGTGAAAACAGCAAAAAGAAAAAAAGTCAATGGCTGTCAGCGTCCGAGAAGATGCAAGTAACACACCTTGACGGACAAGAACGCCCGATCGGCGTACTCGGGGTACTTCTCGAAGAACCGCGCGATCATCTCGATGTTGGCAGTGCTGCAGTTGGGGCCATAGAACTCGCCTTGGAGTCACCTCATCAACCGCAGTCAATCTAAACGGCAATGATACGCCACATACCTCCGTTCAAGAACATCTTGACACCAGGCGGCAATGAGTCGATGCCAGCCTTGATGGCCGCAAAGCTCTGCTCGTCGGGGTTGGGCTGCGCTTTCCAGCTACAATCAAATCAGCGCCCTGCAGAGAAAGAGAGAAATGGGTGATCGCAGTTGAACGCACGTCATGAGCATCAAACCATGCTGCATTCAGAGAGATCAACTTGAGCAAACCATCGATATATTCGGGGAGTAATAACGGCATACCGCAACTTTGTTGACCGTGACGGGGCCAGAAGGCGTGTGGAGAGTGGTAGTAGACATTTTGGTAATTTGATGATGGTTGACGTGGACTGGGACTCGATAAAGGGTTTGCTTTCCAGGCGTCCTAGCGGCTAGGTTTTATATGCAGGACGAGGCGCTCGGGAAGTGGAGATCATCCGACTGGTGGGGTAGCCCTCGATAGCCCCTGAGCAAGTTCCTGAAAGATATCATCATCGCTGCCGTCTCGGAACGGCTAGCCGAGGGCGCCGGGCGAACGCGTCATGTTTGCTCTACAACCACCGAGGTCTGGTTTTCGACTCAACTTCCAAGCCGCTGAAGCCGCCTGCCTTAGTACGACATCAACGTTAGTAAAATCCAATCTACCCGCTAGGGACTGTTAGGAATCAATACAACACTCGTAAGCTTTTTTGACATCCAGATTATAAACTTGAATCCTCGCTTCCATCCATCCTGCCTTCTTCAAGTTGTGATTTCAATCAAGGACCGACACTACACTTAATGGCGTTGTTACTAAGTTACATGGGCACGCCGAGGGCTTGCACAAGCTCTCTGCCGTTGCAAAAGCGTTAATGAGCATGTGACTCGAAAGACTTAGCTCCATTTCACCTGATCGATGTTGTACTCTGTAAAACCTTGCTCAAATCTATAATTCAATTTCCTCGATTTGTGCCACTGTCTAGGGTAATTAAAGACCTTAGTAGTACTAGAGACCGCTAAATTTGGTGAAATGAGCTTTTTTGGAGTCTGCTTTCTTGCTTGCTTTCGCGGGGAATTAGAACAACTTGATGAATAATGAACAGTTGCTAGGCGGTGGCGATTGCGGCACTGCTCCCGCAGCCCTGGTGCATCGTATATGTAAGGCTAGGTAAGGTGGTTGAACCTTTCTTGAAGTCAAAGTGTTCACAAAGGCGAATTATGGGCATCAATTAGGCCGCTAACGTCGGACTGTCACCTCGTCAATTATTCGCTTCCACGTTCCTTTAAGACAACAACGATATGAACGTCCGTCAACCACTAGCTGCGGCAACATATACAGAGGTCTCGTAGTCTTTCCGAAGCTTCTCAACGTAGACGAATGTCATCACGATGATATCCAACATGTGGTAGCCCTCCTCGAAGACTTCCAGGCCAGCACTCCGCTTCTCTCCTATAATCCCCTTGTTCGAGCGTTGATATTTGGCGATCAGCGGGTTCGAGCCCTCATTCAACTTCAACTATACAGACCATGGTGGTGAGAACCAGGGTCACGTATCAAAACTAAGGGCGAGAAATACCTTGGAGATATACATGTCTCCAACCCATGTATATGATCGACCATCAGGCCCTGCAAAGTCGCGATTCCTACAGTATGTGGGTTCATTGAAGGCCAATAGCACCATCGAACTGCGGAGAGACTGACCACTTGATTTTATGTCCGGGTATATACTCCTTCGAGGTAACTTCCTGTCCATTAAACCGGAACTTGGACGACTGTATGATGTGCCACTCGATCTCAGCGAAGAGCGTGAACTGGTCACACATGTCCAGGCGGTCCGCATTGGGCGTGATCTTGAAGATCTTTGTCACTTTGTTCCGAAACCCGGACGACGTCTAGCACTTATAGAGAGTCTGGCCGCTATCGTTCGTGAAGGTGGCCTCGCGAGGGTTTGGGGTGCTCATTGTGAGGAACATGATGTTGGTCAGGACTTGACCTCGATGGGGAACGAATTCGAGGAGAAACGGGTGCGAGAAGGAATAACGCCTGATGCTTGGATTTGCATGCTATATATCTGAAAGACTCATCGGACTCATGAGAGCGGCTGTGAGAAATGCTGTAGACGCGCAGAGTCTCGACGTGAACTTCTGATGTGCCAGAAAACGCAGTTTTCATTGAAAGCGCCACCTCGATGCGCTCGAAAGCAGGTCCAAAGAGGCAATAAATCGTTGTTCAGTGGGGCACTGGGATGTCAATAAGATAGGCTGTGTAGTGGTTAGAAGCTCGGCAGAACCTTGAACTTCTCAGACTGATTGTTAAAACTCGTTCTGCCTGCGGAGTCTGTACATCAAAGAGTTCACAGCAAGTGCCAAGAAGATCATCGCATGGGCTGTAGTATCAACGTAGTCAAGTACCACGCAACGTGTGGTGTCCGCAAACCACTGGGTGCTCAAACAAGAGCTGTGAAGTGAAATACACTAACCTGTAAGCAAGACGCAACCCTGTGAAATGGTCATGTTCAGTGGCTCATACCCTTTGGCATTTGAGTCGGGAGAGATTTTGTGGAATTTCGTGCTCTTGTGGCCGACTTAGATGGCCTGGCCTCGCAGACTCACCACTGAGTGAAGAGGGTATCGCAAAGATAGGGGCAGCTCACGGCGAAGTACACGACGAGAAGCCACGTAGATCTATAGGCGATGGGACTCGAAGGAGGAAGTGGACTGTGGAGGGACCTACATTTCTACGGATTCAAGGAGAGCGCAAGGAAAATGCTGTGGTCCGTAAGGTGATAGCTTTGATCGAATGACAACGCGACGAATATATGTTTCTTCTTCAGAAGCATTCCCCGCCATATGATAACCGTGGAGGTGCTGGTGATGTAATGATCGCCCGAGGTAAGGTTCCGAACGACCGGGTCACTTCGCAGGACCTCGAAGAACACGAGAATTCCGGTAGACATGTCGCTACAGGCTGCTGCGTCGTGAGCTTGGCGTTCCCGACAACGATCCTTGTCCCCCATGACGAGCGTCCAGCATCGAATAAAGAATCACTTCAACAGTTCACAGGTCGTTCAAGGTCCTGGATGTTCGCCGTCTTCCAGCCAGGAAGATCATAAGTACTCAGAACGAAAGATGTGCTTGAAGTCCAGTCTCCAGCCCTTCAGCTTGAAGCCCGAAGCCAAAGGCCATCGATGTCTTGAACGTTGCTCTTGTCTGCAGCGTGACGCGGCGGCGTGGGCGTGATGCCGGGATTTGTACCTGCCCCATAGCGGTCTCAGTGGAATGTTCGAATGGAAAGGTTAGGAAATGGCAGTGACGATGGCCCCCCATAGCCGAGCCCAACGCAACAGTTGAAACGTTGATATTCTGATTCTCCCTTCCCCCCAATTCTTCGCCCCCATCCCTCCCTCGAAAGTCTCGTTCACATTTAATGTCGCCCAGAAGTCCGCCGACAGAGTACTCGCCGCTGCTCGAAAACGGCGACGGTGCGCAACAGCCCCAGTCGTACACCCACCGCGTTCTCAACGTCATCAAGGCCGAAGGAGAACCTTCCTGGGCACATTCATATCGTCACTTTATTTTTGGCTCCTGGTTCAACCTCTTCCTTGTCTTCGTCCCACTCTCCTTCATCTCCCATAACCTCGGTTGGGATGCCGGCCTTCGTTTCTTGTTTAGTTTTCTCGCCATTATGCCGCTCGCCAAGGTAAGGAGTCGTATGCGCTTTGCTCAGCTAGTTCTCTCTTGCGGACCTTGATACTGAGCAACATACCTACGACTTCTCTTTAGCTCCTTGGAGATGCCACGGACCAGCTCTCGGTCAAGCTTGGCGGCACCCTTTCCGGTCTGCTGAACGCGTCGTTTGGAAACGCGGTCGAGATCATTGTGGGGATTGCAGCTCTCCTCGATGGTACGTAAGAGGTGGTAAACCTTTAGCGCCATTTAGTGCTCACTAACAAGCGCCCACGCACGACGGCCATGTGCACTGTAGATCAAATTCGCATTGTGCAGACTTCTGTGAGATTCCCAACACAGATCCAGGGCGTCTAAGGGTGACTAATATTGGAATAGATGCTGGGGTCAATCTTATCAAACCTTCTACTTGTCTTGGGATGCTCATTCCTGGCTGGTGCGTAAAAGCTGGCTTAAAACTCTGGTCAGCCTTCAATGAACCGCGGTCACAGGCGGCCTTAAGCACCATGAAGGAAACTTCCAGGTCCAGGGCGCCCAAGCGTGAGTGATCAGCATTTCCTTACCTTATAAAATCTAATCTTGTCTCTAGTTCAGCATCGGTACGTTTCATCTTCATAAACTATTTATCGCATTCACTTCTAACGTTACTGGTAGTTGATGACTCTTGCCTGCATCAGTAAGCGTTATAACTTATCCTCGTCTCATTTTCATCTGACACATGCATGTCAGCCTTGGTCATCCCTGCCGCGTATAACAGCCTGTCCACCAACGGACATGCTGTCAGCCATTGCGACATCCCCAACAGTATGGGTGGCTGCCCTTCGTCCGGCCTGCTGGCCATCTCCCGCGGGACCGCAATCCTGTTGTTTTTCGTTTATGGCGCCTACTTGCTCTTCCAGGTACAGCATGAATTTGCTTGATGCGTTCGAAACTAAACGCTGACGTCCTTCTAGCTCAAGACGCATCGTGAGTTTTTCGAGGATCAGGCTGAAGAGGAAACTGCTGCCGAGATGAACACTTTCTCTGCTGGAACTGCGTATGTTACGGTCCCTTCGCCCCCATATCTTCCCGGCTCACCAGCTGTAAAGGCTCCTACTTGTCACCGTCATCACTGCGTTCTGCGCGGAGTATCGTAAGTCCCCCTCACTGCTTTCTCGCGGCGACGTCGGCTCATGTGATTGACCCTACAAAGTGGTCGCATCTATTGAAGAGACCGCAGAGCGGTATCACATCCCTGAGGCGTTCATCGGTCTCATCCTGCTCCCAATTGTTGGCAATGCTGCTGAACACGTCACGTCCATCTGGATGGCGCTGAAGAACAAATACGAGCTCACCATCGGTATCTGCGTCGGAAGTTCCATTGTACGTCTCAGACTCGACTTGATTTTCTGAGTTCGCTGAACAACACCCGCCAACAGCAAATCGCCACCTTTGTTGTGCCGCTCTTGGTTATGGTAGGCTGGGCGTAAGTGAACATCTACAGATAAATGATTATTTACAATGCTTAACGCACATGACCACATCAGCTCGGGCCACGAGCTCACGCTCTTCTTTGCTAACTTTGAGGTTAGCCAGTAATTTACAGTTACATTCAAATGCACCATATTGACCTTTCTTGCTCAGACTGTCATCCTCTTCGTCTCGGTTTTCCTCGTCACCATCCTCATTATGTACGTGTTCGAGTCTCTTCTTCATGGTTACAGCCTCTCTCATCATCCGATGTTGGAATACAGGGACGGCAGGTCGAACTACATGGAAGGTCTCATGCTCATCACCCTCTACGTGGTCATTGCCATTGCCTGTGAGTATCTTGCTTCACCGTATCACCGTCTTGCTAGAAGACATTCACTGGATATTTGCTCACGGGTGTCCTTTTAGTCTGGGTGACTGAATAATGCGAACTGCGGAAGAAGAACATCACGCTGTTGAAAGCTGGAAGCTGGAAGACTGGGTCAAGAAGTCTGCGTATTTATAAACTAGTGTTGTCCCAGCCCTGCGTTCATTCTGTGCTTCGTTAGTTAATCTACATGAATTGCGTTAGTGCTAGTGCTATTCTCTGCTTATATGAGATTTAAGTAATTTGGGTGTTCATGGTACCTCTGTCGCATATTTATCAACTTTCAGGAATGGAGGGCAGATCGTCGGGTCTATCAACGAGAAATAAGCGACACATTCCTCGCCCGCCTGATCATACGGTTGGTTCACAGTACGTAGAATCCTAAGTTCATTCAATTTCACCGGGCTACCTCTAGGTACAATCTAGGTACAAGAGGCACGCCGACAAAAAGCTGAAGGTCTTACAAGTAAGCGCGATCGATGGAGATGATGACTTGTCGAGGAGTCAAACAAGCGATTGCAAACAAGAGGCGGAGGACAAAACGGAGTTTCGAAATGTTGACGCCAACTTCCACATGCATCTCGCGTGCTGTTATACGAATCGTTTCTTATTGTCTCTTTCATCGTCAGAACACCTTCCTCATCCTGATCCTTTAGCCTAATGTTGGATACAGGTAGCTCACATGCTGATGAGGGCACACAAACACCTTCCATCTCTCTGACGCGCCCCGAAGATTGGAAGTACATCGCAGAAGGAAACGCGACGATCGCCTTCACGTACACCGGCCCAGATTCAAACTTTCGCGAGTTCGCCCTCAGGCTGCGCAAGACGAATGCAGCTGCCCCAAAGGACGTGATGCGAGAGCCGAACTCGGGGATTGGGCTCACAGCTGGGCACACGCGGTCAGATACCCTACGCACTCCGCGTTTCACGGCATCAGAAGAGGGAGACCATGCGTGCAAAGACCTTGCCTTCCATTCTCAGGTGATCGCGCGTCTTCTTCCGAACGAATGCCTTCCGCGGATCAAGACGGTGAAGCTGGAGAGAGGTTGGCTCGAAAGCTTGCATGCTCTCGAAGGACGCACGTATAGCAGACCTGCTGCTCGAAAGAGTGTCGGTGGAATTGATGTCTGTGCTGATACAGGCGTCCTTGCCACTGATCTTGTAGGTTCTGCGCCGCTTGCGGTTGAAATCAAGGTGATTATCCCGATCCTTGTATTGTGTATTTTTGCGAACATTTTCCATCTGAACATTGGGGTTCTTGCCGCCAGCCTAAGTGGGGCTTTCTTCCGTCCACATCCAAGTGGCTTTCTCGTGAGACGGCACCGGTAAAGACGACGACGTGTAGATACTGCATGCACTCTTGCCTCAAGCTACATGGGCGCGACTCAAACTCGAGGTCCTTCTGTCCTCTTGATCTTTACTCTAGAGATGAAGAGCGCGTGACGCGAGCGATCTCTGCTTTATGGGACGAATGGGCCGCTGACGATGCCTCGTTCAATAATTTGAGGATATTTGCGGAAGGCAAACCGGTACGACCCAACGATGTAGGTTTTTGTCTACAAAGTCGGTGCTTGTTATTCATTATCCTCAGCATAACAGTCTCGCACGGCTGGCTCAAGTGCTGGGCTACCCAAAGTCCAATCTTACTGGCTTCTCATGCCTCAAGGATGTGTTTTGCTCCGCGCTTGTACCTCTGGTGCTAACGACAGCGGCTTTCAGTACACTAGCAGAACTGCAACGGTCCCTCGACGTGCTAGACATCGAAGGTCTCCTGGCTATTCACAAACGCGCGGCGTTATCAATCTCAGATCTTGCAGAGCCGACAATTGGTGACTGGAACGCCTTCGTGGATACATACACCTCTGGGTTCCGTACGTGGAATCATGAGAATCCCGCCATGGGAAATGCCGCAACATATAGACTTGCTTACACGCTATCTGCGACATTCAAGGACTGCTCTGTGATCCTCCAACCGCACTCCACCACTCCAGCCTCTGATACGCGTGGATGCGCTGCCGTCATAGATTTGGGCGTAAAGCCGCTTTCTCGCTTACAAGAGTGGGCTTCCAAAGACAGAAAAATTGCTTTGTTCTACGCAGAGCATGTTCCCGAGACGGAGCGGCGAACTTGCATCGATAACAACAGAAAGCTCCGAGTCTCCTCAAGGTGCAGCAATTGGCGCGCGGATCTTGCTGATATTTTTCGCGGCGTTCTCCGTCGATGAGAGCCCGTGTCTTTTTGCGAAGTAACCTTCGACATCGTCTGTGTGCCCCTGGACACGAGCAAATCATGCCCAAAATCGAAACTTTGTCTATCTTTGCGACATCATGCATATGCCGTGCCTGTGATGCGGGCGCTATTCCCCTTACCTCCTTCTGCTGCTAATTTTTTTTCTTGTGTTTTCATGGTTATTCCGGCGTACAATCGCCTCGAACACGGCATCGACGCGAATTGGAAATCTTTCAATTATGGGTTTCGCCTTCACATTCACGACCAACGCAGTGGGAGACCCATCAGTAACCACTCCCTGATACGAAAAACGACTTCTGACATCAGCTTCCGTGGCTGCCCTCCACAAGCCTCCACATGCCTCATGTTTTCGCCGCTTCCACCATGCGGATATGGGTCTGATCATTCCCAACGAAGGCTTGCTGAATTGCACACTTCCACATATGATCTCGACATCCCCAAATGCTCGTTCGCTTAGCGATCGCGATGGCAGCGAGGCCGAGCATCGACGCTGACACGCCAATATATCCCTACCCGCGAAGGTCATACGGAGGGTCAATCATAAATTGGGTCTCAGGCACCGCGTGGTCGACGGCGTTATGCGCTTATGCGCGTTTAGGACGTCCCCTTTGGACGAATGGGAGATCCATAAGGACCCACACAGCCTCCGACTCATTGGTTCGGAGGAACCGAGCGTGGAATGACCGTGTAGGCGCCCGACGACCCTGCCGCTCCGTTGGCGGGATGCCATGGGACTGGTATACCATAATTGGTGGCTAACTTGCGTCGGGTCGGCCGCCCCGATGGAACCCAGGCGCTCGTGTGCCGAACTGGTGTTTGAGCTTTGATAGCTTTGATAGGTTATAGCTCCAGGTACGGTCAGTTGCATATGTTTTGCGGGGGCGGAGTACACAGCCTCTTACTGTCTAGCCAGGCCTTGAGCTCAAGCCTAGGGCCAGACGGCCGTATCTTGTCTGTCTGTTGATTGAACTTACCGTACGGAGGCCCCTACTAGGATCAATAAAGCTAAAGCCACTCGACTTCGAGCGCGAATGTCGGGGAGCATGCGACGTATCATATCACGGTACATCAGGTGTACTGCACGCGACTGCGAATATTTGCTCGGTGAGTCTCGCGCCACCACCTGCAGCCCGCCACAATAGTAGGCGCCACAGGCTTCGAATTCTCGAGATGCACGAGCGAATGTCGTGCATCAGTCCGGCGCGCTGGCGTGAGCCTCGCTCCGAACACGTTATATGTACAAAGCAGTGGCTATTGTCGTATCGCGGTGCATCTCCGCACTCCAAAGACAAAGATAGCACCAGACAGGCACACATCTACATTATCAACTTGTCCGTGCGTTCGGACTGTTTGATTATAGTCTTGGTGCGGGCCGAAACGGTTTTAAGGTGTGAGATTCAGAAGACGGATCTAGTACCAAACATATGCGCCTCGGCGCCAAGTTTGACTTGCCTGCATCTCAGCGGTGATCTCGGCGAGGTACTAGACATGAGAAAACCCAGCACCACAAGTCCGGCCCTGCATGCGCACATTTGAAAGAGAGACATATTGAACAAGTTAGATCTTCGCAGGCCAAACTCAGCAAGTAAGCTTCCGTCGGCCCCGTTTGAAAATGTATACAATGCAAGAGAGTAACGTTACTGTACGTGCACAATGTCGAATTTTGTGAAAGAGAACACGGGAGAGCGGACCTTCCGGGTCAAGCTCGAGAAGAAAAAGGAAAGAGAGGGGAATATTACAGGGTAGGCTCTGATTTCAGAGATCCTAACCCGTGGATGATGTACGATTGAGTGTTAACTAGAAAGTCCAAGAGTAAGGTACAGTTTATAGAGCGACCCGCGTGTACGTAAAGTAATGGCACCCAAAGACCCAAAAACCCGAGTTGAAAGAGGAGGCGAATGGACAAGGAGGCGGAATAGGTGTATGTAGTGTAATTGTCACTCTTTTTTGGAAACAAACAATAAAAAAACATGCGAGCGCGGAAACATGCCGTGACCGACCATAGCGTCATGGCCGTTTCGGAGCCATAGATACGAGATGGATACGAGATGATGGTGATGATGACAATGATGATGGTGTGGATGAGGGGCACGATGGTGATCAGATTTCTACTTGAGTGTGTGATTCAATGAGCAGCAACAGAACAGTGCGATCAGCAGCGAGATTACAGAGATGGATATGTTACGACAGTGGCAGTGGAGCGATATGCAGACAGCAGTTATACAATTGCGCGGAGTGCGGCGAGATGAGGTGAGGGGATTGTGGGAAGGGATCCAGAGCAGAGGGGAAGGAGAGAGGAGATGGGGATGGAATGGGAAGAATAATGATGGCACGGGAAAGGGAGGAGGAGAAGGTCGAAAGTCGTGGAGATGAGGGGACACAGTGCCCAGAGGAATGCTCGAGGAAGAGACGCTATCCCTAAGCGTAGGGACCGTAGTATCCATCGGGCATGGCGTGCCCATCGAAGTGGCCATTGGCTTGCGGATGGCTCATCTGCATCTGCGTGTTCCTACCTTGAGCCCGTTGAAGCTGGAGCTGCCGTTGCTGCTGGACAAAAGCGGCCTGCTGATCTGCAACATAGCTGCTGTGCGTGTCCATGGGATGCATCACACCGTTCATTTGGGAATGGAAGGTGGTAGGACTTGTTTCGAACGTTGGCACAGACTCGAACAGGGCGGAATTCTGCATGCCATAGTCCGGGTTGCTCGCATATGCGTGCTGGAACGAGTAGTCTCGATAAGCACTCGGAGGCGGCGCCATCGACGGAGAAGCCGACATCGGACTGGACAGGGAAGAGTGGTTGCTGCCGACGGGAGACATATACCCAACGCTGTCCACAGCCTGCATGGTCGCATGGCCAGAGGCCCCGTCCGTATAGAAGAGCGCGCTCATTTCAGTTTGACCGGAAGCTTGCGGCAGGAGTTCACCCGAGGAGGTGCCGAAGCCGGAGCTCGGTGCGGAGAGCGGCAGTGCCCTAAAAATAGCCGTCAGTAAGTCGTGCCGAACAGGAAAGTGGAGAAGTGGAGAAGCAAAGAAGCGAAAAGAAAAGAAGCTCACATCGACGCATCCGGGTAGCCAACTGCCGGCGGCGACTCTTCGTATATGTGCTGCCTCGCGGTGGCGTACGGATATTGATTGTACAGCCCATGAGTATACATGCTACTAGTCGGGAAGCTCCCAGCGCTGAACTGCCTCGGGTCGAAGTCGGGGTGGGCTGAACTAGGTTGCGAGTGTGACTGTGGCTGGCCACGCTCGGCGAGAACCTGTGCAAGTCCAGTCGTCGACAAAGAGGGCGCAGACGCGCAAGAAGCGTGACCGAGTGAGCGGCGAGGAAGCAGTGGAGCCATGCTGGACATCCGACTAGGCGCATACACCTGTGGTCGCTGCTGGGGCGATGAATCGCACGAAGCTGCCCGAGGCGTCTGCATGGAGTCCGATCGAATTTGCGGACTTTGGGTTGGGGAGATCGATGTGTGGGCAGCTCCACCGACTTGGTCACTGGCGTGCATGCCCTCCAATGGACGTGGCTTGCTACTAGGCCCCCGGGGTTTGGATTCCTTCAACGGCGCATAGATGCAGATGAGTCCACGCTGGCTGCATCTCTGACACACAGGTCGTTCTCCCGAGCACTGCGGAAGCGCGTCAGATAGGGTGTCAGGTATGGCGTAACTGTTGCATGCTTACCTTGGTTTTCCGTTCCCGACACTTGTCGCATGCCTGAAGTGTCCGCTGTCTGGACCCAGTCGGCATGCGCAAGAACGCAGATGCTCCGAGATGTTCGATGGACGGCGGCGATGACGATGAGTGGCGAGAAAGGCCGGACGATTCGGGGGGAGGATAGAGGGGGCCTTGCTGGGCGAAGTTGGCATAGGAGACATCTGCATCGCTTCGGTGCGGTTTCGAAGCGTCCGTGTTGAATCTGTATGACAAGGTGGAGGGGGGCGGACAGGAGCTTGGGCCGGCGGACGATTGCTGGTAAGAGGCAACTGCCTGAGGTAGTCTGTGCTCGAATGGGCCTGCAAAGTACGGAAACTGTCTTTGAGGGTCCATGCGATGTGGGACTAGGGCGAGTGAGATCGTGGTTGGACAAGGAAGGGGGGTGCAGATGGTCGACGTCTCGAATGGGATCGCGAGGGGTTTTGTATGAGAGATAGGAGGTATCTGCGACGAAGAGGATTGGCAAGGGGGGACGAGGCGAGCCTGGCCAGCATTTTTAAGGCGTTGAGGATACGCTTGGAACGAAACTAGATTTGACCCGTCAGCTGCACAGGCCGAGTCCGAGTGGTGCAGTGTTTGGATGAATAAACTCTGCTTGGTCCGTCCCCCAGGGCCAGGCCGCGTCGAGGCACGGCAGATTATCCGTATATGGTTATACCTCCAACTCCGCGCATTATCTTCCCCTCTCTAAACCCTTTTTCACCCAGCTTTGCTGTCAGATATTCCGATTTAGGTCAAAACGAAGCAGAAGGACGGCCGCGCTCGAGGCTCTCGCCGATCGTACCTATGTGCGTTGCCCCCGATGATGCCCTGAAGATCTCTCAGATCTCTCAGATCTCTGAAGATCATGGTGTGCGGTGCTCCGATGTCGGCCAACTCGCAACCCGGATACATCGGACTCCCTCGGATGCTTGTAATGGCTATACACGCTTCAACTCCTTGTATTTTATTATAGAAGCCTACGAGCGTCTCTCTTCGGCACCGGCTTCCGTCCTCCGGGACTCCGGCTAATCTCAGCTTCCACTTTGCCCCACACGCGCCCTCCAGCCTAGGCCGTCCTTGCTCGCCGCTCCTGACTCATCCTTATGCCTTGAACGCTTCGTTGAACTCCCTCCCGATGAGCATCCGTCGGATTTCCTGTGTCCCCGCTCCAACGGCATACAATCGCGAATCCCGTAGAATTCTGCCCACAGGGTATTCTGTACACACGCACATTAGTCCTAAAACAAGACAACCGATTCAAACGGCTGCTTCAAGCGCTCACCGTTAATATACCCATTCCCACCAAGACACTGCTGAGCATCCATAGCAACTTCGATGGCCTTCTCGGTCGAATACAAGATCGCACCCGCGCAATCCTGCGGCAAACGAGAAATTTCTTGTCAATAACGTGTGACACCGCGCGCAAACTTCCGTTCGCCAACGGATTTTGCGTCGCACGGAACGCGTAGTATGTGGCGGCGATTGTCGCATGATGATATCGATACTCACCCTTCGACTGATCTGACCCCTGTCACATGCCTTTGCGACGGCGTACACGTACGCTCTGCTCGCGTTCAGCTTCGTGTACATGTCCGCGATTTTGGCTGCGAAGATGCCAGATTAACAAGATCCACGTGGCCGGGTCCGGACCTGACCGGGGTCAAAAGCCGTCGAGCGAAAGAAGACCGACCTTGGATGAGCTGGAAAGTTCCGACCGGTTGGCCGAACTGTTTGCGGTCATGTACGTATTCGACAGCGTAATCGAACGCCGATTGCATCAGGCTGTGCGTCGGGCAGATCCGTAAGCCAATGCCCGGAGACGGAGATTCTAACAGAGTTCAATGGCACTGACCCGAGAGGTCCGCCACTCAGGACCAGTCGCTCAAGGTCAAGGCCCGACATCAGCACACCGGCGCCTTTGTTGAGCTTGCCAAGTACATTTTCTGTTAGCGCAGCAGCAGCGTCCCAGAATACCCAGGGGCAAGATTAGCATCAGGTGTTGGCTGTTGGCAGAAAACTTTTATCGCCGCACCCTCAGGTACCTCGCAGTCCTCGAACACGAGCTCGCATGTGTCACTTCCCCGCATGCCAAACTTGTCCAGCTTTTGATGAGTCGAAAAGCCTTTGAATGACTTCTCGATTATGAACGCGGTAATCCCCTTGGAGCCCTTCTCGGGCGCAGTTTTGGCGTACACCACGAGGGTTGAAGCAGTAGGTCCGTTGGTGATCCTATCAACAGATAAAGTACAATGGCTCAGCAATCTCGGAACAGGGCACGGCGCACCAGCGCTGTGGACGCACCAAAATTTGTTCCCGTTCAGGCGCCAACCGCCATCGATCTTGTCCGCTTTGAGTTTCATACTCACAACGTCGCTCCTGCACAGCTCTGGTCAACACCCTTGCACCGGATCCGTCCGCTCCGGCGACCAAGGAATTCGTCATGCGGCACCAAGGCGCAACTTACCCGCTGCCTGGTTCGCTCATGGCGAGAGCACCGACCTTCTTTCCGCTGACGAGGTCGGGAAGGTACTTTTCCTTCTGCGCGTCTGTGCCGTGCCTGTGAATCTGATTGACGCACAGGTTCGAGTGGGCGCCGTACGAGAGCGCGACGGAGCCGGAGGCGGCAGAGAGCGCCTCCATGGCGAGCGTGTGCTGGAAGTAGCCCGACTGCAGCCCGCCGTACTTGGATCCGACGGTGACGCCTAGGAGGCCCATGTCGCCCATCTTCTCCCACACGTCCTGCGAGCGCGTCAGGGGTAAATGCGTGTGTACCCCAAGGAGGAATTAGTGCCAGGTACGCACGGTGGGGAAGGTGTTGGTGTGGTCGATCTCCTGCGCTCGAGGTGCGATCTCGCGTTGTGCGAACTCTGTCACTGCGTCACGAAACTGGATGCGGGGGAGGATGTATGCGGCACGTCAGCGTTGTCAGGAATTGTCAAGCCCCGAGTAACCTGTCAGAGCCCCGGTGTGGGGAAGGCCTAGACGCTAAGGCTGCCGTGGCATGGCTAGGAACGGGGCAACGCAGAGCTTCAGAGAGCGGCACACACCTCCGCTTCTTCGGCGGTCAGCCCAGCAACGTCTGCGTTGTAGGTGGAGGCGAACCGTGCCCGTCGCACATTAGCAGGCACGGCGGTGCAGTGTCTCCTCAGATTACGTGCGCCAAGTCGGCCGAACATAAGCGAAGGCAGAGACATGTAGGGAAGGTGGACGGAAGGCTGTCAAGCAATAGAAGGTGAAAACCAGTGTCGGCGCAGTGAGTGGTAGGAGGGCAAGTGAAGGTGGACGCCGGCAGCGGGTGTTGGATACAGCGACGACGTCTGCGGGAGTCCGGCTAAGCTAACTGTCAATGGTGCGCGGACCTTAGCCGCCGGTCGCCGGTGGGGCCGCGACGCGTCTCCGGCTCCGGCTTGGTTTACCCCGACTTGTTGACATCCAAACATGTCTGCGAGGAACATGCATAAGGAGCTTCACTGGGGGCATTAGACGATGTTTCCAGGGGAAACATGTCAAAAACATTTAAAATATTTTGCTCAAAATGCCAAATTTAGAAGGTAACCTGCCCAATTAGGAAGGTGACCCTCAAAACATTTTGAATGTTTTCATAGAAAACATTGGCAATTGCCCCCAGTGCTTGTAAGGAACACGAATTCAGTCGAGCGGTGCAATGAAATGCAGTGAAAGAAGCAAATCGCACTAGAGCGAGTGCGATGTCAATCTGTCATTCAGCCTCCTTCGTGGCGTCGCACTACCACAACTTGGAAATTAAGTACCGTACAACGGGTTCCCCAACCAACGACTTGGAGGTACGCCAAGAGGTACGCAGCTTAAAGACTCTGTAGCCCGGTGCAACTGGGAACGCTGAGGCGGTTCAACGGCGGATCTCAAAAGAGTTTTTGACCGTACGGATAGGATCACGAGAAGATCGTCATCACCAAGAAGCTCGTCGTCGATGTGTTGCGGTGTACGGATCGTGGCTCAACTCGACCGTGTTGGGTGATGTTGTTGAGCGTCTCGTCTTACTGAGCAATCCTATTCAACGCTTAGAAAAGATTTGATAGTGCGCTTGACCCGTAGATCGCGGTCGGAGATCCGGTAAAAATACTCTGCAAGGGCCAGAGGCCCAGAGCTGCGCAGCTGCAGTCTGTGCCTACTCAGCGCCAGCTCTTGATTTAGCGTTCATGGTTCCTGGATCTCCACTTACAGAGTTAAAGTTGCTGCACCGATATCTCCTTTGCAGTTGTATGGATCTAAGCAACGGTAGACATCGGTGATAGTTTTGTCCGACTTGATTCTCGTGCCTTCATAATACGAGATTCAGTCCATGTCCTAGATTGCTGAGTAGTTGACCTTATCAAACTCAATGGTGTTGCCCATCATGAAGGCCGCCCTGAGCAGGTACTTTTTTCTTTGACAAGCTCTGCCTCTCGTGGTCTTTTCGGTCAAGAGTTTTAAGACTGCGTAGCAATATTATGTGTAAGCGTGCGGGGAATTAGATTTACAGGAACCTCAGGGTAAAGATCTTGCATACATAAGTATGCACACCATCGCGGGAAACGCAGGGAGACCGCTAAGGTGCAGGGACATGCCTAGCGTTCATACTCAGAGATGTTAGTATGTTGGTGTGTGTGAGGCGAGGGAAATTGAGAGTTGCTTGGTGCCGGTGAGGTGTGGTTCAGCGGCAGCTTGGACCCCTGACACTGTAAGTGTCACGTGTACCTATGCCAAATACAATTACATAATTTCAACCTCGAGTTCTTGGTCACACAGCTCCTTGGCCACCAGCTCCAGTTTGTGATCCACCGCCATGGCTGCCCTCGCTGCGTACGTCCTCTCTGCATTTTCTGAGGTTGATTTACTGACAAGAGACTACAGTGTATTACCCGCACCTACATATGCACCCACTGTCTCGGACGATGAGGACGACGTCAGACAGGAGGGCCCGTCAACGTCAAAGGACCAGTCGTTAATCCCCCACAATGCCACTCCCCCGTATGGCCAGCGCAAGGGATGGAAGCCTTCGAGGCCTGAAGACTTTGGTGAGCCTATACTGAGACGTTACGCTGGTCTTGGGACTGACTGTATCAGGCGACGGTGGTTCGTACCCCGAATGTCATGTCGCACAGTATCCCTTGCAAATGGGCAAGAAAAAGGTATGCTTTCTCCTCCTACATTCCCCGACAATCTAACTATATGCTCTACAGACCGCCGCCGGCAACACCCTCGCCCTACAAGTCGACTCGGAGGGCAACGTCCGGTACGACGCCATCGCGCACCAGGGCCAGCGCGAGGGCAAAGTCGTCCAGTCTCAGTTCAAAGACCTCGTCCCGATCGCACACCGCAAGGACCTGACCGACGAGCAGCGCGCCATGGAGCGGCCCTCGGAGGAGGACGTGCAGGCGACGACGGAGAAGACGCGGCTCGCGCTCGAGAAGCTCGTGAGCGGGAAGATCAAGGCCGCGCAGCCCAAGAACGTCCCCGGCTCGCAGGGCAATGCGAGCTACATCCGGTACACGCCCGGCCAGCAGGGCGCGAGCGGGAACGGGCTGAACCAGAGGATTATCAAGATGTCGGAGGTGGTGGAGGACCCGATGGAGCCGCCCCGGTTCAAGCACAAGAAGATCCCGCGCGGTCCGCCGAGTCCGCCGCCACCCGTGCTGAGGAGCCCGCCTCGCAAGGCGACGGCGTCGGAGCAGAAAGAGTGGATGATTCCGCCTTGTATTTCGAATTGGAAGAACAACAAGGGTTTTACTATTCCGCTCGACAAGCGGTTGGCTGCTGATGGCCGAGGGCTGCAGGATGTGAGTTCAAACATTTTTATTTCATTCTATTTGTAACACTAATGAGGGCTGCGTGTACATAGGTGCATATTAACGATAACTTTGCCAAGTTTTCGGAAGCTCTCTTCGTTGCCGACCGACACGCTCGAGAGGAAGTACGGCAACGGTCACTCATGCAGCAGAAGCTTGCTCAGAAGGAGAAGGCTGCCAAAGAGGAAAACCTACGGTTGCTTGCACAGCGTGCTCGCGAGGAGCGCTCTGGCGTTGCTCCATCACGACCGGCGCAGCCGACGGCAGAAACTCGCGCGGCTGTCACTTCCGCTTTGGGTGGCTACGGCAGTGGCAGTGATGAAGGGTCCTCCGAGGCAGACCAAGACTCGGAGGCGGAGGACGACGATGCCCGCAAAGTTCGCGACGACATGCGCGCCGAGAAGCGGCGGGAACGGGAGCGGGAGATGCGGATGTCGAACATGGGCACGGAGCAACGCGCGAAGATGCTCGCACGGCAGCAAAACCGCGACATTTCGGAGAAGATCGCTCTTGGACTTGCGAAGCCGACGATGTCGAAGGAGTCGATGCTCGACTCGCGGCTGTTCAACCAGGAGTCGCTGAGCGGAACATTTGCTGACGAGGAAAACTATAACCTGTATGACCGTCCGCTGTTCCACGGCTCGAATGCTGCTGCGATGATCTACAAGTCGCGGGGAGATCTCGATGCTGGCGACGACGATCAGTATGGTGGCGGGACTGAGGAGGGCATCGGAAAAGCTCTGGACAACGACCGGTTTGGGCTCGGACGTGCGCAGGTGGGCTTCGAGGGTGCACAGGACCAGGAAGTCCGGGAGGGTCCCGTGCAGTTCGAGAAGGACACGAGTGACGTGTTTGGTGTGGACAAGTTCCTGGACGAGGCCAAGGGGGGGAGAAAACGAGGGTTGGAAACGGATGTGTAAGTATAGCTTTTTGTTTTTTTGACGAACAGATGCTGATTCTCGTTCCTTTTGCCATGGCAGCTCTGGGTCACGGAAACGGCAGCAGGTGGAGAGGGATAACGAGATGTCATAAGTAGGTAATGTTGTAGATAGACTATAGGTATTGTTTCTATGATATGATCTTGTGCTGTACTGGAATAAGAGTGAGAGTGACACGTCAAGGCGTGGAGGTTGCATGTGATGAGTTGGTGTGGCAACGGCAGCCAACAACAGTCGTCTCTTTCTCTCACGTTCTCCCTCTCCCCACCGTCGACGCCCCGTTGCCTCTCCAGCAACATTGGCTTAGCCACCCTACACTCTTTTCTCCCTCCCACTCACTATTCCCAGTATCGTTCTTGAAGACGGCAAATACACAGTACTAGGCTTATTTACAACGCATGAACACGCCTCATCGTCGCCTGCCTGCTGAGCGGGCACGCCATACAAAAGCAAAACGACTCGGCCATGTCCAACCTGGCCCCAACTACAACGCTATTCTCGCTGGGACACCCCAGCAAGATGATTTGATCCCCTTACCTGGTCTTGGCAGCAGTGGAGGTACAACGGGCGGTACAACGGGCGGTCAAGCAGCCGCTGGTGCAAGCGCCTCGACGACGGCTGTCTCTGCTGCTCAAAGCCAAACTAGCAGCGACCCCAAGGCAAGCAGCACCACCGCATCTGCAACGGCCAAGTCCCAGTCTGCGACTTCGGCCTCGGCGTCGTCCACGACTCCCAACTCGTCGACTACGGCTGATAGCAAGACGAGCACCACCGCAGCGTCCTCTACCACCGCATCATCGGCTTCTGCATCCGCATCCACGCCTGCTAGTGACCCCGCAGGCAGGTCTACTTCGGTTGTCGTCGTTCCCGGGGGAGGCACCAGCACTGCATCTGCCCCGAGCAGCTCCATCACGACCAACCCGAACAATGACAGCAAGTCCGGCGGCGGTCTTTCCAGCAGCGCCAAAGGCGGCATCATTGCAGCCAGCGTCATTGTTGGCATCGCGCTTCTCATTTTCCTTATTCGCAAGACCTACCTGCGCCGGCGAGACAAGCGTCGCATCTCCTGGGCGGACGCCGCTATGTTCCCGCCGCCCCCTGAGCCCGAGAACGAGAAGGGTTCCGCGCCTATGGAGATGTTCCGCGGCGCGCCGTCGCCCCCGCCCCATCCGATGGGCAACATGGGCGGAGGCGGCGGCGGTGGTGGCGGCGGAGGGTACTCGTCGCACCAGCAGATGATGATGCAAGGCCCGTATCCAACGGCCGGTGGCGCGTTCCCGCCGCCCCCGCCGCAGTCGTACAATAACCCGATGCCGTACAATCCCTACAACAGCCCGCACATGAACCAGTCGCTCCCGCCGCTTCCGCCGCAGTCCCCTGCACCTGGGTCTATCGTCAGCGTCGGCAACGGAGTCGGCGCAGGCGTCGGCGCCGCCAGCGCACTCGCCATGGCGCGCGCCGCGGCGTCCGGCTCCCCGCCCGCGCAGGCCCACGGGCACGGCGGGATGGGCCCTCCGCCGCCCAAGTCGGCGTCGCCGCCGGTGCAGGACGCGCTGGTGAAGTGCACGTTCATCCCGACGATGCCGGACGAGCTGCAGATCCTGTACGGGGAGCGCGTGCGGATGCTGATGCGGTACGACGACGGGTGGTCGCTGTGCGCGAACGCGCGCGGGGAGCAGGGGATGGTGCCGCTCGAGTGCCTCGACTTTGGCGGGGACGGGCAGGGGGCTGGGTATGCGGGCGCGCCGCAGCAGCAGCGGCACTTTGGGGGCGGCGGGTCGGGCGACTGGCACAGTATGCAGAGGAACAGCAGTTTGAACCCCGATGGGCGGTTTTAGGTGGAGGTGGAGGGACGGATGCGGCTATGAGATGAGATGTTGATGCGATGTTGGGGTAGGTAGCTTTTCTGTCTTTTGTTGTTGTTCACGAAGAGTAGCATGCTCATCAATGATGACTGTTTATTTTGTTTGGTGGACCAGGCTAGGCACTGCTGCTGCTGCTGCTGTGCACGTTGTCGTATTCCGTATTTATGATGCATACCCCCACATCGTTACCCGGATTTATTTCTTTTTTATTCTTTTTTTATACATCCTCTTCATTCCTGGTGTAGATGTGGATGTTGGTTATCGGCGGCCCGGTCTCGGGCTGTCCTTCCTCTCTTTTACATACTACTATTACTTATGCGTCTCTGGGACTGAGACGCTTTTCCTTACTGTTGATCCCTTGAGCGAGTCGCGTATATTTGACTCGGGCCTGGGGCTCTCTGTAATTCAGTTTTTTGTGACGTGGATTTTTTCTTGATAGATTGGGAGGACGTGACTGAGGGCTTTATGGAGACTTGGTTTTTCTTTTTTCCTGGAGGATGGGATTTTTTTTACAGTGCATTGTCTCGTTATACTGTGTTTCTGTGTGTACGTATGCTATAGTGTTTTGTTACTTGCTGTCGTTGTGGAGCTGGGTAATAGCACTTTGTCACTTTTTGACCTGTGGTTAGGACTCAGATGTTTGACGGGCGCTAAATTGTACTGACGCCGAGTCGCGTCTAACAAGGACCACCAACACCACCACCTCAATTGCGATTATGAAGAAAAAGGTAAGGTCTCAGGCGGTCAATGTATCACAGTAAACCTTGAACAATGTCCAGGTTCTCCTCATGGGTGCCTCTGGCAGCGGAAAGACGTCGATGCGCTCCATGATCTTGTGAGTCCGCCTCCCGCCGTCCTCCCGCCTACCCGATCACAGAGCGTCTAGAAACCCACCCGCGCGCCTCTGATCCCCCAGCTCGAACAACCCCGCGTCGCTGACGGAGCGCCTGGGCGCGACGATCGACGTCGAGCAGAACCACGTGCGGTTCCTGGGGGACCTGATCCTGAACCTGTGGGACTGCGGCGGGCAGGAGGCGTTCATGGAGTCGTACCTGCACCAGCAGCGGAGCACGGTGTTCTCCGCGGTGGGCGTGCTCATTTATGTGTTTGATATCGAGACGCGCGAGCTGGGGCGGGATCTGGAGTATTTCCGGGAGTGTTTGGAGGGGCTGAGGCAGTATAGTCCGGCGGCGAGTGTGTTTTTGCTGGTGCATAAGATGGATCTGGTGAGGGAGGGGGAGAGGGCGGCGGTGTTGGCGCGGAAGAGGGAGGAGCTGGAGAGGGCGAGCGGGGGGAAGGGGGTGACGGTGTTTGGGACGAGTATCTATGACGAGACGCTGTATAAGGTAGCCCCGTCTCTCCCCTTGACGTTCTCGAGCTCATCGCTGACTTGGATAATTTGGATGGTAGGCTTGGTCTGGGATCGTGCACACGCTCATCCCGAACGCGTCGACGCTCTCGCGGCACCTGCGCATCTTCGCGGACGCGTGCAGCGCGAACGAGGTCGTCCTCTTCGAGCGCACGACGTTCCTCGTCATCGCCACCTCGTCCTCGTCCGCCCCGGCCCCGGTCGACGGCGGCGACATTTCTGCGGCAGAGGCGGCGGCTGCGGCGGCCCCAGACGAGACGGCGCTGAACCCGAAGCGGTACGAGCGCACGTCGGAGCTCATCAAGGCGTTCAAGCAGTCGTGCTCCCGTCTGCGGGAGGAGTTCCACTCGCTCGAGATGGAGCTCGCGGAGTTTACGGCGGTGCTGGATGAGATGACGAAGAACACGTATGTGCTTGTGATTGTGCATAATCCGGTCGTCGGTGAGTGCGCGTCCATGGATCAAATCCAAAGAAGCTTATTGTGCTTGTTCTGCGTCTGTGCAGAGACCGCTGCGATCAAGATGAACATCCGTATTGCCCGTAGGAAGTTTGAGGAGCTGCAAGGGGACAATACGCCGTCGTGATGCTCTCTGCCTTGCTCCTCTCACTGCGTTTCTGGTTTGTACACCCTGTGTCCGAGCCTTTTGTTTGGTGTCATCCGACTGTGATCGGTGCACCTTGGAACAGGATTGCCCCCCTTGTATCACAAGGAAGAATGTACGATATGAACAAAGTGGTGTAATTATATCCTGGAAGGAACAATCCGGGTCACTATCCTGACCTGTCCAACGTTGATAGCGCTACTGCTCTGGTGATGTGATCTGCGCCGGATGAGCTCATCTGAGATTGTGCGCCGATGTTTATTGGACCAGCAAAGAAGCGGTTGACAAGGGAAATTATAATGAGCTGTGAAGACACATGCAGAACATACACATAGGGGCTGTGCGTTGTCCGTCGTAACGCGTCGCCAACTAAAAAGAGCCTCAACTCCACCCTTTATTATAAACTTGTACTACTCACGACTCGGGCTGCCTAATAATACTGTGCACTCGGAGTCGTCGACGACGTTGATCAACACTCCCACCAACGTCACTCCTGGCCGAGCGGACTCCACGCGACGTTCAACATAATACGCACCAATGCACGCCGGTGCCTCGAGCAGCTTTATAGGACCTGATCCTCGCTCCGAGTCCCGCATTTACTCTTCAAGTCCACCAAACATGTGGACATCAGCGCCGGAACGCACAAGCCACACAGCCAAGGGCAAGGGGCGTGCCTTTGACGGTGTCATCCCGCCTGCCGCCCTCGAGGGCATGTCGGACCGCGACGTTGAAGGTGCGTCTCAGTCGTCGTGTCTTGCGGTTACCTCGGTCTCAACCCCTTGCAGCACTTACATACCAGCTCCTCGGCCGCCTGCCTCGGTCCAAGCTCGCGGACATCCAGCGACGCATAGACCCCATGCTCCGCTTTGACTTGATTTCTGTCAGTCCCTCTAATACCCCATCGCTGGGTCTATCCTGCCCAAAGCTAACCTACGCTCCCATTTAACTACAACTACAAACACAAACGCGCATCCCTCGCCCGTCCGCCCATGCGACTCGCCATGCCCACCCACATCCACACGTTCCCGCACCCACCCGCCTATCACGCCCCCCACGGCAACGGCAATGGCCACGTGCAGCACCTCCCCACCGAGCTCGCGCTCAAGGTCTTCTCCTGCCTGCCCGCGCCGGACCTGCTCGCGTGCGGGCGCGTGTGCAGGCGCTGGCGCGCCGTCGCGGACGACCAGGCGCTCTGGCGCGCGCTGTGTGCCGCGCGCGGGTGGCGGTGGCGCTCGAACGGCGTGTTGTCTGATAGCAAGGCGAAGAGGCGGAGTGCGTCGCTCACGGGCGCGGGGGGCGGTGAGGGGGCGAGGCGGCGCGAGAGGGAGGACGGGGACGAGGACGAGGGGATGGGAGATGAAGAAGAGGACGACGAGAGCGAGAGCGAGGACGAGGGGATGGGGATGGGTGAGCGGTTGGATGGCCATGTTGGGGCGGGTGCGGGCGCGGCACAAGACGAGAGCGCCGACTCGGGGTTTCAGTCCATGGTCAACGGTTCAATGGACGTCATGCGAGTCGGCGAACGAGAAGATGCGTTCCGAGTACATTCGCCGCAGGCGATCTCCCCTGCGCGCTCGACGGCTTCGGACGCTACGATCGTGCTTTCTGCGACACCGACACCTGCGAGACGCACCGTCTCCGCCGGCCCCTCACTATCTCGCCTGCCCATCCGCCTCGCGCCCTCCTCGTCATCTTCTCGGCCCTCTGTACCCGCCGCACCGACGCCTTTAGCGCCGGACTACAAGCTCCTCCACCGCACGCACACGCTGCTGCACGCCCGCGTCCGGCGCGGCGCGTACCGCCTGCGCACGCTCCCTGGCCCGAGTGGCGGCGGACACACCGCAGCCGTGTACTGTCTCGCGCTGTGGACGTACCCTGCGCACTTCCAGTCTCGGACGCAGCGCGCTCCTCGCTTTAACAATGGCAGCGGTAGCAGGAGCGGCGAGCCGCTGCAGGTGCTCTTCACGGGCTCGAAGGACCGCACGGTGCGCGAGTGGGACGTGCGCACGGGGAGGCTGAGGCGCGTTATTGCGGGGAGACACAGCTCGTCTGTGCTTAGTCTTTGTGTTGCGCCTTCGCGCTCTCAGGTTGGCACCGAAGATGGTGAAGACGACGGCACCGACGAGCTGGGCGACGCGGGTCTGCTGGTTACAGGCGGGAGCGACCGGCTCGTGACGGTGTGGGACCTGGGCAAGGACAGACTCGTCAAGGCGCTCAGGGACCACCTCGACAGTGTGCTGTGTGTAAGGGTGGACGGGGGCAGGCTGGTGACGTGCTCGAAAGGTGAGCTTGTCTCTGCCGTTGCGTGCATACACGAGGCTCATTTCGTGTTCTTCTGCTTTTTCGCTGTACTTGGTACTTTTGTGATGCGGCACAGATCGCACGGTACGGACGTACGCCTTTCCTTCGCTGCAGGCGCAGTTCGTCCTGGAGGGCCACCGCGCGGCCGTGAACGCGGTGTCGGTCGTTGGGGACACGATCATCTCGGGCTCGGGGGACCGGTCGGTGAGGGTGTGGGACGCTCGCACGGGCGAGCTTGTGCAGTCGTTCGAGGACCATCATAGTCGCGGGTGAGCCAATTCTCGAGATCATGATATCAAAGGCTGAATGGAAATCTGCCCCGCCATCATAGGATCGCGTCTATCGAGTTCCACCCGCCGTTCCTCCTCTCGGGCTCGTCGGACCGCCACGTGCGGATGTTCGACATCTCGACGTCGCAGGGGTGGTCGACGAGCCACCGGTACGATACTGCGGCCCAGGCCGCGGTCGCGCCTCAGATGGGTGCGGCGCCGTACGCTTCGGCGGCGATGGCGAACGCCGCTCTGGCTGGCGCAAGTGCCACTTCAACGATGGCGGCGGGCGGCTCGTTCATGCAGGGCGTGCAGCTGCACGGCTCGCTCTCGCAGACTCTTTTGCAGGGCTCGGTGGGTCTGGATGCGGCGGGCGCGGACTTCGGCCACCCTGTGGCGGCGCCTAATTCGACCGTGACGCTCGGGCATCACAACTACACTCATAATGGTGGAGTGGGTGTGGGTGCTGCTCAGCAGCCGCAAACGGTGCTGATGCAGTGCGGCTCGTGTCGCGCGCGGGCGGTGACGGCGATACCGATCCGGGCATATGAGCGGCACGGGCAGCTGGTGAGGAGTGTTGCGCTCGGGGACGAGTTCGCGATCACGGGGAGCTATGATTTGAGTATTAAGGTGCGTGTCTCTGTTTGACACGCGTTCATTATGCTGAGATGGGCGATGTGGGGTAGGTGTGGGATCGGAAGACGGGTGCGCTGGTCGCTGATCTCGTCGAGGGGCATGTGGGGCGGATATTTTGTGTGGGGTTTGACGGCGCGAAGGTGAGTTGGGCTTGCGATTCGCGAAGAAGTGGTGGCTAATGGAGCGGGTTGCTCGGTTCGCTTGGGCTAGATCGTGTCGTGTGGAGAAGACCAGGTGTGTGGGACGCTTCATGTGTCAGACGCAGTGGTGCTAACAGATTGCTCTAATTAACAGAGGGTGTGCATATGGGACTTTTCGCATGGGATGGATACGTCGTTCATCGAGTTGTAGTCTTTTTTTTTGTCACGATCAATGAGCAGCACGTTTTATCTGCATGGCGACTTCAGAATAATCTCTGCGAAGGATTCTACGGCGGCCTCTCTAATTTTACCCTGAGATGTTCGACGAACGACTCCAACGGGCCCCACTGGCTGAGTGGAGGAAATAGCCCCTATGTCCCAGAAAGATGATGTCACGCGACGTCATGTTCCCTTATAATCCCTCGCAGCCATTCCAGCCCTCACATATTCCCCACTCATTTTTATCTCTCAAAGCTTATTCTCTCATCGTCAACACCATGAACGCTCTCTTTCGCTCGTCCGCTATTCGGCGTGCCCCTCTCGCCCTGCGCACAGCTGCAAAGCCACAGCCCCTGTCTCGCCCAGCTCAACTCGCAGCCCTCGGTGGCCTCAACGCCAACACGATTCACGTGCGCTTCGCCGCCAGCTCAGTCGCCAACCGCCCGGGCTCGCAGACCGTCGAGCACGCCACCCAGAATGTAAAGGAAGAAGTTGGTAACTCGGCCGCTGACTGGGCGCGCTCCATCGCCGGTGGCTCAATCAATGTCGGCTCTGTCACGCCTTCGAAAGACAACTTTGTAAGCGTCCATTCGTGCTTCCTTCCATCTCTTCTTCCCCGCGCGCTTTCTCCGCTTTGAGCCATGGGGTTGTGTGCATGAGATGTGTGCGTGTTGATGCTAATTTTGGATTTGTTCTTCTCGAACGAATAGGTTGGCATCACGAGTGCCATGGCCAACACCGTGCCCAAGCCCTACCTCTTCATGGGTCTCGCCGGTGGCCTGCCCTACGTCGCCTCCGCTGGTACGACCGTCTACCTCGCCCACCAGGCAGGCATGGCCGCCCTCGGACTCGACTCGATGGACCCCGGCGTCGCGTCGACGATTCTCGACCAGGCGCTCACGTTCCAGGTCACGTACGGCGCCGTGCTGCTTTCCTTCCTCGGTATGTTCCTGGGTTCTTCGCGGCCCCCGCAAGATGTGTGCTGACGGGGATCTGAATCTGGGGTAAATTGTTAGGTTCGCTGCATTGGGGCATGGAGTTTGCCGGCCTCGGCGGCCACAAGGGGTACCCGCGTCTCCTGCTCGGCGTCGCGCCCGCCATGATCGCGTGGTCGACGATCGCTCTCGCGCCCACCACCGCGCTGCTGTGGCAGTGGCTTGGCTTCACGGGCCTATGGTATGCGGATAACCGCGCGACGAGCGCTGGGTGGAGTGAGTGTTCCTGGCTTTCTTGACGATGTCTCGCAAGGGTGTGTTTCCTGACCATATCTGTTTTTTTCACAGCTCCCAAGTGGTACTCGCAGTACCGCTTCTACCTCTCCATCCTCGTTGGCACGTGCATCATCGGCTCTCTTGCCGGCACGTCGTACTGGGGCCCCGTCGCGGGCCACGGTCTCCTCTCGCACGACCTCAACATGATCCGCGCTGAGAGGTAGGGTTCAACGTTTATCCCAGCACAAAGTTCAGTGATGCTAATTGGACGTTGCAGGAAACGCCGCTCGCCCGAGAGCGTAGGCACGATCGGCGGTGACGTCGAGGCCATCCAAGGCGGCGAGGCGGCCGACAGCTACGTCGTCCTTCGCCACAAGGCCAAGCCCGAGGAGGAGAACAAGGACGAGAAGAAGTAGGCTACTGCTCCCTGTCCTCCCTCACCTCTATTCCCTTGAGGGTTGAGAGAAAAAATGTGAACTCGCAAGCGATTGGACACTCATCACGCTGTATGTATGAATAGATGATGTGGAGCATTGTATAGTAAATGTGTATCATACCAACATAGTAGTCTGTTAACTGTTAATATCAAAGCTGCATTCGCCATTTGAGAGGTTCGTGAGTCGTGTGTTGCTTGCGAATAGGTGTCAGACGCGCCTTCGTATCAAACAAGGTACTTATGGTCCAGACGTTACAGAATGGCATGCCGCTGGTTCGACGTCGTCGGGTGCCAATCATCTTGCATATCCTGTTACAGCAACTTTTGATGAGTCCTGGTACGCCAATTTCTTCCTACTCAAAATGTTGACTTGATTTCAGACTTTATTGCCCTTTATTGCCATACCACTTGTTTCTCGGGTCATTGACCTCTCTTTGGAGCCATGCGAACGCCGACCGCAGAACGGAGCCAGACAGTGCTGGTGTCCGCATATGATCATCATTAGAGACCGTTCTGAGGTAATCAACCCACGCTGACTCCGCCCCGAGACAGAGCATGTGAAGATCAGGCGGGCAGACGTTTGACAGATGCCATCCACAGGAAGATACGTAACGTCACAGGATCTCCCCATGTCATAAAAGCACTATGCACTGGCAGCCCCCCGTCAGGCTCCCCGTTTCCCAGCATCCCCCGAGGCCTTCCCTTGCAATTAATATTGACCAGCCCCGGGCCCTCGATTCATATTCTCGGTGATACTGTATATCATGCGATTCTACTTCTCAACGGACCACGTCCGCAACAGCATCGTCACCAACGACCACGCGCAGGTCGTATACAAAATCGACACGCCGTTCAAGTTTCTGTGGCAGAAAGGCGTCAGCACGATCTGGAAGATCGCGCCCAGCTCCGAACCCATCTCCTTTGGTCAAGGCATCAACTCGGCGGATGCAGAGGAGCTCGATCCGGATCCGAGAGACGACGATGGGGCGGCGTTTCTCGAGGCGGACGCCGCCGGGGACGACGCGAAGATTCGGTCCCCCAGTCAAGAACCGGACGGCTCGGAGGGAGACAGCGCGAGTGCGAGCGACGGCGAGGAGCTGGCGCGGTCTGCGACGGAGGAATTCGACATGCAGGATCGCTTCGTGAAGCTGGCCACCGTCGAATGGCGGCACATCAATAGCACGACGATCAAGTGGCTTGGTGCGAATGGTTTCGGGACCAGCGAGGTTGCAACCAAGGATCTCTTAAAGTCAATCACTTGGACTAACAGGTAAGCATTACTGGTGTACCTGTACACTGATAATGGAACGCACAGGCGACGAGTGTTTACCGGATGTGACGGCCGTACCTACGAGTGGGAGCTAGCATTCCACGTATGCAAAGTGAGCCATTCGTCCTACCCACGATGTGTGACTAGAATCCTCTTACATTGTGAATTAGCTCTATCTGGTTGATGGCGTCCAGAAGACGCGCATAGCCCGCTATCACAGATACAAATCTGTTCTTGTCCACGGCAAGGACTCCAGGTCCGGATATCTCGAGTTCGACGACGAAGAGCTTACCAAGGCTTTTGGTCAACCTCACATATCTTCCGACCTTTTGGACATGCTACTGGTGACATTCTTGTATGTCGAGAAGCGTAGGAGGGACAAGGAGCGTGCAGCAAAGAGGGATATCCGATGGAACTTTTGATTGCGTCCTGCGATAGCCTAAGATATAGGTATAATACATAGCTGATGGCCAAGAAATCCCGGAAACAAAACGCGGTCAACGTAGAGGCAGCGCAAACGAGACTCATCTAAGTGGTGAACCCTCCGATCCTCATGCCGGCGCAGCCATATCGGCATTCGTCTCGTGCACAACAGTCCCCGCCAGATGCTTCGTGTCAGAGTACTGCACCAGCGTGCCCTGTATGCTGCTCTCCCCCGACTCTAGCTGCTCGAGCGTGAAGTCCACGATCGAGATGCTCGCGTTCGCAACACGATCCGGCATCTGGGGGGCCTCTCCCGACTCCTCGGGGCCGGGACGCCAGCGCACCGCCTTCGTCAAAAGCAGCTTGCGAACCAAGCGCGAGATGAGGCCGCCGTGGCTCGTGACGAGTATGTAGCGGCACCGTCCGTCGACCGAACTGTTGGCGGAGCAGCTCTTGATGTACTCGACGATGTACTGCTCCCAGCCCTTCGTTGAGCGCTCGGCGACCGCCTTCGACGTCTCAATCATGCCAGACGGATTCCGATTGCGTGCCGGGGCAATCTGGCCCTGCAGCTCTGCGAGAAACTGTGGCATCCCTCAGCAGACGAGAAAGAATATGAGAAAATCGCGTTTGTGATGGAGGACTCACTCTTTCGCGGAGCCACTGGTGCTTCTCGAGTCGAACTCCAGGATGATGCTCTAGAATGATTTCTGCCGTCTGAATAATCAACTTCCGTACAGTGCTGCAAAAACCTGGACAAGGCTGGAGATCTAACGCACCTTGGAAGCCCGCTGCAAATCGCTCGTGAACGCACGATCCAGCGGGGTATCCTTGAGCGCCTCCGCTGTGAGCCGGGCTTGCGAGATCCCGAGGTCGTTCAGGGGTATATCGAGCCAGCCCTGCATCCTGTTGTCCTTGTTCCAGGCAGTCTCGCCGTGGCGCACAATGAAGACACGGGCTAGGAGCGACGACGACATGTTATCGTCGTCCAGAAAGCGCCGTCGCGAGCAGATATATACGTGACAGTTTTAGGACCTCAAAGCAGCGCTGAGCTAGATCAACCATGCTTTCTCGGAGGACAGGTTCATCCCCGGGCCCATCACCGAGGGGAAGCAGGAAGCACTTCTCACTTGTTCGTTTTTCGGGGACGAGGCCGAATGCTCACAAATGCTCGCTAACACCGTTAGTTGACTTCCGCGAGAGACCATCGCATTTAACGTTATCAGCTGATTCCGAACCAACTAAGCTCAAGCTCACACATGACGCAGGCATCTAGTAATCCAACATACAATTCTACATACAGCACTTTGGTGCAAAAGATGCAAGTGACAAAAATAATTAATGCATTTGCATGCCACGCCAGTTCTTGATCTTTCATGAGTTGCGACCAACGCCCTATGTCACAGTTGTTTATACTACCAGAGCCCAAAGATATTCGAAAGTTGCGAAATTGAAAGTGAAAGAGAGTTCCTTGTTGGAACATTCCGGCTCTATGGTGGCATTTAGTTCGGGGTCTGGTTCTTCAGGGGTTTCACAGAAGTTGTGCGACCTCGCTGGCAACATTCTTGATGCGAGCATCAGCAAAAGTTGAAGGAAGGGCAGCAATAATCTGTTTGGCTCCGTTCGACTGTGTAGTGTCAAGAGGCGCGCGGTGCGATTTTGCTCCGTATACCTGCGTTCAGTGTTTAGTTGTTTATCTTAGAAAACTCTTCTTATACCCACCATGTTTCCGAGAGCAACTAAAGTGCGGTAGGCAACTTCCTGATCCTCCTTCTCTGATCTCAAGACCTGTACGGTTTCGTCAGTAGTGTATTGACCTTCGGGAACTGCAAGCATCACCTGAAGTGTAAGCTCCACATGCTTGGATCTAACGCTGGAGTCGATCGGAATCTTGAGGTAGGCACAAGAAAAGCTGGTAACAAGGCTAGTTCAATGACATGGTAGGGCAATACTTGCGATAGCGCGTACTTCAAGAGAATGGTTGCATAGCAAGTGCGCTGGGCCTTGTTAAACACCCCTAGCGGTGCTTGCGTCAATGCCTCCAACACCTGATGACCCGTTTAGTCCGTCTTCATCGGGGTTGAGGTGCGGATACATACCTGGTTAGCCCACTGACCCTCGTTGATGGGTGTGCCGTCCATGAAGCAATTGGCAAGGGTGCGAAGGAGGAGAAGGACGTTGGTCTCCTGAGGTTTCGGCATAGGCGCTCGTACAGATGCGATAGTTGACCAGTCCGAAGCCTTGAACAGGCATGCAAAAAACTGCTCGCGCTCACCAGGAGCGGCTGACGCAGCAGCACAGTACGCAGCAAGCAAGCGGCTCAGGTCCATTACTGCAATCGTATTAGCGAAGTCTATCAAACCATCCAGGTGCTCCACTGACCAGGGAACCGTTGCGAGGACGGCCAGCGATCCAGAATCGGGATGATCGCCTCAATGTGCTGACCGGTCAACGGCGGAACACCTGTCTTTGTACCATTTGTGACCTGAGTTAGTAAAGCGAATGCTTCATCAATTTTCTCCAGTTCGTCGGGGTACATCGCAAGAGAAGACGTCGACTGTTTATGGATTAGAAAACGCCTCATGAGAATATGCATACAACGACATACAATTTCATTTTTCAGCGCTTCATCAAACTGGTACAGCTTGGTTTGCATTGCGGAAACGTTTGCTTGTTTGAACGAGATTGAGTCAACCTGAGAAGTTGGTTAGCATGAAGACTCCCAGGACTGGTCTAGCACATACACATGGAATTATTGCTGTGGCCCGTGCAGCTTGAGGAGTGGGAGTAGACGTCTGTGGACTTCCACTATACCGCGAAGCGCCGGTGAATGGGTCCATGTACTCCGAAGATGGCTGGAAAGCCTGTTGAGGTGCCCCACTATAGCGAGACGCTCCTGTAAAAGGGTCCATATACTGCGATGATGGCCCCGTTGAGGCAGAGTTCGATTGCGCTTGATATCTGGAAGCCCCTAATCCAGATCTGAGCTGTCGACTCTTACACATTGCAACCGGATACGCACCAGTGAAAGGGTCTACATAGTCATTGTTATTTGAACCGAGAGTTGTTCCACTTGCGTTCTTTTGAATGAAATTGGCAACCTCATCGATGTAAGACAAAGGAAGGTCGTTTTGCTCGAGGAACCGATTAGCAGCGGTGTACGGGTTCTCTAGATATTTCCAGTCAGTTACTGCCGTTATACAACAAGCGATATGAAGCGCACCGTTGGCATTGTACGGAAGCTTGAGAGGAGGCACGCCATCCTTGATGTCGACGTCGAAGACATAGTCATACTCTTTGCCTTGATATATTTGCTTTCGTCCAGATCCCACTGCGTCTACGACGTCGCCTACTTTTTGCCATTGGCGTGCCATCCCATCCCACTGCGCAGTAGAATAAACTTGAGTGAGAAAAGTATAAGACTGGCATGCCAACTTACTTGATGCGCCTCGACAAGGTCTCCGTTTCTAACCATCTTCACCTGACCGTCTTTGTTTCCTGGAAGACCCATCGTATCCGATCTGCATAATGAATGAAGGCCTCGGCTCACCTGGTTCGCTGAGGGCCTCAGGTCCGGGTAAATCAGACTTCTTCACGTCACCAACCTGCTGTACAGGAAGAGCCTGGCTGGCGACCTGGTCCCCGTAAGCTTTGAGCTCTTCGGCACTTGCCCATCGTTCTTCCGCCTCACTGAAGACGCGCACAACGCCATCGCTGCTGCCACTGACAATATCACCGTTAGGCATTGTTGCAACGGCCCAGACTGAGGTTGCGGGATGCACAATGGTTTGCGAACATTCACCATCTGTGAAGAACATAAACGTCAAGTTGGAGGCTATAAGATGGATTGCTGCTCACCTTTCCAAACACGCACACTCCGATCCTCTCCTGACGAGACAACATCACCGGTATGTAAAACCGACAGACTATAGACGAAGGATGTATGTCCAGAAAGGGTATACACAATGTCTCCTTCAAATGTCCAGACAATGATTTCGCTACCGCCAAATGAGTATGAATCTAGGAGGGCGGGCAGGATGAATTACCTGTCGTTCGAGCATGAAGCAAAACCGATATCTGGCATCCAAGCCAGACCACGAACCACGTCTTTGTGTCCCTGGAAAGTCCGCACGGTCTTGTGCTGCTGCCACAGTCTGATCGTTTTGTCCGCGGAAGCTGTAGCATTGCCTCAGCTAAGTTTGAGAGACTATGGCCAGACATGACTTGCCAGTCAAGAACCGATCTTCGTCAGTCGCGAGGACAGCCCATACCGCCTCCGTATGACCTTGAAGATCATATTGCAGTTGGAACTGGCTCCAGACTTTAGCGGTCCTGCGATAATTAGCCTGTTTCAGGAAATTCACTGAGGGGAAGTATACGCACTTGTCCCAAGAGCCGGATATTATCGTGCCCTGTGGTGAGACGTGTATGGCGCAGATGTTCGCCGTGTGTCCGACGAGAGAGTAAGTTGGATCATCCTTATCCGCGCCGTCAAGCGGGAAGATGTTCAGAACCATGTCCTGACCGCCAGTGACCGCATAACCTAATATCCGATTGTCAGTAGACCGCTTACGCGTTGTCTAGTAATTCGCCCCTAACCCTGTGGTGCATCTATGGATGGGTGGATGTATCCCACCGAGTTGACGAAGCGCGATCCGGCTCGAAGGACGGACGCCTGGTTAAAAGGTGTGCTCGGGGAAGATCTAACCCATGATACCGCCGTGGTGTCGCGAGAGGCGGAGAGTATGATGCTGTTTGTTGGGGACGTTATCGCACGGACCTGCAAGATAATTAGACATCAGAGAAAGCAATCTAGAGTGATCGGGAGATGTACATCGGATGAGTGGCCGGATAACGTCGCGGAAAGCTTATAGGGCATAACGGAACGACCTTATGAACGTCACTAGAGAAAAAGAGAGACAGGAGTAGGGTCTGAGGTATTACTTACACAGCACCCCCAAAGTGTGTTATGTGTCCAGACTGTACCATGGCAGAAAAGGAAACCCCGGCGACGCGTAATGACCTTCAAGCTTCAAGACCGTTCCGAATTTACGAAGGGCTGGAACGCACTCCGAACTCTTGGGTCAGCTTGGGTCCGTCTCCACCGCTCTCCGAACATTCCAATATTCTTTCGTCTTCGACGCATTGTCACATGTTATCGCAAATGCCACGCTTTTCAATTATGTGTAAGTGAACAATCCTATCGTCGCCATCACTGCGTAAAACTATAGACCGCAGTAATACGTAGTACTGGAGAAAATGTGCACCACACTAACGAGCCCCACAGCCGTGAAACTACAACTGAAGGGAGATACGGAGGTGTATACTATGCCATGCACCATTACTTCATCTCCTGCGAGGGCCTCACCATGTATATCATCGACCTTGGAGTAAGAAGTGCGACGCGTTCTCAAAGGGTGAGGGGATAAAGGAAAAGATGGGTAAATCCAAGCACGAAAACTGCACTTCGTTCAGGGCAGGTTTTTCAAAGACGATCCCATTCGAGCGACCGGCCGCCTGTCCATCAAGTTGTTTACACTGACAGTAACATCTTATCAATAAACTCGGACTCCAATTGAATGCATGCGCAGCATACGCCTGACACCTCCGATTTTTCTGGAACCTCGTGAACAATAGTATATTCACATACGCTAGCGATTACGCTGCCATTTTCAGCTCAGTAACTCCAGAAGCTAAGAGAACCTTTCACACGTTTCGGCCAAGAAGAGAACTGAAGACCACAGAGCTGGAGCAGACCCAAGAAAATTCGCCTTCGAAGACATAGCAGGGCAAAGAAATCAGTCACCAAGGTCCACTGCCGCGCCGACGGAGATCTTGATCTTCTTTCCTTGAGGTTTCTCTGCTGATGACTTGCGTTTCTTTGATCGCATCGCAGTCTTTGTATCAGGTGAAGACTGGTATTGACCTTTATTGATCTCTGTGCGACTGTCTGCTCTCAGTATGAGAGCAAGGAGAGTCATAGCGGTGAACAAGTAACCACGCACGAGTCTTGTTCACCCATAGCACTTGTCGACTCGATCGGCTCAAAATGATTCTAGTCAATGCGTGTCAGCCTGGGACTCACATTTGATGATGAAGTTTCAGGATAGTTACTCTTAAACCCACAAGACGACATTCAACCTCTGGGGTAGGGTCGAAATAGTCTCTGTATGCCTTGGACCTCTTCGATAAATGATTGAACGCATATCGGGTTTTCTGGATTTCCTTTTGTTGCTTTCCACCCTTCTTCTTGTTGACTTTCTTCCCCTTCTTCGCCTGTGCTTGAGTAGTCATCTCCCCAATCTCGTTCGTGACGGTGGCTTGCTTGGAAATGAATCCTATGGAGATGACTGTTACTAACCCTGGGTGTAGTTGTGTAACAGAGCATCTTACCTTCTTCTTCGAGCTTGGTCAGTAGCTGTCCAGTTAACGTAGCATCACATCCTGCGACAAGTTACGTTCAGCATCCTACACAATAGTAATGTATCGGAGTATATACCCGTCAACGTTCTGAATCGGGAAGCTGTTGTTGGCCGATGGACTTCGAAGACTTTGACGGCTCTCCTGCGTGAAATACCTGATGTAATTGTGATGGCTGTGGAAAGCCAAGGACAAACTCGCCTGAACAGAGTAAGGGTTGTGTATTCCCCTCTCGCATCATCAAGATGCCGATCGTTGATCAAGTCCCAGTCTTGTCTTTGTTGCAATCTACACTCAAAGCATAAGAACTTCTCGGGTAGACGCTTGTCCTTCGCGCTGTGATATCTAAAAACATTCAGCACTATGCCTGATGACCATCGCGCTCGAATTTACCCCATGCACCTGTTGGTAGGGTTAGTGACGCAGCTGAGGTTTAGAATGCAAGTCCTGCTTACCAGATATGATACCAGCGACGACAGCCTCCTTCGCAGAATAACGACACATCCTCGACCTGCAACAGAGTATTTAGATATTATCTCCATAGCATCAACGCAAGGGCTTACGTCAATGCCACAATGACAATCTAAACGGCCCTCTTCCTTGTTAGCGCCACTAGCGGATACCTTAGGAAGACTTTTGGAGGTAGAGGGAACCTCGATGTCTCCGCCTAGTCTAGGCTGCGTTTCTAAATCTAATAGCAGCGCATCAGCACTCAGCCTACAGTTCAGGATAGAATGGCTTAGGTGTGTCACCTAGCATATCCTGGTCTGCAACTTGTATATCGTGAACATCCGCGGTCGGCTCCAGCATATTTGCGTCCTGGGTCGTGAAGGTAGACAGGGTCTCCATATCTGAGGGAGGGAGGGAAAACGAGTTTCTGCGCGGGGTAGGTTGCGAAGAGTCCATTGCGACATCCTCCGTGGCAGCAATAATCTGGGTCGTCTCCAATTCTGCTCCTCGGCCCCTCTTGAGGACGAAGGTCAGTCCAGACAGAGAAGGAATGTGTACCGTGCATATGTACCAGATCACCAACCCTTTCAGGTGCACGCTCTTGGGCACCATGATACTGCTTTTGCTTGGATGGTGACACTGGCGGAAGGGGAAGGACGATCCCTCCCTCAGCACGGATTCCTACCGGGATCATACTGCCATTGCCATTGAGCCGTCGAAGTACAATACCATCATCTTCAACCTCTTCGCCTTCGGCATCTTCTTCTCCTTCGGCGTCCCATACAACGTTACGAGCAATAGCATCGCTTTTTTGTAATTCTGCGTCGCGCGCCCTGAGATCCGCCTCCTGAACGGGAGAGAGGTGTTGAGCATGACGAGTTGGGGTAAAGCCGCCAAATGGAGCATTGTTATCTTCAGTAGCCGAGGGGAGGAATCCAGATACTGAGACGATTTTCAGGCCAACACTAGTCAGACATCAGTATTATAGCGTCAATGTCTCAGCCGGGGTTACCTATGCCAGCCGGTGTTAAGGCGACCGATTGTGGTTTCTTCCGGCGTTTCACCTTGCTTGTGAGTAGTGAAGTACCATTTGTCTGTTAATTGACCTTCATGGAAATGCGGTGGTTGGTATTCCTCGGGTGTTTTCTCGTTATAAAAGAGTTTGAAATTGGCAAAACGGCTTTCTGTGCATAGGTTAGCAACGCACAAAGCCGGAAACCTCTGCTTACTTGGCAGGTTGTCCATGTTACCCATGGCCATAATCAAGGTCTTGACCATGGCCTATTATGTCGTTAAGAAATGAGGTTGACTGGCGAAGCGACATTCGTAACGAGTCTAGCTGACCTTTAAGCTTCTTTTCACTTCACCCAAAGTGGGCACGCTACCGCGCTTTACCGCGCTGGCAACAGGGTCATTCATCGCCGCGATCGACATATCTGCTAACTGGTCGCCGAGCGACATGATTGGCATAGGGACATCAATGCCAGAGACTTTTATGTACTGTATAGCAGAAGACCTTAGCATTAATCACTGGCTGTAACAGTACTTGCTTACTTGAAAGTTGAACGTATAAGCTTCGATAATGCTGTAAATCAATATCATTCAGATCTGCCACGACGTGCACATTATCTAAAGCCCTAACTTGTTGGGGTCGCTCTTGTCCTGAAATAGAGTTAGCAATATATCGCCACAGACGAGCATGGAGACAGACGAGGTATATGGCAAAGATAAGCCTTCGAAGGTACTGCTTTTCTAATGCGTCGAAAATGCCATGTTCCTGCGTGGTGATAAGATGTATGCGCATCGATTCCTGCTTACAGGCGCATATATGCATACTAATAAGTCCATGAGCTGGTCGCCCTCGTTGGTGTAGCCACGGTTGATGGTAACTATTCCTACACCACTGACTTTCCGTGATGTTTTGCTTCTAGTTGTTTCAACACTAGACTCTTTAGAAAGTTGAGAGGGGAATTCATCACTGATGCCCGAAGTCAGGTGGCCTATAGAGAAGGTAGGTCAGCCGACAAGGGCAAGATATACCACTTACAATCGCCAAAATTATCGGAGGGGAGGAGGTTTCTGTTGTGGATAACACTGAGCATAATATCCTAGAAATTAACTGATGCCAGATTGCCTCAAGTATGCTATAGCACCAAAGCCAGCTCGTAAGAGGGTTTCTACGCATAACTGACTTTGAGCATGGGTTACAGACTGAGGCGTGTCAGGTCAGTGAAATGAGTAGCAACGAACTACTGCCAGCGTACCCGGACAGCGGTACGAGTTGCTTGTGTTTGCATACCGTGTTTGCGGCAGTCAACGGGTGGAAGTTAAACGTTGGGAAGAGATGAGGGACAGAAGGCGCGTCTAACATCCTTAAGATCTAGACGCGTTTGCCCACGTGATTGGCTCAGTACGTAGTAAGTACCCGAAACATGAAAGAACTCGAAAATCTGTAAACTAGCTGAAGCTGATCACAGCTCCATTCAAAGTGCGAGTGAGGGTATGGGCTTGAACGTCTGAATAGTGATCCGGGGTTTGGCACACAGTGTGCATTTCGGGCCATGATGGTGCTCCATTGGCAGACTTGAACCAAAGTTAGAACAACCTTGAACGACCCCATAAAGCTAAATATTCCATCCAGCCCGCTGTGCCGAGACAAAGTCGCATTATCTCGTGATTGCAAGCCAGGAGAAAGTTACAGCATCCAAAATAAGCCAGAAAGGCAGATTATACAAGCAAAGAGCAGTATACAGCATTTCCGTCAGATGTGACAACGCCTTTCAGCTTTGGCCTATTCCGATGACAGTTGTAACGCGCGTCTCAAATCCTTCGCTACGAATAGGCATCTCGGGTGTATGGAAAGGGTTCTTCATAACTGCGTCGCTATACGCCTCATAGACCTTCTGAAGGATCACATCCGCAGTGGTTTCAGCAAGAGAGGTCAGCAGAACAAACTTTGTTCCTAATTGTTGAGAATCAGCTACTTGAACTAGGCAGATTAGATGAAACGCACCTGTAGCCGTGAGCATGATGGTCATTTTAAACGTCTCCCCTTCGATGACTTGAGCGCCAGAGCTAGAGCCTGCCGCGGGAGAGATGCGACTTGTGATAGCGTGTATACCGTGTAATGTACCTGCCAGCACCAGGTACTCGTTTGATGTCAACGGAGCCAAGCCCTCTGGTCAAGGGTTGGTTCAACTCGTAAAGCACAAAAGCACGAACGGATGACCTGCGAAGTTACGCTGGTATACAAGGCCACCTGCTTTGTTTATAATCTGGTCCAAGAGTTTAGCCAGGGGCCTGACCGGATGTCAGCGTACATACCCAAAGCCCGAAGATAGCCATGACGGTGGATGGAAAGGAGCAACTCTGGTTTATACTACTATAGTAGCACTTACCGAGTATTGATCCCGGGCGGACGTGACACGGTGTGCTATGCCGAGGAATTTCCAACGCGCGACATTGACTGTTTCCTCCACGTCGGTGAAGACGCCTCCGAAGTCTTTTTGCCCAAGGCATTTTCCTCGCTTTTACGTGGGGCGGCCAGTTAAATGAAGGTTACATGCCGAGTCGGCGGCGTCCTTGGCGTGTGCTTTGGAATTTCCTCTGTATTGTTATGGGCCACCTCCTCGCTGGGTGCATCATATCTAGGACAACGCGACTTGTTGCAACTGAACAGCGACGAGATATCGGCTTTCTCGACAGCGGTTGACCCTGTCAAGAACATAGACTTTCACAATCCCGACTCTCATCTGTCCAAGATTTTGATACCTCGAGCACGTAGGGGCCACTTTTACTCCTATGAATTTTCGTTCAATATATCCTTTCAGCTGGCAGCGAGAACATAACTTTCGTCCGGGCCTACATAGTATCGACTCTCAAGAGTCTCAATTGGGAGGTTGAGGAAGATACTTTCACCGACAATACACCCTACGGTCCTAAGACATTCACGAATATCATTGCAACGAAGGACCCAAGCGCGGCAAGACGTGTTATTCTTTCCGCTCATTATGATAGCAAATTCTTCGAGTCCTATCCTGAGAGTCAGGTTTGTGCAGTCGTTATGAATTGAGTTATCCGCTGAACTGCGTCAGTTTGTAGGCGCCACCGACTCCGCGGCACCATGTGCAATGATGCTTGATGTCGCTGAAGCCTTGAATAAGCCGCTGGAGCAGCGTAAAGAGCGCTTCGAGAATGGACTTGAGGATGATGACGACGTGGCAGAGACAACTCTACAGCTGGTCTTTTTTGACGGAGAGGAGGCGTTTAAAGACTGGACAGACACCGACTCTATCTACGGAGCGAGGTACGCACAGTCTCAATACGGTGTGTTCTGAGTTTCCTGCTGATCCTACCATCAAGACACCTCGCAAAGAAATGGTCGAGTACCTTCGTTCCTCCTAACACCAAACGCCGCCTTATAGGACAAGGAAGCATGACTGAACTGGCTACAATTGAGCATCTCATTTTGCTGGATCTGCTTGGCGCTCCGACCCCTTCGATAAAGGCCTATTTTCCGGATACTGCTTGGCTATTTGATGCAATGGCGTCTGCTGAACGTCAGCTTGCCGAATCTGGCGCCTTATATGAAGTTGGCGCAACCGACACGACATCATGGAAGAGCTTCTTCCTCCCGCGGACCGGAACGGACTTTTCCTTCGGGTACATTGGTGACGATCATGTCCCTTTCCTCCAGCGTGGCGTCAACATACTTCACATCATCACGCTGCCATTCCCTACTGTTTGGCACACTCTCAAGGTACGTCCTATGCAATCTACCTGATCATGAATATCTACATACAGCCTTTGCTAGGATGATGCATCTGCCCTTGATATACCTACGATGAGACGCTGGAACCTTATTCTGCGTATCTTTATGGCTCAGTACCTCAACCTTCGGCCGGATGATTCAGCCATACACAGTCACGTTAGTAGATTAGAAGGCGAGCTCGTAAGTTCATATTGTTTACTCGGCTTACTGCATTGCACGCAGACTAACGCCATTCATGCCCAGTAGACATATCCTTGACTAAATATTTGATAATGTGGATTATTTATAGAGGGCTACCACCCCTGAAGTTCAAGGATCGACAGCAAGAGAAGGTTGTTACTTCACGAGACTCGCGGCGTCGAACTATTGTAATCAGGTCGACAGGATGAGCGCTTTGTAATGTTTGATGAGGTCTGACGCGTCTGCGGCCAGCTACATATCAATGTGAGCATGGAACTCCGAAATGAGGTGGTAAAGTAACCTTCTGTTTCTCCCTGTTTTGCTCCATGCAGGCGACTGCATTCTTCATAAGCTTCTTTCGAGACCTGCGGCATTCAGCTTGGAGGGAGTTTGCTGCATGTATGCGTCAGAATTGCTTTGAGACAGCCTAAGTGGCATTTACCAAAGTTATATGTGGCTTCGTTCTGCTGAATTCTGCGAGGCACCAACTCGTCTAGCAACTGGGGGTAAACTGCCAGAAGATCTCGGAATACGTCCTACCGGGATATCGTCAGAATTCGCTCTCCATGAAGGGTGTATGCATAAGTCGTGCTGACATCTGTCTCTTGAAGGTGCACCCGTAGCATATCATGTAGGGAATCTCTCTTTTGGGTATGTCGTGTTTTCAATTCATCCAACGCCTTCAGAATACCGTCCCTAGTGCATCGTGTAAAGGACTCTTACGCGGATTAGGTTGAAGTACTCACGTATACTGGTCAGTCTCCTTAGAACAGGCACTGGCATCTTCTCTCGCCTTCTGAAAGACATCGCTGGTATTTCCTTTGCTGTTAGCACCTATATAATAAACTGCTGTCACGATAGACTTGATAGCGAAACCAAAAGGATGCGTACTACCGCGGGCTTTTCCGACCATCGCTGGGCACAATAAGTAACTAAAGATCTCAGAGAGGTAGTCAGCGTTAGTTCAAGATGCGCGGCGGGAATACCGGAGCGGAATAACCTCAACGCGCGTATACACTAGACGCGCTTTCATCACGTGCGTTGGTTTTTACTTGCCGAATGCGTGAAATGAACGCCCCCAACCTGGATCGTTTATCTGAAACCGTTTATCTGGTCACTGTGGGAATAAACGGGTAACCGTGTGAATAAACAAGGTGTTCACGTATAGGGGCACCTACTTTGTAACCTTGATACCTGGATAGATACGGTTTTACTTGAGGGAACCTTGATTTATTTGCTGCTTTTGAGCATGATAAAGCTGTTTGATAATTATCAGTACTGATAAAGGGGATCCGACGGGGACTTGTGGCTTTTATGCATGCTTTTTGATCAATTTCTACTGGTTAAAGACAGTTCAACACTCAATAAAGTGCTCTCCTTACCGTATGTCACCAGTAAACTAGCCAATATCCTCATAAAGGAGCCAAATATTTCTTATGAAGTATATAAGCCCATGCTGATAGTAGAACATCCACTGAAACCTCGTATTTGGGGGTAGGACTCAATAGGGGCTTGGCCAAACACGGAAGGGGAACCGCGCACATCGCTCACGTAGCCCGTGAGAATAAACGGTCAGATAAACGACTCATGGAGCCGTTTATGCTGACTAAGATAAACGGTTTATCTGAAACAGAAATAAACGGTCGCGACTTTGGGAGTGAATGGCCTGATATTGGAAGAATCATTTACTAACTGATTAGTTATCCTAGATTCACGTATTCTCTCATCTTAGGGCGACACATTGCACATGTTGACATTGAAGTAAGCCAAATAAAGGGGCTTCATATAGACATAACTGTGACCATCATGTAGTTCGAAGGGCCAGAGCCGGTACACCTAGCCTTTCAAGACAATCCAAGATTCTTCCCAAAGCCATCATTCCGAAGCTCTGCGAGCCAAAAGGTCCTATACCGTCCTCCCCTCTGAGAGAGACACTACGCTGCCACCAGGCCCAGGCCTTCTGTAGCCCGTCACAGACCTCTTCATCGGGTGCCTCTTTGACGTCACGAATGAGCTCGCGCTCAGTTTCCTGGACGAGGAACGACACGCATTCTCGCATCCTCCATATACGATCTTCCCTCCAGCGCTTTTGGGAGCACTTGGCGAGAATCGTCGAGGCAACGACTTCTTCCTCTTTGAGCCGATCTTCGACAACGTCTGTGAGCGTATGAGTTGCACAGATGTAGCGGAGCTCGTCCTTGTACTTGGTGAAGGATTTCTCGATGTTCAAAGCAGCAACTTGCTCTTGAGTACGACCTTGTAGCTGCTTCTCAACTAGAGGCCGTAACTTCCGTGTTATTGGGTCATCGAGAGCCTTGTTACCATTGGGCCTTTGAGGGGGGGAATCCCGGATCTCTTCTAGCGTTACGCTCCGATACATATGTCCCAGTGCGCGGTCCGACTCGTAGTAATCAAGGGAACGGGGGGAGCTGACTTCGGCAGCGTGCCAGTCTGGCTTGTAGGGTATCAAGTTGCGCGGTAGCCGACGAATATCCACTGGGTTACCGTTCTTGGGATAGTCAACTGCTTGGCTGTGTAGGTCTGCTAGCTTCAAACAAAGGTCATCTCTCGTTCCATCCTACGATAAAATGTCGACTTTAGTGTTATGGGTTGAAGCTTGAGGTATGACAATACCTTCGATTGATCTGGAAAATAGTAGTAAGCAGTTATTATTTTTTCATTTATATTATCCTTACCAGCGATAATAATGTGTTTGTCTGAGATCAAGCCCTGGAAATGAGATTAACAGGAGCTTATCACGAAGTTAAGGTTGTACATAACTTACCACAACATCGGAATGAATATACTCAACAACAAAATCGCAGACGTCATCAATAGTGCTTGGTCGATCCAAAGTACGTGGTTTGCGATCCTCATACTGTGCAGGGTCTGAGTGTTCTGTGATGAGGAGTCTCTGGAACATGATGATCTCGTAGAGATCCCTGCGTATTCATTTAGATGTCTGAATTAAAACAACCGCAATTGTACACACCCATCTAGATCCCCACCTCCAAGACAGTTGGCTAACGGTCGCGGCCCTGCAGCAAGGTCAGCTTGAGAGACGTGATGACAAGTGGGAAATACTTGCCTTGAGATGGTAAGACTACTACATTACGGAGATGTTCAAATAGACATAATTGATTTGCTGGAGGTTTTCCAACAGCGTACACACGTTGTACTAGATTAGCTAGTCAGCAGCCTGGCTGATCGCTTCCTAACTGAGCTTACCGTCTCCAGGATGGACCACAGGGGACCTTGAGATAACGCACGGACCTTCCAACCATTTAGGTTCTTCGCCGAAGTTTTGTATGCATGCTACGGGAAATCCATATCAAATGAGCATTATCAACAGCATGGGGCACAACTCACCGAAGATTTTGCCCGGGGGCAGAGTATAAACGTTTTCGTGCCCGTCCTTGACGTATGCAGGACCCTCGTCTGCTACACCTACAAGTTGATAGCTTTGAGGTATCGGGATACGAGCGAAGTGTTTGATATCCCGAAGGACGTGATTTATTACGCAACCCCGAACACGAGCTAGAAATGCTGTATCCAAAGACTCCTGATTGGAATTTGACTTCAAGTCGAGTCCAAGAGCGTCAAGCTTGAGGAGGATATGGGCTAAGCGATAGGAGAAACCAAGTCTGTTACTCCTAAGCACGTTAACAAATTTCTCGACAGAGTCATGAGCCATCCGTGCACCAGCGACTGCATCGTCGAGAAGTTCCATGAAAGCGCCCTTATCGACTCCAGAATCTTCAAGTACCATAACCAACGGCCTGGGAGGATGTTAATTGTATACGTCCATTCCGTCAGGATCTAGTAATACTTGCGCACCTATTCAGGTTGGGCTGGTTAGGTTTGTCGAACGCCCTGACAATCTCGATTTCTGCATGCTCGGTCTGGTCAGCGAACTTCCTCATGGAGGTCCGGGGGCACAACATTATCCCCTCAAGTTGTTCATCAATCGCTACTACGCCTTTGAAACCCAGGAACCGAATCTGATACTGCTCGAACGCATGAGGGGCCGCAAAAGATGTAAGGAATTGGAGCGTACAGCGGATGGAATAACAGAATTCGCGCCGCGATCCCTACGGGCCTCGCACAATTTTTCCCAGACCATGCGTCCAAGTTCTCTTGATATTGTCCCGACACCATCAGTGAATAACTGTCCTTGAGCGTTTTTGATATCTCTGATTTCCTTCCATTGATCTTTTGAGATTTTTACTGAGGGATCAGTGGCAGAGAATGCTTGCTGGGGGAGATTGAACATGTGAAGGTCGAAGCGGAGAAAACCATTACTCACTCCAATACGAGCCGCGTACTTTGAAGGCTGATAAATAGTCTCGGCGAAGACACCAAGAGAGTCGCGTATGTTTGTCGCAGACATGAAATCTTCCTCGTTGACGAACCACACCGAATGGCTTCTAAGCGCCGAAGAGGAATAAGCAAGAAAAGTGAAGTGTCGACCAGCAATGTCGATCCCGTTCTTGAGCATGCCCCCAACCCTGTCTTCAAGGAATGATTGTCCGTCAACTTCGCGATCCCACCTGAACTGCAGCCTGTCCTCATCCCGGAACTCGACTCGTAGGAAATGGTCTTCAAAACCTTCGTATTTCCGAATAACCCTGTTAGATTGAGTTATGTAAGGCCCTTCCAGTAACATTCGAGTGGGCGTGATTGTGACGTGATAACAGAAGAACCGCCCGCTAGCAGAAGAAATGCGCCGCACTTCATCAATGGATCTGCTCTTCCTGACCACTTCAAGGAACTGTTTCGGTGTCTGAGAAGGCGGTCGGGTGGAGATCTTCTCAATGAAAGACCGCATGACTTCGCTCGCTATTTCCTGTGATTGGCTGGCCATTTTATCAACTACAGGAAGGATGGATTCCACTTCTTGGGTGTTCAAAACTCCGTTGTGCAACAAGGCAGCAACTTGAAAGGCGATAGACCAGTGAACAGATTTCATCCACTTCGTCAGCTTCGCAACGCGCTTTGGGTTAAAGAATCCAAGGCTACTAGCGTCAATGGTAACACCGTGGATGGGCGGGCGCAAATCGGCAACCTTGCAGAGATGCCCGAATCTCTCCAAATCGTCTGACTCGGAAAGTAGTATACGAATGTGGTGGGCATAGTCGGCCACGGCACCATGGCGAGCATCTAGTTGTCGTACTCTATTGCGAAATTTTCTCTCGGAGCCATCTGGACGATAAAGATCCTCTTGCTCTAGAATGGGCGGGGTGAAGAGATCCAAGCAAATGACTTCCCTAACGATGAGATATGTCGAAGGATGAAGTCTTCAAACATACATTGATTTCCAAAGTCACGACCAATCGCAAGTTTCTTTATGGTAGAAAACTTGATAATCACGCTATTCTGTATTCCATCACGGGTGGGGTCGGTCATCTGAGAAGAGTGAGTAAGAATATTGTTGCAAACAAGATCCATGGTACCTTTGCTCTGAGTAGCTTATGCTCATATTCAAATTTAAGCCACCCGACACTTGGCGGGTCAAGATCCATTGACCATTCTATTGAGAATGAGCGGGGATCGGTTGGAAGAGAAGGAAGTGGTTTGTAATAAACGCCTATGACCGGCCGATATCAACATCGTCCTCGGGTAGTCCTGCTTGACTCACCGAATTGTAGTTTTCCGATTCTCAGCGAAACATCGAGCTCCTTTAATTTCAGTTGTCGTTGTTTCTCGACTTCAGGGTCCACAAAGGGTGCCTTCCTGAGGGTCATGATAGTGTCGTGTTTAACACCATTGCTCGTTGGGAAGATCTTGAGGGCTTTGCATCCAACACGTATCGTATTGTTAGAAGGATCCTTATACCAACGCAAGAACCTCTGGCCAAGGCTCCTTGTAGGAAGCCTGAGGGCTCCCGAGCCATCGTTCCGTGCACCAATGCTTTTCTCTCGATAAAGCTCGACTTGGAAGTTGATCAGCCGATCCTCCGGGTTAGTTCTAAACGGAAAGTTGTGAAGGACTTTGGCAATGGCAGTCGTGACGGCAAACTCGTCCACCCCCGTGTCAACATTCCTAAGATCGAACTCCATTAGTAGGCGAGAGAGTGCAGAAGATGATGAGGCGCGACTCTAGGCCTCCCTTGGCTCTGTGAGGCCGAGCGACGAGTCTCAGGTCAAGTGCAAGTTATCAAGCGCCTATCATACTGCGTTTTTGAACACATGCGTTTGTGTGGGAACAAGGTATACAGTATGCAAATCCGTTGTCCGAGACGCGTCGCGTGGCCCACGCAGATTTCCCTGAGGTTTCCCACACAACTACCATCCACCCAATCAAATCCATAAGCTTGTCTTTCAGGAGTTTTACTTGTATGGTATACCTGAATGAATTCGAAGTCAGTCTCATCATGCACACAGAACTTGCTTGCAGCCGACCATTTTGAATCTAAAAGCCGATATTTAGCGTGCATTTCAACGATGCTTGTAATCCACTCACCCGCTGGAACTCATCGTAAGCTACGCTACGAACGTTTTCATGGGCGTTGCGGATCACGCTCATCATCCACTCCGCAGCTTGGCGTTCGTTCAGTCCCAGAGCGAATCGGTCTCTTAGCCTCTTGATGGTAGGTTCTCCTTTAAAGGAAGGCAGGCCAGTTCCAAGCATGAGCTGGACCGTGCCAACAATCTGATCTGCATAAGGTCGGATCGCTAGGAAGGCCTTGACTGTCAAATGCTGGAAAAGCTCGTAGCCTTGAGAATAGCGTCCGCCCATGAGGACAACCATCTCATGATTTAGCTTGAAAGAGTTTGGCTCGAATTTGACACCCTAAAATCAGTAGTTTAGCATTACTTCGTAGTGCATGATCATTCTGACTTACTCCCGGACGTAGGAAAACGACGCCATCGTTAGCCTACATATGAATGAAATTTGAATAAATATACTCATCTATGTCGAAAAGGAATCCGAAATCTAGACGGTGTTCTCAGCCGACGAGAGGTGCGAGAATAAACCAATGACACTCACCGATATGGACGATGTGACCTTCGCCGTCTATCATGATATTGCCATTGTGACGATCCTTGATTTGCAAGATATAGCACGCAACCGAGTAGGCAGCCATGGATTGGATAAAGTTGAGACGAGCTCGTTGGAATGCCACGGTCTCTTGGCCACCGTATTTAGAAACAAAGAAATCCAGAAGATCGTTAACTTTCGCGCGCCCCATTTCATCTCTAGAAGTCGCGTTCGGAACGACGTCGATAACACCACACTATCCCAAGAGGCGTCAGCAATTGGTAGGATGGTAAATTTCAAAACTTACACCCGGTGCTGTGGCAGTGACTCGGTATGGATAGAGGTACAGGGTCAATCCAATGCTTGTGTAGATATTCTTGAACATCGCGATGACTTGAAGAGCAAGGACATCTTGTCGGCAGTCGTCTCCAACCTTGAAGATAGCCTGCTGCCAGACTGTGTATTCTTCTCGCTTTTCAATACCAGAGCCATCAAGCAAGAGTTCAGCGTCTTCGTCTATGACCGTCTTTTCCTTCCGAACTTTGAAAGTCGCCATGAAGGGAGCCTAGCGACATGTTGTTTAATTGACAAATAGTTGCTGTTGCGGAGATTACACTGACCTTTGCATGACTTTGGAGAGGCCGTCCCGATTTCTTGTCAATATCAATCACTTCACCATCGGGGTTGCTGGGAAGATAGACCCCGACGTCAACGACAATCTTGGCCATTTCTTCATCAATCTTAGCCTGAGTGGGTGTTAACGCTTAGAACTCATTCATGCCGGAGGTGAAATTACCTTTTTCTCCAGCTTGGATTTTTTGATGAATGGTTTCAGTTTCCCCGAGATGGAAGTAACCTCGTGGAAGAAGCTGAATTCGCGATCATAGAATGACTTGGCTTCTCCAGACAAAGAGCGAACAACCATGTCGGTCATCCTGTCTAAAGCCGGCTTCATAGGGTCTTCCTTTGGCCAATATAAGATATCGGGACGGATATCATCCGAATATGAGTGCTACATACGATTTCTGCCGCATCATCTTTATAGCAGTTGGCCTTCATGTTCCATATGATTTGATGACAGAACAGCTGTGAGATCTTGGCAGTCTCGAAGATGAACTCCGCGACGTAACCTAGTTGCGAGTCAGTCATATATTCCATTCGGCTCAAGTAGCGCAAACCTAAATCATCGAAACGTAAAGCCTGAACAATTTGTGGAACAAAGAAGAACGTGAGATCAACAGGATGTTCTTGCAGAACACGGTGAGCAAATTGCAAGAGCAAGGGGTCGTTGTTGTATCGATGTTCGAAGAAGGTTATTGCCAGAACGGGAGGTACAGGCGCCCAAAGTAAGATGTGCTGGTAATAAGATTGAGTCGGATTACCTCATACTCGACTCGTCAACCATACCTTGAGTTCCCGCCTGAACTTCCCGTCAGACGTGTCTCCGATCAGGAATCGTAGAGCTTCAGGAGCGTGCAGCACATCGGCAGGCTTCGTGCGAACGAGTGATGAAATTTCGCTCTGGGCTGTATGGCTTTTGAAACGTTCAGTTGCTTGGACAGCAATGGCAGGGTCGATTTCCCATAGCGTGCGTATAACTCCTGGCCATGTGCTCTGATAGGTGATACTAGCGTTAATTGTCCGAACTATCTGCTTTCCACTGTGACTCACCTCTAGCATTGTACGTTCTGCGGCTCCTACCTGGTCCGTGCCCCGCTTTGGATCGCTGCTTGGGTTGCTCCAGACAGTGAGTCTGTATATCTCATTCTCCACAAGTAATCGCAGAGGGTGATTAATGCTCTTGAGTCGCGGAACGTGCCCTGTATTGGATTAATGGAACTAGCCAGGCCTTCCTTGGCTAGAACTCACATGATGCTCTTGACGCTAGCTGGACGGGAGAAAGACTGGATAAAGGGGACAAACCCACGACGGAATCTGACTGAAGGTAAGACAGAAAGTCAGAAAGTGACTGGATGTCGGCTTGAATCTGAACTCGGTTGGCGCCGTAAGACCACCTATCAAAGTCATGATTTTGTCCAAGCCTATCAGGAGGGATTGGTAGCTTACTGCGACCGTGATGCAAACCAGGCGTACGCCGTACGATACAGGCTTTCTCGAATCATGGATTCACAACATGAGTCCAAAGAGGAGCTCTTCAAAGCCTCGAAGCCGAATAAGAGGAACGAGAACCGTAGCTCCCGAGACAAAGGATGCGTGCTGCAACACCGTTAATGACTTGACTACAGATAATCGATTGTACCAACCTAAAAGACTCATATGCATGCGCAGACCTCAGGACTAGACGCTGGATAAGGAACATGACTGTAGGTTTGCAATATCTCGCCGACTGTAGCTTGCTAAATAACATCTGGATCAACAGTGTATGGGGCATCAGCAGACGTCGAGCATGTGAGGTATTGCGGTCAATTTCTTCCTTATCGGTGGGCGCGTAGTCGATAGGATGACAGAAAGGATCGTCATAACTGTGGTAAAATGTGAATACTGTAGTCTGGAAACCAAGAACTTACATACTTAGATGATATAGAGAAGACTCCTTTCCTGTCTTTCACGATACGGAACCAGGCAGTGATAATCTCGGTCACAAGTGCAACTTCGATCTCTTGCTTCTCTGCAATCACCCAAGTCCAAACTTCAATGCCGGCAGAAATTGCTGCAGGAGTGAAGACTTCGCATGGGAGAATAACAAGGTAGCGCAGGAGAACATAATCACACTGATCCTATGAGAACGTTTCGAGATGACAACGCATGGGATTCACCTTCTTAAGCGAGATGAGCAAAGCAGCACAACGGAACATCAAGCGCTTCAAGTCCTGAACGGTTAACGCGCTTTGCTTTCCGCGAATATCTCCAAGAGTTTCTTCCATCTTTCTCTTCAAGCCCTCAATCTCGAAGGCAGGAGCACTCTGGGGGGGCAGCTTATCCAGGTCATCCTCATCTTAATCGAAGTTATTAGCACTGTTGCGTAAGGGTGTGAGTTGCATACCCTTGCGATTAGCGAGCCGTATTCCAGCAGCTTCTCCGGCATAGTACCCTTTGCTCGCAAGCTGACTTGCCATCACCCGTGCTCGATCAGATTTGAGCTGAGACAGGGTGCCGAGTGATGCTTGCAAGAAAGTAAGTCGTGCCCTAAGCCAGTCAAAATAGCCGCTCACAGAGATGACGCTGAACACGTCCAAAGGATTTCCCATATTGTTCGGCGATAGATGCTCCTAATTCACTCGTCGCAGGTCCTGACAAAGACTGAGTCGCAGCGAGGTATTTCTATCCAGCCGACTTAATAGCATGATGGGGCCGCCAGTGAAACGACACACCTGTAGCGTGGATTGGAGTTCATATGGCGCTCTATTCAGGGCCAGCTCGAACCATTGGTTGGCGGCTTGATTTAGTTGGGCCATGATTTCGTTCCGACATTTGTAGTCATCAGTAAGGTGAAGGGTGACATCGGCGCGCTCGGAGTGGTATTCATGTACAGGGTTATACTGGAGTTTTTCGATGAGTCCGGTCCCACATCCAAAGAGTTATCCTTACCTCGTCCATGAACTCATCCTCGCATGCGCGGCGAAGCAATGTAAGGACCTCGAGGATGGCATAAACAAGCGGTGCGTCGCACATCAAGGAAGGGAAGCTGGTAATCAAGCGGTTGAGATACTTGAACGCCTCCTCGCGTACCCTGGCGACACGATGCGTGCTATACACCAGCAAAGTTCGAAGCTCATTCGAGAGCTGGGAAGGCAACGCTTGCTGCAACGCTTGGGCGTTTAAGTCAGCTATGCTGCCACGCATGACCTTTAAGCAGGCAATAAACCTCGTAACCATCACCCAGAAATATTTTGCGATACTTCTCACCTTGTCAGCAATAGAGTCCATACAGGCACCCATCCCAGGATGGCTATTTAAGCCACCATTTGCAAAGTAGGCAGCTAGAGAGGATGGCAGGCCTGCCGCTGAGCGCATGACCTCCATATCATGCATAGTTAGCAAGAAGATGATCTGTCCAGTTGACAATGTTCGAATCTCAGCGTAGCGCGTAGCAATATGTCGGTTGAGGAGAGTACGGTGTCTGGTGACATTCTAGACCGTTTATTAGAAGTTGGATGAGATCGTAATGACTGACAACTGACCGAGTGTGCATACTCATGTCGTACTACAGCACTGTATTCAACCTCGCTCGTGGCATTTCGTGCTCCTTCAAGAACTATAGGGGGCGTCTTACTCGCAATGCGGACCAGCGCAGGATGTATCCAATCCATGGCATTCCTTTCCCTCCCTTCCGAGTCAGAAGACGTGAAATGGAACAGCACGCAGAGGAACCACATGTTGCGGAAGAGGGACACGAGCTCTGGTGATGCATTGATTTGAGGGTTGAAATCCACATGAGTCAGAAGGGCCTCAATAGGAAGCAGGAGGGAGGCGAGTTGTGCCGTCATTTCCTCAGTCTAAGGTGGAGGTAAATTATTCAAGTTACTAAGAGTAGGGGGCGAGCTGGAAAATCATTTCTACCTTCGCATGGTGGTCCGATATGGCGATGTTCTGAATTGAAACACCCTTATCAGAGAACAGAGTCAAAAGTTCGACAAGGTATAGTTCGTAGAGATCGGGTCTCCGGTCCATTTCTTTGGCAAGTCTGGTTTGAGATGCTAATACCTGCAAGGCGCTTTTCAGTGAATGACAGCTATATGAGCAGAAGACCAATACCATGTTGTTGGAGTACCTTGGGTCGTCGGAATTTGCGGTGCGGTTAATGTACGAGAACGCACGGATGATATCGATGAAGGAGCTTTCGGGTGCAGTGAGTGCGAGATCAACTAGATTATATGCTACGGTTGCTTCAATGCTTGGCTCTGCGGTACGCAACCGCTGTAGTAGCATTGAAACGGTCAATCTCGTCACCTGAGAAGAGACATCATTTATAAATCGTTGAGAATCAGCTGAAATACCAACTTCTTCAATGTCAAACACCAATGCCAGCCGGCTGACAACAGAGATTGTTGTCTTCCCGATGAGCCGCTTTTCTTCCTCGCTCATCCCACGAAGACCGGTGTCGTCGCTCTGGAGGGTCATACGCTCAGACGCCATTGAATTATGGAGTGGGTTGCTAACTTGAGCTCCTTCCGTGATTTCTTTGCTAGCTGCCGCAATGTAGTTTAGCAGAGAGTACATGTTAGACATGATAGCATCATCTTCCGGTGTAAGCTTCACGCGGATACAATGTAAGCCCGACTGCGCTAGCTCAACCGCATGCAGAGCGCACCTGAATGCATAATGCGAGGCACTTCGCGGCAGCCACCAGCGCCGGTGGCGTGCGTCGCTCCGGGCCGAACTCAAATTCGAAGATCGACAGTGGAGCAATGACAAAGCGACGAAGATGGTTGATCATGTCAGGAGCTATATCTGGGAAACTGCAAGGAAATCAGTTGCATGATGTGCGTGCAAACTATCACTGTACCTCTGCACAAGTACCGTCATAGCTTTCAGTGCCGCTTCTTGCACTAAACTATCTGACAGCGGAGATTCTTCACTAAGGAGTAACTTAAGCTTCTCAAAGATGTCATTGTCCAGCTCTCGGAGAGCAACGGCGCATATAGAAGCAAGTTTCTGGAAGTGATAAGCATCTCGTTCCAGTAATATATATAATTTTACTAACCAAACTTTCAGACATCGTCTCCCAAGCATATGTGTCAATCGGAGGGTCAGTGTCCATGTTCTCAATCTGAAGGAGAAGATCACTGAAGCATTGTCCAGCGTATTGGATCGTCTCCTTTAGCGAGTCTCTAGTCACCGCGTCAGTGACATCCAAGTCCACTGCTGGTCGACGAATCAAAGCTAGCAGCGCCCTGTTAGCTGCTGCAGCCTCTGAGCCTGGACCGTATTTCGCTTTCTCGGGAGGTGCCAGCGCTTGCGCAAGAATGGTCCACTGCATCTCCATGACACAGCACACGATGAAGTATCCGCTCAGAGGACGTTCCTGATTGATGTATCGTGCTATGAAGGTATGACAGAAAGTAAAGGCATCTATATCAGCCTCCAGTTCTTGATGAATATCCAGCAGTAGACGATTGATCCTTTCAAGGACATCTGGGGTTACTAGAAGCCTAAGTGCATTGGACAGCTTGCACCACTGACTAGCCGACCATGGATATGAAGTCGATGTGACAGCGCGGTACAGCCCGTGAATTGCAGGTGTCAGCTGTGTGAGAACGCCAACCGCTGAGGATCAAGAACTTCGGTATGAGTTTAGGACCAGCAGTAAAGGTCTGACATACATGTAGCTTGTTTCAGTTGACTGACTGTGTCCGAGATGAACAATGTGATAGAGTCGATGACAGATGTGTTATATTCTTCATGCCTGCTGGAAATATGCAAAAGCGCGGAAACCGTAGAATAGACAAGTTGATCAGGGAGTGCCCACTCTAAGAAGAGCACAAAGTCAGTGGACCATACATGCACATTGCCATGCGAACGCACCATCCCATGAGAGGCACTCATCAAAATCCGTCCGCGTAATATCTCGAAGTAGGTCGGTAAGAACGTTGATTAGGGTAGTTTTCTGGGTATCTATATGCGCGTCGGGAAAGCTGGCTACTAACTCTCCGAATGCGATGTTGCAATGGGCACGAGCCTCGGACTATGTAGTGGACTCAGCATGTAATGCTCTGGAAAGCCCGTCATTGAGACACTCGCCATGAACATTCTGGTTTCCGAACTGTCCGAGCCGGCTATGGTCCCGTTAGGTTCACTAGAGCACGGTATATCTTGGGCCTTGGATTGAATAAAGTCAGTGGTTGTGAGCAGTTCATGCTCATCTTCACCCGCTTGGGCTGCGAGGTCTGATAATATTTGCTGGTGGATATTCAGCTCTAGGCTGTCACGCAAGTGTGAGTGCGCGTGAAGAAACGCCCCAGGATGCGCACTTACTAGTCCATGGTGAAGGTTAAACGCGGCGTTCGATGATCGCGTCACAAGTCGAATGTGCCGAAATACGGAGGGTCGATCATGGCCTGGTCAACATGAGGTACATAGTCGCTATAAGTGAACCCCTTTATATCAGGCACTATAGCCAAGTGGTTACGGCGACAGATTCGAATTGCTCGACTATCTGTTCCTCTTTGAGGGCGCAGGTTCGAATCCTGCTGGTGTCGTTTTTCCAGCACGCGGGTAGGCCAATCCTATCCACAACGCGAACATTCTGAAGGTGAAAGCGAGCTGCCGCACTCTTTTGCTTGTTAACTTACTTTCACTATGTATCCTCACAGCCCTCGGTACCTTAATATCGACACTTGGCATGCTTTTTTCAACCACATCAATACCATCATCTACGCGCTCCTTCTCATATGGCTCTTTCTTCTGTGGCTCATGCTGAGGCAATGCTTAATCCGACGCAGGACCTTCGAAGCACCCACTCGTGCTGCTTTTCAAGCCCTTCAAACCGTCATTGTTCCGCAGGGCTCGTTCTGGCCAGCACAGTATATTCGGCTTGCGAAAAAGGCGCGCTCTTCTAAAGAAGGTCACGGTTCAGTTGTTCTCTTGTCTATGTCACGTCTACTGGCCGACGCAAGCTCTGGTCTTGTGGAACTTCGCAGCCCTATGCAAAACCTTCGGGACATGCTTGCTACCCCGGCAAAATCTGAATCAATTGCGTGGAATGTTGCCATTCATGTTGATTGGCCCTGGTACCTGTATGTAATGGACTGGCTGCTGTTCCCAAAGGCAAGTCTTGTAGCTTTTGACGCCAATGTGTCTTTAATGTTGTCTATGGATGCATACAGCGGCCCTTCTACTGTAAGTCGTTGCGTCCCTTTTCCATTCTACTGCTCCATTTCTGTGGTTGCGTAGATGGGCGAACCCTCAATACAAAGTACTCAGTCGTTCTGGCTCTTGGTGTTCGATGAGAGCGAACTGACTTTGTTTCCTCCCAGAATCACTGAATGCTGGCATCTGCACCGCCTGAGCTTCCCTCGAACTCATCAAGGCTCATGTAGTCTCGATACAGTTCCTCACGATTATGTGGCGAAGTTTATAGGTCGATTCAAATCATCGTTGGGTCAAGGTTGTCGCGGCACAATCGAGTTTTCAACGCTAGCTCCTGGGATACGGTTCATGTCGTGCGCATACATTCAATCGACACTTCCATTTCTGCCCCGGCGCTTCACTCGATCTCTTGACCGAAAGACCGCTATCCCGGAGCGATCCTCGACGCCGCTATTCATCACCTTGAACCGAATTGTTGAGCTGCTCATCTCTCCGGCTCACGCTGACCCCCTTGTTCTGGAATCTATCACAAATGCGTCTTCTGCTCATGCGCGATCAATCGCTGCTACTTATGATAGCTTGTCTAATTCTCGTTACGCTCGCGATCCATTCATTCAGGAGTTTGGAATAACCGCTTGGCGAGAATACCGATTCTTTCTTGCTTGGGAGGCTGCGCTGCTCAAAACGGGAAAACTCGAGCGATGGGTCGTTACGGTCCAACGAAACTAAACAAATTTCTCATTGGCCCTCTGTGACACGTCATCGTCGTGACAACACTTCCTTCAATATTATGACGTGTATCCTTGTGCAAGTTATGGGTTGAATTGTACATTATACAATATGCAATGATCTCCTGGAACTGTCTTTTCTTGTCCATGCGTTAGTAGCTCAGGGTCTCTAGTATCCCATCCAGGATACGAATGGTATCAGGCATGTTGAATTTCTCGTACTGGAGAGCTGCAGGAACGCTGTGCATCATGTTAAAGCAGGGTGGCAGGCGGTGAAAAGATAAAACTTACTCCCATCCTCCCACTCGCTTCACCGGTGCCTGCAGCTTTAGGAAACACCGCTTCTGAACTTCAGCTGCAATCTCGGCGCCGACGCCAGCAGTGACGCTTGCCTCATGGACGATGACGAGCCGTCCTGTCCGGTTCACGCTCTCGACAACAGTTTGCATATCCCATGGGAGGATTGTACGCAGGTCAATGAGCTCGATCTTTGCTCCACGAAGCGACTGGGGAATAACGTCCGCAAGGCCGGGCGGTGGGGTATTAAGCATGTGGAGGGCTGTCTCGCAGTGGTAGACGGGCGTGCCCCAGGTGAGAACAGTAAGGTCCGAGCCTGGAATAAGGGTTTCTGCCTTGCCCAAGTCGATGGTATAGTCGTCTATGGGGACTTGCTCCACTGGGATAGAGGTTGTGAGCGAGCTATACGCGCGCGGAAAGCATGGAACCTACCAGCGGAACGATAAAGGATTTTAGGCTCCATGAAGAGTACGGGATTTGGATCGCGAATGGAGGCTAGCAAGAGTCCTTTGCATTGTATAGGAGAGCGCGGAATGACAATCTGGGGTGCATCAACGATATTACTCACGAAGGATGCGTTGATTACAACTCAAATAACGTACCTTCAAACCAGAGGCTCCCATGAAGTACCCTTCTGGACTCTGTGAATGATAAAGACCGCCGTGCCCTACAGCCATGGTAGGCATGCGCACAGTGAGGCCGCCGATATTGAATTGGCCGCCTGCTCGATAGCGATACTTAGCTGCTTCATTGACAAGCTGCAGTAAGCTATCAGCATAGACGCGTGCGAGACACGAAATAACACCCGACCTGATCAAATGCTGGATAAACGTAGTCTGCGAACTGTATTTCTGCGATAGCAGTGTGGCCCATAGACGCAAGTCCTATGCCGAACCCAACGATGCCCTGCTCCGTCAAAGGGGTGTTGAATATCCGGTCACGGCCTGCAAGACGCGTCAGTACACGCGCCATGCATTACTCTGATTCGAAAGACGCGTACCAAACTCCTCTGACAGACCCTAGATCCAAGCACAGTGATTAGCACGCGAATGGGAGAGTTGCAGCGTTGCGCACCATAGTACACCGGAACACGCCTCCAAAAGCAACGTCCTCGCCAAAGACCACGGCAGTATCATCCTTCGACAGCACGGTGCTAGAAGACTCACTGAGACCCCAAGTGGAAAATGGCTATGATCCGGGCCTACCTCAATGCATCACGAACGGACTGATATGTGTTCATCTTTCGCGTTTCGCGACCACCCACAATGTTCCCAGCCAAACCTGGTTCAACCTCATCTGTCCAGCGTAGGCCTGGAGTACGAAGAGCTTGGTCGCGGTTTTGACGTAACAGTTTTGACGTTGCTACCGATGGAAGATGTCCATCGGCTGGAGGTGGCGCTTCGGAGGACGAGGCCAACCTCCTGAAAGACTGCATAATGGCGTGCAATGGTGAGGAGCTAGCGAGACGAACAACTTCGTGGTACTCACAAATGGAATACGCCGTCGAGCTGCACGCACTGCGAGAGATCCTTGAGAAGACAACATGGTAGTGGTTGTGGGTCAAGCTGGGGTTGCAAGATCCGGCCCCCTGGAGGACAGGCGAGTGAAGCCGGACCGGATGACTGTCCGGGTCGCGCGGACTCTGTCCCGTCAAATTAGCGGCGCTAAGCGAATTATCAAGGTACTGTCACCGAACACAACCTCCGTCATCTCCTCCGCATTGGCTGCCAGGCACCGTTCGGAGCTGGACGTGTACCCATACTTCCTCATACCTGTCCCATCCGATGGAAAACGACTCTGCATTTGTCGCGCCCGAGGGCGTGTATTCTGTCACAGAGGAGTACAAACCCCTGCCGCTCCCTGTGCATCCGACCCCCTCCGCACTCCCCCAATATCCGACGCGTCTGTCCACAATCACTGTCCGTTTTCCGGCATCGAAACAGGGAGGTATTGGCGCACAGGGTCTCGCACAGCTGCTTGGTGCGACGAAGGACTTCAAACGAGATAAAACAGCCAAGGAAGATGGCGTTAGTTTGTCCAGCAGCGACACGCCAGAAGATGTCATGGGCTCCCCTGACCCATCTAATGCAGGTGTCACCGAATCGACAGCCGTAACATCCCAGGATACCCCAAACATGTTCTCGCACCCGTCTATTAGTGGAAAGAAGAAAAATGCCTCACGCCCAAAGAATAACATACGGACCACATCCTCGACCTTTATAACACGTCTCCAGAGCGCGGAGGGGTTGACAAAGCTTCTGTCTTCAAAACAAGGAGACGCTACATTCATGTTCTATAACTCGGGCAAGGCTTTTCATTGGATAGAGGTTGGCTCAAAGTCAAAGGTGCGTATACCCTGCTCCTTGCCAGATCTTGCCTTCACTACTTGTTTAGGATCCTCTAACGAGAATCAGCTTCACCGCCTTCCCGACTTGTCATGATGTAAATACACATACTGCTTCAGCGGATCGACTAGACGTCATCATTGGCTTCAGTACTGGCGATCTCATCTGGTTCGGTATGTTTCCTGTGTCTACTGACTTTGTAGTCCACTCATAATCCCTGGGATAGATCCCATATCCAGTCGTTACGGGCGTTTGAACAAACAGGTGCGACCGCACGCCTGGCCGAAATCCCTGAAGTGCCAGGCTCACCGAACATCTTGTTAGGGTGCCATTACCACCGCAGCTTGTACAGCTGTTCGGTGGGTCCCATCCTCGCCTACTTTGTTCCTTGTCTCCCACGCCGACGGCACCATCATCGTATACGACAAAGAGCGCGAAGATGGGCAGTTCACGGCCAGCATGCCCACTACGCCACCACGACCACTGCGACCTGGTTATTCGCCTCCTCCAACACAGGATTTAGAGGTAGAATGGGACCCACTCACGAGCATATATGTTACTGCACCTCCATGGCACCCCATGACGTCGGGAGGTACGACCCCTGGGCCGGCCAAGGGTGACAAAGACAAGGCAGTCAAAAACCCTGTCAGTCATTGGCGAGTTTCCCAGCGCTCAGTAGTGGGTAAGTCTTGACGTATAAGTCACATAGTCAACCAGCTAATGCATTATTAGACTTCGTTTTTTCGCCTGACACCAAATACGTGGCTGCAATCTCGGAAGATGGCTGCCTGCGAGTTATTGACCCATTCGCCGAGCAGTAAGTTACCTCCCTCGCCCGCGACGTTTCTAGGACCTGATCTCTTGTCAGGCTTGTAGACTGTTACTCAGCATATTTTGGTGCCTTGACTTGTGTAGCCTGGTCGCCTGATGGTCGGTTTATTCTGGTACGCTTTCACAATCGGTGATTACCACAGCATCACTGATCGCTCTTTCCCGGGCTGAAGACGGGAGGCCAAGATGACTTGCTTACCATTTTCGCACCCTTGGAACAGCGGGTTGTAGCCCGTTGTCAGGGTCACTCATCATTTGTCTCTGCGGTGGCATTTGACGATCTTCGTTGCGATGGGCGCAATTATCGCTTTGGTAGCGTTGGCGAGGATAACAAACTTATACTGGTCGGTTTGCTCGCAGTTCCATGGATGTGTGCAATACTGAAGATTCGTTAGTGGGACTTTTCAAGCGGAGTTCTTCATCGCCCTAAACTTGTGAGCTAAGAATTATATAATGATCTACTTGCGCAGCGCTAAATACTCTGCAGGCGACGCATCATGCTCGCTTTTCTATGGCATCAACTGTTTCCCTTGCCTTCCGGAAAGGTACAGGGTCTGCTTTACATCTGCCAGGTGCTTCCGTCATCGGCTTTGATACCAGTGCGCCACCACGATACCATCCAGCACCTTCGCGGAACGAAGTGTCCGTCGTTCAGCCAGTGTTGGTACGTGAACGTGGGTTAGGCCTTGTGAAGTTCCTGACGTGTCGTTCAGGTGAAGCAGCTGGAATGCGATATCCTGACAGCCCTCTCTTTCCTCCCTCGTGCCCTCCTCACCGCAACGAAAGCCGGACTTGTGAGGCTCTGGGTGCGCCCCCTAGCCATGAAAGGTCGACACATGAAGCACGGTCACCGGGGCTTGTCAATATCTGACATCAAAGATGTCATTGTGTAAAACAAGGTATCCGAGGAACTTGGAAAGCGTTCTGCAGGCGGATTTCACGCTACATTTGGATCAGCATGGACACCATCAGTACTGTAAGGGAACGCATACCCTGGAACTACTTATTATTTGTATTTATATATGTTCTGTATGCTCTACGCATGACAGCGTTGTGTCGTTATTTTACCTTGCAGACCAGTAAGCACATGCAATCTGAAGTCAGGGATAAACATACATTTCAATTTCTTCTGAGTAATCCCCAGTGGCACCCTCGTCCATGGTATCAGGGTCATCCGTCTCAGCAGTAATGTTCCCCTCTTCGTCCATGTCTTCCATGCTCGCGTCTAGATCTGGTCCAGAGTCATTCTCTTCACCGTCGTGGGTCATGGACGGTGCGTTCACTCCCGACTGCTCAGAATCAGAATCTTCCGACTCAGATTCAGCCTATAAAGAATACCAGGCATAAGTCTATCTTCCAAAGATGTCGAGGGTAGTCGAGAGAGGACGCACGTCGTTTTTCTCTTCCATTTGGGTCATATTCTTTCCGATAGGTACATAGTATGTGAAACCGCGTGATCTGATGTCCATACTCTGCGAAATTTTTGAGCAATGAATGCCCTCCGCCGCCCATCCGAGCTCACCATATCCTCGAGCTCGTTCTCTTCGTCGCTTAGGTCGTCCAGTTCTCTGATGATGTCGCGTCTGTGGTTCATCTTGCCGGGCCATCTTTGCGGAAGCGGTGTGGGGTGAGTTTGAGGTAAGGCAGGGAGGATGTTGGGTACAATGGGCGGTCGAGGAATCAGTGTAGGTGTAACTATTGGCATGCTGCAGATGTGGACGAACTGTGAGAAAGTAGGATAGTAGAATGGAAACACAACGTTGAGAATGGTGCAGGATAGGGGAAGAGACTGATTGAGGACGCGCCGAGGTGGCTTGAGTTTGGCTTTGTTTGCACGTGATGGTGACGCGCTTCCCCTTTACCCTCGCTTGGATCCGTTGCAAGGACGCACAAGTCAATCTCGTAGCCGCCACAGGCTGCAGTTATGAAGTGTAAAACAGCAGCCATGGCATTGCAGACTCGAACATGCGGGCTTGGGCCAATGACAGAATGCGGTCTGATTGGACATGAATCTGACCAAATAATCGTAAACATCAACGCGTCCTGCAGACATCGGCAGTAGTGACACGATGCACACACGACGAGTCGACCACTGTACTACATACCTTATCGCTTTCTTCTTTGATACGATATTAACGTTTTATCCTTCTCACTAAACTCACACCATGGACGCCTCGTCTACACCTACTACTGCAGACTTCTCATCAACACCGCCGAAGCGAACCAAGATTGTATTATTGGGTGACCAGAGTGTCGGGAAGACCAGTCTAATCACTCGGTGAGCAGACTTGGCAGGGTTGACTGGCGCATTATGACTTGATGACTTGATGCAGATTCATGTACGATACGTTTGACAATACCTACCAAGCAACGATCGGTATTGATTTCCTGAGCAAGACCATGTATCTTGAGGACAGGACTGTGAGACTACAACTTTGGGATACAGCAGGGCAGGTAAGAACCCAATCATCTGGCTAAAGTGACGCGCAGGGCTCATGAAACATCTAGGAACGTTTCCGCTCACTAATTCCTTCTTACATCCGAGACTCTTCAGTCGCAATCGTTGTCTTCGATATCACTAGTGAGCAGAGGTGTTTTCAGGCCACTTACAATGACCTGGCTGAGATGGTTCTCCAGACCGCCAGTCCTTCCTCTCCACAACCAAGTGGATAGAGGACGTACGATCAGAACGAGGGAACGATGTTATAATCGTGCTGGTGGGCAACAAGGCTGACCTCTCCGATAAACGGTATGCGCATACAGCTCAGGTTACGCACCTGCTTGCTGACCCTGATTTACCATAGGCAAGTCACCCTTGAAGAAGCGACCACAAAGTCAACGGAGATGAACATAATGTTCATGGAGACGTCTGCTAAGGCCGGACATAATGTGAAGAGCTTGTTCAAGAAGATTGCTTTGTCCCTGCCCGGCATGGAGAAGGAAGGTCAAGCAGATGCACAGAACACCAGTGAGTCACCTTAGACTCCCTGTAGACATCCCGGACTGAGTCGCTCGCATAGAAATTGATGTCACGTCTACGCAACCTGCACCTGTGCCGGAGGCCTCGCAATGTAACTGCTGATGCGCGTGGTGGCCTTCATTGGTGTATATATTGCTTTAGTTTTACTACGATATACCTTAGTGTTTGATGCATCTTGTCTGTATTCATCCCGTAAAGCCCACGCGCGCCTTGTGATATTGCGTGACCATGCAGGTAAACTGCTCAGAGTCGTCGATTCCCTGCGCTCCGGAAACGACAAACCGACCATAATTGGAGCGCTCACAGCCGACAAAACGATGAAGCTAACCGACAAGATCGCAAACCATGACACCCGTCACCCATTCTACACTTTTGAGTTCTTTCCCCCACGAACAGATCAGGTACGTTTGCGATGCTTTCGATGCAGTTGCAGCTTCACCGTTCTTGTACAGGGTTTTGAGAACCTACTTTCGCGTATCTCCCGCCTTCAAACATACAAACCGCTTGCCGTCAGCATAACATGGGGTGCGGGAGGATCTACAAAGGACCGGAGCCTTGATCTTGCGGGGATCACACAGGCAGACTATGGCATCGACACCGTTCTCCACCTCACATGCACCAACATGGTCCCAGGTCTTGTGGACGACATCCTTAAGGTGAGGTAGTACCTCGGAGCTGACGTTCAGATGTTCACCATAGCTTGTTCTGATAAGGCTGCCAAAGAAAGGGGCATCCAGAATATCCTTGCTCTACGCGGAGGTGCGTAACACTTTGTGAGGTAAACACGAGCTGATCGAACAATGCACACCTATCTTCAGATCCACCCCGAGGTGCCGAGCAGTGGACGCCTACTGACCCCCGCTTCAAATGCGCCATCGACCTTGTCTCGCATATCCGGTCTACCCCTGAGTTTGCATCACACTTTTGCGTTGGTGTTGCCGGTGCGTCTGTCATTGCGCTAACAATATGCTCATGACGGCTCTAACCTCATGTTACAGCTTATCCAGAAGGCCACCCTGACCATGATCCGGCTGACGGTGATCCCAGCGAACGAGAGATAGATGTACTGAAAGAGAAAGTTGACGCTGGCGCTGAATTCGTCGTCACGCAACTGTTCTATGATACTAGCAAATTTTTGACGTGGATTAACAAAGTGCGGGAAAGAGGTACGTCGGACGTCAATAGCACTCAAATGTAACATTCTGATCTGTTGTGCTCAGGTATTATTGTCCCCATTATACCTGGGGTTATGCCCATACAAACCTATGACTCGTTTGGACGGGTTGTTAAGCTATGTGGCGTCAAAATCCCCCCTGCACTAAAAGCTGACTTGGAGCCCATCCGTGTATGTTTTCAAAAACTGCCCATATTATCTGGATCAGATGGACTCACCAAGGATCCAGCACAATGACCAGCTCGTAAAAGACTATGGAGTCCAGCTGACAATCGACACTATTCGCCGGATCACGTCTCCCGACGCGACTCCCAATGGTCCTGCTGTACCAGGTGTCCACTTTTGCACTTTGAATCTTGAGAAGAGTGTTCAGTTGGTCCTCGAGCGTTTGCAGTGGACAGATGCTAGCCCTAGAATTAAGAACAGATTGATTGCTGTAGGTTCTTCCTAAGTATTGTTGTCGATATGCGCCTGCTCACTAAGCATAGGAGACGGCTGGTCCCATCATTCATGCTGAGGAGCCTTCGAGTGGACTTGTCGTAACTCCAATCACTGCCACAGACTCTGCTACCACGGCTCTGTCTCACAAAGTCCCCGAAAATGAACCTCACCGTGAAGGAGATAGCGCTGCAACGTGGGACGACTTCCCCAACGGTCGCTTCGGTGATGTCAAGAGTCCCGCCTTCGGTGCTGGTGATCAATGGGGAGGTCTTGGACTCTCGGTACTTCGCCCCCTCTGTTCCTAAACGCAATGCTTAATCCTTATCCAGTTGCACACACCACCATCAGAATGGGGGAAACCAAAGGAGATACGAGATCTGACGAACATGTTTTTGTCTTATCTCAAAGATTCTGTGCGGACCCCAACTACGCCCTTCTCCCGCTTTCCTCTATCTCCAGAGTCCGAGACCATCCTGTCTCACCTCGAAGTTCTCACTCATAGAGGCTGGTGGACTGTGTGTTCTCAGCCTGCCGTGGACGGAGCACGCTCGGAAGACGAGGTATTGGGCTGGGGTCCTCGGGGTGGGTATGTGTACCAGAAAGGGTTTGTAGAATTCTTCGTCCCAGAAGAGGACGTTGGCCCCATCCAACAAGCTATCGAAACGCAAGGCGAGGGCTTGATACACTTCTTCGCAAGCAATAATGAGGCAGGAGTGCATATAATCCTTGAACGCAGTACCTACTGACTCTCCTTCTAGGAAGGCTTTTTGACCAATGTCCCTGAAGATGGTCGAAACGCTGTAACATGGGGTATGTTCCCTGGGCAGGAGATTGCCCAAACAACTATTATCGAGCGAGAATCTTTCTTGGCATGGAAGGTTAGCCTCTGCACTTTTCCTGCTGAGCTAGCCATTTACGCCTCTTCAGGAGGAAGCTTTCTCGATCTGGGAGGACTGGGCTTCTTTCTACCCCCCTGGGTCGCCAGAGCGGAATTGTTTGGAGAGCATACGGAAACGCTGGTGGCTACTGAGCATCGTACATCATGACTACCGACGCCCTGATGCACTGTGGAGTTTCCTTGAAGGGATTGCCAGAACTAGTGCTAGGACGTCGGCATAAGTGATGCTTGGCGAAATATTACCGAACATATATAGAACTTTTCTTGGCTTATATTACCTGACAATGCCTGTACTTTTACATAGCTCAAAGCTACGATAAGGGGTCGTAAATCAAGTACTGCCTGGCGGTTTTTTATGACACGTGATGTCATGCTTTAGAACGTTACCTCCACGACACGCGAACTTCGAGACGCGTCTGAACGCGCAGATATCGCCGCAACACAACCACGGACGTGCCATGAAACGAACAGCAGAGGATACGACCGCCAGTTCCCGCAAACGAAATCGTGCACTGGACTCATTCGACCCCTCCCTCAAGCGTGATGCCTCCCGTCTGCTCGATGCTCCCCTCGATGAGTCTGGTTTCATCTTTGGGCGCATATACATGATATGGTCTACAAAGCCTCTACGCGGGTTTATGATGGAGTCAGACTATCATGGCTGCACCTCGCGTTTCAAAGTTCAACTTCTGGGGCGCGCTGCAGAGGCCTGTACTTCCCACATAACACCAAATGGGAGGATATATCTGGGCCTCAAGGGCGCCACTGTGCAGCGCGTCGATCCGCAAAGGCCAGATCATTTACCGTTGCAGCTAAGTTACTCCATGGGTATTGTCATCAAGTTTATGCCCAAGGATGGTCGAGGGACACCAACGGTAATCAACTCTTGGGATGGTGAGCGGGATACAGTCATGCCTTCCCAAGTTATCTCATCAGTGCCGCATAGATGGTTGGTTCACTTCGGACGTTGGTACCTCTGCAGAGAGTGTGTTAGCGTTCATTAATGCTGAGAAAAAGGCTGGTAAGAGGTGGTCCTTTCCCTAGCTCCTCATCCTCATTTACCCCTCGTGATTCTCGCCGAAACACGTCTTGTTCACTGACGATGGCTACATGGGCAGCTGAGCAAGCTATTGCTACCGATCAACCGAACAAGACCGCTCAGCGCAAAGCTCGGAAAGCAGCCTACAGACAGGCGGAAGAAGAAAAGCAGCGCGCTTTGGAAAAGCAACTACAAGCAGAAGAAGGACCAGCTGCTGAGACGTCGACACCGATTCCACAAAAGAAACATTTTACAAACTCGAAGTCTCACAGTGGATCGCCAACTCCTGGCGATCACAAAAGGCGTCCATCTACTTCGCCTCCGTCTTCTCCACCAGGTAGAGTTACCGCTCCAGTAGGGGGGAATGCTGTCCCAAAAGATACTGCAAATTACACTGCCGAAGATGCCCGAGGCAAGGTTCAGCGCGATGAGACTGGGCGAACTAACGCCAAACCAACTATGACCGCTGGTTTCCGTTCGGAATATGTGCGCAAGGACCCCTCCTGCTCGTAGCTAAACATTCATTACTGATTGCCATCGACGCGTAGAAGGAGAATTTTCCTGCCATAAAATCCTTACAGCCATCTTCCGGCATAGTGAACATAGTAGGGGTCGTGACTTCATGTACAGCTGTCAAGACAACAAAAAGCAGAGGTTGGCTACCCTATGCTTTACGCACTCCTCCGTATTAACTATTTTTCCTCGTTCAGAGTATATGGTTTCTCTGTCTTTAGCTGACCCGTCGAACCTTGACGAGAATAACGCCTTCGGGTGCACTGAGAGTGGAGGATTTAAAGTCAACTGTTTTCACAAGAAGTACCCCGAGTGGTTGCCCCAACCTGCCGTTGGAGACATCATCATATTCCGTAAACTCAGGGCTAGTATTCAACAGGAACGACATCAATCCATATAGCTTACATCTAAACAGGTAACGACATGGAACTCTTCGGTCTCTGCTGTCGGTTACTCAGACAAATTCCGGTGGGCCGTTTACGACGCCGTGAAACACGCTGTGGCCCCAGTAGCTTTGGGCAATGCACCACAAGAAGAGATGATTAATGATGGGTATGGCTATACCTACTCACCTTTCTGGGCGCCTATCGACGATGGCCTGGAGCTTGGGTATTGTCGCCAGTTGAAAGAGTGGTGGGACCGGGCGCAGAGGAAGGCGGCGGAAACCGAGGTCATTAACATTGGTGATTGGCAGGGTGGGGGACCCACAACCACAAAAGGCTGGATTGACAAGCGGACGGCTTCCAAAACCCGAGTGCACCGCCTTATGCAGGATGCTTCTCCCGATGCTCCTCCTAGTGGCTTTTTTGACTGTACTGTTGAAGTTGGTTGTTCTTACACTGGCATTAATGAAACTTCTGACGAAAGACACAGATTTTGAGTGGGTTCAAGCCAGATGAGCCAGGGAGGCCATACTCCATCTACGTGACAGACTACACTCCGAACCCCAATGTGTATTCGTTCCCTCCAGATTCCTCAATGTCCCAGTCTACCTGTCCACCAGCTTTGCAGGGCACTCAGCTCGTGCTCAAGGTAGAATTGTGGGATGCCTCTGCAGCGCTTGGACCTACCATGGACATTGGCGACGTGTGGTTTCTGAGGAATGTGCGAATGAAGCTTGCTAGGAACGGCCTTTTCGAAGGCAGTATGCAAGAAGCTGACCGATCTAGACGGCTTGGTAATTCCGAGCCGGAAGATGGTGACTCTGCGGCAGTTTCTTCCACAGACGTACACTTCGAGGCGTTATTAAAGTAAGTGACGATGTCCAGCTTGAGATTCTTATATTGATGGCTGCTTGCAACCCAGGCGCAAGAAGGCATGGGAAAAGCAGTGTGGCAAAGCTATACGTCCCGTTGGCTCAGGAGGCGCCTCCACAAAGTTCGACTCGAAATTGATTGAGGATGTTGACTGGACTGGCGGTAGCTCGTTCTTCAATTGCGCTGTCGAGGTTGTATTTTTTGCACTACCTTTCCTCACCTTGAGCGATCACTTACAGTTTAATCTCAGATGCTGCACATTGATCTTGTATCTCCCGAAGCTCCGCTAGCATTTGTAACAGATTATACCTACAACCAGGCACTACCATCCTTCGCCACTCTCCCGGGCAGCTATGAAGTGCCTTTGGACGCTTTGTGCCGCCGCATTGTCCGTATACATCTTGAGGGTGATCAGGCCGACAGAGCAAGCAAGTGGAAAGTCGGACACGTGTATGAAATCAATAACCTCAGGGCTATCAGGCGCTCGGGGATTGCTGTAGGACGCCTTGGAGGCTCGGAGATGCTTACATTACACAAAGGTCCTGCTAGTCAAGATGCAAGCGGATCGACGGATTCCGTCATCGCTGCGCTTCTAGAGTAGGTGGTCTCAAAATCAACATTTTCACACGTGCATCTTACATTGGCATTTTTAGACAGAAAGCGCGGTGGCGACGTGACGCCTCACTAGAGGGCCACTGTCTGGAGGATAGAAGACAACCTTCGCCGATCAAAGTTACAGAGAAAGTGGCGGAAGAATTCTCTAAGGCGACAGCTCGGCCGTCGGAAGCACCTCAAGACGCTTCGTCACCCAGGACATATTCCACACTCAAAGAGATTAAAGCCAGTGATCAATGCCCAAGACATTTTACAACGCATGCTCGTGTTGTTGATTATTGGCCATTGAGATTGAGGGATGCCTGCATCCTCAGGTGCACGAGCTGTAATGTTGAGTCAGTCCAACGCCCTCCGCTTTCTTTGTTCGCGACTAAGCGTTATTGTGATAGTCTACCGTCGATACAGCGCTTCTGCTCAGAGTGTGCGAGCGACGATGATGTGGAGAGTTTTTATCGTTTGGTGTTTTTGATCGAGGACGAAGACGGCGAACGGCTGAGGCTTTCCTTGTGCAACCCATCGGTACGCATAACCCCCTTCGAACACCCAGTGCCTCATCGAATTGCGATGCGTTGCAGTGTTCCCTGCTATCCGGTGTACCCGCTACAGACTTCATGTTGGATAATGATGCCTGGAGAGAGTTCCAATCTCAGGTGCGGCCGTTCATAGGAAATTTGGAAGAAGTGCATGCAACTTTCGATGAGGGCATGCGTAACAGGGACAGTGTCCCAATCAAACCTGACACACCCTTTACTCGCATGGACATACAGAACTGGCCAGTTAGTCACAAGTGCATAGGTGGTGATGCGCACACTCGCCGTGAAGAAGCGTGCGGATGTGACCGAGCTTACGCGCTGCTGAAATGTGAACTCGTCTGAGCTCGCTTTATAGGCTATGAATACTGTACATTATTTCTAGCTTATTGTTCCTACTCCGTAGTATCAGGATAATTGACACCGCCATTAGCACGCACGAGGCTACGATGTGTGCCCCGAACCTTTGCCGAGAACGCCGAATTCGCGATCGATGACATAAGGGAAGGCTCAGGGGAGAGCTGGCACGGACGGCTTGATGAGTGTCTCAGCGGTATACTCGCGCATCCTCCTCAACGGCGCCAAGGCGGCGACGCTTTCTGCACTCTCAGACGACGCACAGGCTGCAGTTTCTGCGGCCATCTCAGATCTACGCGCCCTGCAGGCCGATGTCTCTGCCTTGTCCCTCTTCAGCAGCAATGAATCTCTCCGAGACATATCCACCCGCCATCTTCCATACCTTGCCATCCCCTTCGTCTATGCAGAGATCGTTACCAGAAGATTTACACCCGAACCCGATGCTCGCCTGGAGGTCGTTCGTGTGGCGCAGGCGAATCTGAATGCATATGTCAATAACATCGAAACGCTCGAAATCGTCTCCCCCGAGGATCGGAAGCTCTATAGCAATTCGACAGCCAGCGTCAACGATCCTGCCCAACGACGAGAGCTCAAAATCAGACAATACAAGGCCGAGAAAGAAGTCAAGTCTCGTGTCACCGCACTCCGTTCACGTCTATCCTCTGGAGGCTCAGACCTCGACTCAGATGCAGAGACGGATTTCGACCTCTTGAGGTCGCTATTACCCTCTTCTTTGCAGACAGGATCAACGACAGCTGATGACGACGACGAAGAGGATGATGATGGCGCGATGCGCCAGACAGCTTTGATGGTTCTGCGCCTCCTCTACGCACATGCCCACACCAACCTCACCAACCTTACACAAGAGCTTGAACTCCTTCGATCAGCACCTCCTCCGCCTCCAGGCGGTTCCCAAGCAACTCAGCCTTCCGATGGTAGCTGGAGGCTCGATGCGCCAACGTTCGACAGGAATGGGCCACTCCTTGATCCCTCAGGAAAGGTACGGATCTGGATCGCTCTGACTGTCTGTTTCACCAAGCTGATTTGTCTCATTCGTTCAGCCACTACGCCCTTTCACAATCCTGCCGGCTGGGGCAGCGGAGCGCTCAAGGCTTCAATCGCAAGTCTTTGGTCCTGGTCACAGTCTGCCCACCATGTCAATAGACGAATATCTGGAAATAGAGCGACAAAGGGGAAACATTATCGAAGGGGGAGGGTAAGTCTCAAGTACTTGTGGATGATACGATTGCCCGGTTTCTAACGATATCTTAGACAAGCATCTGCAGACAAACTCACTTCATCCGAAGAACTCCAGCTTGCATCAGAGGATGACGGCACGGCTGCGGCTGAGGAAGCCTCAGAGAAGAAACGATTAAAGGACGAGGCTTGGGCACAATACACAGATCTTCATCCGAAGGGAGAGGGAAATACGATGAATCGGGGGTGATCCTGTAAGTAGGCGGGATACGTTGGTGAATCGTTTATCCAGAGCTAAAGAGTATATGCTACGTAGACGACAACAACCATTCAAAAAATCACGCCTAGTGGGCATCTTGCCCCCTGCAAAACTTCTTCCATCTTGATGTGCTTAACCACCTAAACTCCTGATATGACTACAATAAGATTATGTGTAACTACGATAATTGTTAGATTGTGTGTTCCGGACATGCGTGAGGTGGATAAGAGAAACTAGCCATGAATATGTACAGTTCAATGCCATGATAAAGTCACTTCGTGGTCCATTTGCTAATTAGCAGCTCGCGAGTCCTGTCTCGCTCAGCTTCAATCGCAGAAATGCGTTCTTCCAAGGCCTTGACCTTGGCACGCTCTTCTACCAACTGCGCTCGTACACCGTCTCTGGTAGTGTTTTCAAGTAGAGATGCTTGGCGTTGCAATTCGTTACGGTTGACTTGTGCGTCGTAAGTGGTCATGATAAATTGGATGGATTCTGCCAACGGGTGCGATTTTGGGAGAGGGGGTGATGATGTGCCAACAGCTTTTTGCATGGGGATATTCGAAGTGCTCTCCGAAACAGCTAAAAGAACAAATAGGTTCAGAGATCCAAGGAAGAGCCATAAGCTAGTACTGCTCACCTGTAGACTCGGAGACCATACTAGTACTGTTGGCTAGGGTGCTGTCGGCAGTGGTATTCCCACTGTCATGTCCTTCGGTTTCGCTGGAGCTCTCCTCCATGTCGCTTTCAGAACGCGGAGGACCAGAGCGCCTCTTTTTAGCGTTCGCGTTTGAATTTGAGTTCGAAGCTTGTCCTTGTCTCTGCTGGTCCTTCCGCTTATTTGACCCTTCAAACGATATTACTCAGCTTGCCTTCGCTCGCAGGTGATAGTCAACGGGACCTACCTCGACACCTTCCACTCATGTTCACGGCGAGGCTTTCTGCGCCCATCGCAATAGCGTAGGCGCGAAAGACATCTCCCATCTCCAAGTTCCCCGTCTCTTCTCTACGCTTCTTCGCCCTCTCCAGGAACGTTTCTCGCGCCAGCACGAGTGCTTCTCCTACCCAGCACGCACACTCTGGTTCTCCTTCTAATGGATTTTGTCGCCCACCGCTGTCGTGGCACAGTGGCAGCCCGATCACGAACTGCCCCGTGCGCTCGTCCCACAGTACGCGCGGGTACACGTGCTGGTAATCGACCATGGCGACGTCATCGTGCTTGGCCCACTTGAACATCTCTGAGATGCCCTTGCGGAACGCCAACGCACCCCCGCGCATGCGGCTGACGGATTTCGTTTTGAGGAAAACATGCTCTGCGTGCTGTTTGATTGACTCGTAGGCGCCGCTTGGGATGATGATGCGGGACATGATCTCATTGGTCACTTCGACGGGCGTGAAACCGAGGGAGGAGATCAGGACTCTGCAGGAAGGCGAGGATGCTGCGAAAGGATAGAATTCTTTGTTATTTTTCAGGTCGGGATGCAGTCGACGCCAGGCACTTTCAAAGGCGGCTTTGCAGGTTGCCTTAGACTCGGACATAGGCGTGAACAGGTCTAAGTCGAGCTGCTGGTTAGACGAGTCCTTGGAATTACAGGACAGCAGTTCTGCCGCTAGCTCAACACCGAGGTCTGGCATGTGAAGTAACGCGCGCTGTATACATTCCTTGAGGAGGTGGATGTATCGCTCGTAGACCATGTCATTCTTCACGACCTCCACACGATTCGGTGCGATCTCCATGGTCCCATTGTAGTTGACTCCTAACCGACCAAGGCCAGAGAGGTTGCGAGGCATGATCTGCCCTCGGATGTATAGCAATCCAATGTCTCCTGGAGCACGGAAGAACTCAAATAGCGTGCTTGGGACCTTCCATGTCAGAGACGGTCGCGTTAGCGAGTACGTCCCGCAGAAGATCTGGCCATGTGTCAAGCCGGAGGAAGAGATGCCAGCGACAGTTATGCTGATTTCGTCCTTACGTGCCAGAGGCGACTCGCTGAGCAGAGGTGAAAGTGAATGATCGGTTTCCGACGAGTCTTCAGGTTTTGGTATGGTATGTGGTTTTGATAAACGATATGAAAGACGGTGCCGGTAGTCGGAAGCGACCTCAAGAGCTGCATCGTGAGGTGTTATACCTACCACACTCCTGTCAAAGGTGTGAACTTGGTGTGGGCTGGGATCTGCTCACCATACTTGGTCGCAAAGTCGTCAGGAGTCATGGGCGTCAAGTCATTAACCTCAGCGATCAGGCGGGGTTTGCAGCATACACAGCTACTCAGATCGTCCTTAACTTCGACCACTGAGTGACCTATCCGGACTGACAATCCTCGTGGAAAGTCACTGATGGTAGAAGAAGGTGCGTTGTGTTGGTGGACGAGGTTGTGTAGATACTGCGTAGCGATGATAAACCCCTTTCCATAATGTCCTGTAGCCCATAGATTACCACGGTTTGTAGACTTTTCTGGCTCCAAGAAAGTTGAGATATCAGCCTCTTCGTCGATGTGATTGTTGAGGAAAGTGAGCGCAAGTACATCAGCGACCTGGTGTTGCCAGACAACGTTCCGAACCCAAAGGTCTGATTTGTAAGGAGTGTTCGTAAGCTTCGTCCTGGCAACTGTAGCAGAAAGAACATATACAGGTAGCCAGTCGTCATCGATGGCAATCTGAGCGCCGTGTGGCCCAGTGAGGAGCCCTGGGTAGGCCGCCATGAGCTTGGACTTGAGCTCAAGTTTCTTGGGACTGTCGCGAGGTTCGGAAGAGTAGTCGAGATGCTTCCACTGTGTCCATTCTAGCGACTCTGTTTCCTTGAGAATTTGTCCAATCTGATTCTGAAGATACTCGCGAACGGCCAGGGAAATGTCCATCTCTTGAAGCTCTGGTGCATCGGACCGGTACCAGGCGAACGTCTGCTTCTTTGCCATACCAGCTGTCTTGAGCACACAGGGACAGCTAGAGTCCCGTGTGCTGTATTAAACCTATGATGGTAGTGGTTAGAGGGAAAGCGAATGTCGAGATGGCCAATGACGCCCGCCCTCGTTGCTGCCTCGTTGAGGAGCACAAATATTAGATACAGTTAGCAAGTGACGCGACGCGACGATCCCACGTGGTGCCAACGTGACCGTGACAATATGTGACAATGGTATCGTGACAGACGCGCCTGGACGCGTTCCTCCTGGCTCGTTCTCGTCCGTGTACAACCTCGGACCACCATGTCTCTTCCAGTGGTGAACGTCAATGTTAATTATGCATCGGAACTCGGTATGTCCCGCATCTCCCAAGCGCTGACCACTCAACTTATTCCCTGCAGAAACCATCAAGAACTTTCTTGAGACCTTCGTAGGATCGCCAGAGAAGGATATCAGCAGAGGTTTCGCGGATATTGCCCTTAGTGACGATGAGGATGATATTATGGACAGTCGGGGGAAGAATCTCAAGTATAAGACACAACTGGTATGTTCTCGCTGGCTTGCTCTGTCCTCTCAGTCGGTCATGTTCATCGTTCGGAATAGCAACGGATAGCAAATCGCGAGCAACAGATGCTTATTATTGACCTGGAGGACATTCACCAGGTATGTCCATACAACAGGTCCACAACTGTAAATGCAGGTGATACTAAGTCACGTTAGCATGAAGGAACTGTCTCGGAACTGGTTTCACGTATACGGGGCAACACGCGCCGCTACACCAACATCTTCTGTGAGGCTGTAGACCAACTCATGCCCGACCCTACAAAAGACATCAGCGAACACGATGAAGTTATTGACGTCATTCTTCACCAAAGACGGGAACGTAATGAGCAGACTGAGGGTTCCCAAGACGGTTTCCCCACTCACCTTCTGAGACGATAGTGGGTTTCAAAATACCTGCTGAAGATGCGACTGCTTGACGAAAATGATGTAGTAACCTCTACTTCCAGCCTCTGCGCTCTGAAGTGGCATTGGCTGTACGCGACGTCAAGAGCACATCCCTCGGCAGACTCATCACAGTTCGCGGTATCGTTACGCGTGTTTCGGAAGTCAAACCGCTCCTTCTCGTCAATGCTTACACGTGCGACGCGTGCGGGTCAGAAACCTTCCAGTCGATATCCAACAAGACCTTTACCCCGATTCTTGACTGTCAGAACGAAAATGAGTGCAAGAAAGACGGTATCCACGGCTCGTTGCACATGCAGACTCGTGCATGCCGCTTCAGTCCTTTCCAGGAAGTGAAAATCCAAGAGATGGTAGGCTCGCCCCTTCGTGATGCAAACACAGACTAAATCCCTTGTCAGGCGGACCAAGTCCCCGTTGGTCATATCCCTCGTACGATGACCATTCATGTCCACGGAAACCTTACCCGCATGATGAACCCGGGTGATGTGGTGCACCTCGGTGGTATCTTCCTTCCCATACCTTATACCGGCTTCCAGGCTGTTCGAGCCGGCCTGCTCACCGACACCTACCTCGAGGTGCACCACATCCATCAGCTAAAGAAACAGTACAGCGACATGGAAACAACTCCCCAGATCGAGCAACAGATCCGTGACATGCAAGCGGATCCTGCTCTGTACAACAAGCTTGCGCAGAGTATTGCTCCCGAAATATACGGTCACCTCGATGTCAAAAAGGCTTTGTTGTTGTTGCTTGTCGGAGGAGTTACCAAAACGATGGGCGATGGCATGAAGATCCGTGGCGACCTCAACGTCTGTCTTATGGGTGATCCTGGTGTGGCCAAGTCCCAGCTGCTGAAGTATATCTCCAAAGTTGCACCAAGAGGAGTGTACACGACTGGCAAAGGTTCTTCAGGGGTCGGTCTCACAGCTGCAGTCATGCGGGACCCGGTGACCGACGAGATGGTGCTAGGTAATCATCGTTTGAATTTACTCATCCAAATAAATGTGCTAACCAGATCCTCGTAGAGGGTGGTGCACTCGTGCTTGCGGACAACGGTATCTGCTGCATTGATGAATTCGACAAAATGGACGAATCCGACCGGACGGCCATTCACGAGGTGATGGAACAGCAAACCATCTCCATTTCGAAAGCTGGAATCTCAACGACTCTCAATGCTCGTACTTCCATCCTGGCTGCTGCCAACCCTCTGTACGGACGATACAACCCTAAGGTGTCGCCCGTGGAAAACATTAACCTTCCTGCGGCGCTCCTCTCTCGTTTCGATCTCCTGTTCTTGATTCTGGACAAGCCAACGCGTGATGATGACGAGCGGCTCGCCCAACACGTTACCCATGTCCACATGTTCAACGTGCACCCGCCACTTGAATATGCGGTCGTTGACCCCTTGCTCATGAGGCGAGTTTGTGTCGATCAACTGAGCTGATATCTCTTTACTGACTGTCTACCCTAGGCACTACATCGCCCGCGCACGCCAGAAGCGCCCCACCGTGCCCACCCAAGTCTCCAACTACATCGTCGACTCATACGTTCGCCTCCGCAAGATCTCCAAAGACGACGCCGAGCAGAAGAAGTCGCACACGTACACCTCCGCACGTACGCTCCTTGGCGTCCTCCGCCTTGCGCAGGCGCTCGCCCGGTTGCGCTTTGCGGACGTTGTCGAGCACGCCGACGTGGACGAGGCGCTCCGCCTCATGGAGTGCAGCAAGGAGAGCTTGAACGACGATGACGAGCGCGAACATGAGCCCGATCGGTCGGCGGTCTCTCAGATCTTCAGGCTTATCAAAGGCATGGCAAACGAGGGCGGGCGCAAGCGCCGTAAGAGACCGCGTAGGCTCGGAAAGGGTCCTGGCGGACAGCGTGACATGGACGTGGATTCTGATGAGGACGATGAGGATGAGTATAATGATGGCGAGCTTCCGCTTATCGACATTCGTTCGCGAGTCCTGGGTGCTGGCTTCACAGAAGTCCAGCTTAATGATACCATTGCAGAGGTATGTTTGTCTGAGTTATTTTATGGGAATCATACTGACATTGTTCGATTTAGTACGAAGCCATTGACGTTTGGACAAGAGTTGCGAACGGCGCCAAACTCCGGTTCATCGATGTTTGAACGCTACTTACGACATTAGTTCATTTACTACTCCAAAATCTCATGCTGTCTTCCTGCTTTCCAGACCTGTATAATCTATGATTACGAACCCCTTCCTGTTGATATATAGATACTTGGTATAAATAGTGTAATCCCTCAACCCAGTATCCAGAGGAAACTGAAGTCTACCGCGTCTGTGACGCGTGCTCCCAACTCCCAGACCCAGAACCACTGCCGCTGGCACTGGCAGGGCTCCCAGACCTGCCTGGTGAACGCTCATCCTCGGGCTCGTCTCTATACCGCGACGGACCGGGCCCGGTAGCTGAGGCCGGATCATCATCATCCAAAAATCCAGCGTGATATCCAAGGCCTTCTGAGCTCGTTGCCTGTGGCTTGAGCCCAGTCTCCTCGTCCGCGTCGTCATCCGAAACCTCGCCAAACGCATCATACAACTCCTTGGCCCTTGGCCTGCCCGTGCCGCCCGAGATGCCGCTCATTGGGACCTCATCGCCGGCGAGGGATGTGTACCGCGCCCGACGCTGAGCAACACGACGGCGCCAGAAGAACACGCCTGCTCCGACGCCGAAGAGGACAACGGCGCCGACGGCGCCAAAGAACCACTTCTGGTTCGAAACGAGGTTCGACATGTCGGAGAACCAGCCTTCGTCCGGAGTTACACTCACGCTCGGCGCAGATGGGTCGGTCTCAGCGTCATCTTGCTGTTCGCCAGGACCGCCAGGGAATGCAGGGTGCTTGTTCTCTCCCTCCGCGTCGCCGTGATCATCTGGCAGGCCCGCAGTTGGCTTGGGATGCGTCTTTGTGTTCGTCGGCGTGGGCATGTCGGTAGCGTCATCTTCAGGTGGTGAAGGGAGAAGGTTTTCGTTGTTAGGAAGAACGTATTGTTTAGCCTTGGAGGCGTCGATTGTTGATCCGAAAAACATCATCCGCCAGCCAAGGAACGTCCCGTTTTGACCGGGATCAGCCTGGTCTTTGACACGAATAATCCAGTCGCCCACCGGGTTCTCGCCCCTAAGGACAATCAGAAAGATGTTTGACAAGAAGCAGAACAGACTCACCAATGCTTAACAGACATGAAGCGCCAACCAGGGTACCCTGACTTTGCAAAGTCCTTGTCTCGCTTGGCAGCCAAAACACTACGAATGCCACTGGGGCTGGTGACTTCAACCTCTACATCACCACGCTTCGTATGCTCAATCCATACACGAACAGTAATGTGCTCCAGCGACTCGAAATTGTGTTCCTTGAGCATATCCTGAGTGATCGTCATCGTGCTCTTGAGGCCGTTCTTAGGGATAAGCTGGCCGCCAGACATCTTCTCGTTTTCATCCATAGTGCCGTTAACGACTTGAATGGCAGGTGGCTCAAACCACGCTTGGGGCTTGACAAGTTCCCAGTCTTGCGCTGCAGTAACAAATGCGTATCCGTTGATAGCGCCATAACCGTACTTGTAGCTGAACTGTTTGCCGATGGCAGTAGACTCCCAATCTGCATCCTCCAAGTTAATCATTTGTGCAGTCTGTACGCAGAGGTGTTGAATGTCGCGCCATGTCAAATCGGGGCTATGAGGGCTGGTGAGAAAGAAACTCGTTATCAATGTAGCTACAATTGGGCTCACCGAGCTTCCAAGGCGAGAGCGAAAACTCCAGCAGCATTAGGAGCCGCTGCAGAGGTACCACCATGGGTTGTTGCGCAGGCTGTTTCACCTACGTCCGTGGTAACCTAGATTTCATAAGATAAATCTTGACTACACGAGAAACATTACTTACGATGGAATGCCCGCCTCCAGAGCTATATGCTACCACCATGTTGGCAGCACAAGCCTCCGAGTAGTACGGATGCATGCCTTTAAAATCAACAGCTGAAACCGTTACAGAGTATATACTGTTTGTGTAGCCATCAAAGTTACACTGGTCGCCGCTCGCGGCACCATTACCACTTGCGAAGACGAAGATAGAGCCTTTTCCGTCTCTTCCGTTGACAACACCGTTGACCATAGCCTTCTGGATGAGGTATCCTGGTGCCTCCATTGACCTGCCGTCATCGGGTGGTCCCCAGCTGCATGAATAGATGGAGGCATTCTGATATCCGTAGTTCAGGGATGCGGCTTCATCTATATCCGTGATTGGGCCAGAGAGAATGCGCAACCCGGCAACTTTGGATTCGTAGGCGATGCCGACGCCGCAAACATCGTTCTTCGCGGCCGCGATCTGACCAGCGCAGCGTGTCCCGTGACGGTCATCACTCAGCATAGGAGTCGGTAGGTCTACGTGGTCGTTGTAATCGTATGAGTTAGCGGCGTCCTGAAAGGTATGCTATAGTTAGACCAAGAGAAGAGGAGTGAGAACTGACAACGCACAAAGTTAGGTGCTAGGTCAAGGTTGTTATAGTCGAGACCATCGTCCACGAGAGCAGTCAGAACGCCCTTGCCAGTGATTCCCATCTCCCACACTCCCGTAACGTTCATCATGTGTTCAGGATGCTCATCGTTGATGATGTGCCACTGTGAGGGGAAGAGGGGGTCTACGTAGCCATGCTGGTCTGCATAACTTTCTGATAGCGATGGGCCAGGGACGGGAGGAGGAGCTCGTTGAAGGAGGCTGTCGTCCCGTTTTGCCCTCTGACGGGGCTCTTGCGAGGAGAAGTGTTTGATGGAGGAAGCTATGCGCCTGCGCCGATGCTGCTCGTTGCTTCGCGGGACGGGGGCAGAACGTATTGCACGGAGGGAGTTCCACCTGTTGACGACAATATTACGAGAGGTTCTTGGGACACTTCTTGAATGAAGCTTTGGAGAACGGGCGACCCAGAAATTAGGGAGCTCGTCGACTTGTCCGACGAGCTCTACGCCGAGCTCGTGTGCGCATTCGGAGAGGGTCGCGAGGCCATTAGGGTCATGCTCAATAACATAATAATCGTGAGTAGAATATGATCGTTTTGCGTTGTCAGTAGCGAGCGAGAGAGTCGCGCAGACGGCGAGGACGAGGGACAAAGGGAGCCGCATTGGAAGCGGTCGTCAGAGGGGAACGAGAGAGAAAGTCGAAGACTGGCTGCAGTAACAACGACCAGCACAGCCGCTTCATTCCAATTCTATGCCACATTGCCAATCACTAGCACAAATGTTATCGCGCTCGACCATGATCTTCTAGTATAAACATGTAATCTCCGCATATACCCAGATCTAGTCAACCACAAGTTCTCAAATGGGGGCATTGACATATGTATACACCTGAGCAGTATCCGAGCAATATCTCCCTCGTTCATGCATCATGATTGACGATGCATCCGTCTTGATCCTCACTGTTGAGCAGTTCCCCTTTCTAACCAGCCACAGGTCTGCAGGTCTACAGCGTCGCTGGAGCCTGTTCAGCGGGAGCCGTCAATATTCATCGTGCAGATGTTGGCCACTTCGGTTTGAGAGCTAGGGCAAGGAGCACCAAGATCAATCAAAGTAGTCGAAGATGTTGTCCCAGTCGCGTCGACCTGTCGCGGCGCGCTGCTGGTGCCCCTTTCCACACCTCTCTTCATTCGACCCTTTACCATCGCATGCCGGTAAGCTCGAGCATACCCAGCCGGAGTACCCACTAATCCGTCACTATATTATAGCTCGCCCCAAAAGATGTATCCATCCCGGCCTCAGCACCTGAAGCCATACTTGTCAGAAAGTGAAGTATCGGACTCAGAACCGGAATCCGAGACGTCCGAGACGACATCCGAATCCATGCACACAACGCGAATTCCGGGTAATACAAACCACTTTTACCTTTTGGATGACTCATTGGCATTAACAGTCATGCACCGCATGTGTCACTGCAGGACTTGCCTATCATAAGGTCTTTCAGGATGACAGCAGTCCCGACGGCGAGACGGCAATCTCTTCCACAAGATTCTCTGAGCCACCCCTCAATGGCGACTCAAAGGATGCTAGCCACCTTCCTCGCGTCGGTAAGTCGCGCCGTCTCTGACTCAAGACACAACTTACGGTATTTTGATAGTAGTCACCAAGTACCCTCTCGAGAACGCCGGGTTTCGACCTCGCGGCGAGAGCGAACCCGAACCAAGCACCGGTTTGGACGATGTTCCCATTCGTCTACTTGAAGACTTCACGCTCTTCGAAGAGCAGTCACGCCATATGGTCTTATTTGAAGAGGTGCTACATGACCTCAAAATCTGCAATTCACCTCGTTCGAGCTACTCTGCAGCTGGGAAGGTCATGGCATACGTAGAGAACGACTCGGAATCAGATGACATCGTCGGCGAGTTTCAGTGGCATTCACTACAGCTTTCAACTATCAAGGAAGTTTCTATCCACGACAACTCGAATGATGGAGGACTTGACCCGTGCGTCATCGTCCGACGAGTCTTTTTGGTGCATACTTACTGATGCTGACGTAGAAGGATCTGGCTACGCACATGTCACGCTTGGTATATCATCAACAAACCTTCGTCCGAGTACCAATCGTTTTTCATGCCATTCAAGATCAAGCATAGCATCTGTCACGTTCTAGTGACTGCCGCCCAAAATCCTGAGCTGAAGTACGATGAATTCATTGCCCAGCTGAGTTCTAGCGAAGCTTCTGAAGAACTTACTTCTATGCTCGGGCGGGAGCTCTCAAGCACTGACGTTGAGAAAGATGATACAGTGAATCTACACCTCTCTATCTCGCCGAATTTCTAATCACGTTGGTACTGCAGGTGGCATACCTGTTCTCGATACTCAGCGGCATGGATGGTTCAGAACTGCCGGTGCATTTTGGGCAAGTTCCCGCTGTGAAATATATTCTAGGCTCTTCCTGGAGCTCCGAGTCAGACCCACTCAATAACTCGAAGACCAATCGCCCGCGAAAATCGGGCGATGTCGAATCTGAAGTGTTCCAGAATCGAAATAGAACGACCGTAACAGCTGTTGTCGGGGGCTTGGCCACAAGGATGTTCGAGCAGAGATTCTCTGTTCTGGGTGAGCTTGATCGTGAGGATTGGACTCGCAGAGATTTGTATCAGTCTCATGCTATTCACGAGACAAATATGAGCTCCATTGAATGGTTGGACTCCGGGACAGAGTTTCCGGACACTACATACTACCAAGGCGTCGAGTTAGATGGAGTAGAGTACAAGGTTTGCCGATCCTTCTTCTTTATTGTACTCGGCTGACCCGAGCAGGTTGGGGACATCGTCATGGTGCATCCAGGCGTCAATGACAACGTCAAGCAAGTTGCCAACTACGATGGTCCGTGGTCGCAGTCCTCAAACTCACTCGGGAATACGCAGTGGTGACGAGTCTTCAGTACTGTGTGACAGATATGCACCATCTCTAACATTCGTTTTGAAGGTTTACCAGAATATGCTACTTCTATGAGAACTCCACTGGAAAAGGGTTTCATGGACAATGGTTTGTCCACGGCTCGAAAACTCTCCTTCAAGAAATCGCGCATCCAAACTCCCTGTATCCGACTGCAACCTGTAATGACCTTTCTCTAGATTCCATCACCCAGAAGTGCCACGTCAACGACTTCAATTTTGGAGATCCGGAACCAGAAGTGAGCGATGAGGAGAATGACTTTCATGTCAGGTTCGTACTTGCTGCGGCTTTGGGAACTCTCCCTCACGAGCCTGATCACAGCATTTATTGGGATGAGGTTAATTCAAACTTCTTGGCTCTCGACATCCCGGACGGCCATCACCCTTGCCGGGTGTGTTGGTGGAGAGACTCACAGCACGTGCAGTCAGAAGAACACCAGAGTTTATCGAGGATTCACCCGGGTGACTTCGTTTACCTGATGCTATCTTCCGCATTCCGAAAGTTCGACATCGGTCAGGTCATCAGTATAGACTCTTCAGCCAAACACCTCACAGTGCAGATGTATGCACGTTTTGATGACATCAAGTCCCGTGCCTCTCGACATGGTCGCCGTCCATGCCATGAGGTAAGAACTGGATTGGTGATGGTGATTTAGTGGGCTAATAGCCGGTGAAGCGTCAGCTCGTTCGGACCTCCAAGCTCAAATCTGTCTCTTCGTCGACAATCCAGGGTCAGGCCTATGTCATCTACAGTGACAGCTCGGACGCCAAGGATGTTGCAGACTGGATTCTTGATGATGACCATTTCTATGTCTATCAGTTCTCCGACTCCTCGCCGGTATCTGAAGACAACTTGGAGACGCTATCCAAGTCGATTTTTACCACAACTGTCTGCAGCGAATGTCACGATGGGCATCTTGAGGAGCTAAGGTGCAAAGCTGATTGCCTCAAGCAATCTGGCTGTCTTCAAGGCCTGGAGCTGTTTTGTGGTGAGCATCAATCCCTTTCATTGACAACATCCATGTTTCAGCCGGAGTTGACAGTGTTTGTAACCAGGTGCAGGAGGTTTGGGTACGGGTCTCGAGATGTCTGGTTTTGTCGAAACAAAGTGGGCCGCCGATATCTCCCCAAGCTCCGCAAAGACGTTCAAGTAAAAGTTACTATTCACATTTTAAGGGCACCTTGCTCACCTTTTTTTAAGGTCAAATCATCCCGACGCCACCGTTTACAACCAATGTACGAGCCTGCTTTTAGAGCATGCGATGGCTGTTGCGGACGGCGATAGCCCCAGACCACTTAAGAGTCTTGGCACCAACGAGACCCTGCCGTCAATGCCTCAGCCCGGGGATGTAAACTTCATTTACGGAGGTATGTAGCACATTTGCGTGCCGCTTCACCTATTGAGGAGACACAGGGCCCCCTTGTCAGCCGTTCAGTAGAATGAATAGTCACAAGGTAAATACCATTTGTTCCGTGGTGATCTACTTAGTATCTCAATTGTTGGATAGAAATCAGATGACATTCGGTGCGGCAGCCTCTCGAAAACTCTGATCGAGTCTACTGACCTTCCCTCTTGTCAGAGCTACTCTGGTAGCGAACATGCTGTCATATGTCGAATTCTATAGGCCACGGTTCTTCCTGTTGGAGAACGTCCTTGGGATGTTGGGCCACAAGCTTGAAGATCAGATCGGGCGTGAACAAGACAATCAGCTCAAAGGCCGCCTCCCCAAGGAGCGCTCCAGTGACGAGCAGGAAGACCAATCAGTGAGTTGTTCGTATCCTATGACCCAGCACAGAGGTCCTCCGCTCGGACTGCAGTCGTGTCTTGCTGTGCATGCCCATTGTGAGCGTAGTCGCCAAGCTTGCTTGGTTTACAAAGCAGCCGACTTCGACTAACTAGGGATGGACATTGTATCGTATACGGCGACGCCCTACAAAGTATGGTGTCCGTCGGTGTGGCCCCCGTAATGAGCGCAAGCAACGTCAATCATTGTCGAGCTCTGTATCTGGACTTGCCCCGTACCTCCCGCGCGGCTGCACCAACTTGGCATTTGCGAGAGCAGTAGACCGCCACAAAAACGATGCCATAGTTTCGAATACATGCCAATATCGGGGTTCAGGCGGTGTTCTGTCTAGTCCTCTCTTCTGTCCATGGAGCCAGGCTCATACTGCACAACTATGATGAACAACGAGCTAATTCGTGGGCAGATCAAATTCGGCGTCGTCAAGTTCATCACTCGGTGTTTACTTGCACTCGGGTAAGTGACACTTCACTTTTGATGTCTATCCCTAATAGCAGCCCCCAGATACCAAATCCAGTTCAAGATCTTGAACGCCGGCCAGTATGGAGCACCTCAAAGTCGCCGGCGCATTATCTTCTGGGGTGCTAAGAACGGCGAACTGATGCCGGCCTTCCCTTTGCCTACACATTCCTTGCAGAACCCTCTTCAAAAGAGCCTGTTGCCCACGGGATCATGGAGCTTGCCGGTGACCTGGGACCATCAAGGCTTGTGGCTACTCCAAGACAGTGTTTATGAAGAGGTGACGGGACTACACTCGTGTGCTCCCCTCGACATGGTGACCATCGAGGATGCTATAGGGGACTTGGTGAGTGCACAGAGTTTTGTCGCTTCTACATCTGACACTGCCGATGGAACTGAAGCCACCCTTCGATTGGTAAGTAAACCTTTCAACTTGGGCTTTCAGCGAAATAATGTGAGCATAGGGAGCATCCTAACCCCACCGAGGACGACATCGAGGAATCCGAAGCTCGGCAAGATATTGGAATCTTAGCCTTTCCCGCAGTAAAGACAGAAACATGTCAGCGCGTTTGTGGTTTTGAGGGACCAGCACACTATGCCTATCCTCCCATGACGAGCTACCAGCAGGCGATGAGGAGCAAGGGTGCCCCACAAGTCACTTATCACTACACCACCTTTCACAAACCAACAACCGTTGAGAAGTGGGGCTGCAATTTGCTTCAATTTCCGATTCATTCTAACATTCAACAGAGTACTCCAGAACTTGTCTACTTCGACAGATGGTCCGCCAAGTTCTTCCACTCCACGTAAGCTGATCGGTACCCTCAAAGCGCTGACACGAGAGTTGAAATGACATTAGGGAAAGTAAGGCTTCGAGCCAACTCGCTGTTCAAGACTATCATGACATCAATGCCGCTGAATGGTCGACATGCTGGCTCGTCCATTCACCCAACCGTATGTTCAGTCATTGAGCTGAAATTCAAGTATCAAATCTGACAGATTTGTTGACAGCAAAAACGCGGTCTTTCTATTCGCGAGGTTGCTCGTGCCCAAGGATTCCCCGATCACTATAAACTCGAATCATTCAACCGAGATTTTAATAAGCTAGCGGTCAATGTAGGTTTGAGATCACTTCCTTATCGTGGTAGGCTAACTTTGTTTCGCCCAGCAACTTCGTCAAATTGGAAACGCAGTTCCAATACCTCTGTCCCATGCTCTAGGCAGATCTCTTGGTGAAACACTGGTTAGGAGGTGGCAAGAGAGTCTTAAGTATCGCCCACCAAGCCCAGAACTGTGAAGGATCTGATTGGAGTGGATTGTGTAGTATATCCACAAGACATTTTAAATTTAATCAATCCTTGTAAATACCATTGATACCTTGCATACTTTATCGACTGTTCATGTTGACTGTTCAGTTTGATTGTTCAACTACATAGTTCCTATTCTTTACGCATGCTGCCCAAGTATATCTTGTACGCGGGTCATTTTGCTGTCATTGCCTGTGCCTGGAGCGACCTCGCGATCAACTCGAGTGCCAATGCGAATATCAGTAGCGATGCGGGGAGCGCCCTTAGCATGGACGGCGGCGTGGCAGTCTTGAATGGCTTTGCAGACTTCGGTCCAGTTTCCTTCTGGGGTTCATTAAAAGTTTGGATCACAATAGCGATGGCCTGATGCTCACCAATGTTTGTACCGTAACCGCTGTAAGTGTTATTTAGTGTATGAAGCTGCATAAACTTAGTCTTAAACTGAACACATACTGCATCTGCATGATGCGTTAGTCGAAGATAAAAATAAATGAAACGAAAAGACTCACTTTGAATGTTAGTCCTGATTTCTCCAGGACTCGGTGACATTCCGCGATATGTTCAGCAACCTTGATTCAAGGTGAGAGAGATAGGGGCAAAACGACTGGCACGCACAGACGACTCTCCGGTGCCCATAGGAATGAGGCAGAAGTCTATATAATGACAGCGCAGGTTGATATATTTTTCTCATCTTAGGGTATGTATAATCAGACGAACCTGCGACTGCATAGAGTTCCTGGGAGGACGAGGAAGACATAACTTATGTGTCGATGATGCAAGAGCAAGTGTGAGAGGCAGGTCCGGAGTCCGACTACCGGCCGAGTGCGGCCTTCCACCTTTGTGGTGTGGAGAATGCTTCCACCGCTATGCCCTCTGCTGCCATCCAGTCCAGAATAAAAGCCTTTGAGGCACTCTCGGCACCATCGACGAGCGACACAGATGGGTCCTCACAGCCAGCAACTCAGGTGACGAAGACAACGGTGCCAGACTCGTCAAGCCTGCTGGAGACACCCATCTCTCCCACTGCGCAGACGTACCGTCCAATCGCCCCGCTCACGGTTCCTCGTTCGTCGAGTAGATCACCCTCACCTTCACCGCCGAACCTTGGACGAAAGTCGTCGCTGATTGACCTCAAAGACTGGGTGGTTGATGACGGGCCAAAGAATGATTCCGCACGCAATGGGAGCACAGGTGTCAACAGTCTGCGCACCAATATCAATGGTTCGTCCCACCTAATGCCTGCTCATCAGCCGAGTCCATTTGCATGAACGTATCTGACAGGCTCCTCTACTCCACTCATCAATCTTGAGTCTGCTCCAAAGTCACGGCCGCCATTGCCCCCACGCAAGCCGTCGTATACTTCAATCAAATCGACCTCTTCATCTCCGTCTGGCTCAGGGGGACTCGGTGCTACACTCAAGCCCCCACCAATCGCCGGATCACGCCCCGTTGAGCATACATACCCCCCGACGAACGGAAATGAAGGGTTTGGGACATCTCGCAAAGGACACGCGCCCACTTCCTCGATATCCTCGTTCCATTCTGTATCACTCTCCGACGGTGGAACTATCGACTCCATCCCTTCTGCAGTTTCCCTAAGTCGAGAGGCGAATGCGAGTACAGATGCTGACTCTGCTAGCCTCGACGAGTCTTTCGAGAACGTTTCCGCCTCATCTGCGGTCAGCCCGGGCGCAGCGTCCAGACACTTTGACTGGGGCAACGCCACCGTGCGGCCTGCGGACCCCAGACCGGTCCCTCCTAGGCTGCCACAACGACCGGGGCCTCCGAAATCGCCAGTATCTGGATCGCCCAAGTCACCCCTTCCGCCCAGCTCTCCTGTTCTATCACCACCAAGATCCGTGTCCCGCTCCGGGTCGGCTTCATCAACCTCCACCAGCGTTCCAACGATCACCACGCGCCGTCCGCCACCGCCGCCCCCCTCGCATGTGTCGAATCTCAATCGTACCAAACCTCCATCCTCGCGGGGGTCACTTAATTCTGGTCCTGGTACTGCATCCGCTTCAGACCGCTCCTCGATACAGAGCCAAAGCACTGGCACATCCACCTCGCGCACAAGCGTCAGCACACGGAGCAGCATCGGAAAGTCTACGAAGCTTTCGCGGCCCACTCCGGTACCACCAGCGGCACGCGCGCGCTACGAGACTGTCTTCAACACGAACGTCCTCGCGCGGCGCAAGGTGGAAAAGTCCGTCGCAAGGCTGAGCAGCGGCTCGGCTTCATCATCTAGTCCGCGAAAGACTCGTCAGGCAGCAGGGTGGAGAGGCCTTTCTGTCGACCTTATTACCGATCCGAATGTCGGCGATAAGGCTAAGGAGGAGGAGAAGGATGGTGCTGACGTAGATGCCATCGTGGGCCCGGAAGAGCGCCTCAACGGTCGAATAGTACGGCTCATATGGAACGCTTCAATGTTAGAACAAAGTAAACTCCGTGACGTATGGTAAGCTGTGTTCGTTTAAATCCTCATGGGGCTATCATAGCTCACTGACATTCATGCTAGGGCGGAATGTAACCCGGACTCCACTGGCAGCATTGACCGCGACAGCTTCGTGAGAGGCATGTGGCGAATTGACGAGGAGCTACGGAAAGCTCATCTTCAGGGCCGGACTACAGCACTGAGCGCTGCTTCGTCTGCTCGCCTCCCCTTCCGACCAAAACCAGTTCTGCGGTAGCGTGCTGCGTGTTAATGTTCATCACTCGGGAATTTCGTCACGCTACGATGCTTCATTAAACGCATTATTACTTACTATGGATACCAGACACGGACTCACGCCTAGTATTTATCGAGTAACATACACTATACGAGTAATAATGCGCTCGACGTGTCCTGGCATCGGTCCTTGTGATCATGAACGAAGTTGAGGCTACAAAGAAGACAAAAAAACACGGAAACAACGAATGTTCTACATAATATGCTTCGGCTTCGCCCCACGTGTCGCATAGATCTGGGCAAGCAGTCCGAGCACACCAGCATCCTCGAGCTCGTCCTCCTCGGTGATGCTCTCCTGCTGCGACTCGAGCGCCTTGGACGCCTTCGCATTGCCATCGACATACGATTCGCCCAGATTGCTCCCGACACCGCCGTCCGCTGCCAGATCCTCACTCGAAATCTCCTGCGCCCGTGCGGTAGCCGCCGCCGCCGCCGCAGACGGCTGAGCAGGCATCGTAATGCTCCCCTGTGAATCGCCCAGCACCGCCGTCTGCGCCATCGGACCGGGGTTCACCATGCCCGACGCGGCCGTCGACTGCCACATCGTCGACGCCCCAAGGGTGTTGTTGTTGTTGCTCGGGCCGCCGCCGCCGCCGAGGATGCTCGCGCCCATCTGCTGGCGCCGGCGCAGGGCGGCGTGCTGGCTCTGGCGGAGAGCGCGGTCGTACTCCTGCGCGCGCTCGGCGAGGTCCTTCTTGTCCGGCGACAGGATCGTCGTGCCCTCGAGCCCCGTGCCACTCCGCCGACGGCTCGGGGCCACGACCGAGGCGCTCAGGTCGGCCATGCGGCTGAGGTAGAGCGAGCCGGACGGGTCGACGGGGTTCCAGTCTGGGTTGGCGGCTTTGAAGTTGAGGAAGCTTTTCTCCATCTTGCCTTCGCGCGAGAGCATGCGCTCATCCTTGATCTTCTCGGGCGCGCCGAACTGTGAATTTCTTTGTTAGGTCACGCACCGCGACATGATAGAGTATTACATACCTTGACGTTTCCGTGCCTCTTGAAGTCAAACTCCGCAAAACTACAGACGTATCCTCTCCCGGGCACCCAAACCGTGAAATCATGGAAGAAATCCACAATCACAGGTGCACACTCCGGCAACGAAAACCAGAGCACAAATGGTGTCGTCACGATCGAGATGATTTCCTGTGCGAACACGAGCGGCTTCATCGTAAACAGCTCGCCAAACTCCTGATGAACCTGCTTAGAGTGCAGCATGGCCTTCCACTCGTCCGGCATGTAGTGCGTATACTGGATCACCTCGGACATGAGCAGCTCGGGGTCGAAGACCTTGTTATCTTCCGGGATCATCCCACGAGCGACGGCAAGTACTGAACCAAAGATTGAGATGTAAAAGAAGACGGTCCGGTGAGGCGTGATTTCCAAAGAGAGGAACACGTCGGGATCGATGATGGTAGCCAACAGGAGCACGGCGGTGAAGGATCCAGCGACGAAAGCCACAAATCTACATACATGTTAGCAACCTTCTTCGAAGTTAACAAACGCAGTGACATACCGAACGATAATGGTCAGCTTCTCGTTGGGGAACTGGCCAATATATCGACTCGCGACCGGATAGGACTCGTCAACACGTCGAGTGAATATGTGAGGGAGCTCGTTAAATTCACGGAACTTCCACTCTGCAAAGGGCGTATAGCGGCGACTACCAATTGAGGATGGGTTGTGTCGGTATTCCTACAAGGTATTCAGCTTTCAGTGGGCTGAGGAGCACATGAAGACCTACATCAAAGTACCGGAAGAACGTGTACATGACCATGTACAGGACGATGAAGGGTGCGAAGATGGCGTTGAGAATGCCCATGAAGATGAAACGGCGACGTAGGCTACATCCGACATGCGATCAGCATCGTTATTGCCATAGGATTAATTGAGCCAGGGCTCACCCCTCAATCAAGATAGGGCGGTTCTTGTTCTTCAAGAACACCTTCCTGACTCTTCCTTGCGGATCGAACAAGTACTCCATCAAACAGAACCGGAGATTCCACTCAAGCACCCTAGTCAGTGTCTGGCCCTTTCCTTCGTCTCCACTCTGATGCAGGAGGCGCTTGATATTCGGAGGCAGCGGAACCCGTAGATCCAATAAATCCTTGTTGAACAACGCGATGAGATAATTCTCTTGCCGCATGATACGATTCGCAACATCGTGAGCATCCAACGAGGCCGTTGCAGGGGTGGCAGAGTTGCCTCCAGCAGCAGAGGAAATGGCAGTGATTGGATTTTCTTCTCGGATAGCCCCTATGCGGCGAACAACCTCGGGCCAGGATATGGTTTGGATGTCGGCCTAAAGTTCTGTTTAATACGTGGCTGAGACGCGATCAGAGTGAACTTACATCGGGTATACGCAGAAGGTAGGTGTAGAAGTTGTACATGTCTACAAGTCGTGAGATCTCGAACACGAATGATATTATCCGCCAGATGTAGAATGCGGTAAAGGGCAAGAAAAAGAGCAGAGTAAATCCAGAGAATCTGTTTCACAGCGAGGTGCATGTAAGTGAAGCCCGAGATGATATGAGTCTAAACATACAGACCTTGATACGCAGTGCGGTACGATGGCATCGGACAAACGAGTGATCTTGTCAGGTCGTATGCGCCCATAGTCGACACAGCCCAAAAGGAACGTAGAAAAGCCAATCACAAACCCGACTGTGCTATGCGTGAAAATCAGTCACACTTTACCGGTGCATATGTGAAGGGACGTCTACAGACATAAGATTCAAGCCCCTAGCGAGTGCTATCGAATATATCCCCTTGCCCTCGTAGTACCGATAGACGTCCTGCAAGAACGCATCGAGATTGTACACATTGACCCACTTCCACAGCGCGCGTTCGTACGCGTCGAGTCCGCGCATAGGTTTAGGTGACATCCGAGGCTCCGAAGGCTCAGGCGACCGCTCGACATCAAGCTCAGAGGGACGGGGAGGTATCGATACCCCAGGGATCGAGTACTGTCGATTCGGCAGAGGCAGCGAGCCGGGGGTGTTGGATTGCAGCGGTTTGGAGCGGTGCTTCTTGGGCGCCGCGGAGGACGAGGATGCGTGCTTGCGCGGCGAGGTGGGAGCCTGGGGTTTGCGCACCGCGTCCTCGATCATGAAGCTCTGCGGGACCTCGTCATCGGACGAGTCGCGGTCCGCCGTATTGGCCTCCTTGCGTATGTTTGGGTTCAAAGCGTGCGTGTGTGCATTCCTCCTGGACGTGGACGGGTCACCTTGCCATGCGACGGAGCGCTGCTTGCCGCGGGCCTTTGCGGTGGTAGAGGCAGACATGCGTATGCTCTCGCGGGGTGTAGCATCGTGTGCGTGGCCGGCCTCTAGTGCGTCGTCGTCCTGGCTGTCGTTCTCGTGTTCGTCCTCGACTAGAGACTGGTTCGCCTGAATGTAGCCTTGGTACTGGCGCCCCATGGGGTTGATCATGTTGAGGAATGGCCTGGAGCTTGCGCCGAGGCCGCCTGGGGTGAAGGAAGAGGAGCCCTGCATGGATCTGGAGGGAAAAGAGGGGCGTCGATGGACTAGTAGTACTTGCAACAGAAAAGGGACATGGACTGAAATTGGCAGGACAGACTCAGAGTCTGCGGCAGTCGGCCCTGGTGTAGATTCGACGACGCACGCGTCCCAATCCAGCGCGTGTTTCTGTCACACCCAGCCAATCTAGCCGTGACGTCACATACAGAATCAAAGGTGTGCAAGAATACAATGCTTCAAATAATACTACTATTAGATACAGCTAAGCAAATCGCTAAATAGTCACCAGCCTTCCACAGGCTCATTTTAAGCTGCCTTCAGCACAACAGGCAGACTACTCGCCGACCTCATCACGCCACGTAGACCCGATGCTGTAATGTCCGTATCGCTGCCCAGCCCCCACGCCGACTCCTTCTTCCCATTCACCTCATACAATAGCTCAACAAAGGACACAGCCTTCACCTCGCTGCCAGCTCCAACCGAGTGCTCCGAGTACTCCCGGATAGACAGCGTACCCTCAATCATCGTGTGCAGTGCCGCTAGCGCAGATGATAGGGGTCCGTTGCCCTCCCCAGCCACCTTGCGTGCCTCGCCGTCGACGAGCAAGTTGCCGTTAAACCGACGGCCGCCATCCGAGCCAATAGGCTCAATGGTGAACGACTCCAGGCTGATCCTGGCCTTCTCCGCGACCTCGTACCCGTAGGTCGTTTGGAACAGCTTCGTTAGGTCTTCATACGAGATCTGCCCGCCCGATGCGTGCGTTGCGCGCTGCACGACCTCAAAGAATGATGCCTGCAGCCTCCGTGGCAGAGTGAGGTTCAGCGAGTTGACAATCGCATCCGAGACATCAGATTGTCCGCTTGAGGTATCGAACCCGACGCTGAGCTTGAGTTCAGGCAGAGCGCGGTCACCAATGGCGTTGTTTGCAGCGCTCAGGACAGCACGTAGACCTGCGGCAGCGATGTCGGAATCGAGGCCAACGCCCCACCATGATTGAGCGGCACGGCGCTCGTCCTTGACATCAGGAGAGAGCGGCACAAGTTCGATGTATGCAGCAGCCCTGGCGCCCTGGTCGAAACCAATAGTGTGCTCCGTGTACTCTCTTAGACTCAGCTGGATGTCTAGGTGCTTGCGCAGAGCATCGAGGAGAGAGGAGATGGGACCGTTGCCATCGCCACGGATGACACGCAGAACACCATCGACAACGACAGTCCCATCGAAGCGACGACGTTCGTCTGGCGGAGTTTCGTCTCCACCAACGCCATTCGGAAGGTCACCCGAACCTTCGGTCGTGATACGGAAGTTCCGCAGGGCAAGGCGGCCTTCGTACTTCGGACCACCAAAGTGATACGTCTTTCTGAATGCGGTGGTGATATCGTCGACGGTGACCTCGCGGGCCTCGCGGTCTGAGATCTCTTGGATGACCTGGTAGAACACCATCTGCATTTTGCGCGGCAAGTCGAGGTGCAGGTTCTGTTTGACGATATATGCGATACCGCCCTTGCCCGACTGCGAGTTGACGCGGATGACTGCCTCGTAGTTGCAGCCGAGGTCGAGAGGGTCGATCGGCAAGTATGGCATGTCCCAAATCTGAGCCTCGCCAGCAGCAGCAGCCTTCTCGTGGCGGATATTCTGGTCCTCGAAGCCCTTCTTGATCGCGTCCTGGTGTGAGCCTGAGAAGGCGGTGAACACGAGCTCGCCGCCGTAAGGATGCCGTGGGTGGACCGGAAGGTCGTTGCATTGCGTGACAATCTCGATGATGCTTTGAATGTCACTGAAGTCGAGCTGGGGTGCGATGCCCTGGGTATAGAGGTTGAGGGCAAGGTTCACAATGTCAACGTTTCCGGTTCGCTCTCCGTTACCAAACAGACAGCCCTCGACTCGATCCGCACCCGCAAGACAGGCGAGCTCGGCGGCAGCAATGCCAGTGCCTGATCGAGTTTGAGCGTGGTCCTTTAACGAAGCTTGACAGCGCTTACCTCGATCGTTGTGGGGATGCAGACTGATCACAACCTTCTCACGTTCGGAAATGTGGGTACCAAAGTACTCGATCTTAAACTCATTCAAAATCTGCTCTGCAGAACGCATAATATGAGTACTACACACCTGATCGGCGTAATGGTTTGGTGGTGCAATCTCCACGGTGGCAGGAAGGTTGAAGATGATGCGCTCATCGCCCAATCCTGCCTTGCCCCATGTCTTCTTGACCGCCTCGCAGATCTCGAGAGAGAACTCGATCTCAGTTTGCGAGAATGTCTCGGGGCTGTACTCGTAACGGATCTTCATGTTATGCTCTGCCGAGTACTTGTCTGCCAATTCCCTGACAAGCTGGGTGTGCGTTACTGCGAGCTTTACGGTCTGTGCCTGGTCATTTCTGAAGACGACATTGCGGAACATTGGGCACGTCGCGTTGTACATGTGGATGATGACATTTTTTGCACCTTTGACCGCCTCGAATGTCCTTCGAATGAGGTCCTCGCGTGCGGGGGTCAAGACCTGGTCCAGGTGTTAATCCGTGTTACCGCAGACATAACAGACACGCGCGCACCTGTATCCAGACATCATCAGGGATCTCGTTGTTCTCGATCAAGCTTCGGACAAAGTTGAAGTCCGTGTCGCTGGCAGCCGGGTACGCGATCTCGATTTCCTTGAACCCGCATCGCAGCAAGAGCCTGAAGAACGTGAGCTTCTGATCGCCCGTCATGGGGTTCGCGAGGGCCTGGTTGCCATCGCGCAGGTCCGTCGAAAGCCAGATGGGGGGCTTAGAGAACGTCTTCGTGGGCCATTGTCGGTTGTCGATTTTGAGGGGGACGTATGGCCTGTACTTTGCCGATGGGTCGATGCTAGAAAAAGAGAGTTTGATGGTGAGCACAAGTCAAAAATGGGGACGTGCGTCCGACGCGCGACGACGAACGGCGACATACAGCATGCATGGCATCTTGGCCTTTTGAGAAGAAGAAGAAAAGGGAGAGGAATGGGCGGCAGAAAAAACAATTACGGGGCTGTAAGATACAGAGATGGAGGTGGTGTGGCTTTATAGAGCACTCTGATTCAAGCACGAGTCATGCACTAAAGTTCTTGGATGCCACCATATCCGAAAAACCTTCCATTCATGCACTCCAATATATCATCTTTTCGGGCCCAAAGCCGAAGAGCAGCACGACGGCTCGCTTGGAGGATATTTCGAACTTTGTTTGCTGCCTTTGGTCATTGTCTGATGTGACTGCATGCTCGTGCACATCAACAACGACTATATTCACTTGTTGTACTCAGAATCTAGGAACGTAGACGTCGTGGTGTGAGATGTGCGAACATCAATAGACGCGGTCAATCTTAGATAAGATCGATGTAGTCAGATTGACTCGACGCGAAAGTTATCTCGACTCGTTGAGGTGTGCGCTATCGTCCCCCCACCCACTATGTCCCTAACGCTTTCCTCGAAAGCATCCCCTTTCCCCTTTGCAGCAGTCGCTGCCGCAACCCACACTCAAAAAGCAGTCCTCAACTACGACGAGGACGCCAAAGGCATTGAGCTCGAGCTCGATGGCTCACGCATAACCTCCGAGGACGAGATTGTCCAGGCGCTTGCTACGGACGGCGGTCTCTCAGGAGACAGCACAAAAGTACATATAATTCCGTTTCTGTATGTACGCCCATTCTGATGAACCTAGAGCTCGGTCTACTTTGCCCTCGCCAAAGCGTTGCAAACCCTGGCCAGCGTCCCGGAAATCATATCTGGGCTTGACACTTTGGATGATCACCTGGCATACCGCACCTTCCTAGTCGGCCACGATATCACAGCCGCTGACTGGATGGTATGGGGCGCCATCAAAGGTGCGTCCGCCTTCCCTTCCGTCCCTTCTTCGGCCAACGAAAGAATGAATGGCCCCGAATCAACTTCCATTCACCCCTGTCCATTGGACCCACAGGCAATGTAAAGATCATAGGTCTCCTCAAGAATAACGTGCACGTCCACCTCCTCCGCTGGTTCTCCCACATCGACAGCCTCGAGGCCGCTCAGCTCGCCGTCTCCAGTCGCGCAGAGGCCAGGGCCAACAAGGCGCGCACGAACAAGACCGCAGCAGGCTTCGCGCTCGGTCTGCAGGGCGCGAAGGAGGGACAGGTCGTCACGCGATTCCCACCCGAGCCGAGTGGTTACCTGCACATCGGACATGCGAAGGCTGCGATGCTCAACAACTACTTTGCGAAGATGTATAAAGGGAAGCTGATCCTCCGATTTGACGACACGAACCCTTCGAAGGAGCGGGTGAGGACAGCCTCTTTTGTCGAGTTTGATGCATGCGACTGATTCTGAAAGCACGCAGGCCGAGTTTGAGGATTCTATGATCGGCGACCTTGAGTTGCTTGATATCCGTCCCGACCAAGTAACGCATACGTCGGACTACTTCGACAAGATGTACGAACTCGCCCTTCAAATGATCAAGACCGGCAAGGCGTACGCCGATGACACCGAGCAGATGCAGGTTGGCAGAAACCGCGTTCTTTTGTGTTCCTAACCCATTCATCCACCGTAGATGCGCCACGAGCGAATGGAAGGCATTGCATCCAAACACCGCGATGATTCGGTGGAGGAGAACCTGAAGCACTTCGACGATATGAAGTCAGGGACCGAGACGGGCGTAAAGTGGTGCCTGCGGGCCAAGATCAGCGTGGACAACCCCAACAAGGCACTTCGCGACCCAGTCATCTACAGGTGCAACTTAGTCGCTCATCATCGCACAGGGTACGGCTTCTCTTACCTCGTCTTTGCTAATTTCTGAGCCCTGTTCGATAGGGACAAATGGAAGATATACCCAACCTACGACTTCGCATGTCCCATTGTGGACTCTATCGAAGGCGTCACTCATGCCTTAAGAACTAACGAGTACCGAGACCGTAATCCCCAGTACTTCTGGATGATTGAGGCTCTTGGTATTCGTTCAGTGCAGATTTGGGATTTCAGGTCAATCCCCTGTTTCTGATCTTCATTCCAAGGAGCTAATTACCGGTTATTAGTCGTCTGAACTTCATCTATACTTTGTTGTCGAAACGCAAGCTCCATTGGTTTGTTGACAACAACCTCGTGAGAGGCTGGGATGACCCCCGTTTCCCAACAATTCGAGGTAAAGATGATTGCGACCTTGTCCTGTGTCATGGAAGTTAATGGCCGGAAAAACAGGTATTCGCCGGCGAGGGCTGACTGTCGAGGCGCTTTCGCAGTTCATGCTGCTGCAGGGACCCTCACAGGCCATCGTCTCCCTTGAATGGGATTCCATCTGGGCCATGAACAAGAAAGCCATAGACCCAGTTGCACCCCGGTTCTGGGCTGTCGAGCATGACAACAAGTAGGTTCTGGAGTTAATATGAATACAATGTCGTCTTACATTTGACAGGGTGCCTGTTACGATTAATGGTGGACCGTCCGCTCCCGAAGTCAAGACCCTGCCTCGACACAAGAAGAACCCCGAAGTAGGCGATAAGAAAACTGTGTTCACGTCGACTGTTTTGGTCGAGCAGGAGGATGCGGCGTCATTCGAGGACCAAGAAGAGGTTAGTCGCATGTCTTCGGATGCTAAAGTGTGCTTTCATCCATATACATTCAGATTACCCTCATGGACTGGGGCAATGCCATTGTCTGCTCGAAAGAGACCGACAGCGCCGGCAAGATCACCGCGCTGACAATGGACTTGCACCTTGATGGCGATTTCCGCAAGACCAAGAAAAAGATTACGTGGCTCGCGCAGCCGACGGCTGAGCACCAGATGGTCGACGTCACGCTGCTCGATTACGACTACCTGATCACGAAGAAGAAACTTGAGGAGGAGGACGAGCTCGAGAAGTTCGTGACGCCTGTTACGGAGTTCCGGACCGAGGCGCTCGCCGACGCGAACGTGAGCACGCTCAAGAAGGGCGACATTATTCAGTTTGAACGCAAGGGATACTACATCTTCGACGGCAAGTCGGACGAGACAAGCAGGCTGGAGTTCATCCACATTCCCGACGGGCGCGCGGCGAGTCTCGCGAGTAAGGCGGGAGCCGGCGGTGCTGCGCCGACGGATCCCAACGCTGCGGCGGCGATCGCGGGCGGGACGCCGGTGACGACGAAGATGTATGATGTGGAGAAGGTGTATGGTGTTCAGCCTATACAGCCGGGGGCGACGACGAAGATGTATGAGGTAAAAAATGTGTACGAGGATTAATCGTTTGCCTCTTCTCGAAGCATGGGGTATGATGAATACTGTATCGTTCTGCTTGTAGATTAAGATAGTTGGAACATGGGATCCGTTTTCTCCCTCTGTTTTCTGTCCGTTTCTGTCCAGTAATTGCCATAGAATATCTGGCAGATGCAGGCGTGGTGAACGCGCAGACCGCGAAAGCGTATCATTCCACCTTTGCCTCGGCCAAATATTCACTGATCACTTTGCACTCGTTTGCATTATTGGCCCACGGCATTCTTGACTAACATCCTCTGACATTCGAGCGGAAAAGGGTTTCCGCATGTCAACCATTTTCTGTAATCAGTCCTCGGCGCTCGCTACCAACCTCCTTAACCATGGCGACGTTAGCGCTGTCGCCACCGACCAAGTCACCTTGCGCTTTTCGATTTAATGTCCGAGGGCTTTCGCCCAGTTCGCCCTCGCGAACTCAATAATTTGAGCTGCTTGGCTTACCTTCTTTGTTTGGATGATCCAGAAAGACATTTGATCAAACATTTTTGGGCCTAATAACGGCGACTGCAGGCTACGAAGCAGGGACAAATATCATGGCACACGGTAGAAACCTTCAAAAATTCGTCAAAAACTCCACACTGGCATCATGACTTCGGAAAATGATCTGCGGGGATAAACGAGGCCCTTCTTGACTTCATGACCGACGAGCGACGGCCGTCTTAAAGTTTCTTTCCGCCTGACACTGAGCTCGCGAGCTAAAGATGGAAAACTCAAAGGTGGAGTTCCAGAAGTACTTACAAAGGGATTCCCATTTGAGGAAGTGCATCCCATGAATGTGACCGCCTATCCGGGTACTCCGGATCTACCGACCATACGACGTGCGAGCGAAACAGGGTCACAATGCGGAGGATGGACTGAAATGTGGGATGTCGAACTATGTCGAATTCAGTTTGGGTCATATCTTGACAGGTTGGGGCCGCTGCGAACAGCGGTAGCAGTGGTGGGACTGGAAAAATACATCGTATCCGAGGTGGAGATAACCAAGAATGCATGATCAAGGCGTTGGATGTGGGTAAATGAGTGACGACGTCAGGCATATTTGCCTGGAGTTAAAACAATGCGAGGAGAAGGTCAAAGTAGAGAGACAAAACGGAGGGCCACGGAATGTCGAATATCGAATGCGACGAGGTATAGCGTGAAGTGTGTGTAGAGCTACAGAACCAAAAAGGAGGAAATGAAGAGTGATCAGGAGTACACAATATGGACAGAGGAAAAAATATGCAATGTCTAACGGTATGCTGGTGGTGGGAGACGTTCAGACGGAACTTCTTCGTATTTTCCGCCCTATACTGGCCAAATTTTCTGTCCAGGGTTTGTGCGGATTGAGATTGAAGCGGCCGCGTCTCATCGTTTCCACCAGGATAAATGATACTGGAGAGTAAAGCATGAGTATGAAGACTGCGGTGTCCGTTTGATACATACCAATAAATTCTTCTGTCGGAGCGTCAGGATGGCTATCGAACTCGAGGTAGTCGTTTCCAAAGCCTGCTATTGGAGCGGCTCGTAGCTTATCGCCAACGCGTATTGCATTGACGTGATATTGTCCTCTAGTTTGACTTGACTCATAGTCTAGTAGCTGCGGTACTTCGCGATGAGAAAGGTGGCATTTGATGAAGTACAAAAAACGTACCGAAAGACCACTAGGTGCTGCCAGCCAAAACAGTTCTGGGTCAAAACGAGTTGGCAGCCCAACAACATTTTGACTGAAGAAGGATAAGGGCGGAAGCATGCGAGTGAGTGGCGGAAGACGTACGATAGTATTGCACTCTTTGTCCCAAACATCCCTTTTACATTTATCTTCTCCTTCCCAATGACAACCTCCACTGGTTGTCTGCCCTTCCACGCAATCTCTGCTACAGTCCTGCCTGTCTTGTTGGTGATAATGGTGCGCTGGGTCGCGCTATCTTCATCCTCGCTCTCGGTATCTGAGTCCCGTCCGTTTGCGCGGATGAAGTGGGATCTCGTGAGGATGGTGAAAACAGGAGCTCCGGTCTCTGGGGTGACAAGAGTCGAGTTGAGCATGTCGGCTTTCGTGAACTTGAGGATCGTCATTGCTGGTGGCTTGACTACGGAGCGAGGATGACGGTCAGGGAAAGCCAGGGGAGCCCTCAGTGTCAAGCGGAACTTTATGTATACATACGGTGACCCCACGAGAACAGGGCCAGCGAATCAGCCAGGCCGCTTCTAGTAAATGATTCAAATCGAAACCTTGATAGACGATCTGTCGGAAGCTTTCTCCGATCATGCAATATTGGTGCACAATATTGCGGAGCTACATATCCGCAGCCAAAGTGAAGTCAGGCCCAGAACCCGGACAAAATGGAAGTCCGGCCCATTTTTTGCGCCAAAGCCGACTTTCCACGCCACGGACATTGTTTGAGCTTGCTTGTCCCTGTGGCTGCGCTGTTCTGGGGCCAAACCTGGCGCCAAACAAAAGACTGAAGTTACTCGAAGTCAACATCGACGACGACGGCAAGCAAGACGTCAATGTCCGCCCTCTGAATCGTCAACGAACATCCTCACGTTATCACTCCAATCCCTCTCTCTGCTTCCCCCTCTCTCTGCTTTCCGATCTGAACTAGGTTCAGTCGCGGCAGCTCCGTTTCTGGTTCCAATTTTCGTCCATGGTTATGGCACAGCACCGTTCGTCCCATCGAGTATCGCGCCCGCCGTCAAGCAGCACGTTATCTCGTAGAAAGTTATCGCTTCGCCACTCATCCGCCGCAAAACGCGCTCTCGCGTTCGTCAATCGCTTGCAAAGGTCAACCGTACATTCCCACGCCTCTGGCGCGTCCTCCCAGTCGTCAGAAGACACAGAGACCCCGCGTCGACCCATCCTCGCCCCCCTTCATCCCAATCTACGCCGCTTACCGTCGCGCCAGCGTTTTCTAAACAAGGACGGCATGCGAAGTGTGAGCAATGAGACTGTTGGTTCAAAACGAAAACGCGTCTCAGGTGCCAATGAGAACGGCCATGCAAGTTCGCGCTCAACGCGTGGTTCAGGGAGGACGAAAAGACACAAATATTCAGAGGAGCCGCCCAGTGACGATGCATCAGAGGCGAGTTCAATGGATGTCGATAGTAGCAAGTGGACCACCTCGGATCTGTCCGACGACGCCGCGAGTGACGAAGAAGGGTCATGTGAGTTATCTAAGATTAATGTGGGGACGCCTCATTTGCTGACGCCTCGTGTTAGCGGACGAGTTCTATATAAATGAGGCGTCTGAGAAGACCCTTCTTCGACTCAGGAAGGATGAACTCGTTCGCTTGTATCAAGCAACTGGTCTGTCGGACGATCCCGAGACCTTGACCAAACAGGATCTGGCCCAGGAAATCATCGCAGCGCGAGACGATCTCGCTTCATTGCCTCCGTCGTCTCCTCCTGCTAAGGGAGACGCCAGCGACTGCTCATCTGACGATGGCAATTCTGCTGACGTGTCTGATTTTCACGGCAAACAGCGTCCTGGGATGGTGAATGGTTTGAAACGACGAGCCACTATGAACCTCTTATCGAATGGCCAAGCAAAGCAACTGACCACTCGAAGTGCATCATTTGGACAACTCTATCCGTCTCCTGATGTCGATGAACCAGATGTGTTCTCGAGCTCCAAGCAGGTCAATGGCACTACTTTCCCGAGGTACGCTTGCTGGTCAATTCACGTGAGACGCGTTTTTGATATGTCCTATCAGACGTCGTGGGACACGTACCTCCTCTGGTCGCTCTTCTCCCGGACCTAGCTCTTCGAACACTGCTTCATCCTCACCACCCAATACTCGACTCCGGACAAGAAAGGTCTCCGCCGAGCAAACTGCCTCTCAAGCTGCTTTGAGCAAAGCCAAGGGCAAGGCAAAGCAAGTTGAGTTTGTTGAAGACGTTCAGACGCATGAGCCGGGACCTTCAGGCAGCGACAGCGAGCTCACCGACTTAGAAGTGCTGGAGGGCAAGATGACTGGTCCTAGCCCACGGCGTCTGCGCAGCAAGGATAAGAGCAAAGGTTCCTCTAGCAAGATGTCTGATGTAGAGGCCGCGGAGGACATCGAGGCGACGCCAAAGCCTCGCGCCCGCACTCGTTCAGCTTCGGCTGGAGATGAGCAGTCCGATTCACAAGATGACGAGGAAGAGGTTGATGAACTCGTTTCATCACCGTCTCCTACACCACCTCCCCAGGACGTTCGCAGGACTCCTCTTAGACGGCGTCTCCGCCCCCGCCATACTCAGAGCCGAACCGTCGCTGACGGAGGCGAAGGTGATGACGAAGAGGAAGAAGAGGAAGAAGATGAACTGGAAGAAGGTAGCGTAGACCTTGAGGAAGAAGATGAAGGCGAGGAGTCGGAGGAGACTGTTGAGGGTGAGGAGGATGAGACTTATGAGGACCCGGGCAGTAATGCTTCGGTCTCGGTCACTCCTCGCAAACTTCGCAGCGGAAAAGTGGTTGGTGACGATGAGGAAGAGGAAGAGGACATGGAGGAAGCTGAAGAGGATGTTGGAGACGAAGATGAGGAAGAGAACGAAGAAGCTGATGATGCTGACGAAGCCGAAGAGGATATTGACCTTGATGCTGAGGCTGAGCACGAAGACGCTGAAGCATTGGAGGATGATGACAGTATGTTTTCCATCCAGCTTACTTGCTTTTCTATATGCTAAGTGCACTTTCAGTTGACCTCACCGTCGCTACTGCGAAGACGCTAGTTAGACTCCGACGTGATGACTTGGTTCGTCTTTGCGAGAGCAGGGACCTTGACGTCGGGGGCACAAAGCCTCAGCTTGCTCGTTCACTGCTGCAATGGCGCGATCGCCGTACAAGCGAGTTCTCTTTTTCATCACCGTCATCAACGGGCACGGCTCGCCCACCATCGACTGTACGTGCACGCAAGCGCCGAACAAGGAGCAGCAGTCAAGGCACGACTCCTGTTCTCATGCGGTCCGATCGTGTTCACCTTGACGAACCTCGGACTCCGGAGAACAACAAGGAGCCTGAGCCTGAGCTGGAGCTGGATCTGGAGAGTTTAGGACTTGATGACCGCGAGATCCCTTATGACAAGCTCACCAAGCTCGAGAAGATCGGCAGTGGTGGCTTTAAGGATGTCTTCATTGGCAAATTCAAGGGCCGCAAGGTCGCCCTCGCCGAGTTCCGCGATCAACTAAGTTCAAGTAAGGCTGACCACTTTCAGATGGCCAATCTTCTTTGGGCTAACTGTTTGTAGTGGATATTAAGGAACTCAAGTTGCTCGGCGGCTTCGATCATCCCAATATCGTCCGTTTTGTAAGTCCTTGTTGGTGATTGGCCTTCGATATTGTTTGGGCTCACTGTGTGTTGTAGCTTGGTGTTAGCATTCCCGAAAATACGAAAGAAACACCCGTCATGATTGTCAGCGAGTTATGCTCTAACGGCGATCTTTTTGATTATGTTCGCAATGTAGCCCCGCCTACTCTTTATAAAGTTGTACGTGTGTCCACTTGATTCTTTATGCCACATGGGCTCATTATCTTCAGCTCTGCATCATGTTCGACATTGCTCGCGGCTTAGAATACTTGCATATGCGCAAACCTTCCATCATTCACAGAGACTGTAAATCGTCGAATATCCTCATTACCTCCAAGGGAGTCGCCAAAATTGCAGACTTCGGTCTTGCCAAGGTCAAGCAGTCCACCCGCTCGATGGTTCGAAGTGTAGTGGGCACAGTCAACTGGCAAGCTCCAGAGCTGTGGAGTCCTCATCCCAAGTACAACCATAAGGTGGACGTGTTCTCGTGCGCTATGGTGTTCTGGGAGATGTTGCAATGGCACGTTAGTACGAAGAAATTCCCTTGGGAGGTATGTGATGTGGGACTCCCAACTAGTCGCGAAGGAGCTAACTATTATATACAGGGTATGAACGAGCACGCTATTTATGATGCAGTTGGTGCAAAACGTCAAAGGTGAGCAGACTCTGTATCCCCTCCACACTCAATATTTCTAATGACCTCTCAAGACCTTCGATTGCTGGGTTACGGAAACAATGGTGTCCTGAAATTGTAGACCTTGTAGAACGCATGTGGGCTCAGGATGCGCAGGATCGACCAACTATGAGCGAAGTCGTCGAGGAGCTTGAACACCTTGTGACTGAGTATCGAACGCGATGATCGGCCACCCGGGACCTACCATTTATTTATTACTACATTCTATTCCGATAATCCCTGCGCAACCTCACTCAAAACTATCCGGACAGTCTACTTACCACATTATTTCGGTTTGTCTCTTTAAGCACTTGTGCCCATCATCTGTCTGTGCAACCGTATATCCGCAACTGTATCATTCCACCTAGCAATATCCAACTGCTGCTTTTGCATTATCCTCTGTTGTGTTCATAATAGTTATGACTCTGCTCGAGAGTCTGAGATTGCGTGCGACAGCATCGGCCGAATCGCGCGTGGACATAAATATGCGTGACGTCGAGGCAACAATTTAATACGTCAATGCCAGTACTAGTTCTAGTGCGCTCCGGTTCACATCATACAAGTTAGCTCCTCTTCCTCGTGTGCGGCGCGCGTCGGTCTCAGGTATATGCGCTTCCTCTCGCAATTCTCTTCTGAGGCTTCTGGGCTTACGTTCTCCAGGTAGACCTTCTTGAATGCTAATGCAAGCATTCTGCCGCTCGGCCAGGCTAGGCCGCTATGCGGTGACCCCTTCACTGGCATGTCGACCAACCAACTTGGGTCAACATCACTTTTCGCTCCGCCAGGCCAGGCAGCTCGCCACGGAGGCTCCCTCCTCTTCCTCAACAAAGCCCAAGATCCCCATTGAACCCCGTCCGCGATCCAAGTACCTGCGTCGGACGTTCACGGGCATCAAATACACGGGTTACCTCTGCGCGTCTACAGTTGTTGGAATCATCGTGCTCGGCGCGGGCATCTTCGTCCACGATGCGTTCACGTATACGGACAAGCACATCGACAAGGTTCCCATCTCCCCGCTCGCGTTGCACCCTCAGAAGGGTGGACCCAAGAACCTGCCCATTGTTGCGTCCCTCGTGGACGACCAGGAGGACGATGAAATGAAGGAACTCTCGACGAAGCCAAAGCTCGTTGTTGTTGGTGGCGGCTGGGGCGTATGTTCTTCACTCATGTTTCTTTGGGTTTGCCTTCTGACTTGAACGAGGAGGTGTTCAGGCTGTTGCAACGTTGCAATCACTGAACGCAGGAGACTACCATGTGACCGTCGTGACAGGGGAGACCTTCACCACTTTCACTCCTTTGCTGCCTTGTAAGAGTTACGGAGTGTCACGATTCGCGGCTATGTTTGACGGGAGCGAATAGCTGCTGCAGTCGGTACGGTCCAGGTTCGGAGCTTGGTTGAGCCTATCCGCAAGGTCATCGCACGTCTACGGGGTCACTTCATATCCGGAAAAGCCGTCGATCTGGTCATGGGCGAACGTCTTCTGGAAGTCGAAACGATAAGTTCAAACGGTGAAAAGAAACATATCTACGTTCCGTGAGTCTCGTAGCTCGTGCCATTCGTTAACTTTCTTAGCTCACGCCCGCTATTAGTTACGACAAGATTGTCATTGCTTGCGGCTCTGTTTCGAGTACACACGGTGTTCCCGGACTTGAACATTGCTTCCAGCTGAAGACCATTTCGGACGCTCAGGGTATTCGCCGCCGCATCATGCGTATGTGTTTTTGTGTCTTAGAAGTCCCGAGTTTAACAGCACCGCGTGCAGAGAACTTCGAAGTTGCCAGCCTTCCGACCACCACGCCTGAAGAGCGGAAGCGATTGCTAAGCTTTGTGGTGTGTGGTGGTGGACCTACGGGTGTGGAGACGGCCGCCGTACGTGTTATCTCTGTCGCGCCGTCGTTCCTTCGGACGCTGAAGCGGCCTCTATAGGAGATCTACGATTTCTGCCAGGAGGATATCATGAACTACGTGAGGATCTTTTTAATGCGTCAGTTCTGTAACACTAACTGGATCAAGTATCCTAAAATATGCCGGGAGGAGGTTTCTATACATGTCATTCAATCTCGGGAACATATCCTTAACACCGTGCGTGGTACTCCGTGAACCGTTTATGACTCGTACCTGAATAACGTGCCCGTAGTACTCGGAGGCGATCTCAAAATATGCTGAGGTTCGTCTCCCCTGTTCTATACTCGTTTGGCCCTCAGAACTCATGCCCGCCTTCAGGACAAGTTCGCGCGCGATAAGGTTGACCTAATCGTCAACTCGCATGTCGCCGCCGTGCACCCTGATCACGTCGTGTACACCACCCGCGATGAGAACGGTAAAACCATCGAGCACCAGATCCCTACCAACTTTGTCCTTTGGTCAACCGGCATTGCTATGAACCCATTCTCGCAGCGTGTCTCGGATCTGCTGCCGAACCAGGTGCACAAGAAGGCAGTCGTCACGGACTCGCAGCTCCGCGTGAAGGGCGCGCCGCGTGGAGAGGTGTATGCTATCGGTGACTGTGCTACTGTGGGTACAAACTGCGTAGAGGCGATGGAAGAACTAAGTTTTTTTTGGAGATTGAAACTTCGCTCATCGCCAATCTGCTAGAGCTCGTCGAAGAGTCCGACAAGGATAAGAACGGCAAGATTGACTTTGATGAGTGGGAGTTTATGGGTAAGACCACCGGCTTCAGGTCATAGACGGAGTTGACTAAATTGTCCCAGTACGCAGGATTAAGCAACAGATCCCTCTGGCCGAGGATCACCTCCAGAAAGTAAGTCCATGTTCAATGTTTACTTCTAGACAGGAAAGGTTTACGACTATTTGGGTTAGGTTCGCCACTTGTTTGAACTCTATGATGCCGACCATGACGGTAGCCTCACTCTGAACGAACTCGCCGTCCTCCTCCAAGATGTCGGCAACAAGATCACCGCTCTGCCTGCTGTAAGCATATCCCACACACGCGCATCCTCCCCTCCTCGCGATTCTGACTCGTCCACGCAGACCGCCCAAGTAGCCTCTCAGCAAGGCAAATACCTCGGCAAGAAACTGAGCAAGATGGCAAAGGCCAAGCCTAACCTCGTCGAGCACGGCCTTTACGACACCGACGAAGCCGTCTCGTCGGCATTCCGGTACTCACACCTGGGCAATCTGGCGTACATCGGTAACGCGGCGGTGTTCGATCTCGGAAAGATGTCGTTCATGGGCGGGCTCCTCGCCATGTATGCGTGGCGGAGCGTGTACTGGAGCGAGCAGGTGTCGGCAAGGACGCGCGCACTGCTTATGATTGATTGGATTATTCGGTAAATATTTTTAGAGATTATGCCTGCTGCTATGAGACTGACTGTTTCTTTTTAGGGGCGTGTGGGGAAGAGACCTTTCTATACTTTGAAACGGCCAACGGACCCTACTAGCTCTCATTCTTCATTTTACATATTTAGATGTCTAGATTTGCACAACAAGACGATTATCGTGGATCCTTTGTCATTAATCGAGTCATCGGCACTCTTGCTTTCAAGATATCCCAAATATTGCACCATTTTGTTGTGTCCTAGTGTACTACTCGTGGCACTCGAGGGACCCAACGATTGCTATCCGCCCTGTAAAGGAGGTTTGATTCGGCGCGAGGATCGTCATCTTGCGGTTTTTGACATCTATGCTTGTGCTGTCGAACATCCGTCAATAACGACGAACGCAATCGACCGAGGGGTTTCGTAGGGCTTACACATAAAGGTATCCGACGACGGTCAAGTCCAGGACTTCTTCGTCGTAACGTTCGGCTTCGTCCGGGTTGGGCGGCGAAAGGAGCGCAAGCACTGCATCGAGAAGGCCCGAACCTGGCGAAGCAGGATCGACAGGGACGGGCTGCATCTCCGAGACGGTGCGACTTGCTCCGATTGGAAGGGCGGAAGAAGGCGCCATCGCCTCTGAAACAAATACGCAATGAAAGTCAGGAACGAGCGACGGACGGCGTCATTCGACGGAGATGCTGTGTACCTCCTCCGATGCGGTAGATTGTCAGTGTGTCGAAGTCGACGACGGACGACGACGGCGAGAGGATGAGGTCCGTGAGTGCTTCTCCTCCCAGCGTCGCGGCGGACAGGCCGGGGGGCGGGTCGATTTTCTGGCCGTACATGTACGCCTGCATCTGGTACTTTTGCACGCGCTCGCGGTAGCTGTGGTCGAGCTCGACGACGCCGCCGGATTTTGGGATCTTGAGAACGATGAGCTTCGCGCTGAAGAGGCGTTGCATTTCGACGGTGAGCTTTTCGTGGCCGACGACGAGGATGACGTTCACTGTGAGTCCGAATAAAGGTAAATAGAAAGACACGAAGAGATTGAGTGAGGTGCACCTCGGAAGGCATCGACGCATGCTTTGATGAGGGAGTGTCTGCGTTCGGCTTCTCCTGCTGGACCAGAGGCAAAGGTGGAGGGCGTGTCGATAATGAACCCGGACGCTCGACCTTCAGCGTCATTTTCGTGTCTGTCGTAAGCATTCTCCCCAAGGTTTCGAATGAGACGGTCGAGCAAGAGTGGATTCCGCTTGATGTCGGTGTGCCCATACCAGTACGACAAGGGCAAGAGCGCGTTTGACGACAGCGCGGTCGGTGCCGAGGTCGCTGTGGCTCCGAACGGGTTTGCGGGGGAGGAGGTGGATATTGGACTAGAGACCGGTGCTGCAGAGACACAGCCAGGCACGGACCACGCACCCTACGGCATTCATGGATTCGACTCACAGGATAGAACACCGGCGGCTACTACTCACCTCACTCGGATCCGTGTTCACTAATAGAGGGCTCCACTTTTGACCGGCACGAACTGCGTAGTTGGTCAGTATCTTGCAGATCGTTGTCTTTCCAGAATTCTCGGGTCCCAGGACCAAGACACGAGGGGGTTCGGAGCTGGCTCTTGGATCGTCGCCAGGTATAGGAGAGCCCCGAATAGCACTCTGTGCTCGGACGCGCATCTGTTCAAAGGCGATGTGAAGGTTGGCGTAGGCACTCATAGGGGTTTCTTCTGAAACATATTCTGTTGAAGCTGTACCGGTGACGTGCAGAAGGTTGAGGTGGTTGGTGTGTGCGAGGCATTAGGTTGGAGGAAGACTCATCTCGAGCGTGCAGCCCTGCCAGGTGTACACAGCAGCCTTGCATTCACATCCAAAGATGTATGTTTTGCCTTCTGCGAGTTCTGCGCCGAAGATTTCTGCGAGACCACGCACGAGCTAATATTAACGTATCATGTTTCAGCCGATCCTGTGGGGCAATTCTTGGACGCACCTTGATAGCAAGCACTGCTCCTGGGTCGAGCTCAAACCTGTACTCTGTCTCTGGACCGAGATCCCATTTTTTGGTTGTAGACACTGTGTTCTCTAATGCCTCTGACATCAGGGAAGCAGTAGTGACTGAAAGTGGATCAAGGATCGCTCAAGCTCACTCTCGAGTCTAGTCAGTATGTCGGACGAAGGCTCCGAAGGACGATTCACCCGTGGAGAACGGTGCAGATGGTGGATGGGCACTGGGCACACTAACTCAGGCAGACTGGCGTTAAGCTCAGAGTCAACGGCGGACGGCGGCAAAGCCTCGTTGATCACGGAGACGGAGGAACTCTTTTGGATGACAGGATGTTATTAGTGTTGTTCGGTGCCTGTGTGGCTGTCGGCGTATCGCTGTTCAGACTTGCCGCCGCTCTCTCCGCCCAGCACGGATATCACGCTTCTCGCAGAGCCGCGTTCACAGACAACCGACTTATGGCCACACATTCACTAAAAAGTATTAAGCGCCAAGGGGTGTTCTCTTATAAACCCTGGCCTCTTCATCAGATCGCCAGTCCAAGGTGCTCTCCAGCTCAGGCTCACCCTCACACTAGACCATGGACACCAGCAGTGCAAGCGAGCACTCTGCAAAGCATCATGCCGACGAGGCTCATGTCTCGACCGTCAAGAATGCCCAGGTCGATACCGCCGCTCAGCTCGTCGCTGGTTCAGCCGTCCGCCTCACCCCTGAGGAAGCCCTCCGACTCAGGTAGACACCGCGTTTACCCCGGATTTTCACTACTTTATTAACGTGCAATGTCCAGGCGCAAAATAGACTTGCACATTATGCCTCTAATGTGTAGTAAGTAATGCTGTTGTGCAGGTTATCCAAACTGCTCTGACCCCCCTTCTGCAGCTATGTACTTGTCAGTACGACTCACTTCATCGCATTTGGCAGTTTCTGAAAGAATGTCAGGATTCAATTCTTAGACAAGACTACACTTGGAGAGGCGGCGGTCCTAGGCATCATGTATGTCTTCTCGCTTATCTTATCTTTGTCAACTGTGTTGACTTATGGTTAAAGACCTGGAGCTCATTTAACCGAGACGCAATTCAACTGGCTCGGCACGATCTTTTACCTGAGCTACCTGGTCTTCCAGTACCCCCAGAACCTAGCTCTCCAGCGCTTCCCTGTGGGCCGATGGGTAACGTGAGTGAACAGATGAAGCTTCCGATCAGTCCTCTTGACGTTCTCTATCAGCATCAATATATTCCTCTGGGCAGTCATTCTGCTCTGTCATGCAGCCTGCTCTTCCTTTGGAGGACTTTTCACAGTCCGTTTCCTGCTGGGTGTTTGCGAGGGTGCCGTCACCCCCGGGTTTATGATCGTTACATCCATGTTCTACACCCGTGAAGAGCAGACAAGGCGTGTCGGTTACTGGTGTAAGTCTTCGGCTGCTTGTCGGCTGCTTGTCAGGCGCCCTTACTTATGTGCATGATTCTCTAGTCTTGATGAACGGAGTCGCAGTCATCTTTCTAGGATTCATCAGTTTCGGTGTCCTGCATACCCACACGGGCGCATTCCTGCCTTGGCAATGGTATGTCGCTGCTAGCCTCACATATATACCATCCCTGACCGTGATTCGTTCCGCTTAGGCTCATGGTCATCACCGGGACAATTACACTGGTCGTTTCAGTGCTTTTCTGGTATGCTATCCAAAGACACTGAAATAAATCAAAGTTGATCCTTTTCTGCGCAAAGGTTCTTCTTCCCAGATTCGCCTACCACGGCTTGGTTCCTCACCCCTGAAGAACGCATCCTCGCCATCGAGCGTATCCGCGAGAACCAAACTGGTGTTGAGAACAAGCACTTCAAATGGGATCAGTGCGCTCATTTCTATTATTGTTCATTTGATATATACTCACGTTGCCCTGTGCAGGTTCTGGGAAACGATCAAGGACCCTAGGACGTGGCTGTTTGCGTTGTTCGCCGGCACATCGTGAGTCGCTTCTTTCTCCCTGCGACAAGAATTCTTTTCTCACCCCCATTTTCAGGAACGTCGTCAATTCGGTTGGTACACGAATAAGATCGATGACCGGACCGAAATGGCTGATTCATATTTGCAGCTAACAAATCAACGCCAGCTGATCGTCGCGCAGTTTGGATTCAACGATATCCAAACGACTTTGCTTGGTTGCGTCGATGGGGTTGTCGAAAGTGAGCTACGATATATGGTTCTATTTGAGCATGACTAACCTGCCTTCTTAGTTGTCTCCATCTTCGTTGGTGTCACGCTAGCATCCCAAAAACATGTCGGCAGGGCATTCTCCGGCGTGTTGATGTATGTTCCGGCGATTCTCGGCGCAATCCTGGTCAGCGCATTACCCTACTCCGACACAGTGGGCCTGCTGTTCTCGTACTGGCTCTCCAGTAAGTAATGCACCTTAGGCTGAAACGGCTTGAAGGAGAGCTCACCACACCAAATTGAACTAGTCTTTGCCATTGCTCCGTTCAGCATCTTCTTGGGCTGGATAGGTGCCATCACCTCCGGACACACTAGGCGCATCACGACCAACGCCATCGTCCTGTGTGGCTACGCTATTGGAAACGCTGTGAGCCAGTTTATGTGGAAGGCCGAGTACCAGCCACGGTAAGTAGCCTTTCACCCTCACGCATCTCGCGTCTCATCTGCCGTCTTTTCTCATCTCACTGACTAATAGGAACCACATTCCATGGGCCGTGATCACCGCATGCAACTTCGCCGCGGGTGTCATGCTCATCCTCATCCGCTTCTGGCTTGCATCCGAGAACAAGAAACGCGATGCCGAGGGGTACGACGATACGTACGACAGCGTGTATATCGCCGAGGAGCAGGCTGATGGGAGCACCCTGGAGAAGAAGGTCGACAAGGTGGGTCTCATTGATATCAATTACCTGAATGGAAGTCTGAAGAAACGTATAGGCTTTCTTGGACCTTACGGACAAGCAAAACCGGGAGTTCCGGTACATTCTCTGATTTAGTGTTTGGTGTTTGTTAGATCGCGCATACCCTTCAGGTTGATTGGTTGTCATATAGTCACTGTTAATTGTACGTCTTGTTTTATGCGTTAACGAGTTATTATTATCATCTGTGTGCATAAGAGAAAGCTAGTGCTGTACATTTGCCCGAACTCTGTCGCGACTGCAGCTATATAACTTACCGCTCATGTACGTACCATCGATGTTATTGGGTCAAGCGTCAGAATATGAAAACAATATTGTGAACCATTAGTGAAGTTAATCCTCCCTCATACAATATTTCTCTACACTATGACTCAAAACCTATCAGGGTTCGGAATGCCGTGAAAAAGAATTCCGTAGTCTACAAAGCCAGCTTCAGCTTTCAAATTGTTGTACTCATCCACGTTCGTAGTCATGAGGCAATCGCTCTCCTTCCCATTCATCCCGTCGAACATGCGACGAACACAATAAATGGGAATAGTCTCGTTTGGGACCGCCTCAGGATAGGCGAAACCGACGAGGAGCTGTTCGATGTATTTCTCTTCTCTGACGAGCCGCTCGAGCTCCTTGCGGTCGAGGGTGTAAAAGTTGTCGGTGTGCTCATTGGACCACGCCCGCCAGATGGGCATCGTCCCGACCTGCGGGCCGACAAACACCTTGCAAAGCACGCCCTCGTCGACGCTCTCCCCTCCACCCGGGACGCGGAACGCTTGCTCGATCGCTAGCCCGTAGTAGTGATCTTGCATGTCGTTTCGATACATTTTGTAGAGGGGCTGCGCCTCGACCTTGGCGGCCTCGCCGCGTCTTTCGAGGACGGCACGTTCCAGGATGTGCTTGGCCTTTGTGCGTAGGTCGGCGGGGAGGAAGTCGAGTGTCGAGCGGACTCTGTAGCCGATGGCCACCCATGTGTATGGCTCTTCTTCTAGGGACTTTTCCCATCCCTTGATGTCGAGACTAAACGAAATGGTTAGGTGCTGTGCCTAGCTTTGAACAGGTGCGCTGACTTACTGATGAGTCCCTCCCTGAAGAGTCATGTTGAATTAGCAATAAGGTTCAGCTTTGTTACGCCGCTGAGCTTACAAGATAGAGGTAGGATTGGGCCTTCTTGAAGGCCTCCTTGGAAGCTTCATCCAAAGATTCTAAACCTCCACTGATATCCATTGATGCACATATGGTGAGCGTGCTACTGAAAGAGGCTGCTGCGTCGACTTTGAGCTCGTGGGCAGATTTCTGCAAGGCAGAGGGACTTTAGTAGGTCGGTACATCAAACAAAATGATATGCTACCTACCGCCGATGACCTCTTTTCGGTGACTTCATTGGCCATGCAACCACCAAGATCGACACCAATGATGACAGCATGCCCTTCGGATGCAAGGATAGCTTCGATATCTTGGGCCTTGCTAAGGTTTGATTCGTTGTTATTGATAATATCCGCAAGACTTTTCGCCAAGTGCGGTAGCAGAGAGAGACTCGTCGGCTTCAGTAACGAGAGGTGAACTTTCTTGTAGACGCGTCGGTTCGTGATAAAAAGCTCGGAAGACGACGACAGCTGTGTTCTGGACTCGTCATAGTGGGCAGACACCTTCCCGGTGATGCCCCACGACTTGACGCTTGCCTCGATGTCTACACTTGCGTAGCCTTTCTTCACAGTGGATGCTGCCTCAGCCGAGTAAGAAATAGTGCTCTCGGTTTCCGTGTGCCGAATAGGTGTGAGTGCAAAACGATTCAAGAGATCTGAGTCGGGCGGGAAGTCTACGAGCGGACTAAAGCAGATGCCGGCTTTGGAGAAGCTGAAACCCATTGAGATGGTACTTGCGCTGACCTTTAAAACGAAATTGGTATTATTGATCATGTTCTGGATCGAACATCCGTTGTAACATTATGCTCACCATCTCTTTGGTGAGCTGAGGCTCAGCTTTCAATAGTACTGATGGCGTCACAGGGAGGGCTGGAGCGGTCGGCTGTGGGTCAGTCTTTGCGACAGGCTTATGGGAGGACATGGTATAGGATGGGGTATATGACTATGCCTAGACGAAGGGCAAATGAAAGGGTCGAAAAGCAGCGAGAACTCAGGGGATGAGGGAGGGGAGCATTGCTCAGGTGGTAGCCAGTCTTAAAGAGAGCAGAGGGTTTGGCTTGGATGACCGCAACAAGAACTCTTCTGCACTCAGGAGTGTCCCTCAAGGGCATCGCGGAGAGAATGAAGTACCGGTCGAATATGAGAACTGCGGGACGTCATAAAGTGCCTGAACAGCGTAGGCACTGATCCACGTCAGCAGGTAAAGACAAAGCGCAAGAGATCAAGTTGCAGAACAAGAGATGCTTCATGTCTGTGCACGAACCCCGCGAGATGGGATGCATAGGTGGCGCGAAGGCGGATACGAAGAGAGGGACTAATCGTGCCTAGAACACGATGGCGGAACGTTGGTGGAATGGATGGTGCCTCGACCGCTTGAAGGCGTCGTTAGTCGGGATCGAGAAAACGGCGTTGAGTGTCAAGAACTTAGTAGTGCCTGTCCTGAATGCCTTCATACAGGCGCAGCAGGTACGTGCCTTGCAATCAAGTTGCCCTTCATTAAACGGAAGGCATACTAGTCGTCCCGGGCTCACCGCCAGCATCAGTGTCCCTTCTTGCAAAGTGAGGTACCGGAATCCTCTTGTCTCCGTCACTTCGAACGTGTTTTGAATGAGATCAGGCCCTGTGAGTCCTTGAATAGCTAGAAGTGCATGACATACACTTGTCGCAGAGCGAATATTCCTTTGAAAGGAACCTTGTACGAGTTCCTGAGGATCTGCGACTCTGTCAGTTCGAGCTGACCAAGCTTCGATGGAAAAGTCGAAGATCGTAACGGCTGAGAACGATTCGACCTACTGAAAGTTATAAAAGAGACGATGTAGTTCACCTCCCTCCCCAACACAATCTGCTACCTCCTCGTTGCGAGAACATCCACGAAAATTAGCGTAGTCTTACATTTCTATTCTGCTTTGAAGCATTAGTGAGTCTTCTGGATCGTCAGTAGAACTTGACCTCGATTTTGCAACTGAAACGCTGCGCTTCCATAGTGTCGATTCTCCCTAACATCCAATTTGTCGGCCCCGACCAGCTCAGTGAGCATTTCAGAACCATCGTGCTGCACAAAGCGGCTGGTGTCGTCTCGGAGAAAGCCGCTCAGAACAAAAACGTCGACACGTTTGTCTGTCGCAGGTAAGCGGTCATTTTCGCAAGCCTGACTTTTCGTACGGGTCTAATATGTGCATCGCAGCACTAAAGTTGCTGGAGGCGGGGTCGCGATGAACATCACGCTTTCCTATGTTGTTAGAAGTCCCAATGGCCATGCCGACGAGAGTATCGGTTTCAGACTCCCCGAGTAGTTCAAAGAGTGTGATGTTGGTGATCCAAGGATATTGAGAACAAGAATGATAGCTCTGAAGTTAAGATAAACAATATGCTGGTACCTTTACACGGAAACTACAAAAATGACGAGACTTTGACGGGTTTCCGGACAGCTGCGGAGTTGCCTTCGAGGAAGCGATACGACACGTGGTAGTCCCTTCTAGGGGCCTTCTTCGAGGCCGGTTTGTTGTGAGAGTTCGAGGTATGGATGGCAATAGGACGCCCAAAGAAATCTACCGGAGGCTATCATCAAATGAGTTTTGCTGTCCTGCTCAATGAGAAAGCACAATTATTATGTACCTTTTCTTCTATCTCTTGGGTTTCAGTGCGTTGCCGCTTCGAGGGTTTTGAGTCGTCTAGGCTCAGGCGACGCAGTTTGCCATCAGCGTCGTTCACATTCGTGCCTTCGTGCTCATCGTTGTCATGTCCCTTGGACCTTCAGCGAATCAGGCCGATGGAGCTATGAAGACAATGATGAATAGCTTACTGCTTGGAGAAGAAGTTGGATGGTTTAGTCTTGCTTCTTTCAATGGCATCGGCATGGCGGGCGATCAACGCATTATCGATCTGGGCCAGATCAACGACACGCTCACGGCAAAGTCTTTATTGACTGACCTCGCCTGCAACCAGCTGACGGACTGCGTATCTTGACACAGAGATGTCTGCTGCACGTTTGCCATCATATGTCACGAAGACATCGATTGGGGGATCAAGTCTATAGGTTAATGCGCCCTCCTCGGTCTTCTCTTGTATGAACCGGAGCTCCATCGCGACCATGATGTCCACTAACCGCGAGAGGAGCTCGCGTTCTCCTGCTTTAATGATCTGTCGGTTCACCTATCGCATCGAAAGGTATTCAGTATACGCAATGACGCTCGTGACAAATGTACGTACTGGGCGCAGAGGCGGGGAAATAATCCTATTGATGAACGGACCGAACTCAAGTTGTAGGGCCTGCCCAGTAACTAGATGCCTGTATGTACCACAGTTCCGTGAACTCGCGGCGAGGATGTTACTCGCAAGAGTTTTATAAATGTCTTCGTTTACTCTGGTTCTTTGCAGGTTCTAATGAAAAGTCCCTGCTTTCAGTTTCGGAAAAGTGAGACTAAGAAATTAGCCACTCACCTCCCAGTCGGTGGCGTCCCTCTCTACTCGCTGCCCACCTCTCGCCTTGAATAGCGGGTGGAACGGGACAAGGAGGTATGAAAGATATGAGTGCAGACCGAAGTCGCCGTCCTGGTACATCATGGCCGCGAAGATATCATAGGTTGTCAACCACTCGTTTGCTTTTCCATACCGAGAAAGGTCAGCGTCGTGCCGATGGCAATTGGTGTAATGTGCAAAACACCCTGTTGTCCGTAGTCAGCCCCCCGAAAGTTTTTCGAAGGAAATACCACTAGTATACTAACCGGTAGCAATACTGGCGAAGCTGTTCATCCCTTCTATCGTTCGGCTCAGCCGGTTCACGTATCTTGCTTCCTCCTCTTCACCCATCCCGAGTTCTTTCACTCGTTTCTTCGACATAGGGGCAAAAAGGTCATTCAGGACGGAGTTCGCAGTGGTGTCTGCTTCTTTCATTCCTGCTGTACTACGACGTATCAGCGGTTCCGTGACATCCTCACTGCGAGATTTGATGAACTAGATACACTGTTCAGCTGTTGTGTATGTTATATGCTTTGACGGCGAACGCACCTGCAGTGTATTGAGACATCCTCTCAGGTCACCCTTTGCAATACCGACGAGAGTGCTGAGCGCTCGTGAATCGGCCTTCAGACCCTCCATCTCACAGACTTGCCGAAGTCGCTTTACGATATGAATATCGGCAGGTCGAGTGCAACGTATCTGAAGGGCGTGAGGCCGAAGTTTGGCGAGTGAGTGTGCATTTATGTCGTTGCAAATGCATATTATGGGTCGAAGCAATGGACGTTTTCCCTTGTCTTGCTTCTTGCCTGCAACAGATCGAAGGTGAGACGAGGAAGATATGAGAAGTAAACAGAGGCATACGCTTGTTCTTCGGCTGGTCGTAAGTTAGAGAGACAAGTTTCTGAACGAAACTCGAAGTCTGCAGCACGGGTTAACGCTAGTATACCGGAAAGGCAGAAGTACATACATTGTCGCCCCCTCCACCCGTAGCGCCGTCAATTTCGTCGATCACAACGAGCACCGGCTTGTTACTCCCAATTGCCGAGCCCGACTCAAGTGCTGGCTTCAAGCGGTCATCGATGACCTGAGCTGAACGTGCGTCACTGAGAGTTCGTTCGACTGTAAGGGCGTGGAGTAAATATATGCAGAAATACACAGACCTTGCGTTAATTTCCATCACTTCATAACCTGCTTGCGCAGCAACGACATGCGCTAAGGTGGTCTTGCCGAGACCAGGAGGCCCTGATATGAGGAGAAGCTGAAGGGGACTCAAGCTTAACACCGAATAAAGCAGTACGTAATATGCGATTCCTCACCTTTTCCCTTGGGCGTCGGAACTCATCATCGGGGTTCTCATTCTCCTCGTCCTCTCTAAACCTCTTCTTTCCTTTGTATTTTCTCTTTCCAAACACACACCAATCCCACTGTTTCACCCAGGCCATGGTTTCGCGAGCGACGCGTTCATTGCCAAGTAATTCGGTGAATCGAAGCGGTCGATATCGATCAACCCAGAGGGTTTCCTCGACCTTGGAAGGGATCCGTGCGCTAGCGGATTCACCTTCTCTGATGTCTTGTCAGGAGAGTCAATGAATTAGATTCCAACAGTGCTCACTCTCGTGATAGCCGTAGGGCTTTCTCTGTGGAAAGATCGTCCATCAAACGATGTATTGGAATGTCAAGTAGCCCGCCCATCTTTTGCGCTGATAAAGATGCCTATAACAGGGTTTAAAACAGTGTGAGAGGTATCAAACGTAATACACACTTTGTTAAGACCAGTGAGGCGCGTTTTGCGTTTGATGTGAAATGTGCGTCCGCTGAAGGTGGTCGCACGTGCAGGAGCGCGGGGCAAATACAAAGGGCCATCTGAGATTGTTGTGGAGGTTATAGGACGTGATCCCGTGGTGCGACGTAGGAGCTCTGATACGGCTGGGAAGCTATCTGAAAGCAACGTTAGTGAGACATAGTGTCAAGCGCTGCAGATACGACCTTGGGAGTCCGCAAGCAAGCTGGTGGGCGTGGAAGACGTTTGGTTCTCGCCAAGAAGACCGTTGGAGACAAAGGAGTTACTTGCTGTATCAAGTGTTGACGAGAAAGTAGGCTGAGATGGGCTGGCATCATCTCGCGAGGGTTGAGTGGACGTTGAAGCATTCAAGGCTGATTAATACGTTGGTACAACCTCAGTGAATGAGGTCCACAAAGATATCGCAGCATCACGTACTGTTGGAACTAAGCAATCCTGAGGACTTGAATGTCAAGCCCTCGTCAATCGTAGTGATAATGGACGCGTCCTCCTGGATGATGGGCGCCCCTTCTCCCAAGAACCCATTGGATATAAATCCCGATCCAAGTACGCTTGACGATGCCTCGGCACACGAGCCAGATTCGCCTTCATTTGATAGTAGTCCATTTGATACAAATGCAGAAGACATTGGAGGTGAATGCGGCGGTTTGATGAGGGGATAAGGATCTGGTCGCGGTCCGCCGGTCGCGTTTCGGTGTCAACGAGCAACACGCGACGCGTCTGTGGCGCGCTAAGTATATTAGGTAAGTCAGATTTGCCTTACTGTACATTGATCCATCTGCCTTCAAGCTTCAACGTTGTCAACCTCAGTCCTGGTCTATCGCGCAGCTCATGCGCTAGTGTTTCTCTGCGACATCTCTCCAAAGTTTACCCGCTTTCAATATCATGCTGTCTTCCATGACAGCTCGATCTGAACGTAGCTACCAGGTCTTTTGAAAGGAGACTATTGGCCCTAGCGATTTCCTCAGAGGCATGGCACCGAACCTGTACAGCTAGCTATGTGACTTTTTGAAGGGATCTTTATTCGCTGAGGAACATCGCCCTCAATGCTAGATGAACCTTTGCCCCCGCTGTCCTTGGCGTATCGCGTGATGTAGCATCGGTGTTCAACGTTCAACGCCTTGCAGTGGCTGTATTCCGTACTCAAAAGGAACCTAGGCCAAGCTCATCCGCTCGGTCCCTAGCGTACTCACTGCGCTTCTTGTGTAGCCGAGATACATGCTATTTACTTCACTTCAAATCTGTGTAGCTTTTGTCCTGAGGGCGAGAGAGGTGCATGTTGCAGGGATTGCAAGCACACGTTCCCGCGGCGAGAGTCTGTTGATGAGTATGCGGGCGTCGTCTTACCACCCGAGGACAGGCACAGCTGTCTCCTCATGTCCCTGCGGGTTTGGTCGGTCGCGCGTGTTCACTCCTGCGTGCGATGGTCCGCGTAAATCTCATCTTGGGCCAATATTACAACGGGTGTTGATGTTTGGCACTCGTGGACATAGCATGCATAGGCAAGCGTGGATCAGGTTTACGTCGGGATGGACAACCCGGACAACGTGTGCACTGTGCGTTAGGTTGCATCAATCCATTTGCTTGAGTGCGGGCCTAGCGCTGTTAGCGAGCCGTGGGGATGCCGGCCAAAGTCGGGAGCGGAGCTTAGAACTGACATCAAAATTAGATGTAAAGCAAACGGACATTTCTTGCACACAATTCCCTTACCTCCGTCGCCACTGTCCTCGTCGTCCTTCACCATGCTTACTACCCGCGGCGTCACCCGCGTCTCGAGGAGAGCGCTCAACGGTGCTAAGAGCACCAGCAGGCTCATTAACACTGCTTCCGTTCTCTCCCGCGCATCTCTGCCCAACCCCGCGTCAAAACAGCAGGCGGCTCGCCCTTCGCGTCTCTCCTCTGCTCAGCCCGGTTAGTAGCTGCTCGTGTATTATCAAGCGTTTTCGCAGTGCTGATAAGAAACGCGCTGTTTTCCCCACTTTTTTCGACGTTTCAATGGGTCGGAACGGAACGTCAAACAACAGCGCGCTCGTATGCCACGGAGGCCAAGGCCACTATTGGTACCGTGAAAACGGTCATCGGTGCCGTCGTCGACGTTCAGTTTGACACTGAAAACCTCCCTCCCATCCTCAACGCCCTCGAGGTCCAGGATTTCCACGGTGGTCGTCTTGTCCTCGAGGTGGCCTCTCACCTTGGCGAGAACTCGGTCCGTACCATTGCTATGGACGGTACCGAGGGTCTTGTTCGTGGCCAGAAGGTCGTCGACACTGGTGCCCCCATCCAGATTCCCGTCGGCGCTGCCACCCTCGGCCGTATCATGAACGTCATTGGTGAGCCTATTGACGAGCGCGGACCCATCAAAGGTGTCAAGCTGTCGCCCATCCACGCCGACCCTCCTCCGTTCGTTGATCAGTCCACAACTGCTGAGGTTCTCGAGACCGGTATCAAGGTCGTCGACCTGCTCGCCCCCTACGCTCGTGGTGGCAAGATTGGTCTCTTCGGTGGTGCCGGTGTCGGCAAGACTGTGTTGATTCAGGAGCTTATTAACAACGTTGCCAAGGCCCATGGTGGTTTCTCCATCTTTTGCGGTAGGTTCAAAAAATCAAGTATGCGAGATCGGGTTCTCACTTCTTTAAAGGTGTCGGTGAGCGTACCCGTGAGGGCAACGACTTGTACCACGAAATGATTGAGACCGGTGTCATCAACCTTGAGGGTGACTCCAAGGTCGCTCTCGTTTTCGGTCAAATGAATGAGCCTCCCGGTGCCCGTGCCCGTGTTGCATTGACCGGTCTCACGATCGCTGAGTACTTCCGTGACGAGGAGGGCCAGGACGTGCTTCTGTTCATTGACAACATTTTCCGCTTCACGCAAGCCGGTTCCGAGGTATCTGCCCTTCTCGGTCGTATCCCCTCTGCCGTCGGTTACCAGCCCACGCTCTCGACAGATATGGGTGGCATGTAAGCCATTGTCATAAACTTGATTTTTCTTTTTATTAAAGTCTTCAACAGGCAGGAGCGTATCACCACCACCAAGAAGGGTTCCATCACTTCCGTGCAGGCTGTCTACGTCCCTGCCGATGATTTGACTGACCCTGCTCCCGCCACCACCTTCGCTCATTTGGACGCCACCACTGTGTTGTCCCGTAGCATTGCCGAGCTTGGTATCTACCCTGCTGTTGACCCCCTCGACTCGAAGTCGCGTATGCTTGACCCCCGTATCGTCGGTCAGGAGCACTACGACGTCGCCACTGCTGTCCAGAAGATCCTCCAGGATTACAAGTCGCTCCAGGATATCATTGCCATTCTTGGTATGGACGAGTTGTCGGAAGAGGACAAGCTGACTGTATGTGAAGACATAAATATATACGGACTTTACTAACCCAGTCGTCACAGGTCGAGCGTGCTCGTAAGATCCAGCGTTTCATGTCACAGCCCTTCCAGGTCGCCCAGGTCTTCACGGGTTACGAGGGCAAGCTTGTCCCTCTCAAGGATACCGTTCGCTCCTTCAAGGAGATCCTGTCTGGCGCCCACGACACTCTCCCTGAGTCTGCCTTCTACATGGCTGGTACCATTGAGGATGTCAAGGCCAAGGCCGAGCAGCTCGCCAAGGAGATGGGTGGCAACTGATTGCATTGCTGACGGGGGATTACCTTTTCATTCGTTAATTATCTCTTATTGCACCCTACCGTAGAGCATAGACAACAAAATACTAGCTGCGGTAGCCCGTATGCAAAAACTCCTAACACTGGGACCGTCCTAAGCTGGTTATGTTTGTCAGTGAGCCCCTTTTCTTTCAAGGCGCTATAGCCAAGTGGTTACGGCGACAGATTAGAAATCTGTTCCTCTTTGAGGGCGCAGGTTCGAATCCTGCTGGCGTCGGTGTATAGTTTTTTCCTCTTCGCTTTTGTGGCCAGCTGGGTTAACATTTGTCAGAGTACTGCACATTGGTCAACCCTCTTTACCCCTCCTCACAGTTTGGAATATAAATTTGCTTTCTCTCTCAGAGTGCTATAAGACACCCCACTGCATCTTCTGGTTTATTCTGATTTGCCCTCTTCAGCAGTGCGAAAATGTCCCTTGGCTATCTAGCATCCGCCCTACTTTCGGAGGTAGTACTGCTGCCACGACTTGGTTTCGACCTCCCTCATAACCTAGATGAAGTTTGAGGTTATGATATCCGTACGCACGCTGTCAAGAAAGCACCAACGATCGCTATTCCCCGCTGAGTCTGATAGGTTCCTTTTTGAGTGGGGAGTCTGGACAGAAAAAAAAACGATGACAACTACCGGCCAGAAAACTATGAGGAGCTTCGACAATCAATGAGAGTTGCAACGTCCTAGGGCATGCTCTGCCCCGGGCTTATCATCATTGTCAGTGAAAGTATATACTCGTACATAAATATACAAAACGGTCACATCCATGGCCGTACTAAATCATGTCGCACTCCTCTTCAAACGGAAACCTCGACCAGAACCCTCAGCATCGCGAACTCTAGCTTGGGACCGTAAACTGCGGGAACTCCCCGATCCTCAACTTGGTCGCGCCATACGGCCACAACGTGATATTCGTCGGGTTACCCGTACAGCTCGGGCTCGTCGGCGGCACCGCCGCATACGTCGTCCCCGCGAGCGCCCAGTCGATCGGGCACGCTGTCACAGTCATGCTCACCGGCGGCAGGCCAGTATCCCAGATCGGACTGGGCAGCGTCCCGTTCTGCGTCGGCAGGTTGCTCGCGAACGCAAGCGTTGTTGTGTCGATGGCGTACTGCCACGGCGCGTTCGCGTCGAACTCGAGGTCGACCGCGAGCGCCTGGTCCGCGTTCTGTGCGAGCTGCTTTTGCGTGCGCGCGATGTCGTACGCGTAGTGCAGCGGCCCGCGGTGCACGGCGATGGATCCTGCGGGCCGGTCCTCGGTCGTGATCTCTGGGGTGTAGACGAGATCGAGCGTCGTAGTGCCCGCGCCGGCTTGCACGGCCTGCAGACCGTTTGATGGAGCGAGCGGCTGCGCGGCGCCGCCATTGGTCGCGAAGGTGCCGCCGGAGACCCAGCTCGGGACGCGGACGTAGAAGGTGAAGGCTTTGTCGGCGGTGATGGTAGTCGTGAGCGTGTCGGCAAAAGGATACATGGTGTCGACGTCGACTTGGACGTTATTGCCTAGGGGTAGCGTCGATGTCAATCGTCGGGTCGGTTGGGACGTGATAGCAATAAGACATACCATTGAGGGACGTCGACGTAGAAAAGGGACCGAGGTAGGCTTGAACAAGCGAGTTACCGTCGGGCGTGGTGACGAACGCGTTCGAAACGAACTTAGGCCAGCCTTGTGGGTGGTTCACCGTGCAACACGGGTAATTGGGCTCAAGCCCGAACACATTCGAGTACGGGCCATCCTGGGGGAAGGGGTTGCTGCGATGCCATCAGCCATCCCTCTCACAACACTGAAATTAATACATACTTGACCATGTTCTGGGCGGCGACCTGGTTCTGCTGCTGGAGGTATTGGCGTGACCACATGCTGCCAGTGAGCGTGCCCGGGAGCGCGTTGTACGCGATGCGCTCGGCGCGATCGAGGTACTTGATGTCACCGGTGACCTGGAAGAGGTACGAGCCCCTGGCATTTCCAACACATTCAGAATCGAGTGCAGGAGAGGGAAGACGCGAGTGTACTCACGAGAACATCGTCTCGACGACATCGCACAGCTCCGTACCACGGTGTGCATCCAAACCGGCGAGATACTCGTCTGCAGAGAATATGCCTGACGGACGGCCGTGGTACTGGAAGAGCCGGTCCCAGCCGTCGCTAGCGCTCTGCAGCACTATACAAGAACGCGATCAACCAATACGTCCCCCAAAGCCAATGTTCGCGCTTACACGACGTGTCGTTCGTAAACCGATACGCAACCGCCGCTGCCTTGACGCCCTCCGCAACGTTCACCCCATGCCACACCAGCGTGTTGTTGAAAGGGTTCGTCAACCCTTCCGTGGGGCCCTGCGGGAAATTCTGCTCCGAGAACACCTGATCCCATTGCACGCCCGTCGTCTTCAACTTGTTCATAAAGTCAAGCAACATCGCCTCGTTCCCATTCGGGTGATTCTCGTACAACCACTGCAGCGAGATGATAAACTCTTCCCAGCGCGCGTTGCCCCACTCCTCGAGGCCGGTGTTGTTGTTCTGCACCATCGAGTACGCGAGATTGACAAAGGACCAGATCTTGGGCACGTACGTGTCCGCGAGCGAGGGGTTGTTCTCGATCATCTGGATCGCGCCAAATAAGAAAAGATACCGCCCCCAGAGGTAGCGCGGCTTGCTCGTGTCGAACACCTCGGGCCCGAGCCAGCCCGTCGAGTCTTGGTTGTCGAACACGTACGTAAGGAAGTTGGTCGCTTGGGTTTGGAGGTCCGAGTCAGAGGAGCCAAGGACGAACGCGTTCGGGACAATGCCGTTGAACCAGTAGCTGCCAGCCTCCTCGAGGTTGGAGTAGAATGAGCTACCACCCGTCCAGTCACTGTCATGCACGCTGTAGAGTGAAACCAAAGGTCGAGTGACAACGCGTGAGCGTGGATTGCGGAGAGTGGAGTAGACGGGAGTACGCACTAGTTGTAGAACTGGCTCTGCTGGCCTGCAAGCCCGTTCGTCTGGACCATGACCTGGTCATGAAGCCACCCAGCGGGCTTGACTGCGCCGAGCGGGAGGTAGTTGTACGCCTTGGGAGCCACTGCGCACCCGAGTTCGTTTGTCAGCGAATATTCCTCATGGCGAAAGGAAGGGAGGGGAAGAGTTACGCACGAGGGCTCTGCGCGCTGGCTGCACGCGCCGCGGCCAGGAGAGCGAGGACACTGGTGACGGAGATCATCGCGAGTGTGGAATGGGGAAGGAGGGCGCAGGCCAACTGATGTCCAATTTAAGGGAAAAGGAAGAGCAGGGTGGGCAGCCGCTATGAAGATCAATTGGTCTCAATCCACTGCCACAATGCTCATAAGCATGGGCGGCAGCGGCTTTTTATACATACAGTTCAGAACGCTGAGACGTTGCCTCATCCTGCGTCTTCATCTGCCCATCTGCAGCTGCTCTCCTGCGCATCTGGCAATCGAATTGTGACCTGCGGCGTGTGCACCCCGGCCGTATGTGCGTTCACCAGGCCCAGCGCAAAACCCCATGGCACATCCTACATGGGGACTCTCCTCGTCCAACTTGTCACGGAATGACAGGTTGTTCCCAAGATTTGCTCAGGCGGGGGGCACGAGGTACGCGTTCCTGGAGTTCGGTATGGTGTCTTGCGCGACGCTGGCTCGGATTCGTTCGAAAGGCAACACGTGAGGGCGGTCGAGGAGGAGGGAGCGCGTGCTCGCGGTGTAATCTGACGATCACGCGGAGGAGAATGTGACGCTCATTGTCCGAGAACCTGGAGTGCTGTGGCTTGATCCTCCGATCCGGCCCTTATGCTGATTGCGGTGGTGTTTTTGTTATGAAGTAGTATGTTTGATTGACGCATAAGCGGCCCACATATCAGAGATGTCATTTGCTGTGTTTTTCTGCAAACGAAATGGGCGATGCGATGGAGTCGACAAAAAGGCTGGGCAAAGGGTCCGAGCCGAACGCCCAGGGTCACGAGCCTATACAAAAGGAGTATTACCCCTGAGCACCATCGATGGACTCGCCCTTCGCGCTGGCCCGTCACGGCGTCGACGACTTCAGTGAACTTTCATGAGCTTTCAGGGCCAAAAAGCTTGACGGGGTTCCTTCAGCTATCACTGTAGTCAAGAAGTCTTGCACGCGATCTTGTAATGCTGAAGCGCCAATGAGCAAGCGAGGTCAAGCAGCAACGGTGGCCAGCAACAAGGCACGAAGAGCCTCAGGGCATTTTCTCTCCCTGGCCTGACAATTCTGCAGCTGATCCCTATACCTAGGTTCCTTTCCCACCACACTTCCTCTCTGCCTTATTCAAGGCATACATGAGCATCTTGTGAGCATCATTGCAGTGTGGGTGTCTTGGTGGATGTTCAACCCAGTGCGTTCATCTTCTCGGTGCTCCCCGTCTGGGAGAACCACACAGCGATGCTCACTCAGATTGTCAATGGCGTCGCGCAAGATGCTCAGCATATAGCCAGCATGAGTAGCTCAAGGACTGTGTCATTACAACCTTGTTTGTACATGTGGGTCCCCAAGTCTTTTCGCTTGCAATTCGCCCTTCATCGACTCAGGGGCTGTTTCCTAAAGTTCGTAGTCTTTAGACGCTCGGGGATCTCGGACTTTCTTTCTCTGACCCATGACAGCCCATGACGCAGTTGCACAGCTACTTTGCGAACAATAGCCGCTCGTCTGTCATTCTTGCTTTAACAACCATCTTGGGCCCTCTTTCTGGTAGCAGTTGAGACAGCAGACAATGAACCTCACTTACACCACATCCTCGGGGACGCAGGTCGCAATTAGCGCGGATCCTCTTTCTGTCCAGTCCGAACTCATCCTCACTATCCTCCTCTATCCCATAATCAGCATCCTCACCAGATGGCGAGTCGAGTACTGTCCCAAGCAAGGCAGAGAAACAGTTCTTCCCTTGAATACAATACCCGCCAAAGAGGACACAGCTACGCCGGATGTTCAAATTGTTGTTGATCCCACCGCAGGGAAGTCTTCTTGCGATACCGAGCCAGCGACGGGGACGCCCTATAAGAGCAGACAATCCTTCTTCGAGATGGCAGGGAGAGTATGGACACATGAGGTGAGCAACATGCAAAACTGTTATTGTCTATTGATCCTGCTTATCATCGATCTTCACATAGCGATGGAACGGGCTCTACAAGGGTCTCCGTAAGCACACCAATCTTCTTATCAATATATGTGGTACTCATGCGTGATAAATACTTGGCTGTTGACTTAGCTCTCCTTTTGGTGTCACAGGCACTCTCAGGTTGGCTGCGTTGTCGCAACGTCGACCTAGCCGAAGTTCTCATGACGGAACAAATGAATCTATCTTGGGGTGTTGGCTTGAGCTTTTTCACCAGCATATTCGGCAGGCTTGCATGGTGGATACCACAAACAATTCTCCTTACACGGTTTGTCTTCCAATGTGTGATCGACACTACTGCTCATGCTCACTCTTCATTTCATTGGTAGCCTGATCGTTTCTCCAGAAACTGTCCCATTCCCGTTCTTCAAACCACGCTCTCTCATGACACCGACTGAGCTAGCATTTGCCGACGGCCATGGCTGGATCGCCATGTTTGTGCCAGGCCTCGGACAAATTTTGACTCCTGTACTTACCAGTATCTTCACGTTCTGGCAGCTTGCCTTTTTGCTTACAGGCGTCTTTCGGCGTTACCTCCTCCTTTCTATCTTTCCCCGGATAGACAACGTTTTCTTGAGCCTTGGCGTCGTGTTCTTTGCGCTTGTCGGAGGCGCATTGCTCGACACGGTGCTGTTAACGCCACTTGAAGTGGCAGCATGCCGTTTGGCTGTCCGGGCGGATCCCTTTTTCGCCAAGGACATAGTAGGGCAAGCACTCAAGGACCATCCGGAAACGCGCGATGCTCTTGAACGGTTGGAGAACGAGGCAGCATCACGGGCATACGTCAGGTACGTGTGGTCATATACTTTGTAGCATCGTCCGTTAGGCTCACCCACGTTTTCCCGCGTTTTGGATAGGCTGAGACAAGTACGATATGATCACCTTCGGCTGCGCCACTTCAGCACAATCATCTCTGAGGAAGGATGGGGTGCGTTGTACACTGGGTGGTGGTGGACCTTCTGGCGTTCGCTGGTTACGTACTAAGCAAGTGCAGGTGAAACGCAGGATATCGGTCTCAGGCGTCATGGTGTTGTTGATACGATATTGTACAATTTGTTACACATATGGCTCGTATGATCATGCAATAGTGGACAGAGAAAGCAGCTCTTGATAATACTTAGGGGCAAACCGTGTTTGTCCATATACAGACCCGATAAGATTACGCTGAGGTTGATCAGAACTGAACGCACACATACCATCAGCATGGGTACGTTCCGTCCCACTTGGTCGCACTATCCCAACGCCCTCGGCTGACACTGAACGACCTGCTCTTCTTGTTTCATACAATGCCTTCTATGACGACCGCGACTCCGCCTGGAGGCCTGGCACTCTGGCTGATCCCGACGCCCGATCAACACGCTTTTCTGCAGGACTTCGTCGAGAAACACTGCCGCCCCTCTTCGCGCGCAGGCCTGTCTCCCAAATCATACCCGCGACTCATCCCGCACGTCACACTCATAAGCGTGCCCACCAGCGTGCCCGACGCGCACGGCCAGCTCATCACCGTGGACCGGCTCAAGTCGTTCCTCCCTGACCGGGACCCTTCCTCCGAGCTGTCACCGGAGAGTCCGGGTCCGAGTCGCGACGGCCGGCTGCCGGGGAAAGTGCGCGCGGTGGTGACGAGCGACCACTTCTTCCGCTCGGTGTTGGCGGAGCTGGATGCGTCGCCCGAGCTCGTGGCGTACCAGCGGAAGATCGAGGCGCGTGTGCAGGCGGCGGGGTGGAGGGTGACTGCGCCGATGTTTCCGCACGTGTCGTTGGCGTATATCGCAGACGAGGACAGGGCGGAGCGGACGAGGTTGCTCCGAGAACTCCGGGGCGAAGGTCACGTCGTTGAGGTTGAAGGGGGTGGGGTGGAGCTGAGGGTAGGTGGTAGGGAGCCTCTGAGGACGTTTGAAGGAGCGGAGGTTTGGATCGTGGATTGTGACGGACCTGTTGAGAACTGGAAGACGGAGTGGTCGATACGATTGGATGGGAGTTGAGGGAGCTCCAGAGCTACCTTGTACCTTCATGACATTAGGAGACTTGAACTGACATATCAATTTACGAAATGCATAACATCAAGAACAGCTATCGAGTAAGATACGTTTGATGCAAATTGCTAGTGCAGTGCCGCAATGAATGCCAACTTTCGATGCCCGTTAGTGAAATGGAATGTCGAGCGTTGGCTACAAAATGACAACTCGAACAGCGTCTCAACCTTCTTTACCTTCACGATCTGTTACGACCTCTTATGAACACACACCTCTAGCCTATCCACAGACTATTTATCTTGTTTATCTGCATACGACGCACAGCAACATCTCAGGGAATACAAGGACAAGATGTTGATCAACCTCATAACCGGGATTCTTAGCTTCGTTCGCTACATCGTTGTAGCATGCGTTGCCGGAACCGCCGCTAGTATCCTCTGGCTCGCAGGTGCCCGGGCACCGCGGGTTACTGAGGACAAGGCCCATCATCACTTCAGACACAAGGTACGGACTGGCCGAGATGACAAGAGCATATTCTGACCCTAGGGCATATCATCGACATCCAACAGAAATTTGCAGTCATCGACAACATCAAGGCAGGATCTCTGGCACTCGGCGGCGCGAAGCCTCCTAACACGACTGTGGACTCGCTTTGGGATGCATTCCTCCTGACGCTCGAACCCCGTGCATGGGCGGGCCACCTGAATGTCGGCGTGAAGAGCGCGGTACACTATGCGCTCGGACAGGATCTAGCTAGTTGGCTGACGATCTTACCCCGCAATGTGAGCGTGTGTTTCGGCTTCCGTGGGCATGGACTAATACAGGAGTCTGACAGAAGTACCTTGACTTCATCCGGTCCGCCACGAGCAGCAACACCGACTTTCAGCCATCTGAGCAAGGAGAAAAGGGAGATAAAATCGAGTCTGCTGCCGAAGTACGGGCAAGATGCATCCAGGTCATCAAGGCAGGCACTGCGCGCAGGATACAGCTCCGGATGCGCAGCCTGTCCAGAGTCCCCCTTGTGCGTTCGCACTCTGCCCCTGGTGTTCCACAGATACAGAAGGTCGAGTCCCGCGTTCCGGAGATACATGCGGAGAGTACGCTAAGCACTAAGGTCGGCCTGGGTATCAGCGCCGTTCAGGGTATGAACGGGGCAGAGAAGGAAGCTTGGTGGCGAGCTCCAACTGCAGCACAGATGGCGGGCACAGACGCCAACGCGCGCTGGGCGAACTCGGTGCTGAGGAGAGATATCGCAGAAATGATCAAGTCCAGGGCTCAGGAGCGATTTGAAAAGGCTCAGGGCATCATTCGCGATCAAGATGAAAACACGGTCAGCGGCGAGTCTCGGGTACTCAACCTGGGCTACGATGGTGCAGGTTCTCCCGCAGCGCTTGCTCCTTGCAGCTCGGTGCCCAAGATTAACATCGAAGCACCATCGCCGGGGCCTCCTTCGGTTTTCTCATATGCCGAGGCTGTCAAGACCATGGCGAACGCACGGGCGAAGATTCCTTCGAAAAAGAGCAACCGAGTTTTCAGCGAGAGCAAAGGCAAGAACACTAGCCCTGAGCGCACAGATGAAGGCGAGAAGGAGAACAACCTCGCGTCGTCGGATGCCGGGGCAACACTGAGCTGGAGGCGAAAGGTGTCGCGTCCACCGGTGAAGACATCTTTATTTTCGGTGCTGCGTTCGGGCCAGAACATGCAGACGTCGTGGGATGGGGTTAAGCATGGGATGGGTGCGGGTGGATCCAAGTCGACAGTCCAGCTGCGCTGATGTAGTCACCTCGACGTTATAAAGTAGTTGAAGTAAGGTAGTTAGTGAGAGCATGGTTTAGCCGCTAAAGCCGATGTTTGACGTTGTGTCCTGGCCTGGGCTGGTCTCCAAATCAGAGTTCTGCCCCTGACACCATTCACTGAGGCCAGAATGTTCTGGCGCTCGTCCTCGTAAGCTTTCTTTTCCCTACGTTGTCCCCTCTCTAGCGCTCTCTCTCGGACTTGGGTCACTCGGTTGGGCTTTTGACTGCCATGCACATTCTTTCGGAACTCTGGTACTCTGTCCTTCTCTATCCGCTCTTTAATGTCCTCGTTCGTGCTCGCGCCGATTACTCTCCCAAGCTCTCTTCGATCACTGAGTGTGAACCTCTTGACCAGCCTGAGTGGTCAAGCGACAAACCTCGCCTCAGCACGATCGTAGAGGAAGACATTCTTTTTGATGTCAAGACCGAGAACGATGATGAGCTCATCGTTTCACAACAGCCGCAACCTACTCTGGATATGGAGAAGGGGCGCAAGTGGTACATCTTTGCCATGACGAGGCAAATCTGGGACAAGGAAGGCCTCGCGGGGTTCTACAAAGGCCTTGGTACGTTCACGTTCTTGTATTCGGCGAAGGGAGTTTGACTTTTTATTCACGTCAATCTGATGTGTAGCGCTCCTCATTCTTTACAAGCTTCTGTACTCCTTCACTGGCCTCCACGACCAATCGATGGTTGTTGGCGCCATGAACGCTGGCTGGGCGCCTGCTAGTATCGCATCAAATCTCACGTTGGCCTCGTACAAGCTCTGGCTGCAAGTTCCCCAGACCGTCTTTGTCGTAAGGTACGTGTTGCCTAGTTTTCGCTGCATTATATCGGACAGCTGCTCATCCCAGTTCCATCTAGGTCAATCACCTCAACTACACATATCCCGTGGTTCAGCCCGCAAGCCCTCCTCACTCCTGGTGAACGCTCGCACCCTCTCTGGCCCACGTTCTTCGTGACGATGTTCGTTAACCCGTCCGTCCTCGTCGCGCTCTTCTTCCGGATGTGCTATATCCTCGGTATGGCGTACGTCCGCTGCGCCCTCGGCGAGCTCGGCGAGTCCGTCGCAAAAGCATGGAACATCCCAGATAATCCGGCTGCCCTGGAGGGCAATGACAGGGCGTGGATGTACGCGCTTTTCGCTTGCTTTGCGGTTGTGTGGATCTTCACGTTTGTGGTGGACGTGCTTGTGCTTGCGCCGCTGGATGTGGCTACGGTTAGGCTGGCGTTGCAACGGAACACCTGGATCGAGGGTCCTGAGGAGGAAGACGCGTGGACGGCTGAGGAGGGCCGCATTGGGCTGCCGATGGAGGATGCTATCGTCAGGTACGTGTTGTGCTTACCCTGTGCCCATTGTCGTGACTGACATTTGTTTGTGTAGACGTCGTCCCGAGCCTTATGATGGTCTGAGGGACTGCCTGAGAAAGATACGCCAAGAGGAGGGAACTGGTGTGCTGTACCGAGGGTGGTGGTGGACCTTTGTCAAGGCCATCTCCATGTACACTTGAAACGGACATGTGTAAAACGTGGTTTTTCTTTATTCTTCAAAGTTTATATATACGCGGACTTTTCTCGGTTTCAGGGACTCTTGCTCGTTCTCATAGGGTTTGCGCTTGTGTTTGCGGTCTTGCTTGGGTTACATTATTATAGGCTTACGTTCTTATAGGACTTTCGTAGTGACAGTAGCTCAGTGGTGTATTTGCTCGGTATAAACACAATGAAACTACAAATGTAGTAAGCTAGATTTGATCAGTCAATGGGAGATAGGGGCTTTTGGGCATGTGCCGGTGAGGAGGCGTCATCTGCGTGCACATCCCCTTATTACCGAACCTCAGCCCTCAGCTCATCGCAGAGTCCATCGTGCTCGCCATCCCTTTCCATCGTCAACGTGCTTAAAGCCAGGCATGGTACCCAGCGCAGAAGAGGTCGAAGAGTACTTTCGCTCCCTCGAGCGTTATGTCGAGGACACCGTCTCATCTGCGGCTCCCAACATGCCCAACGCCCGCGAGGCCTTCTCCCGCCTCTGGACCGACATCTCACGCTTCGGGCCCCCGGGATGGGCATCTCTACCCGACATCCCTGTTCCGGGTCCGTTCAAGGTCCCGCCACCGCCGCCGCCTCCGCCTCCGCCCAAGAGCACCCTTGAAAGTGCTGCAGGTTGGGTGTCTGACCATAAGGTTCTGTGTGTCGGTGCGCTCGTAGGTGCAATTGGCGTCGGTACCCTCGCTGGTTACGGTCCGTTTGCTTGGACGTTGAAGGGGCGGAGGAGGGCACGGGCGACGGGCGCGGACCGAGATAAGGAGAAGCGGCGAGTTGTCGGTGTGTAGTGCATTTGCCTCAAGGCTCGTGTATGCTGACTGTCCTTCTGTAGTTGTGCTCGGTGCAGACCACCCGTTGGGCTTCCCACTCGTTGCCGAGCTCGAGCGAGCCGGTTATGTGGTGATCGCATCCGTCTCGACACCTGCTGCTGTTGATGCGCTCGAAGGCGCCTGCGGTGGATTTCTTCGTGCACTTGTGCTTGACCCCAACGAGGTACGCCAAACTCGCGATTGATGACATCGACTTACTCATTATTTGCTTGTTGCTTCAGCCCGCAACGATCCCTGTCTTCCTGCGCTCTCTTGCATCAACGCTATCTCGCCGGTTCCCGCTCACCTCTGCCGGCGATCCCTACGCACCTTCGCCTCACCACCCCGTCCTTTACTCCGTTGTTTCACTCCTCACTTTGCCTTCCTCCATCATCACTCCCAACATTGAAGCCTCGCCCCACGCACCGCTAGAAGCCCTTTCTCTCCAGTCAGCTTACATCCCCCGCCTGCTCGCCTCTCACGTCGCACCCGTCCAAGTGCTCCAAGCTCTCCTACCGCTCCTCCGGGCCGATGCTGTTCGCTTCCCGTCTGTGGGTTCTTGCCCGCTCGTCATGTGTGTCCCTGCACCCGCGGGTCGCATTGGGCTTGCTTTCGGTGGTGCAGATGCCCTCATCGCCGCTGCAAACGTGCGCGCTGCGGACCTGCTCCGGCGCGAGGCAGCTGCCGCAGACGGCATGGGCCGCGTCAAAGTCATCACCATCGATGTCGGTGCTGTCGCCCCTCCCCCGGGTGCATCTGATTCCTCCGCTGAGACTGAGGAGGCGATCAGCACGGACGACTGGACCCCATCGGAGCTCGCCGCCTATGGACGCGCGTTCACTGCCTTTGGTGGGTCGCAGGCATCTGTGCGGAGGCCGTCTGATGTCCGCGTGTTCGTCGACGGTGTCCTGAGCGCCGTAAGCGGCGGCGCGCGCACCCACCGCGCGCGTTCTATGCCCTTGGTCTTTGGACTGCCACTCGGCTTGTGGTCAGAGCGCTGGCTTTACTGGTTGCGCGGCGACCGCTTTGCGCTGGGCGCAGGTGCGGGGACATATTCGGCTGCCAGCGTGTTGCCTTTGTCGATACTCGACACGCTGCTCAATATCCCGCACGCCCTCGCAAAATTTCGTAACAGACTGACGGCCGCGGCGCCGTCTGTCACTCTGCCGGGTGAGGCCTACCCTGCGCCTGGTGCACCCTCCGCTTCTGCTTCTCGCACAAGTTCATACCAGGCTGCGCCGGTGGCAGCGCCGTCGCCCGTGCGCCCCACAAATGCCAGCCTGCTTGGCTCCGTGCTCAGGAGCGCGCACGACGACGCCAGCGAGCCGCTCTCTGACCGGGATGCGGGTGAAGACGTCCACGAGACGGGCTCGGAGGCGGACGTGGAGAGCAACGACGGGGATGGCGTCAGCATGAGCTCCGGCGTGGGCACTGTCGAGAGCAGCTGGGTCAGCCTCGACTCTCGCGGGGCCCACCCGTTCGTTGGAGGCGAGCGGAACTCGTGGGCTCAGCTCTGAGATCCGAGGTTTGAGCCGCATACTTCTGACGTTTCATTTGATTTGGAAAAGGTGCTCTCCAAATGGCTTACTTGATGGATTAGAATTCTCGTTGGGCAACGTTTTGCTATTTACGACTTCGTGTATTATTTCTAGTATCCTCTGCTCTATTTCTGTGTCTGTATAGCTTTAGCTTGCCCCTGCTCTTTCTCATGTATCATAAAATACATTTCGTCTCCGCTCATTGTTATGGTAACATATACGTCCATTCATTCGCGATAATTGACTCCTAGGACACAGCCACAAAGTCGAAGTCGAAGTCCGGTATCTTTTCTTCCCACGGTCTTTCTCTTCCGTTCATCGATCCCTGGAGTTCTTCTCCGTTCCTACTACATAACCTTTTTCATCACTTTTATTCAAAACAGTCTGAGTGACGCTTCTGATGCTCTCATTAATCATTGTTCACCTATCCTTCCATAGAGCTCCGTACAGTTCAACACCCTTGATCATCGATCATCTACCGTCCCTGTTGCACGCAAGGTTGCACGACCTGGAGTGAGTCGGACACTATTCGCTCAATCAACTTTCGGTTCGGAACGTAGGTGCTGCTACTGAGGTCAATGGAGAAATGCCGTCCCGCTAGTACACGACACTAGATGCGATATGCCACGTTGCGACATCTCCACTTCCTTGGCTTTATTCGGATTCTTGCTTCCTTCTGCACGTATACCGATGTCTAGTATTCATTACATGAGTTATAATACGCAGTGAGAAACAAAACACGGCTACGCATACGGACTGGATAATAAGCAGTTGATGCGATGAGTATTATATACACCAGCAAGTGAGTTCGAATGAGCGGGAGGGATATTAGTGAAGAGAGCGACAGATATCCCAGTACAAAGTGGTGGGAGGTAAGTTGATGTTTATGATCGAAGGAAACAGATGAAAACTGCTCTACGCATGCATGGGAAGGCACGTAGTCATGAAACATGCTGATGCTGATGAAGGATTCACGGAGGCGACGAGGCAAAAGACAGTGAAAGACGCTTAAAGACCGCGAGGTTGGCGTGTAGAGATGCCACGATGTTAATATTTCAAGTAAGGCCAGCAATGGTTGATGTAGTCGAAGGCGAGGATGCTGGCGGTTCATACAGCGGCAACTGCATAGACCAGTTTATCTTCTCCTCTCCATTCGGGTGGAACAGTTGCGAATAAGGAGGCAGCCTATTTGTGTACGCAGCACCCTTGTTCATCCCCATCCCCACACCCACCAGCTGCTCCAGCCCTGCCCCCACGTGTGCAACGACAGGGGGCAACAAGGGCGGGATCAAAGTCTGGATACGTGGGTCTATGTGTAAAGGCGTGGCACGCACAAAGTTGAGCGGCACAGAGAATTGCAGACGTTCTGCGGCGACAATACCATATGAGTCTGTATACTGAACGCGAAGGGCAAGATGTAATAGGTGCTGGACTGTAAAGAGTGGTGTGTCTTCGCTGGGACGAGCCCCGCGTAAGCCGGCCCAATCGCTTTGATATGGCTCTTGTAGAATGGGAATATGCATGTCGAGCACATACCAGTCCTCGGGATCGGATTCTGGTAGCGAACTGGGGGGAAATGTAGATGACCTCGGTAGCGCACCTTCGCGTTCCGGATGGAGAGAGAGAGACGAGGGATGCCGAACGAAAACATGTGTATTGCCCCCAACATTGAACAATCCGGACTGATCCAAAGGCAGGAGAGAGAACGTTCTTGTGACTGTAGACCGAAAGTGCGCAGGGGTAATGACAAGACCAGCGTCAAAAAAGGAGGCCAGCGAATGTGTCTGCCGCAATGGAAGATAAGGTGGTTGGTATGAACATGGTGGGACAGGCCATTTAGCAGCCTCAATCTCATTACGCGGCATAGTATTTCTGTATAACTTCGATCAGCGAGAGGTTGTGGAGTGGTGAGTGGGTAAGTCCACACCTAAAGAACTCCGTTTGCTCAATGTCTACATTCACCTCAGTAAGTTGCAGTCGCGCGCGGAATCCGTCCTCGAGGTCAGTCGCTCTTACGCGCAACTCGATGGGAAAAGATCCGCCTTCGAACGACACAGGGCTTGGCACCAGCGCACCGACCCTCACTTTGCTTAACACTACAGGGGGAATCCCATGCCGGGGGCTCTCCATGCTTGCCCGCTGAGCATCGACGACAAATGCTGACATGGGAAACGCCGCACAGCTGTCCTCCATGCGGGGCGGATCCACGTAGCGTGCTACCACGATCGGGCATTGAGGTGCCTCTACAATGTTGGTTTGCCCGCCACCAAAAGGCAACGTCATGCAGCTCGTGATTGCAGTCATCCATGATGACGGGCCCGCCGTAGGTGCGCTGCTACATTCCTCCCCGTCGAAAAAAGATGCGCTTGCGTAGAGTGCGTAACGAGTTCCCGCATCGCCATGGAAAGGCGACGGGCTTCCCCATGAAGAGGTTTCAGGCAGCCACCCAGGTATCTGTAAGTCAAATACGAAGTGCCATATGCACGTCTTCTCCCCGCCCTGTGTTGCGTTGGAAAGCTGAAGAGGTGCTCCAGAGACAAGTTCACGCGTTACTAAGCAGAGTCGCACAGCTCCGTACCCCGTTTCTGGAGTAATTGATTCTTGCCGACCTTCAAAAGTGACTATGAGCGATTTCAGAATATGTCGGGTTGGCGAACGACGTGACAGAGGCCAGGAACTTGGATTGATCGTGATTGTGATGCGACCCGAGAGCGAAAATGACGTTCTGAAAAGGAGAAGTATGCTGGCTGAGACCTGACAACAGCGGCATTTCGGTACAAGACTTACGATGCATCTGGAGGGCCGTACATATTCAGGCTGTCAGAAGACGGTATAACTTCCAAAGAACAAGGCATATATGGCTAAGGAATGATGAAACGAGAGAGAGAAGAAAAATAGCAGGTCTAGGGAGCGACAGCGTTCAGGCGGACGGGAAGGCCCCTTGGACGACCCATCAGCTTTTATCAAGCATGGAGGCGGACAATGGCTACAAAACTGGGCAATGGCGCGCAACGCTTCGTTCATCCAGCTGATGCTGTCTCGGCAGAGGATGTGACCAGGTCCACTGAGCAGCATATGCGTGCAGATCGCCTTTGTTTCATTACCAGGAGCTGCCTGAAGCAGCGGACAATGGAGGGCGACACCTCGGCGTCTGTACGAGCACAATGGATTAGGTACCTAAGAACACTCACTCACGCTCCGTATACAGATAACATGTAGGTAATCCACCCCGCAAAATCATATCTCGAATCTAACGAGTAACCCCTGATCAACATTAGTGGGCGACTACAAGAAATGGGGTACGGAAGTTCGGGACGGGGACGGCGGGTCAAACGCACTAATGTCATGAGTCCTTGCCATACGTTCTCGGATCAACGTTTGCGTAGCAATACTGCAATGTCCAGCACTGGAAGGTGTTTGCGTTCATGCAAACACCTTCGAGACCGCTAGGACATCCTCGTCTCTCTTGCGCGCCTCCTTCCGTTTGCTACTCTCTTCCTCCGCGTCCTTACGGGCACCATATTTCATACCCTTTTCTTGTCGTTCCAACCTACGTACAGCAGTAGGTGTAATGAATTCTGAGAACATGGGGTTAGCGTTGTGACGACGCTGATCGGCAGAACATACCTGGGTTGGAGTACACGGTGGCGCCATGGAAAGCACCTTCGAATATCCGGATTGGCGTGAGGACAAAACGGGGACCAATCTCTACTAGAGAGGTCTGAGGAGGGCCGTTCGGCTGTAATGGGTCCTTCTCCATTATCTGCGCGGGCAATGTGAATTTCTCTTACAGGACCACTTGATAGCACTGACCTGGAAATTCCGGAACCATATTTTGTTATCGAGAATCGAAAAGGAGAGGATGTGATCTATGAATGGCTTTGCTCGTCTGGCTTGTGGTGGAACACCAAAAATCTGACGACCCATCAGCTTGAGTGGACAGACAAAAGAAGCACAAGACACACATGCGTGAAAAGCTCCTTTGTTAGTCTCCCCCATTCCGTGTCCTCGAATGCTTTATCAAAGCTAAGAATCCCCCGGCTGCCCTTGAGACAGTTGCCAGTCATTTTGAGTTCGTCCATGGTGTGGACGTTTTGTACGTGCATCTTGATGCTCGGGCCATTGGGCGTCTTCGCAGCCCACAAGTAAAGGTCTTCGTGACGCCGAGCCTCAAAGTAAAGCGTGTTGTTACAGTTATTGAGATCGGCAAGCTCAGGAAGGAGATGAAGCTGAGACTTTGAGTCAAGTTTGGAATCTTGGCACGGCGACTCAGAGGTTACTCTGGGACTTTATGCATACGAAAGATACTCACCCTTCTTTACATGTGGTAGAAGTGCCTCCAGATCGTTCATGAGGTGTCTCATGCGGTGTGTGATCCCCCGCGAAGACAACAAGAGTACGCGCTGCTTGTTGCGCTTCTTCTTAGGCTGGATCTCCGTTTCGTCGACATCCATGTCGTCTGCCTTTCTCTTCCCTTTTCCCACTACGTGTGCCTTGTGCGCGTTGGACTTTTGAGCTTTGAGAACGGACGCCATAGCTTCCCCAAGTATTGACGAACGCGGATAACTCGTAAGTGCCCAAGGTAAAAATCACGGCAATCGGATTTTACGAATATTATATTACGTAATAATCTTCACCTCCACAGCGTGTATCCCTATCAGCATGGGTACATGGGTCCAAAGTAGAGACTGTAGAGTAGAGCGCAAGAAAACGAATATGTTTTTGACTAAGAATACACGGGCAAAGCATTGATGCAACCGACAAGCACATAAAATCGCTTCAAGACAAATGTTGACGATCATCACCCACAAAGACGCCCCTTACGCCGTCTGGGCCCGCAGCTGCTTCTGCTTTTCTTGCTCCAGACGCTGCAAGAATTGTAAGCATGGCTAGTTGGGATGTGGTAAAATCAGCTCACATGGTAAAGTAATTGAACAGCCATTTGGATATTCGCGGGCTGGCCGGTGATGACGACTAGACGTTCTCCTTCACCTCCAGAGGGAGCAGGGGCACCGTTCATACCGACGCCAACAGCACCGGGTTCCATGATTTTAATTTGTGAAGCGCTCATGTGCCGTATCTCGTTGATTTTGCTTCCACCTTTGCCAATGATGCAACCGACGAGATCGTTGGGGATGTATATTTGCTGTGTTTGGAGCTGTTGAGGGGGATTGGGACCACCGGGACCGCCGGGACCACCGGGACCAGGAGGACCAGGAGGACCACCGGGACCGCCAGGACCGCCGGGACCGCCAGCGTATGGCTGAGAAGACGAGTATCCTGGGACGTAAGATGACCCAGTGTACGGTGGCCTGCGAGTGTAACTGGAGGGCCGATAACTTGAGTTTCCCGAAGATGGGAGCCGCTCATTGGCCTCGATGAGAATATTGCCAATATAGTAAGTGGCGATATGAATGGCGTCCGCAACACCTGCCACACTGAGGACACGCTAAAATTCCGCCAGATGAATGACAAGCTGTGCATATATCATATGATGGAACGAACCTCTGTAGACCCAGGCAGCATCCCTTCGCTCGCATTCAATCTCGCTCCGCTGGCATCTTGGATTTCCTTAATCTTCGAACCTTGCTTGCCGATGACGGAGCCCATACGAGAATTAGGAATCATAAACTTGATGGTGACTGCGCGGCTTCCGGGGACAGATGGGACGTCGAAAGGCTCGTCATTGATTCTTCGGACTATTAGTCCAAACGCCTGAAAGTGGGGTTCATATATGCGCCAGTCTATCGACATGTATTGGGAACTGACTTTGGAAACGGCATCCAACGGGCCGCTGACGTTGAGAATACGCTCTGGGTTCCCAGGTATGCTCTCAGAAACAACGACGCGTGCGCCGCTCTTCTCTCGAATTTCGTTGACGTGTGTGCCGCCCTTACCGATGATGATCGACGCGTCCTGGGTGACGATGAGGCAACGCATGTGAATCATGGCGGAAGCTGGCGCGTTGGGGTTGGTGGAAGCAGAAGGAGCTGCAGAGGTGGTGGCTAACGATCGCACGGCGTCGTCGGAGCCGTCCTCTTTTCTGGCCGAGGACGCGGGATTGGGGGAAGGAGTAGACGCGTTGGTGTCTGCTGTGTGCGCGAGACCTTCGGCCATTATTACATCGTGATTCACAGACGCAGAGCCTGTGTCCTGGTGATTCTCAGCACGTGAATCATTCGAGGCTGAAGCGCCGGTGTTGGCACGCTTATGCTGTTTCTTCTCGTCGCTGTCGGAAGGAGACCTGGAACGCTTGCGGGTCTGATCAGCTTCTGCCATGTCCAATTTCAGTTCAAAGTCCTGTGGTCAGAATACGGTCTGGGAATGGCTTGATAGGGTATTATGTGTGACTGGGATAAGATGCGGACGGACGATAGGTCTGATGGAACCGAGGGGGGATGGTAAGGATAGAGTATGGACGTAAAGGGAGGCGGCATTTGCAGAGCCAGAGTACGTACCAGCCTAGTGTGTCGTTCAAATACGAAGCTAGAGAGCCAGAGACGGTCTGTCGACAAAGAGGTCAAGGGCAGCGATTGAAACGGTGTACAGCACGTTTTGTAGTCGACGACGACAAGTAAAGAGGTATATTTACGCGGGGCGTCTACTGGCTGGGCGTATGTGCAAACAGAAGGCAACACCACAGCCACTTTACAACCTCCGCCACCCCTAAACTCCCCAGACAGAGGACACACATGGCCACATAGGACCACATCCCCAGAGTTTGACCCGAACATGGCGAGCAGTACTTGATGAAAGCCATGCTATTTCCAGTTCCCAACTTGGTTCCGGGGTGCTTCCATCCCAGCCACTATCTTGATAAAGCTGGTCCATCGCTTTTCCCATGCGGCCATAGCCATCTCTTTTTCGTGATCGGACAGCATTGAGAACTGCCAACAGTATCTGAGTGTTTCTACTCAAATGTTTGCAAGCGATACGTCGTACCGTGATGCTGTCTCTTGCCATCTGTCCCAATGTGAGTAAACCAGTCACCTCGCTTGCCATTAAAACCTGTTTATGTGATGAGCTGGTTGAAGAGATACAGCTCCAGGCATCTTCAAAGTTTCCCACCTGGAAAAAATCAAAGGAGAGACCCATGCTGTTGAAAGGCGCGGGATCATCCGAGCACAACACCACAGGAATACCATTGTTAATCAGGATTGGTAGAGGATGCATTGGCATTGACCCCGTCAAGCGCTGGAATGAAAGTCGGGCGCCAATTAGTCCGCACAATGGACGAGCGCGCGACCCTTTACCAGTATTTCATTTCTGCTCTCGGGAGCATGAGAAAGATACTCTCGAAGATGGTATGAATACGCACGAAATAGGGCAGACCTCGATGGCAATCTGCCGTTCTCTGCATATCTCCATAAGTTTCGGATGTTTGGCCAATGAGAATCTGATTGGGTGGCATGAACATGATTCTCCATGTTTTCAAAACCATCAATATTGGAGCCGCACCCGTGCCCAATCCGCTTAGTGTTCAGCAATATTGCGTCGTAAAGGTTCATGTCAGCCTTGGTGCCATCGCCAAGAGTCTCTCCAGCATGGAAGAGGAAGGGTACATCAACGCCAGCATCTCGTTGACGATCGACAAACCGTAATAACACTTCTGCGTGTTCAAGCAAGCTAGTGCCCAAATCCTCAAAGCCAACGAGATCAAAGCCTATTTATGCAATGGGCTTAGCTCGCAATAGTCTCCCTGTCGGCCTGGCATTCATTACCAGCAATAAGATCGGGAAACTCTTTCTTCAAAGAAATGCATTCCTCGGTGGCATCTATCATTTCTTCCTTGGAGATTGATCTCATCATGTTGTAGATGACCTGTACACTGGGTCAGATGGTCAGGTTGTTGATGTGTGCGTACGATATCCCGACCTTCAGCCCTGTAAACTCGTCGTCACGACCTTGGGCTGCTAGCTCAGCTTTGGTTTCCTTGATTAATCGCTCAAAGATGCGAAGTAATTCCTTAAGCTCTAGATGGGTCTTCGCATCTTCCCCGAGGATATATCTGACTGCCGGTAAGAAGGTGGATCTCGTATTTATGAATCAAATAAACATTCAAACCGAATGACGAAGGCTGTTCGCACTTCAATATAAGAAATACCATCCCGTATGGAAGACCTAATGAATTCGCGCAGGTACTCCGTGAGTATGGGAATGAACCTGATAATCGGCTACAAAAGATTTGAGCTTGAACGCATGCGACAATACTACCTACGTACATCCGTAATCATGAAGGTGGACCCAAACTTCTTCCATATCTGCGGAGGTTTTGTGAAGATTAGCATCTTTGGTGTGTTGGAACTGTGCCTACTAAATCAGCAGTTCTGTACGTCTCATATGCCTCCCCTGGGTTGATGGTGAATATATCAATGAGCCACTTGTCGAATCCCTCAGGTCCACCAAGGGTAGGATCGAACATCTTTCGCGCCGTTTGGATAGAAACCCAGGTGTTTGGGGTATAGAGATCGTCTGTGATGCCCGGTCCTCCTGAGTACTCTTCCACAGGAAGAGGCTTGAACTCTGGTGTGGCGGTCTTGATAGAACTCGCGTTGACAACGCAGGGAACGCGTATGTGAATGGCGCGATGCTGTAATGCAAGATGTAACAGGAACTTCGCGTCCACTGTGGCGTTTTGGTGCACATGTAGCAGCGCGCCCTTGGGCATCTACTGGCATCAATATCAGCGAATATAAAACACACGCCCTAAGATGTTGACGTTGCCTGTCTCAGAATTTCATAGAGTTCTGTCTTTACAATCACACTCTTTCCTGTCACATGCCTCCGTTAGAAACAAACAGGCACGAATTCACCACCATCGTACCGGTAAGGAAATCCATGCCCGGAAAGGCCTTTGGAACGCCATCGTGTTCCTTGCTCCAGATTGTTTCAGCCTCGCGTGCGCGTATGGCGCGTACAACACGGTCTGCTTTGACCTCCACATCAGTAAAGCTTCCAGCACGAACATGATCAACCCGCAATGCGCGATCTTGAGCAATAAGCTGCGTGCGCTGCTCTTTGTAGTCCGCGAATGAGGCCATCATGGAAGGTCTGCTGAGAGAGAATTCGAGACGTGTCAAACACAGTGATGGACGTGTGAGGACGTATTTGAGGGTGGACCCAATATTAGTACAGGATACTCGGCTCCGAGGTAACGTGTCGCCCCCCGTCAATATGTAAGTTCGTTGGCTTGACTCGAGCGGTCAATCCACCAATCATAGACAGTGATGATCCTAGGGTGCCGGATCCCGTACACTATACCAGCAGTACACGTTAGTAAACGTTAGTATCGCACAGGAAAGATCTATGGATATCCCATTATTTGCTGTATATTTGCAGTGTAACGATAACCTGTTGGTCGTGACCAGGTACCTCCGAACACCCAAAGTAAAGTATCTCACCATGTATAGAGTCAAACCACGCCCCTTCTGAATCCCTCATAACGTTCTACAACGTTCTGATTCCTGAAGCTGTCGCATGATAGCATCCGTGTGTCGGACGGGCACGCACACCATTGATATTATGCTGTCGTGAACCAGCACCAAGAGTGGCTATTTCACTGCAGTTGTCACTTCATGACACAGCTCAGGAGGAAATATGTTCCTGGCGTTTTCCAAAACAATCCACGGGGTTTCAAAGGCGATCTCACGGAAAAAGAAAACGTTTTGGATTTGTAAACTGGAAGCGCCGAATAACCTGGACCGCTTGCGTCGAGAGCTCGAGGGGCTGTGTGGTAATCTCGAATATAACCAACACAAAGCATGGTGACCTGTGCAACCAAGAGTCCCCTCATTCCAATTCTGGACGTCGAGGCCGGTAGGGTGACATTGACCCTAACCCTAGTGTAGGTCTCCTTGCAATGAACGCGTTCTGGCATCTCGCGCTTTGACGCGCACCGCTTGGATCAACATACATACACCCGCGACTCTAATCAAGGAGTGTAACAGATACATACCCAGCAATTAGCGCTCTAGCACTCGCAGATTACCAAACATGTCCTCAGACGACGACCTGAGTAAGCTCAATATATTCTTGAGCCACTGATACCGCTCACGTAGGGCAGACAGCTTTGAGGACGGCCCAAAGGCAAAGGGGCGCGTCCCTATTCGAAAGAGACAACGCAGTGCTTCACCAGGCCCAAGCACAACCACAAAGAAGCCCCCTTCTAAGGCTAAGGCTGCCCCTATCGCTGTTGACGATGACGACGAGATCATGGCAATAGATCCTCCAGACCATAAGAAGTCCCAGAAGCCACCCTCTGCTAATGGCGTCAAGAACGCTGCAAAGGGCAAAAAGAAGGCCACACCAAAGTGCGCGTGTTAGACCAGGCCCTTTGACTATTTAACTGACCCAGCCTCTAGCGCAGAAGTACCGCAAGCAGTTGACGAAGTTAGTGAGGAAGATGCCCCTCGGAAACCGTCCAAGCACATAAATGGCATAGTTGACACCAGCAAGTTGAAACCGCGCAACGGGGTTCATACCGCAAAGGAGCCTATTACAGCAAAGGAGTTGATTGAGCTTTCCCAGCTCAGAGATCGAGAGCGGGAGGTACGCGTTTACCTTCTCATCCGTATGGATATTACCCAACAGCTGCTAATGTTTCGCTCAGTTGACAAAGGACCTGGAGAAAATACTCTCAATACGGAAAACAGAAGCGGAAAGTCTATCACAACAGATGCAGGAACGATACGATGCTCAATTAAAGAGTAAGTCCGCACGTCCTTCTTGCAACCACGAGGGAGCTCACCCTCTCCCACAGTTCAGGAGGACCTAATCAAAGAGCTCACGTCACAACTGGCTCGTGTGGATCATCTCACCAAAACTGGACAAACCGCGGCTGTCCAGTTTCTGACGCGGGAGGCTGCTGACGAGGAGAAGAGAGGTGCAGAGGAAGAGGTAACTCGGCTGAGAGAGGTCATCAAGCAGAAGGATAGAATGCTGGTAGAGAAAGACAAGAAGATTGCTGAGCTGGAAGAGTCTGGTATGCTCGAATTATCATCGCCTTTGCCCCGTGGACTGATTGCATTTCGTAGCACTCCAAATTCGCCGAGAGCTTGACACGGAGATTGCTCACTCCAAAGCACTGCAGGCCAGCAACAATCGTGCCGCAACTGCATCATCCGCCGCCGCTAATCCTCGGAAAGTGTACGGCACGGACGACCCAAAGAACGCGGCAGTCATAAAGCTTTACGAGGAAATCACGAATCTGCTGGTCGTGAATGTCAAGCATGAACCGAACCAGGATCCAACAGTACAAAATCCGGATACCGTCTTCACGTTGATATATACGTGGCAAGAGTCAGCTCGAGATGACGAGGACGAGGAAATTACAATGCAGAAAAGTGCGTCAAGTACTGACCTTGCAGACCATTACTAAATCGCACATGCAGGCATCAACTTTATGCTCCGTCTCTACTATGGGCCTCCTGATAGCGAGCCAGGGGAGGAAAACCAATCAACCGAATCAGAAGATCGCGCTCGTTATACTCCGTTGCATCTGGATCAGGAATCTCAGATATTCGTTGAAAGACTTGAGTTCCTCAGCGGTTCATTTACGTTCCCCGCTTCTCAACATGCGCTCTTCTTTAATACACTTGCAGAGAAGGTCGGGAATGCATACAAGGCTGAAAAGGGGATCTCAGTTCAGCAACCCGAGGAGCAACCCGAGGTGGTAGACTTGGTGGACGATGACGATTAACGGCTTTCATCTTGCTTACGCGAGGCGGCGATTTTCATGCTTGATTTCGAACTGACTGTATCATAGGTTACAGCCTAAGTTAATTCTGAGCGCCTCATATTCCTGATTACTTGGCAATTTTTGTGTAGCATACTCTACATACAGTACATTCAACTCTCTAGTGGCAGTTCCATACCCGCCTTTTCCCATACCCTTCGAGCCTGTTTGTTTCCTGATCTTACGGCACACTGCAAAGCTACATTGGTGAAGCCAGCATCAATCTCGAAGCCACTGAGGTTAGCGCCCGCTGCCACTAGTAAGTCGACGATAGGTCCATGACATTGACGTGCCGCCTGGAGCAGTGGTTGGTGACGCAGCGCGAGACGAAGGCATGTCACATCACTCACATAGTACAGAGCAGTATGCCCAAGGGTGTCTCTAAGATGAACTAGTGCACCAGATCGTAGCAACAGTTCTGTGCACTCAGTGCTTCCATTCAGAGCAGCAACGTGCAACGGCGATCTTCCACTTCCAGGTTCTAAGCAATTGATTATTCCTCCGGGTATAGCCAGATCGGTCACATCTCGTTCTTCCAAGTCCAGCGCTGCAGTCTCGAGGCAGAATTTGAGAGACTCTAAGTGATCCTTTGCTGCCGCTAGATGGGCCAAGAAGGGTAAAAGAGCAGCCTCAGTCGTAGCAGCTTCAGCAGCAGTCCTAGTCCATGGTGCGGGAATGTCTTGCATTTTTTCGCTGCTCGAAGAAGGGGAAACCACGATTTGAGGGGTATCTCGGTTGAAAGACGATGTTGTCACTAGGTGAGTGAGGATGTTGTGCATGATCTCAGCATCGCCTTCAACAGACGGTTTCGCGGGGACGGAGTGCGCTCGGCGGGTGAGCTCTCCTCGCAAGGGCTGCGCGATGAACGTGCGAACGTCCTCCACCGTCAGCTCTGGTTTGCACAGCAGGTAGCTGAGCTTGGTGAGCGCACACTGGCCGGCAACTTGTTTGTAATCAAAATCGACGGGTGTTGAGAAAGCAGCATACCTCTGGTGTCATGTCTCCACCGGGGATCACACCGACCTGCAATAAGGTCCTACCAGTTTCATATGCATCGGATACTGATCCCTTAGCGCATTGAGATATTGCCACGATGATGACACCTCGCGCGCACGCTTCTTTGAGAGCCTCCATGAGATCCGTTCTTTGTGGCGCGTTTCCGGCGCCGAAGGTCTCAAGGACAACGCCGTGCACAGGAGGCATAAGAAACGCCCTCACGGTCGCCGCAGTGATGCCTGGAAACAAGCGCAGAGCAGCTGTAAAGCGTGAGATCGCGAGTCCAAAAGATTCGTTAAGCATGGAACCACTTACCGACATGAGGGCTGAGGTCTCAAGATTATCGTGAACGCAAATACATGACAGATGGTAGGACAACCTACTCTTATGTGCTTTGAAGCGTCTAAGGCTTGTCTGTCGGATAACATCGTTCCAGTTGACCTCAATGTCAATGCCAACTGAAAGAGGGTATCGTTATCGTGCACCCTCCCACAGCGGCAGAGGGAGTTACCGTTTACGAGCGGCGGAAAGTTCGGGCTATGGAAAGCATTGAGATCGTTTGAAGATCCCTTGGACACCCTGTTTCCTCGGAAGAGCGTATGGTTGAAGTACAGGCTACATTCTAGGGACTGTTAGTCCATTTCAACCCAATCGAAAAGGAATGTACCAGGTATAATGAAACTTCCGGCAATTGTCAATGCTCCCAGGAGATTGTCGACTGCATCATTGCGCAGCTGAGAGAGGGGGATTTGAGCTCCGGTCAAAATCTAGGTCACCGTTCGAGCTATATTCCCAACCAGAACGCGAGTGGTTAAACATACCACCGTCTTTCCCAGATCTTCTAACAGAAAACTGAGCGCACTGGCGGTATATGCCATAGTATCTGTCCCATGCAGGATAACGAAAGCATCAAACACGGAGTAGTTTAACTCAACCTCCGTAGCGATGCGAATCCAATCTGCCCTAGCATGCTGTGGTTAGGGAACCAGAGCATAATGTTATGAACAGGCTCGGTTACCAGATATCTCAATGTTGCTACTATCCAACAACGGGTTCCACTGAATGACGTTTCAGTTTATTGCATAATCTGATGAGAATGGCACAGACCTCGAGAATAGCATACCTGATGCGTTTGCTCCCGCTTTGCCCTGGTATCATACTCCGAGGTGTGACCAGTGTAGCCAGATCAGCTTCATAAACATTCTCTGCCACGCGTTTGGACATAGGCTGAGGGCCTTGGGTAAGAGCATCGCTCTCAGAGGATGCGAGGCCACGGGGGCTGCCTATGGGCCGCGATGAACGGACAGGTAAAGTAGGCTGATGAGGCAGGCTGGCGGCAGTAGCTTTGGACGAGGCGCCTACGGGACTCGATCTGCCGCTTGTGGTGCTCCAGTTCCTGTAGCCATCGACAGATGCGGCGTTGGAGAAAAGTGAGTCCTGCAAGGGATCATGAAACCGTTTCTGGCTACGTAGAGTCTCTGTCAAGAAGTAGGGCTCAGGAACATAGCCCTGGGCGCTGACAAGCATGCCAATCGTGCCCCCTGTGTAGATAACGAGCACGCGAGATTCATCAGCTGGGCGAAGTTGATCCATTTGATTCGGGGACGGGGTTTAGTGCGATGATGGACGGAGACAGGAGGTATTAGTTGAGTCAAGCGTTTTGTACACCGAAAGGTCAGTGTAAGTAAAGCCGGACAAGACCGATGTCGAGGATAAATGATCAAGTCATGACTCGATCGACTCCATCCAACCACCCACATTTTCTTCCTGCCCTTCTCTTAGATAATACACCATGGATGCTATCAAGAAGGTGTTTGAGGCCAAGCAAGCTGAGGTACATCTGCCAACCACGTCTCGATTCAGCTGATTATACAACTTGCTCTAGGGATCTCCAGCGTTGGTCACTTTCGTGACTGCTGGCTACCCCAGACGCGATGACACTGTGCCGCTTCTGTTCGCTATGGAAGCTGGCGGCGCGGATATTCTCGAGGTTGGCGTGCCCTTCTCAGACCCCATCGCAGATGGCCCTGCTATTCAGGAGACCAACACCGTAAGCACATCACACTCTACATACTGCTTTCAGGAACTTCATCTTCTGTTTGGTCAGGTTGCTGTCCAAAATGACGTGGACTACACCACTGTACTTGCGCAAGTAAAAGAAGCTCGCACAAAAGGCTTGAAGGCCCCTGTTCTCCTCATGGGTTAGCCCAATTCCCTGTCACCTGCAGTATGTGCTTACATCTATAATCCAACTTACAGGTTATTACAACCCCATGCTTGCGTACGGCGAAGACAAGGCCATCACAGATGCACGGGAAGCTGGGGCGAATGGCTTCATCATGGTGGATCTACCTCCCGAAGAAGCGATCAACTTCCGCGAGAAATGCACCAGCGCAAAGTGAGCATCCTCCTTATCCCTTGTCAACAAATACTGACCAGCAGTTAGCCTCTCATACGTGCCATTGATTGCACCGTCAACGTCCCTGCATCGTATCAAGTTTCTTGTTTCTATCGCCGACTCGTTTATTTATGTGGTCTCCAAGGTATTATTCTGGCACAATTTACGAGCTGGCTTAATCATGCTGAATCGGTCTAGATGGGGACGACAGGCTCCTCTACGTCCGGCGTCATGAACGCGGCACTCCCGGACATCATTTCGCGAATCAAGGAATATACTGAAGTATCCCTTGCGGTTGGCTTCGGTGTTGCAACCCGCGCTCATTTCGACACCGTTGCGGACGCGGGTGCGGATGGCGTGGTCATCGGAAGTCGCCTTGTGTCTGTAATCAAAGAGTCGCCGAGGGATGAGATTGCTCAAAGGGTCGAAGCTTACTGCAGAGAAATCAGCTTGAAGGGCCAGCCCCCACGAGCTCGGTCCCCGAGGACCTCATCTAAGCCTTCCACACCCTCTTTTCAGGAGCAGAAAAAGTTCAATGTCGATGGTCTTGCCGTCCTTCCGCCTCGCTTCGGTCAGTTTGGTGGGCAATACGTCCCCGAAGCGCTCGTTGACTGCCTTGTGGAGCTTGAGGAGGCCCACAACTCGGCGATCAACGACCCAGAATTCTGGAAGGAGTTCCAGAGCCACTATGGTTATATGAACCGCCCCTCAAAGCTTTATTATGCTGAGAGCTTGACGGAGTATGCGGGCGGTGCAAAGATTTGGTTGAAGCGTGAAGACCTGTAAGCTCCTATTTCCTACTATCCAAGTCTCCTTCCTCACGTCCCTTTAGGAACCATACTGGCTCACACAAAATCAACAACGCCGTTGGCCAGGTTAGTAACAGCGATGATGATTGGAGTAGCGGCTTACCCGTCCACAGATTCTGCTCGCGAGACGCCTAGGCAAAACACGCATCATTGCCGAGACTGGTGCTGGTCAACACGGTGTAGCCACTGCTACCGTCTGTGCACGTTTCGGGCTAGAATGTATAGTCTACATGGGTGCCGAGGACGTTAGGCGTCAAGCACTCAACGTCTTTCGGATGAACATGTTGGGCGCAAAGGTATGTAGCTAACACCGTGCTGCTGCACTTTGGCTAAACGAGATGTTAAGGTCATCCCAGTCGAGTCTGGATCCCGCACCCTGAAGGATGCGGTCAACGAAGCGATGCGTGACTGGGTCACGAACCTGTCCACCACCCACTACTTGGTCGGGTCGTGTATTGGTCCTCATCCGTTCCCCACCATCGTGCGCGATTTCCAGAAGGTAATTGGCAGGGAAATCAAGTCACAGATGCAAGAAGCGGCAGGAAAGCTTCCGGACGTTGTAGTTGCGTGTGTTGGCGGTGGCAGTAATGCTATTGGAACCTTCTTCGACTTCATTCCAGACACGAACGTCCAGCTCGTTGGTGTCGAGGCTGGTGGAGAAGGTAACAAGATTCATCAGAGACAATCCAAAGTTGTTGACTGCGTGTACAGGACTCGACGGTTCGCGACACAGTGCTACCTTGTCGATGGGCCAACCAGGCGTCCTGCACGGTGTTCGGACGTACATCCTCCAGTCTACAGCGGGTCAAATTATAGAGACGCACTCCGTTAGTGCAGGTCTCGATTATCCAGGAGTTGGCCCCGAACACGCGTGGCTTAAGGACACCGGGCGAGCCGAGTATGTCGTCGCAACGGACGAAGAAGCTCTCAGAGGTTTCAGGCTGGCCACCCAGAAAGAAGGCATTATTCCAGGTGTGTATAATGTCTTCATGTCGCAACCTTTTCTGAGTCGATGTCCAGCTTTGGAGTCTTCTCATGCTATCTGGGAGGGTGTTCGACGGGCGAAGACATTGCCGAAGGATGTTGATCTAGTCATTGTACGTGATACGATGCAAAGTAAAGAACGTTCACTAAACATATTCACTTCAGTGTCTCTCCGGAAGAGGAGACAAAGATGTGGAGCAAATCTCTGAGCTTTTGCCTGGGAAATGGGCGGACAAGTTGGACTGGCACATATCAAACTAAGAGACAGTTCTAACATATAATGCTAGCGTATGCGAATTATAGCCAAACTGTTGTAGTAGACACGGTACATATTTACTTGCCAAATTAAGCGCTGTACTCACCTGTAAAGATGATTCGTCCGTCCGAGTCTTAGCATACTCCGTCTCAAAAGCAAGGCCCTAAGCAACTTTGCTGATTGACATCCCCCTCTTGCTCTGCATGGCGACCGATCCAGCCAGCGCGGCGAACCAGCGCATCGTCGAAAATCTTGCTGCAAGATTGCGAAGAAGGTCAGCGACAACCCACCTCTCCTATGATCTCAGCTCCCTCAGATCGTTCGTTCTTATTGACTCGACAGGCAGGTAAAAGGATCTCGCGAGACCGCTCTAGAGACCGTCCTCGTCTTGCGCCAGGTAGTTTCCAAGGCGCGCTTTTCGAACATCGATCAGCTCGTCGAGATTATACGATCTGTCGGCCGCAAGTTGGTGGAGGCCCAACCTAAAGGTATGGATGACGCCTCGAACTTCATCGGGAGCTGCGTCCCATGATTCACTGCCTTGTACACCAGAGCACACTGTCGGGAACACCGTTAGGAAGGTTCTGCATCACATTCGAGAGGAGTACAATACGGCGACCCAAGGCAGCGCATCGGCCTCGACCTCAAAATCTGGCCTGTCAATATCGCGGTTTGTCCTCCAAGGACAACCTCGGAAGCATGTTAACGCCCCCGTGAAGCTATCTCACGAGGAGCGCCCCACCTTGAAGGAGAATGATCCCGACGATCCCGACGCATTCGCGCGAGCGCTGAAACCAGTGCTTATGGAGGCGATCCAGGACGTGTTTGACGAGCTGGAAACGGTGTACGACAATATATCGAAAAACGCGAAAGACCATATACACTCTGAGTGCGTGTTACAGTGCCTCTGGTTCTGTGTCCATCTCATACATTGCAAAATCAAAGCGAGATCATCTTGACGATCGGCAAGTCCAGCACCGTGGAGGCATTCCTCAAAGCAGCCGCTCCTTATCGAAAGTACACCGTCATTGTGGCAGACACTGCACCATCGTATGCGCTGCTATGAATGTGTACTGTGCAGCTGCTGACCCTGCATACAGATACAGCGGACACGAAATGGCTGAATCGCTGTCTTCTGCAGGGATTTCTACCGTCCTCGTACCAGATTCCTCAATATATGCCCTCATGTCTCGAATAAACAAAGTTATTCTCGGAGCCCATGCCATCCTTGCCAATGGTGGTATGTTTGCCATCACAGGCTCGCTACTCGTCGCTACCGCCGCTCGCGCGCACAGCACGCCAGTCGTTGTCTGTGCTGGACAGTTCAAGTTGACACCCCAGTGGAATCTCTATCATGAGTATGGCGCTCTGGACTTCGCTGATCCAGGAAGTGTACTAGGCTTCGAGGAAGGAGATCTTGTGGACAAAGTCGATGTTGTGAACCCGTTCTACGACTACGTTCAGCCAGAGCTAGTAGATGCCTTCATCACAAACGAGTGCGTTGGCTTTCACTCTCGTTATCTTCTTAATTCGTTCTCTGATATCGTTTGCAGCGGTGACCATCCTCCCTCGTCGGTATACCGCCTGATCAAAGAGGCATACGACGACGAAGACTACGAGCTCTGAGGGATGAAAGCAAGAAGCAGATTATGATTTACGCTACAGCATGTACTCTATAGATAATGGATTACCCGCCTTGCAGCTTGTGATTACTTGTTCTTCGTGCTGAGGATATCAAAGAATGCCTCCTGAGGCAGGTCTACTTGCCCAATCTTCTTCATGCGACGTTTGCTTTGCTTCTGGTTCTCGAGGTGCTTCATCTTGCGTTCATAGTGACCACCATAAAGGCCAGCCGTTACATCCGCGCGCATCGCCGAAAGATTTTCTCGAGCTATGATCTTCTTCCCCACCGCAGCTTGGATGGGTACTTCGAACAGTTGTCGAGGGATAACCTTGTCTGTGGCCAGTGCATCAGTTGTAGAGCGAATACACTCAGCAAAGCTCGCTTACGTAATTTCTTGACCCATGTCCGCCCTACGTGATCCTGGGCGGAGCGATGGACAATCAACGCTAGAGTGTCCACGGGCTTGCCATTCAGGAGGAAAACCATCTATTTCACTCAGAAGCCGTCAAGATAGAGCCAGGGGTCCCGCTTACCTTCGATAGCTGACTTGCTCTGTACCCTGCATCCTCATAGCTAGAAGGGCAAGTTTGAGTAAGTCAGATACCGCTCAAGTTAACTCCGCTCACTCGAAGCTGGCGTAACCCGAGCTTCTACTCTTTAACTTGTCAAAGAAATCGGTGACAATCTCGCTAAGAGGAAGTGTGCACGTCAGTATAGCGCGCGCGGAGCCCAAGCCGGCGTCCAAGTAGCGATGGTCTATGTCTTCTGCACGGTGAGAGTAGCAGAGGTCCATCATCTCTCCCAGATAATCTATCACTAGATTAGCAAAAGTCACAATATACGGGCGAATTCGTCAAACCTTCAGGGACAATAATCGTGGCCTTCACAATGGGCTCTTGGACTTGAATGACTTTTGAGGCCGAGTCGGTCGTGTCAGGGAACTCAGTGGGGTTGCTGATGAAAACCTCCCTGTCTCTGTAAACCACTGGGCTGCATCAATATTTGCTGCCCACAGTAACATAGGTTTCTTAAAGCACCTTTATACGGGACTGTTGGGGCTGTGATGATGATATTGGCATCATATTCGTCCTCAAGACGCTGCCGGAAGACGTCCATGTGCAAGGTGCCTAGGAAACCTAGACGGCATCCTTGACCAAGGGCAGACGAAGACTCGCGTTGCACCGAGACGCTTCGATCCGTGAGTGTCAGCTGAAAAGAATATATGAGTGGCTGTAAGTGAGCACAGGATCTCGCACCTACCCGTTTAATGGATTCTTCCAGCTTCACGAAGTCGTTGGTGTCCACTGGGAATATACCCGCAAAAACCTACACCAAAAATATGAACGCGAATACCTGGGCAAAAGTATGGTCTGAATCACCATAGCCTTGGTAGGCTTAAAGCCTGGCATCGGGTCTACAGGACTGCCGACTCGGTGTAGGGTATCCCCGACATGAGCTTCATAGACCAATGAGTATTTCGTCCACCGACATCTGTATTGTCCCTACCCTCCGTCGAGTCCTTCATGTTGCAAGCCATATACCCGACCTGACCAGGGCGTAGCTCTGCAGTCGTGACCTCTTCCGGGTGCATGACTCCAACTTCCATGACTTCGTATTTCTTACGGGTGTGGCAGGAGCTAATCTTGTCACCTAGTATACATTTAGTGAAAGCACAACAGTGCATCTGAGATCTGCTCACCTTTCTTCAATATACCGTTCTGGACTGCTACCAGGGAAATCACACCACGGTACCGGTCATACCTGTGTCGCATAAATGTAGTGAACAAGCCTGAGAATGAATGATACATACAAAGAGTCGAAGAGGAATGCTTTCAACGGTTGATTTTCTTGGCCTGCAGGCGGAGGTATGCGATCCACAATTGCCTGAAGGACTTCCGGTACACCCTTGCCGGTTTTGGCAGAGACGTGCAAGACATCCTTAGGATCTATTCCAAAAATTGATTCCATCTGAGCAGTAATTCGCACAGGGTCCGCTGCAGGCATGTCTATCTGCCAGGTTTGCTCATATTAACAAGGAGAATCACAAAATATCTACTGGGAATCGCACCTTGTTCAGGACAGGGATGATTGTCAAACCCCGGTCTTTGGCGATGTGAAATACTGACAAGGATTGGGCTTGTACACCTTGTGAGGCATCAACTAGGAGCAGCGCGCCCTGACAGGCTGCCAATGAGCGGGACACCTCCCAAGCAAAATCGACGTGGCCCTGCAAGCTCCGTTAGTGTTAGACGTGCATACAGCAGCATGAACACTTGCAGGAGTGTCAATAAGGTTCAGAAGGTAACTTTTCCCGTGAGCTTGGTGCAGCATGCTAGCGATTGGACTGAGAAGGCGTTCTTTGGGTACATAAGATTAAGAGGTCTACCTGGCGGTCTGAGCTTTCACTGTGACATCGAGTTATTTGGGTTATGATGTGATCAGACATTGGGCTTGTTTAGACCGCACCAGTAATTCCGCGTTCTCGCTCTACTTTCAACTTGTCCAAAAACTGTTGGTTGGAACCAGCAGACTTCTCAATGGTGCCCGTGAGCTGTGATGAAGGTTATACCCCGTTACCAGCGTGTAATATGAGTGGAGCAGACCTCGAGCAACCTAGGCAGTGCATTTTAGTGCCACTAAGTACAGCTGCATAATGTAAACACACACCGGTCGGCCAAGGTGGATTTACCGTGATCTATAGTGCGCTCCCGTGAACTCGTAGACAATGACGAGACCTCTCGCACTCACCAATGTGGGCTATGATTGAGAAATTGCTGCGTCAGCGACTTTCAATACATCTGCTGGTCCACTTGCGCTATGTTACACACCGTATGAGGTCGCAGCCAAACTGGTCCGTTTCAATAGTTTTGTGCTTATGGGCCTGCGCGTATCCACGAGTCGTCACTAGAGAAAAACATACTGGTATCCGTCTAACCGAAGACTGGTGTCTTTGGAAGAGTTGGAGGCAGCCCTGGCGCCATGCCGGGTGCATGACACTATATGAGCACTTCAAGTGGATGCAAAGTGGATGGCTCTGGAAGAACAAGACGTCGGATTCGGAACGCGCGCGACGCGTCTCGATCGGACCGGGAGTGGACGTGCGGGCCCTTTAGACGACTTGCCTCCAGACGCTCTCCACACAGACTACACTCATGTCACTACAAGAGGCAGCTGAGGCGCGAAAGGCCCGCCTCATCGCCCTCAGACAACGCAGAGAGGGAGGCGGAGGACCCGATGGGTATGTTGTTACTTTCAGTGCCGCACACGGATGCTAACTAGCTACCATAGGTCGGTTATTCTGAACCGCAATTATGACCCTGAAACGCGAACATTGAAAAAGCGCGGGCATGATGACGATATAGAGGATACCATTGAAAAGAACGTCGAAGGAATGGCAGAGATGATTATTGCAGAAGACGAACAGCGCCGGGAGCAGGAGTTGGTGTGTGCATTTGCCCCCATTCCGCCTTTCATTGTATCAAATCTCGAGCCCGTTCTTTCCTTCAGGACATCTTTAACATTGCGCCCAAACGACCCAACTGGGATCTCAAGCGCGAGATGGACAAGAAGCTCGCAAAGCTGGAGCGAAGGACTCAGGAGGCAATTCACACCCTTATTCGTGCGTTCTCACTTGATGCTCAACTTCAGCACCTTGAACACTCTTACGTTTTTTATGAAGGTCAACGTCTAGCTGCACAAAAAGGCCAGTCTGATGACATCTTGGGGGCGATGAACGCACAAGAAAAGGCCCGTGATGCCGAAGACCGCGCATCTGACGAAGATGAATGATTCCCAGCTGCGCAACTCTGTTTGCCCGCAGGGCCTTACGCTGGAAATACTGTACGGCGTGAATGATACAGGCTCGGTCTCATTGGTTGGACACCTGCAGTCGCTTGGAGATTTGCTCGGCTTTACCCCTACGCCAGACGTGGGGATTCCAAATGCACGCCGACAGTCACGCAATCGCAATCATCAGCATGAGCAACGGGATGAAACGTAGTCAGTTCGAATTTACTGGTAGTACATGTGTGGAATCGGAGCTGTCCGTTTGTACCATCCTGTGCTCTTTCACGGATGCTTCCTCACCTCAACTCAAACCAAATGGGCGCTTCGAGCACAGGGGCCGGTACGGAGGTATTTCAGGCACGTGCCAGGATGGGAGAGGTATTAAAGCCCTCCTTGGTTTCGGCCAGCACAGATGATTCTTCCAGCCCTTCTCCCCTCGACGTTTGACACTTCATTGCGCTCTCAGGCGGCTTATTTAGAGCTAAGACATTGCGTGTAATATGTTTGATTCCGATAATCCTCCGTCTAGGGTGCCCAGTCTTGTCTGTTATTGTCAACGTGGTGTGTATCTTCCGGGCCCTAGGCGACTGCACTTCTGTGTCAATCTATCTCACCACGCACCTCGACAGTCGCTTCATCTTACGTAGATTGTAGGTTGCGTTTAGCCGATCCCTTTCTCGACGCTTACCTTCTGTGACACAGCAATCAGTAGTCTTGGCGAAGAAACACGGTTTGAACTAATACAACCGGTACTAGAAAGTTGTACTGCAGATACGTTGCTGCGTCTTGAGCAAGCCTCTCCGGTACGGGCATAGCATTTTTATTAGCGCCGTCATTGCTCATAACCCCCCTTCCGTCAGTATCTCGAAGATGACACGCAGGGTAAGTGGGGAGCTGTTCTAGGACGTCAAATGATCTTATTCCCATTGGTAGATCTATGGAAGCATCTATGTCTCAAGACATATCCTATGTTTAAAGAGCAGTGGACTTCCGGCGGCGCCCAGGACCTTGGTTCTTGGCGGGATCAGTTTTTCGTATGTATTTATCTCGTCCTAAGTACACTTAAGATTTCTGACACATATTCAGATATTACGCGCGGCCGAGGCTGAACGGCTCGAGAAAGTTGGCAACAAGCTTCGTAATCAACGACTCGAAGAAGCCGAACGCAAGAGGGAACGTGAAATCAAGCTCACCGATAGGGTACCGCCACCAAAGAGGGCGCGCATCGGCGGCTGTAAGTAGCCAGATGTCGCAGAGTGCTCACTCAGGCTCACACTATCCTAGGGGGCGCACCTGCTCCAACAAAGACCTTGTTCCAGAAGACCAAGACCCACGCATCGAAGATTCAGCGCAACATGTACAATGCTCGAATTCTCCCTGCAGCACCTCAATCCAAGACCTTCAAACCACTTACAAGTACACCTCTTCTCAAGCCTCCAGCAACGTCATCCGCGACGACGTATGGAAGCCGTGTCACGGTGAAGACCGTGGCTTACCGGAAATCTGTCCCGTCGCCTGGTTCTGCATCAAAGCACTCACAATCACCCGTGGCGGATACTGCTTCAGTTACACCCACAAAGTCTCAGCCTCAGTCCTTGTCTATGTCACCACCCTGCGAAGCGCGACCGCTGAAACCGCCGGCAGCTACGAAGAAGGATCCAATGGCAGCCCTTTTCATGCCCAAGCACAAGGCACTCTCACAGCTACCTTCACAGGCCCGTAAGTTATCTACTTCATAACACTTCTTCGCAATGGCAATTGTCGAAATCGCTCCATTTTTTGAGGTAATTCACATCAATGTACCACCGTTACCAGTCATCAGCATCACCCTTACTTCGCAGAAATTATATTATATTTCGCTGTTTAATGAAAGAAAGGTGATACAGTTGTGCCTGCCAGTACTTGCCTAGAAAGAAGCCTAAGACGAGATGTATTGCGTGACTAACTTCCACAATAGAGATGCTAATATAAAACCATTCTAAAATATGCATGAAGACGTAAAACGTGGCACGTGAACTGCAAACTGTATAATATCAATTGAGGCTTGTCTGGGTCAATGGCGTGGGTTGAGATGGGGTAGGTGTAGGCAAGTGACGGGGAGCAACGAGCGTTCGGTCCAACTGGACATGAGAGATAATGTGGTAATCAATAATACACAGGCCAATGATGATGAGATGATGATACAGAGAAAAGAGTACTTGGCCTCGCGGAAGGTCCGGAAGAGGCGGCGGCCAGAGCCAATGCCGAAGTCGAGGTACTGACACTGGCCAAGGCGGCAGGCGTCAGATCACCCCATCCCACTGTTGCTTGCCCTTGCCTTTGCCAATAGGTGGCTCGGGCTCCATCATAGAGATTTCGGGCGGTGCCGACTCCCATATCCGTATTGTGCTATCGTCGGAACACGACGCGAACATACGCTCGTTCTGAGGGTTCCACGCTACAGAATTGACACTCCCGTTGCCGTGGCCAGACAGAACTTCGAGGAGGACACCTGTATCACGGTGCCAGATATAAACGTTGGCATCTAACAATGACCTATTAGTACAAGGGTGATGAGAAAAATGAGGCAAAGGTTACCTTCACTACCGCTGGCAACGAAGTTATTGTCTATGCCTCCAAAACAACTCCGGATCACATGATGCCCCTGGTGTTGACCAGTAAACTTCCGCGCTAACCGACCTGATACGAGGTCATAGAGGTGCACCTCCTATAACACAGTTCAGGGAGTGCGAATTAATAAAGGCTCTGGAATATCTGCACTGAACTTACGTGTGGTGCGTGATTAATGAGGGCAAATTGTGAGTCCTCCGAGATCTTCACACTTGTGAGCTCACCCCCAAGTGGAATGGTACTGTATGTACAGTATCAACATCTCGCTCAGCGTAAGCACAAATGCACGTACATTGCAACCTCCTTCGTATCCATGTGATACACGATCACTTGATTCCTTGGGGGACGAGCGTCGTCACCCGCAAGCGCTGGCGAGCTTCCTCTATCACCCGATGCGTCTGGTGGAGAGGAGTAGGTCATTCCGACTGTGACAAGCCTTGAAAAGTCTGGTGATATTGCCATGTCTGTGATGCGCATCGGGGAGATGGGCCAAGAATCTCTCTTTTTGCCGTCCGAATCCTACAAAAGCTGCAGTGAGATGACACACAATCAAGGGATTGGCATAGTCCTCACCCAAGTGACGATCTTACGGTCTAGACTTCCCGAAATGAAGCCTGATCCATCTGGGAGCCAGGATAATGCTGTGACAGTCTCTTGGTGCTCGTCAAGTGTTCTCAACAATGTCCCATCCTGGCATGGTTTAGCCACTGCAAATTCGTATGGACGTATATGGATACTCACCTTTGCGTTCCACATCTTGATAAGCTGGTCAGCAGTCGTGAGGAGTATTGAGTCATCCAACGACCATGCAAGGCATCCAACGCAGTACTCGTGATCCCGAAGTACAAGCTCTGCGACGCATTCCCGAGAAGTTGGCTCAGTTTCATGCTGAACAGTGCACAGGTAAGTAAAGAGCAGTATTAGGAACCAACCCTAACAGAACGTACCCCTATGCGCCATATTATGGCGGTCTTGTCTTTGCCCGCACTGGCGAGGTATCGGCCATCATGACTCCAAGCAATATTCCACACTTCATCGGTGTGAACTTCCAAAATGGTAGTGGTCACACGAGGGAAGTCCTCCTTGTCACATTCGTGGTCCATGAATAATGAGAACGTCTGAGGGTTAGCGGGGGAGTTGTGGTAGAAACACTGTTGCCGTTGATAAAGCTGAGCCTGGCTTAATAGGGTCGCAAGACGACGCTGCGGTATCATCGTCGTTGATGAAATATGACCTGTACAGGATGTCTGAGTCAGAACCTGTGCTCCAAGGCGTTTAACCATATGACCGGGGCACCAGAGCTAAAGCCGTGGCCTCGAGTCGCAAATGTACGGTGAAAGCGGTGACTCACGCTGCAGTGAGAATAAGAGATCGTCGCGAGATGTCCCCGAGGCACCGTCCCATCCTGCGCGCTCACATAGGTCTTTAGGATTTGAGAACATGATCAAACTGGGAACAAGGTTAGCGCTCTATGATAGAAAACGTCCGAAGGTGGGGCTAACCTCGATAAGGAATGTAATTGATCAGAGCCCACATTGAGAGGTGCCAATTCTGTGCGCAGAACCTGCAGCGCAGCGGCAGTCTTCCCCGCTTCCAACAGCTCAAGATATTTCTGCTGGCCAATGAGGAACTTCACCGCCTAGAAATAAACATCAGGAGCGATACAGGCTGAGTGACTGAAGAGCCTTCGTACCCAAAGAGATGTCTCGTCAACCACGCCGAGTCGTGGAAGCAGTGCCTCGGCCTGTGACCACGAGCCTTCGAGAATGCATTGCCGAAACTCTGAAACGTACCCGGTTTCAAGTGAGTAGCCCGATTCCGCTTCAAGGGTAGCAGCAGACTCTCTGCGGAGATACGTGCATGAACAAAATATGCACAAGGTCGACGGGAGACTTACATATAGCCAACATCACGAAGGCTTTGTATGACGAGTCGCACATACTCTTCCCGATCAATGAGCAAGTCTTCGTAGAGCCTTGAGCCTGGCAATTTGACTCGGGAGACAGGTGGATGACTGTGCGCTCCATTATGCAAGCCGGCTGAGGACCCGTTAGACAGAGGCTGAGAAGCACTCTTCCCGTTCGTATATCCGTTCGAGTTGGCCACCTTATCGAGCGTGAGGTAGCTCGGGCCTGCTTCAGAGGTCGATTCGAGAGAGACCGACATGGGCGGTTCGTGGTCAAGTTCAGGGCTTCGCATCGTGTCCGGATAGGTGATTATGCGAGCGGCAGGATCGATCGAAGACAAGGAGGCGGGATTACGTATGCGAGCACTCGGGCTCTCAAGCCTGGGTCGCTTATGTGCTCTGGGGGTGTCTAAACGAGTCGGTTGTGAGATGACAAACGCCCCTGACTTTCTCGCAACCCAGCCTTGCCAATATACGCACCCGGAATGTCAGTAGATGGATCGCCGTCCGCTAAATCTTCGAGGAGGGAGCGGGAACGAATCAAAGGGAGCCGAGGAGGGGTGCGCGATGGTCCCGCAGTAGCTGTCTGTGACTTAGATGGAGATTATGGACTATGCCTATATGGCACGGTACCTTCCAGAGTCGAAACGAGTGCGGGACGAGGAGGACGGGAGTCCTGGTGGGTGTTCAGGTGGGTATGTGGATCAATGGTGACGAGCGTGCGGGGATGTATTCGGGAGTGGCATGCAGCGTCGCTGACGTTCCGTAGATGCTTCTGGGTGTCAAATCTGAGGGCTCTCGACTGTGCTGGGCTCTCTCTTCCGCTCACGACACTGATAGACAGAGAGGACTGGAAAGGGCCTGCAACGCTGCCCAGCTGCTTATGGCAAGCCTGCCTCGCGTGTGCGGTTCGCACGCTACTATCTAACACCTCTTGTCTCCGTGACCATGGCCATAAACCGGTGAATCCATGCATTGTTAAATAGCTAGTGCTATACGACGCCACCCGTTTACTACCCCAACAGTTTCACTATAGGAAACGATGTTTGGGTAAGCTCTTGCGAAATGCATGATGGCGTGGTGCTATCAGTCCATCCAGTGGCTAAGGCCGGAGGAGTAATTGCCGCACTGGAGGCCCACCCAGATGCATCGGCCCGGAGCACTCTCATTCAACGATTAGTTGATAGATCTCTCACCTAAACTCAAGCTCAAGACCAGCGGCTTATCTAGTACCCGCATTCTTCGAACTTGTCACCCACTAGCTATAGGCACGCGTCAATTATTTTGCAATACGCGTATCGATTATGTCTAGGCATCGAAAGTGACAAGGATCTGGAAGCGGAGCACGTATCATTGGTCCGATAGGTCGACATGAGCCTCTGGACACGTTTTATCGGACAGGAGGCGGAGCAGGGTGCACTTTCGAATTCGAATCATTCATTTGACGGCTGAACGCACATCGCTAATGTACATGCGCAACAGGCGAGCACGTTACGTCAGCCCGTTAGTCGAATCTCTCGACTACAGCCTGCTGGTGAAACCTACGTCTATGACGCCCAACCAAAGACGCCTAACAGGTTAGTTGTAATTGATCGGTCAGGCACGTACTCGAATACCCCAGTTTCATCGGGCAAAGTTTGTATAGTAAGAGTAGGAATTAGTGAGCTAGCATACGTGATTGTTTGATGCAGAGAGGTGATGAGTTTGTATAGTAACACTAATCAAAATCCTTGTTCCTGTTTTTCGATTGATAGCATGAGAGAAAACGTGACCGACAAAGTACTGTAGTAGATAGCGAGTTGTGAGTATAGGTGAATGATGCTTGTTTTCTGATGCTAAAAAGTCACAATAGATAGACCGCCGAATGAAAGTAGTGCTGATTTGATGCTATGATTTCCATTATTTTCTTGCACAGTGCAACAAAACCGAAGAGCATGGATGATGTATGAATAGCCAAGAATAGGTGAATGATGCCGATCGAGAGCGATGCAAGGACGAGCGAAATGCAGTAGGCTGGTGCCACCCACGGGCTAAGCTGGAGCGGTTTTCCCCGGCTGTGCTTTTGGTCATCGAGTCTTCAGAAGCTTGAAGACAAATAAGAAAAATATACGTGGGCGTGGATGGCAAAGAGAAGCCGGGAGATTTTGAAATAGGTGAACCGTGTCATGTTGCGCGGACTTATTGCAAGACAGCTATGCCTGTGAGACGAAGACGTTCCCGTTCTCTAAGGCCGCTTCGTCCATTCCCGTAAGCGGGAGCATCGAGAGTGGAGCCTGGTCCATCAAGCTCGTGAATCCGCATACGACCCCTGGTGAGACGTGTGTGGTTGCCAGACTCGGATATGGCACCAGACCGGTCTCCGACGTGAAGCACCATTTTGGGCAGCGGGGAGCTGTTGCGCCTCGCTGGTCGTCCACGAGAGACGGCCGCAGATGAGAACATGTGTTCGATGCTTTCCCGTAGGTCAGCAGGACGACCACGACCCTCGGGAACAAGTGTAGCGTGGCGAGAACGCGAGCGAGAAGGGGAACGAGATCGATGGGAGCTGCGAGAACAACCAGGTTCAGGTCGCCGCCCACGAGGAGTTATCTGCGAACGACTGGCGATCGAGAGCAGAGTCGCCAGCCTTGGAGTAGGGGGCGACATTTTAGCAGGAGTGGTGCTGTCTGTGCTGGCAACAGCTGGGGGAGAACGCTGTGGGGAACTTATTTGCAGCCGTGTAAAGCATGCAGGAAGGCTTGTTCTGTTCCGGCTTTTCTTCGATTTGGAGGTGAGCGTTGACCTGTCGCTGACTTTCTCGGGAGTTCCGTCTAGGGGATTGTCCTGCTGTGAGGTTGTATCGTCATATTCTAGGTCAATTTCGGCGGAGCTCGAGGAAGGGAGACGGTGCAAGAGGGGAATGACGGAGCGGTTATTGGTAGCCGAAGGTCGCCGAGCGTAGATGAGACCGGGGGCACTGGAGTGAAGACCAGTGTGGGAGCGGACGTGCTCAGCGTGAGCGTCGGAACCGTCATCATCGGACAGGCCGTCGTTGATTGCAATGTGATCATCCTCCTGGTCATCCGTAAAGACGGACCAGGATGCGGATGAGGTCGAGGAAGAAGAGACGGAGTACCGGTCGCGTTTATTGTAGCGTTGAAGTGCGCTGCCGAGTGCCGAGGGAACGAGAGGCGGGACTTCGCCGCCTTTGGTGTGCTCGATGAATGGAGAGGAAAGAGCGCTACTTGCAGAAGACATGGACGGAGAGGTGTGAGAATCGAGGAGTTCACACTCGTCGCTGCAATAAGCACGGCTTTGGGAGATGGTGGTGGTTAGAACGTGGCATATAGCTGCTATGAGGAAGGATGTACCCGTCATCGGCGAGCTGCTTGGAGCAGGTGAGACATATCTCCTCGAACATGGTGCTATTGGTCTGTGACCGAGCACTGGTGGTTGTGTGCGGATTCGGTGGGCTACGACGTGGCGGGCGAGTCGAGGACGGGAGGCTGAGCTAGTGGGACAACGTTGGGAAGTGGAGGTCTGGACATGGGACCTTAAATATTGGACGGGCACAGGAGGCACGAAAATTAGCTTGCAACGTAAACGGCAGGTGAGTCAAATGTGGACAAGGTAGTCACACCTGGCCAATAATGCGGTCACTACGTCACTACGTCACAGATCACAATTCACAACAGTTCACAAATGTCCCCCGTTAGCCCGTTGCGGTGTGCTGAAGCGCTGATTGGCGGCCAGCTTCGATTCGGGCCTTGTTGACCTTGTGTTGGCCTTTGCAACTCGACCCCAGAATGCACCCTCTCTCGGCTTCTTGCGCCCCAATTTCCATTCCTATTCTCCACCAGCCCGGTCACGCCAACGCCAGCTTCGTGAACGTGCCATCGCCCATTCAGGACATCCGCCAACCGAATATTATCATACCCATGACCTAGATGGTCCCCCCGCGCAAGCATGCGCACGTTTGATCTGCATACTATTGCGCCACATCCATCTTCCAAAATGCCCAAGCTTGCGGCTTTGTGACAGACCTCGCCACTAGTGTTGCCGCGGTTCGAGAAACCAGCTCAAATCGGCTCCTTGAAATACCCTTTCTTGCGACAATCCCGACCAACTGAGTGTTAGTCTTCGTGGGGTTTAGCCTCTACACAACGCCGAGGTGTGTTATCTGGACTGATAGTAAGTGCAAGTACAAGTTTCGTTGACTTGTTTCCAGCCAGTTCGCTAAATGCGGCAACACTACTCGCCACGGCTTCGGCTTCACTTCCATGTGACACGACCTGCCGATCTTCGAACATAAGAGGTCCTCTGTAATTTGCCCCTTTTTGAAAGGTCTTTTTGCGTATCTTCTGTTCCCTGGTTCACGATCATCACCTGACTGATTGCTTGCGTAGCATCACTGTAACATCGCGCTCGTTGCATCGGTGGTGGCTCCGCCGAACCGCTACTTTGATGCGTTACCGAGTCTGTTCGTGCCACCCACATGCGCTAACGAAGATCTGTGAAGCGCGACGGGTCTCGCCCCGGACTTTCTACGCGTGTCATGACTTTGTCACGGAACCATTATGCACTGGCGGTCTCCAGCAGTACGCAATTTGCTAGCAAAGCTTTTACCGAGTATCGTGTTTGCCTTCGTCCAATCATCCAATCCTCGGCTTTCCTCGTCATAAGACGTCATCACAGCAACCCGTTGCCGAGGATAGCGCTGCGAAATAAACCGGATTTTTTTTATCGCAGCAGACGCGTCGATTGATGATGCACATACCTTTCATGCATCGTCAATGCGTTTCACCTGCGTTCCACCGCTATGGTCGGACCACTGGCAGGGCACTCAGACCCAAGCACTAGCACATCATCCACCGCATCAGTCGATCCTTTGGCGTCTCAGGTTTTCAGAAAACGCAACCCGCGATATAGCTCTTGCACTGATCACGCATTGTCGTGTGTGGATCGTGCGCGATCGGAGGGCCAGACCGATCGGACTATCAACGGACATTTCGAATCTTAGCAGCTCACATCTGCTCACATGGAATGAGTTGTGGAATGACGTAAATAGCATCGCTGGCGACGATCCTTGGCTTTGGTCATGCAGTCATGACTGTAGAAGCTTAGGCGGCCGCGTTCTCGCCTTTTCCTCGCATCCATGCAAGACAGCCTGTTGTAAGCCTCATGCTCGCACACGAAAGCACAAGAGCGCACAAGATCTTTTATTGCACTATTACATCCCTCCAAATGCATCAGTCACAGCTTCCATCCTGAAACTGCGTCACGCTAGTCTCTTTCCCAAAGTGAATTACAATGCGGCAGACATTCAAACTGAAGACACGCCAGCGTTACTTCTGGGAAGATCGCGAAACTCTCCGTCACTCTGGTATTCTAACAGTTACTCTGTTGCCAAAATTGCTATTTAGCCCGCTAGTACCGTGAAGGTCTCATGAGCCTAACTGCGAGGGTTCCGAGGTGGTTCGTGTGTCTCGATGTAGGTGCCTGATGCAAGGCGCTAAAACAACCGCGTTACCGTAGGATCTCGACATACTCACACACCCGGACTCTGACAAAAAATCGGAGACGCAGGTAAATTAGTGTGTCAAATCAAGGTCTATGGTTACACTCTACGGGCCGACGCAATCTAATTCGTCATCTTTACAACGGCGACGCAATCAGGCGAACCAGTGTGTGCTCGACGCCATGCAGGATGAACGTCATAAGGCGGTAATCATCGATCATCTCTCATCTGCTCGGGCAACGTCGTCATCTTGCACGGGTGACAGTAACACTTCCGATTCCCCAGACTGACGACCGTCAGCGCTGATCTCCGTTCCCCTTGCACCTGAAAGCTGTGGCATTGCGGGGTCACCGTCCGACGCCGGCCCCGACGCAACGTCGGGGTTCTCAACCGAGGAGGCTGCGGCCGTTGCGGCCGTCGTGTCGCTACCATTTCTGTTTTCCCCATCGATGGCGAGCCCCGACGACGCTGCCTCATCCCTAGGCGTGGGCGTTGCATCGCCTATGTCCGCGGGCTCTTGTTCAAGTACTTGCCTAAATCCCATCCTTGAGCTCCCTCGTGGTGGGGGTGACACGCCCTCCGTAATAAGTGAGGGGTTGGCATTGGTGGTTGAGATTGATGGTGGTGGCGGTGGTGGTGAGGGGGACAATGAGCCGTTCGGAACGGAGACAGGTTTGGCACTATCCCTTCGAGAGAATAGACCTCTGATACGCTCGTTGGCTGTGGGAGGTGCCCAGCCGTTGTTGGTCACAGGTGACGAATTGGCTGCAATAAAACCAGGAAATGCCTTTTCGGACACTAGTTTCTCAAGTAGATCCGTGGGGGCGTTGACGTTCTTAAGCACAGAAAGTTTCTCATTGAGGAACCGTGCGTCCGCAAGCATTCTATGATGAATATGTGAACTGTGCTCGGTGATCATCTCCGCGGTGACCAGGCTTACCGGTTCTTTGCGTCCTGGTTCGAAAGTTCAATATTTCCATACTCCTCGGAAAGCCTATGATTGATAGCAGCAAATACTTGTGACATCACGTACTACACCAGTCAAGTCAGGTTGATTCCCTCATCTAACACACCAAAAGTAGGGTGTTTGCTCACCTCCACAACTTGTGTCGTCAGATACCGTGACAAAACCTTGTATAGCGTGACTGTCTCTTTGACGAGAAGTTCCATGTAGCTATTTGCTCCTTCTTTGGGGACCGTCCAGTCCACAGCCTAAAGTATCCATAACGTTGACGCATTCAGGCCGGTGCACACTCGACCACAGCCGCAACGCACGTACCTGTAGGGATTTGACATGTGCACTAATCCGGTCGCTCATTATGGCGATTAATTTAGAGTGAATCTCATTCTGATGTTCTTGGAAGTCCTGTGACAGTGACCCCAGAGATTAGCCAGCGGGGTAAATAGGCTATGATCGGCCGCACCCGTTTGAGTTTATCAAATTCCACAAGCATAACTGCCTGAGTCTGGCTTAGGTGTCGTCTGAACGTCTCGCGGACGTATGGGATCAACATCACCATAATTGACAGTGACTGCGAAGCTAGTGCTGCAGAGCGTCAGGCACGTTAGAAACGACAACTCATCGCAGTCCCACACGACGGGAGCTCACCAAGGTGTTTCGCGGTAATGTTTCGCAATCCAGCGGAGCGCATCGCCCCTGCTCCAAGCACGACTTGGCAGGTACGAGAGTTGAACGCCTTCAAAAACTCGATAACCCGGCTCATCGTATCCGTATTCAGCACCGAGAGGTTGACGACCACTTTGAGATAATCCAATAATAGAGCCAATACGGCCCCTGTGGCTGAGACGCAAAAGAACGGGTGCTCTTCAATGTGAAGATACTTTGAAGAGGCACCGGGTCCATTAGCCTTAGGTGACGGCGACGCGCTTCCATTCACGGGAGAAGAGGGTGACGCGGAGGCAGTAACAGGTTTAATGATGAGCTCTGGAGAATCCCGAACAGCAGAGTCGACCAGGATGCCGACTAATTGCTGCAATGACGGCGCGACTTCCGTTTGACTCCACTGCTCGTCTTCGACCAGCCTGGCGGATTGGGAAATCCGAGCCTGATGGAAGGTTTGGAGGAAGGTTTTGGCCTTCATTGTAGAAATGAGTGGACTTCGTTAGAGAGGTGAAGAGTAACGAACCTGCCCCAACAACGTGCCCCGGAGACCCATGATCATCCGCCGACAGATGGTCTCGCATGTCACAACGAAACTCCAAGATTCGTTGAAAAAGGTAAGGAATTGAGGAAGTTCAAGTTGTGCATGCTGATCGGCACGGTAGCCGATGAGTTTGGCGAGTATCTTGTTCACGAGGTCGGCTGCCGAAGACATGATGTCTGCCAGCTCCTCACGTATCGAAGGAATATCGATAGAGTACCGCGACCTTCCAAAGATGTTAGATACAGTGCTGCCTCGCCCAGTCAGACCGAAAAACTCACTCGAGCCCAGAAAGTACATCGGTAAAGGTACTGTTTTGAGTTTGCAAGCCGGACAGGGCGTTGACAGTGCTTCGGTACAAGGCAGAAACCAGATGCATTGAATCTTCATAGCTCAAGCCTCGCAAGTGCGTTGATGCTCCACTAATTTCACAGTCAGATGGGGGGATTTTTCTCTGAAGGAAATCGTTTACTTGGGTGGGGTTTTCGGTGACTTGAGCTCATCTTCATCAAATTCGAGGGACGGTAAATGCTAAATAACGTGAGCTTCTAGCACCTTGGACAGACCCCAACGACTGACTTGGCCGATAATCCCTCTCATTTCGAGATTGACGATTTCTCTCCACGATATTGTGGCTTCCCGTAGACCCTTCGTACGCGAAAGACCTTGCAGCAACGGACGAAGACGATCCTTCAGCGTGACTTCATCCACGGGAGCCTCAGGGGTGAACGTTGCGCGTTCCCGGAGATCTAGCTTCAGGGCTGTCACGAGATCCGTCGTGAGTGACGAAGCGATCTCCATTGTAAGCGTCCGTAGCTGGTCTGGAAGGGAGGAGAAGGCTTGCAAGGAGGATAATGGGATTGAAGCATTGGAGAAACGCGTTACAGACGCGGCATCAGTCTCGGGAGGCGGGGATTCAGGAGTAGGGGGCAGAGGAGATAGTCTCCCGTTGCCATTCGAGAGCAAGGACTGCCGTGAGTTCTTCCGTGATAGAGGTAATGGTGGCTTGAGTGGTCGAGGGTCCCAAAGTGCCTCAACGTCTTCTATGATGCCCAATGCTTCGCCCCACTGACCAGCTACTACGAGACCCTTGGCGACACCAGTCATCTCCACAACACTTTCCACCTCTTTGATGCCTTCATGGACCGCAGCCAAGTTTCGCTGTTTGCTCTGTCTCGTCACGATGTGTAGTCCACGCTTCGCTCCCTTCTCGTCAACGTCGTTGAGTAATCCGCGTAGCTTAGACACCCGATCCAAACATTCTTCCGACTCGGTCTGTAGATCTTGAAGGTTCGAAAGCGCAGCAAAGAATGAGCTTGACCTGGCGGAAATTTCACGCACGAGGTGCTGCTCGATGGTATCCGCATGGTGTGACAACCTCTCGAGTAGTGGGAGAGCGTACGAGGGCAACAAAGGGTCGGCGTCTTCTTCAGCATTTCCCCGCTCTGTAACTACACCAAACGTACGTGGATCTCCAAGGTTGAAATGGGGGTCGAAGAAGATTTGAGGAACGGAGTTGAGAGGAGTGAATGGCTTGGTGGAGACGGGCGTATGTGGTGTATTAAGCGATGACCGCGGCGTGGTCGATGACTGTTCCGGTCGCGTCTGGTCATCAACATCAGGCTGCAAGTTGCGTTGGAACTTGTCCCACTCTGGCCCTACAGCCCGGAGGTACGAATCAAAATCCTTGCGTTTGACTCGCGGCAGGTCTGCTGGAGGAACAGCCGGAAGAGAAGAGTGCGCTTTGGGAGGAGCCTGTTTCCTGTGAGGATTGTTGAGGACGGTGGAGATTGCTAATATACGGCATCACTTTTATTGGTGCAAGGCCTGAAGAGACTGGCACGTACCGTTGAATCCCTGCTTGGAGCTACTCCATTCATTGGGCAAGGAACCTGCCGTAAGGTTGGAACTTGATGCACCGAAAGGATCCAGGCGTGGCGCGACACCAAAGTAGTCTGCCCCACGCCCTTCAGTTGCTTCGGAGACACTGCCTGGGCCACGCACCCGCGACGCAGTGTCCCAGTTAAATCTAAATGGACGAGGGGTGATAGTCTGAGTGTCTGGAAGCGCGCCTACAGGGGAAGCAGGACGGGAAGGACTCGAAGTATAGTCTGACATAGTTCGTCGATGCGGTGTGCGTTAGTTAGGAAAGCTGGTGTAGTCGGGTACGGCGAACGCGTCTTTGAGCAGTTGTCACGAGCAATGCATTGAGTTCTGGGGTGAGTAGGCACACTTCACGGCACGAGCAAGCGAGTTCGGATCGTTATGGTGTTGTGGCTTGAAGCCAACTTGAAGCCTGAGGCCTGGATGAGGACAAACAATTAGTAGAGCGAAGATGTAGGATTGACTTCTTCGTTTGGTCAAGTGCAGGGGCGCTTTCTCAGAAGGCTTGTACCGGCCTCATTTACTTTTGGAAGGCCTTGTGACTGCACTCATACTTCACCGAGTATTAGTCAACATGGACAGCATCCTCACAGTCCCCGGTCCCATCCAGAAATTCTTCAGTCTCTTTCCCCTCCAGTCACACTCTCCTATAACTGTTCCGTTCAAGCGCCCTGTGCAAAAGCCTACGCTGTGGATCGCACCACCAAGAACCTTCGAAACCTCCGATTTCCTCAGCACCGATGTCGAATGTCTAAAATGGCAGGCTTACATCGCCCTTCGCGGCCTCACCAACGTTGCTGTTCGCTCAGATGTCTCGCCGGAAGGCGCATTGGGTGAACGTCTGCCCAATTTGCATGTTCCTGCATTCGGCGACGTTGATGGTAACCTCCTGGCCGCGCATATGATCCCAGGCTGGGTAGACGAGCAACTCGGGGTACCCGTGGATGACCTCGAGGGCTACAAGGACGGGCCATGTAAGGATGAGAGTCGCGCATGGGTCTCCCTTCTGGAAGGCGTCGTGCATACTGCTCTGGTAAGCTGAAGTGGACGTGTCTGCTTTCAGGTCTTCCTAACTTCCGTTACAGATCACCTCCTTACCACTCCCTTCCCTGTTCTCTTCACTAATGGAAGCAGATTCGGGCGCAATCAGACCAGTACAAGCTCTCATGAACCCTCCGCCCGCTCCCCTGACTGGCATTAGCTCTTTTATTCCTCCTTATGGGGTGAGGATGACCTTCGCTTCCATTCAGGGCCGATATACAGAGGCCATTGGCGCTCTCTCTGAACGGCTAGGGACTGATAAATGGTTCCTTGGTTCAGAGTAAGTACCGCAAAGCTGTTTGCCGTGTCTCATCAGTTAACTTATTTGTCCTGTCGTTCCCCTTGCAGCAATGCTACCGCGTTGGACGCGCTTGCCTTCGCGTACCTCCACGTCCTCATGCACGGAAGCGACGACGTCCGCATCGAAGTTACTAAAAGAGTCAACTTGGTGACATGGGAACGGCGTGTTAGATCGCAAGTTCAGGGAGCGTTTTGCAGCGTCTGAATGTTCTTGTATAGGTGTAAGTATATTAGCATTTCTATATAGATTCACTAAAGATGCAATAATATTCTAACGCTGTAGCCCGGCTAGTTGAGCTTCGACTTCTTGGTACCATTGATGTGACCATTGCCATTGGCGTGTTCATTTGCATGTCCAGTTGTTTGAGTGAATCGCTTACGAAGAGCAGTAATCATCTTCGTGAACCTACACGATGGAGAATGAGATGCAGGGTGAACAATCACGGGATCTTCTTACCAAAGCCAGTTGAGCGATTGCAGGACGACGTTACCAACACCGTACACCAAAGAATATATGATAGGGAGCTGGTTGTAGATATCCCCCAGTGTATGCCAAAAGTCGAATGACTACAGGAGAAAATCGGTCTCAAGGTAGATTTCAAAGAGGATTTTGCGCACCATTTTACCGCCCCAGATCAGCCGAACGGAAAAGAATGTGGCCAATAAGCAGATGCCATTGAGCAGCTGAAACTGACTACCCGACTGGCCGGTCTTGTCCAAGAACCTGGCATCCTATATTAGTGAATGAATACATTTGATAGATTTATACTCACCAGTGAATGTTGAGGAAAACAGTACTCCTAAGAGACGGAGAGTTCAGACGAAGGACGTACGGAGAAGCAATGTACACGCACAATTCCCAGAACAAAAAGCGAAGCCCATAGTATTGCAAGAACGGTCTCTTTCGCAATGGTCAAGCCACGACCCGTAAATCTCATTCGAGCCAAGACTCACAAATGCAAGCCCATATATCAAAGTACACGAGAAACCTACAGCCGCCATGAGTACGGAAGTCTAGCGATATGAGCTGAAGAGACACGTACCATGAAGAACGAAACCAATGTCTGTAAACTCCACTATAGAATCAACCAAGTCCCAGATGAAGTACCTGTGACATCACATTGATACGAGACTATTTGAACCACCCACGACGCAGACTCACCCGCACGCGATAGCAATGACATAGCCTGCCTGGTCATCCCATCCAAAGGCACGGTCCGCATCCAGAGCAGGAATCATCAGGCAGCGACCTGACAACACTATGATAACAACCGCGTGCACCAGAGAGACGACATGTATATCCCTAAGGTGCTCAGTTAGACATGGCACCGTTACCTTGAAAAACTCCATGTCGATGACTTACCAGTTATGTTGCACCCTCTTGCCAGCCTTGGCATATGATGATGGAAATAGCGCGCTACTCAGCAGAGGCGACAAGACGAGATGCACAAACGTAAAAAAGAGCGTCGAGAAAACGATGACATCCGCGTAGTCCGGTATCTTCTGTAGACCGCTCTTCGCAGCTAACGGCTGGGCCAGGACGCGTAGCTGCGCGCGAATACCTTCCAGCATGACAATTGCACAGGAGCCCCTAGTACTTCGTGGTGTCTGGAAGAGCAGTCCGTGTGAGGGGCACAGGCGCGCTTCACAGGTATAAAGCTGCAGCCCGCTGAGAGACAGCGACAAGAACAAAAGCTAATTTGAAAACGTGCTCTGGATGAGTAAAATGCTCATTTACACTGCCACGACGACTAAGTAATTGGACCGGAACAGACACTTGTCAAGCACATGCCAGCAAACGTCAATATGCCACGTTTTCACTCAATGGCCAGTCCTTGTCCCCCATTGATGGTCTGGCACTGTGAAGTCATTCTGGGAAGCCCGGTGTAAGGTTGGCCTGATCATGATTTGGCGCTTAGTGTATCTCAGTGCGGACCACAAACCCTCCGACTTTCTCGAGAAGATCCTTTGTGTAAACTCACCGGTACCGGCCTTTGTATCATCTAGCAGCTTGATTGACACGGAGCATAGACTGTACATAGGGAATCGCTCCTAGCTAGCTCACAGCTTGCAACAAGAATATATATGTATGTCGCGAAAGAAACAGGCCTCTTGATTATATAACAAAGAATTTCCAATGAGATGTGAACTAAACCATATTAAAGGGTAGCAAAGCAAGAAAACACGGCGGATTTTACACAAGGTTCGGTTGCCTTGTGTAGCATGTAAGCCCATAGGTGAGTCCATGGAGTAAGCAATATGATGTATGTGGTAGCTTGGGGATAACGAGCGTGTGGCTTTCAACGAGGCGAGCGAGCAAGTAACGAATTGCGTTGGAAGCGCCGAGCGACGGACGTGCGGAAACGTGCGGAGGCTTGCGGGAATTGTCCAAGGTATAGTCACCGTGGAGGGGTATAGGGCACGCGATAGAGATTACATTATGACGCAGTTGCAGCATGGCTGCTCGGGTGGCGCGTAAGGGTCGTCCTGCTTGCTCACAGGACCCCACACAGAAGGAACCTAAACGATGTACACATGAGTCCTGATCGACGAGATACGGAAAGGGAGAGCCATTGAGAAGCTTCAGGACACGCACCAGGTGGTCTTTCGTACTTTTGCAGTACCGGATGAGGCTGGTTACAGGAAGGCAGGCGTTAGCATCACACGAGTTCCATGTAGAATAATGATGATAGACCTTGCTGATGCCTCGCTGACTCTCATACGCGGCCGCGCGAGGTCTTCTCTCAACCGTTGATTGTGTTCCACAAGTCGGCGCAGCTTGAGCTCGGACATGGACTGCTTGTGGGGTCGGGAGCTCATTATGAAAGTATGTGGGAGCGAAGGGGTTTTGTGTTGTTGTGAGTATGTGTTGTTTGAGGATGGTGAAAGTAGGAGGTGGCAGTCGATGGGTCCTTCGGTGGCAAGAAAAGCGAAGGATGGACTAACTCCAGCACACAGGCACGGGGTCGGCGCGAATGGTGAAGCGGGTTTTGCGGGGAGTTGCCGATCGGAGGCTGAAAACACTACGGGCAAACTGCCATTTTTCGGCGGAGAAAAAAGAGAGAAAAGGCGTGTAGGTGAAAACCTTTTTCGCTGAGTTTTCACCGCGAGAAAAGTCAAAGGAAAGATTATCATTGAACCCGAGAGAGCGCCTTTTCTGGGTGAGAAAAGGATAAATGTCTCATTATGGACGCCTAATTTGGTAAATTTGCCGACTTTGGGGAATTGTTAACCTTTTCTCGCCCAGAAAAGGCGCTCTCTCGGGTGCAATGGTTATCTTTCCTTTGACTTTTCTCGCGGTGAAAACTCGGCGAAGGGGGTTTTCACCTCCACTCATTTTCTCTCATTTTTCTCCAGCAAAAAATAGCAGTTTGCCCGTGGTGAAAATGGCTTATGGGAATAAGAATGGTCGGGATCACGGCGGTATATATACGGTGTATCCCTTGTATTCCGTCACCACCCCTGCTATTCATACATATCAGCGCAAACGGCCCCCCGCAATCACCATGATACGACAATCAAGTCCCAGGAATTGCAATGCATCAGCTCCTCGGTACAGTGCTGGAACAGCCTCAAATTTACGTTGGAATCGCTCTTTCATATCGCTCCCAATTCGTACAGCAATACTCATGCGTGCTGTACAGGATTACAGCGGCGGGACAATGTACGACCGGAAGCAGCTCTGTCTACGCGACGCGAAGCCCTCTTTGACGCTGGACACACGATGCAAGATCTTGAGGGACCGCATACACCCACCAAGCAGGCCAATCACGTTCAAGACAACGATTCCGGCGAACTCGAAGGCAGCTCAGACTGGGATGACGAAACTGCCTTCATGAGTTTGCTTGATCTGTAGGAGACTTTCTTGCTGGGCTCTTTTCCGTCTAACGCATATATGCGTCTCGTGGTTCACTCAGAAGCGACGTTCAGGAGAAGGAGGACAGCGCCTCCGCAGTTGTCGATAAATTACAACCTGCATTTCTAGCTCAGGATCGTCAGGCCAGGCAGCTCATCAAAGACACATACTTTCATGTTATAAACGACATCAGGCGTGTTCACTCGCAAGTCGATCGCGTAACTTCTCCTGCTTTGCTAGCCGGACTCTCTATCTTTGTGACTAGCTCAAAAACATTCGAGGATGCTATCCTACGTGAACAAGACCTCGTTGGGACAACATACACTCAGAAGAAGGTAATCTCAGTCAGCTTCCATCCGCGCAGTCGACCTATGGTTTCCCAGAACGAGCTAGATGATCTCTACATGCAACTGGCCCATAAGCGCGACGACTCGGACGAGCTCGTGAAAAGCCTAGAAACAAACATTGGCGAGCATGGTGACCTATGCACACCACTTAGCGTCTTGGAACCAGGATGGCTAATCTCTCTTTCGTCAAGTTTCTCGATTGCGCCATCTATCCAGCTCAACTTCCGTCGACGTGGAACGCCTGATATCTAAAGTTGACAGAAAGATGAAATCCCTCAGTAGTGAGGATCACTCGAGGGCAAAGGAGAAATTGCTCAGGGACATACTCGCGAAATACTAATTGGCGACGTCAGGCTGCTCGGCTTTACCACTTGCTCCTATGTTGCGCTGGCATGCTATCGGTGGCACAGTCTTTCCTTCTTGAGCACGGTGGTCTTAGTACTTTATGTGCGTGTACTTGTTGAGGGAGCTGTGGTCTTCAAACCCCGATGTGTGATTACACTATTATAATGAAAGTAGGGTTTAAACGTCCACGTCTGTATTTCCCACGTCATTTCTCAGATTTGACTTGCAAGTTCAAGGAAAGTACTAGTGGTCAAACGAATTATGTAAGTAGGGGCGTAATTATGCAAGCTGGGCCGGTGTGGACTCGTATGGACAGCGGAGACTTGAACTCACGAAAAGCGGGTGTCTGCGACATGAATGAGTGATGCCGGAGCGGGAGAGGATGCTTATGTGAAGGCGCCATAAACTAGTATTGATGCATATTGATGGTGAGAGCCTAATTTGTAGTCCGAATTGGTTCGGGCACTGTCCGCCACTTCACTCAACGCTGCCATCACCGTCGTTATCCTCCCACGTATCCTTCCCCCCCGGCCAAAAAATACCCAGCGCCCTTGCATAACCGACCTCAGATTCATTTTACAGACAGTAGCAAGTTCTTCTAACCCATCTCGTAATTCTGCCTCAATAACGCTTCGCCACTTGCTCCCCCAGGTGGTTGTTCCAGCCGGTCTACAATTCAACATCCCACCGTTTTCCTTGATCTGAAACTACATTCCTTCAATCAATCATGAGCGCTCGAGGTGGAAGGCAATCAATGTCTGAGCTGCGATACCGCCGCTTGCTGGAGCACAACCAGAGGTTAAGAGAAGACCTGGCACGACCCAGGATTCGCGTCAGCGAGGCCAGCGCGAGGTACGTATCGCTGCGTTTTACGTTCTAGCTTTCCCTGATTGGTGAAATTCTAGCCTCATACGGTACTGTAAGACCACGAAAGACCATCTGGTGCGCAATGCCATCTGATATGCTGAACCTATGTCCGCCCACTGATCCATCTTTATCAAGGTTCCGTCTGTATGGGGACCGGTCGGAAGGAGTGAAGATCCCTATGCTCCACAGACGAACAAAGCATGCTGCACCATCCAGTGATCTTCCACAAGACTTGGAGTGTGACCTGTTTTCTCCCTTCTCCTTTGTCTGTTCGCGTACGTTTAGTATAGACCCTGTGTCCATTTCACCTCCGCAGGACAGTAGGGTTTGTCGATACCTTTCCGTACTGTAGTCTGCCTTTCCTATCTTCTTGAGACCCTCTTTTGCTCCTCTTCGCCTGTATTCACTCAGCGTTTTCCCTCGTTTACCTAGTGTGACCTTTCCCGGTGCAACATACCATCTCCTTGAATCGCTTTAATATATTCAGTGGTCTGGATAAAAACTCAAAGGGACTAGCTGGTAGGTCATACAACCTTCACTTCAGACACGCTGCAAGAACTGGCGGATGCCACTCTCGTTTAAAGCACCAATGAAGTGATTCACGGGCTTGCCATCTCGGAATGCCATCACCGTTGGCAGGGAGCGTATCTGCATCGTATCAATATTGGTTCGTTTAGTGAAAACCAAAGAGCACTCTTACCTGATACTCTGACGCCATCTCGACCTGTTCGTCAGCATTGATAGTGACCAAGTCTAATGACCGGTTGCTTCCTGTCTTTACACTTTCGTCATTGGTCAATTTCTCAAGTATGGGAGAAATCAGTTTGCAAGGCGGGCACCAACTGTCAAAACGTCACCTAATGTTCAGCAAGCATCAACGTATACATATTCTAAATCCACTCACTCTGCGTAAAAATCGACCAGCACAACTTTATCCTTGGAAGCCGTGTTCAAAGCGACTTTCTTGAAGGTCTGCATGGATACGAACGAGATCACTAGAAGCATGCTCACCACGACTTGTGCTCGGAAAAGGGCGGTGAACTAACCTCGTTACCTACATTCAGGTAGTGGATTTGCCTACGATGGAGGCCAGTCATATGGCTGGCACCTAACCGAAAGCAGATCCGTGATGGATTGAGCGAGGTACGGAACTTCAGCTTCAGGATGGAAGACATGGCGAAGGCTTTAGCGCACTTTACTCGAAGTCACAGAGTTGACTTGACGTTGAAAGCCGCTGACTTGATATTTCGGTTATTTCGGGTGAGAATCTCCCACTTATGGATATGACCCCTAACTCAAACACACTTCTCGTAGTAAGTCAGAGTAAGTCTCATAGTCGTCAGGCAACCTGCCGGCCTCTAAAGGCTACCCATGACCTCAGCCGTCGCAAAACTCAAGCCCTAGCCCTAGCAATGACTTCGAAATCTATAACTTATTCATGTCTTAGATTCAACCTGCGCTTAGCTTCGGGTTGGCGACCTGTTGGCGGGGGTCCTTGGCAGGGCCTTGTTGCCTTCCCTTGCGCCTTCTTCGTACGAAGTCAACGTCTCAGCGACGTTCTTCGGTGACCAGAGCACTCGTACATCTTTCCCTCTTCCCTTCACAGCAACCATGGGCAAAATTGTCAAGCCTCTCATGGCATCATGGCACTTCGCTACAAGAAGTTCTCCGTGATGACCTCCTTGACGGATAGTACGCTATCGCCCTGCGTGGGACGGATCCCCAAGACAACTTGGCTCTCGTATAAGTTCGTGTCCACAGGCCCACTACTTCACTCACTTAGTTTTCTCTCAACACGAGCAGGGTAAGCGCGCTCCTAAGTGCTATGATACGTACTATCTAATGCTGCGATGGTTAGACTCGAAATATTCCCTTCTTTCGCCCTCCAACTTCTGACTGCAATCATTCTTTCGGTGCTGGCATCAATTTATTTTATTCGGTTCTCAACACATTTCCATGCGCTTCTCTGCCGCCTTTTTTGCCGTTGTTTGTTCCGCTGCAGCCGCTGCACAGCAGACATACACCATCCTGGTCGGCTCGAATGGCACGGCTACTTTCAATCCGCCATAGTAAGTACGTTCAATACATTCAGCACGGAGTAAGGATTTCGATACATGAGACAGTGTCAATGCTACTTCCGGCGATAAAATCGCATTCCAGTTGTGAGTGTTGCATTCCTTGAGCACATCAATCTCGAGTTTGATCATTCTGGCTATAGCGTGGGTGGGAACCATGTACGCGCTTGCTAATGCATTTATGATGCCATGCTGACCCATAACATACAGACCGTTACTCAGTCGGCCTTCAATATGCCCTGCGAGAATAACACAAGCCCTATGACGGGCATGGACTCAGGTTTTCAGCCAGTTGCCACCAATGCTTCCATGTACCCACAGTACAGTCTCACCATGACCAACTCGAACACCATGTGGTTCTACTGTCGTCAAATCGGGTAAGGGAAGCACATTTTTGATTCTCGTCAGGCCACACTAAGGTCTCGACTGCAGTCACTGCGAGAAAGGAATGGTGTTCGCGATCAATCCCACAGAACAGATGACTTTCCAAGCCTTCCAGGTTGGTTTTTGTCTGACGTTGTATCCGAATATGCTTACAATCTCTTGTCTAGAATACTGCTAAAGCTAGCGGGTCGTCTCTTTCGAGCTCGGCGACCATGAGCGGCGCCATGCCCGTATCTGCGTCAACGACAAATGGTGCAGTTTTACACGGCGTTAGCTCAGCCTTCGTTACATTATTCCTCGGTGCATCTTTGATAATTCTGGCATAAGCTACCTTCCACCAAGGGCAAACTGTTTTGGATTTAACTTTGAAGTGGACAGCTTTGGGTCGTTACGTTTGCCTTGGGTTGTTTGATATCGTATGACAATACTACCGATGACACTCTGTGTTTATACTGGGTATCAGGCTTCTTTCTGTGTCTTTCCTAACGATCCACGCCTGACATCCTGTGGTTATGGTTACATTGGGGAGTGTTCTTGAAAGAAGGGACGCCGAAGCTTGTAGTTAGGGGTTTTGCCCATAAGGGTTTATTAGGATTTTGCTCGCGAAGATCTTATGTTCTCAAACTCTTCGGTTGTTCACCAATGCCTAACAGATCTCTACCACCGCCCGCAAAGAAACGAAAACCAAACGATGACGTACAAGACGAGCTAAAACTTCTCGAGACTCAGATATGCTCTGCAGTGAAAACGCACTCATCCCTCAATCAGTTGGCGGACCTTCTAGAGCTCGCAGAATCGTCATCCGAGGTGCACAACATGTCTCGTGCAATTTACAGTCTCTACCGTGTCTTTGTTGTCATCGTAACTAGCGGAATGCTGGGTCATGGTGGAGACGATACTGCAAAAGCTGTCCGACGATGGATATGGGACAAACTGGAAGCCTATGTCAACATTTTGTCAGGACTTTTGCAAGACGAAGAATCAGGCTTGCGAGTGAGTTGAAGCGGCCTCCCCTGCGAATACGTACTCACATAAGCTTTGAAGATTTCAGCCCTCGAAATTTTGTTTTCGCTGCAGAAGCACTTGTCCACGTCCTTAACGAACTCAACATCCTCTGATGCATCATCGTCGAAAGTTCAGCCGCAGTTTCATTCCTCGCATTTTCAGTCCGTTGTCTCCGCCATCCTCATGTGCCCGCCTTCATCTCGGCCTGGTGCATCCTCAATTAGTCCGGGAAAGCTAGCAGAGAACGTCAGAGAACTCTTTGTTGAAAAATGGCTTTCCGTGTATGACGATGTGCGGTGGTGGTTCCTTCGATTGTCAACGTAAGCTGCGTATGTTTCGCCTTGCTCACTTACTGAACTAGACACATCTGCTCAGCACAGTGCTCACTCGTGCCTCACCTAAGGATTGTCTTCATATCCTCGATAATATGCTCTCCATTATGGAGAAACTCGTGACCTTCCCAACCGAGCCATCCGAACTCAACTCGTGGTGGGTTGACGAACTCGGTCAAAGGCCGCCAGCCCCCAAAAGCTCCAGGTCCGATGCAGATACAGAGGAGGAACACGACCTTGCCGACAACGAAGAGGATATAGATGACTGGAGAAAGTACTTCGACGAGGATGACGATGCAAAACCGACCAAGAGTAAAGCCATCAAAGGCCGGGTACATGAACTTAATCTCCATCAAGCCCTTCATTCTCTACAAGCACATCGTGCAGTCTTCACTCGCGCATGGCTCTCGTTCCTTTCACGCTTTTCTCTTGCCAGCTCCGAGGCGAACAGAAATTTATCTATCAGGGTGTTGAACATCATGCACCGTGGTGTTTTGCCTCACCTTACGAGACCGGTGCTAGTGATGGATTGGATCAGTGCATGTGTTGACTTCGGTGCGCCCCCTACTTACCTATTGACACCATTATCTCGTATTCATCATTTTCTAGGCGGAACGGTGGGGCTCCTCGCGTTTAACGCCCTTTTCACTTTGATGAGAGATTATAACCTGTAGGGTGCTTATGGGTTCAAAGAAACTAGCTGACAACGTCATAGGGACTATCCCTCCTTCTACACACGTCTCTACGCATTCTTGGACCGAGATGTACTCCACCTCAAGCACCGCGCCCGTTTCTTCCGACTCACGGAGCTGTTTCTGAGTTCGACGTAGGTCAGGTATCAATAAATGCTGTTGTTTATGCTGATGGAGATGCAGTCATCTACCTGCGACGTTGCTTGCCTCCTTTGTCAAGCGACTTGCACGACTTTCGTTGACTGCTCCCCCGGCTGCCATTGTCATGGTCATACCATTTACCTATAATGTTCTCAAGAGGCATCCAGCCCTGATGGTGATGATTCACAGGGTCAGCCTGGATGATGATCAAGACAGTGGTATGTATGTACCTGATAAACGTATAGCAGCTCTTTAAACTCGTTTAGATCATTTTCTTCCTGAGGAAATAAACCCGAATAACACGAATGCCCTAGACTCCTCGTTATGGGAGCTATATAGCCAGAGGCAGCACTATGATCCTGCAGTGTCTGGTCTGGCTCGAATATTCGAGGAGGCCTTTACAAAGCCCGGCTACAATATAGAGGATTTCTTGGACCATACTTATGGGACAGTGAGTGGTGACGGATATTCATATGTTCCAAGCTGATTCTGTCCCAAGCTCATTGAAACGGAAACAAAAAGGAGGATCCGGAAAGAGCCCGCACTCGCCATTGACCTCAAACCAAGCACTGAGGGAGACGTAATTAGTGAACTGTGGGCATTATAGTAGGCATGGATCACTGAGGTGTTGTTCAAACACTAGCTGTTTATCGATATTATTTGTTGATGTCTGTTCCTCTGCGCATTTGCTTACACCGTCGTTAACACAGCAGAAGTGTCGATAGGATAGGGGCTGGAACAGCACTGATATAAACACATTCAAATACCTTCCTGACTTCATTCAGGCTCCAGGGTCTTCGTAATGCATAGACTATCGTCGGCTTCTTAAGTGTTGATAAAAGCGCATCATTTCTCTCTCACCAACCACTCTTGACTCCTCAGACCACTATGGATGCTATCCGAGTCACTAAGGTAAAGATCTCTCGAGTCTTGATTTCAACTTGCACCAACGTCATTCAAGGTGGAGAAGGTACTCTGCGGAAGATTGGGCAGAGCCGAGTACGGTTCCATTCATCTCACTGCGCATCACCTCATATTTCGATACGAGGATGCCGAAAGGGAGGAGCTGTGGGTGAGATCATACTCTCCTCCATTGAGCAGCTCTGACATGTCATCAGGTACCATACCCACTCATCTCGCTTGTCATGCAACTACCTCATACCTTACATGGCCAATATCCTCTAACTTTCCACACGAGAACATTTGAAACATTCTCCCTGTCCTTCACGAACGGCAAGGATGCTGTTGATGTTTTTGAGAGCGTAAAAGAGCTCACAGTATGCAGTGAGTCTTCTGCTCGATGTTGGGATCGCGTGTTTCACGCATCAGGCAGCTTCTGTGAATCAGCTTTACGCGTTTTACTATTCCTCAACACCTCCTTTGGAACTCAAGAGCGGATGGACAATATACTCGCCGAGGGAAGAGTTTGGTCGCATGGGCGTCGGCACACGATCGAAGGCATGGCGGTTCACCGACATCAACAAGGACTATTCGGTGGGTAATTTCCCCTGCGATGGCGTTATGCATTAACAGACCTGCTCAAATCTCCCAGCTCAGTTCTACCTATCCATCTCGATTAATCGTACCAACACGCATCAGCGATTCTACATTGCAATATGCTGCTAAGTACCGTAGTAAATGCCGAATACCTGCCCTCACTTATCTACACTGGGCCAACTATGTATGCGCAACTCTTCAACAAAGCTACCCTCGCTAACTTGTCAACAGGGCTCTTTAACTCGTTGTAGTCAACCCATGGTCGGCATAAAGCAAAACCGGTCCGTACAAGACGAAAAGCTCGTCGAGGCTATATTCCAGTCACACCACTCGCCAGATTCTCGTACTCCTAATGCTTCTGTTTATGGCGCTCAAAGTACCAATCTGATCGTGGACGCTCGGCCTACCGCTAATGCCATGGCCAACACAGCTCGTGGTGCCGGGACAGAAAATATGGACAATTACAAAGACGCCAAGAAGGTGTATCTGGGGATTGACAATATCCATGCCATGAGAGATTCCCTCGGACGGGTGGTAGACGCTCTACGAGAAGCCGACACCGTTTCCGCCAGTGTAAGCGGCAACCTTCCTGGCGAGGCTCAGCAGCTTGCCGTTCTTGATCGCCAGGCACTCAGGCGCTCTAATTGGCTGCGCCATATCTCAATAATTCTAGAGGGCACTCTTCTCATCGTCCGAAATATCCATGTCAACTCGTCCCACGTTCTTCTTCACTGCTCGGATGGGTGGGATCGTACCTCGCAACTTTCTGCTCTTTCTCAGCTATGTCTCGATCCTTTTTACAGGTCAATGCGTGGCTTTCAGATACTGGTGGAGAAGGATTGGATCGCTTTCGGTCATAGATTCTTGGATCGCTGTGGACACCTCTCCTCGGAGAAATTCTTCACTTCGCTTGCAGATACGGCTGGAGCTGCTAACGGTGGCGAGGCTGCACAGGCTGCGCAAGCGTTTCTAGCATCAGTGCAAAACCGTTTTGCTTCCCAGAGCCACGTCAAAGAGACTAGTCCCGCCTTCCACCAGTTTCTGGAGTGTGTTCGACAGATACAACGACAGTATCCCGACAGATTCGAGTTCAATGAACGATTCCTGCGAAATCTTCACTACCAACTATATGCTTGCCAGTACGGAACTTTCCTGTTCAACTGCGAGAGAGAGCGACGGTATGGAGAAGACGGCATGATACCCTCGGAGAAGACTGTAAGCGTCTGGGACTGGTTTAACTCTCCCGCGGAGATGGAACAGAACAAAAATCCCACTTACAGCCCAGAGTTGGACAATCCTAGGCAGGCAGACATGGGAGTTCTCCTCCCAAACGTGAAGGATGTGAGGTTCTGGAATGAGCTCTATGGGCGCACAGATGAAGAAATGAACGGGAAAGTGGCCATTGCACAGGTCAAAGAGGATCCAGAAAGCCTTGTTGTTTCTAATGCCGATGAAGAACCTGTCACTCCCGATAGCGCTTTGGATGCCGTACAAGATGCGGACGCTCTTTCACCGTCATCATCAAATGAGCCAACACCAGTGTCTTCCAGATCAACCAATCCTTCTCAAGGTGGCCTAGGCGCCAGTTTCCGAAGTCTGTGGTCATCGCTCCCCGATGTCTCTCAAACGAGTCTCGCCGAACCGTTGCCGCCTGTCTCCATAGCCCCTTCTGCTATCTCATCATCACAGCCTGACCTCGCTAGTACAGACGCGGCGACAGTCTGGGGTTCACAAAGCAGAGCAAGGGGTGCGAACGCAGTTGATGTTCTCAGTGGTGCCGGTGTGCGATCTATGTGGGGGAAGCTGTCTTCCAATGCCACGGCCGCGTTTTCTGTGGTTCAGGACGCCTACGGTGGCTCCGCACGAGACTTTAACAGACCTACTTTAGGAGATAGAGAATTGCAGAGCAATTTCTCTGAAACACCTTCAGTCAATCGCACAGTCGAAGAGCAGACATTCCCCTCACATGGAATCAGACAAGGTAGCACAAGTGCATCTGTTTACAACCCCTGGAACAGTGTGAAGCTACAACAATCGAATAATCTTGCGTCTTTCGATAACCCATGGAGTACGACACGGTCACCTTTCACGGGCCAGATCCGTAGTCCGCACGTCCAGGACATATTTGATGCCTCCCCGCTCCCCACGGATCCCACTATCGCACACCCCCCGCAACGCTCGGAGACCATTGATAAGCTGTCTCCTTCCAAAGCAATTGGGGAACTACCGCAGAGCGATAGCGTGAGGGCCGCACATCTCACGGGTACTTACAGTGAGAAAGCAACGCCAGCTCAGGACGAGCATGCGACTTCGCAAGCAGACACGAGCTCAAGCACGAACTCGGATCCGCTAGGGGCTGGTTTTTTGTAGCAATGGATTTAATCTTCTCTGTTCATCTGTATACGTAGTAACATTGTAGTTTATTCCATGCACATCGATATGCATCTACTGCAGGCAGTTCAAATGTTGTCATAAGCTACGAGTGAACAAAAATGACGAGATGCACGACCGTGAGTCCGACGAAGCTGGATCTTAGAACTAGATCTGATTTTCCTCGGAAAACCTGAGATGGCGTGATAGAATATTGTTACGTAAGCGAGACAACATTTAATTGAGACCTTGGCTGGACACGTTCAGTTTTCAACCCCCCCATCGTTCCCCTTCCACCATCGCCTCTCTCTCTCTCTATACCTCTCCGTCTCCATTACGATTCAAAATGTCCGTCCTTCCTCCCGGTCACTTCCTCTTCACGTCCGAGTCTGTTGGTGAGGGTCACCCCGGTGAGTACCCCATACATCCTACCTCGGCTTGCGTGTTTAATATTTTGGCAACAGATAAGATCTGTGACCAGGTCTCCGATGCTATCGTACGTCTCCGTCTATCATATTTACCACAGAAAGCTCACCATCACCATCCGTATAGCTTGATGCTTGCCTGGCGCAAGACCCGTTCTCGAAGGTTGCTTGTGAGACCGCAACCAAGACGGGCATGATCATGGTCTTTGGCGAAATAACCACCAAGGCTCAGATTGACTATCAGTCCGTCATTCGCAACACCATCAAGCAGATCGGTTACGACGATTCGTCGAAGGGTTTCGACTACAAGACTTGCAACATCCTCGTTGCCATTGAGCAGCAGTCCCCGGATATTGCTCAGGGTCTTGACCACGGCTCACTGGAGGCCATGGGTGCTGGTGATCAGGGTATCATGTTTGGCTATGCTACCGATGAGACCGAGGAGCGCATGCCCCTTACCATCATGCTCGCTCACAAACTCAACGCTGCGATGGCCACTGCTCGCCGGTCCGGTCTTCTTGGCTGGCTCCGCCCTGACTCCAAGACTCAGGTCACCGTTGAGTACAAGAAGGAGGGCGGTGCCACTATCCCCCTTCGTATCGATACCATCGTTATTTCCACGCAGCACGCTGAGGAGATTTCTACTGAGAAGCTTCGCGAAGAGATCATGGAGAAAATCATCAAGTCCACCATCCCTGCCAACCTTCTGGACGAGCGGACTGTCTACCACGTACGAATCTTCATTTTCTCGCGGGGAGTATGGACTTATGTTTTGGTAGATTCAACCCTCCGGCCGCTTTGTTATTGGTGGCCCTCAGGGTGATGCCGGTTTGACGGGTCGCAAAATTATCGTCGACACGTACGGTGGTTGGGGTGCCCACGGTGGGGGTGCCTTCTCCGGCAAGGACTTCTCCAAGGTTGACCGCTCGGCTGCTTACACCGCCCGTTGGATTGGTGAGTATATAGTTCAATCGAAACCATGACCACATTGTTGATTATATCGAAGCCAAGTCCTTGGTGTCTGCTGGCCTTGCTCGCCGCGCTCTTGTTCAGCTTTCCTACGCTATCGGTGTTGCCGAGCCCCTCTCGGTCCATGTTGACAGCTATGGTACTGGTACTAAGTCAGACCTGGAACTCGTTGAGGTCATTAAGAAGAACTGGGACCTCCGTCCTGGTGTTATGGGTACGTTGTCGTCATGTACTTGACAGCGCTGTATTGATAGATTGTAGTGCGTGCGCTTGAGCTCCAGCAGCCCAGATACCTCAAGACCGCCTCTTACGGTCATTTCGGCAACCCCAACTACACTTGGGAGAAGCCAAAGCAGCTCGTCCTCTAGACGCTTTGCTTCTGTCCATTCTTTTTCACAGGGAATCCTGGAGTTTCGTAAAACACAACTGGCATCGGAAGTTCATCCTTCCGCTATATATTATTGCAAGCATTTAACCGCTTAGACGATCACGCCGCACGACATGTAATCATATATCGGCATCGATGACATTAGCTGGCCCTTCGAGATGGCTGCTACATCGCGACTATCGGATCGATTATTTCTCCCGATACCACATATCACCTATACTTACTGCTATTCATATATTACCTAGTAGTACAGAATACGACTGCGTTCAACCGCGTATTTCGCTGAAAGTTGTGCACGTGTGCAATAGCTTGTTAAAGTAACCTGTTTTGGGAAGTTTCTCGATGCCTGCGGGTTTCTCTTCAGCGCCGGACCAACGCAGAGTGAATGCAGAGGAATGCAGGCACATCTGTAAATAAAGTTGGAACCAGACCAAAAGGTCCGAGTCCGAGCCCCGAACCGCCACGGCGCGGAAAGATTTGAGATTATCGGAGAGATGCAGACCGGATCGGCGAAAGGGACAGCGCACGTTGGTAGGGTGTTGGAAAAGATTCTTTCAGCAAAAACCCATCAAGAGCCAAGCTTATCCGCACTCTCATTTGTCGTTCCACCACGTTCGTTCCTTCTTAATATCAGTAAGTTCCTCACTCCAGTCAAGCTCGCGCATCGCTGATGGATTTGACCCAGTGTGTGGTGTTTTAGGTCTTCTTCTGCACGATCCATCAGTGGACGCAGCTCCAGAAATATGCGAGGGTCTCTCACTACTCCAGCACAGGGGTCAAGATGCTTGTGGTATTGTGACTTGCGGCCACAAAGGCCGCTTTTACCAATGCAAAGCCAATGGCATGGTTAGAGATGTGTTCGACGAGACATCAATATCGCGACTCACAGGCGGTATGGGGATCGGGCATGGTATGTATGGTCATCGGCTTGGGATATGTAGCGCTCACTTCCGCCTAGTAAGGTATCCCACCGCCGGTAGCTCCAACCATGCCGAGGCACAACCTTTCTACGTCAACTCGCCGTATGGTATCGTTCTCGCACATGTGCGATTTATCTTTGCGCCGTGTTCAACGAAATGTTGACTAAACAAGCTGTAGAATGGAAACTTGATAGACAGCGCATCCTTGCTGCATTTCATGGATGCCACTGCACACCGACACATAAATACCTCGTCAGATTCTGAACTTCTCCTAAATCTGTTCGCCAACAACCTGCAGCAGACGGGGAAATTTCGAATCAACGAGGAGGATATATTCACTGCTATTGGCGGTCTCATGAAGGAATGCACAGGTGCATACGCGTGCACTGCCATGCTTGCAGGCTTTGGTATCATTGCCTTCCGGGACCCTAACGGCATCCGGCCTCTTGGGATGGCTTCTCGAAAAAGTGGTACCGGAAAAGATTACCTTTTTGCAAGTGAAAGCATTGTCGCCGATGCCGGAGGTTTCTCTGAGTGGGAGGATGTCAAACCAGGTATGTAGATCCCATGGAAAGAGTTGACTGTTGTTCATACTTGTGAGTCAAGGCGAGGCAATCATTATCACTCGGAGTAGCGTATCAAGGCGTATAGTTGCGCAACCCGCGACCTTTGCTCCAGATATCTTCGAGTTCGTATACTTTGCCCGTCCCGACTCGGTCCTGGATGGAATCAGCGTCTACCGAAGCCGTATGGCTATGGGCGATGCCCTAGCTGCTGAGGTGGAGAAAGTGCTGAAAGAGCAGAATATTTCGGTGGATGTGGTTATTCCCGTACGCCCACTTTTCTGCATACGTCGGTGCGAGTACGATATTATACACAGGTCCCGGACACATCCCGGGTGGCGGCCCTAAACCTTGCACAAAAACTCAACCTACCATATCGCGAAGGGTTTATCAAAAACCGATATGTTGGGCGTACCTTCATCATGCCAGGGCAACAAATGAGGTGGGTCTATTCGCCTTCTGCTATCACACGATAATCTCACCCGTGCTTTACAATAGGAAAAAGAACGTACGACGGAAGCTCAACGCCATGGCGTTGGAATTTGCAGACAAGAACGTCCTTCTCGTTGATGGTAAGCTGTCTTGTCTGCGCGAAGGAAAGACTTGACCTACTCATTTTCTACGCAGACTCTATAGTGCGTGGGACGACATCTCGCGAGATCATCCAAATGGCCAAAGATGTTGGAGCGAAGAAGGTGATAGTGGCGAGCTGCGCGCCTCCGATCAGGTAAGTGTAGCTCAGGGCCGTTGTGACAATAGTGCTCATTGCGGCACTTGATCAGATATTCCAACGTGTACGGTATCGATATGCCGTCTCGTATGGAGCTAGTTGCCCACGGCCGGAATACTGAAGAGATAGCTCAGGCCATTGGTGCTGACCTCGTCATCTTCCAGACATTGCCTGATCTCGTGGCTTCCGTGCGCCAATTCAATCAGTCGATCTCGACGTTCGATTGCTCTGTCTTTACTGGCGAGTACGTTACTGGAGGGGTGACAGAAGAGTATCTGCAACACCTAGAGTCTTTGAGGGCGGATAATGTCAAGAACATGGTTCTCGTTGGCGAACTCGGTGCTCAAGATGGAAAGGGTGGCGGCGGACGAGCCCAAGACCTGACTACAAGTGTTGTGGGCTCGTCGCCCATGAGCGTAGATGACACTGTAGGTTTGCATAACACTTGGAACGTCAATAAATGAGCCCGATTATCGTAACATGATCAGCTGTAGCCCTAATTGTTATATAAGTATCTACCGTATCTTTATCATTCCTGGTCCTGGGCAGCTTTGAATAGAGATTTTATAGACTTGATCTGATCATAACACCTTCAGTCTTCTAAGGGATGCTTCAATTCGTTTGAAAGTCAGCTCATGTGATCTTGACGCGTAGAGGCTGCGTGATTTGGTCGTGACCTGGAAGGTTTGTTGATGTTGGCTTATTAACCCCTTCTTTGTTCTTACCGCCACGTTTGTCTCATCCTACGGACCTCTGTTCGCTTATGCATCTACGTTCCTTCTTGTCCTTTCTTTTTATGACCTATGGTCTCGCCTCTGGATCCAACTCTCATGAATCTGCATGGAATGGACATGTTTCTCCGGGTTCGGACGTTCCTGGCCGTTTCTATCCATATTACGTCCCGCCTGGTGCAAAAAGCTATGATTCGTCTTCTCCACTGATCCGCTACTCTGGTCACTGGATGGACTCTTATTCTGTACAGTTCGTCGACAGGACACTCCGCTGGACGTCTGCACCTCGTGCATCGGCAAGCCTGACCTTTACTGGCACTGGTATTGAGTGGTTCGGAAACATGGATCGCATGCACGGTGTAGCTCGCGTTTACATTGATGGCAAGAGAGATAGAGATGTCAATGCCTGGAGCCGATCTTCTCACAAGCAACAGCGACTCTACTGGAAGTTTGGCCTACCTAATGGAAAGCATACCATCAAAATAGTGAATACCGCACATGGCCATGGCAGACGCGGTCATGCCGTCATTGATGTTGATGCTTTTGTTGTAACCCAAGGCCCTGGGCCCCAGACCAAGCAAGAAGCCTTTGTAATGAATACCCTCGAGCGTCCATCTGGATCGTCAACCGAAGGATCCTCATGGCGCATGACACAACAAGGGTCTACTGGAGTTGCAGCAATGCAGCTTGCCATCATCTCAAGTTCTCACGCGCTAATCATCGATAAAGTCGAGCATAATCCTTTGACAGTCGACGGCCATCCAGCTTGGGCTGCCTTGTACAACCTTAAGACGCACGCAGTCCGACCGCTTCGAGTAGGATCTAACTCCTTCTGTGCTGGGGGCTCTTTCCTTGGCAATGGAACTTTGGTAAACGTCGGTGGCAATCCTGTTGTTGAGGATCATACATCAGCTGCAGACTTTGGTGACGTGGATGGACTCCAAGCTATCAGACTTTTCCATCCTTGTCTATCTGAGTCGGCGGGAGAGTGCGAAATCTACGAAGATCACGCTCGTGTCCGCATGACCAGCCCTCGGTGGTATCCTACGGTCTTGCGCATTTCTGATGGCAGCGCTATGGTTATCGGTGGGTCCAAGAAAGGCGGGTGGATCAACAATGCAACCGTCAATAACCCAACCGTTGAGTACTGGCCCCCAAAATCGATTCACGGTTCGAAGGGATTATCGATCCCCCTTCCTTTCCTCATGGACACGCTGAATTCCAATCTGTTCCCCATCGCTTTCGCTCTGCCAGACGATAGGATCTTCATGGCAGCTAACCGTGACGCAATGATCTATAGTTGGAGAGACAACAAAGAACAAAGGCTACCTCAGCTACCTAACGGTGTCCGGATAACCTACCCCATGGCAGGCACCAGCTTACTCTTGCCACTGTCTCCTTCCAACGATTACACGCCTGAGGTTCTCCTTTGCGGTGGCTCCACCATCGATGACCAGAAAGCCAGCTACGAGATCTCTTCTCAAGACTCTGCGTCAAACCAATGCTCGCGAATGGTTCTTTCTGACGATGGGATTGCCGCAGGGTGGGAAGTCGAATTACTGCCCGAAGCCCGTGTCATGCCCGACGCTGTCCTGCTTCCCACAGGACAAATACTGATCGTTAATGGTGGAGGGACTGGTATGGCAGGATACGGCAATGTCATCGACAGAGTCGGCCAGTCTAACGCTGATAATCCTATCCTCAGCCCTGTCCTTTACGATCCGGCAGCGCCCAAGGGGCAGAGGTTCTCCTCTGCCGGTATGCCCTCGAGTCTGATCCCGAGGTTGTATCACTCTGTGGCTACGCTGACTCCCAGTGGCGACATCATGATTGCTGGAAGCAATCCTAACCTCGACAGGAGTGAAATCGCGTATGGCACCGAGTATCGAGTTGAGTGGATCGCACCTCCTTACATGTCACAAGCCCGCCCACGTATCATGAACCATCCCGCTAAGCTTGATTTTGGGGTGCACATTGAGCTAGGGCTGCAGCTAGCCGTAGGCACTGGGCAGGCAATTGAAGGTATGACCGATGTTGAGTCTTGTACTTTATGTGCCTGATAAGTCTTCGCCAGTGGCGCTAATGGACCTGGGATTTGTCACGCATGGCGTACACGCTAACTCTCGCCTTGTCCGTCTGACTGCAAGTCTGCAGAATGACGGGAAGACGTTAACCGTGATAGGGCCTCCGAATGCCAAAGTCTACCCTCCAGGACCTGGCTTTATCTATGTTCTGGTAGATGGTGTGCCCAGCGCCGGGGTTCAGATTATGGTTGGAGACGGTACTGGGCCAGAAGTTGACCACGAGGCTTGGGATAAGTAGGTGATCCTGTCGAACCTTGCGTCCGAGTCATCTCACTATTAGCAGTTTATTGAGGAAGACCGCTGTGGATCAATACGAGGCTTCGAGAAAACATACTGGAAAGAGGAAACAAGACTAACCAAATATCACACTCCGTACTTCTGTTGCTGGACAACATGCACCTACAGTCTAACATGTTTTATACCTTTGTCCATGATCTTGATGTACCCTGAACTTGAATGCCTTCCTATAGATGCATACGTATCATCTCGTTCATATCGAATGCATATTAAAATAGTCCATATAATTGTGAAACACACCCGCGTGCGTAAAACCCAATCTGTTACAGTGCCCGCTGCTTCATACGGCTGGCTACCGTTCTAAGCCCAGCGTATACTTTTCCAGGTGGCGATCCCAAGATGAGAGAAACAATGGCATCTCGTGCAATTTTAATATTTTGGAAGGAGCCCATAATATGTATTTTCCTATTGTATCATGAGCGAAAGTTTGGCGAGGAAAGTACCCCAACTTACGTGTCAGCGAGGACAATGCGTGTCCGGCTCGCGTTTTCAATCGTAAACTTGGTCTTGCCATCCTGTCCTGCTATTCGACCTAAAGCTATACATCAGCACACTGGATACGAAGGTGTGATGGAAGTCCTGACCAATGGCACGGGCGAGGTGATCGCCTTGGAGTGTTTTGACGTCCTTAATCTCGAATGAGTCGAGGTATAGATCATCTAACCGAAGGAGGGCAATAGCATCCTGAGGAGAAAGATCTGGGTAAAGATAGCGATTCGAGGAAAGAATAACCACACGTTGACGTCGAAGCCCAATGCAAATGCCTTAACAAAATCTGCCCCCTTTTGCAATGCACCGATATCTTTTGTATGTTTTGATGTCTAGAGAGATTAGACTGACAGAACGCGGCAAGCCGCCACTTGGGATATCGAAGACTTACTCGGATCTCCACGGATCTCCGCTGAACATTCATCCGGACTTGAAGACCCAGCATCTCCGTAAGTGGGCTGAAGATGTTGACCCATTCTTTTTTGATAGGTGTCATCCGGTGTGGTGGTATAGGAATGCGCCGTGTTTCTGATTTGAGGAGAGTTCGTTGTGCGGATGGATCAAGGGCAGGAAAAGTAGGTACTGCAGATGGCTGAACCAGCGCCGTAGGATCCGAATCTATCATGAGTTCATCATCGTCTGCAGGAGCTTCTGCTGAAGCTATTGGTTCCATATCCTGATCCAAGTGACCTGTAGAGAGGCTAGTGAGGCCATCAGCGGATTTGGCCTTCTTTTTGCCCTGACTTCTGCGTGTCTTTTTGCGAGATACGGTGGAAATGGGCTCTGGGTGTGCGACAACCATGCTGCGAAGGGTCCGAAAAGTGAGCCAGGGGCAGGCAGTTCTGGTGAGCTATTAGCGCTGTGAAGAAGCTTTTGATCTATTGAAAAAGAGATCATGGTCACGTGTGCACATATGAGAGCGTCAAACACAGCCACAGATGTCTGGAAGGAGATTTGGGGAAATTTCGAAAGCGGAGCTTGTCAGTACCACAACCTGGCTTGGGCGTGCACTGCAACGTGCAGCATGGCCAACATCAAGGATCTCAACGACAGTAAAACAGAAGGTTTAGAATGGTTTATCTTTGTCTGATGTGCCTGTTCACTGGTCTTTACAGCGCTCCAGGCTCTCTTTAACTCGCTTTCCAACCCATCTGATTCAATAAACGGAAAGCTCAGCCAAGAACAATTGCAAAAGCTTTCCTCCAAAGTCGACGAAATACTAGGCGGCGACGATGGGAAACATGGTGCAAATCGTGGAACAACTCAGGTGCGTTCGCCCCTATCTTCCTACACTGCAACGCTCAGGCAGACGTGAAGCTCGTTAACGAAGATGGTCTCCCAATTGTAGATATAACGGAGCCTGTCGGCCAGTCCGTTACCACAGACTCGCCACAGGATGACAATATCACAGATGGACCCGACTTGTTGCCACTTCACACCCTCTCGCCCGAAGAGCGTGAAAGCCGCAGAATCGAACGTGAACGTCTACTCGACCTGCTCGAAGAAGAGGAGCGTGCTGAACATTCAAAGGAAGAGGCCGACGAGGAGGAACGACGAAGGAAGGTCATAGAGAAGCGCAAAGAGGAATCTAAAGCCGAGATCGAACAACTGAAGGCTACCAAAGAAATGCATAAAAAGATGGGCAAAGCACTTCTCAAAAACGTCGCAGAAGCGAGAGAGAAAGAAGAAGCGGCCAAGAGGAAACTCCTCGACGAAGAACAGGTATCCAAACTACAAAACAAATCTATCAAGCCCAAGAAGAGCGTTACTTTTGCAGAGGGGACTGAGGAAAAAGACGGTGGCACTAAGCTTGCCTGGGGGGATGTGGTGCCTGCACGTCTGCATTCTTCCAACCGCATATGGGACAAGTCTGCTGATCGGTCGTCGACAATGAAGAGGCAGGTGGTTGAACGTTTCCCCGGAGGGCCCTCCACCCCCATCGAACCAAGTTACGAGGCTGATTCTGACGATGAATCTCCCACTGAAGAACCCCCTTACTCCAGCGAGGAAGACGACTCTGAGGATGATTCTGAAGAAGAACCTGACATTGATAGCGGGGATGATTGGGACTCGGCTCGGCATCAACGGGAGATTGCCCTCGAATATTACGAGAAGAAGCATGCTGTTGGATCTGAGGCCGCCAGAGTGATGTCATCTCATACCCACGACGATGAGTGGGACCAGCCAGTAAGACATCAAGGATGTGCGTTCTCGCAGAGACATATCTAATATTCACCTCAGGAGGTTCCTCTGGAAGCGACCCTAGCAGGTCGGCCCAAGTCTGGGACTTCTCGCTTCAAGGCAGAGCGATCAGGTTTTTCCGAAGCCAAGTCCGAAAGCAATCCCGCGACGCCTACTACTGCATCGACGTCGATCGGATTCGCTACGATACCTGCTTCCGGGCAGAGCGCCGTGCGCAAGGCGGTTAAGGTGGGAAAACTTGAAGGTGGCCAGCTGATGGGTGGAAGCGACAGTGAGCCCGAGGACGAAACAACGACGAATATACTCGACATGCTCAAGAAGGGTCAAATTCAGAATGCTGGCCCTGACTTCGTACCTCCGATGAGAAGCCCTTCAACATCTATAACTCGAGGCAGGCCGTCTCCCCTTCCTCTAGCAAAGGGCAAGACCAAAGATCAAAATTACTTGGATGTCGACCTGCTAACTCGGGTTCCTCAAACTCCTGTTAATCATATAATCAGATCCTCGCCAAAAGTCTCGACCTTCGACCTTCCAACAAGCGGAACCTCTCATGATCACCACCCTGTTTCGGGTGCTGGTTCGTCTAGCAAGGTCCAGCCGGCTCGCCTCACGATTGATGACTCGTTGCTGGCACCTAGCAATCCGCAACCCTCCGATAAAACTAATGCCTATTCGCCGTGCTTGTCCTCGGCATCAACAGCTGTAGACTCACCTGTGGGTGGGGAAGAGCCACAAAGTGCATTCTCGTGGAATAATCCTCCAGTAAACTCATCCACACCATCTAGACCTCCCATTATTGTGTCGTCGTCGGTCCAAGAGTCGTCTTCCTCACGGCCAACGCGGCCTCCAGTTGTATCGGCAAGCGTGCAGGAATCTTCGCGACGCTCGGACCCGGAGCCACAGCTCAGTAATGACGGCCCCAAAAAGCGAGTTTCAAAGTTTAAGGCGGAGAGGATGTAGCATTAGGGGTTTACTACGATACCCGTTTCCTCTTGTTAGTTGCTAAATTATGTGTGTTTTTTTTGTTCAATTCAAGGCCTTGTATATTTCAACATCGTGATCAGTAAGTAGTTCAGCGTTACCCGGTATCAAATTTAATGAGGGAAATTGGAGAGAAGAGTAAGCACCCATCGAATAGGGCAGAGCTTGGCAGAAAACTTGGTTCAGGCGCAGGGGCTCGGCGCGGCATCAGTATGTCGAAGCGCGCTCCAGGATGAGTCGCTTCACCGTGACAATCGCGGGTTGTCCGAGTCGTTGAACGTTCAGACGTTAATGTACATCCCTCTACACATCGTGTTACGGACATTCGTCGCGCTTCTCACTCAAGGATTCTTCCAGCCCGACGAGTATTTCCAATCTCTTGAGCCGGCTCATCGACTGGTCTATGGCTACGGACACCTTACATGGGAGTGGCTCTCCCCGCGACCGATCAGGAGCTTTGTCTTTCCGGCCTTGAACGTACCGGTGTACTGGGCACTCAGGACTCTTGGACTGGACGAGAGTCACCCCTCCCTGGTGGTGAGTGAGGGCTTCTGCTCGTTCTTGGCTTGCCTCTCAACCAGTTAGATCTTCCTCCCTAGGCTGCTCCAGGGTTTCCTAGCGTCAGCAACCGACGCGACCTCACGCGTTTTAGCGCGTCAGATCTTCGGGGACCGCTATGCATCCATGGCTGTGAGTCTTCGAGCGTGTTCGAGGAACCATACGAGTTCATAACTCTTGCGCAGTACTTTCTATCAATGACATCCTTCTTTCACTTCCTGGCTTTGTCACGGTCTCTGTCTAACTCTCTAGAAACAACCCTCAGTACTCTAGCTTTGAGTTATTATCCCTGGCATGTCCTTGCAACGTCAGCACCGGAGCCGTAAGCATGTTCTTGCATACTTGACGTGATCTAAATGCTTTCAATAGACCTAGTGCGCACCTCTGTATATTATTCTCAGCACTAGCCTGCCTCGTCAGACCTACAAACGGTGTCCTTTGGTTCTACTTGTACGGAATACTCCTGTTTCGCCTCAGGCGCAGAAGCAGGGCCTTCTTTTCTGTACTTCGTACCTTAATCATCATTGGGTAAGTTGTTGATCTTGTCATAACGATGGCCCGACTCAAGAAGTTATGTAGCATCTCATCGCTGCTTCTTGCATTTGCAGTTGACTCTTCATACTATGGCATGCGGGTTCTCACTCCTCTCAACTTCATTTGTGTCAATGCGTCTCCGGTGTCATTGTTTTATGGATCAAGTCCATGGCATTACTACCTCTCGCAAGGCCTGCCCATCCTCTGTACGACATCACTGCCTTTCGTGTTACATGGAATGTGGCTCAGCACGCGAGGCTCAAACCAGAGCGCTAAAATTCTGTTAGGTTGTGTGCTGTGGACAGTTTCGATATACTCTCTGGCTGGACACAAGGAATGGAGATTCATCCATCCAATACTACCAATGTTACACGTGTTTGCTTCAAAATCCCTTGTCGATCTCTGGGACGGGCAACGGAAGCAGCTCCAAAGAACTGGCAAGAAAGTGAGCAGCTATGCTGCTCGCCTGCCTATATGCAAGAGCCATCTTTACATCCTCTTGCTCACCATACCGGCGTCAATATTTGTCATTTTCTTCCACTGTACCGGCCAGATCAAGGTCATGACCTACCTGCGTGATCTTCCGGCAGACGATCTCAAATCCGTTGGCTTCCTAATGCCCTGTCACTCAACGCCGTGGCAAGCGTACCTCCACCGGCCCGAGCTTGCAGAGCACGGCAAAATGTGGGCGCTAGGCTGCGAGCCACCTCTCAAGTAAGCCCTTATCAACCGGATATTGATCGCGGTTGCAGATGTTTCTAACGTACATATCCATAATTACTGCCAGCTTGGACACCCACACGGCAAGCTACAAGGACCAGACTGACATCTTCTTCGAGTCACCCCAGAAATACATCCGCGAACATTTTCCGCCCGCGGTCGACCCTTCTTTCCCGCCTTCGCCTTTTCCGAGCTCAATTCCCGGAAGCCCGCTCGTTGCCAGGTCTGGGGGAGGAAAGGATGCACATGGTGCTGGCAATCCGTGGGTCATGGACTGGAGACACGAGTGGCCACAGTATCTCGTCCTGTTCGGGGATCTCCTCGCAGAAGAGGGAGTACGAGACCTCCTCGAAGAGCAGTTGTACAGTGAGGTCTGGAAAGGAGGGTTTGAGTGGGAGGGCGAGGGACGTCGCAAAGGGGCAGTGAGGGTATGGAAACACAGCGCCCGATGATTTAACCTGTATAAGCGCTATCGTACTTACATGGACCGACTTTGAAGTGCCTAATTGTTTACCAGACAGAAATGCGGGTGCAGTCACTGGATGGACTCATTGCGGCTCCTCCAGGAACGCACCTGGCGAGCGTAACGGATGCTATCGGCAATGCACGCTCGCACTGCTGTGATATTCAGTCCGCAATCCATGGTTTTGTACAGCCGCGATGAGGTTTAAGCAAAATTTTTGTTAGAGAACAGCCCTTGAATAGTGATTGCTGGGAGAAGAAAATGCTATTCATTATAAGAAGACACTGAGGACATCTATGCATTAGATGAGGCTATTGAGAAGCAGAAAGAACACAGTTGCGATGATCCAGGCATCATCACCCTGTCTCTACCGAGCATTCTGCCGTTGTATGCGAGTAAGCTGGCCGACAAATTAGCACCGTTGTCACCGAAAGACTTAGAGAGCACTCACTCTTCTCCGCTTCTTCAACCTTTCGTACAAAGAAAATTGCCATTAGTTTCAACCCGCCCTGTCTTGGGGCTTAAGTACTCACTTATGTTTTTTCATCTTCGTGCGTTTCTTCCTCCTGGTGCTGTCCGCGTGGATGGTAATCCATTCCTCTGCCGACTCCTTGGCGGAAATGGTGTCTGCAGACTGAGCCGAGTCCAGTCCGAGCCTCTGCAGCGTCTCCTGCCATGACATAGCATTACCAACGCGGTTCAGCACCATTGAGTGGGCAAGCTGGCGCGCAGTATCAGCGTCGCTCTCAACGCTGGACTCTGGAATTTCGCCGAATAGAGAGCTTGAATGGAGGTCCTGGGCTAGTTTCTGCTCCTTTGGACTATTGCCGAAAAGTGGGATTGATGGATCCGGTGAGTCAAAGACCATGGAAGTCGGTTGCTGCAGAAGGAGCATGGGGCGGTGGAGGGAGAAAAATTGGTGAGTCTTGAGGTCGTTCATGCTGAGGGAAATATGGGGGGGAATGACGAGCTGCTGTGGTTGGTGACTCATGGGTGGGGAGGACGTCTTGCTGGCGCTGGCAGTGGCAGCACGTGTTGGGCCATCCGAACTGGAGAGCGTCGTAGGGACTTTGGCTGTCTCTTCAGAGGCACCCGTCTGAGCAGTGTTGGGAGAATCGTTGGATTGAGAAGTTGGTGAACCCGAGGCATCGTTCTTCGAGGCTGGTGAGGACGAACTCTCGACCTTTGCACCTCCTCTGCCTGAGACTACAGGCTTTGGAGGTTTTGCGGATGTGAAGTAGCGTCCACCACCACCACCACCTCCTCCTGTCTTCGAGGAGAAGTATGAAGAATAGGCCCTCCTCTGGATGAAGGACGGACGCGCTAAGCGCGGAAGCAGCGACATGCTGCACTGAACGACCAACTCGGCTTCTTACTTGGTCACTGAGCGAAAGAAAGCGCGTCGACTAATTTGGAAAGCCCTGCCCCCGACGGACATCGCCGCTCCGGTTATGCCACGTGACCAGACGCCGAAGTGGCTCCACTTCCCCTGACCACTGCGGCTGGAGAATACAAGAACGAGCCCATCACTCACATCTCTCCTCTCGAACCTAATCATGCAGACGGACCCAGCAATGACTGCACCTCCCCCAACTATCAGCGTACACACGCCTTCTTCCTCTTTTGCCCTCATACACTCGTGTATGTATGGCATCTCCATATATGGAATCACCCTAATTTGTTCGCTTGCAGTGAGTGAGGAGAACATCGTTCAGCTCTTCGACAAACTATCGCGCAGACGCAGCGAATTCAGCGGAAAGCGCGTAGGTCCTGGATGGGTTAAGTATCACTGGAATGAGTCTGTCTGGAATCTGGACGATGGTACGCCCCTTTGCTGCAGCTGCCATAAGCCATTGTCCTGATCCTGAGGCCTGGTGTTGTCTAGACAGCGACTACACTATCTTCGTCTGGCGACAGAAGTCACCATCTACCTCGAGCGCGGAGGCACCTCCCGTCACTCTGCACGTTCACGACCCCACGGTTCCCCTGCCTGAATCTCCTAACTACCGCAATGCGTCGTATTATCTCTTCCAGCAGTCACGCGTCACCTCCCCTCCACCACGTTCTGCACGCAGTACCAAATCACGAAAGCCAACAAAGACAAATAGCAAAGCACCATCCGTCAGCGATGATGCTCTTTCCGGCGTTGCCAGGCACAGAAAAGACTTCGAACGTTTCCACTCAGAGAACGGTGTACGCACTGTAATGGGCAGCATCGGTCCCGTGGAGCATGGTACTTTCTGGCACGTTTCATGTGGCTTTGGTCTTCAACTTACTTCTCTGTTTTCCAGTGCGCATGCTCCTCAAGAATGGCTACCGGCATGTCTATATCTCCCGCAAGTTTGCGCTGAAGAACGGCTTCATACCAGCGGATGCAGCACCGGGTTACTACGGTTACGGGGGGCTCGTAAACCTTGGAAAATGGCCCATAACATTGAACATTGCTTCCGACCTCGAGGAGACAATTCAGCGAGAGAATGGCAACGCGCCGCCCAAGACACGCAAGTCGAGGATGGTCTCTGTCCCCGTATATCTGTCGGAGGAACCCCATTTCGACGTTGTCCTAGGCCGGTCGTTCTTTGAGCGCCGGCAGATCAAAATCTCCGCGACTGATCCAACGGAGGTCTTATGCTTGGACACAGGCGAGAAGGTCGAGTGTGAGCTTGTTGTCCTCAAGGATGGCAAAGGGGATATTGTCATCATATCTTAACCTCCACTTACCACACATCTCGTGTTTGTGTCGACTTCTGCTCCAAGCACATTGCTGCATGATATGATATCTAATCGTCCGATACCTTGCTTTTTAACTTTGTCAAAAGGACTCCTTCAGTGCACTCTATTTAACTGGGAAGGCTATTGATTGTCAACTATTACTGCTTAGATGTTCGTAAATTTCAGTAGATAGTGTAGTTGTACGTGTGCGTGAAGTACTGCAAAGTCCCTATTCGAGGTCTACAGTGATGATACGAGAGAAATTACCAGAAAAAGAGTACACAAGGATAGCAATTGTTTGATACATGAAATAGTCGTCAGGGTATCATGAGCAAAAGAGAGAGAAAAGAAAATAGTCGCAGAGGTTATCGTTCATGATGCCCAGTCCTCCAAGTCGGACTCTATGTCAGAGTCTGTGTGAAAGGCCCCTGGTGAAGGGAACCAGCCGCAGGAAGTGAAATCGATTCTTAATTCGCCGTAGGATCCAGTGCGGACGTCGACGCCCTCGCTCTCGAGTATGCTTTGCTGACGAGATGAACCGTGTGCGGAGACGATACCCGACGTCGAAACGACGCGATACCAAGGCAGTTTGGAGGATGTGTGTGACATCATTTCGACGGCTGAAAGATAACGTCAGACGTCTGTGCCTGCAAATTTGATGCTCGATATGCACTCACCAAGTTTAACTTGACGCGCCGACTTAGGTCTACCAACAAGCTTGGCAATGTGGCCTAAAATATAATCAGGACCAGCACTCAGACAGCAAAAATGAAATCATACCACATGAAGTGACTTGCTTGCGAGGGATGGACCGCACGATACTGCATACCTGAAATGGACGTGAGTCCTCAAAAAAATGACAAGTGATGGGAAGCTTCTTACCTCGAGGGTGAATTGTTGCTTCTCAGCCGCAGTCATAGAAGGCATGATGGTGGTAGTGGCGGTGGTGGGGTGGAAGTTGTGGTACGTTGTGAATGTAGGTGTGGGAGGGCGTTCAGACTTTCCGAAGAAGTGAGGGCCATAGGCGGAAAAACCAGGTCCTTATATATGTACCATCAGGATAGGGAACCCCACCCATTTTCGATCGGGTTCAGCACGTCTGCTCCCGTACCCGGGTGATATTGGGCGTCAACTGTGCCCGTGCCGGTACACACTAAACGCATAAGCGCATGCGCTTGACAGCTCCCGCGGCTGCGGCATTTGGCTGTCCTCCTCCTGGCCGGGTCAGAGAAGCCGCAGTGTCATGGATGAAACCAGGAAACTAACGTGTTGGTTACTTCTGGAACGCGACGAAGAACGGCGACAGTCGTCTTGGAGGGCATGGCTCAGGCGACCGCTCTCATACGACAGCACCCGAGACCTCCTGACCTTCGATTCATACGCTAGGCTACACTTGGGCTTCCCCAACCCGACCATGTCAGACCATGTCCCCAAAAGGAATCTCCGGCGGCAACCCTGCTCTTTTCCTGCCGCCGCTGACTAAGCCGCTGCGCTGTGTGGCAGTGCGACACAACAGACGGAGAGAACAAGCACGGCTGCAGAAGGCCCCAACGGACAACTCAATTGCACGCGACGCCGAGCAAGTCGCCCGAGGCGTGTGTCTTCAGCCTTACGCACCGCAAAAAGCCTAGCCGTACCTGCACACTCCAGTCCCTATCGGTCTAACCTCGTTCTATTCTGGCAATGTCTGGCATATGCAGAGCACGTCTCGCCGAGGAACGCAAGCAGTGGCGAAAGGACCATCCTTTCGTACGTCTGTTTCCTCGCTCTTCTCCTCGCCACATCCCTGATTTACCGCATCGCATGGCTCATGCGTTTGGACACGCACACATGTCATCCATCCCTGTGCTTTATCACCGCTGCCCTGTTCACGTTGCATCAACTCCGCAATTATGATGCGCATATACCCCAGGGCTTCTATGCAAAACCGGTGAAGGCAGCAGATGGTTCCATGAACTTGATGGAATGGGAGGTCGGTATCCCAGGCAAACAAGGGGTGAGCAGAACCCTCCGCACCGCCCTGTTTCACCACCATCATTAACAATGCGTGGCCATGCCCATAGACGGCTTGGGAGAACGGCCTCTACAAGCTTACCATGGTTTTCCCGGAAGGTAAGCGCTGCGGATACATCGTTACATCTATTTCTAAGCTGAGCTCAACTGCGCTGTCCTGCATCGCTATCCACAGACTACCCATCCAAACCGCCGAAATGTAAGCCGCTGGCGCCTATCTACCGACGCGTGCTACTATGCTATCCAGTGGGATCTAACGAACCTTGACTGTGTGGACCAGGCAAGTTCACTCCTCCCCTCTTCCACCCGAACGTGTATCCCTCCGGCACTGTGTGTTTGTCCATCCTTGATGAGGAAAAAGGGTGGAAGCCTGCCATCACCATCAAGCAGGTATTGCCACTTTTTCTGTTGTGAATGTTCTTCATCCGATGATCATACACAGGTTCTGTTGGGAATCCAAGACCTGCTTGATGATCCTAATGTGAATGACCCCGCTCAGAGCGATGCATACACCATGTTCAAGTAAGATGATACCCGATTTCGCGCTTGATTTTTGAAGGCTGATCATGGCAAAAGGAATGACAAAGTCGCGTATGAGTATGTCTTTGATGTTATCCGCAACAATAATTGCTGCTGATTCACTTCGAAAAGGCGACGCATCAAGCAACAAGCCCGTGAAAATATACCCAAGTGACCTTGCAGCCCTTTCGTATAAGGCGTTTCCCTTGGTTTCCTTAGTAAACGTTTGTATCTGCTTTGTAGAATAGCATTCATTTTTCTTGCAAACATCAGGGTAGCCCCCATTTTATCATTCAGTAGTACGATGAGGCAACTAGTACATGAGCTTCTCAATGGCCAACTTAATGGTCCTGATTTGACTCTGCAACTCTCTCGCCTCGCTAGTCGTAACGCTCGCGGCGATTACAGGGCGGGTAACGTTGCACGCACGGCCAAGGGCAGTTTTGGAGGGAACGAAGACGTAAGGGACGTTCTGTAGGGTATGAGAGTCAAATAACGCCCATCGACTAAAAACTTCAGGCCGCGTACCTTCTCTTCGCAAAGGAGGGGAAGATGAAGTAAGATCTCCAAAGGTTCGGTATCGGCAGTAAGCACAATGAACTCCGCAACACCACGGTTCAAAGTTTTGGTAGCTGGACAAGCAGACGGTGAGCGTCACGGTTGCCATTCAACGGATAAACCAGGGAGATGTTGGGACCAATGAAACATCGTCGTACCTTCGTTAGCACCTTTTTTTAGCTGCTTGTACTGTCCGGCCTGCTGGACAAGGTCCAAGATCTGCGAACACGCGCCAGGAGTGAGAAAGCGAACGGAGATTTAGTGTAAAGGCACTAGGCGAACTCACCGAGTTGGTCAGGTTTGCATCAGCAAGGGGCCATGCCTTTCCTCTGCTTTCGGCCATTGTTGTGAAGAGACGTGCGATTGACCTCACGGCTATAGATCCTTGGTCAAGTTAAGGTGCGTTCAGCAGCTCACGACCCTCACCTTGAGAGCGCATAAAGGATTTTTTGTGTTACGTAATATCTTCCCGATCAAGAAGGTGACCTGGGACAGCATAGCCCCTATTCTTTGGATTTGCGTCTTTCCTCAACACTACTTAGTCGACGACATGTGGAACCGTTGAGCGTACATGCGGCTGTCAGGGACTGCGTGAGCTATTTCTAGGATCTGTTTAATCTCTCACATATGATAGGATGTTATGTCTCAACGCCTGACCGTTCCTGGTTTGTACAGACTCCTACTTCGCTTGATCCACGGATTAAGCTTGGAGGACGACATCTGCTAGTGTCCTCTCAATTGCGTAACTTCTAATGTGTATTTTTGCATTTTGGAGGTGTATAAATCTCCGGGATCGCAGCTCTCTCGAAACGCACACAAGAACTTGACATTCGATGGCCAACATGTTCTTCAAAGGCCTAGCTTTCATCGTCCTTTTGCTCGGCCTTCAATATGTCGGTTCGTTTCTGTTGCAAGCTCAAGGTACCGTGAAGGCGCTGACAATAGTGATGTATTCTTATAGCCAGAGCTTCGGCACAATCTTCGACTGCATACTGTGACTCTTCCAGCGGAATCTGCTACCAAGGCTATACAGTACGCTGCCTTTCTACCTTCCCATATCCAAAATATCACGGGTCCTAATTGCTATATACTGTAGGACCCCACTCTCAATATCACTATTGGAGTCGTTCTCCCTCCTCTAACCACTGGAAGTACACCAAATGCTACGGAGTTCATTGCAGAACTTATTGCCCCGGCCAGCTTTGGCTGGACCGGCCTCAGTATGGGTGGCCAGATGGCCAACAGTCTTTTATTCACGATGTGGCCAAACAACGGCAAAGTGATGTTTGGCCCCAGGTGGTCGTCGTTAGTCGCCAGTCTTCTCCTCGTCATTCCATCAGACTGAAAGGTACTACTGCAGTGGTTATACTCAGCCGACACCTTACGACGGGCCTACGATCACACTACTACCGGACACGATGGTCAACAGCACGCACATCAAGGCCTCTTTCAGATGCCAGGTTCGCTGATTTTTCAGGAGTCACTGGATGTCATATAACAGAAACGCGACCACAGAACTGTACCACGTGGGAAGGAGGCTCGCTCGGAAGTGGTGATCTTGCTGGATTCCAGCTGCTCGCATACGTTGCCAACGATGACACGCCGGTCACTGATCCATCCGACATTGCATCGAACTTCACGGAGCATGATCAGATGAACTTCTTCGGCCTTGAGCTCTCAGATGCGCATTCGTCGAGTTACTACAGCTACATCGGTGGAGGAACCACAGCTACGGCGACATCCACTTCGACGGCTCCAGCAGCTACTCAGACCAAAGTAAGCTTTGAAACTCTGCCGCCCGAATGCCGGACGCATATGCTGATGAAATACCTGCTTAGTACGGTCAATGCGGAGGATCGGATTGGACTGGACCCACCGTCTGTGCTTCGGGCTCGACATGCGAAGCTGTGAATACATACTACTCCCAATGCTTATGATTGATTGAGTAGAGTTTACAACCGCTATAACATGTGATGATTGATGCTGGATAGCAGGTTCACTTGTTCGCTGTTATTTTCCCATCTCCGCTACTGTACTGTCCACGTAGTATAATGGCCTACTGTGCCCCACCACTAGTTCGACGGTCCACCACTAGTTCGTCACCCCCCGTTTTTGACCATTCCTCCCTTTCCACCTCCCATTTTTATTAGCAATACGTCATTATCATACTGCTGTCATATCATTTTCTCGAAAACCCGGTGAAAATCGATGCATTTCTGTGTTGTCGAATAGGGGTCGTGACGGCGAGTTTTGTCACTCCTTCGACACCTCGCAAAACATCCGTAGCTGAGTTTAAACCTAGTTGCATAAGTCCGATGTTGCTATTGATATCCTACGCGTGAATGACAACCGCAAAGCGGTCGTGGCTCAGTGGTTTTGGCGGCATCACACATCATTTTGCTTACGATTCAGGAGTTCGATCCCTCCTGTTGCCATTTTTGAGGCCTCAGCGTGTCACTCTCACCTTAATGCCGCGCTGCCGAGATGTGACCAACTCCGTGATCAAGTGTGACAAATGTGACCGTCGAAGTAGTGGTGGGCCGTCGAACTAGTGGTGGGGCACAGTATTTGTTATGCCAGGTTACTGCTTGGCCGAGATTATGACAAAGGTAAGGAAACGTGGGAAGATCCTAAGCTTCAGGTTGGTTCCGAACTTTCTTCATCGCCGCGGGAGATTGCATCAAGGATGTGCAGTCCGCGGATATGCGTTATACCCAGCGGACCCGGATACTCAACCTTGTCTGTCGCCTTATCCTTGAAGCTTGACGCAAACAATTGCGGCTCATAAGAACCGTCTATCAGTATTCCATCTTTAGCTTCTCATCCCTGCAGTTGACAGTGTCAGCTATCGCGAAGGCGAAATACCCGGCCGTCCCTCCAGACAAGCCATGGATATTGTACCAAGTACTTCACCGCTTCCTCACGGATTTTTCAAGCGATAGCTCAAACTTCCTCTTCAAGATCTGCCACCTGAACCCTCCAAGCGGATATGCATCATAGGTGCCGGTGCTTCAGGACTGGCGGCACTGAAGATAGTCACGGATTCGGCTGAATACCAACGAGGGGCGTGGTCTGTCATAGCCTATGAGAGTCGTTCCAATGTTGGGGGGATATGGTACATAACTCAACACTTGGGCCTTGGTACATCTCACATATAATCTTCAGGTTTCCCGCAGCGCCAGAGGAGAACCAGGCAGTATCACCGTTGTATGATTCCCTGACTACAAACTTGCCACATCCAATCATGGCTTACACCTCTTATCCTTTCCCTCCGTCTACCCCTCTGTATCCAGTGGCGTCCGTGGTCCAGCGCTATCTTGAATCTTATGCGTCTCACTTCAACTTGTTACCCCTGATACAACTCAATACCAAAGTGGCAAAGGCTAGATGGGAATTAGGAAAGTGGGCTGTCACGACTTCCACCGAAGATCAAGACTTGTTTGATCATCTCGTCGTCGCTAATGGCCATTATACTGTCCCGCGCATACCACAAACTCCAGGGCTAGATCACTGGCTAACATCTGGCAGGGCCATGCATTCAGCTTTCTATCGGAGACCTCACGGGCTTGGCGACAAGGTGGTTATTGTTGGTGCTGGACCGAGTGGACAAGACTTGGTGACAGATATGCGGAAAGCGGGCAAGGTCGTGATACATTCCATACGAGGCGCAGAATCAACCGAAGGCGAACACTTTAGACGAAGAGGGACTATTGCAGAGTTCAAGGTTGATGGATCCATTATTTTCGAAGACGGTGCAGTCGAGAAGAACGTCGATCGCTGTCTGTTGGCGACCGGCTATGTCGTGGAGTTTCCATTCTTTGACGATTCGGTTCTAAAGCCTGAAATCCCACCGCCCTGTCCCCCGATCCCTAGCGAGTTGTTCAACTCCACCTACAGTGTATTTCCCCTGTCACGACAGCTGTTTCCTCTACAAGCACAGTTCCCTCCATCGTCGTTAGTATTTATGTGCCTACTATACAAGATCGCGCCCTTGCCAGTGGCCGAAGCACAAGCGATGGCGATGGTGCGAGCCTTTGCGGACCCTTCAAGCCTTGAACCGATGCAAGAAGCGGTCGATATCATGACACGTTACGAGAACTTTGTCTCGAAGGGGATCGAGACGCCCGCAGCTATTTACAAAGCATGGCATCGGTTCGGAGAACTGGAACAATTCGACTATCGCGACGAGCTGTATACCTTCGCAGCGGGTGGGAGTGAGGAGCGACAGAAGGTTTCAGAGTGGGAGAGAGAACTGTATCCTCACAAAGTGACGTTGAGGGAGAAGTGGGTTGCATTGGCCAAGAGTGGACGTGGAGATGAGTTCGTGCGAGGTGTGGGCGAGGGTGGGACGCAAGAGTGGGTTGATGCGATGTGGAGGCTGTTAAGACTCTCGAGTAAGGAAAAGGAGACTAGTACTACGGATTGTAGACTTTGAGAGGTTGTGATCAATCTGGCATCACTTGAGTTGATCCATACACTTTAAACACTTCTTAACAATCATGTTCAAACTCATGGAGGTTATTACTGGAAACTCCCAGCTCTAAGCAAACGGGTCCGAAGAAAAGGGAGCATTTAGAAACTGACATCGGATGAGTCACGAATCCCATTGCCAATCGCAAGAATAGTTGACGCTACCTTGGTGAGAATACGAGTTACTCCGAGAGGCTTGCACAGTTTAGCATCACGATCTGCGACGTCGATCATCTTTAACCATCATGGCCACTAATCTCAGCGGGACTCATTTGCTTCATGCAGACGAAGGCTTTCCTGGGCACGAGGTATCGCCTTCGATCTCAGTGACTACGAGTGAGTCACCACCGCTTTTTGTGGTGGAAATAATAGGTGTAGTCAATCTTATCTTCCTCAAATCTCGCGTAGCTTTCAGGAGAGATGCACCGTTTGAGGATCCGGACATCGTAGCTCCGGGGAGTAGAGGCAACCACCACGACTACTCCAGATATTCGCACGATGTGAGCGACCGAGTGGTCGCAGTGCTGAACAAGATTACTGTAGGTCCAATTTATAGATGAGAGTCACTGGACTCTGACACAGATCAGAATGGACACTCCATAACTTACTCGTCTGGCCTGGCAGCAGCGTTTTCCGTGAGTTCCCGATTTTAACAAAGAGCAATATCTAAACTAGGTGTCACAAGGCACTCATTCATTACAAGCCTCGACGAATCGCGATCCGAGGCGGTTATATGGGCTGCCACGGAAGCATCAAGGTATACTCGAAGACCAGATTCGACGATACCCCTGTCGTCGATCTCGATGATGACTTGAAAGAAGGAGACCTTTGCTGGCTCGAGACACCCTTGAATCCTACTGGCGAATCACGGTATACAAAGTTGCGCCTGTCAGCATTTTTGCTTGCTGACTGCCATTAGTGACATCAAGTACTACGCTGACAAGGTTAGCGGCCGGCCTTGAGAGTGAAGTAAGTTGACCTGATGATGCGCAAACCTAGATCCATGCAGTCGGCGGAAAACTCCTAGTGGATTCGACGTTTGGACCCCCGCCTCTTCAAGACCCGTTCAAGTGGGGCGCTGACTGCGTTTTCCACAGTGGTATGTATGTGCAAAGGCGTTGAGTATGAAGGGAAACTCAGTGATGTCTAGGAACAAAGTATTTTGGTGGTCATTCTGATCTTCTTTGCGGGGTCCTGGTCGTCAAATCCGAAGCTGAGTGTAAAGAAGTAGGTTTGGTTGGCGTTTTGTGAGATGGGATGATGTCCTTACCCTACGGTAGCTCTGGCAGGACCGCGTTTATATGGGCAATGTTATGGGCTCAATGGAGTCGTGGCTGCTCCTACGGTCCCTCCGTACGCTGCATCTCAGAGTTCCGAGGCAGTCCGAGAACGGCACAGCTCTGGCGCAGTGGCTCAGTAAAGCCGTTAACGTCCCCGCCGGCCAAGAGCATGATGGTCTCCCTGGAGGGATTCTCACCCACATCTGGCACTCCAGTCTGCAAGGCGTCGACGAGCGAGGTTTCGACCCTGCTAAGCAAATGGAGGGGGGATTCAATGCCACGTTTTCCGTTGTCGTCAGTTTGTGTCTGATGCCCTACTTGAATAGCTCTAATCGATTTTCACTAGGTTTCAAAGCCGGAGTACGCGGAGCGCCTACCAAACTACTTACATTACTTCGTGAATGCCACGAGCTTGGGAGGGGTTGAGTCTTTGATTGAGCAGAGGTCCCTGTCAGACCCCAGTGAGGATCCGCTCCGCATCCGGATTAGCGTAGGGGTTGAGGATATTGAGGTGAGTAGCTTACTCTTTTATTTGCGAAAATGCTAAACTGTCCTTTAGGACCTGAAGAACGATATGCGCCAAGCGTTCCAAAAGCTAGCAAAGGTGAGACTTGGGCTTAAGCTGGGCGATTGATCTGTTGTCTCATCCATGCCCATCTACAGCTTCAAGTCTAGGTGGTTCAGCTAGTCTAGACAGCGCATGTAAAATATCTCCAGAGGAAAAATAGATCTAGGGGAAAGATATCATTGTAGGACGAAGCCACCATGTTGAAGAGTTGTTGGAGTTCGTAATTGATGAGAAATACCAATGCACCTCGTCAATCGTGAATAGGGGCTAAAGGCAAACAGAGCTAAATATTTGAGAAGGATACGCGTCTCGAGCCGCGTCATCTTGGCCTACAGGTACATTCGGTACACTCAACATATCTTCCAGACATCATGAACTCCCTTGTGGATCGGTTCGCATCATCCAGCTCAAACAGTATCTTCAACGCCAAAAACTTGCACGTTGTCGATGAAGATGACTGCTCCGATGGTGCATGGGGATCTCAGGCCGGCTTTGGTAGCTTAGCCAAGGGAGTCCCGTCCTTTGAAGTTCCCGCCGTCCCAGACGTGAGCTTTTATATGAATTCGCTACGTAGCATTACTAACGAAAAATCAGCCTTCTGCTTTCCTACGCTTGCATACCGATGATCATGCCGATCCTTCATGCAGAATCAAGATCCAGCACGGAACTACGACGCTTGCCTTCAGATTTAAGGGCGGTGTTATCGTAGCGGTTGACTCGCGTGCCACTGCAGGAAGTTATGTTGGTGGGTAGCTGTTATGAGAGCTTAGGTATGCGCTGATATCTCTCACAAGCGTCTGGTACGGTGAAGAAGGTGATCGAGATTAACCCGTACCTTCTGGGGACTATGGCCGGTGGCGCCGGTACGTCTTTGAACATAGTCAGATAAGAGGGATACTCAAATTTCAATTAGCTGATTGTCAATACTGGGAGACATACCTAGGCATGCATTGCCGCCTTCATGAGCTCCGTAACCGGGAGCGGATATCGGTGTCTGCTGCGAGCAAGTACTTGAGCAATCTCGTGTATGGCTACAAGGGAATGGGTCTGAGCATGGTAAGCATTCAATGATTGCCATCAGATTCAACACTCACCTACGCATTGCAGGGTACCATGATCTGCGGTTGGGACAAGACTGTACGAGTCATGAAACCCTTCTTGATACGAAACTAACGTCTCATGTGAAGGGCCCGGCTGTCTTCTACGTCGACTCTGACGGAACTCGACTCAAAGGCGACCTATTTTCTGTTGGTTCTGGCAGTACCTTCGCATATGGTGTTCTAGATCAAGGTTACCGGTGGGATATGTCCGACGAGGAAGCCCAGGAGCTCGGTAGAAGAAGTATCTATGCTGCAGGACATCGCGACGCGTTCTCTGGTAACACTGTGAACCTGTATCACGTAAAGGAAGAAGGATGGCAGTTCATTGGTATGCTCTTTGGCCCCGTGTTTTCGATGATGCTGAAGTCGTTTTCCAGGAAACTACGATATCTCCCAACTTCATTACGACGGCCCTGGAAACGTCGCTGGGTCTCCTGGACATGGCTATGGATACGAAACGCGTGTGGGGGGGCTTAGCTCAGCTAATCCGCCTGCTGTCGAGGCACAAGCATGAGTGTAGAGGTCTACAAGTGTGTGAATCGTGTATCAATAATAGTACCTTTTCTCTCTGTACTACATTCAGATGACATGGATTCGATGTCATGCCTATGCCCTTTGCCAATCCAACACGCGGAAGATGACGCGTTTTCACTTACTTACCCGTCGGTATGCTACCGTCGCTTGTGTACAATGATATCAGTGTGCTGGCTAGTGTGGGAGGACTGAGTCTAGCACCTCCCCTGAAACTACACCCTGAACATTTGTTCATGGTCTGAAGTTTCCCAGCTAACATGAAGCGGCTCTTCTCCAAATCGCAGAAAAGATCAAGCACCATTGGAGCTCCTGCCAGTGGTACGGTAGTATCGAGCTCATCGTCCTCAACAGCCCCCACAGTTGCGCACGCGAGCATCGCAGGTCTTCAACCGAGCTTGACTGTTCCACCTGTCCCCCATCCACGTCCCCACGAGTACATCTCAGTACTGGTTGCTGAAGAGGGTATATTGCTACGTCCCCACTTCCTCGGATCCGAACCACCTGAATGTCATGTTCGTGTCGCCTGGGGGCAGCTCGCGACAGTTGAGGAGGTGGATGGAGATGGAAATGTAGGAGCTGGCTGGGATGATGCTCTAGTCATCTATGGTGTACTTGGTGTCGTCACTCTTTTCAATGGTATGTGCGATTTGCCGCAGGAGATACCTAACCAAGCTAATCTCTACTTGTTTAGCCTCATATCTCCTCATAATCACCTCCAGGTCCGATATTGGGCAGTGTGAGTGACTTGGCGCCAACATGCTAATGTTGCCTTGTGCCCACATGTGCTTAACCAAGTCTGCTTGCAGTATTTGACGACATCCACAAAGTGTATGAAGTCAAAGGTGTTTCCGCCATCCCACTGGTGAAGGAGCGCGCAGAGGTCACTCTCAATACGCTCAAATCTCGCAACGCTCTTGCCACTCGTCCGAATATCACTGCTGCCATCTCTAGTGATGTTGCTAGCTACATCGGCACTCCCCCGAATTCTTCGGCACTGGCTGGTCCAGCTCAGCACGTTAAATTCTCTACACAAACCAATCCGGATGTTGAACGGCCCTCGTCTCCTGTTAGTGCGTCGTCGGGCGCCTCGACGCCGACTTCAGAAGACGACACCATGAATTCACCCGTCGCAAAGGCCATTGCTGACCGCCTTTCTTTCTGGAAAAGGCTATCAAAGCGGTTGACTAACGTACCAGAGTCTATTGCAGCAGAGGTAGATCAGCCTCTCCTCGACGAATCTGAGACTCTTGAGGAGATCATTAAGGAGTCTGAGGGCGAGCCGGCCAAGGTCATTGATTCTATATTGACTGCAACAGCACCTCCACCTGCCTCTGCTGAAGAAAAGCATATGGAATTAGAGGAGAAGGTGCTACGTGAGGTGATCCGTGAATTCTCTAAAGGAGGCATGTACTTTGCCTACAACTTTGGTAAGCACTTGCTCAAGCGATAGTGGTTGTAGCTCACGCCAAATTTTTGAAGATATCACTCGCTCTCTGCAGCATAAACAGGAGCAACATACCAAATCCCGACAACAAGATACCCTTCTTTCCGATTTAAATGTCTTGCCGAAGGATAAGAGCGTCGGCCCTTTAGACGAAAAGGTGGACGTGTTGGCAGAGCCTTTCCCTACTCTGCCTCTATGGCGCAGGATAAACCGACAATTCTGGTGGAACGAATGGCTATTAAAGCCGTTTATTGACGCTGGTGTGAGTGCTTATTTGCACAGCTCAAAGTTTCTGCAGTTCACGCTGCTTACGTCTCTTGCTTTAGTTACATTCCTACGTTCTCCCGATTATGCAAGGGTTCTTTCAAATATCCTCCTTTGAGCTTCCGGAAGACCCCTCTGCCCCGGATGAAGACGTCATACTACCTATTGACTATATGGTGATATCCCGGCGGTCGAGGGATCGTGCGGGTCTGCGGTATCAACGAAGAGGAGTTGATGACGAAGCCCGTGCGGCGAACTTCGTAGAAACGGAGACAATCATGAGAGTACAGGTAAGAGAGGTAGCTCAAAACAACCAGAGTTTGTGTTTAGACGTGCGTCTCAGCGGAATTCCACATCAAACATCTACAGTTACGTGCAAATACGAGGCTCAAGTACGACCTTCGCCCATTACTCGTGCATATGTTGATGCTGGGTTTAGTACCATTGTTTTGGACGCAGTCAGGTTATAGCATGAAGCCACCTCCCCTGTTATCGCCTGAGCGGACTGCAGACCAGAATCTAGACGCTTTGAAACGGCACTTCAAATACATTGTGCCTAAATACGGGCCTAATGTAAGCCAGGGACACTTACGGATAACATTGTCCCTTAACCAATGATTGCCAGACTATTGTCAACCTCGCAGAGCATCACGGGAAAGAAGGAGCATTGACTGCTGCTTACCGCACGTATGCCAATAAGCTTGATCCAAAAGAAGTCCGGTAAGTTTCTGAAAAAGCCCTTCAGTGGATATTTACCTTCATCTCCTCTCCAGCTACGTTGAATACGATTTCCATCAGGAGACCAAGGGCATGAAGTGGGTGCAGCTCGACTAATCTTAGGTTGGCCAAACTGCTAATGAAATTTCAAGGTATGAGAACATATCACACCTTGTAGATCAACTAGGCCGCGTTTTTGAAACCCAAGGGTACTTTACCCCATATTTCATCACAACTCCATCAATGCTAACAGGAATCCAGTTACTATTGGATCTCAAACAGCATGCTCATGTCAAAGCAGAAGGGCGTTTACAGGGTGAACTGCATTGACTGTCTGGATCGTACCAACGTGGTGCAGGTAGGACGCGCTGTTTTTAACTTTAGGGAAACATTGTAGCTGACATTAAATCTCTCCCTGTAGTCCGCATTAGCTAGACATGTTATGAACTTGCAGCTTGGTGCTGTCGGTTTGCTCAACCATACAGAAATGGGCAGATCGCAAGTAGATATGGTTTTTAATGACGGTGGGTATAATTGGTCTATATTCAGAAACATCGCCGAACGTTGAAATTCACAGTATGGGCCAACAACGGCGATGCCATTAGTCGCGAATAGTCAGTAATGAGATACCTGCGTGTCACCGGTTACTGACGTCGAAACAGTGCCGGAACTTCAGCTTTGAAGGTTAGAGAACTGGACTGCGCGAACTAGAGTCTGCTAATCATCACCTTCACTGTAGGGTGACTTTACGAGGTATGTCTATTTGCAACCAACCACTAACCAATTTTCAATACCTTTCAAGGACGGGCAAACGAGACCTTAGCGGCCTTCTCAATGATGGCGTCAACTCGTTGGCAAGGATGTACAGTGCTACATTCAGTGACTGGTTTAGCCAAACGGTCATAGACTTCATGCTGGGATACCGCACCATATCGGTGTTCTCGGAGTTCCTGCTGAAGTTGCAGTCTACTGACCCACGCGAGCTCATACGCCTGTCCAAGATTCGCGCAGAAGCCATTGCCACATCGGTCGCGCGCGTTTTAGAGGAAGGCGAGAGCCTTCTTTCCGGGTGGACAACGTTTGCCCCTGAAGAGCTCAATGTGAAGCTTGGAGACAAGTTTGAGGAGAAGATTTTGCTTCTTGTGAGTTGCATAACGATCACTATAACATAGCTGTCATTAACGTTGCTTCAAGAGCGTTCGTGCGTTGTACATCGTTGTGAGAAAGGCTATTTTATTAGCTTGTGGATTTCCCGGCTGAGGAATCCCAGAGCTATGATTATACCCTGGAGAAAGTCAAGATGTATACCCGTGTCCCCTTAGGAGATATTGTCAAAATTACGAAAGGTGAGCTCAGTATATTAGTTGAGGTGGCGAATACGGAAATTTAAACATGAAAAGGCGCATATATACTATCTCCCCTGGAAGAAACCAGCCGAGATCCAGTACAGAATGCTGGGTTTACGATCGAATGGATCCACAGCAAGGGTGTGACCACGCGGATGACGACCTACTCCTACAGAAATCAACTCGAAGACACTCCACCTCCGTCGGCATCGATTTTTCCAGCTGCAAAGTCAGGCACCTTGGACAAGCGGTTCTCCACGATACCCGGACGCTCATTCGCGCGGACGACTACGCTCTCTCGCATGATGTCAAAGGTATCTGAAGGCTTCTCGAACGAGACCAATTTTGGAGCATTCAAGGTGCTGCCTGTGGATCCTGCCCGTATACGTCGGGAATCGACCGCCGGATATGCAGAGCCTGCAGATGATCTTGCTGGCGCTACGACGTGCAAGGAAGTGGCGGATTTGATGGTTGAGACAATCGCCCGAGCGTGCGAGGACATTGGAGGGCACCATGAACATTTCGTTGTGGATGAAGACGTCGTCAGGTAAGCGAACTGGGATGACTAGGTGCAAAGGAACAAATCTGATCCATCGTTAATTTGCAGTGTAACTGAAGCTCAAAGGCACACAACCATGTATGCTAAGATGGAATATGGAATCAAGAGACTGTTGTGGCTAGGAGGCTAATTGTGCAACTAAACGACGGTCTTTGCGGACTTGATACTCATGTAGATACACAGATCAAGAACCAATTTGCAACATCTACTATACCACAATATATTTTTGCAAGACCATCGTGAATGATTGGATTACTCGGGGACCTTTACACTATCGTGAAAAGTTCCTCGAAGAGTGTAGAAGATGAGTAGCGAAAGTTGAGGGGGAAGGGGGGTGAAACGGCAACAAAAGAACAAGGTCGAGAAGATCCACAAAGCGAGTCCAAAGTCCGTCATGCAAATGCAACCTGAATGGCCCAGAAAACGAGATTTAGAGAAGAGAGATACGAAGCGGATGGGGGCCTCCGGCAAGAACAACAAGGTATATATCCGGGTATGAAGGGGGAATCGAAGTTGTGGGAATATATCCAATGAAGATGCGAATACATAGCGAAGAAGGCGAAGGAGTAATAGTAATGTCCAGTTGTGCTTGTGCGTAAGAGAGAAAATTAAAAGATAATAATAAAAGATGTGACTGCAGAGTGGTGCGTGCGTATGGTCCAGAGGTGAAATAGGTGTTGTGGGGAGGGAGTAGGTATGGTCCCCGATCGTTTGTCGCTCAGCCCTCGGGCATGTTCTTCCAATTAAAGAATGTCGAGTTCGTCATCCTCGTCTTCGTCAGGCGTCGCGCCAAGATCGATGAAGCGTGTCATGCGCTTCATCGCACGCATGTCGTCCCGGGCAGCCTCGAGTGCACCTCCGCGTAGCTGTGGTCCAAGTCGAGCAGCAGCGGTAGCACTGCCGTGACGGTCGCAGAACATCTGACCATCGATTTCCCAGTACTCAGCGAGCCGCTCGCTGCAGCCGCCCTCGTATTCACATAGCAAGTGCTGCGGGTGATACCGCCTTCCGGAGTGGGTGACGGCGCAAGGGCCTTCAATGGGTTGTCCACACGATACCGCGGAACAAAGCGAGTCATTCGCTTCATGGTAGTGATATGCGCAGAGAGGTTTGCCGTCGAAGACGTAGAACTCCTTGTCAGGGAAAGGTTTCTGAAGTGGAATGTTAGAACTCCGGTGTTGAAAGAGGGTTGTATATTATCAACTTACATGACACGCGTGGCAATTAAAGCAGTTCCGATGGTATTTGCCCTTAAGCTGGCCATCCGAGGAAGAAACAGCTTGTTTCTCAATGGGTAAATTACAACGACGGCACTGGTTCAGACGCGTCAGTACACACACCATACTGAGATGACAGTATCACCAGCTGACCTTGGGCAAATACAAGTTTTTCCAGCACTGCTCACACAGCACGCGCCCGCCATCCATCTCAATCCACCGTCCGTTCTCAATCTTGCTATCGCAGCGAGCGCAAGGCCGCTGTTTCTTAACGCGCTCCAGTGCGCGAGAAGCCTCGCCGTTTGCGCCGACACGCTCCGAGTGTGCGTGAGCGGGACTAGTGTGAGAGCGAGTCGGGGGTTTTGGAGTCTTGTGCTCGGGTGCGGGGCCGGGCACAGTGTTGGAGCGCTGTGCCTTCGCTTTGCCCTTGGACATAGAAGCGAGCACGGAGCCGGACGAGGTCAGAGACACAGACGCGCCCTCTTCAAGGAGCGTCTCCATCGCGCGCTCGAGCGCACCGCCACGTATTGTATTGGTGGTCGACGTACCACGCGAGTGACTCGTGCCCTCTCCCGAGGAAGAAGAGGAAAACATGGACCCTGCCGAATCCTGGCGCACGGGCCGCCTTACGTTATCGCTTGACGACATGGTTGGGAACTTGACGGTCGATGCGTTTGAGGACTTCCGGACGTTGAGTGGGGTAACGACGGGAGTATCATCCTCATCGTCATCTGCATACGCGAGGCCCACCTCCGACTCAGTTGCTGTTGAATGGCGGTTGGCGTTTTTGGAGCGACCGTGTTCTTCAGAAGTCAGGGTTGTGTAAACACTCTCGTCATCACTACCATCATCTTCAGGCCGCTTCTTGTCCATATATGCATCCAAGAAAGGGACATGAACGCCATCGGATGCAGAAACCTCTGATTCGTAGCTGAAGCGACTATTGAATGGATTCGACACTGGCGAGGGCGTCCTTGACGGAGAGGCAATGCGCACGTGGTCCGACACTTCATCGGGGGATGCGGAATGTTGATGTGATTTGCCACTGGCCAATGATACGCTCGGGAAAGCACCACCGGTGGGAGTCGTGCTGCCCGATGGCGAAACCGGCGATACAGGATGAGGAGACACGGGAGAGCGCGAGTGCAGCGAGTTTGGTGATAAGGGGGGAGTAGTCGCAGCTAATAGAAAGACGGATATGTCAGCCAACGTTCATCAGAAGCTTGCCAAGGAAAACTCATGTAATGAGATGGATGAAGAAGGAAGTCAAGGAACCATAAGGCGTAGGTGTAGATCCGGTACCGAACAGAGGAACGGCCCATAAAACCTTCACCGCGACGCATATATGCGCCTAGATAACTCTTTTCCCGGTACAAGTATCAGATACTCACATCGCATCCCGTTTTTCATGGTTGCGTCGATATCCAGGTATCCAGGCGCGTTCGGACGCAAGCTCTGCTGTGCAGGCTGATGCATATGGGCACCGTACGGACCCATCACACCGGTACCTTGATTCATTGGCAGAGTGAACAGTCCAGCACGCGCAGCAGCAGCAAAACCACGCCGGCCTACGCCTGCCATGCCAGCTTCCCCTCCACTCTTCGTGTCAATATCAGTACCCATCCTGCCTTGCTCTGCTTTTGCTGGAGGTATCTGAGGAGCGTTGACAAGGGAAGGGCCACCCTGCGCAAGACGCATACCGGAGCTATGGCGAGGCGGGGGTTGGATAACCTGTCCCGAAGGAGCAGGAGAGGCACGTCGGTCAAGGGATGGCCGGGGAGCATCCGTTGAAGGACGACTCTGACCATCGACCGACGGTCGGCGGCCATCAAAGGTCGGTCGAGGCGGCTCTAAAGATGGACGCTGGCCATCAACGGATGGCCGACGGCCGTCAAACGATGGATGAGGTGGCTCGAGGGACGGACGTGGCCCGTCCATGGATGGTCGACGGTTGTCAAAGGACGGGCGGGGAGGCTCAAGGGATGGGCGACGTTGCGGATCGAGCGAAGGTCGTGGAGCGGAAGAGGGCGCGCGAGGTCGACTTTCAAGCGTAGGCCGAATCGAACTGGCATTGGAAGGCGTCCGCAATCGTCCTAGCGGTGGCGGAAGGGGCATGGGCGGCTGAGGAGCCGGTGAGAGGTCCCTCCTCGCTAGGGACGCGCCTCTAGGCCGACCAAGGACAGGCGGTGGAGTAGGGCTATCAAAGGGATTCGGGAGGGCAGTCGAGGGGGGTGTTTTGGGTGTTTGGACTGAGGGACCATCGACGGCACGGACCGGGGTAGAGACGCGTTCTGGAGGGCGTCTGTTAGATGATAGTGATACAGGTAAGTTTGGTCGGCCCGAGGATTGCTGTTGTCTGAATGACACGGAGGAAGGAGCGGCTGGGCTGTTGACTCTAGGAGTGGGTAGTGTAACATTATTCATGGTGGGTGGTAGGCGTTGAAAAGGATCGTCGTTGGACAGGTCATCAACGTCAGCAAGTGATGTTTGCTGTCTGTGTGTAGCTGGCAGTGGCTGTTGCTGTTGCTGAGTAGGTGTTACTGTCTTGTGCGGGATCAGATTTTGTAACTTTGATGAAACGAGCGAAGGAGCCTGGGTCGACCTTGACGGCTGGCTAGGTAAGGGAGGTACGGGCTTGCAGACATGTCCACCGAGCTCGCTGAAAGGGACAGGCTGAGAACAAGTCGTACATTTGACTGTCGGGAGGAGCTGGGATAGCCTGGGCTGGGACTCTGCAGGTTTGAGCAACTGGGCCATGGAAATTACAAAAAACGAGCGACTGTGGCCGGTTGAGGAGAGTGGGCAGAGGTGCCCGGTGAGCGAGTGTGGGAGGAGGGAGGGTGTTACTGGGTAACTGTGGCTACTGCAACTCGGAATCAGAGTTCGCTGTGGACGGAGACCTACGGAGACAGCGAGCGCTCTGACATGAATCTAGCTTTCTCAGTCTGGGGAGAACGTGGGCTGGCGCGCGTCGGAGAGCTGCTATAGGTTGGATCTTAGGTGCGGTACCGTCCGTCCGCCGCCTCGCCTGGCCATCGCTAGCCCGCTTATGGTCCATGTCATGTCGCGACTCGCTGCTTCTTCGGTCCCAGAGTCTCGTATCCGCATCACACATCACTCACCCGACTCTCATCCACCCAGCCTCCTCCAAGTTCTCGTCTTCCCCCCGCCCGCGCTTGCTTTACTTAGTGCGACAGCCCTTGACATTTCGACGCCGAAAGCGTCAAATACGTTCTTTGACTACCACAAAAGAGCTCCCAGAGGAGGAACAATAGCTAGGCCACTACTGTCATGTCCCATCATTCCAGCATTCGCTGAGCTGTCAACCTGTTATTTCCCTTGCTGACTAATAATAGCTTGTCCTCCTCTTGGCAGAATCCGCCTGGTTGATCGTATTGATCTCCATCAGTCCCCATAATAATATTTTAGGATGAGTCCTTATGCTGTCATGCTCCCGCGACCTGTATCGCCCTCAATTCTTGCAAGCTATGCTTTGATGCTCATTGGCCGCCACATCAACGCAACGTTCAAATCAGCAATCAGCACCTCATGCTCAAGAAGGCTCAAGACAAACCAGGACAAACCCATCGTCATGATCACTTCCCACACGCTGACATTCGCCATTGGTCGGCCGCAATGTCGTCCAGAAAGTCGGTCCGAGTGGGACGACTTCAACTTGTCGTGCGTACACGATAGGCTCCGAGATGGTCCAGATCCCCACTTTCACTTCCCGCGCACTCAATACGGGAAGTCGAATTTGTCTGTCCTTGCGTGGCGTGAATGCCGTTAGCGGGACCCAATTCGGTGGATCATCCAATCCTCGGTGACGTGACGTCGTCAACGTCGATCCTCGGAGCACCTACATCTTCGTTTTCATCCCGAGCAGCGAGTCGAGTTCTCTACATCCCACGACTGGCCTTCGGCTTGAGCTTGAAGGCTGAACCGATAATGCTTCCTTGCCAATCTTAATTCTTCCGTGTGGTACACGTATCAATTGCAATTGCAAACGCGAACTGTGGCTCCATCGAATGAGGGACGATCCCCGACTGATAACGAATGCACTGAAACGGATCATCGCTCAAAGTAAAACAGGGCGTCCGTTCAGCGCATCAGAAGCATGATGCCGTACCTTGCATATTTCACCAACACCTTGGAGAGTATAAAGGCATCCCCTGGCCTTGAATATCATAGGAGTACGGGGTATTGTTTCTTCAATGTGTTAAGGCTAATAAAGAAGACTAGAAATACAGTGTATGCACTTAGAGGAGAGAATTCGTTATCAATAGTGACCTAGATATGACGTGGATACATATGTATGATTGCTCGTGTAGGAGGAAAGCGAGGCATAGCACTGCAGGATCCGGATCGCAGCTAGGCGGTGAGATTAGCTGGACAATAGTATAGTCACTGCGTTTAATCCATCTCCCTGCTCCTTTTCTACGGCCGACCATGGTCCCACCAACTCCGCCTGCTGCGAGAACAAGCGCTACGAGCCCTGCGGACTTACTTGCTGCTGCTGCTGCTGCTGTTGCTGCGGTGATCCCGCAGTGTTACCACTGGGACCTTGCTGCGTATCTCGTTTCTCAAGCCCGGGGTTGCCGCCTTCACTGTTGTTGAACCTCGAAAAGAACGAGTCCCATTGGCCTGATGACACTCAAGTCAACGGACGCACACGGCAGCCAGTGAGAGTCACGTACCCCAATCGAACATGCCTCCTGGGATGCCCTCCAACAACCCCACGTCGGCCATGGCAAACTGCTGCAGAGTGTTCGAAGCCTGTGGAACATCTAGAACGTTCAACACTTGCACGTTCCCCTGGGTTTGTCCTAACGGATTGTTAAGGGAAGGATTCATGTTCGCAGTTATATCGGACCGTCCCCCGGCACCAGGCAGCGGTGTGATGGTCACCATCGATGTATTTCTCTGGGGAGACCCAGGCTGTTCTGCTTGCGCTAGCAGAGTGTCAGTCAGGCCGTGAACTCTCGTCGCATGCACGAGACTCACCCCCGTCCAACTCATCATCTGACGAAGTAATAATCGTACCTTGTAGCATGTCCTCATAGGCGCCATCTTTCGCGGCGTCTCCATGAGCGACAAACACGCCTCCTCCTGGTCGAGATGGATCTTTCTTATATTGCAATGATCCCATTGGAGGTGGCTTCCCTTTAACACCCCCGGTCGGATTCAATGGAGGCTTGTCGAGTGGGAGGGGCGGACCTTGCGTCGCCTCATAGAGAAGTGCAATAATTTCTGCGGTCTAGTGCCAAAACTTCCAGCCCATGCCATTAAGGGAATAAGAGCGCCGTACCTTTCTCCGAGCAGACATATGGTCCGGTGATATCGAGCTCTCCCATCGCCTGATGCAGTCGCGGAGCTTACAGAGCTTCTCCGCGGCCTCGTTATCCTGACGCCGTGCCCAAGTATGATACTGGCGCAAAGTAAGATGGCTACTAAAACAGAGCAAAAGCGACACGTGCTTACTTGAACAAGGGCGCATGACGTCGCGGCATACGCAACGAGAAGCCAAGAATCATACACATTCTCGTGCTTGTCGAGCCAGTCAATGGCCTCGCCCGTCAATAACACGAGGTTACTCCAATTCTCCACGGTCAACCCAAATTTGAGGTGGGCAGGACATGAATATGATATCCGCATGAAGACACGCCAGAAGATCATGCAAACACACGAGTAGAAGAGATGAAGCAGACCTGATACTCCTTCAGAATCTTTATTCATGCGCTATCTGCCATACGTACCTGCATCTCGAGGTGTATCCGGTCCTTTGTATTGAAGATTGAGGGGTAGGTTAGCTTTCCAAGATTCGAGATCTGCCAACAGAGTGATCAAATGCTCGTCCGTTGCAAACATCAACCCAGAAGGACTGCATAAAGTAAGCGAACGGAACGAATCAGAATGTGTTGAGTTTTACCTGTATATCGTCTTGAGGACACGTCCTAAGATGACGCTAAGTCTCACGAGCTCGTTCATGTAGAGGTCGCCAGCTTCACCCGAAGTAGGGAGGCGAGCGTCACAGTCCTGGACATCAATCATGTACGGGTGGCCGTATGTGAGACTAAGCCTAGAAACGGACATTGGTGTGAGCAACGGTCGAGATGCGAGGCTGTGAAGTGAACTAGCCATCGGTCACAAATGACGCATACCCCCCAGAGCCTCCGTCTAACGTCAATGTTTTGCTTGACTGACTCTGCACGATGCAACCCCAAATCTTGTGCCTATATTAATCATGAGAATCCTTCCTAACAGAAAAATCAGCACCAACAGACCATCCTAATAGCAGTCCCGAGCCGGACCCACAACGCGGATAGTGCATTAGGGACAAATTGCGAATGGCTGTCGCCCGCCATGCTTAGAATGAGCAATGCCTGGACGTTGGCGATGGAGGCAGTGGACAAGACATCATCGGCTTTGATGATATTGTTGACGATAAATCGAATCGAGTCAAAGACGGTTTGAGGGACTTCTCGCCTTGTAGCTGCCACGAGACAAATAGAGTAAAGCAAGACCGGCGAAGGTGAGGACGAGCCCAGAAATTCCTCCTTAGTGATGACAGGCAGCATGGGCGCAATTTCCTGGAAGTAGACGTTTACAAGCTTTTCAACGACGTCCTTCTCGATCCGAATGTCGGTATGCTTTGGGTGAGGCACTTGCTTGTCCTCTACGGGCTTGTTCGAAACCGAAATAACACCGTCACCGTCATTAGACACTTCCCATGTGTGATGGTATCGTTGATCGTAATTTTCATAGATGCGTGAGTTGATAGTAGCCTGGGAATGAAGGAGATGCACCGCGGTTGTTGGCCCTAGTGCGAGAGAGCGTTAAAAATTGAAGGGCCAATCACGTAATGATGAACTAGCACAAACCGAAAACCCGTCGGTCGGAGTTTTGGGGGTCGTTGGACGGAGAAGATGTACGACGCCTGAGCTCTGCTGATTTTTCCTTTTCAGCAGCTTCATCTTCCAATTTCTTCTTCTTGAAACGAGTCTCTGTGATTGGCAAGAAAAATGTGCACTCAAAACCGTACTGCTTGCAATGTTGGCACAACGGGGGCTCGGTGTCTGCCAGGACATCGCACCTTGATTATTACGATTTTGAATTAATATTTGGCTACCCATGTGGAAGAGGAGTGACGAACCTAATTTTCCGGCTCCTGCAGCTATCGCAAGCCCGCTGAGTCTTTGTCCGCTTCTTACTCATTTCCGAGGCCGTGGGAGCACTCGTCGTAGGCGTTGTTGACTTGCCACCAGTGTCGGTGCCCTCGGGATCAGACTCCCTGTCCGTGTCCTTACTGCGTCCTCCGTCACCCTTGCGTTTACGTTTACTGCCCTGCGAGGCTAAGGGGGGAGCCTGCTGCACTGGAGAAGGGGTGGGGGTCGCGTGTGCTGCCTGTTCATGATGTTCCTGCACCCCCGAGTTAGGTCGTGGATGAGAGTACATCATCATCTGCGAGTAGGGGGAATAAGGCGCATATCCGTGCGGGGCGGGAGGCGGGTAAGGAGCGGCATGCATCGGATAATAGCCGGGATGGCCGGTCATGGGTGGCTGCTGACCACCGGTAGAGCCAGTAGAGCCAGACGCTCCATAGGGGGAGGAGAGATGCTGCTGGTGCTGGGTGAACGGAGAAGGGTTGAGCGGGTAATTTGGATTCATGATATACGGAAAGGGAGACGGATAGGCGGGGAAGAGGGGAGCACGAGGGAGTTGTGCTCTAGCAGCGTCTGAATAATGCGAGGGAGATGCTGTCAAGAAGCAAGGAGCATTGTCTGAGTATAAGTTCAAAAATTGGATTACCAGGACATACTACTGTCAAGTTGTGCCGACCGGGGGTCGGAGTTTGTTGCTTGGGAGCGACGGCGAGGTGTTTCGGCTGCCGCCCTGGAAGTTGTAGTCTCGCCCGCTTTCTTTGATCGTGGCTTTCGACTCGGAGGGGGGGAGGCACTCGGCTCTGGCGGCTCGGACTGAGGATCGCTGGACTTTGGGTCCCGGACGGACGATTCCATAAGTCAGACAGATATATGTTTGGCTCAGACGTAATTTGGTCCGATTTCGCCGAAAATATGTAAAGATCGTCTCGAGATCCCCTTACACGTCCAATTTGACGTAATAGATCTGTCTCAAATCCCCTGTCATCAGCAAGACATGCTTCACCAATATCCCCCAGTCGCAGTTTTCTGCTGCCGCTCACCTTGCTTCTGCTCAGCGGACACCGGTGGGCGTGGTAGGGAGGGAGCGAGTACCTCTAATGCCGCCGTCTCGGCTCCCCTATGATTGAATCGGAGATTCTATTTTGGATGTCCGTGAGATAGACAGGGTCGTCGGCCGGAGGGAAGCAACTGAAAGGTGCCATATGTTCTTGCATCACCGGCAATCGGGGGTGACGTTGTCCTTGCCTTGTGCCTGGACCCTTAATTATGCGGTCATTATACCCAAAAGCTTGACGCTTGTCCTTACACTCCTCGCAACAGTAAAACTTGTTATAGTCTCTCCATATTCTGGGAGGGCGAACATTTTCTCACCAAAGGGCTCGGACAATGTTTGCTCACGCCCTGGCACATGCCTTTGCAAATAGTCGCCTAAAATGTATCTCTTTGTGCTAAGAAGCCTGAAATTCTGCTAAAGATAGCATCAACGATGTCATCCAACGCGTCGGTGCCTCACGTCCCTGTTACGTATTACTTACAAGACCCGCGTCCAGTTGACTCTGAATTTGGCGACACATAGATGGCGGTGCGGCATTGCAAAGCTTCTACGCTTGATTATCAGACGTCTCGTGCCTTTCCGGCAAACATCGCGGTCTCAATAACTATTCATCCGTCTCTCCGCACCCGCCTTTGCCCTTGCGTTCCGCCGGGATGTGTGAGCTCAAGACGAGGTGACCTCCCTCCGACCCTTTTTTTTGAGAAACCTCAAATGATCTGATGCACATGATCATGAGACACGAAGTAGGAATCAGCCAAGAAGATCTCACTTTCAAATCGGTGTGGAAGGAGCACGTGAAGCACGAAGTTGGCGCATGAACGCGCATAATAGGGTGCCAAAAATACCGCATGGTCACCTTCCAAGCTTCTCCCAACCCTGAACCAACCTGGAACGGACAGAAATATTAATCAGCTATCTTCAAATATATAAGTGTAGTTTTTCAAACGCTCAATTTCAACAACATAGACATGTCTTGCCCCAACCAGAACTTCAGAAATCAAGCCATTAAACGCAAAGCTAAGGTAAAGGCAAGGTAAAGGTGCGTATACGTTCACATGCTAAACAAGTTCGCTAGCCCGTGCATGATCACTCTGATTGGCTTCCCACCCCAATCCGATATCATCCAGACCTGGGTTCACACGGCGCTTGTCCTCGGTCGCCAATGCGTGAGCATCAATCCATGAAAACCCTGCAGGCCGACAGAGCACGTGGGCGAAATTGTTCCGCCAGGAACCAAAAGTAAAAGGGTTGGGCGGCGCGGGTCCGGGGACAACACTCTTGTGAGCCTGGTTCCTGATCTGCGGGGAAATCATATCAGTCGTGATCACGGCCGAAATTTCAAAAGGATACAAACCTGCTCAATTGTTGTAACGTTCAGGACAAGCAGCTGTAAACGATTGATCCTTTCGGTTACAATACACAACGGCAAGTAGATCGACTTCTCACTCACCCGTATGTGATACGCGAGCAATGCTGTCATGGGCCAAATGACGATTACGGACAGACAGAAAACCACTGCACTGCCAGCCCCATGATCAAGGGCAGCGCGGAAAGCAACATGGTCTCTTCGCGTGAGAAGATATAGGTGTAACGCTGATGTGCAAATAACTAAGCACAGAGTCAAGACCTGCGGGTTAGATAACATGCCTGAGCGGGCAGCATCTCCGACGTGAGAAGATCCCACTCACGGCGGACGCTAGAAAAGCAAAGAAGAACGTGTAGTTACGTCGGCCAATGCAGTTGTTGAGCCATTGGCAGTGATGGTCACATCCGTCAATACAGTTGTCGCACTAGGGTATCATGAATGTCCAAATGTGACTCAGTAGCTCGCCCAGTTACGCACCATCTTGCAATGACTAGACCTTGGCGGGCGATACGTCTTGCAGGTTGCACAATATTTGACACGGACACTTCAGCAAGCTATAGTTGGCACGATTGCTGGGGTGATACTAAAGTTCCTGCTTACGTGTCGTTCCGAACCCTCAAATCGCGGGGGAGGGGCCCACGACTCCCGCCGTCCTCTGACGTAGTAGCTGGCATAGGAGGTTCGGGATCCAGACCTCGTGGTAATATTCCAGGATCACGGAAGGCCTGAGCGCAAAACTTGAGTTGCATTCATGAACCTAGATTGAACAGAGTCTTACCGCGGCAAACATGTTAGAAATAGTCAGCGCACACATGTATGCGCCTAAAATTGCAACGGCTGGGCTTTCATTGTGCCACCACCACACGCTGGTGGTCCCAAGCCATACCCCAGCGATCCCGAAAACAGCGATTAGAGAAGCCACAAAGGCCCAAGGGGAGTCGCCTCCTGTCAGTAAACGTCCGCCAAAGAAAAACTGGTTCTGCGATGGGTATATCTGGTATATTCTCTTCATCGGTGAGATAGGAGTTTCTGACAGTGGGTGTTTGTAGTCAGGAGGCACAGGCTGAAACATCAAGCTTGGCGCAGGGGATGGACTAAGCACGGAGCCCTGGTCCTCCTGATGAGAGGAAGAACGCGATACGTTTCGACGGGTCAACCTCATGGGATAAAGGTTATCGACTGGTCTGTCTTTTTCAAAGGTATGGTTCGCGTCGGTGCTGGTAGACGGTCGCTGCAAAGCGAGGGCGGGGCTAGTGGTAGACCTGCGAGGTGAGTCGATACTAAGGCCATGTCGAAACACACGTTCAAGACTGCCGCGGATCCGGGTATTTCCTCCTGCACTCCGTTGAGAAGTAGACCGGTCAATAGATGGTCGTGCCGGAGCACTAGAACTGGCGGTCAATGGCCGACTCCCCATGGGCAATAAGGGCTCCCGGCTATGTTTGAACCGCTTGGAAAGCTGCTGGGGAGTGTCGTCCCGGCCGGGCGAGCTTTGAACACCATCACTACCAGCAAAAGATTCGTCATGAGAGTTTAGACTCGCAAGATGCGTCAATGGATAATGATCTGGAGGAGTATCGTGCGAGTGTGAGTGCTCCTCGGTGAAGGAACCTGACTGCGCCGAGGACGGACGCGCGGACGGTCGTGAAGGGTGAAAGAAAGAGGCGGAGGGTAAGATACCGCCTGCATGTGATGTACTCGTCAAGGAAGGAACTTGAAAGGTGGCGACAGTAGGAGGCGAGGAACCAGGCGGCGAGGAAGTAGGTTGGTCTCGAGCATGGTCAACACTGGTTGAAGCCAAACCCCTGTTCGCTGTGACAGACGAAGCCGAACGAATATGCAGATTGAGACCTTGACCATTGGCCTTTGCATCGACGCTTCCTGACCTACTACGTGCAGCTGCGCTCTTCTTGAGGCCGCGCACAGGTGTAGCACTAAAGTCGGAAGACGGCAGAGGGAGTTGTGGTGACCGAGTGGAGTTCATCCTCGACGGGAACGAACTGTTCGTCGGAGACGGTGGAAAGGAGAGTGGGACCTGTGAGTTAGCCATTGGCGTTGGAGGTAAGATACAAGAATGGAACGGATTGAGCCTGAAGGTTGCTTCAAATTAGACCTAAGTACAGGGTGTGGAAGTACGCGTTTCGCGTGTCCAACGCACGACAAGCCTGCCACTTTACCACGACTAGAGGAACCGGTAGCGCCAGGAAAGCGTGTAGGGAAGTGTTGTTCACGGAGACGATGCACAAGAAGGGGACGAGGCTGTAATCTTTGAAGCGAGCCTGATCCATTCAAAGCCAACGTAACACCCAGGTCAATCTTCTGTCCGGCGCTGGACGCAAGGTACATTCGACACTCACCAAAGATTTCTTTCCTCGAGATTGAACCGCCAGATCAATCTCTCCAGCTGTAGATGTCTCGGCTTCACAGGCTAGTAGTGCCGCTTCAATCAAGGTATATTGCGATTATTGCGAGTAAATGAAGTCGAAGCCGACGTGCTGCTTGGTCACTTCTCGGGCTTTGTATTAGGCAGCCGTTTCTCACAGTAACTCTCCTGGACAAACCTTAGTCGCCATCCTGCAAGTTATTGACGACAATTATATATGAGTTCTTCAGCCTTTGTTCGTTAACCTAGGCTCTTTACCTAGCGCCCTGGCTCCATGTCGCTCACTCCGAACGAATACAAGAAGGCCCTTCTGGTTGCAACAGTTGACTCTCTGGAAGTCCCCTATGTCCTAGGATCCGCAATCGCGTCTGCTACTACTGCAACAAAGCAGAACCTTGTCATCGTCCTGTTCTCACCTCTGTTCAATAGCACAACGAAACTCTCGCACACCAAACATTGGAGCGACGTTCAGGCCTTTCTTACTTATGTCTATGTTCAGGCGACTAAAGTTGCTCAGAGCATGGACAAGATTCTAATGGACATCGACGTGCTGCTGAAGAGTGAAGGCGATGTCCTACCACACCAAATACTGTCGAGCATCGAAGTATGCTATTCCGTTCTCACTGGTATGCTCTCAGCGCGAGGTTGAAGACGTAGCCTGACGTGCTACCAGGAAACAATTCAATGCCATCACTGAACTTTGGTAGACTAGTGAAGCAGATAACGCTTCAACCCCATGGATCACAGGCAAGATCTATAAATCCTTCAGAACACTATATGTACAACAATGACGAAGAGGGTGAATCATCGACATTGCCTGTTGTAGCTCTTGGCGGGACCTTTGACCATCTGCATGCCGGTCACAAGATTCTCCTCAGCATGGCTGCTTGGATAGCTTCTGAAAAGGTCATTGTGGGGGTGACAGGTAAAGAATGTCTTCTTCTTGGGTATATGCGCTCAACATCTTGGTATAGACGACGAATTGTTGAGGAATAAGTCCAATAAGCACGCGCTTGAAAGCATAACCACGAGAAAAGAGAGGACCCATGCATTCTTGAAGCTTTTCAGATCAGATCTTGTGTATGATGTGGTCGCCATCAAGGATGTATATGGTCCCACTGCTTGGGATCCTAATATTCAAGCGTTGGTTGTCAGCAAAGAAACACTGCCTGGGGCGACAAGCAGTAAGCACAACAAGCTACTATGTGTGCACCACTGCTAACACTTACAATCCAGTTGATAAGGAACGCTCCTCCAAGTCTCTACCACTTTTAAAAACGTTTGTCATCGACGTGATATCTTCAACTTCTGAGAGAGTAGAGCACGAAGATATTGAACTGCTCAAACAAGCCAAGATGAGTAGTACCTTCATTCGCCAATGGATCGTGGACAAGGGACAACAAGACAGCACGATGTAGGGCAACTGGCCACTGAAGCAGTGGAGGGTACCCAGCTGTAAATTAGCACTAAGTTGAAGAAATCCTGCGATGAATAGACATATACACCGGATGTATCACTTGAGACTCTAGGTTGGCTACATAATGCACAGTGATCATTAATCATCGATCATCAATGCATTTTTTTCTGAGTCCACGTTTATTGTCATTGTAGGGCTCCGCCCTATGTTAGACGGTAACGTAACTATTGTAACTACTCACTGCAAACATTTCTCAATAATAGTGGTATCACTATTTGAAAATTATTTTAAAGATTAAGGTGAATGGGTTTCAATAATTAGTTCCTCATTATTTAAGAATTTATCAAATACAGGAAAGGAACGCACCCGTTATTGACAGCTGAACAGCCCTGTCTTTGATAAAGATGATAAATAATGAGGAACCAGTTATTGAAACCCATTCACCTTAATCTTTAAAATAAATTTCAAGTAATACTGCCGATATTATCAAGAATTGCTTGCAGTGACTAGAGCATCCGGGACTTCGTGAAGTGCGAAGAGAGTGAAGCGAACATTGGCTCCGAGGAGCGGTGCATCAATGCATCATGTATCATGTTAGGGCCCGCATTAGCTAAAGATAGGGCTTTCAGGGCTACCGCTGTGTTGCCTGCTTACCGCCGCCGGAACGCCGGCATCGGATAGTGGCAGCTGGTTGTAGCATCGCTAGATTGCGTACGAAAATGGTCGCCGTAGCTCTCGCTGCGCCTTCCAGCCTCTCATAGGGCCATTTCATTCCAATGCCTTTGACCGCTCTGACAAGATGCTTGCTCTACACGCGATATTAGGAACAGCTATATTGCTGTTCTCCCATACGACGCGGTCTGCATGGGCACTCTCCCCGTCTCATCCAAACTCTCAGCTCGTCTTCGACCTGGCACAGGAGTTTCAAGTCCAACTCAACGGTTCAGAAGCGGTCGGGCTCAAGTTTACTTCCGCCAAGGTTTCTGATGGCACGCATTCTGCTTCACTGAAGTCGGTACCAACGACAGTCTATCGACCGCGATCATTCGATGCTGTGGAGAACGCTCGCAAGAGGTCTCTATACGGGCAGGAGTGCGAGTCTGTAGAATGGGTCCAGACTGAAGTATCCGCTCCTGATGTCACAGATAGATATACGCTAGCTCAGCTCGGACGTATGACAGCGAATGCGTACAAGCTTCCAGCTGACAAGAAGTGGTACCCCCTTGATCCCTATTGGAACACCAATGCGGTGAGGCACTATTTGACGCTACGCTCGTCAGGCTGGCTAATTACTTCCTTAGAGCTTTCCCTTTGGCTGGGAGGATGACCAGGATGGCTTTCGTGGCCATGTATTCCGATCGCGTGACGAATCGACAGTCGTTTTATCAATCAAGGGAACGACGATACAAGGAGTTACTTCAGACAAAGACAAGTTCAACGACAACTTACTATTCTCATGCTGCTGTGCGCGGGTGGACTTCACGTGGACGTTCTCTACGGTTTGCGACTGCTTTTCATGGTCGCCTCTGCATTTACGTTGCGACGATACGTGCCTGACAAAGGCATTGGTTCAGGACAGCCTTTTCTACTCAGTAGGCGTTGTAAGCACTAACCGCCCACGAACATTGCAAGCTTCCTAACTCTTTGCTTTCGCACGAAGGACCTCATCAGAGACCTTTTGTTCCTCTATCCGACATCCGACATCTGGCTGGTTGGGCACTCACTCGGAGGTGCACTCGCCTCCCTCCTTGGGTCTACGTTTGGTCTTCCGGCAGTCGCCTTTGAAGCTCCAGGCGAACGATTAGCCGCCAAGCGACTGCATCTACCTCTTCCTCCTTCCCTAGGGAATGGCACCCTTCCCCATGTGCCAATTACCCACGTATACCATAATGCAGACCCGATCCCTCAGGGTACATGCTCTGGACTCGCATCCATTTGTGCTCAGGCTGGGTACGCGCTAGAGACTCGGTGTCACCTGGGTAAGAGCATCGTGTATGACACTGTAGGGAGGCTGGGGTGGCACGCCGACGTTACGAGGCACCCAATCAAGGAGGTTGTCTTCAAGGTGCTCGAAGATGAGGGTCCATGGCCCGATGGCGAAAATGGGGAAGCTGAAGTTCCGACGGCGCGCGGGGAAGAAGATTGCATAGTAAGTTTCGGCGCTTCAGTCTAGGTTTAGACTAAACAATTCGAATTCCGCGTACTTTCCAGGATTGTTACAAGTGGGAGTTTGGAGACTTTAAGAAGGACAAGGGCCTTGGGAATCTATCATAACGTAGCCTATCGTGAGTGGTTGCCCTCTTGATTGCAATCGTGCAAGTTGATTTACCCGGAAGCTAGTATACTGTGTATATAACTTTAAGCATCGCGACGCATGCCCCCGCGCATGAAACAAAGTGATCATCTCGACTAGTTGCTTCACCGCCACTCCAACATTAAGCCTCCTTCCCGCCAATTAGCCGACCTTGGACGAATACTTTCCTGATATTCCTATCATCACCACAAAAGAGGAACCGTTCAAGCCAAATTCTGAGTGTCTTCTTGTCCGGCAGCGTGTTAGCGTTATGGGAGTCGCGGTGTGGGTTGTAGCCCCAAACTGCTGGATTTCCCGTTTCATCTCGCACGCTAACTAGCAATGCATCGAAGGCCTTCCCTTCATCCAAAGAGCCTATTTGTTTCTCCAGGTTGCAAACCTTGGCACCACCCAAAGTTGCAAGATGAAGAAGGTTCGCCACAGTGAGCTTCCGATTGGCTCTTTTTCCGGCGTGAAATCGCTGTTCACCACGCCTTTCCGCGGCTTGTGCGTTCACAAAGAGCATCTTTGATACGTTACTTGCGTTCCGAATAGTGGTTAACATTGATAGACTGTATCCACCCGATACATCAGTACCCAGTCCGACCTGGACAAGAATAAAAGACCATCCATTTTTCGCCAAATGTCATTGATGAGCTCACCTTTACATCGTGGTCCAACAGTTTACCAACCTGAGCCATCCCGCTGCTGAGATAGAAGTTACTCGTGGGGCAGTGTGCGACACCAGCACCTTGCTTGGCAATGAGCGTCATTTCGTCATCCGTCAGGTAAACACCGTGTCCTAGAATCGTTCCCCGGCGAAGTAGTCCATACTTTTGATACACAGCCGCATACGAAGAACAATCCTTGAAGATCTGCAGCGTCTCCTCAACTTCCTCCATGTTCTCCGATATGTGGGTTTGTATCGCAAGTGGTCTACTTGGGTTGTCGTTCTCTTCCACAAACCGTTTCAGAAGCTCCAACAGATGTTCGGTACACGACAAAGCAAAGCGTGGTGTAAGGATAGGGTATACGAATGGTGTGCCATCCGCAGACTTGCGTAAATGATGTATATGCTTGAAAAGCGCCTTAGTATCGTCTATAGAGTCTTGCGCGCTTTTCTCGTGGTATTCCGAGTCGCCGTCACTCTTGTGGTCCATGTTACATTTCTAGCCACATTCGGACCTTAGGTTCGATGTTATCAAACAAAGCAACAAACGTACCCCAACAAAGGCGCGCTGTCCTACGGAGAGAGCATTAGCCTTTGATAAGTAGCTATCGCCCCCAGTCATTCTAACCTTTGTTATTGATTATGGTGGCCAGTGTTTTCGTGGCATCCGAATGCAGAGAGCCATAATAACAAGCAGTTGTTGTCTAAGCCCCAGCATTCAGATTAGGACGTTGTGTCCACGATAATGGCAAGGTCCTATGTACGTACGCCACTCTCGATTATACGTCTCACGACGTCTGGGTATATGCGCTCTGCAAAGCCGGGACTGCCAAATTGCGTCTCTAGAGGAAAGGTGTAATCCCGCAGCCAGCTCAGAAGTTCCTTGTCGCCGCCACTAGTGACACAATCAGCCAGAGAGAGGACGAGCATGTGTCATCAAAACGCACATTCCCATGTTAGGAACCTGACATGCATGCTACCAAGTGTAGCGGTCAGCAATAGTTTCAATATCCCAAGAAGAACACCCACTATGTGCGTATCTATGAACCCAGGTATAAGAAATTCACCGTTCTTGAGAGTAATGATCTCAATCCCGTCCGTGCTGAGTCCGCCTTCAAATAATCGCTGTTGCACCATGCTGTCTTGGACATCTCTATCTAGCCACTCGATGGTGCCTTCGTCGGATACCACGAGGAGGCAGCGAGGGTCCACGGTGTATTCATCGTAGTCATTCGTGGGAGAGATGACCGGCCCATAGAAGACGATGGTCATGATGCAGTTTAGATGAAAAGCAAAGTGGAAAGAAAAGAGGATAGGTTGTTGTAGTGCTCACGGGCAACTTGAGGGGGATGCAACGCGACAACAACGCGGCATAACGCGGCCCATGCCGTCTTCTTCGGTTCGGAGAGGGCGGTCAATAGAAAGATAAGATAAGATGCGGTCCGAGGAGAATACCAGTGTGACAGGGAATCAATGCGTGACATAGTCACAGATCCCGATCACATACTCGCGTCTTGTTCGCGTCCGAACCACCGCCATATATGCCGTCTCACGCGTTACTAGCGCGTCAATCTCTCATATAAACGCGTTTTGACGCGTACTTACGCAGCAATTGCACATGTGGCTCACGATATACCACCTAAGCGTCTTTTGGATACCCCCTTTCGGACCTTACTATCGTGGATCGCAGAGACGGCAAGAGGTACACTGAGACTTGAGAGCTTGAGTACTAGATTTGTCGAGGCACAAGGCCAAGGTGTAAACTTTTTGCCTTTCGGACTCGATCTTAAAGTTACGCATGCAGTTGACAACATGTACAAAAAGATACCGGCCGCCCATGTCGCCCAAAGTAAAGGATTCTTAAACCGGCGTACTCACGCTGTGGCGACCGGTTGCAACGCGGTGATTCCATGTTTAAGTCTGATCACGGATGGGCACTTCTAGTTGCAAGAACATAAGGTGAGATTGTATCCTGAGGGCGTGCTGCCGTCAGAACAATCTAGCACCTCCTTGGCTCTCTCAAGAATGTATTGCACACCAGGAGAACCCGCAGGTCGCGGCGCTAGCTCGAGACCGTACGGTGTCTGAACACTGTCTGAGCCCATCGCAGGACAAGGCCAGCCTACCCGACACAGGTTTTGCCAAATCAGTTCCTTCCTGTGTGACACGCGAGACATGTGCCATAGTTTTGGGCGGCGATAATGTATCCAGGCGTTACTTATGTTCCTTGCCATCGATCCGCACTAGCGCAGTGGGTCAGCGCCCGTGATTCTTAAAGCTAAAGTGTTGGCGAGCTCAGACTAAACTGCAAGTTAAACAGCAGTGCGCCATCCGGTATTTACGTGTGAAGATTGAGCGAGAGTCCGCGTACCTTGTGCAATGGGTGATGCAACCTGAGTTGAGGCCTGAGGCCTGAGGGCTGTTGAGGGCCCGAAGTTGAGGCAGGTGAGGTACGGGTACAGGGGCCGGACAGTAGTACATATGACAGGAGAAGCTTCCGACTTTCCTAGCAGTACTTGAGTTCGTAAATAACCGATCTCGTTGATGCCGATGTCGGACCGCGCGGTATTCTGACGTGGTCTTGGAATTACAGGGTTGTGTTCTTTGATCATAACGGCGAGACATAACTTGAAGAGAAGCGCGGGAGACTCAAAGCTAATACGAAGGACATGGTCCGAGACAGTGTCATGTGCGATTGTCCCGGGAACGTCCTCGTGGGTTCTGTCTTAGAAGCTCAAGACTCAAGAGTGCCTCGAAACGAAGAAGTTCTGGCCGAGGTGACACGTCCTGCCATTTCACGTCGTCACATCTGATCAGGTCGCCTAGTCGCCTATACATATTTTTCCAATAATATTGTTATAGTTTGGATAACCCTTTTGAATGGTAATTATAAAAGTGTATCACACTCATTCCCACCCCGGCCATCCTCCCTCCCTCCAGTCGTCCCCTTCAGCGAGCATTGCGTTAGGCAGCTCCTGGTTTGCACCCTTAGAAGCACGGCAACCTCATCCTTCTCCATTACCCTTTATCAATGCCCTCTCTCCGCAGGTCGTTCTCGTCCCCGTCGGTCCGCTCTTCTCCATACCCAGCGGCGCTCCCTAGCCCGCCGGGCACCGCGCGTCTTCGCGTGAATGGACGTGGCTTGAAACGCTTTTCGAGCACAGCTACTAGTCAGCGACGGGTACTCGCGGATATAGAGTGGTGGAGGGTCCTGGACGGTCAAAGCGAGCTTGACGCTTCGCGTGACGGGGACGAGGTTCAACCAGGTGATCAAGCTCAGGAGGTTACCTTTTCAAACGACTCTGGCAGTTACGATGGAGAAGGAGACGAGCCTCGTACTCCTTTGGTGCTGTCGCTGCCGGATGCCGATCTTCCTATCCCTTCACATGTAAACCTGTCATCACTCAACGTGATTCACCAGTTCTAACATTCTTTCTACAGTTCATGATGCCCACCACCGAATTTGCAGCACTATCTATTGCTCCCCGAACTCCTCCAAGGAGAAATCGGTCAGGCAACTCTTCTTTAGAATCCACCCCTGAATCAGCGGAAATCCGTACCTTCCAATCCTATGCGAAAGCGGCGGCGATCTCACCGCTTTTCGATACACCAACACGGCGTGGCAAGCGGTCGAAGCTTATCATGTCGCGTTCCTTCTCCTTTGGAGGTTTCCCCATCAGCGAGGCCGAGGAATCAGCCCCGCAGTTCTCCGATCTTGGTGTCTCATTTTCTCTTGACCAGAATCTATTCCATTGATTGTTTCTTGTGGCGATTTTGCGTTGTTAAAAATTCCCCGGGCATCTTGTATGTACCCGTTGTCATTTATACACCTTTACATTTATCTTCAGTGTCCATTTCATTTTTCCATCTTGCATACCACAGTACATTGGCATCCCTGCAACCTTTTTCATGATAACTTACGCTTCATCCTTACGATTGAAGGTTCTTACTATCCGTCCTTGTCACTTTATCTCTCGTCACATACGCTACGCATATCTCTCCCTACGGCACCCTCAAGACGGTTGCACGACTATCTCCGACTCTATCACTCATCCATTGTAACGACTAGACATGCATACCATTTGCTTTCGTTGATGCTTTCGTTGTTTTTCGTCATTGCGTAGGAAGAGCTTCTCGACACTTGACAAGTAGAGCTCGCCATATGAGAAGTCTAAAGTGCGCGTTATACCACGATCGCGCTTCTCCCAACGATACCCCCTAACGTCACCTGCCATCGCCTCGTGCGCCTTTGCATGTGACGAGAAGAATGAGTCGCCCGCAGACGGAGGAATTATAAGCATGCTCGAACAATAGGGTGGTGTCAGCGGATATCCGCTGGCTGTGATTGCAGAAGGTACCGTGATTGCGGGGAAGCGAACACTTGATGTCAGCAATAGGGGCTTTGAGAGCCTTTTTTGGACCACGCTTGATCACGGGCAATTCGTCGCGAGATGGAGCGCGCAGGAGCGGGCTGTCTCCGGGACGTTGTTATCATGCGTGATGTCATCGTCTCATTCCAGCAAAAGTAATTGGACCAGAAACCTTGCTCCAAGGTGAGGTTGCAATAGCGCCGTATCGGAACGTACAATCTCCGGGTGGTAGACGAGTGGGCAGAGGTCCGTTGGACGAGCCATGAGCAGGATAAGATCCTCCAGCTGAGGATGGAGGTCCAGTTGGAGTGGGCAGAGGTTGCTGAGCCTGAGAGCCGCGGTTCATCCGTTCCTTCCAGGCTGTACGGATGACAGGACACCGGCCAAGCAACTATCAAAAGTGAAACAGTAATGAAATGAACAAGGCTGAGACTTCGGGCGCACTTACGGAATCTTTCTCAACGCCATCGACTATGCTCTGAATAATCTTCCCTACGACGGTCTTGTAATTCCCGTTCGGCTTGTCATCACGGAAGCGCATCATTCGCCAATGAGATGATACGGAATCCCAATGCACTTCCACAATCCTGTCATCGTACTGATCCCCTGACAACTTCATCCTGGAAGCAATTATTTGAGAGTCAGTGTCAAACCGCGATAAAGCAAGGAAACCAGCTGACTGCTCCCACTCGGCATCGGTGACATATAACTCATCATAAGGTTCATATCTTGCCTGCCCTCGTTCATCACCACAGTATACATGGAGCCCGAAAAAGGGCTTAGCTTGAAAATCTGGCTGAGAGGGAGCACCTTTGAGAGGCGGAAAGCGCAAAACAAGTTTGAAGTCAATTGAGTTCTCTGACGGCGGTTTCCACTTGAAACTGTTCCGACATGAGATTCCTACACTGAGAAGCGTGTTGCATGAACCGCTTACATGTTCTCGTCTGTGCCCGGCGTATACGGCGTCTCAACACACGTGTAAATAAGACCATCATTGCCGTGCTGCAATAACGGTATGATTGCCTGAAAAACGTGATCAATTGTATACGAAAAATTGATGTCTTTGACTTTGATCCTAGTCAATGTTAGGCTCAAAGACAACAGTAATTTAGACAGTGACACTCACGAAAAAGGTTGAGGAGGAAGCATATTAGCTTGCGAGTGTAACATGGCTGAATATGGGCGATAGAACCAATCTCGCAGGCGCTGAACAGAGTTAGCTGGTTTACGATGACATGAATTGTGACCCTACTCCATATCGTTTGTCCAAGGGCCGCGACATGACGTGTTGCGAGTCAACGACGAGACAGTCGAAAGCCAGATACCGGAGAGTTTCCTGTTGTGAGTTGTCAAGAATAGTAGCAAGTAACTGGCAAACGGCAATAACCTCATTAGTCGCAGGATCAACATCAATGACCAGCTCTCCATCAATGATTGTGTCTCTCAAAGGTTGGTCGCGTCGTTCGTGGTGAGGAAACCAAAAGCCGCCAATTTCGCGGTAGGTGTTATGTCTGTCAATCTGAGTTGTTTCATTTAAGTTGAGGACTTGAAGACAGCAAGAGATACTTACAAGGTAGACCATCTGAGTGCTCGACGGCAAGTCCGTTTGCAAAAAGAAAAGCACGCGGACGCCATCCGACTTCTCGCACACCCAAAAGCTGACCACTACATTCAGAGAAGCCGTCGTGAGAGCGACCAAGTACGCACTCCTGCTTCTCTAGCCTATTCAAGTGACCTGATGCAAAGCTGATGGGCTGACTTCCGGGGAACCTGTGAACAGGAGCAACATGAGACAACAGTCGAGAACGCATGTTTATGACTGTAAGATATGTACCGATCATAATCCAGGTGACAGAGTGTCGCGACGCGACGTTTTAGCCATAGTTCTTGCTCTGAACCCCTCTGGACGAGTTGTCCAGGTATGTCTGGAATGCGTGGCATGCAGTCGTCCGCAATACAGGAAGGAAACACGACCGAATGAACACAGCTCGGGTCCGAGGAACTAACAGGACTTGACAGTGACAATAGATGACTAAGCAGGGCGCCAAATCAAAAGGACTCAGCCAGGAGACCACCCTAGACCACCACCGAAATTCTGATCGAGGGCTCCCTATGCAAGAAGTACTGTAGTACATCAAAGCGCTATCACAGCACATTGATGTAGCGTGTATTTCCGTTTTACCATCGCGCAAAATCGTAATGTTTGTTGCCGTGAGCAAATCCTGAACGTCTTATCAAGCTTCGAAGCGGTTATATTTCGTCAAGCATGATACTACTCTATCACAACGTTGGATAGGTAGCAAGAACAATGTACAAGGCAGATGACAGTACAGAACTAGTGCAATGATATTTCATCGTCGTGTTACACATTCACCGATCCTCGGCCCATTCCTGCATGAAATGAAGAAACATATGAGTGGCCATTACGGCATTACAAGCGATGCACTTACGTTCTCCTTCTTGATTTGAGCCTGGAATTTTTACATGAACATGAGGATGTATGCAACGTGTGAATGTAACAATAACACGCACCTCCTCTTCAGGCGTAAAGTCGTTGACGATGTTGAAGAGCTTGCGAATCTCTTCGGGGGTCTTGCCCTTGATCATGTTCGCTACCGTCTTGCAGCCGACATCGCTGTGGTGTGTGAATAACGCAGAACAAAATGGTGACATACTCGACTTACAGAAGAGGCTTGATGTCGAGGTAGTTGGCAGCCAGAATGATCTCGAAGAGCATCTCCTGATCAACTGTGATGAACTTTTGGTCCCACTCGCTGATATCAGTGGTGCGCTTGCGTGTCTCATCTTGGTTCTGATCGGTGTCGGCGCTAGGGAGAGGCTCGCCACGGTGGTGCTCGCAGTACTCCAGAACCTAAGCAAATATAAGGGATAAGTGCGTAAGCCACCGCGTCGATAAGGGGTGCTTGCCTTCTTCAGCACGCTCGACGAGACATTGGGAAGGGGAATGGGTTGATCGCTCTCGCCGACGTCTATAAAGTGAGTTGATTAGGGTGTACTGCACGAAGCTGTGGCGGGTACCAACCCTCAAGCATGTTCTTGATAAGAACGGATCGCTCAACGACCTCCTTGTCGGCGGTAAACTGCTCGTTGTCGGACGTGACGAGGAGAACCATGGTGAAAAATGCGGTAAAAACGAGGGCGTAGCAGGTAAGGTCGAGGTTAGACTGAAAGAAAGGATCTTAGGGTGACACACGCGCTTTTAGAACCCACGCCTTCGCCTGTGGCGCGGGCGCGTATGTAATTCGTCCCCAATAGGGCATACAATATACCAGGCAGCGTCTCACTGACTCAAACAAAAGTATCCCACTCCGCCGTGACTCATGTTCTCCTTTGTGTCGCGTTCTTGTGAGGCCGTGAGGGGCCCATTCTCCCTCCTCGGTATGCATTCGCCATCGTACTCCTATGACAATGGTATTAATCAAGTTTTTCAGGTGCCGTTCGGACGGCCACCAAACGCGCTGGAGGTACCGTCCGTAATCATGGTGGCTCTCCAGGCCAACGCTTGGGCCTGAAAAAGTTCTCAGGTGTGTTGCACAACATTCGTTGCTTTCTTCCTGGCGTGTTGACACGTACTACAGACCAGTTCGTTGAAGCAGGCCAGATAATTATACGTCAGCGCGGCACGCAGTTTCATCCTGGTCAGAATGTACGCCTTTCTATCATGCTCCAGGGTGTTCCACGTAACCCTTTTGCCTTAGGTCGGATTAGGACGTGACCACACCATTTACGCGTTGACTCCGGGATACGTACGTTTCTACAAGCAGAAATGGCTACGAGGACAGCGTAGATTTGTTGGCGTGGTTCTTAATCGTGGCGAGGTTCTTCCAAGAGATGAGAAGGCGCTCGGACGGAGTCGATACTGTGGTCTCGTTAACCTGCATGACCCGGCGTACCAGTCTGCTCAGGTATCTTCCGCTTGACCAGATCAGCTATCTGACTGTACACTACAAACATTATAATGCATAATGCACAATATAGACTTAGTGCCGTCGGAAGCTCGTCTTTTGGGCGGGCTTTTTATAGCTATGTGCTATTTATGGTGTCTACTTCTGTGATAGATGCATCGAGGAGCGGGCGAATAACTCGGTTGGTCATGCTGCTGCTATGGGGCAGCATTGCCATTTCTTCCCAGCTCTCCTTCCAATACAAACATGTCCTACCAGTTGACAATCACTCCAGCCAAAGTCTCAGGTGAGATGACCCTGATGTTTATTCCCCATACTTACACAGATAACAGAACTCCCATCTGACGAGACACTTTTGGCCCTTGCCAACGAGTTGCTGCAGACGACGGACTCATGGAAGAAGGGGAAACTATACCACAAGACCGTTCAGACCTACTCGCGAAGCAAGGGACCCAACGATGGTGCCCCATGGCACGCTAGAGTAAGCGTACATGCCAAAGAAGATGCCACCTTCGACGAGTTCTGGAGCAAATTGGGCCAGAACAAGGCCGAGAATGAAAAGGAGTCCGTCATAAAATTTCGCTCATTTGTTTACATGAGCTCACAACACTGTCCTGCAGATTCATTGACGCTATCAAAAAGGTGACCGAAGTCAAGCGTATCTCTGAGACGCAAACAATCTATACCCTCTACTATACTTTCCCACCCCCTGTCTCCCCGCGAGTCTTCACGGTCCTTCAGACAACCTATCTCAAGGAGGATACGCCAAAGACAGGGTAACGTATATTTACCGGATATGCATAACTTATAAGCGTTTGATGAGGTCTCACAGGATCATTGTATCAGTGCCAGTGGACCTATCAGAGGATCCCGAGCTTGCAAAGCTAGAGGAGAAGGGAACTAAAGGCCGTTATGTCTCGGTTGAGCGTCTTCTGGAGCTCGAGGACGGTAAGACAGAGTGGCGTATGGCGACTTCGAGCACGCCCGGAGGCAGTATCCCTACCTTCATCGCTGAAAGTAGCATGGCCGGCCAAATATCCGCCGTGAGTTTCTTCCTGCCATATGGCGGCATCAGCTCACATTGCTACAGGATGTTCCTCATTTCTTGCATTGGTTCCATAAGATCCGCGAGAGTTCATGAAAACACTGAGAACGTGCATCTCACCCATGGTGTTTTCTATGAGTGCATGACCAAGAATGTATGATCTACAAGGATATTGTACAAGTGCAATTGTGATAGTGATTTGGTTTGTAGTCGTCGGGGGATTGCAATCTCAGACTAGTTCCAGATATCTCTCAACTACATATTCGGTTAGATATGCTTCACATTGTGGGCAACGTCCGTACCTTCCCAGCTAGTGACGGCTTGATTCCACAACTTGACTTCGTGCTGTCTGGTGCCACCGAAGTGCTCGACAAATTCGTTCCCAAGCACTTCTCGGGCTACACTGTTGGGGTGCATCATTCGCTCTGTAGCCGCCTTTAAAGAAGGAGGCAGCATTGTGACCTGAATAGATGCAAGTAACCGGATTCGTTCAGCTATACTTAAGGCCCAAATAGGACCATATGAGCCCACGTACTTGATCTCTGAGTGCCGGATTGCTTTGATAAGCACTTATCGGGGGGATGGAGAGCTTGAGCTGCTTCTCCATCCCCCTCAGACCGAGAAGAAATGTCACACCCAGCGCGAAATACGGATTCATGTCCGCACCAGGCACACGGATCTCAAAGCGAGTGGCTGCAGGTGGAACAGAGGGTGGCGAGATGATACGGACGGAAGCTGCGCGTGAGTCGTAGCCATAGGTCACGGCGTTGGGAGCCCAAAAAGCCTCTCCCCCAGAAAGACGCTTATACCCATTGATAGTAGGGACCAGCTATCGCAAGTCAATACCAGCCGAGCGTCAATTTTAGTAGATTACCGACCATGGGCATCACTGTCGTGTGTGTCAATCGAGAATAGACGGTAAAAATTGAACTAGTCACCATCTGGCAACCCTTCCAATACTCCCGCAAGGAATTGTTCCCCTTTTTCGCTCAGATATCTCGTGTCATCGTTCGCCGCCCCAGCACGCCCACCGCGTAGTTCAGGCACGGAGAAAATATTGATTCCGTCGAGATCCTTCAGCGATACATGTATGTGTCTTTAGATGCGTGTTAGTTCCAGCGAGTGAACAAGGCTTGGCACCGACCCGCTGCAACCGGGAAGCTAGGAAGGCAGCGATCAGAGGAAAGAAGACCAGCCACAGGTGACGACATACATTTCCCCAAGGCTTTGCCATAAAACTAGGTAGGATTCCGAACTTCATCCCCATGCTCTTTGCGACGTATTTGTAGAGAATTGCGTTATCTGCCATACGCACAGCGTCGGTATATGCGAGGGCTGTCTCTAGGACTCCGGGTCCAGTCTCGGTATCTGCACTGAAATGAGCGTTATCCGTGACCACGTCGAGAAATACATACGGTGTCCTTCAATCTCAATGCCAAGCTTAAGACTTTCGTTGAAAAGACCATGGAAGTAGTCGTTGTTCAACTGTGTTCGCAGCAGTGAGTATCCGTGCACTAGGATCCTTGATTAGATCTCATCTTTCAGAGGCGTCTAAATACCATCCTTACTCCCAGGAGTAAGTGGCTGCAAGTTGGAGAACTTCTTCTCTGACGCAGACTCTGCAGTTTCTGTATGCAATGTATGAGGAATTGGCCATCTTATTCAACGGCCCTTGCTTACCTTTGAAATTATAGTACTAAGTATGATCAGGATGTAGAAGACGATGCAGTGGGCAGGCGCAGATTCCTTACCTCATACTCGACACCGGCGCTACAGGTCAGCTGGTATTTCTTCGAGGCAACATCAGATGCTTTCTTGATGACGCCTCTCGGGTCGGCGCACAGAGGCTCCAGTGTGTCCGGGTCCAAGAAAGAAACTAAGAAAAAGGGGACGTTATCTTCCCAAGGTAAACGACGGTAGGTAGCCAGATCTATGGACGCGAGGATATCGCGATATCCATTCTGCTTGTTGGAGATGAGTAGTTCACGCGAGTAGACAGTATCGTGGATATCCCATCCGCTATACAGCTGAAATTCATTTTTGGCCACGACGGACTGCAAAGAGGGACCCTCACAAAATGACGCTACAGAACCCGAACCCAGATGAAGACGCTGCGCTGAGGAATTTGTCCTTTGACTGGAGCATATGTGTATGCAAAGGTTAAGGCACCGGCGGCCTGGCTCGTCAACGACAGTAAACTCACCATGAACTTGCCTCGCAAGACCCCATCAACTGGGTGGACAGTTGCTCAGTAGCGGCACCCTGTAAACTCCAAGGATATCAACTCGAGCTCACCGTCAATACCTTCACAATGAAGTTGTGGATAAGCGCAACCTTGTTACGCTAATATCTCTCACCTGCTACCTTGACCTTGTTATCATCCTGAAGCAGGATCTTGAGCTCCTCCAGCGTTGTGGGCGCCCCTTGAGTAGCGATCTTGGACGTCATGACGATACTTTGAGGAAGGGAGGCACTGCCCAATTCAGCCATACAGAGGCTAGATAACCTGGCGCGTAGTAGCCGATCAAACTTGTCATCATCAACATGTCCTTGAAGGACTTCGAATCTGATTCTGGCTTACAGACCCGTGCAACCAAGGCACCATACGAGTTACACGCCACGCTCAACACCCCAGCACCTATATCATGTCTTCTCATCCCTGAACATGAACAGATCGTTGCTGGTTCCGGTGAGCCTCGAAGTCTTGGTTCCGAAATATAAGGTTTTATCCTAGGCCTTTCAGATGATGGGTCTGTTCGGATCTACAACAGTCGGTCTTACAAGGTCGAGAAGGCTATCAGGGGCCTCAAAGCGGAAGTCTCATCGGTGGTATGCCCCCGAGGGGACAGGCCAGAACTTTGGGTCGCATCGGGCTCTCATGTGAATTGTATCGAGTATAATTAACGGAGAGGTCTAACGACTTGATCCAACAGGTCTACAACTTCCTGCTTGCCTCGGAAAAGTTGATATACAGCCTCCAGGATGCTCAGCATACGATCCGGCCGGGGACGGAAGAAGATGACGTTTTAAACGAGGTAAACTTACCCTGCATGCTTTCCGACAGCGTCAATTATGTTAAAAATCTGCAGATCACTCTGAACGACAAGGGCAGTCATCTCGCTGTCAGTCTAGACTCTGGTGTTGTATCGGTCTTAGATCTCGCCACCCGACAAGTCACGTCAATGAAGACACGCCATAGCAATGTCTGTCATCGCGGAGTTCAGCGACGGAAAACGTAGCTGAACGAGTTAACCAGATATGCGGCACCTTGAAGTTCGTACCTGACCGCCCACGTGAGCTTGTGAGCGGGGGATATGATTCTGCACTGTTGCACTTCGATTTTCTGCAAGGCGTTGTGCTTTCCCGCCATGAAATAGGTAATATGAATACCCAGAGGTTGAGAGATGCAATCCTGATTTGATAATGATCAGGTGCCATTCCTCCGTCATCAGGCATATCGCTGTCGCCACCGTTCATCTTGTCACTTGCGATATCGCCTGCAGGAGTCGCTGCCGGAGGGACTGCTGACGGTCGCATATGGGTTGGTCTTGGTGGTGAAAAGGCGTCTTCAGGCACCTCAGGCAAGAAGAAGAAGAAATGGGAAGGGCTGAAAGCCGAGACCGGTTTCACCAGCAAAACCGCGGAAGGGCCAATAGTTGCATTGTGAGCGAAGCGCTTCCTATTATCATTTAAGAGCCTCATGTTTGTAGGACATTCACAGGCCCTCGACGAGTTGTGAGCGTTACGCTGCTTGGCCAAGTTTCTCAGCACAACATTCTCGGCACCGCAGAGCTTTCCCTGGAACACGAATGGTCGCTTCAAACCAAAGCTGTGACCAAAGCGAATGCTCTTGCTGTAAGCCGGAATAAGATTGTTGTAGGCGGTCTGACCAGTGAAGGGAGGGGCGTGACCGAGGTTTGGTTGGGAACGGAAGGAGCAGAACCGCGCTCAGGTATTAGTAGCCAGGCTTAAAAACTAAAGTAAGCTGCGTCATATACGAATCATTACCGATTGTTGTCTTCCTGTATTTCTTTCTCTAATTCTTCTATTCGTAGTATGTAACTGTCTCTTTCTGCCTTCATTCGTCGCAGATAGTCTTCGTCCGAAATCTTCTTGCCGAACCTCGCGGCGACGCGTTCAATGAAGGATTTCGGTTCCGAAGGGGGAGGCTCGGATGGTGTTTGGTTTAAAGAGAGTTTGGAAGGAATGACGCCTGTGGCCTGCGAATTCACGGGCACAGAGCCAGTGGAGGCCCGAGAAATGTATTGCAGTCGAGCTATTCGGACTTCGTTCGAAGCCCACTGCAGGAGGGTGCATACTATTGCGCCAGTGGTGAAGCCAGATAAAACGCCTCCTTTCCCTCCTGAGACTATTCATAAGCTTGCGCACTAATCTGACGCTACAGCACTTACGTCTGAACGCGTTAAAAATTGAACCCGTACATGCACCGCTGATACCAGAGTCTAGTAGCTTGGATGTCTTCATATCACCCCACGACAAGGCTTCCTCATGGATTGCGAAGGTCCGACCGACGCCGAACATGCGTTTGCGGATCTGGTACTGCTTACCAGGATGAAAGGTTACCAATGTGGGGCTGACTACGCATTCTCTGATTCCTGGCCACGGTGATGTAGATATTAGCATATTGAGCATTCAGAGGAGATTAACCGACACACCAAAGAAAGTCGCGGAAACCAGAGCACTATTAAAGGCGGAAAACGTGATGAACGACGCCGGCGCCTGGCCTCGAAGAACAGCGACCAAGCCGGCGGTCAGCGCACAGACCGAGGCTGAGGAATGTTAGTATAGGTCGAACAGTACTTGACGACGTCGAAGACGGACTTGCATGTTAATCCTATGCCCTTTGCAGCTGTCTTGTGCGCTGAAGGGTCCATGTTTTGCTTCAAGTCAGCGCGTCGGGAACAAGCTTCTATTTATTGACCCCGAAAGTCAAAATGTTGTCATAATACCTGGTCCGCGCCGGACTTTGCTTCCGCCCTTCGAGCACCTTTGGCTTCCACAAACCGAGCCCATAAAGCTACTTCCACTAATTCTTGATATCTCGTGTAGACATGCTCAGGCGTCAGCTGTTCAAGAGTCAGAACTTTCGACGGCTTCATACTCAGGCCTCCAACACCTCTCGTTCACTCGCGAGGCACCGTCCCCTGACTTTATACACTTCCCTTGCCATCTCAGCCGGTGCTCTTTGGTATTCCCTCGCCCACCCAGTGTTTGCAGATGCACCTCCTCTTGTCTTGCCAGAAAGTTTTGCCCCTCTTCAGGGAGATGATATAGCCACTGGAGAACTTGAGGACGGCAGCATTACTGGTGTGGTCTGGGGCTCAAACAAGTAGGCTTATACTCGGAAATTAAAAGTTGAGCTGGCCTTCTGACAATATATGTAGGAACAATGTGATTTCTCCAGACCATCCCGAAGTAGACCTTATTCAGAGGCCGGCTGCCTCCAAATGGTTACAAAAGGTTGCTTTGCGCGACTTAGCTCTTCACGAAGCACATGGGGCGTGTGTGGACGCTCGAGGTGACGTCTATCAATGGGGAACGGGTTTTTATGGCAAATCTACAAGTCAGGCAAACTTGCCGCAAATGACACTCTCAGGCAAGGTAAGGTCCCTTGTGTCTTAGCTTGGGTGGGTGAATGCAAGTCTTATTGTCTCGTAGAACATTGCCAGCTTGCAAGTTACTGAAAGCCGAGTGTTTGCGCTTTCATTATCCGGCAAAATTTACGTCCTTGCCTCAAGCCGTGAGCAGCAAAGACCTTGCGAACAGTCCCCTACCGAAGGCATTTGGGGTCTTGGTTCCATTGGTATCAGACAGAAATCACCAGTCGACTATGTGGAGTTGTCAACAAACACCCCTTTGTCATGGGGTGAAAAGTGAGGAGATATCACATCCTAAAGCTCCTCTTTAAATATTCATTGGCACCGCTAGGTTTGTCTCCATTTCAGCTGGCCAGGATCATGTTCTGGCTCTCACATCGTCAGGAAGGACGTTCTCCTATGCAAGCACCAAGAAAGCTAATTCTCATGGACAACTGGGCTACCGAAAGTTTGACCTCCCCGCATCGGTCACACAGACGAAATCTACTACACGGATCCCTGTGGAGCTCTTGCCGAAACTAGCGAAAGATCCTTATTCTAGAGCTTCACCGTTTATCAGAGAGTTGGCCTCTTCTTCTGCGGATCCTCTGGAAGCTATAGACGACAGACATATACGATTCTCGGATACTCTTTTCGAAATACAGTCTCTGCAAGGCATCAAGGTGTCGCAGGTCGCAGCAGGATCAAGAAGCAGCTTCGTCCTGACTGACTCTGGTCGAGCGCTTGGCTTTGGAGCCAATGAATACGGGTACGCTCAGGATGGTATCATACTGAGCCTACTGCTCAACTTTGCGCAGGCAGATGGGTCTCGGAAGCAATGTGACACTGGATTCAATCGCTGTTCCGACTGAAATAGTTTTGTCCCGTAACGTCCCACCCTCAACAAGTACCAAGTGCCTTGAAATCGCTGCGGGTAATAACCACAAACTACGGAACATCAATCCATCTAACATAAGCTTGCAGGTGGCAATTTGACCTGTTTCGTAGCTGAGCGTACCGGACTAAGCACTGGTAAATTTGTTGATGTGCTGGTTTGCGGAAACGGACAATGGGGTGGCTTGGGTAATAACGTGTTTACTACATCCCAAGGAAACCCAACAAGAGCCAGAAATGTTAGTGGTCTCAAAGAATGTAAGCCTTAATGCTCTGCTTCTGGACTGATTTCACAGCCACTAACATTCGACTCCCAGATAACGAAAAGCTAGGAACATCTTCGCCAATAGTACCTCATGGCATATCCATCTCTCCCACTGGTCACATACTTCTAAGCCTGGACACTCGGCATGAAGGCTCAGGCCGTGACCTAGTTGTCTGGGGCTTGAACCAGGACTACCAATTGGGCACAGGGAGGAAGTCAAGTCTAGCTGTGCCTACTATGATTGAGAAGCCGGATGGAAAACGCTTCATGCTTGTTGACAAGAAGGCATTGGTCGATGACCTTCTCGGACGGTCATACGGGAAGGTTCTGGTCCAGCAGCATGCTGTGGCAGGATATGGAAATAGTGTCATTTACTGGAAGATCTGCTAATCTTGTATACATATCAGTTACATACATTTCTTATAATTTTAATCAATCAAATCTCTTCTCGCAACGAATTTCTCTTCAAATCAGCGTAATATACGGTGGACATCCGATATCCAAAACTTGTCCAGTAAATACTAAGTAGTAAATACTTGGATTTGGCTCTGGTTGATCGGGTTGATCCGACGCGGTCACATGAGGTTCACGTGGGACTCGACGGTGAACACGCGAATTTCGTCGAAACCGTGACTTGTTCACAACTATCCCGATCCCGGGCGGAACAAAGGAACCAAACATGTCCAAGGAGTCGTACTCAAAGAATCTTCAGGAGTGCATGTGAGTGGTCCTTTCAAGGCCTTGGTACACTTGCGCTCATGACTGATCCTTAGTGACCTAATCAAGGAGATGACTACTATCATCGACCCCTCTGACGACTACCTCACCATAACGGCCGCCGAAGAGCAAATGAAAGTCAACTATGCCAAAGGGAAACGCGAGATTGACGACGCGTACTCGAACCTGAAGTGTACGTGCCACGCGAATACTCAGAGGAACCGGTGAATAACATCGTACTCGAAGCGCTTTCAAGGGTGCTAGAAGCCGCACGCAAGTCGTCCACCCGCCCGCCCGGCGTACCCACCGCTGGACAACATGCGGCATATCTGGATGAGATGGAGGTTTCACGTATGTCGCTGGCAAAGGCCATTCGCGACGCGGAAAGCACGCTGGCTGCCAAAGAAGCCGAGCTGACTGCTTTGAAGGAGGAATCCACCCGACTGGAAAGGTCCGATCCTGCTCGAGATCATCAGCTTGAACTCGACGGCACAGCGTGCGTTTATGCCTTCTGCCTTGGGAAACAGAAAGCTGATCATAAACGAATCAGACTACGGTTGCAGATATATCGTGGTCTCGGCTTTGAGCCGGTTCTTGCGGACGGCATAGTCAAGAAAATGATCATACGTATGTTTGGTGCATTGGGGCTCGATGAATGTCTGATCTCTCTGTTAGGTTCCGAGTCTGGAGACATCAATAGCATCCCCTTGAACAGCAAATCCTTTGAGAATGAGCAGGCAAATCAGTTATGGAAGTTCGCTTCATCATGACTCTTGACTACGATCGTAATGTAGCACTAGAATTGTAGCTTTAGATATGGAGTAATAGTGATTGGTATAAAAACCAAGGGACGGCTCGAGGGCTAAATGGACTGAAGTGGAGAAAAAGAATAATAAGTTACATCTATACAAGACAAAAGAACTAGGCGGTCATCACTACGTCCTGGGGAAAATGAGTGAGCTTTGAGAGCGAAATGATGTGCGACATTCTCACCTGTCCGTTACCCTTGACTATCCAAATCCTACGGTCTTTACACTTCTCGCCAACCTCTCGCACCTTTGCTTCAATGGCGTTCTTCTTCACCTTGTTCTCTTTCAGTTCCTGGTATATGCTTTCGACGATGAACGTGAGGTTTGACGTTGCCAGCGATGATATCTTGGACAGGAGGATGGGAAGGTAAGTATCTGGGAAGGTCGTTTTAGGCGTGAGGGCAGAGGCCACGCGCTTGGATGTAGAGTTTGCCCCGCCATTAGCCTGAGATACGACACCGCCAACCTTATTGGGTACTGTTGGGACAACGAAGGTATTTCCATCAGAATTGACAGGTGGTCGCTCCTCAAGAGCAGTCGAGATGTAAGTGAAGGGATCAATGGGACAAGGACAGTCTGGAAATGCGTTGAGCAACTAGCTCTGCAATAATTGAACTTGAACATAGAATAGCCGTACCGTTAAGCAGTTGTATGCGATAGTGTTCGAAAGGCTCGTATTCGCACTCCCCAATTGCCGGTTCCCAGCATGGTCCCTTAGCGAAGGGAACAAGGGGAACAACCATTCTCCGCTTCTTCGTAGGTTGATCATGATCTCCATGTTCTTTCCGTTTGGGAAGCGGTAAGGGAAAGTCTAGTGGGGGAGAGTTATCTCTAGCTTCAATCGGAGTTCCTGGATCCTCAACATCCTCATCGTCGACAAGCCAGCTGTCGAGGTCAGAATCGGGTTCTTCGCCGTCTCCTTCATCATCTTCACCATCCTCCATGACGTCATCAGCATCCCCTGGTTCTTCAGCTTCCCATTCTTCCCCACTGTCGTAGCCGTAATCCCGTGCCACGACGTCTTTCGCAAACGGCCGTCGTGGTCCGACAACTTGAGTTGGTCGTGTCCATGTCCCGAAGTATCCAGGTCGGTTATCTTCTTGGAAAATGAGTACCTTCGCGGGAAAATAGTCTCGGTCGCGAAGCAGAGACAAGATGGTTCGGACTTGGGCGGGATCGTCTGCGACCTCTGCCTCGGCAATGCGGGCCATGGCATCTCGTACACTGCCATGTCTTGAACCCAGGTTGCCCGAGGTACAGATACCACGTCTGGAATCGAGCAATCGAAGGGTGTGCTCCAGTCTCTCTAACATCCTGGACGTTAGGTACGGGAAGCGCAGTTGTCATTATTCTCACCTCGTTCACTGTATGTAGAGATCGACGTGCCGCCTACAGGATTGTCCATTCCAATTTTCTGGATGAAAGGATCCTCGTCAACCATTATCGCCTCTGCATGACTTTGACCAGAGCCAGAACGCGTATTCCTCCGCTTCTTCTGTTCCATGAAATAGTTGACTGGAGCTAACTCGGCTCCTTTCTTCAGGATGAAAGGTTTGAACGTCTTATAATACTCTGCTTCTGCTGATGGTGCAGAAACGCGAGAAGTCTTCGGAGAATCTTGTTTGGCGGAAACTCTAGTTTTGCCAAAGAAATTCGCCATCAAAGATCGGGATTTCTCTTGTGCTGCTTGCAGTTTCTTTTCCTTTTCGACTTTTAGAGCCCTTTGTTCTTCTCGCTCTTTCGCCTAAACGATGGATAATGAGGATTATGTCGCAGGCTCAATCACGAGACTTCACCTTAGCAACTTTGACGGGATCCACCTTCTTAGCTTGGGCATCCTATTTCAAAGATATTTTCAGCATTTCCGTTCGCGGATGACGCAGTTATAATACTACTTCGTTCTCAATACCGTCTATTTGTGTAGCTTGATCTGGCTTGGTCTTGTGGTCTGAAGAGTTACTACTTGCACTGGGTCCCGGATTGTTAACGGTTTGCGAGAGCTTCGAAGTGCCTTTAGGATCCATTATCGTATCCCGATCCGCTTGTGACAATGCGTCAAATACCGAAGCAAGTTCTTGTTTCGCCTATACACAACGTCAGTTGTTTCCCATTGGACAGCGGAATAAACCAACCTGGACACGTTCAGCGTGTCGAGCTTCAGCTTTCTCTAGTGCCGACTTGGGGAGCCAATCCTTGTACTCATCTCTTACTTCCCACCGCCACACACAGATCGTAGCGGGCAGTTTCTGTCCAAGGGGCCCGTCTATTCCGTAGTTACTTCTGACGAGAATCTCTTTGACAGCGTTTTCGACGGTGGATGGGGGAAGTGCTGCACTACTTTGACCGTTAGCCCCTTCTTCTGCAGGTAGCAGTTCAGAGCGTATCTGCTTGACCAATGGTGCAATCGTTTTGTCACTGCAATACTGTCAGACTGTGGCCGTTTTGAACAAGCCGTTTCTAACCTCTCATGTGCCAATTTCGCTATCAGTGGTTTATGCGCGTCTGGCATGGCCGTCAGGGGCAGTCGCTGATTATCTACATGCTCTTTGAGCATTTCTCGAAACTGAACGATCTCTGCAGACATCATGTCAGCTCCTTAATGACAACCGACGCCCTACACGACGCACCTTGCATGGTTTCTGATGACTTGTCGAATGCCATAGGCTTTTGTCTGAAGATCACTTTTCCATTCTTGAGCTCAACCATCGCGCGTTTTTCTTCTTTCTCTGAGTGGGTCAACATGGGTGAGCAATATTTCGAACTTGATATAGCCACGACTCACGAGGTCGCGAGCCCGAGTCTTTGTCTACACGGCGTGCACCGCCATGGGCCATAAGATCTCATGTCTAGGAACATGAAGAGCACTTACTGGTGGATGGTTCTCCCTGAGACATGCTGGCACGTCGATTAAGTTTTGTAGTTTTGTCCCGTCGAGCGCGCACCACGGTATGCACAGCGCGTGGCGATTGGGAGAGGTAGGAAGGGGCGCGTAGTGCGTGATGTGACCGTAACGCGTTTATCGACGCGTCGCTGTCACGTTCTGACGCCAACAGCGTGACCGCGTGGCAGACTACTGGCAGACTCGGCGCGTCTTGTGCATTCCGCCAGTAATCCGCCAGAGTTGGTTACGGCACGTTGATCAAGCCTACACACCCCCACCATACATGGCTTTCTTTCAGCAAGCCAAGGCTGCGCCTAAGCACACGGTTGAACCAGCATTGCAGCCGTGGGTCGAGAAATAGTGAGTCCTTCACTCGATGGTGTCATAATAGGGACGCAGACAGTCTTTCAGCCGACCCAAGACCATTGACGAGGTGTCTGCCCAAGAGCATGCTGTAGCCGTCCTTCGAAAAACGCTCTTTTCTACCAATGTCCGTAGAAGCCCTTTGAACGATTGATGCCTCTGAACTCATCTATCCAGCTTCCGCACATGCTCTTCTATGGCCCGCCAGGCACTGGAAAGACATCCACTATTCTCGCACTAGCACGGCAGCTCTTTGGGTAAGAAGAATCATGAAACTGGCTAAAAGGACCTTCGTGATATTAACATGATAAAGACCAGACAACTTCCGCAATCGAGTCCTTGAGCTCAATGCCTCTGATGATCGTGGCATTTCCATCGTACGCGAGAAGATCAAGAACTTTGCGCGTCAGACCCCTCGAGCGCAGGCCGTCGCATCAGATGGCAAAACGTATCCATGTCCACCATACAAAATCATTATCCTTGACGAAGCCGACTCGATGACGCAGGACGCGCAGGGTGCACTCCGCCGCATCATGGAAACCTACGCACGAATAACACGTTTCTGTCTGGTATGTAACTATGTGACCAGGTATGTCTTCTACACATTCTTTGAGGTTAAGTCTCTCTAAACTCCAACAGAATAATCGAACCTCTGGCGTCACGCTGCTCAAAGTTCCGTTTCACACCTCTTGATTCCTCCTCAACATCAAACCGTCTTTCCCATATTGCAGCTCAGGAACATGTCGACGTCTCTCCAGAAGTCATCCAAGCGCTCATTGATACGTCTTCCGGCGACCTCCGTCGTTCTATCACCTACCTGCAATCTGCTTCGCGGTTATCTGCCTCGTCAGAGCCTCCTACGCCAATAACAGCTAGGGATATACAAGAAATTGCAGGTGTCGTTCCGAATGGTGTCATGCTTGATTTTGCCTGTGCACTCGGCATCGAATTTTCGGGAGACATGGACGTGGATAGCGATACTGACCGCGGCCGAAAGCGTGATTTTGACGGCATCCGAAAGAAAGTGAAAGAAGTAATACGGCAAGGGTATTCTGCATCACAAATATTGCTACAGGTTTGTTGTGTAGCACGAATATCGTTCTTGAGCTCACTATCACTCCACAGCTGCATGATCTTGTCATCCTCCATCCAACCCTGCCAGCTCGCCAAAAAGCAAGATGTGCACTCATTTTCTCGGAGGCAGACAAGGCTCTGTGTGATGGTGCTGACGAGGAGCTATGGGTCTTGGAGATTGGGCTTCAAGTGCAAAAGGCACTCTTATGAAAACATTGTTATCCAAACAGTTTCTTCACTTCAGCACTTCAGTGTGACAGCGCATAATTGAGAGTGGTCATGAAAACCATATCATAAAAACGAAAGCTAAAGAAACAACAAATGATGCGACATGGTACATATACAGCCACATAATCTACGATGCCACGCAGGAGGTTGCGATAATTTACCGAAGACCAGCAGTAGCCTTCGTCAGCGCCCGCTTGATTTGAAGCTGAGCTTTTCTGAGCTCATCGGCAGTCGAGTCCTCGATCTCAAGCTTCTCCAATGCCCGGGCGAGCTCGGCCTCCACCTGGCCCTTCGCTCCGCGCTTAAGCTTCATGCCAATCTCAGGAGAGGTGATGGTACCCTCGACCTGGTGGATGTAAGCCTCCAAGTCAGACTTGGCTTCGTGGCGGGCAGAGAACTCCTTGTCCGCCTGCTTGAACTGATCAGCATCCTTGATCATCTGTTCGATCTCAGCGGACGAGAGACGGCCAACGGAGTTGGTAATGCCTTTAATTGCCCATTCAGTACATATGAACAGTCAACAATGAGGGCGAACTCACTGATAGACGCCTTACGGCCGGACGCACGGTCCTGTGCAGAGACCTTCAGGAGACCGTTAGCATCAACCTCGAAGGTGGTGACCAGCTCTGCCTGGCCACGAGGCATAGGGGGAATGCCAGTGAGCTCGAACTCGCCGAGGAGTCGGTTGTCACGGCACTGCGTCCGCTCACCCTCGTAACTGAGGGGTAGAATTAGTAAATGTACAGCGGCGGCATCAGATAAACTTACACAGGGAAGGTAACAGTGGTCTGGTTGTCCTCAACAGTGGTAAATGTTCTCGACTTGTTGGTGGGGATAGGGGTGTTACGGGGAACAACAACACCGAAGACATCGCCCTGCATGGCAACACCAAGAGACAAGGGAGCAACGTCAAGGAGAAGAAGGTCTGCGGTCTTCTCCGAGGTTTGGCCAGTGAGCACAGCAGCCTGAACGGCAGCACCGTAGGCAACAGCCTCGTCGGGGTTGATAGACTTGTTCAACTGACGGCCACCAAAGAACTCAGATACGAGGGATTGAATTTTGGGGATACGGGTGGAACCGCCGACAAGGACAATGTCGTCAACCTTTTCGCGGGGAATTTTGGCGTCCTTGAGGACTTTCTCGACGGGATCGATCGTCGACTTGAACATCTGAGCGTTGATCTCCTCGAAACGAGCGCGAGTGATGTTGGCGGAGAAGTCCTCACCCTTTTTAGATAGTTAATGCACAAATAATTGATGAATAGTGTCAGTGTGCTAACCTGGAAAAGCGAGTCGACCTCAACAGTGGTCTGAGTGACGCTAGAAAGCGTACGCTTGGCACGCTCGCAAGCACTACGCAGGCGGCGGATGGCACGAGCATCCTCGGATATGTCAAGCTTCGTCTTGCGCGTGAACTCGTTCTTGAAGTGGTCCAACAGGGTGTTGTCGAAGTCCTCACCACCCAAGTGAGTGTCACCAGCGGTTGCCTTGACGGCAAAGACACCACCAGTGATGTTGAGGAGAGAGACATCGAAGGTTCCACCGCCAAGGTCGAAAATGAGGACGTTCTTCTCCTCTTTAGACTGACGGTCGAGACCGTAAGCAATAGCAGCAGCGGTGGGCTCGTTGATGATACGGAGAACATCAAGGCCAGCAATGGCACCAGCATCCTTGGTGGCGAGACGCTGCGAATCATTGAAGTAGGCGGGGACGCTAGATCAACCGTAAGCCATTAAGCCAAGCATATAGTTTATGAACCACTCACGTCACGACAGCCTTCTGGACGGTCTTGCCGAGCTTAGCCTCGGAGATCTCCTTCATCTTGGTAAGAACCATAGCAGAGATCTCCTGAGGGGTGAAGGTCTTCTCCTCGTTAAGGTAGTTAACCTTAATCAGAGGAGAGCCCTCTTTTTCCACAACCTCGAAAGGCCAGTGGGTCATGTCCTAAAAGTGTCAGGTTTAGCGCTCGCCCATAAAACGGAGAAATTTTCGGATCACCTTCTTCACATCGGGATCGCTACAAGACATGATGATTAAGCGATCGCTCGCACCCAAAGCAAACCACATACTCATATCGGCGACCGATAAGACGCTTAGCATCGAAGACGGTGTTGCGGGGGTTCATGGCGGCCTGGTTTTTGGCGGCATCGCCGATGAGACGCTCCTCAGTCGAGAAGGCAACATAAGAGGGAGTCGTCCGGTTACCCTCTGCGATGTGACGTTAGCACTGACGCGAGAAAATTGGAAAGGTTGACTAACGATCGTTGGCAATGATCTCGACACGATCGTTTTGCCAGACACCAACGCAACTACGAAAGTATCAAATATATGTTAGGCGATCAACGAGGTAGACGGTCACGCACGAGTAGGTGGTGCCGAGATCGATGCCAATAGCGCCGTCGAAAGCGTCTTCCATTTTTTATGAGAGGGAGAGGGAGAGATAAAAGTGAAGGGAGGGATGTGATGGACGGAGGTGAAGAAAAAAATCGATCAACCGCAAACTCAGCTTAAGCACGCGGAATTTTTGCACAGCCACAGCCACCTCTGCCTTTCCTGTTCCAATGGCTTCCTCTGCGCTGAGGGCTGGTCTCGCCGCCTCCCAGTCCATCCGTCGCACCGCTGTCCGGCGTGCACCCCGTGTGTTTGCGCGCAATGCATACACTCCTCCTCTACAGGGCGAGCGGCCGCTCGAAAACTGGGATGACTGGCAGGACTTTCAGAGTGACCGTCATGCATTCAAGCAAATGGGTACGTTACTATCTCGTCGTGACGTGAAAAGAACGAATCCCTGAAAACGCGACGCCTTTCTTTCCAGTTGACGTGTACAGCGAGTTTGGCTCAAACCAAACGCGTGAAAACACATTCCAGCCCCACCACACCCTTCACAGGCCTCTCGCGCCGTCCCAGGCAACTCTGTCTGCCCTCATAGCGGCTGGTGCTCATCTCGGCCATTCCAAATCACTCATGAACCCAAACTTTATGCCATACGCCTACGGCGTGCGTGCGGACATCACCATTATTGACCTCGACCAGACTCTCCCCCTCCTACGCCGAGCAGCAAGCCTCACGCGGGCCATAGCCGCACGCGACGGCACTATCGTATTTGTAGGCACGCGTAAGGACCTTCAACCAGCGGTCGTCAAGGCAGCAGAGCGCATCGGACCTCAAGCGTACAATGTTGGCGAGCGGTGGCTGCCAGGTACCTTGACCAACCGGTTCACCATGTTCGGCGCCGGCATCAAGGACCAGCGCGTCATCCCCGACCTCGTCATCTTCCTGAACCCCCTTGCAAACATGAACGCCATCCGTGAATGCGCAATTCAACATGTTCCGACCATTGGTATTGTCGATTCAAACGTAGACCCACGAATCGTCATGTATCCCATACCGGCAAACGACGAGAGCACCCGGACTGCAGAATTGATCACAGGCATGTTAAGCATAGCAGGGAAGGAGGGAAAAATACTTCGCGACCAGCAACAAAGCCAGATGTCGCGTGGAAATTCGTTTTCAAGGACCAAGAGGACAGCATAAGGATTACGTTTGAATCTTCTCCATACTAATAGATACATATAGATAATCAATTACGCAATTCCACTTCCAGCTTTCATGCTTGCCTCCTGAGTTTCGCGCCAGTACCCTGTAACTCTTGTCAGATGCGAAGCCGTGCTCTTGTTTTCTTCGAACACTTACATTCGGCATCTGTCAATGCTCTGACGTTGCCGCCAAGCTTATTAAGGGTCTCAACATATTCCTCTTCTTCAACGCTGTCGAAGACAATACCACCTCCCGCCTGCAAGTATGCAACGCCGTCCTTGAAGACCATTGTCCGAATGGCTATACAAGTATCCATTTCGTCGTTCGCGAAGTCAAACCGGCCGACAGCCCCAGCATACACGCCTCGACGCTCGCCTTCAAGTTCAGATACAATCTCGATCGCTTTTATTTTAGGTGCGCCCGACACAGTACCTGCGGGGAAGATAGAGCGGAAAGCATCAAACCTAGGAAAGGGGTACCCTCAGCCTCACTCAAACGCCAGCTGTAATTACGAACCTTGACTTGTCTTCGCGAAGCATCCCTGACACTTGTGAAGTGAGATGAATGACATGACTGAACTTTTGTAGCTGCATGAGGTGATCGACTTTGACTGTCTCCGGCTTGCAAACACGATTGACATCATTGCGAGCAAGATCAACAAGCATGATGTGCTCTGCCCTATCCTTCTCCGATGATAGAAGCTGCTTTCCAAGCTCTTCGTCCTCTAAATGAATGTTCTGTAAGACGGTTGACAGAGCGCGTGGATCTGACAGAGTCACTCACCTTCGGGTGATTTCCCTCGCTTGACTGTCCCAGCGATGGCATGATTGTATACTTTACTACTTTCCACTTTGCACAACGTCTCTGGGCTTGCTCCAACAATTTGGAGTTCGCCACAATCGAGGTAGAACATGTAGGGGCTTGGATTTACTTGTCGTAAATGACGGTATGCGTTGAATGGGTGAAGTGTTGTTGGACGTGCTAGTCTTTGAGAAGGTACAGCCTGGATGATGTCTCCGGCAACAATATGCTCCTTCAGCTTCGTGACGAATCCCTCGTAACCTTCCTTTCCAACATTGGAAACTGCTTCATTGCCAGTAACAATAGGTGGCTGAGGAACCTCCTGAGTAAGGGGATTGAGAAGGGTCTTCGCCAGTCGCCGAACTTTGGATACAGCCGTTTGATACACGAAAGAAAGGTTCGCAGATCCAGCATCTCTGGGTACGAAGACGTGTGAGACAACCTTGATGGTTTGGAAGATATGATCGTATATGAGCAGAGTGTCTGCAAGCATGAAGACGGATTCAGGTATTCCAAGGCTATCCTTGAGCTCGCGAGCAGTCTTTGGCTCAAAGTATTGAATACAGTCGTAGGCAACATAGCCAATAGCACCTCCAGTGAACGTAGGCACTTCGGGGATCTTGATGTATTGGTGAACAGAAAGCTCGCGCTGTAACGCCACCATGGGGTCGCCAGTTATCTCTTCGTTTGGCCCAGTCCTGATGACCTTCAGGGGATCTTTAAAGACAATGACTTAAAGTTTGACGCCAGCGGAAAAGAAGGACACACCTGCGCCAACAAAACTATATCTTGCAACATTCTCTCCTGCAATCACCGACTCGAGCAAGAAACTGTACTTTGAATCTTTTGCGATCTTCAAGTACGCCATGCATGGTGTAATGAGATCTGCAGGCAGCTGCAAGAAGATGGGCACACAGTTGCCCTTCTTTTCGCGAATGATGAGTTGCTCGATCGTGGCATATGGGGGATGAACGGGGAGTTTCTGCCAGGACATGGTTAGCGTGAAGAAACTAGCGTGACAAGCCACCTTACTTGCACGTCCATGTTCTATCTTTGGGAGTGCTGGTCAACTTCTGCCGCTCTTTTGAGTTTATAGGCTGGTCAACAGCCTCCAAGAGGTCGCTATTGAGCCGGTAACTATAAGCATGATAAATGATGAATGATGACTCGATGACTGTGAAACTTGACGGGCATCATCCGCTACGGTGTAATCAGCCCCTGTCGTCTCCGAATCTGCCGGTGCGTTTGGACTTGGACACTACTCATCGTCACAAAGTTCAGCCCTCCGTGTCAAGCGCAAGCGCCCAATCGCGACCAGAACTTGATTTTTGGATAAAGAATGTACGTATACTAGTGGTCGAGTCGCAGTGTCATGCAGTGAACCTCGGCTTTCATCTGACTGTCTCATCAGATTCAGAGCTCATCGCATCTCGAGCCGGACTAGGACACTCTCATGATCACTCCTCGATTCTCGTGCACCCAAAATGATACCTCCGTGATCGTGAAGGTGTATTGTCCCTCGATTCGCGTACGTCACCTTTTTATACCCGGAGCGCACCTTCACAACAACAGGCTTCAGAGGTGGAAATCAATGTCGATGGGCAACTCGTTGTTCTTCACGTCCAACCCTACTTTCTGAGGCTAAACTTCCCCCATCCGGTACTTGAGGACGGCCAGTCGAACGCCCAATACGACCCAACGTCCGCTTACTTGACGCTAACTCTCACAAAAGAAAGCTCAGGCCAGTTTTTTGAAGACCTCGACCTTTTGTCACGGCTTCTTGCACCACGACCTACTCAGGGAGAGCAGCCGCCGGTTATTGAGGTTTTGGACTCCCAAGATACGCCTTCAGAAAGGCGAGAGGCCAGTCTGACTTCAGAACAACAGGAAATCCTTCAAGGTATGCTCGGATCGCCTCGCACAAGAAATGCAGATGCTGAAACGATTCTCAACAGCGGCTTCCAATGATTGGCAACTGCCACAGACCGCTCCTGATTCTCTGCCCTCTCTGAATCTCACGTCCAAAAAATACTACGGTTTTCTGGATCTCTACACGGGGTATTTCACAAACATCAAGTTTTCCGAGAATGAAGTCAATGAATTGAACGATGTCGAATCCTGCCCGTTGGAGGACCGGCGCAAACTTCGATTGCAACATGAGGAAGACAAATGGGACGAAGAGCATTATATGTAAGAATATGCATCTCTCGAAGCTCACGAGATTCACGAACGAAGCTAGGGCTGACTTCGCCGATGATACTTTTATCCAAGAACTCCTCTCCTGGCAAGACGACCGTGCCGAGGACGAGAATTCCTTTTCAGATGAGGAGAATATGATCTTATTGCGGCTTCCACGCAAAGAATGCATGCTCGCTTTGTTCCTCTTAAGAAACCACCTTTCTCATGATTGCATAGATATCTTTGACCCACGTCAAGAACGGAACATCTACTATAATCTTGCCGCGCTGCTGTTCGCGTATGCCTATGACAACCGAACTACGATGCACGATCCGACGCCTGAGAGTGCATGGACGATCTGTTCACTGATTCCTGCGTTCTCAGCTCTGGACCCACCGCCATATGGCAGTCCAGACTCACCCGCGCCCAATATCACTGAGGCTCAGGCTGTCAGCAGCCCATCCTTTGATGAAACTGAATTAGCGGCGACCTTGACGCAGTCGTATCGGCGTTCACTTGCATTTCCGCTCTACCGGTCGTTCTCTCTGGCCGAAGCGTGCCGCCGCGATATTGCAGGCATCCTGAGCAAGGGCAAGCGTGCGGCTATTCATCGGCTTCTCGAAATGAAGCACACTTTGGATCACCATGAAGTTTATTACATTTACAGCAAGATTTGGATCGATGACTACTGCGTGTGGCTGCAGACTTCCGGGAGGTGAGTTGATTGCCTCCGGCCAGTATCCCCGACTCGGTTATCTCAAAGTGTCAATCTTGTAGTGACGAAAAGCTCCAGGAAATGGCAGCGGCTTTGTCGCGTATCAAAGTGACCAAGGACATGATTGGTTGGGATTTACTAGAACTCGAGGCAGCCACTCAACGATCCGGAGGGTCAACTCCCGACAGCGATGACGACTCTGATACTTGACGCTGTTCAAGCTGCCGAGGTAAGACCAAAATAGCGGCCTCATGGCAGCTTCTCTGTGATCTCACTACCAAAGTCGATGCTGAATATAGGATCGGACATTCACATTGGACGGTGCCTTTCCTGCGGCTTGTACAGTCCAGGTTATTCGCCTTTTGCAACTGATCGTAGTTGTCCAAAAGATCCAGGCAGCAAGATTACCGGATGCCTATTATGTGTACATGTTACTTTAGGTTACTTTCCAATGATCACCCTTTGAGTTCTCTTGAGGTACAACGAGCATAATTAAAAAATTCGTAATTCCTCAGATCTCAGATTCTGTGAGTACTAGTGATGATCATTATGACGGACAGACCCTACCTTTGAGTATTCCTTATCAAAACTAAAATACTTCGATATCGCTTCGAAATTCTCCGATCGAGGCCAAGCTCTCAAGCGCTTATAGTATGTGGCGCGTAAGCATGTTTGGAAACATCGGGCCGCAACCACTCAGCAGGTATCGAGTAATATGCAGACATCCGACGTCGACGTGAGATCTTCGAATGCCTCGATCCTGTGCGTAGTCCGTATTCGCCGGAGGCTTCTCGCCAGGAAGCGTGTGGAGTTTCGAAGTGCAGTGACTGTCTTCGTGAATGCCCATGCAGCAGCGAGGTTCCCTGTCCAGTGCATCGGCCCGTGAAACCGATGCCCCACCGAACGGCTTCTGAGAATTGAACGTTGTTTCCCGGGGTGACGCGAAGACACAAGAATAAGCATACGGAAAAGAACGTGCTGCACCAATGCATGCCCTGCCTTCTACTGTAAACGCAATCGCAGATTTTCTGAGCTAATATATAATATTGAAAGACAAATTGTAGATCTTATACTCATGCAAAGATCCCTCGAAATGTATGCTTTCATTAATTGGAGTGACCGCACGTGTGAGGTACTGCGGGTGTCATTAACATTAGCCTCCTGCACGGCTCCTTGACTGTTGTGGGCGAATTAGAAGGATTGAAGTTGAACGTTGAACGTTTGAACGTCGAACGGAACCTACAAGGTTCTCAGCTTTGATTAATGAATGCTTTATCATTAGGCTTCGAATTCGACGTATGTACAGATATCAAAATCGGGCTCTTAGTTGGAAGGACGGTTGTGGAGTGATGTAGTTTCTTTTTCTACTCATTAGTTGCATGCGAGTTTGCAAGATGCGCATTCTCCGGGAGTACGTCATACCCGCTTTGTCCAGCATCTGCAGGAAGGACAGCAGTATCATCCAACTGCGAAGAGGACAACAGCCCTTCTCCTTCTTCGACATCTGCGCTGACTTCGTGTCCCGTGGTGGACGCAGATCGAATGAACGACGGGGGATTCACAAGATTGTTGAACATGAACTAGAGGGCAAGTTAGCAACATGTATGACATCGGATCAGCTGATTAGTTAAACGCACTGTTCCGTAACTTCAATGGACCCGAAAAGAGTTTAGCTGTTGAAGAAACTTGTGAAAGCCGAGAACTTACACCAGTAGACCGAAACCGAACACCTGCAAGAGCGAGATTGGGAAAAGAAGTTTCTCCCAACCCAATCCAAGACTGATAACCCAGATAGCCAAGGTCCTGCACGTGTCCGTCAAGCTACGAGCTGTGGCACTCACGTGCCTTGTGACGCTCAAGCCGAAGTAGTTGAAAAGGGCAATGCTGATAGCGATAGCAACTCCAGACCACAGCACTGAAGGAGTGTTGATCATTTGGTACCATCCTCGCGGCAGGTCAAAGAAGGATGACTGCGAGGAGACTGAGGGCAGGGCAAGGATAGGCATCGCAAGGAGGATCGTCAGTGCACCAAATAAGCCTTCCCACCCGACTGCAACCAGAGGAGCCACGGAGTACCGCGACATGATCTTCTCCTCTACTACGAACTGAGTAGCAGTACTAAACGCGTATTGCAATCAGTATGTTTCACGCGACATCCAGCAATTGGACTTACAAGATTTGAGCGAAGAGAATAAAGAAGACACCTAAATGTTTCATAAAGCAGGCGTTAAAACTGCAATTGTAATGATATGCTCATCTCAACGTACCAAGAAGGACCTTGGTGACTTCTGGCTGGTCTACAGGCTCAGGGGGAGGAAGACTTCCAGCAGGAGCAAGGAGAGACGAGACAGCATCTCGAACTGAGTCCTTGATTAACGAACCACTCCAGCCTACAAGACATACACCCGCCATGACCGTGATCAAAGACACCCATCTAGGGAAAGATATTTAGTGGCTATGACATCCTACGGGTGAAAAGTCCTTACTGGTACAGCCATAACCGCCGGTGAAGGAAGATGACACTTAAAACACCAACGAAGAGGACCAACGCGCCCCGAGTCATCTGGTATATTGATACTGGTGTGTACAGAAGGCCAACATTCATCAACTAAAGCGGAATTTTAGATTAGCAGTGTTTCGATGGCCTCGCATCAAAGAAGGGTGAACGAAAAAGCCCGAACTTACCGTAGTCCCGGTAAGGTCGCAGACGGCAGGAATCCACAGGAGTAGCACCTTCCAACCTGTCAATTCCTGAGCTGAAAGCTTGTCCGACCGCTGGGTATCCTCATCGACCTCTTCGGGTAGAAACACGGGCGTGGGCCGATATCTCGAGCGAAGCCACGTGTATAAAACGGGCAGGAAGCCTAACCAAATGGTAGAAGAACCGTTAGAAGAAATGCCATCCCCGCGAGACTACGATACTGACAAAGCATTTCGCCGACTGTGGGGAACATTTGGTCAGTTAGGCCCACAGCATGAGAAGGGAGGCGACAAACGGAACATCTGGAGGGTCTGCCAGACAGGCTGTTCATAGAGGACATGATTTGATGGGTTGGGGTCGTTACAATTCTCTACGCATTGCATATCCTGGTGGAACGTGCATTTGAGTCAGGATGAGAAGCGAGGAGAGGGCCGATAGACATGACCGACCTGCCATTTGCTCCATAGCGAATTGCTCGAGCCCTGCAGACAGTTACTTATGAGACACAGAGCAAGATACTGAAACTTACCGTTAGTATCATGCCCCCCAAGAGGATGGGGATATAGAGTGAGGACGGCATGGTTGTGGTTGTCTGCTAGGCCAAGCTGCAATGTCGCGGCGAGCTTCCTCGGGGGTGCAACCCGTCTGGGGTTGGAAATACGCGTGACGAAGTGTTACACATCACATGTGACGTGTGATTGAGTGAATACGGGCAGGTTCTGTCATCGAGGAATGGGATCTGAGATTCGGATGGCGGATGTCGGGCGTAGCCGTAAGGGTGGGGGAGTTCTTGATTCTTTGGTGGATGGTTCTTCTTCCATTCTCGTCAGTAGCTGCTTAACTTATATTTGTCACGCTAATGCGTCTCGTCTGCCATCGCTCCCTCTCCGTCTGACCCAAAGTCCTCTCCACGCCCAACGCGTCTGCCCTTTTCCTCCTCCTCCGCGTTGGGAGAGCCGCGTCTCTGAACAGCTTACATGGTCAAGCTCATCATCCTCTCTCCAAAGGGCAACCAGGGCGTCCGCTACTTTCCCCACCATGGATACCTTGGTTTAACCCCCGTGAAGGTCGAAGGTGGTCAGTAAGATATCGACCTATCTTGTCGTGCTCGTTGACTCTTATCTCGAGCAGTGGTTCGCACACAGCTTGAACAGGACGGGAAGCCTTTGCTGTCAAAGGACCTCCATATCGCTGTCCGCTGCTATGAGGCGCGCCAGACTCGGCTTGGGGCAACTAACACCAACATGCTAGCTGATTACTCCACAATGCTATGGAGTAAACCAGATGACCAGGATTGGACCGAAGTCGGCGAAGGTGATCACACTTTTCGTATCGTGGTCCCAGCAAATGCGACCGCGCCCAGCACCGCCCTCTATTACCAGGAATATCGCATATTTTGGCGTGTTGAAGCAAGTTAGTGTCCCCGTTCCAGCATTAGACTGAGCAGCCATTTTATCATACCCTTCTAGCTCTCAATCATATCCCTATCAATGGAGTTGGCTCGCGTATAGTCAAGCACTTTGATCTGCCGCTTATTCGGTATGACGTGCCCCCACTCATACGGCCCCCCTCCCCTCCAATGGTTATTACCTCGTCTCACCTGTATGCCACGGCGAAAAAAACTAAAGGCCCCCAGCTGAGGTATCGCGTGGTCCTTCCACCCCAACCTGTCGGTCCCCTCGACATTGTTCCCATACAAATATACGTGCAACCTATGGACTCTTCTGTAGTCGTCCGTAGTGCCACTGCCGTTGTAGAACGACGTATAACTCTTAAGGATGCACAGTCTCTTTCTCAATCAGGCTCTGGAACTCCTACTGTACCTAATGCTCACCCTCCGGACTCGACGAGCTCCTCATACGCCCCTTCCGTTTCTGCATCACCCTCTGCATCATCACCATACCCTGCTCTACATCATTCATCGCCACCGCCTGGCACAGCCGGTTCTGTTGCTTCATCTTCATTTCAGGACCTCGCAAGCACTGCTTCGGCCTCGACAATCTTTACAGATAGCGACTCACGCCCCCTTCTACCCTCTTCACCCGGGCCAGACAAGGTGGCTACGCATATATACGCACATGTCGAATCCTCGGTCCCATTCAAACACGACTCAGATGGGATTTGGAAGCAAACATTGAATTTTTCATGGCCTGATACGAAGTCTAAGGCTCGTTGGGGGATTGGCGAGACGGCGAGAACTGAGATGGCCAACGTTCAATTTTTTATCAGGCCGAAGGTACGGAACATTCACGTTTTGTCATTGAAGTGAAGTCTGATTGTTGGGCTCCTAGTTAATTGTTTCGTCATCATCTAGCAACGCAGAATCTTTTGAGCTGGAAGATCAAGAAATCTTCGCTTTGTCAACAAACGAATCGCAACGCCAAGTTGCCTTCTCGAAGTACAACGAGCAACTTTACTCGAATAACCGCTCAAAGTCTAAGTCACCTCGGAGAACGAGGCGGGAGCGCGATCGGCCCCCAGATAGTCCGAACGATGCGTCGACGAATCCACTTAGCTCAGCACCTCCCCACGTGCAACGGCATTTGGAACCATCCTCAGCACAAAATCCCAAATTTCCATCTACCTCGCCTTACCCACCGAAGGCCAAAGTCAAGGCTCACCGGCGGCCCCATACTTCTGCCGGCCCACGAGATAAGTCGGTTGATCTTCGTGCATCAGACGCGATTCGACACCAGAACCATCACCTCGTGGTTCCAGTTCGGGCTGAGACAGCCATTTCAGCCAACAAAGCGGAGGTTAGGACCGGCTTCAATCAGAAATGGGTGCTTTTACCACAGCTGGGCAGCTCGATTGTGAGCACCGACTCGGGCATATCCATCAAACACGAGGAAAGTGCTGATCACGCCGATGGAGTCTCATTGTTTGGGCACCTAGACCAGTCTGATGTTCTTGCATGGGAGCAAGAGCTTGCACGCATCGAGTCGGCAAGTCGGCGAAGTAGCGCGGATATGCTCGGATTCACATCGCGGCGCAAACAAGGGCACCCACACCACCGCACTCCGGCGGTACGACCGTACTTGCTTGCTGAAGGTTGAGCCTTCCTTCTCTCTACAGACCCCATACCTGTTCAGGACTCTCGCTACATATTCTTGAGCTGTCTTTCTTTCGTTCATCATTGGCATGTCTGCATCATACATTCGTTCAGTCAGTTCATACACACTGTTCTTGTAACTAGTACATAATATTGCATGTATAGCATCGGATCCTCCCGGGATTCCGTCCACGTTATTGTATCCTACCGGACGATCCATACATCGTGTGCAGGCAAGTGGCGAGTATCAGATGGCTCTGAGCTTCAATTGCCCGTGTGACGAAGGGAGGACCAAAATAGTAACACAGTACTTTGAGCTGTCTGACATCATTTACCTCCGGTCTATCCTCTTGAGTCTTTCCCCAGCAAACTAGCTTTACCTGGAAACATCTGATTGCCCTCGTACCTTCCCTGTCTTGAATTCATCGCCTCCACTTTGTACGTTCGGGTCGTAACAGCATGCAAAGTTTTCCTTGGTTTCGAATGACTATATTCGGTTCTGCCCGTGAGTCAAAGTGATGGCTCGAAACGTCTAGGGCATTGCGGACTCACAACTTTCGGATGGCTGGCTTCTTCACTTCATTGTCTCTCCGGGATGCACATGCACAGTCATGGGTGCGGGCTACATGCTTATGCGAGGTTCGTCCTATCTAGCTGCTTCTCATGGTGCTCCCCTGAGTTTCTGACGCGCTTTGTTTCTTTCGGATGCAGCTACCATTCCTACTCCGGAAGAAACATACGCGGTGAGCAAGACCGCACGCTTTCTGCCCCCATCTGCATCGCTGCTGACTGCCGTGCCTATGTTCTCCACCTGACCGCCCTTACACCGAACACCGAACCTCATCGGCCAATGTACCCCGGCGTCTCCAAACTCCTTGTTCTGATAACCTTATTTGTGCTCGGGCATGACGCGCTGAACATCTCCGCTGTACCTATCCAATATGCATGCACCCAAACAGGCCATGGCTCCTGACCTGAGGAGGAAGGTCGACGCCAACCGCGCTGCACGGCTCGCTCAGGAGAACGCCATGAATCGCCAGGTGGAAGCTCAGGTGCGTCATCCGTGTGCATATGGCGTGGCATTCCTGCCAGCGGCGTGTTTGAGCCCAACTGTAATATTGACGATTGTGTTTTGCCTCGTGCATCGACAGGTAGGGCAAGCTGATCCAGATACAGTAAAGCCTGTCTGGGCAGAGGCTAAGAAGTAGCGTAGTCGTCGGGCGTTCTATCCTTCATTGCGTCCATATCGCTGTATCAATACATATGTAATGTTTTCACCTGCCTCTTCTTATCCCAGCTTAATCAACTTAATTGCCTTATAACATTCAGAAGGCCGTGACTTTATCTGCACGTAAACTCAAGATTCGGGTAGCCAGTTCGGCACACCCCATTATAGCATTCATTCAGCCAAAAGATATTCGCCTTTGATCCTCCATACTCGAGTAACTTCGTGTGGCACAGTCACTCGGGGCACATATTTCCGGCTTGAAAGAGGTTTTCCTCATCAGCGCAGTCAAGTGGCGTACTGACCGAATGTTCCGAAGAGAACCACAGCGAAACTCTACTGGGTGATCGGTGGTTGAAGTCGGTCCTTGACTTGCTGTAACTATACCCACATGTCCGCCTTCCGTCCACCAATGGACGGGCGACAAAGAACAGGATAACCTTCTTGAAGAGCATCTTAGCGCCCGTTCCTCGTCACACCGTTACACAGGCAACTTGTTTGGCCTAGACCATGAAACCTTCTAATCATTGAGCCTCTCGTATGGCCGCCGCCTGAGAGCCGGCGGCCTGTACTCGTGATCTTGCTTGTCACGGGGCAGGTACATACTTGTTGGAAAGACGGCTGTGTTCCCTAGAAATTGGCGAGAGCAGCTGAAGCGAAGTGTGGACGATCGAGATCTGTAAAACTTGAAGAAGTCTTCCGAGACTGGCTGCGACATTACTGTCTGTCGGACAGACTAACCTCGTAATATCGATGCATCATGAACTCTACTTGTGGGTTCGAATTCAAGGGCAAGAAACTCACGGCTGAATAAAGTGGCAAAATACCGTTCCAGAGCGCTAATGTTGGCTTAAATCACCTCATCCCCATTGTCATTCACTGCCACATCGTAAAAATATATATAGTGTACTACAAACGCTCCAGTCTATCAGACATAAAAGGCAGATAAAGACAAAACGACATGATGCAGATCTAGCGAGAGAAAAGGGAAAAGGAATGCTGGGCAACCACAGGCGGTACTTAGTACAACGCCCACAAAAACGCCACAGGTCGCGTCAGTACGAGACACGCGGATAGATCACGACACCGCGACATTCCAGTGCCTCAGACCGAGTGCTCTGCACTGTACATGAATCGGACGTCTACGCAGACCCGGCGCCCTCGTTCGCTGATTCCGCCGCGGGCATAAGCACCCCTGCGGCCGGGGCATGTTTCGGTGGCTCGACGGCTGCCTGTGGGCCCGGCCCCGATGCGGGTTCCTCCCCCAACGTCGCTATTGGAGGGTGCACCTCCTCGTTCGCCGTCACCGCGGATTCTGTGTCAGTCTCGCCGTTCTCCTCGAAACCGTGTGGCTCGTGCGCGAAGCCATCCTGAGGCGCGCTTGCGTCTGCGGTGGCGAGCGCAACCTCGGACGGCACGTCAACAACGGGCATGTCTGTGGGTGCGGGCGCGGGGGCATCAGTGGTGGTCGTGACAGTGGTCGTCTCGGTAGAAGCGGGGGGAGGAGTAGAGAGAGAGGATAGCGACGAGGCGGATGAAAGAGATGACGACGAGGTGGCGGGTTGCGAGCCAGCCAGTGTGATAGGAGCAGCACTAGCCACCTCTGGTGCAGATGGCTGAGAGCTCGACTGAGGTTCAGGGGAAGGGACTGGTGAGCCTTCTGCCGCTACATCGGTGCTTGAACCTGAACCGGAGGTAGGCGTAGGGGTGCTCGACGTTGCCGCGGCAGAAGTGCCGGAAATTGATAATGCGCCTGTGCTCGCTGCGACAGACTCCTCTCCAGCACCTTCGCCACGTGCTGCCGCTTCCGCCGCGTCCTTCTTGCGTTTCTCTTCCTCCTTCCGCTGTTGTTCCTCGTGCTCAACAAGTGAAAGCCGCATTGCCTCCATAACCATGAGCTGAAATGAAAGACGTCAGCTGTATGCAATTGATGCACAAGGCGCAAGATTGAGACAGGTAAGGGTACATCGAGAAGGGGAAGCGTACGGGATGAATGAATGAATAATTTATATACGTAGTGTGCATGACGAAAGAAGTGTAAACAAAAATCACAAGAAGGAAGCGCAGCAACATATTCTGCTCCAAAATCGTCTCGGGCGACTCACCTCCTCCAGATCCTGCCCTGCCATCCCACCAAGACCCATCTGTCCGAGCATCTGAGACAGGTCTCGCTCTCTGTGTCTTCTGAACCTCCGGCTACCTCGCTCTCTTTCCCGTTCCCGTCCTTCCCCTTCACCGTCGTGGTTATCGTCCTGCGAGCTGGAAACTCCGCCTCCGCCAAGGAAATGTGCCAGTGCGCCACCACCTGGAAGGGAGTGACCATGTGAAGATTGACCGGAAATTGGGTGAACGCGACCGGATGTGACTCCGACGGGAATGAGACGGTCGCCAACTTGACGCATGATGATGCGACGGTTGGCGCGTCGGGCGACGGCTGCGCGCACGGAATTTAACTTGGCTTCCCAGTCGGGACGGATGTGGTCTGAAAACGGATGGAGCACGAGGAGATGGAAAGGATTTGTAATTGGTCGGTGAAAGAGCGATGAGGACGAGTTCTTAATGAAAGAACGGAAAGTCAGAACACACCAATGGTGACTACTTCAGGAGCATCGGCACTGAAAGACTTGCGACGGCGCGACTTTGGCTGTTGAGCAGGTCGGACGTCTTTGGCACCTTCGGCCCACGGCGGAAGTGGCTGAGCACGCGATCACATCAGCATCGTTGTCCAATAAGTAACTAGGCAGAAATGCCGCACCGCGCCTTCGCTACCAAGGCCAGTTCGCCATACGGGTGGGGAGTAGACTACACCGAAGTTATCTTGTACGCAATATGGACAGGCAGCCGGTTCGGATACGAGATGTGTCGCGGTGGGCTCAGCACGCTTGATCTGTACGAAACACTCTGTACATATGACCTGGTCACAGCAGCGAGATCGGTTGATGTTTGCCGGATAATACTGGCAAGGGGGTGAGCGATGTGATCGGGTAAGCACGATAAGCAGGGGAGAGGGGTCAGACGGGGGACGTGAGAGCGATGACGTACGAGGAAACAAATGGGACACTCGACGGCGCCGCGGTAGACTGCGGCCTCTAGACATTGCGGGTGGGCATCCCTGTCCTTCTGTGCGGGATTGGCTCTGCGGGAGGCAGAATGCTTGGACCCGTCACGGGAATCGACGCGGGATGGGGTGCTACCGCCTCCCTGAGAGCCATCGACGACGTTGGAGGCTGAAGAACTAGCGTCGGGCTGCGGGGGAGACTTGCGGGCTGCGAGGATCTGAGCCTCATCCCAGTCGTCCTCATAGTCCTCGAGAGGGCGGTAGAAGGGTGCGAGCTTGCGGTCTGCGATGAGCTGAGTGACGATCTGGTGGTTCCAGTCGGGTGTGCCGGTGTAGACGCCCTGGGGATGGAGGGAACCAAAGTCGACCGAGTCGTCGTGGGTTCCGCGGCCTGAGGAGGAGGAAGTGTTGCCCATGGTTAGGCGGAGACTTGGCTTGGCTGGACAGGCGGATTAGTGACTAGCGGGTGACTAGCGACTAGTGACTAGCGAGGGACCAGTCCTAGAGATGACTAATAATTGACCCAAGTAGCCTTGCAGCCTCCTGCCTTCTGGTTGGCTCCCACTTGGTAAGTGCCCGGGGTAGATGCCTTTATTTGGCAGGAAAGGAAGGAGTGCATGCTTGGTTCTGTTTGGCTGTGGCGGGGTCCGGCAATTGAGAGATGCTGTCAGCTGTTGGCCATGGACTCGAATAACGCAATAACCCTAGTAGACGGTGTAATAGGACTACTCACTATAGTACTTAGAACCTGTATACATGCGCATCCATCGGCAAGGCCACGTCTCCGCCCTTGCTGTATGCTTCATGGCCATGCACACCCTCCCAGTACTTGGGAGTGCGCCCACGCTCGTGAATAAATGCTAGTCACGTTTATTCCGCCGGACTTACCAGCGTTCTCGGAACTTGGTCGAACAGGACACGTCACCCTGCAAAGTATTTTGAGGCGTAAATTAGGCGCCAGGCTTCCTCCGTGCTGACTACGACAGACACGTCCTTTCTCTCTCTTGCCACTCAGCTCAGTCCCAATGGACGCGCCGTGGACAAAGGAGCCGTCGGAAATCCTCCAACACTTCCGTGTCGACGACAAGCGAGGTCTCTCCGCAGACCAAGCTGCAAAACACGCTGAGCTTTACGGAAAGAATGGTCCGCCGCTATTTCTTCCGTTCTTCATCCCTTCGCCTCACTAACGTCTTCCCGTGCAGAACTCCCTGAAGAGCCGTCTACTCCCCTCTGGGAGCTCATCCTAGAACAGTTCAAGGACCAGCTTGTTCTCATTCTCCTCGGCTCTGCCGTCGTCTCTTTTATCCTCGCTCTGTTTGACGACGGCGAATCCTTTTTTGGCGCATTCGTCGAACCTGCAGTCATTCTTCTCATCCTCGTCGCTAACGCCGCAGTTGGTGTCATCCAGGAGAACAACGCCGAGAAAGCTATTGATGTACGTCGTGAACTTGAAACTTCACCGTTCTATTCGTGCTCACCCTTACATGTGCAGGCCCTCAAGGAATATTCCCCCGACGAAGCCAAGGTCCTTCGTTCCTCACAGCTCGCCCGCATCCATGCATCCGAGCTTGTCCCTGGTGACATTATTTCTGTTGCAGTTGGTGACAAGGTCCCTGCCGACTGTCGCATCCTTTCCATTTCGTCCTCGAGTTTCCGCGTAGACCAGGCCATCCTCACCGGTGAATCTGTATCTGTAAACAAGTCTACCGGCATCGTCGATGACCTACGTGCGGTTAAGCAGGATATGGTCAACATGCTCTTCTCTGTCAGTGATCCTTGACCATCCCTCTGATTCTTCTCACTGAGTCGAATGTCTGCAGGGCACCACTGTCGTGAACGGTACCGCGCGTGCCGTTGTAACGTCGATAGGTGCAAGCACGGCCATCGGGCACATTCACCACTCCATCTCCCAGCAGATCAGTGAAAAGACCCCTCTCAAGCGTAAGCTGGACGACTTCGGTGACATGCTCGCCAAGGTCATCACGGTTATCTGCATTCTTGTCTGGGTCGTGAACGTCCGCCACTTTTCGGACCCCTCTCACCACGGTCTGCTCAAGGGCGCGGTGTACTACTTTAAGATTGCCGTCGCTCTTGCCGTCGCTGCCATCCCTGAGGGCCTGGCTGCGGTCATCACCGCGTGTCTTGCGCTCGGGACCAAGAAGATGGCGCAAAAGAACGCGATTGTACGCAACCTGCCTAGTGTCGAGACACTTGGGTGCACGAATGTCATCTGCTCTGATAAGACGGGTACACTTACTACTAACCAGATGAGCGTGTCACGCGTACGTAGGACTTTCTGCACAATCTCCCCTCAAGCTAACTTGCTGTAGTTCCTGGTTGTCGATGAGAATACCGGCTGGCCCAAAGAGTACACGGTTGAAGGCACGACATACGCGCCAACCGGCGCCGTCGAGTGCACAGATGGTGCCACTAACCTCACTGCTCATTCCATCCGCCGCCTCGCCGAAATCTGTTCGATTTGTAATGATGCCAAGATTGTGTACCTTCCCGTTCGTTTCTCATTGTTTATGTCACTCATGGTACTAAATCAGATTGACAGGAGAAGCATGCTTACACCAATGTTGGTGAACCTACGGAAGCTGCCCTCAAGGTCCTCGTCGAGAAGCTTGGGGCACCCACGTCCGAACTTGCTCGCTCCCTGGATAGCATGAGTCTTTCTGTTAGGGCTAGCGCCATTAACGAGGCCATTGAGCACTCTATCCCACGTCTCCTCACCCTGGAGTTCACGCGTGACCGCAAAATGATGTCTGTTCTCGTCCGCACAAACGGCACTGGCGCACTGTTCGCGAAGGGTGCACCTGAGAGCGTCCTCGAGCGGTGTACAAGCGTTCTGCTTGACGGCAAGGTTGCTCCGCTTACCGGCGCGCTCCGCGCCCAGATTTTGGATCGCACGGTCGCCTATGGCGAAGAGGGCCTCCGCACGCTCGCGCTCGCATACGTAGATGTCGACGACATCGACAAGAACCACTACCATGCTGATTCGGCCGGCGAATATGCCCGCTACGAGAAGGACCTCGTATTCACCGGTCTGGTCGGCATGCGTGATCCCCCACGCCCCGAAGTTCGCGGCGCCGTCGCCTCGTGCCGGGCTGCGGGGATCAGAGTTATCTGCATCACGGGTGACAACGCGCGCACGGCGGAGACGGTGTGCCGTCAGATTGGTATTTTCGGCGCTGATGAGGACCTTACGGGGAAGAGCTACACGGGCCGCGAGCTTGATGCGATGAGCCAGGAGGAGAAGATGGAGACGGTCAAGCGAGCGAGCTTGTTCAGCCGTACTGAGCCGGCGCACAAGAGCATGCTTGTGGATTTGTTGCAGGCTCAGGGGTTGGTTGTTGCAATGGTGAGCCAGTTTTGCAAAGATGAATCAGTATGAGACGTCTGACAGATTCGCCTACGAACAGACTGGTGACGGTGTCAACGATGCGCCTGCACTGAAGAAGGCCGACATTGGTGTCGCTATGGGTGGCGGAACGGACGTGGCGAAGCTCGCTGCTGACATGGTTCTCGCTGATTCCAATTTCGCCACCATCGAACAAGCTGTTGAGGAAGGACGACTGATCTATAACAACACGAAACAGTTCATCCGCTATCTCAGTATGTTGCATTTCATCCCAGACCTTTTCGTTCCCTCACATACCCTTCCAGTCTCGTCCAACATTGGCGAAGTCGTCTCGATCTTCCTGACTGTGCTACTCGGTATGCCCGAGGCCCTGATTCCCGTCCAGCTTCTCTGGGTGAACCTCGTCACGGACTCGCTCCCTGCCACGGCGCTTGGCTTCAATCCGCCGGACCACTCGATTATGCGTATGCCTCCCCGCAATGCCCACGAGCCCCTTGTCGGGCGCTGGCTCTTCTTCCGGTACCTCGTAGTTGGTTTCTACGTCGGTGCAGCGACCGTGTTCGGCTATGCTTGGTGGTTCATCTTCTACGAGGGTGGTCCTCAGATTTCGTTCTGGCAGCTCGTGAGTGCATTTATATTCCGCTTCGTGCTCGCGCTAAAGTCTGTCTTCTAGACGCACTTCCACCAATGCGCTTCCACGTTCCCTGAGCTTGGGTGCGAGATGTTCACGAACGAGATGTCCCACCGCGCCACGACGATGAGCTTGTCGATCCTGGTCACCGTCGAGATGTTCAATGCGATGAATTCGCTTTCTGAGAATGAGAGTCTGCTGCGTCTGCCCGTGTGGCGCAACATGTTCCTCGTCGGCGCCATCACTCTGAGCATGGCTCTCCACTTCGCCATCCTCTACATTCCCTTCTTCACCGTGAGTACCAGCAAAGGCACCATCTCGTGTGAGTTCTGAGCGCTGATGGTTGTTAACAGAGCCTGTTCGCCATCACGCCACTCAACTGGGACGAGTGGATGGCGGTGCTTTACCTGAGTGCACCTGTGGTCGTTATTGACGAGGTACTGAAGTTCATCTCGGTATGTTTCTCTGTCGTTGCCCCTGTTTCTCCGACATCTTCTCACTCACTTTCGTTGCCAGGCGACCTATGTTGACCCACCAGCAAAAGTCAAGCTTGACTGACGCATAAACATGACTTGACGTAGTAGATGCGCATCCTGTTTGTTGTAGGAAGTAGAACTATAGACTAGTTTATTCTATCCATCTGGTTGCAAGTGTTCTTGGACTGATCGCCGCGGCGAAAAAAGGCTGTGTGTTTCTGATTGAGCGATTATCGATCTTTGTTTTTCTTCGTTTCTGTTTTTTACGGGCGCTCTACCCACGGAGGGCTGCGAGGCCATGGGAGGATGAGACTAATCTGCTTAAATGTTGTGAAACGCGGTGCCTGGGATAGGGTTCTTCCTGATATGGAAGGTAATACACGCGACCGAGGAATGCCTCGATCGCGCCAAGGTTAAAAGTGACATAGGATCCGGCGTCACGTCAAGCCCTCGGAGGATTCGGAGCTGTATTTTGAACCTCGTTTTTATGAGACATGCGCACGCCTGTCTGCCCTCGACCAACAAAAGCACATGGGATGCCTTACGAAGCACGGAACGGTGCTCGGAATGGCGGCCATGCACGTTGTTCTGGTACTAAATTTTCTTGTTTCATTCATACCCGGAGAGTCCACATTGAAATCGGATGTCGGGAGTAGCTAGAAAGCGCCCGCGGTGTTCTAGAGCGTGGATACCGATGATGAATAAGGAAACAGGAGGTGGATTTGGTGGTTGTCTAGCAGCCTTTTTGCAGAAGATGGCGGTGATCCACGCGTCAACCGCACTTTTCCTCCTTTTTACCACCACTCTCCTTCATTCATAGGCTCGCCGTCCAAACTACTGCGAAGTCCTCGCTCTTTGTTTCCCTCGCTTCACGCTCCCTACCTCCTCTCTCTCTCTCGTAAATAGAGAACCATAATTCCGGCCCAACATGCAACTCCTCGGCCAGCTCTACCTCGTCCTCTCCCTTGCACTCTCCTTCTCTGCAGTCTCTGCTGCCCACCTCGGCGGCGCACATGCCCGCAGGCACAACGACAAGCACGAAGTTGCTACCCGTCCCCACGGTGATGTCAGCAAGCGTGATACGTTCAGCAACGCCCGCTTTACCTTCTTTGCCGACGGTCTTGGAGCTTGTGGTGCAACTAACTCGCCTAGCGATTTCGTCAGTCTCCCTCAACGCGTTCCGGCGTGTCATTGTCTGACGCTGTCATCCCCCTAGATTGTTGCCCTCAACTCTGCACAGTACGGCAGTGGCGGTTACTGTTTCCAGATGATCACCATCACATACAATGGCAAGACAACCCAGGCACAGATCACCGACGAGGTAAGTTTTTATTATCTTTGCGAAGTGCGGGGTATCATCGTTTACTCATATCGCTTACCTCCGCTTACCTAGTGCCCTGGTTGCCCCTACGGTGGTCTCGACATGTCTACCGGGCTCTTCGACTTCTTTGCCGACCCCTCTGCTGGTGTCATCTATGGTGAATGGTCGTTTGGCTCTGGTGGCGGAGCTCCCTCTTCGAGCTCGGCAGCCCCGCCTCCGCCTTCTTCCACCTCGCCTCCGCCTCCGCCTCCGACGTCGACATGGTCTCCTCCTCCTACCACGTCCGCAGCCCCCTCGACGACTCCGGCGCCTTCGACAACCTCGACCCCGGCACCCACTTCCACTTCGTCAAGTTCTTCATCGAGCTCTGTTGCCTCTACCGCAACATCATCCAACCCTGCTGTCGGCACTTCCCTCCCTCTCCCCGTTGGCGTCAACGTCAACAACTCGAATATACTGAGACTGAACCAGGCCATTGTCCAGCTCGGCTCATTCCTCATCGCCGCAGACCAGTCGCAGTGATTGTTGCCTAATGTGCATGTCCCAGTATTTATATTTTTGGGCCGGTCTCTCGTGAAATTATGTTAGAAGCGCTCGATATTGCGGTGCATATATGTCCGCCTGGTCCTTGTGCTTCAGCTATTTAATGGATCTTCTGGTATACCCGGTGGTTGTCGTGAATAACTTGCACACATAGATTCCCTGTTTATAGACGCATGCATATATGCATGCTTGTTGATTGTGTTTGACTACTAGAGCCTATAGAGCTTGACTTGGATTGCTGTGATTGGTCTAGGCCCATCGGGCGGGAGTGATGGACTGCGGGGTGTGCGGGGTCGGGGTGCCACGATTGACGGTCGCCAACCCAAGAAAAGGTCAGCGTTCGTTGGTTGTCTCATCCCATTCATCTTCTTTCCACCCTCGTCTCGTCGTTCGAAAAAGGCTGCCGTCTCGACTCAGTCACTCGTTGTCGACACACACTCGTTTAAACGCCTGCGTTTGGGTTACCAGATCTCCGTATTTTTGCGGTGTCTTATCCTGAAATAGCCAATTCACCATAAAAGTCAACCCATAATAATGCATCTCTCGTCGATCCTTGGTCTCGTTTGCCTCGCCCTCCCTTTCGCCGCAGGTGCACATAATCCTCATTGGGGACGTCGTCACCACCACGAAGTCGCCCGCCGTGCTCCTGGAGAAGTTGACCATTACAAGCGTGATGCCTTCAGCAATGTCCGTTTCACCTTCTACGATGTTGGCCTGTATGTTCGGTTTTCTCTTCAGCGCAAGGGCTCTTTCTGATGTCATATCGCTTCTTTAGCGGTGCTTGCGGGCAAGTGAACATACCCACCGACTTTGTGAGTATTTGATGTCCATGGAGATTGGTCGGTAGGTATTAACAAACCGTTCAACAGATCGTCGCTATCAACAGGTTCCAATACGGCTCTGGCTACCCTGGCCCGCTCTGCTTCAAGAGCATCACTATTGAGTATGGTGGCAAGCAGGCTCAGGCTACCATCATGGACGAGGTACGTCACACTTGTCGTCGAGCGCTCGTCCAGACTCTCATGGTGTGAACAGTGCATGGGCTGTCCTTACGGTGCTCTCGACTTCTCCGTCGGTCTCTTCAGCTTCTTCGCCGACCAATCGCTCGGTGAGGTCTACGGCACGTGGTGGTTCAACGACGGCTCTGGTGGAGGCGGAGCTCCGGCCCCCACGACGTCCTCCACCCCGGCTTGGACGCCCCCTCCCTCGACGTCTTCGCCCGCCTGGACCCCGCCACCCTCGTCGACCTGGACTCCTCCCCCCAGCTCTACCTGGACCCCTCCCCCGAGCACATCCTCGAGTTCCACCTGGACCCCGCCCCCTAGCTCCACCTCGTCATCGTCATCGTCATCTTCTGCCTCTTCGTCCTCATCTGCATCATCACCATCAGTCAACTACAGCACCGGTGCTGCAAGCGGCCTCGCGGAGCCCACTGGCACCGCGCCTGTGGATGCGCCGTCGGCAAGCAACCCGGAGAACCTCCTCACCCTGAACGAGGCCATCATCGGCATCGGCGCGCTCGCCGTTGCCGGCAGCAATGCGAACTAAATCTAGATCAGCAAGTGCGCCGCACGCGCCGCTTGCGTCTAGCTCGAACTCGAGCTTGCTCTGAGGCTCGTTTCATGAAGTTTTTGTTTTGGGATCTTGGCAAACTCGTGATAATAAGGGACTGATGTTACCAAATTGGCTTCCTCTTCTCCTCCTTGACCTTTCCCCCTTCCTCCCGTGCTACGTACTTATTTTATCCAGCCTTTTCGACGCGTTTATACCTCGGGTTTGAGTGCGAGATGCACTCATGCTCGATGCTTACGTATACCCGGTTCATACCCTCACTTATTTAGTCGCCCAGTGTTTGAAGGCGAACTTGTGTTTGTTGTGTGTATTGACGTTTACGAGCTTGCTTGTGTTGGTTTCTTTACTACCGAGTCGATAGTTCGTTATAGATCCTTGTATCAATGACAGCAATCGGTCCATTTTGTTCTGGTTTGTTTACTGTAGGATGATCACACGAAGGCTTTCAAGTTTAAGGCAGCACGAAAGAGAAAGAGAGGAAGACGACGAAAGTACCGATGGCTTGTCACAAACTGATGCTTCCGTTCAGACATTGAGACCATATTTCATACTCAAATCCTAGAACAACAATATCATTGGTGAAGAGTGTACATATGTACAAGTATGTGAAGTTTCAATAACAAGAGAGCAATTGCAAGTAGATGAGAGTCCCAATTAGAAGCCAGGCCATGGAAGATACTGTGCGCGCGTTAGATGTTACATGTGCAAAATGGTGATGTAAATATCCTGAGATGAAACCAAGATACTTGTATGTGGTCCTGATAACTGTTCGCGTTAGAAGCAGACAACAAGTAAGGACTGCAACCCCTTCTCCTTGACCCAGCCCCGGGGGGCGGGATTCTTCTTCTTCCTGATGCTCTTTCTCAACGACGAGTGAGACGGGTGCTTGAGCTTGACAATCTCAGCCTGCGTTTTGCCTCTGGCTGCGTAGTACTCGCGAATGTTGATATGAGCATCTTCTTTTAGGAGTTTCTTGGCCTGCGTCAGTGACTTGGGGAACTCAGGGGAGTCGGATTCCTTGACGTCGAGTTCGACGATGAGAGCTTGGAGGAATGCAAGCTTGTCGACACTCTTCGGATCATGCAGGGAGCTGTTACATGGGCGTTCACATGTGTGAGCGATAGGGGTTAGTAGTGAACTGACTGACCTGGTTACAAACTCAGATGCCTCGTCGTATGTTATGTTCAAGGAAGGAGAAGCCCCTGAGGCTGGGGCGGGTGACTTGGAGGCCTTTGCCTGTTCCTTGTGCGCTCGTGCGGCCTTGCGCTGCCTACGAGCTCGCTGCTTCGCTTTCTTTTTCTTGCGTTTCTCTGCAGCAGCGTCCTTCGGTGCTTGCTTTGATGACTCTGATTCACTCCTATTACCAGGAGCATTCGAAGCAAGAGACAAGTTGCTGAGTGCGGACGTGAGGTTACTGTGCAGGCCCACTATGGCCGAGTTAACCGTGCGCAGGGCCGAGACGTTGACATCGGTGTCGTGGTGGAGGAGGACGAGGTCAGAGTCGTCGGAAACATCGCTGGCGAAGATGCTAACTTCATACTCGGATGACGAATCCGAGCCCGAGAGGCCGATGAGGACCTCGTCGTCGGAAGAGTACGGGGACCTGTCGTCAATGGGCATGGCTTCTTCCTCGATAGAGTGTAGAAGGCGGGCTCAAGGAGCAACAGCAGAAGAGGCGGGCTGAAGAAGTTGGCTGGACGACCAGCAACGAGGTGGGAGTTGGGGAGTAAGCAGAGGTACTAGGAGCAGCAGAGTGGTCAGCCAAGTGAGAAGACGGGTGAGCCTGAGAAAGGGATCAGGGGGCGAGAGAGCGACAGCAGGCGCAGGTGAGAGGGTCTCTTAAAGGAGGGGGAGGCGAGTTACAATTATCAGCCCCTAGCTTATGATCAATCGAAAATGAGGATCTCATTCAAGGGGCTGTTTTCCTCGAGGCAACGAAGCGAGGCTTGCGAAATACGTGATTGACGTACATAAACTGGACTAGGTAGTCCATTGCCGAGGAACGCGTCGGTTAGCCCCGGTCGCTGTAAATTCAGCCTCGATGTCTATGGCTCGGCGTCTTTCGCAGGCGGACTACAACACCATCATGATGCGTTAACGCCTCGATTTCCGTTTTTTCCTTGCTGAAAATCCACAAGGCATGCGTCGTAGACCATTTTCGCGCTTTATTATGCTACTGGCCCCCGTGGATTGAACCGAATTCACCTCAAGGCGCTCTTACCCTGCTCATGCCATCCTTGATACGTACACTTGAAGAAGGCTGACTTCAGCAATGTCATAGTTCCAGCTATGTGTGTGCCCTGGCATCGTTGGTTTCCAGCTTTCAGAGAAACATCTGAAACATGCCTGTTGACGCATGTTCATGCATGTGGCCCTTCCGATAACAAGGAAATGAAAGAGGTCTCAAGTACAAAGCCTTCGATCAAACTTCAAGACCTCCCGAAGGGCCTTATCTCGGGTTTTTAACGACAAGAACAACCGCGTCACAGTGGAGGGCGATCTTACACTCTGTTTGACAGTCTCGGGCTCAGGCATTCACTGCAAGCTCTGAGACCATCGATCAAGTCTGATGCCGTTAACTCAGTGTCAACTCTCGTTAACTCAACTCGTGAAATGTTTGCCGCAGCCCATTAAGCCCGCTATCATGGTTGCCAGTGCCTGTCGCAGCGCTAATATGTATCCGGTGAAACTGGGGAATCATTCATGAAGCGCCTTTCGTCATCCCCCTGTTCGCAGCTGTGCCGACGAGGCGCGTCAGCCCTAGTACTGCGCGTTCCGTCGGACATCCTCAGCAACTAGCTGAACCACCGTTCACTTTCAACGACTCATCAACCATTGATGCCCCCCGACGGTGGATCACGCCCAATGAATAGTTGTTCAGAAATTCCGAAGAGCACCTGTCCCTTATAACGGCACGGCTAAACTCCAACCTGAGCAATACTTCCCAGTTTCTTCTCCATGGCTCTCCAAATACCCTCTCAACAGCAGTCATGGCGCGTTCTCAACAAGGGCCTTCCCTCAGATCCCAACGTCCTGACACTGCAGTCAGATACTGACGTCCCTCGGAAACTTTGCAAGGGCGAAATACTCGTTAAGGTCCAAGCAGCTGCTCTTAATCCCGTGTAGGTTGTTGCACCCCTTCCTCTCAACCTTTCTCTCATGTTAAGCTTTAACGGTGGTCAATTATGCTCAGCGGCTGGAAGATGATGGGTTTCCTGCCTAACTTCGTGGCTCGTCGGCCGCTCACTCCGGAGCACGACTTCGCGGGGACTGTGGTTGACCCTAACGGTTCCGAATACTCAGTAGGGGATGAGGTTTTTGGCTGGATCCCGTTCCGTAAGTTATAGATGCTGGTTATCAAGTTTACTTACTTGCTCATGATTCCCTCGTTAGCACTGCAGCTTTCAAGCCACCAAGGCACTCTCGCTCAGTATACGCGGCTACCCGCTGCAAACGTGATACGCAAACCCAGCAACCTGACTTTTGTTGAAGCCGCTGCCGTGCCTCTGGTATCTCTGACGGCTTACCAGGGTCTTGTTCACGACGCCAAGCTGAAGAGCGGGCAGACGGTGCTCATCAACGGTGGTAGTACCTCTGTGGGGATCGTGGCCATTCAGATAGCCAAATGGATAGGCGCGAACATTGTTGTTAGCGCGTCCCACAGGAACGAAGAATTTGTTCGTAGTCTTGGAGTAGACGAGGTATGATCCATGATCTGAAATAACCTGGGCTCGCTGACTTGATATGATTCAGGTCGTGGATTACACAAAGAAACCGCTTGCGCAGCATTTCACCGAGAACCCACCATCACCCAAATTTGACATCATTTTCGACGCAGTCGGTCTGACGGACCAGTCTCTTTACAGAGAAAGCGAAGCGTACTTAAAACCGGAGGGTGCATTTGTATCGACGGGGCCTGTCCTTGGTGGTCTTCCATCAATGATTCTGCAGAGCATTCGGCCTTCATGGCTTGGAGGCACCAAAAGGACTTGGAAGTAAGTGGCATACCACTGAAAATCATTTGAATCAGGGACAAATCGTGTCTAGGTTGGTAGGCGTTGAGCAGAACGTCGCCGATTTCAAGAAAATTCAAGAGCTTCTTGTCACAGGTGAGTCCCCTTTCGGACACTTTTGCCCTGACATGCTCATTACATCATTTGCCCCTATTTTTCTTCACCCCTGTAAATGGTCTACAGGCGACCTGAAACCTGTCGTAGACACAGTCTTCTCGTTCAACGATGTGCTAAATGCATACGAACGGATTATGACGAATCGTGCGAGGGGCAAGGTAGTTGTAACGATGGAAGACATCTAAGCTCAATTCGGAATTTGCTCCCGGAGTTTGGGCACGCGTTTGACACGCGTTTTTGGGGCGCGTTGATATGATCGCAGGCGAGAGGATGTTCGTGAGGAGGTATTCCTATACTGTATGTTAGAGCCGGCAACAACATTGAGGACGCTGCGAAAAGTGTATTGTGTCTTGTACTCGTTCAATGAAGGAGAAGATCTAACTGCATAGGCTAGAGTGGCTCGAGAAGGAGGGGGTTGATTGATAATTGAGCTTAGTCAGCAGGGATAGATCATGGGAGGCAAGCTCGGACGAAGCGCCCTGTGCCCAACATTGTTGACGTCCACGAGTGCTCTCCTCCCGCCCTTGTCACCGGCGAACGCGTCTTTTTCTCTCTTTTTCTTCACTTAACCCTCCTCCCCCTTTCCCACTTGTGTGTCCTACCACGATGGAGGTTAGACTTAGATCGGCTACAACTCATATTAGCCCCTCGCTTACTCTCTCATATCTAGGGCATCCTTGATTTCTCGAGGGAGTTCGATGTCTCCCTTCTGGATAAAATCGCTATGGCTTTCTATACCGGATCAGGCTCGGATGTTAGTGGCATGTTTTACTCTTATGCTCCAGGATGTCACTGACGGATCGCGAACATTCAGCACCAAATGGCACAGCAAGTCCTGACGCAGTTCGAAGAACACCCGGACGCGTGGACACGAGTACCTGATATCCTGGAAAAATCGACATTTCCTCAGTCGAAGGCATGCCCCCTGTGCTTGCCGAAGATATGACAACTAAAGCTAGTCCTTTCTAGTACATCGGTCTGCAAATCCTCGAGAGGCTGATTACGACTCGATGGAAGACGCTTCCAGATGGGCAACGACAGGGTGAGTGGCTACCTTGCCATATCGTGCTTCATGTCGCTTACACACGTCTTCAAGGCATTCGGAACTTCATAGTCGGTGCCACGGTCAAAGTCGCGTCAGACGAGACCGCCTTGCGAAAGGAGAAGACGTACATCAACAAACTCAACCTTGCCCTCGTCCAGGAAAGTGATCTACGACGCGTCAAGTAACAGCAATCATTTATCAATTAACTTTTTACAGATCCTGAAACAAGAATGGCCACACAACTGGCCTACGTTCATCTCGGAGCTAGTGGAATCCTCTAAGACCAACCTTTCCCTTTGCGAGAACAACATGGTCATCCTGCGGCTGCTCTCCGAGGAAGTTTTCGACTACTCTGCAGAACAGATGACGCAGCTCAAGATCAAGAATCTCAAGAACCAAATGTGCGGAGAGTTCAGCGAGATCTTCAAGCTGTGCTCAGAGGTTCTTGAGGAGGCCCAGAAAACCAGCTTGATTAAGTCGACTCTCGAGACTCTCCTTCGCTTCCTCAACTGGATACCGCTGGGATATATCTTCGAGACAACGATCATTGACCTACTCCTGAATCGCGTCCGTATGCCCTCTTGCATTTAACTTCGGTCACTGACACGCGCATTGTATATTCTAGTTCCTCGAAGCGCCCGAGTTCCGCAATGTCACGTTGAAGTGTCTTGCTGAGATCGCCTCGCTGAATGTTGGTCCTGAATACGACCCAAAGTTCGTCATCCTCTTCGCGATGGTTATGACCTCCATCAACCGCATGATCCCACCTTCAACCAACATCGCTACCGCATACGCGTCAGCATCTGACGCTGGCCAAGAACTTGTGCTCAACTTGGCTCTGTTCCTGAGCAATTTCTTGGGGAACCATCTCCGCGCTGTAGAAACCGAAGCCAACCGGGACGTCCTGCTCAATGCACACTTGTACATGGTTAAGGTATCGCAAGTGGACGAACGCGAAATCTTCAAGATTACGCTTGAGTACTGGTCAAAGCTCGTCGCGGAACTCTACGACGAGATTCAGGCATTGCCTATCGGCGAGAGTGGATTGCTCATGGGGCTGAGCTTGGGGAATGGAAGTGGAAACATGCTGAACGGCATGTCTCTGAGGAAAAATATTTACAGCGATGTTTTAAGCAACTTGCGTCTCGTCGTCATTGAACGGATGGTGAAGCCAGAGGAGGTGAGTTTCTTGTGGTACTGTTAATGTCGCCGCTCATTCGGATCGCGCCCCTTTGCTCAGGTCCTCATAGTTGAAAATGACGAGGGAGAGATCGTTCGTGAATTCATGAAGGAGTCCGACACCATTGTTCTCTATAAACAAATGAGAGAGCTCTTAGTCTACCTCACACATTTGGACGTCGTCGACACCGAGAACATCCTTACGGAGAAACTCGCGAAACAGGTCGATGGCTCGGAGTGGAGCTGGCAGAACTTGAACACCTTGTGTTGGGCTATTGGTAGTATTTCTGGTGCCATGAGTGAGTGCATTCGTCATTCTCTTTTGCAGGGGGCGATTATAACACCCTCTGCAGACGAAGAGACCGAAAAGAGGTTCCTTGTTACAGTCATAAAGGATCTTCTCGGACTCTGCGAGATCAAGCGCGGCAAGGACAACAAGGCCGTCGTCGCATCGGATATCATGTACATCGTCGGTCAATACCCACGTTTCTTGAAGGCACACTGGAAGTTCCTCAAGACTGTTGTCAACAAGTTGTTCGAGTTCATGCACGAGACTCACGAAGGTATGGGTCCTTCTCTACCATCTGACGTGCATTGATTGACTTCTTCCGTAGGTGTCCAGGATATGGCTTGCGATACATTCATCAAAATTGCCCAGAAATGCCGGAGACACTTTGTCATGCAGCAGTCCGGAGAGCAAGAACCTTTTGTAGATGAAATCTTGCGGCTCCTGCATCGTATCACTGTGGATCTTTCGCCTCAGCAGGCACGTATCATGGAGGCTAATTATCGCGCAAGGCCTAACATCGTTTTAGGTCCATACATTCTATGAAGCTGTTGGCTATATGATATCTGCCCAGCCAAACAAACCCCAGCAAGAACGTCTCATTTCCAAGTTGATGGAGCTTCCAAACAATGCGGTAGGTACAACGTTTCGCGCTTGGGGTGCCCTGCTTAACCAGGTTGCAGTGGGACTCCCTCATGGCACAAGCTGCTCAAAGCGTTGACGTCTTGAGCAATATTGACAACATCAAGATTCTCTCTAACGTTCTCAAAACGAATGTTTCAGCATGCACATCGATCGGTAGCTTCTACCTTCCTCAGATTGGTAGAGTCTTCCTGGACATGCTCGGCCTTTACAAGGCCGTGAGCGGCATCATCAGTGAAACTGTGGCCAAAGAGGGTCAGTGCCGGTATCCCACTTCTTTCTACAGTGATGTCTCATGCTCCTCGCAGGCAACATCGCAACGAAAACGCCCAAAGTCCGCCAGCTCCGAACTGTCAAGAAGGAGATCCTAAAACTCATGGAGACCTATATCAAGAAGGCTGAAGATCTTGAATCTGTCAACCTCAACTTCATGCCTCCGCTGCTCGACGCTATTTTGGGGGATTATCAGAGCAATGTTCCTACTGCTCGCGACGCCGAAGTTCTGAACGTTATGGCCACCATCACTGGCAGACTGGGCGTAAGTGTCAGCTCATTGTCCTTCGTACTCAAGCTCAAATGAATCTATAGCCCCTGCTTACCCCTCAAGTTCCCCCTATTCTTGACGCGGTATTCGAGCCGACGCTGAACATGATTAATCAAGATTTCTCGGAATACCCAGAACACAGGGCTGGTTTCTTCAAGCTTCTCCGGGCTATCAACTTGAATTGCTTCCCTGGTGTGTTTTCAGCTTATTGATACGGTACTATTTTCTGACGCATCATTCTAGCTCTGCTTGGTATACCACCACAGCAGTTCAAGCTGTTTATGGATAGTATAATCTGGGCCATCAAGCACACGATGCGTGATATCGCAGACATCGGTTTGAACTGTAAGTGTTGGCTATGTGCGCTCACGATCACTGGTCATTGATGGTCATCAGTATGTTTGGAGGTCATCAACAACTTCGCGGGTACCGACCCCAATGTTAGCGACGCATTCTTCAGGGAATACTTCTTGAGCATACTTCAGGACATCTTCTTCGTCCTGACGGATGCTGACCACAAGAGCGGCTTCAAGCTCCAAAGCTTGCTGCTCGCACGGCTCTTCCAGCTGGTGGAAACCGGCCAAATCCACACACCACTGTTTGACCCTGCTGCAGTGCCTGACCCGAACATCTCAAACTCCGTCTTCTTGAAGGAGTATTGCGCAAACCTCTTGAAGAACGCATTCCCTCACGTCCATAAGTAAGTTTCAGATATTACTTGAGAATCATGAGGCTGACTCCGTTTCGTTAGCTCACAAGTGCAAGTATTCGTGAACGGACTCGGCGAATATCACAACGATATCAACCGGTTTAAACTCGTGCTCCGCGACTTCCTCATCCAACTCAAGGAGTTCTCCGTCGGAGACAACGCGGATTTGTACTTGGAGGAGAAGGAAGAAGAGGCTCAGCAGAAAGCGAATGCAGAGAGAGAATTGGCGATGCGGGTACCTGGCATGCTCAAGCCTTCGCAGATGGAGGACAAGGACGAGGACATATAAAGAAGAATGGACTTGCCTGGTTCTTGTTGTGCTTCGGGTTTCATGAATTTTCTTGCATATATCATTACGCATCCACCCCTCATCCCCCTTGCCGTCCACGATCTTTCATCCGTTCTAACAGCTTAGCTTGCTATCGATGTCTTTGTGCCACAGTTTTTTATATCTATTGTACTAGTATAGGCCTCGAAATACAACTACGGAAAGCTATAATGCAGTTTTCAACGTTTGATCATGTACTTTACAGTTCGTTCAGGTTGAATGACAGGGGTTTGCCGAATCGGAGCGTGATAAGATAACTACTCTCGGACTCCACCCGTTGTACACAACTTGATCTTTCTGCACCATGTTCAAGAAGTGAGTTCACTGAACACCGTACATCAACAAAACTGACTCGACTCCCGAACTAGATTCACGCCCTCTACCGACATTTCGGGCCAGACACCTCCAAAGTCGTCAGTGCAGCGGTCCCTGAGAAATGCCCTGCTGTCGCAATGGAAGATTACACCTGAGACTCTGGAGCAGATTTGGCCAAAGAAGGAGTCGCTCATCCATGTCAAATGGTGCGTCTTCTTTAAGCATTATCGTACAGAACATTCTATGAAAACGACGTGTTGCTCGGCAAGATAGTCGAGACCACCTATCGATGTACACCGTTCAGGGATCACCCCTGTTCTTCCAGCACTTCGATGGGCCCATGTACCCCACCCTCAGACTCCTGCAAAGATGTAAGTCCTCACGAATCATCCGCTCGCTGTTTGCCGTACTCATTGTCCATCGTCATCTGGAACGCCAAACCGGTCTAGATCCCTCTATCCTACCCAAGGTAGGCATTGATCGCGGCGCCATTCGCTTCCTGCTCGGCGGCGCGAACATGATGTGCCCCGGACTCAACTCTCCGGGAGGCTATCTGCCCCCAGCCGAAGAGGCGCTGCCGGCCGAGAGCATGGTCGCGATCTTCGCCGAGGGCAAGGAGCATCCTATCGCTGTGGGAATCACGAAGCTCGAAAGCGAGGAATTACGGCGTTCGAAGAAGGGTGTCGGGGTCGAGATTGCGACGTATCTGGGGGACGATCTCTGGCCTCTGAAAAGTTTGTAGGCTATGAGAACGCCGTGGACGTCGCGCGCAGCCAACAGCCCTTGAGCTAGCTCATGCCTTGTGGAAATATACATGTTACGCCGTCATGATGGGTACATATTGTGCCAGGCCTCGAGGCGTGTTTGATATGGCCTTGTGTATTTTGGGGTTAGTGTTCTATCGCTTTCTGATATATGCACGGTTGTAAACCGAGTCAAGACATGTTGGGGGTTTGAATGTTTGATGATTGGGCCCGCGTTTGATAACGTTCTGTCAACTGCGTCTCGGACGTAAAGTGCTCTCAGCTGCAGGTTACTACTTGCTGGCCCGAAGTGGCCACAGATGGGCAAGCGCCTGTCATGGCGCCCGGCTCAAAGAGGGTTCCATTTCAACTTCAGAAGTCCTTGCCATATTAATATTGTAGATGACTGAACCTGTTGAGCTTATAGTCCGTGAGACTACATTTGTATTAGACTTCCCCGCTGCGCCTTTTCGAGTCACCTGTCCTATTTGCTGACCTGGCAGCCGATCAGTCCCTTCTGGACCCACGACATTCTGTGACTGGGGGTGAGCCCTTTCCCTGATTGGGCCGGATGGCAGCCATGAGCCAATCCACCTCGTTTTCGTACGCGGAGACGTTCACCCCTGTTCGATCGCGCAAAAAACGCAAGGCAAAGGCAAACACACCCGAATCTCCGTTGCTGCTATTGGACCGCACTAAGCGGGAACTTGAATCTGATGCAGGAACGTGGACAAAGGAATGCCAGGGTATGTGCTCACACCACAGCGGTCGTTCGTTATCAATGCCGTTACTGATACGATGGCACTCATTCGTTTGCCCGCAGAACTTGTGCGGGCCGCACTGGCTGACGCTGATATCCGCGAACCTGACGTGCTATGCCTGGGTCTGGGCAGTCCCACCGCGTCGCACAACAGCCGCGCCCAACTCGCGTTTCTGATTCAGTTGTGTAACTTTCTCGACATCGTGCGTGTCCGTCGGCGCCTCCACGCTTCCCAGGGGTGGCGCTTTAGGTTCGGCTGATTGTCCTGGGCTGACTGCTGGGCCCTGCTGCAGCACACCAGTAAAGTCACCGCGTATGATCCTGCGTTCACGGATGCCGACCGTGGTTTGCTTACCGATCTTGATGTGCGATGTTTGACGGAGAACACGGAGAACAAGGTATGTGTATGCGCACCACTCGACACAGCTATTAGACACAGCTGCTCCATCGGCACTACGGGCCCCAGCCCGACCGAGGGTGTCGATGACGCGACAGGGGAGAGCGCGGGCTAACGGACATATGTGCATCACTGCAGGCCGGAACGCACCCTATTGGTTGTCCGACAATCCTCTATTTGCCACATTGTGATCTCTGGCTATATGAGCGTATAGTCAGGGAGAACTGGTCGCCAGTACAACTGGGGCGCGTGGTGTTCATAGCGAACCGGTTTAAAGACTACGTCGACAAGTGCGTGGGATGCTTTATTTTTGTGCAACTGTTCGGGGCGACGCGGAATGCTCACAGGAGGGTGGTGTGGTGTCACTGGACAATGGCACGATCAGGATGACGCTGATGTTTCACAATAGTATCCCAGCAGCAAAGATGAACAAACAGTACCCCTGTTTGACTCGCTTCGGTACGCCTGTGTCTCACCGCGCACGTAATCCCGAGGTCTCACCAGGTGACCAGTTCCTATGCTAGAGGCTGTCGCGATTCCTGCCAGCGTGGCGTACCCCACAGCGTTCAATAGCCTCGCAATACAGTTCGTCAACAAATCATCACTGCCGTCACCGGACGACGCATTTTGGACACTCCCCGATCAGGGCAGTGACTAGCTATTTAGAGTGGTGGGTCGGCCGGTGGCGCCATCGCGGATATGGGTTCCGATAGTCTTCTCCTAGAGCCACGCGCTCCCGTTTGCGTAGCACACGACGTAATGAGAGAAGGAAATGACATCAATTCTCCCAAACCAAAAAGAAAACAGTGAGATGGATACATAGCCCAAGAACGCGTGCATATCAACAACAAAGCAGTAGAGTGAGTATATTATAAGACAGAGCAACGACTAGCATTGTTGGTAGATACCATTATAAGTGAAATGATCTTCGTCAGGGAAAGGAAGGGGGTCAATATCAAGGCGGCCAATGTATGAGTCCGGTGTGCGAATATAAACATGAGGCTGCTGTCTACCGTCTAGCATGCGAACGGATGCAGAATCTGGAAACTCAAGGGATGACGACCGACCTAACGACGGGGTCGACGGGGCATCCGACTCGTCATCGGATGTATCCTCTATGGCCTCAGGCACGGAGAGGTCGTCTAAGTCATCTGAATCATAGTATGGGAGGGCGTCATAAGCGGGAGGGGAAATGTGGGGTGGTGAGGCGATGGGGCCGAGGTCATACGAGTCAGAGAGGGGGTGATGCAGGGGTGGATATGGTACAGGGTAGGGGACAGCAATTGGGGGAGGGAAGTATTCATCATGGTTAAGGAGGTCGTCTGAAGAGGACATGGGTGATATGAGGGGGCTAAGATGGTGGTCCTCGTCGTCTTCGGCGGGCACCACTGAGACACGGACGTCGCCGTCGTCGGGATCCTCGAGCTCTTCCAAGAGAGAATCGAGCCACTCGGACTCGGCGTCAGAAGAGTTACGCAGGGCTATTTCGGAGGCATCGGGAAACATGAATGAGTCCACCTCGTCGTCTTCGTCACTATCGCCATTGTAGTGGTGCGCATGGCACACAGGCGGCGCGCGAGAGGGGTTGGATACGGCTGGGTGCACCACCTCAGATTGGGGATGGACAAGAGAATTTTTGAGAAGCACCCAGCGGTGCAAATTGCAGTTGTCCTTGCCGCCAATGGCGAGGTGGAGTTTAAACCGAGCCAGAGAGAGGAGGTCAGAAGGTTGTGCTGGCATGAAGGAAAGACGCGGGGGTGGAGAGATATGCTGTAGATGAGGATTGGGTTGCGAGCGAGCGAGCTGAACAGGGGTAGACAATACTGCAAACGCGTGGAGGTAAGCACGGATGACACGAGGAGAGACGAGTGCACAGGAGCTTACTGGATGGAGGTGATAGTTCAGCGGTGTATACGGTATACGATGAAAGGCTCAAAGAGTATGGTGCCGTTGTTGGATTTGTGGGCGGATTTGTTGACCATAGTTCAAGGAACTGGTGCCAAGCGGTCTTTCAGAGACTCGGCAAGGATGCAGGGACAAGGGAAAAAGGCGTGGTGGGGGAGGGCTCTATGCAGACATGGTGCTGGATGAGGGCGGGGAAGGAGTAGCGGAAGACGGATTGGCAGGAGCACGCGCGACCGGTTTTTATACCTTATTTCAAATTGAGTGACTCAAACTGATGCCCTGCGCGGATTCGCCGCTGCCCCTCTTCGCCCCTCCTCAGCAAAGTCGCACTCCCTATCAACACACACAAACACATCATCCTCGGGTCACACGATCAGCCTTCCCTCGCACTTCATATCACCTAACGCCTTAGTTCGACTCATCCTTCCGCCGCCCCCAAACGTAACTGCACACGACTCCCAATAATTACCCGCCAGTGACGTGACTTCCCCGCGCCAGCCCCGGCTCCGTATAGTAAAATAACATGAACATGTCCGTGATAACTGTAATTTGAGCACCATCCATATCTAGCCCTCGTCCATTTCATCGTCCTCTTCTTCGTCCTTTACGGCCTCAATGAGCTTCTTGATCTTCCCCACACTTTTCGGTGACATGTCCCGGGCTACTGCGAGCCAATGTGCCGAATTCACTTCATCTCCCATCAATCGATATACCTTTGCCAGCTGGAACACGACGTTTGACTCCTCAGGAGATGAATCGCGCAACTGTCGCAGATCTTCTACCGCCAACTGGCCATGAGATAACGCAATCAATTAGCAAATCAACCGTCCCATGCCATTTCAATAAGGGAATGAACGTACCGAGTACTTTTTCATGCCGATAAGGATTTTTGCTCGTCGATAACGCACAAGCGCGTTATCAGGCGCAATGCGCACCGCCCGGTCGAACAACGACAGTGCTGCTATCTTATCTCCGCGCCGCTCGACCGCCTGAGAACATAACAAAATCAAAATATCAGTAACTGAATAACGCTAATTGATATTGACCCTTTCGGAACAGGTCGGAACCGGGCCATCCGTCCGTGTCCACTCACCATGCCCACACATCCGAGCAATACGGCATTGTTGGGGTGAATGTCGAGAGCCTTGCGATAGTGATACTCTGCGAGCCGAATCTTGCTCATCCTGAGATAACACGTACCGAGGCCGTACCTGCCGTGAGTCATATGGCGTATAGCCAAACCGTAAACCCTAAAACAAAGAACCATCGATCTAATCGAGTAATTACTTACCAGGCATTGTAGTGTCGCGAATCAGCTCGCAAAGCGGCTTGGAAGAAGCTAATCGCGTTATCCAAGTCCTCATCAATAGACTCGTGGCCACTCAGGGTATACGCGTAAGCGCACGTCGAGTCCATCTCCGCCGCGCGCTTGAAACATGTGAGGGCCTGCGTGCGCTCCTTCTGGAGAGAGAAGAGATTGCCAACTGATATCCAGGCTTCCGGAGACCGAGGGTTAATGTTCATCAGCTCTTGCGCCAGATATGAAAGCTGCACATTTTGCTGCAGGTGCCACAGCAATGTTGAATAGACTTCCATATCCGATAGACGGTATTTGTCTAGAGATCGAAGGGCTTTGAATGCCCGCTCTGCCTGTAATACACATGTCAGTGTTCACTATCTTAGATATGCTGTAGAGGAGCATGATTGCGAAACACGCCTAAAGTTTACGTACGGATGCATATTCCAGCCTCTCATAATGGGCACGCCCTACCATGGCCAGCACGAGTGGCGACTGCTGGTGAACCAGAGGCAGCTTCTCCAGCTCCACTAGACATTTGCGACAGTCAAACACGGACAAAGCCCGCGCAGCACTGGCGAATTGCCTCATGAGGTCGTAGACATAATAGTCCGCCATCTCCTGCTCGAAGATTTCCTGCGCCTGTTGTTCTTGTGCGGCCGTCCAACCACTACTAGGCGCAGCGGAGACGTCGGATCGTGGTGAAGTCGACGATGGAACGTCGCCAGACTGGAGCGTGTCGTCGTCAGCCTCGGACTCATTCAGCTTTAGTTCTCGCCGACGCTCCCGCGGAGGTGGATGCTTTGCATGAGAGGTTACGTGAGTTTATCAATTGTGCCCCACGACATGCACATATCGAACTTACCTTGGTTGTTGGCTTAGTCGAAGTCCCGCCCAAAAGCCGCGTGCTCCGCCGCGGGGCAAGAGTCGGGTTCACAGGATGTCGGTCGTTCTTTCGGGCGCCAATGACGGTAGTAGTCGTCCGAGTGGACGGTAAGGGCTGAGACTGACGACCGGGTGATGAGAAGATATTAGCAAACGTCAAGGCCGGGCGTGCGCGTGCCTTTTTCGGAGCGTCTTCCTCTTTGGCTTTGGACTTCAGGGGCTTAAGTGCCTCGACGCTACGTAGTCGCGTTGCAGCACGCAATTTCTTCTGCGCTGGACCAGACTCATCGGCAGATGAAAGGGGTCGCGAAGTAGCTTGCGAACCTGCTGTAGGGCCCGAGTCGGACCGTGAGTTCCGAATGGGAGGCGGGTGTAGAAAAGTGTTCTCGGCGTTAAAGATGGAATCGTTGGCAGCGCTATGGGCAACACGTTTAGACACGTCACATGTATTCGAGCTCATGTCTGCTTACAAAGAGTCTTGGGATTGTTGCAGATGTCCTAAGCGGAATGGTTGAGGTGCATTTCGGCGACCTCGCGCAAGGGTGTTGCTCGGCCCAGCTTCCGGGGTAAAGAAACCACCCCCAGTCACGATTGGTACTGGTATGGCTTTCGAGGGAAGCTGCTCTTCGGGCGGTTGTTGCTTCAGAGGTAGAGGCCGAGCTGGGAAAAGCTCGTTTATCTCAGGGGCGGCACCTGGTGACGAGGTGCCATCAAAACGTTTTCTTTACACGAGTAGTGGCAGCAAGCGCCCACCTAGAGCACACAGCCCTTCAAAAGCCTCCCACAAAAATGGGCTGAGAGCAAGTGCTTGTCGGAAACTTTGACTAGCCTTGTCAGGGAGATTACCTTTAAATGCCATAGTACCAGATCGACATCGAATAGCAGCCTCGTTCGAAAACGCAAATTTGTGTTTAGATCCAGCACCTGAGTCTATAAATAAGATAAATTTAGTACGTTTAGAAGGCAGTGGACTCACAAGACGAGGTATCCGGCAGATCTCGAAGACTAGCCTCCAGGGCTTCCTGGGCCAATCTGTTTCGCCCGAGCGCAGCATAGCATTTAGCACGTATATCCAGGCAGGCGCTACATCTTGAGCTCGCGGGTGTGTTGACTTTACCGAGGGCGGAGTGGGAATGGCCGGCGCGAAGGAGCGCGATGGCATAGAGATGAAGCGAATCGTGGTTGGTAGACTCGAGTGCAAAATATCGTTCTGCATAGAATAAGGCAGACTTGTATAACTCAGCTTCGAGACATGACCAGATCAAGGCCTGGAAACGTTGGGAGATTTGAGGTAGGTATGGCGGTACCGAAGAGGCTTTCGTGTCCTGGTCAGCCTGCTGCATTGATCGCCGACGACTAGATGCAGCACAGTTTCCAAGCTTTCCGGGAAAGTCCTGTTGGCCCCCGCTCGTACGTGCTTGTTGCGCGAATCGGACGACGCGTTAGTGATTGAAGAGTGGACCAGAGTCAAAGGCTTGAATGGTCTCGAAGACCGACAGGCTGCCAAACAAAACCGCGCCCTCGGTCACGTGGGCGCCATGTACATGTGGTGAACAATGACGACAAATACCCCTGAGTAGAGCTGTTGCATGCATAGCGTCTCAGACGTTCATGCACATGACGTAGCTTATTCAAGGTCCTCAGTCTTATCTCCTGAAAGCAAATGCTGCTCCAGTTGGGAACGAATATGCCATTCACGTTTGCGATATATTGTAATTGTAAGCAGTAAAGTAAACCCTTAGTGTCCATGACCATCATCTTGTGTAGGTTCTGCACAATCGTTAGCAATTGTTTTGGGCGAAAAGACATGGCTGTACCTGGTACGCATTGAATAGCATCATCAATCCGGAGCAGCGAGATGGCCGCCTCGTAGGCAGACTTCAGACTCCGGACTTTGCTCATCGTCGGCTCGAGCACACCAGCCGTCACGTTGTCTCGAACATCGCCATTCATGAGGTCAAGCCCATACCGCAGCAGCACCTTCTTTGGATCGCCAGCTGGGGCGTTTTGAGCGGCATTATGGTAGGAGCGTAGCTTAGCAACAAGCTCGGTGGAGTCTTTGGCAGCGTTGACCGCTAGTTGTTTTGGAATGGTCAAGAGGGCAGCAGCAAATTCCGCGATAGCGAGTTGTTCTCGCGACCCCTACAATCTGCGTAAGTGCCACATTATGAAGATTAAACCGAGCGAAGCTCACCAAGGTGGTGGCAAAGTTTTCTAGGTAAATGCTCAAGGCTGACTCTACCGCCCCTCCACCAGGCACGACGGAACCACTCTCAAGGGTACGCTTAATCACTGACAGTACGTCGTGAAGTGCACGCTCCATTTCATCGAGCATATAGTCGTTGGCACCACGAAGAATGACGGAAGCCGAGCTGACGACCTTGGTGCCCTTAATGAGAATGAGTTCGTCGTCTGATACGCGCTCCTGTACAACTTCATCGGCAGTCCCGAGGTAGCTTGCCTCATACGTCTCCTCGCCCTCCAAATTTGCGAGACTGGAAATGAGTGTACCACCAGTAGCCTTGGCGATACGTCTCAAATCCTCTTTCCTACACCGTCTAACGGCCATGGCACCAGCCTCAACGAACTCCTTCAAGCAAAGGTCATCAATGCCTTTTGTCGTCAACACAACATTCGCTCCGGCTGCCAAGATCTTCCGTATGCGCTCAAGGGTGATTTCAGCCTCCCTGTGATAGCCGTGTAAGAACATTGAGTGGTGTCATAGATATCACTGACCGTTTCCGAATTTCTTCCAGCTGGCTAGGGTCGTCGACCAAGATTTGGACACCGAGTTGCATGCGCGCCTTTTGTAGGTTGATATCGAGACATGCGATTTTTGCATTCGTGACTCTCTTCTTCATGGCTAACAACGATGATCTTGATAAGCTATGAAGCAGCCCGGTTGATAGATTACTCGCCTTGGCTTGCGACCGTGCAGTTGAGCGCATAACCCTGAACGAACATCGATTCACGAGCACTCCGGCCGTGGGCCTTCAACACGTTGACGGCCTTAACAGGGTACTTTATGTCCCCACGAAGATTGATAGACTTGACAGCAAGCATCGCATCCACGGCCATGGGGGCGAACAGATCGTCGTCACTGTACCATCACATTATAACTTCCTCTCCAAATGCGATAAGCTACACACCTGCCAATGATTTTGCTAGCCATGCTCGTTTTTGCGGTGTTTATGAGAGCGTCACGGCCGAGCGCATCAACCTTGATGCTCATCTGGTCCTGCATGAACTTGACCGCTTCCCGGCACGCAAGCCTGTAACCAGTGATAATGGTCGTGGGGTGAATCCTGGCCTTGACGAGCTCGTTTGCACGTCGAAGGAGCTCTGCTGCAACGATTACGACAGATGTCGTTCCATCTCCGACCTCCTTGTCTTGCTTTTGCGCAAGATCAACAAAGATCTTCCCGGCAGGATGTTCGACCGAAAGGAGAGACAAGATTGTCGCACCGTCATTGGAGATCGTGACTTCCTATGCCTTGAGATTCGTAACGCACGTTAGATAAAACCATGAATGATGCTTACTCCAATGTTGTCAACCAGCATCTTGTCCAGACCCAAGGGACCTAGCGAGCTTCTGACAATGTTCGCGATGGAGAGCGCCGCCGTTACTGTTCATTGCATCGATTGAGAACGCGTCAGCCTCGAGCGGGTCTGCGGCACCGATCACGTACCATTCTGATCACGGATATCCTGCCCAGATACTCTGTCACCACCGAGGAATGCCCCTGCTCTGGGATCGCGTTGAAACATTGTGCAGTCAAGAGGAGTGTAAGATTTACCGCGCTCCCTTTCAATTGGTCGCTTTCGCGTCTAACTAGATGCTTACCACATCCTTCCACATTAGGACACACCTGAACTTCGCCTCGTAGGCTAGGCTACCATTACTAAAGAAAGCCTTGAAGAAAGGGAAAACTTCGTATTATCCCATGATCAAGCTAAGCCCAATTGCTACTTCTCTGTGTATGGCGTTAACCATGGGGACAATATCACCACCACCACATTATAAAACAAATTATAAACAAAGGAAATAAGGAAAACATATAAATTACGTCGTCAGATGTCATGAAGTCCTGCAAGTTTGAGCAATAAATCGAGCTAGGCATCGATGACTCGGCTGCACCGTACGGAGAAGGCGAGACCAGTATAGGTGCGGCGGGCAGCGGTGGCAATGAATGGGCTCAAAAACATGTGTGCAAGCGGACATAAATTATTAACAGTGTCTCAAATGCGTTAAGTAGATGGGAAGTAGATGGAAGAAAAAGAGAGACAAGAGATAGGTGCTTGTGAAAGGGATGAGATAAGAGATTCGTCGACAAAAATTAATATATAAGTAGAGGAAACAAGCAACATACAGTTGCACGACGGATGAGCACATGCTGGTAATCAAACAAATGCACTTAAGGCGAGCAACATGTCCAGCTATGGCTGCAGTGCAGATTCGAGACTATGCTGAATTTGATGTGATTTGATGTGATTTGATGTGATTTGATGTGATTTGATGTTGAGGGCGAGGGTGATGAGAGCTATGAACGTTTCAACGGGGAAGAGATTTCTGGATGGATGGTTTTGTGATAGGACACATCAGAGCATAAGACGTGATAAACGTTGACGTTCGAGTCGTCGTGCATAGGCGTAAAATTCGATAAATGTGGTGGTTTATATGGGAGAAAACGGCGTTTAGATGTCGACCTGCGGATATTTGCTTAAATAAAGAACTGAGAATGATGGGAAGGATAGATTGTCGCTCAGGATCAATGACGTCGAGATGAGTTGGATGTCAGGAGCACACGCTGGTGCTTGGTAGATTAGTGGTAGTTCATGCGACCAGCGTCGAGGGTGTCAGCACGAGTGAACGGGACACGCGACAGCTTCTTGGCCTTCGAGAGCATAACGCCTTTGTTGGATGGGGGGCATGGACTGTCGCCTATGTCTATCTCATCGTCGGTGGGAATAGTAGTGTTTCCGGCCTCCGGTAAGGTCGCGAGAGAGCTACTACCCGACCCGTTTCGACGAGTACGGGCTAGGGTACTGGCGGTAGTGAACATGCCAGGTGCGGCTGGAGCAGTGTTCCTCTTGAGTTGACCTTGTTGAGAAGAACCCTTCGAACCCAGGCCATCTCCGTAAGCATAAGACTTTGTGCGGCCGAACTTAGACTTGCGGAACTGATCAAGATCTTCCCTGCGAGAATTGGCGTGGTTGGGATCATCCATCGTGACGTAGCCGCGGGGCTCGCAGCGTTGAGAGGAGTGCTTGTAATAAGCGCAGTACCCTCCCTCTAGAACGTAAACCTCGGGATAATGAATCCTAGGGTAGACATGGTTGTTACTAGCACGATCCTTCGACCGAAGATGTTTTGCACTAGATCATGTCAGGCTTACGAATCTATCAACAGCATGACTGGACATACAAGGTGGGTGCGCGTTGCGCACTGAATTCGCAGTGGAAAACCAGCACGGTCTTCTTCGCTACATCGCCGCTAACACACGGAACTGGCTTCTTGTCCGTAAGAAGAAGCTCTTCAACGTCGCTCGTAGTATTGACATTGATGGCACCAGGGATATGGCCGCCACTGTACTCATAGTCGAAGCGACAATCGACAATGCGGTATTCTGCAATCTGTGAGTCAAACTCCCCATCCAGGAGGGCATTAAGCTTTGGATGCGTTAGTTTCGCTCTGGGTCATTCTATGGTGACCACCTACAGTCTGTGCCTTGATCCTCATAAGGCCATCTTCCCTGACGCGATGGCAAGGTAGAATCTTGCCCGCTGCTTCGTTATCGCCAAAGCCAGGCATGCCCACACCACCATGCAAGAACTTCGTAGCAGGGCTTTGTTCGCCATTTGGTCCCGTAACGCCCGTGGCGCCCGTCAAAGGCCGGAAGTCTTCTGTGCCATCGCGGCGGCGTAAAGTCTTAGCTTGCTGACGTTTGGTATATGCTTGAGCAGGTGAGGACATATCCGGACCGTCGAAAGAAATCGATGCATCGGAAGAAGTGGTGTCCGCCGGAGGGAACATAGCAGAAAATGCACGTCTAGCAGCTGGTGGTCTGATATTGTCTTCGTCCTTTGAATCGTCATTGACGCTGTCCATGATCGGATAAGCTGATTGAACAGGGTCTTCAGGGAAACCTGGTCGGCGAGGACGCTTGCTTGAGACAGCACAAAGACTTTGCAAGGCAGGTTTGCCTAACGGCGGAAATAAGGGTCCACTAGAAATGCGATTAAGCTTATGTTGCGAGGGAGAGTTGTCAAAGCCAGGAGACGATGGGAGCTCGAACACATCATGCTTCGGCTTGCGAGCGGATTCTGGAGAGAATGAGCGGCGCTTCTTGAGCATTCGGCCAACTGGGGACTCGAGACGAGGAGGAGATGTTGACCCATAGAAGAGATCGTTAAACCCTCTGATAGTTGGCGCTGCAGATGCGGGAGGTGATGAAGTGAGTAAATCCTGTTCAACAGTGAATGACGAGTTGTCAATATCCATGGCGTCTATGGGCGAGGTCGGGGGCTGGAAAGAACTCAAGTCAGCAGCGATCACACTGTCATCTCTATCAAAACATCTTACCGGGGCGAAGATGTTCTCATCAGTCGTCTTCGTCGGCCGTGAAGTAGAAAGCCACTCCACGGGCAGCGCGCTGCGTTGAGTGCCAGACTTGATGACATGTGAAGGTGTCTCGTTTGCACTAGTGTTGTTGCTCAAGTCGCGTCCGAACAGCCTATTATCATTGATGGTGGCACGAGACCTCAAACTCTTCTCTCCTAGGAGCCGATGTGCGGTTTTGACGGGGGCGGGGGATATATCCATGGGTTCGTCGCGTTCATCATCAAAGCTAAGGTCAGCATTATTGCGACGGGGCGAATTCAATGACATGGTGGAGGCAAATGATAGCTCCAGATCAGAAGACAAGAAATCGTCAACATCGTCATGTGGCTTGACATTCGACTTTGAAGCATGACCGGACGGTGCTTTGAGAAATTGAGACGACGCGGAAGAAACAGCGAAGGGCATTTCGGGTGAGGTGCTGGTGGAGCGCCGTAGTCTCTGGTGGGGATGATAGTCTACGGTGGGAGAAGAGTCCGTCGGGAACGATGACATGCGTTATGTGTGAGGATGCGGATAGAGTGCAGCAAGGTCGAGGACGTGATCAAGGGACAAAAACACCAGTTAGTCAATAATGGAGCACAACTGGGTTGGACTCAGAGGCACTCACCAAAAATGTGACCTCGAGTGCCGAAAGTTGAACGGAACGTGTACGAAAGTTAGTTCGAGGCTGCTGGACGAAATAATGTAAGTACACTGGTACGATGACAGGGGGTGTGAACATGCGGCTGCCATGCTTTTGTTCGACCACAATGGACAGCCCGAAGGCTAATCTCACGGGATTGCCAAGACAACAAGCGAGCAGAGACGGACGAAAGGGGGAGCTAGAGCAGGGAAGGTACTGACCTGAGACTGAATGAGTGTGGTCACGGAGGAGTTCGTGCCTACAGAGCAACAAGGGCATCAGTTTATGTTCTTTTCAAAGGTCGGGCCGCACCCCGAGCTAAAGACAGTCGGCCGCGGGTTGAGCAGAAGAGAATGCATAGATATCGGTCTAAAGCTGGAATGTGAAGAGCGCGCCTCGATCGCTTTGCGGGGTAGCGCGTGGCAGCATACAACATCGATTCCTATACTCACAGAATAGTAGAGTTCTGTGTCTCCTCGCCCAACTTACGCGTTCTTTGTCTGAAAGAAGGCTATCTTGATACTCGGTCTTGATGGACGGTAGAGGACGAAGAGCTGAATAGTTTGTTTGCGCGCAGTTTGCTTCAAGTTGATTTTCGTCACGTGAGGCTGACTTTCTACTTCCTTGCTCCCGCAGGCAACCGGACCGGGAAAGGGCCTGAGCGACCATGACCTCATCCAGAAGCGCGTGAAGGTGGGTTCGCTTCTCCACGGTGCTAGAACTCTGTCATGTATTCCCTTTCCTTGCAACGTCCGTCTTCGCTGACCCGGACCGGACACGCTAAGTCATGACATTTAAACATTCGAATACCACCCTACCAAACCCACATAACTCATTACAACACCGCGGCTCCGAAGGTCTACTGACTACCGATTGACCAATGCATTCCTCTTCTGCAGCGTAATCCGCGGGTCCCCAGACAGGACCTGGTCCCAGCTGGTGTGCCATGAATGTCAACCCTCGGAGTATTGTCGTCATGAAGGCGGTATACGCACGGTATGAACACATTTTGGAGCTTGTCACAGTGGATTTCAGGATAATGCTCAGCGATCGCGTTGATCAACAGTCCATAGATGATCTGTGCCGCGGCGCCGGAACTGAGCCTAGTCCTTAAACTTACTCGCCTCGGTGACGTACCTCGTACCCAGCAGAGTTGAGATGTAACCCATCTGTCAGGAAGTTGGAACACCCTCCCATTGTCCTCCCCGCTGCATCATAAAGTGCAGTCCAAGTGTCAAGCACCGGGAGTTGCGTTTCCTGCGCCACTTCCTTGACTGCCTCGGCATATTCTCTGGTGCGATCAAAGTCACGCGTGTGATTGTTCCACATATCGGTATTAACGGGAGGAGGAGTTATCAAAACGATTCGAGTGTCTGGAGAATACCAAGACGAAGCAGGCGAGCGAATCATGTCGATCATCTGCTTCAGGTTAGACTTGAAGCGGTTCACCGGGACGTGCTGTGAATCGCCATCTACGGCAGCGTCATTGGCGCCATACCATATGGTCAGCAGTTGCACCTTGGGTGCGTGGTGTTGCTCGTGTTGTTTGGCAAAGATCTAGAGCAGTACGCAGCTCGACATCGATGGTTCACTAGGACCCACTCAAGTCTCACCTGCTCCAGGACTTGGATGGCCCAATCTGTCTGATACCCGCCAAAGCCGCGATTGAGAACGTCTAGCTTCCTAATATATGCCTCTATACATCATTTGTATGAGAAACCATCATGCCCCGGCTTCGTAAGAACCTACCAGAAAGCCGCTGAATGAGTCCTCCTTCGGACCAACCCTTCTGAGTCAATGAGTCTCCGAGGCACATTATCACATCCTGAACATTGCCAGCCATTTTTTGCTGGTAGAGGTGATGCTATGGGGACTGGGTGCGCAATCACTACAAATTGTTGTGCTTATTTATGTGATGAAGATAGCGCTGCAAGCTGGAAATAGTGCTTGGCAAGCCCTCAGCAAGATAAAAGTAGTAGAGTGCTATCTTGAGATCCGGAGACTAGTCGGAGATCTTGTGGTGATTCCGAATCCGATGCACACGGGGCGCTCGTGCTTTTTGGGAAACGCTCGTGTTGTCCCGGCGGCAAAGCCTCTACGGATGTCGTAGTGTCTAGGTAGGTCTGAGTTTGCTGGTGGGCCGTACTGTTTGACTGAGCAGCCTTCGTATCTGATCATTTCATCTTCATCACATAACCCCGCGCTCGCCTTGTCGACAGATCTTTGCCGTAATGCCTGAACCAATCCGACTCAGGGTATCCAATGGCGTTGCTTATGTGTGGGATGTCGATGGTAAGTACCGTTCATCCCCTAGTTCTCCGTTCCCTAGATAGACGCCGTCTAAAGTTACTGCCAAACTGATGCACGAGCCTTTTCGCAAGCTCAGATATCGCCGTGCTCCGTTCGCACCATCATATATGCGGCGCTCTGACCGGTACACTCCCGCATCTATCCCAGCAGAACGTGTTCCTGGGCGTGCCCCTCGTGCTCATGCCCGAAGAAGTGGTTCTTCTGCTTGAGAAAAGTGAATGCTTATCCAGTACTCCGTGTCCAATGGCTAAAGCATTTGTGCCTTTCTCAGAGCTGGCAATAATCGTTGATGATCCTAGTGCTCATCACGAACCGACTCTTCCAGCGATCGAGAAATGGAACGAGGAACGTACACAGGACGTGACCACCCAACTCGCTTTTAATGCGGAAAAAGAGGCAAAGGAAACACTATCTGGGCGAGGAACGTCGGAAAAAGCCTTGCAAAAGCGTAGAGAGCGCGAAGAACGAAAGGAAGCTGCAAGAGCGATTGCACATTCAAACGGCGAAGTGGACGAAACCGAACCCGCAGCCGCAGCCGCAGAATCAGGCGCCAAACCCACTCAACCTGTTACTGAAGTCCCACAAAGCTTGACGAAAGTTGTGTTACCCGCACATACAGTCCAAGTCGCCGCTCTTTCCGACAGACTTGATTGGTATACCCCTTCGCCGCATACATATCCATCCCTTGCTCTCGCACACGATGCCGGTATATGGATGTACCCCAGCAACCTCTCAGAACGTGCACGGTGCGGTGTCTTCCGTAGTTTATGGGAGCAGGGCTTCTTTATGGGCGTCGGTGTGAAGTTTGGAGGCGAATATTTAGTGTACCCGGGTGAGCTAGCCAATACCTTCTGGTCTCATGAATTTTCATTAAGGCGACATTGTCACGTTTTTGGTACAACGTTGTAGGTGACCCACTCCGCTACCATTCACACTTCGTCGCCAGCGTGGTAGACTCTCCTGATACTGTTATTAGACCGATGGAGATCGTTGCACATGGACGTCTTGGCACCGGTACCAAGAAAGCTCATCTCATGTGTGAGTGGGACGACGACACTCGGACTGTGAATTACACGTCCATCGAGTGGGCAGGATTTGGCTAAACTTCATGCCTTCATTACTGAAGCTGTGTACTTATGGGCTATCAACCCACCATAATATTGAACTACACTTCCTAAAGCCATGATGCGCCAGGTCATAAATGCCTGAGGAAATTATTAGAGGCGCTGCGGACTAAGCAATATACTTGACACCAAATGTCGAAGGTGTCTGTCCACGAAACAAGCTTAGTCGGCCTTCCGTCGGGCCTGGTTGCCGGTCCTCATCACTCGATAACGACGCCCGTCTGTTGTTCCGGCGCCCATATCCCTCGGTATCCTCGTATCGGCACTCATACCATCCATTTCGATACTGGCTCCTTCTTCCACCTGCTCGGATCCTCCATCGCTGGGCACACGCCGGTGTCCTGAACGAGCAGATGGCGTTCGCGTGCCCACACTAAGCAGGCGTACGACCCAGTCGTTTAGCCATATCACTAATGCAAACACAGGCATGCGAATCGGCAGGTAAGGTGAAGGATATCGGATGGTATCATCTGATTGAGGCAGAGGGTTATAAGGATCTTGAGGTAGAGGCCGTGCATGCATAGCCATGATGATAAACTACACAAAGGCAAGACGGTCATTAATTAGGGAAAGAGCGCTGAGAGCACTAGAGGACCCTACCGCGGGGAAAATTAAAGCGAACAACGCGACATTGGCCAAACTGCTTCCCCATGTGCAGAGTGCAGCTGAGGGTAAGCCAAATGCGAAGTAGTACGCCCATCGCTCCTCAAGATGACGAACGCGCCTTGCCAAGGAGAGGCCTCGCGCTACCCAAATGAACCTGTTTCAGCATTAGTGAGAACCCGCACGTGGGTTATAGGCCATTCAAAACGACTCACTCAAAGCAGTAGTATCTGAATACGAGTAAGAATTGGTTTCAGGATAATACGACTGAAATCACTCACGCATCTACCCAACACATGAATGCAAAACTCACGGGGGAGCCAATGTATGGTATTGACACAAGGGCAAATGACACGACTACTGACGTGAGGACCATGATTCCTCTGTACGCCGAGGTTGCAAGCATAGTCAACAAGCCTGTGTAGGTCATGGGCTGTTGCTGGGACGCTCGACTACCGTGCTGAAGTACGAAGGTACGCTTCGCGATGAGATTACACCAAGAACTCTGTCAAGAAGTTGGTATGAGAGAGATATAGAGAATATTCGGCCTGGACACGTACGTTCAGCCAGAAGGAGACGCCAATAACAGGCATAAGCCAGAGTACGCGGTAGAACCATCCGACATTGCGATGAAACCAGCTCGGATGGTCTCGGACGAGGGGATGCAGGAGGAGGTCGAACACATAAATAGAAGTCAACGAGAGAGAGTTGAGGAGGAGTGATTTCAGGACATTAGACCGGATCTCTGGGTCACTGTCAGGCGGAGGGTTCTTGATGAGCTCATGTTTGGGCTGTAGACATAACTTATATGCGCACCTTGAAGCCGTCCTCACGACAATATCCCAGCGGCAGCCGTCCACAAAACCATTCCATGCCCAGTAGGCCTGGAGCTTGACTGTCTCTGGTAACGTCAGGAACGTGGGGTAGAGAGACCTCGAGGAGTGCTGATATAGTCCAGGCGATCCGGGTGGGTGACTGGGACCTGTAACTCTTCGGGCCATTGTTATAGGTCGTGGTTGGGCTGGCCTTAGAAGACCTCTAGATAGTGGGAGACGATCGTGCCCGGCGGTCGCCTACAGGTCCAAGTCGCGGTCGCGTGCTCGGCGCGGGTGTCGGCAACACTACGAAGGAGTGCCAGGATCGTATCCGGGGTCCCGGATCGCTCCCCGAGTGTGAGACCTACCAGAGGCCCTACCTCACAAACGACAGTCTAGAAGTCACTCGAAAGTGGTCTTCCCAGAAAACTATGGCTGCTTACTATATCCGTGTATATTTCTGTAGGGCAGACTATTACACTGTACAAGCTAAACCTTGTTCTCCTCCTGGCCAACTTTGATGCAAATGTATACTAGTTTCCAGATAGGTAGGTACTAGAAGTGGCGAGAAAGACTCTGTCAAGCCCGGACGTGTTTATCTACTGTCTCCCCAAAACATACAGTCATAATCATGCTGACTGACCTACGACGTCCCTCTAGCTCGAGTAGCTTTCCTGGGGTATTGGGATACTTAAATGGTTGTCGATATCCTTTGTAAACCGCGCTTATATCGAGCTAGGGAGTATTTGTGCAGTTATAAAGGCCTAAGGGTTCAATGCAGCAAGGATATATAGGGTAAGAAAGGAAAAGGCAAGCATAGTCGTAATTCATCTCTGTAATAACTTACAGTAACTACTACATCAGATAGCCGAATAAAAATAGTTGAGATAACTAAGAAATAACACTGGATTTGTGAGGGTAAGACAGCCTATGTGGCACGAAGGAGGAGATCATATATGGATTCATAGTAGCATGTGGATGACCAAGCGAAAAGCATATTATAGTGATGCTAACAGCGCTCACGCCTTCTTCGCAGTCTGTGTATAGGTTAGCATAAATGGCCAACGAAGGATGAGGTAGGGTGCTGACCCTCTTGGTCGTTGATGAAGAGCTAGTCTTAGCCGCAGATTTCTTTGCAGCCGGCTTCTTTGCAGCGGCAGTCTTTACCTTAGTAGCGGAGCTGGCGCCCGTGACAGCCTAAAATTTCAGGGACGGATTTCGGTTCAGGAGTTCAAATAATAGAGAGAGAGATTTTCACACCTTCTTGGCAGTTCCGCGTTTCGACGGCGCGGCCGTCTTCTTGGCTGGAGCAGCCTTCTTACCAGCAAGGGTCTTCTTAGGTGCAGCGGAGACTTTAGGCTTTGAAGTCGAGGTCTCAGCAGAAGCTTTCGCAGCGGGCTTCTTAGTAGTCGCCTTCGTAGTGCCTCCTGAGGTGGTCCTCTTGGTTACGGAAGCCTTCGCTGCCGTAGCGGCCTTAGCAGGCGCCGCCTTGGTGGAGCGGGACTTGGTCGGCGCCTTGCCCTTGGACGCTGGCTTAGCAGGCTTGTTCTACAAAGAAAGTCAGTCTGACATCCGCTCGTAAGATTGGCACGCGTACCTCCTTGGATGCGGAGGCATCAGCAGGCTTTGCAGTCTTAGGAGGAAGCTTGACCTTGCCAGAAGGACCTGAAAAAGCCTCAGTTGGATATTGACTTACACGAAGAGAGGGACCCCACCCTTCGGGAGGACGAAAGTGCCTTTCTCAGCACCCGTGGCGATGGCCTTAGCCAACTGAGTGTTCTGGGCATTGCCAAACTCGAGCTTGTATTGCTCTTCAACAAATCTGTTACGTTGGTTGGTGATTGGTAGAACTTAGATGGGAAAGCGTCTTACTTCTTAATCTGGGGGCGAGACACGCCCTGACGGGAGTCATCCGACTTCACGATACATTCCTGGGCGATTGATTAGATTTGAGCGGTTAGAAATGTTGAAGAAAATGCCAGTAGGATGGGAAAGGCATTCGCATCCATAGATGTGATGCGCTAAGTGTAGAAAGGCAGATGCACACATCACACTATGCCTTGACAACACTGCCTTTTTGGGCCTTCGAGCACCATCTTTCCAAATAATAACATATAGCGGCAGAGAGTTGCAGGAAGGACCCCCAAAGCGTGGTCGAGAGATTGACAGGTGGGTGCTAACCTTAATCATGTCAATCCAGGAAGGATGAGTGGCGGTGGGCTTGCTTGCACCCTTCTTGGTGCCAGATTTAGTCACGGATGTCTTCTTGGTCACAGCCATCGCTTTGTCGACAAAACGGGGGACGTTGTTGGTTAGAAACGAAGCTGAGAATGGTAAACAAGGTTGAGGGGCACCTCGAGAGGGGTTAGAGGCGTTTATCTGGAGATGGTAGTGGTTCGAGAGAGAGAAACGTTAAAACTCCGAGACGCGTTGGACAGGTCAACAAACTCAATTCACGTTAGTCACGTGAGGTGCTATTTGAGATCAACGTTTCTCGCTTGTTTTCCACCTTCATATTAAGCTGAAAGTGACATGGGAATCCTTCGGGACACGACTGAGGCATGAAGGTCGTGTGTTGGTGGGTTATCAGGTAAGACATAACGAAAAGGAAAGACGTTTCGAGATCACCACTTCAAGACACTCAAAAACACATGTCCTACATACTGCATAGAAGCCACAAGAAAGATCATTACCGTATCCTACTTGTTTCACCAATGTTTCACTTCGCACTGTTAACGTTGGAGTAAAATCAGTGGACCCGTCCGACGATGTTGAGTTGTTGTGTACTCATAGAGAGAGGGGCTAATACACAAGAACGCGACACGTCCTTAAAAGGAGCGCGTCTTGCGCCGATCCTGTTTGGACGTCGGCATCTTTAAACATCCCGACAGCTCCGTTTCCGATTCGGTCCACGGCTTCGTTCCGAGCCATGTCCATTACACCGGCGCTAAAGGCATCTGCAAGGTCAGCATACCGTGACCTACTCCGTGCGTCTGCGGTGACGTTCTCTGGTGTGTGCTACCATTCATAGAAGCCTCAATGGAACTAACATTTTCTTCAGGAGATGCTCCAGTTCGCCAAGGTAATTCACGCATTGCCGCTTGTGAATTTCTTCGCTCTAACATTTTGCATTAGCCTTCAAGGTCAAAATGCGCACTCAGGACCTCGCGCTGACCTCGGAACAGGCAAATGCTCCAGCAGAGCTGCAAGGGAAGATTACCCTTGCCAGGGATATTGCCACCATTCTTCGAAAGAACATAGTGCAAGCCAGGAAAGTTGAAGGGCAAGACACATGGAGTACGCTTTCCTCCATTTCAAGCTCCTGCCCCCTCCTCACGACATATATAGGGCTTCAGTTCACCAAGGATACTGAGCTTGGAGATAATGAATCTATCAAAGAACCTCCACCAGTGTCTGACCGCCAGGCCCGCAGGCGAGAGAAAGGTGGACCGAGGTAACTGCTTATCCGCCTGGTACAAAAACTGGTCACAGGCTTTATTGACGTACCAGTTCTCCAGAAACTGCTGCTCCGCCTGACCGCCAAATTCCCCGGAATTACTCTACGTTGAAGAAAGCATCCAAGTCGCGTACTGTACCTGAACTGAAGGAAGAGGATATTGAAGAGTCTTTCGTTCGCGGTAACTCTCACTTGTTCATCTTTATTCTGGTAATACCCATAAGCTGTGTAGGTAGCGGCCCCGGTGGTCAATCTATTAATAAGACCGAGAACAACGTTCAGCTGCTTCATAAACCTACTGGAATTCGTGTGTCGTGCCAAGAGACAAGGTCGCTGCAAACCAACCGAATGTTAGCGCGGCGACGACTTACAGAAAAGGCGTGTTGCGTGCCACTTTTGCTCGTAGCACGGGTGCGCTGACCTCGGAGCGACTTGGTTGTTTCATGTGTAGCTTGATGTGATCGAAAACCCCGGCATCTCGAAGGCTGAAATGGGAGCAGCCAAGCAGAGAGAAAGGGAACGTCGGCGCCGGAAGAAAGCCAAGAAGAGGCAAAAAGCCAAACAAGAGGATTTAGAAGAAGAAGATAGTGAAGATTAAATCCCCAACCATGGTGTGATTCATAACTCAATAATGTCGATGTCTACTCTTTATAAGTGACTAAGTCGTTTAAGTCCTGCCATCGCAATATTAATGATCAGAGCAGCTTGTTGTCAAGTGTATAGAGTGATCCGAATTCCGACGTTGGCTACGCTTCTCGGTTTCCAGCTTGAGCCTGTCGTACTGTGCATCAGTGCACAGCTGTCCTTCGTTCTTCCCTTCACCCGTTTACTACCCAATACACCTTGCTGTACAGATTAGTTCTATCTGCTGATCAAGAATGGCTTCCAACGCGGACAAACAGACTTTACATAACCTCGTCACGGTACTGAAGCGGTACGTACGCGACTCGACACACGATCGCAGCCTAACGATCGCTTTCATGGATTGAATTAACTTCCCATAACCCGCGCCTTCCAGATTGGAAGCAACGACATCGCGTCTTGAGGACATCGCCGAGTTCTCTGAGGGCAAGTTCGGAAAGAGGAGAAATAGTAGCTCATCTGTGAATACTATCACCAATAACCCTGCTGCCTCCGCTGTGCATGCATCGGCGCCTCCACCACCACCACCCGTTGCAGAAACTCCCCGCAGTGTTACAGCATTTGATGAGATTGTCGTAGAGGGGAAGCTTAAGCCATTTGTCGAGTTGACGAAGGGGTTTGCTCCTTCCGTGTTGGTCGAGCAGGTACTTCACACGATTCAGTGGATTATACAATAGTCATTCTAAACAATTTCTAGGTGTTCCTCTTCGCAGAAGAATTGAATGTTTTGCGTACCGTGTTGCTTACTGCAGCGTCGTGCAAGAAACCCGATCAGAAAGCCTTTGGAGAGCTCTTGACCCCTCTTCAAGGCGCGATCGAAGCCGTCACCCGCGCGAAAGAAGCCGCAAGGAAGGAGCGCGACTGGTTCAACCATCTGACTGTCGTGTCCGAGGGGGCACCGTGCGTAGGCTGGGTTACTATCGTAAGTGTTTACGGTCGCCTTTCGCTCGGATCTCTGATTGAAACCCCTTCAGGAGCCCAAGCCTGGCCCATATATCAATGACATGAAAGACTCTACGATGTTCTATGTAAATAGAGTCTTGAAGGAGTTCAAAGAGAAGTACGTGCCAATACATCTTTTTAGCGATGGGTCTCATTGAGTTGACAGAGATGCAAGACATGCTGACTGGGTTCGCGGTTACATTGCCATCCTGGATGAGATGAAGCGATATGTCATGGAGTACCACACAACGGGTCTCACCTGGAATGCCAATGTCAGTTGTGAACGTTGGCCGTCAATCACCCGACTGTGCCACTGATCAATGCCTCAGGGTGTCAGTGTTTCCGAGTTCAAGGCCCAATCATCGGTTTCAAATACTGGCGCTGGCGCCCCGCCTCCACCTCCTCCTCCACCACCACCGCCCATTGGCATAGCACCTGCAGCCGCTGCAGCTCCTGTGCCCAAGGCCGGTGGCGTAGAAGCTGTCTTTGCTGAGATCAACCGCGGGGAGTCAGTGACGAAGGGTCTGCGAAAGGTTGATAAGAATGAGATGACGCACAAGAATCCAGAACTTCGTGCATCTAGTGTGGTCCCTCCCAAATCTCCTTCCCCAGGTGGGTTAACTCTAGCACCTATGTGGTCGGCAATCCTCACTCAGCTCAGGCAAAGCGAAACCTCCTGCCAGACCAGTCAAGCCCCAGGCTTTGAAGGCCCAGAAGCCTCCCAAATGTGCGCTTGAAGGCAACAAGTGGATGATTGTGAGTTGGGCTTTATGACTGAAGGTCATACGGATCTTCAATTTTCTGGCAGGAATATCAAGAAAATGTTCCTAGCCTTGAAATCAGCGATACAGAAATCAGTCACACTGTCAACCTATTCCAGTGCAAGAACACCACTGTGATTGTGAAAGGCAAGGTGAATGCGGTCACTCTTGGTGAGTACCCCTCTGCGCATTTGACAGTCTACTTATGGACGAGAAGTGAACTGTACCAAGACGTCTGTGCTCGTTGAATCGGTGATTTCCTCAATCTCGATCACGAAATCGCCCTCGTTTGCTCTCCAGATCACCGGTGCTGCACCCACAATCCAGGTAGACTCGACAGACTCTGGCCAGGTTTACCTTTCGAAAGCTTGCCTCAACACCGAGATTGTTACTGCAAAGTGCAGCAGTCTGAACATCAGTATACCGGTTGAAGGTGAAGAGGAAGGTATATTCGGGGAGCAGCCGGTGCCTGAGATGTTGAAGACCGTGATCAAGGACGGCAAACTTGTGACGACAGTGGTTGAACATGCTGGATGAGGGCTTTCATGCACTTGCTTTACGCTGCGATTAACCTCGACATGTCTTATCCTGGATTTAACGTTTGTCATGCTGTGAGACCATACATAAATATTGTACTGCTGAGCGTGACGCCTTGCTATAGTCTTTTAAGTTTTGGAAATTGGAGTTACCACGTTGCCAGTTGCATTGACATCCTCCGCCGCAAGATCAAATCTATCTATAGCACTCCGTCGCGTCTGGCTCTTGGTTCCGCTGACCTCCTTCAAGTAAGCAGCCTCTTTGCTGCAGCTAGTTTTTTGTCTGAAGTTTCAGTCGATTCTGGGTAGCGGATGACATCTTAGTAGTATCAATGATGCTGCCAAGCTAAGTACTTTAAGCTGATATGGATGAGCACGTGTCCGCTTGATGATGGCGAGCGCAACATTCAAGTTGACTAGTGCGGCGCCTATTTATTGGCTCCTGCTGTGCACAACAGGTGTGTCGCGGTCTTTAGCTCGGCTCATTGGAGCGCTTTAAAACATCTTTCTCCGTTCATCCGACATCATTCGTCTCGACTAACCATGGACAACGCTGGCTGGCACGCTCATCGACGCGCAGACAAGGTACGCCGCGCAGCAGTTATCTTCTGATGCGACCTGGTGCTCACTCCCGTCGCACTCTTTACAGGAGGCGCGTCACGCGGCCGAAAGAGCCGACTTCGGCGGCAGGTACGACCCGGTCGAAGAGGTTGTCCAGCCCATTCCAGACAGGGCTAACTACGCCGCGGACTACTATGCCCCGCAATACGCAAGGCGCGATGCGTCTCAAGCCTCGGCAGCCACAGATCACTCTGGGTTGAATCTCGCAGAACTAAGCACGCTCTCTGCCGTTCAGCGCTCCAAAGCACAATGTATTCGCCAAATGCATCCCCGTCTCCAGTTTATGGCTGGCCCCCTGTTGCGCTATGACACGGTAGACGCGAATTATGTCTGGCACGGTGCCGCTATGATCGTCAGTACGTGCGTTTCACACAGATCGGCGCTCAGCGCTCAGCCTCGAGCGAGGATCCTGACCATATTATTAGCCTCGGACGCGGGGTCGGATTACGAGCCACATCCTACGCTCACCTACCAAGCTACCCCTGTCGTGCCTTCGCCAAACCCAAACACGCACTTTGCTCACGTCCAGGCCGTCAGCTATGCCCCTCACCCCGCCGATCCCCACGCTACCTCCCAGCCAGTCTCCTACGGACGAGCCAGTATTGATGAGTTCAATGGGAATGGAGTCCAGTCTAATGGGCATGGTCAGTATCCCAGCCCCAGTAGTATTCCACCCCAAAGTGCGGTTGGCCAGGAGATTTATGTTTACACTGGAGACGGCGGGTGCGCGAATCTCATGCAACCAATCCAACGTGGAAACAGACTTACGCCGTTTTCAGCACGTACACGTTCTGGCGGTTCATGATCCAAGTTCAGCTGGGGCCCAACGAGATGCAAGTAAGGTATTCGGTGAATAATGGCATTGAGCTCTCGTTTTTTGTCCCTGCTTGGGATCAGAGCATGCGATGGGCAGCTCATTCTGTAAGCGTGAAACCTCAATCCTAGGCAGCTCGGCATTTCTGAGTCGAGTCACAGTGCAATGGCTTCAGTGCAGGTGTGAACACTGACGAATTCCGAGGACCTGGGTTTAAAAGTGGATACGACCCGATGTGGGTTGACCTACTGCAGAAGCATGTCGAGGAGCCGTTCCATGCCATGGTAGGAGGCGGTGACCAGCTTTACTGTGACGCGTACGAGCATTGATTTACCGCGCGGCTCATTTGTCTGACATTTGGTAAGGCTCATGCGAGAGCCCGAGCTGCAGCACTGGGTCAAGATCAGCAAGTTGGACGAGAAGATGTCTTACCGCCTTACCGGCGAGGTAGCAGCGTGCATAGATCGGTTCTACTTCAACCACTATTGCACAAGTTTCCGTCGAGGAGCATTCGCGCGAGCAAACAGCTCAATGTGAGTGCTGCGTTTTATCATGTTGAGAAGTTGAGAAGTAACCTGTACGCGTTGTATGCGTGTAGACCGATGTTGAATATGTGCGGTAAGCATTTCCTGTTTATCCTCGCGACAATTTAACTGATCAAAGCTTCCTACCTCCACAGATGACCACGGTATGTATGCTGCAGATACACCTTCACTTCTGGCTGACAATCTGGTGGTCCCCCTACAGACATCGTGAGTGTGTGTCAGTTTCACTAAGATGTGGCTATCTCACTTTCACTAGATTGATGGCTTCGGCAGCTATCCTGACAATCTCCAGCGGTCCCCTATGTTCACTGCGTGCGTCTTTACCTGGCTTATTTCGTCAGATCTCAGCTCAACCAACACAAAGTATCGGCTCCCGCGGATACTTCTTTTTCCTCCTATTCCAATGCTTCATCAACCGTAAATCCTGCTTTCGTTAATGACATAATAGCATTCAAACCATTGACCACCAGCGCAAATCGACGGCATCGAAGACCAGAAGCATCCGTTCAAGTCGATGGTCATCGGATCCATGGGGCCCTACGTGGGTCAGCCATCTCATTCGATTCTGACGTATCTCGGTCCGCGAGTACGCATACTTCTGCTTGACTGTCGGTCAGTATGCATTTCTCGCTGTAACAGCGACTCTCGCTGAGCCGGTGTCGTATAGTGCGGAGAGACGTCGAGAACAAGTGTGCAGTCAAGCGCAGTATCGCAGGGTGTTTGAGGCTCTCTCTAGGCTGCCAGCTGGGGTAGAGCACCTTGTGGTTCAAATTGGTTAGTACTCGTGTAGGGAGGGTTTTCTTGAGGACGCGATTAACGGGTTTTGCAGGTATTCCCATCGCGTACCCCCGTATGGTCTTCTTGGAGAACTTTTTAGAGTCGAAACTTAACCCGCTCACGGCACTGGGGCGCTCTGGCGTTATGGGTCTCGGTGGTTTCGTGAACAAGTTCAATGGGCAGGCTGAATTGCTGGATGACCTGGTGAGCATAACGTATGTCCTTTCCTGTTGCGTTGACGCTGACCATTCCCAGAGCGACCACTGGACTGCCAAATCTCACAAGGTGAATTCCATCATGTTCGCTAGCTGGGAAGAGGTTATTAACTGAACAAACAGTCAGAGCGCAACTGGTTCGTTCACCAGCTGCAGCGCTATGCCCACACAAGGCGGACCCGTGTAACGTTCCTCTCCGGAGACGTGCACTGTGCAGCTGTGGGGGTATTCAGAACGCTCGTGCCGAAGGCAGGGAAAAACAAGAGTGAAGGCTTGCCGCCTGCGATGGATCACAGATACATGCTCAACATTGTCACTAGTGAGTAAACATGGGTATTTATCAATGACACTCTATCTCACATGCCTGCCTGTGCAGGCGCTATCGTTAACACGCCGTGAGTAGTATTTCTATATTTCATACTCGAGTCTCATTGTGCATCAGACCGCCTGATGGCGTGCTGACGATGGTCTCGTCACTTGCATCGAAAACACACAGAACGATGCACGAGGTGGAGACGGACGAGGGCATGGTGAGACAGCCTTTGCCTTGATCTATAGTGCACCGTTCATATCCTTCTAGGTTCCTCTTTTTGAGAACGACACAGACGGGAGCCCGCGGAAGCACAAGTACGTGATGGGTCGCCGGAACTGGTGCTCCACGCACTGGGACAACCAGACGGGCGAACTTGTCTTTGACATTCGCGTGGAGAAAGAAAAGGGCCTCGGTATCAGCGTCGGGTGAGTGTGGTCATCATTGGGTGCATTGCAAATCCTGAAGTCTTTCTCTCGTAGTTATGCTGTCAAAGCGGCGCCTCCTCAGTGGAACCCTGCGCCGGTTCAGTAGCAGAGTACAAAGAAAAGGCGTTCATGTCACCACTTCATGCTTTCTCAGTTCCAATCTCGCTCGTTTTTGCTCTATCTACGCTGATACCCATCATTCATTCGCTAACCCAGAATACCCTCTCAACTATAATCTAGAAAATGTAACTACTCTTGAGTACAGGTAATCCTATCCTATCTACAACATCATAGCAGCTCTTCGAGATCCATATCTATGTCAGGCATACGTGTCCGTGGCGAATGATGCGATTTCGGTCTGCCCAAACCAGGGTCGTCGATGTGGGTTTCAAAATCGGTGTCTCCGTCTCCCTCTGTGTAAGGTCCTACCTCGCCAGCCTCAGAACTGTACCCGCCGACGGCATCTTGGAACATGGCATTGACGTCAGAGTCCACCGTCGGAGCGGGCGAGTGAGTCGCACTCGGCAGATCATGCGTGAGCGACACAGAAGACGATGGCCCGAACCGATCGTCGGCAGCCACTAGCGATGCTGCTCGGCTGGCCGAGGCTCTTTGCTCCTCCTGCTCGGCGAGCTTGGCACGCTTGCGCGCCTCGGCCTGCATCTTGCGCTTTTCGCGCTGAGCCTGTTTCTGTGCTTCTGCCTTTGCGCGCTGCTCTTCTTCGGCCGCGCTTGCCTTGGCCACAGCAGCTGCCTCTGCTTCCTCCTTGTCGTCGAGCACCCATTGCTCCTTCATGAAATCGGGATAACGCTCGCATATCGGCCGCCAGGTGCGCTGCGCCGCCGGCTTCTTGTCCTCTTCGTCGTCCTCCCCGGCCAAAATCGCCTCCACGTCGTCGGGCGGTGGAAATTGGAAGTCGGGCCCAGGGTTGATACGCACGCGCGCGTGGTTGAACAGCGAGATGAACGGGTAGTAGCCCAGTGTTCCGTCGTCGTGCGGGTTCTCCTTGTGCTCGCGCGGTGCGCCCTCGCGCGGGCGCTTGCGCGAGTTCTCCTTGCTCTTCTTGCGGTTCGACGGGAGCGGGATGTAGTCGTACACGTCCTGGAACGCGACGCCCTGACACTGGCCATTGACGAAGAAGGCGATGCGCGAGCCGGGCAGGGTGGGCAGGGCGCGGAGCTGGGGTGCGCTGTCGCCCGCACCAGGGGCGCGACCGCGGTCGGGCAGGTTCTTCGTCGCGGCGGATTTTTTGTTTGTGGGTGCGGAGGGGAGGGATGCGGTGCTCGAGGATTTGTTCGTAAAGTCCAGGAGGGAGGTCATTTCCTTGGTTTGCGCGTACTCGAGGCTCTCGAAGTACTCTTGCCCTTTGAATTCGATGGCAATACGTTCGCGCTTGAGGTGGGCCGGGTCATGAGGGTCCTTTGGGTCGGGCTCACGGCGTGGCGGGAGGGATATGTACATGCCGATCACATCGCCAGTGCCGAAGCCGCGACCGTAGGGTCTTGGGCGACTGAGGGTGACCTTGTCTCCAGACTTGTCGCGGAGACCGTACGAGTACCCATCGAGACCTACGGGGCCATTCAGAGGTGCCTCACGGCGCGCCCAGCCGAGTCGGACGTGACCTCCTTCGCGCGCCTTGCCTGTTGGATCGGCCATCTCACCGCCGCCACGTTCGACGACGACCTCCATGTACCAGGCGCCCTCGCGAACGGGGGCATTGCAGCGCGCGCTGCGATAACCCTTGTCGCCGAGAAGACCGAGACCATCGGGAGTGACGCGGACGAACGGGGATCGGTCTTCCCAGCTGACGCGGAAGGAGGTGGGTGTGCTCTCAATCGTGCGGCATGGGAGGGTAGATCCTGGGGGAGCGACACCTGCGGGGACGTAGCGGTAGCCGATGCGGTTTATGGCGAGCTGTTCTGTCTGGTAATAGGTAGGCTGGCCTGAGGAAGAGGAGGGGTCTGGAGGGGGAAAGGTGGGGAAACGGGAGATGGTAAGGCGAGGGCGGGAGAAGAGGTCGAATTTGCCGGGGAGGACGACATTGGCGGCTGGGGCGTTGGGGTCCTGTGGGCCAGGGGAGGCCTCGGGGGCAGGGGAAGCAGTTGCAGCGGTGGCGAGGGGATGCTGCTTGCGCTTCTTTGACGAGGAAGCGCCCGTTGCAGCAGCGGGGGTGGAGCCTCGTGAATTAGAGGGCGACGGGTACGATTGGGCGAGCATAGTAGAGAGACGACCCCCGCCTTCACAAAGTATAACTGCAGCGCGCTTCGCTTCGGGCGCTGTAACGCGTTTGAGGCCACGTGAGAGCATTTCCTATTCCGTTCGGCGCGTCGATTAGATCTCAAAGTCATTAGACGCCCGCCGGCGTGCGGCACGGACGCGGTCATTGTCTCTTACTTACAACCTCAAGCCTTCATCATGACTGCACTACGGTACGCATCTCTTTAAATCTATCGCATAACTTGTTTTCTTGACGCGCTCGATAGACGAATCCAGAAGGTCAGCTGCAGTCTCACGGGCTCCCTTCCATGATGTAACTTGTTCCACAGGAACTCAAGGACATCAACAGCAACCCCATTGACGTAGGTCTCTGAATACTTCAACTCATATTCTTCTCACATATCCAAAGGGTGTCAAAGTCGAGACCGAGGACGACAACATCTTTGTGTGGAACTGCATCGTCACAGGCGCGGTAAGTACATTCAGACATATCATGAAATCAAGCCCCCCGTTTACTCCCTACAGTCTGATAGCCCGTACAAAGGGGGAACATTCAAGTTCAAGCTAGAACTTCCACCAAACTTCCCATTCAAAGCTCCTACAGTAAGTTACGACCCTCATCAGGTCCACCACCTATCCAGTAACACCTTGCCTCAGGTCACTTTCCAGACAAAGATATACCACCCTGGTATCAATGAAGAGGGGCAGATCTGTGTACCAGTTTTACGTGACGAGGTACGGCCATGGCTAAGTGCATTTACGCTGTGCGTGCCTCTGAAATCAGTTCTTCTAGTGGAAGCCATCCGTCACGCTCTCGACAGGTCTGTCTCTTGATCACTGGGCTAAATAACGCGAGTCTAATCGTGCTTTCAGTCTTGGCAGTCATCCAAGAGAAGGTGAACAACCCAAGTCCAGATGATCCGTTTGAGCCACAGATTGCAGCCGTGAGTCTACCGATAATTCTCTCCAAATCATGTCTCAACGAAATCAGCTTCTGAAGGAGGATAAACCAAAGTTCTTGGCAACAGCCAGAGACTACACCAAGAAGTGAGTTGACATGGTCAACTAACGTCGCTGTACTAATTACCAAGCATACTGTAGGTATGCAACTTGAACAAGGATCATGCATCGTCGAATATCTCTACTTCCAGATTCACTGTAATTACATCATTTCGAGGCATACACTAAGTTGACATGAGCACCACTGCGACGCCGAGGCCTGTAACATTGGTGACTTAGTTATCACCGTTGATTGTGGCGAGGTCGGCGATGGCAGGCGAAAGACGAGCGATTAATAACGTGTAGCTTGCGGAAGAGCGTGAGAGTGATTCCGGCGGCTTGACGGACGTGCTGACGCTCAGTAACTGATAGCAAAGTGGCGAGAGGGGTATGTTTTGCCGGATTGGGAACGGAGGCAAATGAAGACGGGGCGGTGAGTTTTGTGCGCCTGTCGCTGCTCCGTTTCGTGCTCGCTTGCAAGGTTACAATTACCGTGCCCTGACTGTCGCCATCATCTCTCCGTGTCGCGCGCCTCGCTCTCTGGCTCTACCATCGTCCGACTCAACGCCTACGACCGAGTTCTATGGAGGCGTCAAGTCCGACTTGCTAGTCCCAATTTGATTCCTTTCGTAAACTACACAACTCGTGTTTAACACGTTGTCTCTCCTTTTCTGAATCTAATCTCACACTCCTTCCTTGTTCTGCCATTCATCCCCTACACTCTGGTGGCTGGAACGTGGTCAAAACGAGGGCACCCAGTATGCATCGTTTCCGGTACGCTGTCTAGCCCCCCTCCCCGCAGATGTCAATGCTCACTCTCATCATCCTACTTTAATCATTCAAAACACCTGGCCTTGGGCGGCACTCCCATATACTTACCGCTTCCGACTCGAACTTCTTCCCTAATTGTTCTTCGCTTCCCATCATTATACATTATACCTACCTCCCCTTCATCCCCGCCCTCCTACAGCAAAAAGTCCGGTTTCTCCAGGCCTGGCCCTGCCTTCGATATCTTCCCTGCCTCATTTGAAGATCAAGGTCAAGACTTCCTCCCCGAGCTTCCGTCAGAAAGCGACTTTCGCACTTCCCTCATCTTACCCGAGTAAGTCTACGCCTCGTTTCTATTCCTACCACCATTCATGACAATGTTGTAGCCTGACACGTCGATTCTCGGTCTTGCGTGCAGCCAACGGCGACCCAATAGCTCTAGACCACCTCAGGGCGCGCTTTGCGGCTCAAAGGGAACAAGGGCTAGCTGACCAAATCACTGAGGAAGAAGAAGACATGTTGATCGACAAGCTCAGTCGGATTCGCTCGAAGAATGCACCTTCATCGACCTCGAGTGCGAACGAACGTAACGCGGACCAGAATCCAAGTTCTGACATCGAACCCGAGCGTAACTCCCATGCCTCCAATACCTCAAATAACACCACCACCTCCGCCTACCCTTCCTCCTTGTCTGACTCTTCTCGGAGTACGCGTTCTCCCAAGAGATATAGTAACAACCTATTCTCATCCGGCCGACTAAGAGATTATAACTACCTACGAGGTGTGACTTCACAACGAAGTAGGGGAAATAGCGCCTCCGGCAATTCGCTCACGCCGACGGATTCCAGTAATAGCCTGAGAGAGAAGTCGTCAAACTACTCCGACAGCACCCGTCCCATGACGCCAGAAAGCAGCGGCCTTGTTTCCTCGGTCCCGTCAAGCCCAAACTCGAACGCGAACGAGAAGACACCGGTTGCACGCTCGGTCTCCCTCCTTTCGTCCTCGGAGGACTCGTCTCTACAACCAGGGTTCTCAGATACCTCGGGTTCGCCACAGGCGTTTGGCCAACTAAACATAAGGCGAACGTCGATATATGCGATGGAGCGTGTTATTAGAGAGATTGAGGAGGAAGCCGAGGATGAGATATTAATGCCCCGGACGCCTCAAATAACACCTCGGCATGCCTTCTCGTCGAGTGAAACGCCTGGCGTGGCAGACACTGACAACCCAGTATGTGGTCACTTTTGTTCTTGTTGCTTAGGTGGACATAGCCGAACCGTGTCACAGCAGATGATTATGTCTCCATCAAGTGAAGTGGAAGCGGGGACTGCTATGACGTCTGACAAACATATGCCTGTCGAACTCGAACCTCATCGCCTTTCACCCGTTTCTCTGGGTAGGTCGGGGGCAGGTTCTCCGAGCCCTCGCCTCCCGGGATATATTCCGGGTATGCCGCGTCCGATGACCCCTCGCGACTCAACACTCGACCAAGACGATCTTTCACGTTCGCACTCCACCACTCCCCGCGCGACGTCACCCTCGATTCCCAGTGTGAATGGTCAACCGCCGCAGCTTGCCATGGCGAGCTTCTCTTCAACGTTGTTGCGGCGTGGGTCAGATGCTTCCCGCAGCACTCCCAGACCTACGTCACCCCCAACCCCGCTCACGGCCACGTACCTGGGGCGCAGCCTCAATGGACGGGTTACTCCAGAGAACGCAAGAACCAACGAGCGGTCAGGGGGAAACGAGACGGAGGACTCACCGGGTTTCAATTCTGGTACGGTGAGGCGCCGTCCTGTCTCACCACTCACTGGTTCTGCTTTCCAGTCTATGTCTGTATCCTCAAGGCCCAATTCAAGGCCTGCAACGCCTTCAAATATTACATGGAATGTACCCCGGTCGTCGCCAAGCCCGATGCACAGCCGCCAGGGTAGTGAGACTAGCCAGACTTCTCGGGCCAACGGGGTGAGGGAAGATCCAGCTCATGGACGCGGCAAATCCCCCAGTGGCTTGGGACGATCGGCCGCTGCTCTAGATTCTTCTGTAGGACATAGCTCTTCTGGCTCTATCTCTTGGAACAGTTCTCAAAGTTCTACTGCATCTGGCGTTCGTTCACCCTCTCGCATCTCGGGCGTCGACGTGAATGCGGCAAACTCGTCCCAACGCTCTGCCCGGTCGCCGACCCCCACTCAGTACCAGACCCCATCGTCTCCCTCGTTCCCTGTGTTTGAAAATAGCTCAAACCCAGGAAACGGCACTCCGTTATATTCTCAATCACATCACAAGAACTCCTCATCTCATTTCTCTAATGGTTTATCGGGCCCAGGCGCCTTCTCACCACTCACGAACTCGTCTCGCTCCTCACTTGAGTCTACCGGATCCAGCTACCACTCCTCAGACGGGAACAAAAAAGGGCTAAACCTTGAGCTGCTTCTGTACAACGGCACCGACCAGCCTGCGTGGCATGACCTTGATCGATCAAATTCGGCCATCTCGGATGGCAATCAGGATGGCAGTGTTGGCGACTTTGAGGAATTCATCAGGCGCTGTGCGGGTTTGACGAAGTCCGACTTCGCCGCGATCCAGGAGAAACTTGTCCATGCCGCTCTAACGAAGTCCAGCCAGCCGGAGACACGGGAGCGCAGCAATTCATTGAGGAGACGAAGGCCTTCAACATCCCAATCAAATTACTCTGTCAGTGGCGGCAGAGACAGGGTGCGTTTGTTGCGATGTTGATGATTTCGTTCGCTGACATCGATGCATTGGTCCCAGGTGGCGAGTCCAGCACCAAATCAGGCATCACCAGGTAGTCGATCTCCAGCCCCAGATCACAATGCCAAGGTCAATGCCCTGCTGAATTCAATGGTGGATAGCATCCATCCGTCTTTGAAGCCATCATGTGCTGAAGCCGACACTGACACGCCCGACGAAACTGGTTCCGCTCAGGTGTCGCCCACAACCAGGCGAAATCGGGACCTGGCACGCGCCCTTGGTTTCAGCAATGATGCGACAGAGGTTCAAGCGCCAGATGAGGAGAACGCTGAAGAGGTGTCGTCACCATCCTCACTTGAGCCGAGGTCGCCGATTGCTGGGACTGCGATAGGGGGGTCCTCTGATGTTGAGGATGTCGCAAGTCTGCGGCCGAGATTGGAGCGCGAGCCCACCGAGACCTTCACGTCGTTTCCCCAGCCTATGCATCGCTCTGCGTCGCTTACTAGCGGCAAGGTGCTCCAGCCGGGAGTTAGGGATTCAGAGCTGGTCAGGGAGGTGCAAAGGAAAGCTGACGCAGCGATGGTCGCACTCAACAAGAGTCCGTCTATCCGCCAGAAGTTTGACACCGTTAACGCCTCCAGTGTTTCGGTTTCCCGTAAACGGATCGACCCCAGCCAGATATCTGGACCCCGCTTTGTGTCTGCAACCGCGAGCGTGGATACCGTTCCCCTACCCCCATCTGGCACGAGCCCCGTGAACCCTACGAACCCACAGACGTCCTTAAGCATCACGCAGAGAATCAGGAGGCTGCGTGGAACACTGAGGGCAAAGCCTTCCCCGAATGGCGAGGAAATAACGCCGTTCCCTGTGGACTTGCATCCCAGTGTGTCGCCAGTTACTCCAACTCCGACTGCATCTGCGAATGTCTATCGCAGACCCACATTGCCGCTTTCACGGCCACCACCTGCCAATGGTGCCTCTGATCTAGGTCGGTCGAACACGTACGCTTCTTCTCCACCTGCCTCCGCCTCCCCCGGGATCAAGGGCTTTATGACGCGTTTCCGGAAGACTCGTGGAGGAGAATCAAGTGATTTTGGGTCGCCAAAGATGACCCCGACCCATTCGCCTCTTCCGAGTACCGACTCAACGCACAATCTGATGAGAAACAGCCCCGTGCCTTCTCAGTTCGCGTCTCCCACCCCACAGCCATTTGAAGAACATTCTGAAGGTTCTCCATCCCGAAGTGACGACGAGGCGGTGAAGCAGCTGTTCGAAGCTGGCTTGCATCTCGGTCTCAAACCGGCAGACATAAATAACTTACTTGCACGCTCAGCCTCTGTGGCTTCCAAACCTGCTGGAAGTTCTCTGTCCCGAAGTCAGTCGACCGTAAGGTCACCCACGCCCGGATTCCTTGATTCCAACGCCCCTGTTGAAGGAAGCGTCTCCAGGGAGCGTCAAAGCATGGATCAAGGTTCCTCGCGTGGCACTCCCAGTTCCAGTCGGCGAGTGGTCATTCGCACCGGGGGCGAAGGCAGCGGAGCCCAGTCTGATGGTGCAGCCGTAGTGAGACGGACGCTCATATTCCCATCCGAGTTTCGGGCATCCAGGGGCGACTTGGCACAGGTCAGCAGAAGGCCTTCTCAGTCTGGAAAGCGTCACCGTAAGACGGGTAGTGTGATCTCTGCTCAGTCTGCGCGGTCGGTTCATGATCGGGCGCCTACCCCACCCCCACCAAAGGCCGCCACCGGCCGGCGCTTCTCGACTGACAAATCACCTCCCTTGCCTGCCATGCCTGGGTCTATTTCATCTCAGGTAGAAACCATGCTGCATGCACCCCCGGCTCAGCAGGTCCGGACCGACATGGTGCGGTCAGCATATGATTCCCTGTGGGTGATGATTTACCCTCTTGTTTCTCGTCACTTATGAATTGTGCTCCCAGGTATGATATGTATGGGAGTGATAGCAAGCATACCAGTGTTGCGTATGACCCCAATTCCGACGCACCGGAAGGGTTTGGTCAGCAAGAGGGCCCGGCGCTTGAAGTCATCGAGAAAGCTAACGGTGAAACTATATGGTAAGGACGATCCTGGCCGGCGACTATTGCAGACTAACGTTAACGCCTACGGCGTCACAGGTCTATTGTTAATGGGTTACGTGATGAAGATACCGAGTCGGTGTATGCAAGCAGAGCAAGCTTCGCCTCCGAGTACTCTACGCGAGACAACACAGAAGGCGTCCAAGTTTTTGTCAAGGGACACGGCAAATCCGCATCAAAAGGCAGCAATTCTTCTTTCCTTTCTCGCAAACGGCTCTCTCAAGGGAAAGACCGCCCAGATACCAAGGTAAGTTCCCCGCGTTTTGTGCATGGGTGCAGCCTCACGCTAAGGGCACATCAGGTTTATTTTAGTTCGTCAGCTCAGATTGGCCGCCTCATCGAGAACCTTTCTCAGGGCATGGACGCCGGCTCTTTCAACTTTGTTCCTAACTTACCTGCCGATCGCGCCACACCTTCCTCATTGCATTCAGATCCCGAGATGCAGTGGACCGTTGAGGAGAAACTTGAACATATGCTCGGAGCGATAAGAAACTCCTAAAATCTGCGTTAACAATATGTTGTTTTCCTTTCCCCTCCTCTTTCACGGAAGTTATGTCTTTGTTTTCGTTGTCAATGCTGTGATATCATAGATAATTTACTCCTCGCTTGATACCATTATTGTACTAATACACAAGGGAATGCCATAGTTAAGCGGACGGTATGCAGTTGAATGATACACAAAAAAGAAGAAATCGGAAACGGCTTAATCAGCCAGAAGCGAGACCGTAAGTGCCGTCGAGCCATCGATTGAGGTTGAGAGCCATGAGAGACTCCAGGAGAAGCATCGGGTCGGTAAAAATGTATTGGAACGTTCCCCAGGATGGACCGACGGGTGTTTCCTGGTCGAACCGTCGAAAAATGCCAATTTGATGTCCCGGAGCTGCTATGAGCTATAGAATACCAATATCAGTTTTTGTCCAATGGATTGCAAGGGCGCAGGTACTTCATATGAATTTGGATCTTCTTGCATTCGGCGCCACGAGTAAATGCGTCCGTCGAAGGAGGTGAACATTCGCGCGCTAGAAGAAAAGGTCACGGTCAGCACAGCAAAACGGCGATCAAGACGGCAGCCACTTGTTTACTTTGGCTGGCCTGTGGGCATGACCAGCTGGGTCATAGGGATCGACCGGTCGTATATGGTGGCGAGGCCGAACTCTCTGCCACCCATCGACCATTCGAAGGTGGCGACCGGCTGCCGGTCGCTCTGGACCTGTGGAAAGATGGGACATTGGGAAGCGGTCAGAAAGCCTGTGGTTAGGACGGCGGGTGGGCGAGGTTGGCACTGACTGTCGTCTTCATGTTGGCGGCGTAGTCGGTGACCTCTGTGTCGAATTCGTAGAAGACGTGGCGGACGTCCTCGCCGATGACAATACAGCCATCGCGGGGGTCGTTTCTGCCTGTGAAAAAGATCTCGTACGGCTCGATGGACATGGCCGGAGAAGGGAGGCGTGTTGTGTGGGCCTGCTAGAGGTTTTTCATGGCTTCATATATGCAGAGGGGATGGAGAGCCAGGTTGACAGGACAAGTTGGATGCCGGGCGCTTTCGTGATAGATTGGGTATGGCGCACAAGAAGCAAACCTTATCGCTGATGGCGGAGAGACCGAGATAGAGGCGAACGATGGATGTGATGTGTGCAGAAAATGTCAAAAAGGTTCCGTAGAGCCGTCGTAAGGACAGGGGCAGCACTAGCGGAGAGCGGCAGGACAGACGTGACCTTGCGCTCGTTCAATCGCGCGGACTATGACAACACCCGTACCTCGCCTCGATCACCCTGTCAAATTCAAAACCTTGGGCAGCTAAAAGTCTAATAATGGAAAGTTCAGAACCTTACATGTCGTCTTCCCAGCATGTCTCATCTGAATATCCGACCAAACCTGCAGAAGACTGGAAGACTGCACAACAACCGCTCACCCGAGCCGTTCGCTCGGTCGACGCTCCGGGGGCGGAATCCGTGCAGTCCATTCGTCATCGATTCATCTTGGGTTCATCTCCCCAATCTGATCTTACCTAAACGATACTATATTTGTAGACGTATATCATCGCACAACAACACACACTACGCATTATACACCCACATTAGCATAACACTATTCGCCACCTGGGCTGCCACTCCCAACCCCCCATCCTCCCGATTCGGCCAACAGAGCACTAGTGACAAATCCCTCACGAGTTCACCTTCCACAGTGGCCGCTTGCGCAGTTTGCGCGTGACGTGCACTGCACTACCTCCCTGTGCCCCTCCAAACGCCAGTACCACTGTCTCCTCGGCCCCGTGCCCTTTTCTGAGTTCAATCGCATCCTTCGCAAACTTGAACCGGGCTTGATCAGTCCCTGTCATTCGGTAATCAGTCAGCGAAACACATGCAACAGTTCATATCACCCTACACACCAATCTGAAACGTTGGCGACTCCACTGCTGCCTTGAACAGATCGAAAGGCACCATGGAGAAGACTCGTAGCAATGTGTCGCGTCCATTTGCCTCTTGTGGTGATTCAGCTTCAGCCACTGGCGCGGTTGCGTTCACGTGTAACGCCACTGGCAGTATAACCACCAAATAGTTGAATACGTCATCGCGTAATCTCTGAGCATACTGCCCGAATATAGAGGTCGACGACATCTCGGATTTGGGCGACCCATTTGACGAAGACGGAGTGTGCTCGGTAAACTCGAGCCATTGTGCGATATTCTCCACGCTGATCGACCGCCGACACGTTTCGAACGCATACGCGCACAAATCATCCATGCCACCCAGCAAACAGCCAGCGGCAAGCACACCCCGCGCATTTTCCGGACGGATCAGACTCAAGGAGATAGGCGAATACAGATACCCAAGGGCTGCGTTGCTTGGTGTCAATACTGCGAGAAGCAAGTCCCTCGGGAAAAAAGGTCAAATACCTATCGCAAAGCCCTAAAAACACCATGGGCGTCAGTCTCGGTAACACAACAAAGGTCCGCCACAGCGGCGTCCGCACAATTGGTCTACGGCACCGGAGCCCGGGCGCCATAGCAAATCCACGGGGAGATCTGCGCATAGCCAAACCATGGTCCGCAAAAGGACGTCTCGCACCCAGGCACACAGTCATGGCCGCTAGGTCCGGAGATGAATGTGACTTACCTCCTGAGTGACCTCGGGTTCATGATCTAGTTGGACGTATATCGCGCGTTGTCCACCTGACTGTGGGGACGTTGACATCAAGTGCGCGAGATACGGAGAGCGTGAAAGCATGATAGCGTGTAAACGATAAGCGCTTTGATGTACATGCTAGTTCAATGAGTGAACAAGTTTGCAAATGACCAGTGAAGTAATTAATGCGAAGCACTCACGAGTATAGTGTCTGAGTAGTTCTGGCAACAACCGGGTCAGATGTGCCTTTCAAGGCGCAAGGATAAAACTCACGCCAGTCTGAAAACCCGCGTGATAGAGGTGGTGTACTATTTGCTCGTTGTGAACATGATAGGGAACTCTGGAGTCAAGGGAGGAGACACACAGGAAAATGGTAATTGCGACTCAGACCGACGTGTTACCGGTAAACATGACAAAAGCTAGCGTACTGTGTGTATCCGTTATGCGCGGAGAAGAGGGCTGATTCATGGCTCGACGAATAGTCGTGGTCGGGGTGAGGTGAGGAAAGGGCTGAGCTACCATTGACCGAGGGCAGTCGACCGTTGAGCGAAAGAGAGGACGAGGGAGCAGAGTTCATGATAGAAGTGGCACTGGAAAGGAGTGGAGAGGATGCAAGCGATTTCGAGCGTGAATGGCCTGTCCTTGAGGTCAGTTTTGAGTGAGATGGCCAAGGCCACTGAGTCTCGTCAGTAGTAACGTACAGGTCAGTCCACCCTCGCGTCACTCGTCGCGCTCACATTTCCTCGGGCCTGCACGCACCTTGTCACACTCTGTCACAATCTCTCACAGCCACAAACCACTCTTCCTTGTCACAGTCACAATCTAGTGGCAATTGTGGTATGAGTTCATATGCGAAGGAAAACCGTGCCGAGTAAACGTAACTTGAGCAAGGTATGGACAAGTTGACTGTGGACTAATCAAATGTAATTAACGGTGTTTCAAGGCACCATCGTACGAATTCGTCTAAGTTCATGACCGTCCCGTACACCCCCAGCGATGGTGCCATCGAGACAAAGTGGCTCATCAAATTATTCACAACCCCACCTTCCACAGCCTTCGGTCCACGCAAAGCTGGGTAGGCAGGAGGGCAGTGGTGATAACAAGGTGGGACTTCCGAGGAGTTCGTCTTTAGCTATAAAACATCCTCAGATCTCAGCTTCGCCGTTCACACGACACGCAGGATCGGGCAGCTCATTCGCTCACCATGTGCGATCTGTCCGAGGCAAAGTGGTCCAAGAAACCCTTTGCAGGAATGACCCTGAACAGGCTATAAAGCAGAGATAGATATCCGTTGAGCGGTCAGATCATCAACAAGAAGAGACAGATCGCTTTCGCGATCTTGTTTTTACAAACCTGTGATATCGCGGCAGAATTGAATCCTCGTCCAGAAACGTCTTGTCAGTGTATTCTAGCAGGCGGCCGCCAGTCTCGCCTTATTCGAGTAGACCATTGGGATATTCTCGCACCTTTCCAAGAACACGGGACATTCAGTAACGTGTCCAAATCATAAACCCAAGTTTGACCATCAAGGTTGGCAGAGCTAGAGATTTTGGTCCGCCGACTTTTCAGGACAAGGACGACGTGGTAGTCCCAGACTATGGGAAGCTCTGGCGATGGGGATACGCGTTGATTCCAGACTGCCACCTGACAGAGAAAATATGTTCGCCATTGAAAGTAGAGCGCTTGTGGCGCGATCACAAGTGTTCAGCACAATACTGACCGTCTGTGTGTGATTGGAAATAAATACGACATAAACATCCCAGGTGAGTGGGACAAGATCCTGCCGAAGAAAATGTTCCGCCAAAAGAAATATGTTCTCTTCGCAGTAGTATGGAGTATATAGCACGTTCGGGAGCAGAGGTGGTTGGATGTCGCGGTCCATGAACAACGTTAGTCGATCGTAGTGAAATACAAGCTCCGATTCCCAAGCGGTACGTAGAGCAATTACATCATAGGTCAACTATATGGATAAGACAAGGGCCAGCCCCCAACCAGTCATTTACTTCTTCCTTTCCTCCACTTTCCTCCACTTTCCTCCCTTCACCTATCGTTCTCCACTGGAAACGCCTCATCAACTCGTCTTGACATCACCCATGACTATCCTTCCATATTCAAGCCTCCCTAGTCTGGCATCGACACTCATCACGTCTTCCTATTGGCTTGGACAGTCCTGACTATACTGTCCCAGTTCTGGATTCGATCCTTTCTCAACACATCTTCCAACTCTGGTGTCACTGTTTCTGGGCGGAACGGCACCCATACCGGTAGGGCGGTCTGATTTTGCGACACCTTGGTAGCTCGCTTCGGCGCAGGCGCTTTCAGAGACGTGGTATTTTTAAACTGGGGATTATGACCATCTGGTGCTGTGCCGCTACTGTGAGTGCTGCCTGCGTGTGTCTGCCTGACCATATGTGGGTACTGTGATGGCTGAGGAGCAGGGGGGAGGACGCCAGAGGTGTTCGTGAAGGGGTGGACCCCGAATGGATCGAATGTTGCCAGTGGTACAGTGCTCATCTGGGAAATAGGTCTTGGGGAAGGATGGTCTACTTGTTGTTCGTTTCCCTTGACGCTCAGTGCAGCCCTAGCTTTATACTCCTGGAGAACATCCCCGAAATTGGCCCGGCATACTCGGTACGGCGGGTCGTCCCGCTGCAAAACTTTACCCGTCTCCTCGCTCTGACCACGCCGTTCGCCAATCAGGTCTCGTTCTCGGCGCATCGCACGACGGAAAGTCGTGTCTCCGATCTTGTGAGGGGTCTTTGCGAGCCTCTTACCCTCTGATGTATGCTTCTGTCACGACGGTGCGACGGTCATTAAGACCACCTGACATGTTCTCGGCGCGTTTTGATCCTTTTGTTCCATCGTTATTACCACGTATGCCAGCTTCCAATCAACACCGTTAGCTTGTCCGCTCGATTCAAGGTGCTTATGCCGTAACGGAAGGACCCACTTTGCCAGCATTTCCTATCTGGCTCCGGCGGTGTACGAACCTTCAGTCAGCCTTTGGTGACTTGTTGCCACTAACGGCTCATACAAGACGAGCAGGTTGAGAATGGGGTATAGCCCTCTCCGTTCGGTTATCTGATACGTATGGTATTGTGGACGGACTGAAAGTCATCGCAATCGATGCTCCGTTGGACAATGCCCGATATTCTACTCAGGATCATTTACCTGAATGGGCGGGGTTACCGAGATGAAAGGTACTGAATATGTCAAAGCACATCTCCGCAAGATCCGTGTCAAGCATCCCGGCGCCAATTAACGGGGTACACAAATACATCTTGAGCCCATGGCAAGCGGAGGGTCTTAAGGGTGTTCTCAAGATCGTCTCGCCTTGATAGGGACCTTCACGTGAATGTAGAGGTATACACACGCCGTAATCATACCACTTTGCCCCCGAAAATCGTGCTCGGCGTTGGTTATCATAACATTGTGCAATCGGTCAGCAGCGGATGATTGGAGCACCAGTCGCTAAACGTTAATCTCCAGTGTGGGGAAGCTACATTCGGGTCAAAATACGGGGTGCAGTGAGAAACGCGAATGTAGTTTATTAATAAAGCTCTAGTGGGAGTGGTCTGAGGTGGACATCAATCACGGAACGTCTACAAAAGGCATGCGGCACTGCCGAGCTGTCGGCGAACATCGTGGAAATCGACATCGTGAGCTGCAAGCAAAGCATGAATGAGAGTCTTGGAAGGCAGACAAAAAGGCGAGTTAAGGAAATGGTAAGATACTCACAATCTTCGACTTCGCCCCATCGTTGAATTTGGCTGGCAACCTCGACTTGTGAGGCAAGAGCAGCTTGTTCAGCTGTTAGGTGCCCCTTGATAAGTGCAAGGGATATGATGAACGACTTAGTCGTATACGTCGCACGCTCCATGACTAAGGGGCCGAGGATATGGTATCAGTGTCCGGAGCCGTTTAGAGAATCTCGGGTGCGGAACGTACCAGCGAGTTCCCAAGGGTCCATCTTGGCAAGGATTTCTCCAAGTTTACGCGCGGTTTCTTCCGATTGTGAACTGAACAGAATGGACGAAGATACTTGAAGGTCTATGTCGAACGTTTTGCGTGCCCAGTCCAGCAATGGGTCCCAGTACTTGGTCTGCAGCTCGACGAGCTGTGGCGGGTCATCATTTTGGAAACTGCAAATCACAGGCTCAGCCACGGGTTTGGCTCAGCACCGAAGGGAAGCATACCAGATGGTATCCGTGTGGAGGTAGTCCAAAAGAGAGGCGCGGAGTTCAGCGCAAGTGTTTTTGTCCGACATGAAGTCGATAGCCCTGGAGGCAATGGACGTCTGTACAATGGTTTAGGTGAGTTGGCCAAACAATGATAAGCAGGATTTGGCATACCATGGGCAATGCATGGGGTTTCAGCACCGTCTCCTGATTCTCCCACTCGAATGCAATGAGCGAGGCGGCGAGTTGTTTGCTCGTAGGAAGAAGCAAAGTGTTCCCAGCCGGGGTCTTGATAGGGCGACTGTCCAATGTCACGGTGAAGCCATCCTGTTGCCTCTTGACGCCAACAGTTTTCCAGAAGCGTTTCAGTGTTGTCTCAGCACCTACCACGGGGTGTTAGTGCCTTAGAGCTTGAACGTGAAGGATACGGCGCACGATTTGTTTCTGTAACCGGAGGGCCATCATGTGTGGGAGGAGCGGTGGTGAAGCGTCTGGCCAGATGAACGCGAAGTGACTCTGTCCCGGCGAGGCGAGCAGGCAAAGCCCTGGAAAGCGTGTTTGCGTATTGTAACCGTGCAGTGAGCAGCATTTCTTTGCTAGCTTTGTCAAGAGACTGGTATTCCGTTCCGGCTTCCGACGCGGTTATTTGCTTCCTGGTCACGTGGGCGCATACCCCATGCCGTCACGCGTCGGCGGTGACTTGCATAATTACGGTCGCGGTGGTTCTGAATTTTCTGAAAACTCCACTGCTTCGTTTTCTTGGTTTCCATGTCCAGTTCTCCATCCCAGTCTCACCCGCAGGCAAAATCCAAGTCACAGTCACACAATGGCGCGCAGCCGAGGATTTCGGCCTTCTTCAGACCAAGCCAGGCATCGAACAAGAAGCATGACCTGACGCGTCTTCCCGCCACCGCTCACGCGCCCATCGATTTGACTGCAGACGACGACGACGCACTGGAAGCCGAGCCGGCACCGAAGAAGAGAAGGGTGGAACGGGCACAGTCTCCAAAGTCACCAGAGCTCACTCATGTCCCACCACCTAGTCACTGGCGCTATGATCCTTCCAGTCCTTCGCGCGAGAAAGACGATTCTAGAACGAGCACTGCCGATCAGGACTCTCGCATGAAGCGGCACGAGAAGTTCAAGCGTGTCCTCCTTGGTGACGACCGTCTGAGATGGAAACAATGCGATAGTGTGGAAGCCAGCCCGGCGCAGACGGAACCTCCAGCAGACCCGGGCCAGTCCAGTGAACCAGATAACGAGGCTCAGGATTCTGACGAATCTGACGAGGCTTTCAAAGAACTCACCGAGCGCTTCTCTCACAAGCAGTCCAAAGGCAGTACCCGGAAGCCCACGAATGGTTCTGGAAGGTCAAAAGGTAAACAGAAATCGGTGGAGCTTGGCCCCTGCGGACAGCCATATACACCGTCTGAGAAGCAGGTGTGCAATTGTCTTTCTGGCGTGTAAGGCGGGAAGGTCGTAAACTTTCTTTAGGTTCTGAAACTTATCAAGGAGAACCCAGATACAGTTCTCATGATTGAGATTGGCTATAAGTTCTACTTTCACGAGAATAGTGCAAAGGTAACCCATCCAGTGCGCGAACTTAAAGGTCATCTCAATTCCCGTCCTCAAATTTCTAGATTGCTAGCAAGGAATTGGGCATTGTAGCTTATCCACGCCGAAATCTTCTCACTGCATCGATTCCAGTCCATCGGCGAGACGTGCACTTAAAGAAGTGAACTTCCGTCTTCAATCTTCCGCTGACAGTGCTCTCATACCCGCAATTAGGCTCCTTTCTCAGGGCCATAAAGTTGGCATTGTGGAGCAAGTTGAGACGGCGGCGCTCAAGAAAGTCAGCGACACGAGGAACGAACTTTTTGATCGGAAACTCACACATTTGTACACTGCTACAACGTAAGTCTGGCTCGTAAGCAAGTCGCCACGATAATCTCAAAGTCCCAGGTTTGTGGATGAACTAGAATCTGTCGATGATGCTAGCAAACATTACGCCCCCTCCCTCCTTTGTCTCGCGGAGAAATCCAGACAGCCAGGTGTCGATGACACTGTCACCATTAGCCTCATCACCATATGTCCGTCCACCGGGGACGTCGTCTGGGACGAATTTGATGGTGGGTTCGCATTGTGCTTTCTGAGTTGTGTCTCACTGGTCCTCCAGACTCTCTCATGCGTATCGAGCTTGAAGTGAGTTGGTACCCGCCGACGAAGCACACCGTTAATTGCCGTCTAGACGCGGCTGACTCACACGAGGCCAGCTGAATTATTGTTCCCTGACAAGGGGATGAGCAAACCGACAGGGAAGCTCCTGAAACACTTCACCGAGTACATACTCTGCTATTCGAAGTATCTTGATCTTGATACTAACTAACACATGTATAGGACCGCGCCATTCCAACAGAGGGTCAGAGTAGAGCGTTTCAAGGAGCTCATGTCTTACACTAACGCCTTCGACCTTGTTACGAACTTCTACTCCGAAGAAACGAAGCGAAACTCGACGGATGTGAATGCAGGTTTGGTCAGCCACCTATGGGAACGAGCTGACGCTCACTGGCGTCCATAGATGAGCTATTGGCTGTCATAGCGGACTTCCCGCCACAAGTCATTATAGCGTTAGCGCATGCGATCAAACATCTCTCGAAATTCAGCATAGCTGATGCTTTCCTCGGCGCGAAGTTCTTCTACAAGTTTACGACCAGAATGCACATGCTCCTCAACAGCAACACATTGACGAATCTGTAAGTATTTTCGCCTACATTGGTTTGATACGTTAACGGGTCTGTCTTAGGGAAATCTATCGAAATGAAACCGACTTGTCAGTGAAAGGGTCGCTAATGGAGATATTGGATAGGACCAACACCAAGTTCGGCGCAAGGTTGCTCAAGACTTGGGTTGGACGCCCACTGGTAGACAAAATGTAAGTTCATCGTACACATGTCTGACGAACTCTTAAACGTCGCTGCCAGAGCATTGCGGGATCGCATGGATGCTGTGGATGAGATTGTCAAAAGCCCTTCGGACAAGCTGGTATCAATAAGACAAGTACTTCGCAAGATGCCAGACCTGGCGAAAGGTCTTTGTCGTATTCAATACGGCACGGTGAGCGTTCTTCCTGTAGATCTATGTCCCATCCGACTGTTATTTACGTCTGATTCGACGTAGTGCACGCCACAAGAGATGGCAGTTCTGCTCAGGACCTTTAACAAGGTCGCCACCATGTTTGATCATCTTCCTGAGGAAGAGAACAAGGAGTTTGACTCGAAGCTTCTGAACGATATCTTAACTGTACTTCCAAAGCTGAAGGACTCGACAAACGTTTTGCTCGCCGCTGTTAATATGAAGGCTGCTGGTCAAGGCAAGAAAGATGAAATGTGGGCCGACCAAGACAAGTTTCCGGCGCTTTACGAGAACAAACTTGTGCGTTGGCATCCCTTAAGTTACAGCCTTTTCTTATCGCATATTAGATGATACAAACCGTGGAGTCAGAGCTGGCTGATGAGCTGAAGTCAAGTGGGTGATTAATTTTCCCTGTGGACCATGCTAATCCCTGAGTTAGTTCGCAAACTCCTGAAGAAGCCCTCTTTAGAATGGACATCGGTATCGGGAGAAGAAGTAAGTATGCCACAACCTCAAGCTGATTTCTATATTAATGAATGCAGTTTTTGGTGGAAATACGGAAGAGCGACAAAACGGAAGTACCTGCTAACTGGACAATTGTCTCAAGGTCAGACCCCATCTTTACCTGACATAGCCCCATGGATACTCATACTCATCCAATAGGACCAAGGTCTTCACGCGATACCACAGCCCGGAAGTGAGACGCAAAATCCAAGAGAGAGCTCGTTATCGAGAGACCTTAGAGGCTGAGGCACACAAAGCATTCAAGTCGTTCCTCGAAGAGATCATTCAAGACCACTATTCCATTCTCCGCCACACGGTCAACACCCTTGCCACTATAGATTGTCTCGTCAGTCTATCTCATGTCGCTCTGCGAGACGGCTACGTGCGGCCCGAGTTCTCGGAGGACGATACTCTGGAGATCGTTGAGGGCCGCCATCCCATGGTGGAGGCCCTCCGTACAGACCCTTTCGTGCCAAACGATGTCTACATGGGTGGAGACGCGGCGAGGAACAAGATCATCACTGGTCCCAACATGGGTGGCAAAAGTTCATCCGTGAGGATGGTTGCTCTCATCGCAATTATGGCCCAGATTGGGTCGTACGTGCCAGCCAAGAGTGTCAAATTGAGCATGTTAGACGGCATTTTGACGCGCATGGGAGGTATGTGAAACGGTTTCTCCTCTCACCTCTAGCCATGATCTTAACATGATTGAAATAGCGTCGGATGAGCTTGCCAGAGGCAGATCGACTTTTATGGTGGAAATGTCTGAGACTGGTGAGATTCTTCAGAGTGCCACCGACAAGAGTTTAGTCATTCTGGATGAGTTGGGTCGAGGCACTTCGACAACGGACGGTGTAAGTCCCGAGGTTGTACACTGATGCTGTGAATACTGACAGGGCTTCTCAGATGTCCATAGCAGACGCTGTGCTGCAACACCTCGTTCAGAAAGTTAGGTGCAAAACGCTTTTTATCACTCACTACCCCATGGTGGCCATGGACCTCGAACGGAAGTTCCCCGCGGAGATCGAGAATTTACACATGGGGTATATGGCGGAAAGTCGTATCGACGGTCGGACGGAAGTGACGTTCTTGTACCGCCTCACGCCTGGTATTGCCACAAACTCCTTTGGAGTTGAGTGCGCTCGCTTGGCTGGCCTCCCCGAAAAGGTGCTTGAAGTTGCAAGACAACAGTCGGATGCGTGCCGGGATAGGATTGAACGCTGCATGAGGCGCAACAAGTGCGTTCCACCCTCGGCTTTTGCATTTCTTTAACTAACACGCATCATAGCATTCGTACATGCGCAAAGCTCGTCAGTCAGTGTATGCAGAAGTCCGAGGTCTCAAAGACCGTCGCCATAGAGGAATTAATAACCAGAGCAGAGGAAATATAGAGCTACATTTATCTACTATGCTTAATTCTTTTGTTTTTTACGCTTGGGTTTCGGACTATTCACGACTTCACTATCGATTGTTTGGTCGACCTTCCGTTTTGCAGGCTTGCCCTCTTCACCATTCACCTGAGCCTTCTTAGCCTTCTTTGATGCCGCCGTCTCTGAAACTTTAGCAGTCTGCTGCATCTGCTTGCACATCGACAGCAAGTTCGTAGAAGTCTTGAAGCGCTCCGAGCTAGCAAGATTTTGGTGGAGTTCTTCCCATAAGCTCGGTTTCCATATTTTTGTACATTTCGAGCTGTCGACCTTGCGGGTTTGACGGATGGCCTGGAGTCCTAATTTCAGGATGTCCTTGATCTGGGCCGCGGTAAAGTCCTTGTCGCTCTTGCAGGCTGCCACTATAGTTTCATAGATAGTGTCTCGGAGAGCTGGCATGAAACTGAGGAACTGTTCCTTCTCGGCCACCTAATGACATAAGTGAGTGGCAAAGGGATTAGCAACTGTGGACCATAACATACCACATATTGCTGAGACAGCAGGGTCTGTAGAAGCTGGAAAGTCTGGCATTTTCGATACGCGTTTACCGCCTTCTCGATGCCACTCAAAAAAGTGCTTCTTGACTGCCAAGCCAGGGAAGCGAAGCGACGAATGTAATCTTGGAAGAAGTTGAAATTGAGACGAGAGGCCTTGCGAGAAGTGAAATCCAGGAGGGATTCTTGATAGAGATCGACGATCGCTTGCTCCTGTCCTCCGTTCTGGAGAACACGAGATATGTATAAGCTACACTGGCTCAGAACGGATAGCGCGTCCGAGCCGGGTACCCTACGGGCCCGCTCGTGAAGTTCTTTGAAGATGGTCGTGGTTTTCTCCGCATCGATGACTGATGGAACGTCTTTAGACTTTGCCAGATGTGACTTCAGCAACCCTGTGGCCTTGTCAGATAGTTGTCGTTCGTCTGAACCGCTTTTAGTCGCAAGCTCGACCAGAGGCAGGACAATGCGAATGTTGTGTGGACTGCTAGGGTTCTTCTTGATGAATGTGTCAACTAGGTCCAACACCCTGTTCTTGAAGTGAGTTGCTTCTCGTTGGAGGTCGACAGCTATACATATTCGAGTCAGTATCACCAGATGAGCGAGCATCATGGGGACCCTAACCTTTCCCAGCCTTCTTGTCGCCAGTTTGCGAGCGGAATATCTCGGCAAGGTGGCCGTCAATGGCCATCATCTGGTCATCATCCATAAGCTCTTCCTCAGATTCGTCCGAGTCGCCCTCTGCGGCTCCTATCCCATTGACCTTCAAAGCCTCTTCAATCTTTCTCCGAAGCTCTTGAGCAGCTTCATCATCGCTTCCTCCTTCGCTGTCGTCTTCATCTTCATCTTCGTCCTCATCACTAACATCAGATTCAGCCTCCTCATCACCCTCGTCTTCATCATCCATATCCTCGTCTACATCCTCGTCCTCGCCCTCATCGGCAGCAAGTTCTTGAGGGTCACGACGCTCAAGTTGCTACACACGTGAGTATAGTCGTAGTATTATTAACAATACTTAGCACTCACTTCAAGGATTAAGTCAATGGTACTTTCCTGGACCGCACCACATAGCGACGCAAAGACTTGGTTAGAGACGCTTCTGAAATAAGCGGTAGACTTCTCCAAGAAACCGATGAGAGTGTCTACGAGAACGTCAATGGGCTCAGGCTGGTTTTCGTCCTCGGCACCCTTTGACTTCCTGGTCTTCTTCTTTTTGGATTCGGGGAACATTCTTGATATTGCATCCAGACACGTCTGCCGAATAGTTCATAAACCGACGACATTAGAGATGGACAACAACGAATAGAGCAAGCGAGCGCACCTGAATGGTATCTGCCTGGGCTTCCTCATCCTCTGAGCAGTAGTGGTCCAGAAGAGAAGCCGACAACAGCAGCTCAGCACCTTTTGCAGTGTCGTCCTCGATCTATAGCATGGCATCAGCACTATAGCTCGAGTTTGCAGTATGGGAAAACAGGCCTTTTGTAACCTCTCTATGGCCTGGAAAGCCTTCTCCCGCAAATTTACGTCCTCCTCATCCACTTCTTGCAAAATGGTAGCATGCTTGCTGTCATTTTGCAGGGTCCGAACGGCACTGACGACTTTGGCAACCCAGAACTCGCCGTCAGACGCAACGCCTGTTCGCTTTTGAGCCTTGTCATCTATCCACAGGTCAACTTCTCAGCTCGTCAATCTGTATCATGACATCCTCACCTGTTTTGATCACAGTGACTTGGTTGGTCAGCTCCGCCAGACAGGTAAGCAAGCGTTGGCGACACGTCTGACGGAGTTCATCTGAAAAGGCAGGGGAAGGCAATGATTGAAGCTGCACTAATGTCAGCACCGTAGCAGCAGTGAAAGCGAGGGAACCGAGCTTACGGCCTTGACAGGACTATGCGACGTCTTCTTCTTGATAGCAAACAAACCATGAACAGTAAACCAGTCGAGCACCAGCTGGACCCAGTCGTCGCTTTTCGGTATAGCTCCATTGCGAATGAGGTTCGCAAACTGGTCACATATCCAGGCTCGTTTGGCGTTGACGACAGTGAAGTCCCTAATTGGACATGAACGACGCAACATATAACAACCAGGAAGACCACGAACTGCTCGTCTGGATCGTTCACTTGGGCAAGCAAGAAATCGATGTATTTCTGGATGCCATCGTTGTCCATGGAGGATAGGATAGACTCCACAGTCTTCGTCCGAGTCAGCTTGTCAAACTGGCGGTTGCCATTGACACCCGTTAGCTGAAGGATGAGCGACATCCCCATTGTTGGATTCTTTTGTACATAGGCCTGAATGTCTTTGGCCTAGTATATCTACAGTCAATGAGATTCTTGAGCCGAGTACAGCAAACCAACGCACGACATCGATGGCAATTTTGTGAAGGTGACGGTCATTATTTGAGAGATGATTTATCCACGTGCGCATGAAGTTGGTGGTGAACAGCATAGGAAGACCTTCTGGTTTGACCCTGGGAAGAGCTTTAGAGAACACTTGAAAGCCGGAATATTTACGCTCGGCGGAAGAGGTGGTGGAAAACAGAGATTCTGGTGGTGATCAACCAAACAGTTCAATAAAAAGGTCGGTTCTCTCACCATCCACGACAACTCTGAAGAATTCTTGTACAGACCCTTGAGGCTCTTGGTCATCTGAAGGTGGAAGAAGGCGATCCAGTATGACATTCCAAACAAAGTGAAGTTGTGGTTTCCACGCCCCAGCACTTGTAGCCTTCTCGCTTGAGTCATCGCCAGCTTCCTGTATACAGGTAGTCTAAGACCAGTCAACAGTAGAGGAAGAAAGTTGCGAACCTTGAGAACACGACCTAGTGCCACAAGGTTACTGGTTGAAAGCAAATCAGGATCCTTGAACTTGGGTGCAAGTCTCTTGTTCCAGCTGTATTGCGGGCGTGCAGACTGGAGCTTGAGAGTGACCGCGACCTTGTCAGGTGTCCAGTCCTGCTCTTCAAACACGGCTTGGATGATGTGATCCAGCGCATCCTCCTTCCACGAAAGGGATGAGGCTCTCAAGACATCGACTGTCAGCCCTAACGTCCACCATGCACTCTCCCTGAGCCAGGATTTCTTCTTTCCGAGGGCGACAAGGAGATCGACGACCTCCTTGCAGCTGTCCAGACTAGAGGCATGCGTAGTCGATGATGGTGATGATGGCAATAATGTGTCGCGCACGAGCAACCCAGACTGAATGACGGTTGTGAGACCAAAGAGTCGCGCAAAGAGGACGTCCCGCTCCTCCTGACCAGTCATTGATCCCTGTGTTTTAGACGCATCCACAATAAGTTTGACGATCTGTGAGCATGTCACAGTATCCAGCATGGATAATAGCTATAGGTTAAGTGGTAGGGATCAGCATTTAGGACCAGGTTTATCTTCATATGATGGCACACCTCGGTCAATGTAACAGCAAAACCCAATCTACTACTTTCACGAGGACTCGCCAAGCCGCGAATAAGCCTCCTTATCGAGTAAGTCACATCCTCTGCGTTTAAGGCATCGAGTTCATTGTTGTTCTGGACGTCTTCGCCGTCTTCATCTTCATCAGAGGCGTCCGACGGTGCCTTGGCGACGTGGGAAGCCTGGAACCGCTCTAGAGAGGAAACGAGCTTGACAGAGGCATCCAGACGATCCTTTTTGGAATTGGAGGACAGATCCCAGAAGAGAGGGAGCGTAGTGGACATTCTTACCCGTCTCCCAAGTCTTCTGCACACAAATTTTGGCCGAGGTATGACTTCCTAAATAGGGGATATTTACACTTGTTTAAAGTCGAAGCCTTTGGACAACAAATATAAACACTCGATTGGGTTTCGTGTTTTCAATGACCAATTGCGAAGCTGTGAAATCGCTGATACACATTAAACAGTGATATGCTAAGTATCAAGTACGTGTTTCCAGATACAAAGTAGTGACTCGGGGCATCCGTAGAAGACATTAAGAGCTGCTCAGATAGTTCCTATGAGTGGTCATGATATTCTATACGAAGTGAATCCAGTGGTCCTTAATTCCTTGTTGGCATTTCAGACAATCCGCACGGGGGCCCATCATGACACGGGGCCTGCGGGTTGAGCTCGTTAAAGAGGCAGTCAATGTACTTGGCGGGGTCTCCGCTGCAGAAGAGGAACGAAGCAAGTTCGGTGGAGTGGGTAACTGAGCAAAAGTCTCGGGTGTTTGGAAGCTTGTGGAGGATATAGAAGAGGAATCTTGTATTTGTTGGCTGTGAGTCATGTTCGGAACAATCTGGGAATCGGAAAGTGACCGTGACATGGGCTGCGGAAGAGGCGTAGATGCCGCTGAGTTAGCCGAAATAGCGGTGGCTTGTAGGGTTGAGTCAAAGGGGTGTATTGTCTGAGGATCTCGAGTAGGAGGGTGAGATGCCAGAATCTCAAACTGCGGGGGTATTGCTTGTTCCATGGGAGCATCTAGTGCCTGAGTAGTCGAGATAGGTGAGTATTGGTAATGGAGTGCTAATGGCCTGAGGAACCCGATACGAAGACAGGTTAACATACCATGGACATGGTACCTCCTTGATGAGTGCCATCATCACCGTCTATCGTCAAGCTACGCGCGCGGTGGACCCAGTCGTCCGAGACTTTGGCTGAAGCTAGGCGTTTCTGACGACATTGGTGTCAATAGTGCTAGGGTATGTGATGGAAGGTGATTTAGCACAAACGCACAGGCTGCCTCTCCGATATGTTCATATTATCGGGGGAGCGTGCCCGCTTAGTTGCCCTATGAGATGATGGGGAAGACATGGATGCATTATTTGGGAGGCGAAAGGAGCTTGAGGGGGATTTCATCTCGACCTCCATCATGGTGGTTAACCGTGGATAGGTGAGAAGGGGGAAAATGCGAATGCAATTATGTGGTAATTTTTTGAGCGTGAGCAGGTTTGTGCTGGGAAAGTGTCCTACAAGAGAAGGTACGCGGATGAAAGGAAAGATTCACGAGCAGCCGAATTTCAAGACGCGTCGCCTGGCTCACCGGCAAACTGACAATGAGCCGGTGACATCCTGTCACATACACCGCCACATAACTGTATGAGGCAAGCTTCCTCGGGGTCCTCCTTCCCTACGCGTTCCACTTTCTCCTACTGCACCGTATTTCTGTAGCACTCGACGCTTTATGCTTTGTGCCGAGTGTGGTCAACAGACGGAATGGGACGACTCAGTATGCTCGCGCATCTGCACCCATTGCGGCACACTCGTGGACGCTCAGCAGGCCCTGTTATCCCACGATGCCTTTGAGAACTCAACAAATACTTCAAGTCGCGCACCCCTCAAGAGCCTGCGGACAGGTTGGTCCCTCCACCAGGACAAAAGTACTCGTGATGCGCGCCATCTTGTAAGTCCTCCCTTATCATTCTCGCTCTACCTCGCTTGCATTGACGTAGATTGACTTGTCTAGCACGCACACAACACATTCATTGCCTCCATTCTCAATCGGCTCTCCCACCCAGGTCATGCAGCCCGCGCCCAAACCCTCTTCTCTCTTGCCATGGAGAAGACGGCGTCCAGATGGGGACGAAAAGCAAAGTTGTTAGCAGGTGCTTCCATCGCTATTGCACTCAGAGAGGCTCACACATCGACCCCATTACATGACCTCGCTCAGATGCTAGACGTCTCCCCGCCTTCTCTTTCGAGAACTTTATCTTCCCTTATCTCCACCCTCAACTTTACGCTTGACCCACTGGATCCTTCCGCCCACTTTCCTCTTCTCATATCCCACCTTCGGTTTCTACTTGAAGCCAACCCACCGCAGCTGCCTGCCGACCTGGTCAAGCGTCTCGCAGGCACAAATTGGATAGAAGTGAGTGCAACAGGATCAGCACTGGCCGCTCTTCCCGCTAGAATTGACCCTGATCATTCACTCTTGAGGCTTCCAACGCCTCCAACTGCATGCGCTCTATTGATACTAGCCCTCGAAGCGGAGGCGCGCACACCTATACCAAGTCTCGAGCCCCTTGAAGGTTCCCTGGCCTCTCGCTATGCCTTATCACAAGTCGTCGTCGGATCTCGCTATCGTGCGCTTTCTGACCTGATCTTGCTCGCGGCTGCACACGTACCGTGGCTTGACTCAGAGGACATACAGGAACCGACCTCGAAGAAACGGAAACGAGCTAAAGTACCCCGCAGACTGCGTATCGCACGCATCATCAAAGATACGCTTCAATTCCATGCATTGCCTCGAGAAGAACCGCACTTCGATATAGACTTGAACAAGTCGAATCAGTGCAGTCTAAGTGAAGACGACGAGACAGAGACCGAGCCTCCGCGCAAGAAACGGCGGAAGCCCGACCTAGATTCCTCAAAATCGTTTCTCCTCAATCCGCTTTCTTCTGATTTACCCCCTTCTCCGCCTTCGTCACCTCCACGTTCACCTACGCGGCCATACCGTCCACCCTCCGGCCTTCTCAGCGCCTGCACGCTGCTCTCCACATCGCCCACTCGCGCACCGACACGTTCCTCTGCACTCTTGCGTCTCCTTAACGCAGATGACGACGCAGAGGTCATACCAGATGACCTCCTTTTCGCGCCGGGTGAGCTAGATTCCGTGTTTCGCTCTCAAGCTGAGCAAGAGGCTCTGGCGCCTCTGTTCCGACTCGAGTGGGGTGAAGACGACCCCGAAAACAGGCATGACACTCGGGGTCCGGGCGCGACGAAAGGTGCGTCCAGGAAGGCAGGCGCTCAGCGGGAGAAGCCGGAGAAAGGACAAGGGTCCAGCAAGATCAACATGGACGCCTTCAACGAGCTCATGGCGACAAACTCTCATGACGATGATGATGATGACGGCAATGACGATATAGACTTTGATTGCCTAGATGATGATGCTGTGGCTCCTGGTGCACCACTCGATACTGGTCTAGAAGATGAAGAGGCCGACGAGTGGTCCAGCGGAGATCGTTGGCTGCCACCTTCCAATAATGTCCGCACACCGCCCCGAAATACTGCGCTGGCAACTACAGATGAAGAAGAGGTTCTGGAGGCTTGGCGTCCCCTCACGCCTTCTCCTACCCGAGGACGTAGCCGTGGTGGAGCGATGGGCTGGGGAAGCGGGGCCGCAGAAAGATACGATGAAGAGTACTGAGACTTGGCTTTTTAGAACATAGACGTACTATACTATACTCTACATATTGAAAGCATACTTTGCATAATCCTATTGCACTAGACCTTCGTGATCATGACGCCCTTCTTCGATTATTGGCAGTCGGAGATCAACGTTTTAACGACACTTGACTGCTGGTTTTGAGCCAACTCGTACTAGAGTCTGGAGTATAGAAGTTCAGGCATATCTCGCGAATAAACCTTCGCTGCGTGTACACTCTTTATCTGAAATGTACAGCGCTTAAAACAGCAAATGAGAGGACCAGGCGTCCATCGTCGCAATCTAAGCTTTCCGCATTCAACAATGCAACTGCGCATTTGCATCTCCCCCGAGGTTCATAAAGAATGGTGAACAGCAGATGCTTTGTGATTAACCGAAAGTCTAAATAGTCTATAGGTGCGGGTAAAACGAAATTCTCATATCAGAGCGAGAAATCTACTCTTGCACGATATCCTCTTTGCGCGGCTTCGACGGCGGCTTGGCCTGCTTGAGCTCGCGCCCCTGACCGATGATGTTCTGAGCCTCGCCGTCCACCTCGAGCTCGAGCCCTACAACCGCACACGTCAGCGACCCACGCCCTATCGCACTCGTAGCGAGAGTCAAAAAGAACGGTGCTCACCAAGACCCTCCTCCCGCACCAACCCGAGCACGTGCTCGAGCTCAACGAACCCGTCGTTGTCGACGTCGAGCTTCTTGATCACACTGCGCCCGACTTCCTCTTCGGGCCGGTGCTTGATGACCGCGAGCGCCTTCTCGAGGTCGGCGACGGAGATGCGCCCCTGCGCGTCGGCCGAGATCATCTGCAGCGAGGAGCCGACGCGCGCGTCGTACGCCTGCAGCTGCGCGTCGACCTTGTCCAGCATCTTGCGGATGCGCTGGGCGAGCGCGCTGTTCGGCGACTTGGAGTCCTGAGCCTGATTAACACAAACGAAGCACGTAGGTGAGATGGTGATCGTGGGATATGCAGGGCAGGGATACGCACCTCCTCGTCGGCGCTCATGTTCTCTTCCATCAACGCACGGAGCTCGTCGCGCTCCTTGAGCACGCTAGACTTGGCCGAGAGAATCGACATCGCCTCGGCAAGCTCCTTGAGCTGCTCCGTCGTCATGCGAGCCTTGGCCTCCTGCTCCTTGGGAGTGGCGGTCTCGGGATGCAGCTCCGAGTCAGGCAAGAGCGACTGGGCGGTGCGCGTCTCGAGCTCGTCGGCCTCGCGCTTCGCACGGCGGGTCGCCTCCTCGCGCTCCTCCTGCTCCTGCTCGTCCTCGATGAGCTCTTCCTGCTGCTGGAGAACGTCGAGCTTCTGTTTGTACGACGCGTTCTCGTCTACCTCGAGCTCAGCCTCGTTCAACTAGAGAGAAAACCGAAGATAGGTATAAGCGATTGAACTTCGGACAGAAAAGGAGCACGGACGAGGTTATCGGGCAAGCCGCTGAGCACAGCTTCAATGCTCTTCAGCATCGCATTCTTACCAGTCTCGTCCACTCCCGGCGTGCGATCAAAGTCAAACGCACGCCCGAGAACAAGCAGCACGCCCGACACACGGTTGTGCAAATGTAGATGGATCCACGTAGATAGCTCGTCCTTGAGCCTGTTGGGCGGGATGCCCCGCGTGCGGATACCACGGCTCTGGCACGCGGCCCTGAGCTCCGCCGCGTTCAGCTGGTCGACGCCCTCGGCAAAGATGGCCTGGTCGTCGCGCCTGAGGTTGCGCAGGCGCGTGCGGAGCGCGCCGCGGAGGAAGTTGTCTGTCCCGAACGCATTCACACCCATGTAGCGGCACATGGAGACGAGCTGGGGCCTGGAGAGGTTGTCGAGCGTGAGGTCGTCATCGAAGAGCTTCGCGACAGAGATGACGTCCGCGGGGGAGGGCGATTCGCCGGTGGAGCGGACTTTGCGGAAGAACTCCTTGAACGCGTCGGAGGACATGATGTGTGCGTTGGCTTTCAAGGGGGACTCGCGCAAGGTGGACTGGAGGAACTTGGCCATCTCGAGACGGACACGGAGTAACTTACGCTCTTTTTCTTCCTATAATGAGATGAGGGAGGGCGACTCGGGCTGTGCAAAGAGTAGACTGACCGCAGAGAACTTGTCCTCAAAGGTGGAAGGAAGCATATTGGGGAAGAGCTTGAGAGCGACAGGAAGCAGCAGCTCCATAAAGGGAACGACGATAAAGACGGCGAAAGGAACAAGTCGAAGGAGATCTTGGGTCGTGCGCCGGAGCTACAGAGGGACAGGTCGACTGGTCAGATGGAACAGAGTGGCTTGGCTGGGCCGACTAACCTGTCTGCTTTCTCTCCGTGTCAAGGCCTCACCGTGGAGAAGCTTCCACTGGAGACGAGAGGAGATTCGGACCTCGGAGACGAGAAGCTTGGTACCGTGCCAGTAGTGCTGGGCTTCATGCTTGACCTTTTTCCATACCCTTGAGATAAGTGGAGCGTCCGTTTTGGGGTCCTTTGGTGCGGGAGGAGTCGGCTTCGGTTCGGATGGAGCAGCAGCAGCAGAATGCGAAGACGCAGTAGAGGATTCGAAACGGGCGGAGGGGCGGAGAAGGGAAGAGGAGGGATAGGCGAGACTGAGAGGGAGGGGGAGTGGTCGTGCGAGGAGGAGAGGCAGCTGGCGACGGACTGCGGTGCTGTTTGTCCTAACGAGGATGCGGGCAGCTCTTGGGAGTGCGTTCTGCGATGTGCGGGGCAGCCATACCGACATCGAGGGGACTGTCACACCGAAATGTGTAGTGACTGCTAATAAATTTAAGTCCTAGTACTGGACGCGTCCGTCATCGGCGTTCGGCACGCAAAAGAATGAATGATTTATTTGACATTGTTTGTCATCTCTCTATTATCTTATCGCGTCATGCCCGACGCGTCCCTCTCAAAGGAGGAGCGCAAGGCCCGCAAGAGACACTTCAAGTCCACAAAGAACAGACCAGCACACATTGACGACACCTGGTCTCCCTTCCGTGCAGCAGAGAAAAAGTACAAGGCACGCTATCCACCACTTGACCTCTCAGACGTTCTCGATCTCTCTTCCGATGCCGAGGCCCACGACTACACATGGCACGGTCGACCAGATGCCGTACATGTCCACGACATCTCTACCACAGACACCAGAATCGTGACCGTGCCGAGTATACCGGGTTGGTGCCTTCCAATCTCTGGCCTTCGTCTCGCTAACGAAAATCCCCAGGCCTTGTAGTCCTACCATCCTTCCTCTCTCCCCAGAAGCAACGCGCTCTAGTCCGCTGGGCTCTTCGGGACCACGCCCGTCCACCAAACGAGACAAATCTCGACACCCACTACGTCCTCCCCTCCGATGGCCTATGGACCGCTCACCTATCCCCTTCACATCCCCTCATCGACCCGCGTCCCCCGCCCCCAGACGCGGAACCCACTCCTGCCGGTCCACGAACGCTCATAGCCAACACACCCGCCACAGTCACCAACGTCTCAGAGATCGCCGCTCTCCCAAAGCCTCCTACTGCGCCAGCGACCACTGCGTCCCCGGCTTCACCAGATGTGCTCTTACCCCGCCTGCGCTGGGCCAACATCGGCTGGTTCTACCATTGGGGAACCAAGCAGTATGACTTTACGCGGGGTAAAGTCGCCGTTGATCCTCGAATAAAACAAGTTTGCCGTCAAGCAGTTGCGTCCGTCGACTGGTCTGCTGTGTTTGGTGCAAGCACAATGGAGAACGATAAAGGCTGGGGCGACGATGACTGGCGACAGTGGGGCGATACGTACGGTGCGCAAGCCGTCTAACTCATAACGAGCAGTGAGCTGACATCTCTGCAGAACCAGACGCAGGCATCGTCAATTTCTATCAGACCAAGGTGCATTTCTCGTTTCCACTCTGTTAACTTCCTGTTCATGATATCCTAACAGGACACCCTCATGGCCCACGTGGACCGCTCCGAAGTATGCGCAACGTCGCCGCTCGTCTCAATCAGCATCGGAAATGCCGCCATCTTCCTCATAGGCGGGCAGACGCGCGACGAGCCCCCTGTACCGATCCTGCTGCACTCGGGCGACGTGGTCATGATGGCGGGCCCTTACTGCAGGCGTGCATACCACGGTGTGCCCCGCATCCTCGCCAACAGTCTTCCGCGACATCTTGTAGATGGACCATGTCCCCAGGATGGAAACATCGACGACGACGAGGTGGAGGAGGAGAACGACTGGGCTCCGTACGCTGCGTATTTACGAAACGCGAGGATCAATGTCAACGTGCGCCAAGTGTTTCCACGTGGATTCGACCCCTCGAAAGAAGACAACCATACCTGCTAATATCTAAGTCTTGGGATAACTTGCTGTATACATTGATCCTATGCAACTTCTTACCTCGGAAGTTCCTGTGAGATGCGTGACATGTACACACCTAGTAAAATGCTGGTCATTGGTTCAGTCTCATCGATGCCGAGGCAAAATAATGGGAATTGAAAATGCAAGAAACAGGACGTATAGATGCAGTGTTGATCGTGAGCGTCGTGAGTGAAAGCAGATATATGCACTGCAGCAGATCAGTAGAATAGGTGACAATAATAACCTCGTCAGTCTCGTTCCGATAATGAAGCCAATAAACTATAAACATCTGACAAAACGTCCTTTCCATCCCCACTCGATTTTGATTGCAGATCCCGCAGACTGACGCGTCGTCGTGCCGTGCCGCTCTCCCGGCCCGGAGAGGCACAAAAGGCCGTCTTCTCTCATTCAAGCGGCTGTCAGATAGATCATGAAACGGGGATCCCCGTCTGCACGCCCGAGGCTGTTGCGACGGGCGATGTGGGCGCGTCGACGGGGCTGCGCTCGCGGGTGGACGTGGCGCCGGCGCCGCCCTCGGCCTCGCTCTCCTCGACGATGTACCACTCGCCGTCGCCGTCGCGCTCCGAGTCCATTGCCCACCACCGGCTGGCCTGGAGGATGAGCACGCCGGTGAGGGCGACGCTGCAGGCGAGGTGGTACGAGGCGAGCTCGATCGTCGGTTTGCGTAGTGCTGCGGGGAATTCGGCTGTGGAGGAGGCTGGGAGGTGGGGGGAGATGAATTTGTCGTTCAGACCTGTGGTGGAGTGGGTTTTAGCTAGGGGTGCTAGATGGAGAGGGTGACGCACGTGGTACGACGGAGTAGAGGTAGACTATGACGGTCGTGCAATACAGGACTGGAAAGTTATGTCAGAGAAGGCAAGCAGAAGAAGAGTAAGTAACGAACATATGCTTCCGCCGTCAAACATGAGGTTGGGTGCCTCGCCATCACGAAGGCTCCAGAGAATGGTGGTGGCGCCGAGGACGACGACAGAGGAGAGGAAGTAGAAGAGGGGTGCTGGGCCTCTAATGAGAATAGCATAATAGCGAGCTGCTGTCCAGAGGTGCTCGTCCGTGATGGGTGTTTTCCAGAGTGTAAGGGAATCAGCTATCCAGTGGGTGAAGAGGCAGCCTACAGCAAGCTAGGTCAGGACGTGCATGGGTAAATGGCGAGAGACGTACCGAGAAGAAATGAGGTGACGCAGAAGACGACGCTGGCTCGGATGCCCATGTTGACCAAGTGCAAAATTGGACAATGGTGGGACGAGGATTTGAGTGACAAGAAGGATGGGGGACGTGTCTAAATTGACATTTGCCGAAACGTCAAAGCGCTCATATGTCCTTCTAAACTAGGAAAATGTGGAAATCACATTCGACTTGACTTGCTTCCTTTCCTTGCCTCATTGGCTCATCCACCATCGAAGCCATGTTCCGTCCCTCCTCTGCCTCATCCGTCGCCTCGGCTTTACGCACTGCATCTCGCGCCCCTCAGACGCGTCTAGCAGCCAACCTCGTTTTCCGAGGCCAACCCCGCCCCTCCAGACGCGCCCCCTTGTCCACCACCTCCGCCGAATCGTCCCCCACCCCATGGTTCATCGACCCCTCCCCTCCAAAACCCCGCCAACCAACACCCCACGCCGCCCAATCCGCCGCCGACCTCCCCGCTGACCTGCCCCACCCACTACGTGAGCTGCACGCCGCCCTCAGCGTCTCCCCGCACCTCGAGCCCGGCACCCTCTTCGTCGGCAGACCCACGCCCATCCCGTTCGGGCCCCCTCTGCCCCTCACCGAGCCCCAGGGACGCCGACGCCGCGGCGGCACGTACTCGGGCGAGGGGCTCCCTGACGACGGTGCCGGCATATGGAGCTGGATGGTCATGGCCGAGGTCAGGCATGGCACCGAGGGCCGCGGCGCCATCGAAGCTGTCGTGCGCACCGTGCGCAAAACGGTCTGTCCCTTGTCGTCGTTACAGCCGTGAGTTGCCCCTGCGTCGGGCTGACACTTGTTTCAGCTGCTTGGGTTGACACCTCCTGTACCCCTCCCGCCAAAGTCGAAACGGCGGATGAACAACGGCTGGGCCATGATCGACGCTGGCAACTTTATCGTGCATGTAGTCGGGAAAGATACCAAGGCAAAGTACTTTTCACATAACCAAGAGTGGTGAAACCATTTGTTCACGCTAGAGTATGTCTATCTTGATCCGCATTTGATAAATGCTCATTTGGTTCAGCTAGATCTATTTGTACTATACTTCTTCAAACTTAATACTGCAGCAGAGAATGTTAGCGTTGGCCAAGTAGGATCCCGTCCCTGCCTATTGAATGGGAATCAATCTGTAACTTGTCCAAAATTGCCGTTGCTAACCTTCTCTAATAGACATCATGCAACTGTTTACTCGCGGCTTCACCGTAGATCAGCCTTGACCAAGTATCTCGTGGCTGCAAAGAAAATCACTGCGAATTGCTGTTCCTTTGATCAATTCCTATTGACCGATGGTAATGACTACATGATGAATTACACTACATCTTTATCATACAGATAACTAACAGAAGTCTTTTGGCCATGCCGACGATTTACTTCTTGCCGAGACCGAGCGCATCCTTGCCCTGCTGCGTGGACGATTGGTCACCAGTCGCAACGCCGTATGCAAGGTTGGACACGCCATCGGCGAAATTCCAAGCCCGGTCCTTAATGCCAGGGGCAGTCGAGGTAGCATTGGCGTTGGCATTGGCCCAACCGTCGTCTATTGCAACGCTCGTTAGCTATCGACCCAGGTCATCAAAGCAGCTAGGGGTGTGTACTGACCTTTATTCGAGCTCTCGTTCAGCGGGTCGATGTTGGTCGACTCAATAATGCCTGGGCGGCCCTCGACGACGCCAGAGTTGGCAGCGAAGTTGCGCTGAGCCTGTTTGTGACCTTCGAAGTTGGATCCAGCACCAGCGCCCGTATCCTCAGTCGCGGGGTCGGTCACCTACAAACACGATAACGGGTACGGCGGTCAACATCCTCTGCAGGGTTATCACAACAGTCGTCGAATGCTCACAAAGTTGGTTTCGAGGGGATTTGAGTTGACAGAGTGAGTGGTGGGGTTGGCAACACCGGGGTGGACGTCGACGCCCATGTTGCTGCCGATGTTCTTGTCGTTGACGGACATGATGGTTTGATTGAGATGAGTTGGTTTAGATTATATGAAGTTTATGTGAGATGAAATTTTTGTGTGAGTTCAAAGGAGAGTGCGCTCCGACTGCAGTATATATGCGCGCTCAGGAGATGACGCAGGTCGGGACTGACGTCATGCGGGGAGCGCACCCCGCACTCCCGCTCCAGTCGTTGGGGTCATCAGCATCTGTCTCACTTAGAAAAATCCACAAGCCCAGGCTGTAGCTTATCACAAGTACCACTTCGGAGTTTCTGGTACTTGTCATTTGGAGACTTTCTGACGCTCTGACATCAAAATTTCCACTCTACGAGCACGCGTCAGTTGTCAGTTGATTGGCCTATCCGTGATTTCAGGTTCTCAGAACCGGAACCAAAATTCAGGATCTAATTGATCTCCAAGTCGGCCTTCTCATTATTCATGTCTAGTCTGAGAGACAGGTTTGCGGTACTGTGCATAATAAGGTAAAAGTGTACACTTCCAAGGTAGGTTGAAGCTCGCATAAAAGGCGACGACGATGCCCAGAGAAACAACATCGACAATAGTGAAATGATGGAAAAGGGTATATAGCAGATAAAAATTCACGGACGGTCCATTGCCTACGCAGAAACCAGAACTACTCGTCGCCGTCGGACTTGGTGAAATCTCGATTGCGGCGGAGCTTCTCGACGTAGATGAACGTGAAGACAATGAGATCAACCATGGTTTTATCCGGATCGGCCCCGTCTATACCATTGACCTTCGTCTCGATGGAGCTCGGAGCGGTCGCCTCAGCGTCGCCATTGTCAGTCGGTGTTGAGGATCGCAAGTCTGTTGGATCTGACCCCGCTTCAAGTTCAGGATCATACGAAGGTGGAAGGTCGATCTCGAGGTATCCGCGTTGCGAGTCGCGCTTCGAGTGGTACTCTGCAACGGGGCGGGGTGTGCCGCTTCTGTCATCATCGCGGTATAGCTGCGTGCAGTCCATAAGTTTCGACGGATAAGGGACACGGCTGATCGAGCTCACAACTGACGACGATCCCGTTTTCCAGCGGTACATATTTCCATCAGGCGCGGGGAACGTTCGCTCTCTGTAGGACAAGGCCATCACAGACGATCAGACCGTGACGGAAAACAGATTACAGATAACATGAGCTTTCAACACTTCTACAAGCACAGAAACAGGGGCACACACCTCTTCCAAAAGTCGCAGCTAGGGATGAACGTCGGCGAGTCACATTTACCACTGTCGAGTGCGCCAGCGACCGGTCCTCCCAGCCAAGCAAACTGGCACGGCCGTATGAAGTGCCACTCGATCTCGGCCATGGCCTCGAAGCCCATCCCGAAGAGCTCGTGCTCCGTTGGCACCTTCCGCCCAGGCAGGCCAGTCTGGGGGGAGACAGGGCTCTCTTTCAAGCTCGATAGAGATGTTCTGGTGCTCGTCTGAGATTCTCTGTCCACCAGGGGGCTCTGGGATGCTGGCGATCTCGGCGCCCGCGCCCTGTATATCCTCGAAGTGTCTGGCCGCTTGGGGTCGCCAGGGGTAATAACATGGTAGAGGACATGTCCGTCCTCATTTGAGATAGAGGCATGGGGAATTCGATCTGTGGAAAAAGTCAACTTCATCTTGTGGGTAGAAGGAGGCCTGGGGCGCAGGTGTTCGGGGATGTATGCGCGAGGTCAGCCCTATTTATGTAGATTGCACTGGACAAGGCGATGGTGGCATCTGTCCGCTTGGACCCTGACAATGGTGTCACGTCACTGTCAGGATTGTGTTTACCGATCCCGGACTCCACTAACATCAGGCCTAGCACGAAGCCCGGACCACGGTGATTTGTCGTGCTGAACGTTCTCCCCAGGATCTGTGCAAAGCGCGCGCCTAACTTACGCGCACAGCCTTTCCTCATACGACATCAGCGTGCACCTTAAGCTTACGAGGTTTCTGGAAAGCTTTGAACGCAAGTTTTAGGCTACAACAATAATCATTCGACAAGCTGTGATTGCATATGCGCTGCTGTGGCTTCAGGCAAAACAAAACAAAAACAAAAAGGAAACACAAAAACGCATGGACCTCTCAGATAGTGGCGTCCAGGTCATGTCGCTGGAAAGATATCTCCGGGTAGTACCGTGCTCGGACCGCCCTGCCACCAAAGAACCGGCCGTCCAGCTCACGGACCGTTTTCCACGCCCCGGAAGGACCAGCAAACAAGACGAAGACTCGCACAGCTTCATCTTCATTTGGAGGTGGCGGGTAGACTGCGTGCATGATAACACGCTCCACCGTACCGTTCTTTGAACATTCCGATCCTTCATAGAACGTAAGCATAGCTCTGGTGGGGGTGCTACTGACGCACATACCGATATCATCCCGGAGGTCGCCGTCCTCCACGTCGTCGATGCTGATCATGTTGGTGAGGACGACAACACGGCTTGGCTCCCCAAACCGAAGTCGGTCCTCCCTAGCACGAGGATCGTCGTTATCGTTTACAATTCGACCCTTTTGACCATGCACGCCTTGACCTCCTCCCTTCTTGCCGGACTTTCCGGACTGGACTTGTTCAACTGTGAGGGCGTTGACAATGCCGGCACCATCTGCGCCAAGACCTTGCCCTTCCTTGTGACCCCACTTCGCCATCAAGCGCGCAGCGAACCCGTGAGGATTAGGCCTGTAACATGTTAGTCAAAGGTGCACAATCAATCGATTACAGCTGCTGACCGCTTTGAGCTCTCGCCCTCGTTCTCGGCTTGAGACAAAGCAAGTTGGGATCCAGGGCCCGGCGAGATACCGCCGTGCATCGGTTGTCCTTGATTAACACCCAAAGCACCAAGGCGCGCGGCGATGCTAGCAGCGGCTTTTATTCTATCTTCAAGTCCCAAAGGAACTGCGACCGTGGATGGGCCTACAGAAGGTGGAGGCGGAACGGACGATGGCGGCGCGAAGGGATTATATGCAAGGGGAGGTGGTGAAGGAGCTCGAGCAGCCTCTGGCTGTGAGAGTGGCGCAACTTGCGACATCGCCAGGCGTCTTGCATATGCTTCGTCTCCTGTCTGAGCAAGATCATGGTACAGAGGAGCTATAGGAGGAACTAGCTCGCGATTGTCCAGGCCCAGGCCAGGGATGGCATCGTCGTCATCGTCGTTTGATTGGACTGGAGGCATAGCCGGGGGATAAGACCCGCTAGACATCGCCATGCGACGTTGGAAAACTTCTTCACCGGACATGTTGCGATCAATCACCGCGGAAGCTGGTGTATGAGAGCCAGACGACATAGCAAGGCGACGCTGATAGACTTCTTCTCCCGAGAAATTTCGGTCAACGGGTGCAGGAGGTGCATCCAGCCCTCTTGGTTGTTCTTCATCGTCGTAATACGGACGTGCCATGTCTTCATCGTACCTCCCTAGAGACATATTAGTAGGGAAGATAAGAGCGACAACAATACGAACCAGTTTTCCTAGGCCTTCCTTCATCGCTTTCCTCGTCAGTATATTCGCTCTCATCACCCTTCTCACGTGCTCTCTTCCTGTCAGCGGCTCGCTCTGCAGCCCTTTCTACACGCTCACGCTGCTTCCACATTTTGTATTCATTGTAATCGTTGGGATGAAGAGGGTCGTATGACTCCAGTGGATCCCAAACGTTAGCCAGTTGAAGGTTCTTGTTCTAAGATGATGTTATGAGCCGCCAATTATTGGGTCACCCGCACGACGCACTTTTTTGCTCTTCTTTCCTCCGCCACCGGCACCTCCTCTACGCTTTCTAGAGTTCTTGAAGCCATTGACATCCTCATCAAGAATCATGGATGGCGGCATCTTCTTGCCCCAGCCCTCTTTCTTCTGCCAACCGCCATCCTTATCCGCTGGTCCATCTTCGCCTTTCGGTTTGTCCGCTCCAGGCTCCGGAACAAGTTCTGGGGGTGCAAACACGACCGCTGTAGTCGAGATGTTGGCACCAGCAGGGATAGGGTTGGATGCAGCGGCGCCTGTAGGTGCGACAGCGGTGGCACCGATAGGTAGACGGATAGCAGCCGCTTTTGCCTTCGGGGGCGCGCGTCGGACGGGCGCGAAGGCAAGCGCGGCAGACCATCCTGTTGAGGCATCGAGGCAAGAAGCACAGATGAGGGTATGAGACGATGCGGTCAATACGGTGCTTCTAGCTGGCAATGCACAGGAATAGGGAGATACCAGCTGTGGCTTTCCCACTCGTTGCTCCCCCTGCTCCGCCCTGGGTTGGTTGCTCTGCTGTCGTTGTGCTGCCTACTCGAGCTACATTCTCCTCAGTAGGTTTGATGGAAGTGGCCTCGGGGCCAAGTGGACTGTCATGAGTGTTGTCATTCCCAGAAGGTTGAGGTGGGGCAGTTTTTGCTGTCGTGGATGGAGACGAGTAGTTAAGAGTATTTCCAGACGAAAACTGGATGCCTCCATAGAGGCCACCCGCTCTGCTTGACATGGTCGTGGTCAGAAAACGTGGGAACAGCGTTGATGACTATGCGCATCCCTATTTGGTACCCGCACCGGAGGCTTTACAACTAGGAGCCATCTCCCTGTACTTTATTGTGTTCACAGAATGTGAGTACATGATCAGACGTAGATTATAGACGCGTAATGAAGCTTTTATTGAAACACCACCAGTACACACAAATATAAATCTAATAAGTACGCTTAAACGGAGGAACAGACTTGCACTCATTCTCATCGAGGGTGGTGTGGATGACTTTCCGGTACGTGATGTCAACTTCAGGCGAGTTGACGTCTTGCTGGCGGGTCAGAGTGTGCTTCATCCAGGTCTCATCATCACGCTGGGATAAACGTGAGCTTGATATGATCAATGAATCAACAAGTGAACTGACCTCAGGGTAGTCTTCACGAGCATGAGCGCCACGAGACTCCTTGCGAGCAGCAGCGGCAGTGATAGTCTGGACAGCGCACTGGAGGAGGTTGCGTAGCTCAAGGGTCTCGACAAGATCACTAAAGAATATCAATGAGCGAATGCCCTTGTGATATATAACCCATAACTCACGAGTTCCAAATCATGCTGCGGTCCTTGATACCAACCTGGTCAAAGGACTTGTAGATCGACTGCACCTTCTGAACACCCTCATCAAGGACATCCTGTGTGCTGTGAGAACGAGTGAGATTTAGGAAAAAATCGGTGACAGCGCAAGTGTACAGACCGGAACACAGCGGCGTTAGACTGCATGGCCTTCTGCATGTCCAGACGGATCTCAGCGGTGGGCTTCGGGCCGTCCGAGTTCCTAATCTTGTCCAAGAACTTCACGCTATCGAGACCAGCCTCCTCTGGGATGGCCTTGTGAGGCTTGCCAGGCGTGTGAGTATCCTTGATATGATGAGCGCAGGCGCGACCGAACACGACAAGATCGAGTAGGGAGTTGGCTCCCAGGCGGTTGGCACCGTGAACGGAGACGCAAGCAGCCTCACCAGCGGCGTAGAGACCAGGGACGACCTTGTCGTTGCCATTCTATTTTTGATGTCAGAGTGCCGAGTGGGATGCAGCTTGATGCATATACGCACCTCGTCAGTAGTTAGAACCTCACCGGTGTACTTAGTAGGGATACCACCCACTATGACGAATAAGCTGGACATTCACATGATGATGAACGATGATAACTTACTATTGTAGTGAACAGTAGGCAGGACAGGGATAGGCTCCTTGGTGACATCGACACCGGAGAAGATAGCAGCAGTCTCAGAGATACCGGGCAACCTCTCGTGAAGGACTTCGGGAGGCAAGTGGCTGAGCTGGAGGTAGATGTGATCCTTCTCCGGTCCAACACCACGGCCCTCGCGAATTTCAATAGTCATGGAACGAGAGACGACGTCACGGGAAGCAAGATCCTTGGCCGTAGGCGCGTAACGCTCCATGAAGCGCTCACCCTCCGAGTTCAAGAGGTATCCACCCTCACCACGAGAACCTAAGAAGCACATAATAAGACAATATGTCAATGTAGCGCGTTGTAGTCTTACCTTCAGTAATAAGACAACCGGCACCATAGATACCAGTAGGGTGGAACTGAACGAACTCAAGATCCTGCAGGGGAAGGCCGGCGCGGGCAACCATGGCGTTACCATCACCAGAGCAGGTGTGCGCACTGGTGCAGCTGAAGTAGGTACGTCCGTAACCGCCAGTTGCTAGGACGGTCTTGTGAGCACGGAAGCGGTGAAGGGTACCGTCCTCCATGTTCATGGCAATCACACCAACACACTCGCCGTCTTGCATGATCAGGTCGAGGGCGAAATATTCAATGAAGAAGTTGGTGTTGTGACGGAGAGACTGGCCGTAAAGGGTGTGCAGAAGGGCATGACCAGTACGATCAGCAGCAGCTGCGCAGCGGTAGGCTTGACCACCCTTGCCGAACTTCAGGGATTGGCCACCAAAAGCGCGTTGGTAGATCTTGCCCTCTTTTGTTCGCGAGAAAGGAACGCCGTAATGCTCAAGCTGCGGAGATGATGAGAATTGCCTTGTTATCAGACTAATGAATCGTGCTCACCTCAATAACGGAGTGAGGAGCTTCACGACACATGTAATGAATGGCGTCCTGGTCACCTAGCCAGTCGGAACCTTTGACCTGAGAGTGATGTCAGATATGAGCAAACACACGGCACAATGAACAAGCCACTTACGGTATCGTACATGTGCCAACGCCAATCATCTTCAGTCATGTTCTATCGGGCGAATGAGAATGCAAAGACATTACATGTACATGGGATCACTTACACCAAGCGCAGCGTTGATACCGCCCTATACAAAGGAACATCAGACGCACGAAGTGGACTAAAGAGTGGACGAAGCATACCTGAGCAGCAACAGTGTGACTCCGAGTTGGGAAGAGCTTAGTGATACACGCGGTGTTGAAGCCTGCTTCAGCGAGACCAAACGCGGCTCTCAGGCCAGCACCTCCAGCGCCGCTATAGAAAGTTGAATAGGCGAATGCAAGTGGCAAGCACATAATACTTACATGACGATAGCATCGTATTCGTGCTCAATGAGAGGATACTTTCCGTTGGACCACGACTTTGGAGCAGGTTAGGAAGGCAAAGGAGCCGTGGCGCGGGTGAGCACTCACGCTGACTTCCTGGGCCTTGACGGGGTTAGTCGCGACGACTCTTCGAGCCGGTGCGGTGGACGAGAAGGCGCGTGTCGAGCGCAGGAGGTTCCTCGACGCCGCTTGGGCGAATGTCTTCCTGAGCATTTGCGAGGAGGACGTTGGAAAGGGGAAAGGAGAGGCTTAGAGCAAGAGTGGGATTCCGATGGCACACGAGAAACTTGGCGGACCATCACCGGCGCGTGATTTCCCTGCAGGACGCCGTATGACACCGGCCCTCCCTGCTTAGGTAAATTCCCTCCGTTCCGCCCATCGCCCGACCAACCTCCGACGAACCTGTCGATCTTATTCCTCCAATCGACGCACCGTGATTACCAATGCAAGAGATTATATATCCAACAGCTACATTCCAGGCAATCAAAGCAAGTAACAGGTATCAAGCAGCACAACACAACGCCCGACGACACCCGACGACTCTTCACCGCAGAACGCCCAGTGGATCCTGCTGAACTTCTAATCGAGACCTCGGAGATTGAGCGCCTCCAACAGTTTGTTTAGTCGGAGGTGGCCCATCGTCTGCGGAAGAACGCGGTGTTGTTTGGGCGGATAACTGTGATGCTATCCCTATTGCGCTGCCCCTTGAACGCGTATTCGCCGAAGACGCATCAGTGACGGACTGGAAGCGTGAGTGACTCCAGGTTGACATGGAATGGCCAGTCGCGTCGGGAGTCAAGAATGGCGAAGACGCTTCTGGAGGAGATAAGGGCGTACTAACCGGACTTTTGGTAGCGGAGGAGGTATTCATGAGCGGATCAGAAGGCAGTCGCTGGAAACCTCGATGTGGATGCGTCGTGGTAGTGGTTGTTTGCGGTCTCATCCCACTTCCCATACTCCTCGCGAAGGCGGTGGCCGTGAGTGGCGAGGATGGTTTGGCACGGGTAAACGATCGGGTCTCCTCCCCTGCCCTCTCCGCTCGTCTCTCTTCGCTGCCCCAAAGGCGTTGTTCATCGATCTCGGACACATCGCCACAAAGGACATCCCGGGCATAGCAAAGCGTAGCCATAGCCTCTTGTCGTTCTGTGGGTTGCTCGGTCTGATCGCCCGAAGAATCTCGACTGAGGATTTCAGCTACCCAGCGGAGAGATTCCCCAAGCTGCCTGTTTAGACTTCGAAGTTCTGTGACTTCTCTTTCTATCTCGAAGCGGCTACGAGACTCCCAAGAGGACCTTTGCTCAATCGGTCTTTCCTCTGATAGCGGATATGAAGTAAGATCTGCTGAAGGACTGCGACTCCACGAGTTCGCTAACTCAGGTAGATTGCGCTTATAGCAGAGTGTCATTGTACAAGCATTCAGCAAGACAAACATTGCTCACCTTGAGCTCAGACACCGCATGCAACACAGTCTTGTTTATTCCCAAGCTTTCTCCCCTATCCAGGAAGTTCCTAGCTATCATCTCCGGCAGGCCTAGCTGCTGTAACGAATATTGGCGAGACTGTTCGGATACATGCACAATAGGAGAACCCGGTGCGTGTGATTCAGAGGCAGAAGCTTGGTGTCCTCTATGCCTAGAACGGGGTCGAGGCGCAGGGCTCTCCGGGACTTCAACAGGAATACTGAGAATGCTCTGGTTTTCCATCGTCAAAGACGCAGCAGTTGCGGGCGAAGGCGAGATCTTGAGAGCCTCGGCTTGCTGCAAGAGAAGCGTGATATGGTGCGAGCCTTGCATACTGGATGGTAGGTGAGGGTAGCGCAAAAGGAACATCAACTGGGTGCTGTAATCTGATGAAATTACTGATAAAATGCACATGTTATTTGTAGCTTTAAACGGCAGAAAGTGTCATTGTGACCCACGTTTACTTCGTATTCGTATGAGCATGGCCACACAGACCCATTGAATGAGAGAGGATAAAGGTCGATCGCTGGTGAACAGTCCATCCCATAGCACCATAGCGTCAGGCATCGAGAACTCTCGCGTAAAGAGGAGTCTCAGCCATCGCCTACCAAAAAGGTCTGTGAGGGGAACGGATCAGTGCGGCGGATAAACATACAATCCATATATCTGAGGCTCAAGTCCTGAGCTCCGCATAGATCCATAGAGGACAGGGTCACAGGCCTTGAGCAGCGTCTCCTGGACGTTCTTACATGTTTTCACGACCGGCGTAACATGAGGTTCCAATTTTGACTGATCACGAGACGGGGGTGGTTCTCGCCATTCGTACCACTGGCCGACATCATTCATGATAGAGCTAAAGAGAGCCCATGAGTCTGCGGCTGCCCACTTTGCTGAACAGAGGTGGGATACAGGTTCGTCAGGTTGTTCTTCCATCGAGTCATAATCTGGGTGTCCAATGAGTGTGACGGGGCAGAACAGAAAGCGCGAGCTTAAGCTTACCTACTGCATAGTAAAGCGGTGCTAACAGCTCGTGCATCCCTTGACGATATCCTTTATCCGTATGAATGGCAGCATATAAAAACAAGATATTGGTGAGATGCTGCTGAACATCTGGGTCACGAAAGTAATCTATGTCCGGAAACCTGTTATGTACCTGAGTGATTGCCAGATCAGTAACGCCAGGTATGCTTACGTTCGCTCCACGTCCTGTTTGATGGTTTTCCGCAGCTCTACCGCTGCAAACCACTGATTCCATGGATTCTGTCGAAGACATGGAGTGAGACCTAATGCGAGAATAGCAAACCATACCTCATTGTCTAGGCTTAAGGGGTTGTTCTTCTGCAGGTTAACGTTAGATCTAGTTGACTGAGGGACTGTTACACCAGGGATGACAAAGCTCTCGTCAAATCCACCGTCGGGAGCCCGCATGTGCTCAAGTAGAAGATCGGAATACTCGGTACGAAGTTTGCGCAACATTTGTGTTGGCGGATTAGGACTACTGTCTATGGGCGATGAGAGGGGTGCATCTTGCAGTAAGAACAACTTTAAAGCAGTGAGACCCGGTAAGTTTCTTGATACCAGATGCGGCTTGCCTTCCAAACAATGCTGCGACCAGGGACACCAATCTCTCCTTCAGAAATCTTCAGAAGCCGTCTTCCCAGGACAGCGTCTCGTATCCTTGGTAAACTCTGTCCAGATGAGAACAGAGCATGATAAACATGCCTGAGCGAGTATAAGTATGTCAATGGTTCAAGGATTGAGGTCGCCGTTTGGGCACGACAGACTTAGTGGAGTCCTGAGATCTAGCAGCGTTACCGTTCATTTTGCTTGCCTGCCTAGAAGATCAACGCTGATTTCAAACAGCGCGTCGATGGACCTTGGTAAACCTTCGGTAGAGGATGGATAGAGCGTCAGATAGTGGAAGGTAAACAATGGTCAACTACGTCACACTCCCTTACTTGCGCCAAGCCGACACCCGCCCCAGGACAGTAATCGTCTCATCAATCTCATTTAACCCGGAGATAGATCCTAAGTGCTATATGTATACTATGACTGCGATGCTCACGCTCACGACGACCGAGTGTTTAGATGTTTGAAAGGGAAATGATCTTTCTAAGATGGATGTAAAATACAAATGCTAGAGTACGAAGTCGTTACTTTTGTAAGGTCAATGCGAGAAGACAATGCAATGCGTAAACGTGATAAAGCAGGCTACACGACTTAGTCAACCTCCTCCACGCTGGGCCCATCCTCGCCGCCAGCGCCGGGGAAGCCGCCAGGAGCAGCACCGCCGGCACCAGGAGGGAATCCACCTCCAGGACCGCCAGGGAAGCCGCCAGGGGCACCACCAGCAGCGCCATACAGCTTTTGCATGATGGGGTTGGCAATGGCTTCGAGTTCCTTCTGCTTGTCATCGTACTCCTCTTTGGAAGCCTCTTGCGAGTTGTCGAGCCAGGAGATTGTCTCGTTGACGGCAGTCTCAAGCTTGGCCTTGTCATCAGCCTCAAACTTGTCCTGCAACTTCTCGTCGGTGATCGAGTTGCGAAGGTTATACGAGTACGACTCGAGAGCGTTCTTCGACTGGATGCGAGCGGCGGCAGCTTCATCCTCAGCTAGACAATTAAAATCAGTAACATATAGCTAACGAGATGATACTAATATCTTACCCTTGTATTGCTCGGCCTCGTTGACCATGCGCTCGATCTCCTCCTTGGACAGACGACCCTTATCGTTGGTGATGGTGATACGGTTCGACTTGCCGGTGGTCTTGTCAGATGCAGAGACGTTGAGGATACCGTTGGCATCAATGTCGAAGGTGACCTCGACCTGAGGAACACCACGAGGAGCGGGGGGGATGCCAGAGAGCTCGAACTTGCCGAGCAGGTTGTTGTCCTTCGTGCGGGCACGCTCGCCCTCGTAGACCTGGATCAAGACGCCGGGTTGGTTGTCGGAGTAAGTCGAGAAAGTCTCGGACTTCTTGGTGGGGACAGTGGTGTTGCGCTTGATGAGAGCAGTCATAACACCGCCAGCAGTCTCAATACCAAGAGAAAGAGGAGCAACATCGAGAAGGAGAAGGTCCTGAGTCTTCTCAGAAGTGTCACCAGAGAGGATGGCAGCCTGGACCGCAGCACCGTACGCGACGGCCTCGTCGGGGTTGATGCTCTTGTTAGGCTCCTTGCCGTTGAAGAAGTCGGACACGAGCTTCACAATACGGGGAATACGAGTAGAACCACCAACGAGGACGATCTCATGGACGTTGCCCTTGTCAATCTTCGAGTCGCGGAGAACCTTCTCGACGGGCTCGAGGGTGCTGCGGAACAAGTCCTGGCACAGCTCCTCGAAGCGCGCACGAGTAAGGGACGTGTAGAAGTCAATACCCTCAAAGAGAGAGTCGATCTCGAGAGTGGTCTGGGTTGCAGACGAGAGCGTGCGCTTGGCACGTTCGCAAGCAGTGCGCAGACGACGGAGAGCACGAGGGTTGGAGGAAAGATCTAGAGAATAGCTAAGTAACTAGGGTAAACACGAAAGGAGGTGCAATTAGACACACCTTTCTTGTTCTTGCGCTTGAACTCCTGGACGAAGTGGTTGACGAGACGGTTGTCAAAATCCTCACCACCCAAGTGAGTGTCGCCGGCGGTGGCCTTAACTTCGAAGATACCCTCTTCAATGGTGAGAAGGGAAACATCAAAGGTTCCACCGCCGAGATCGAAGATGAGAACGTTGCGCTCGCCCGTAACCTTCTTGTCAAGACCGTAGGCGATGGCAGCGGCAGTAGGCTCGTTGATGATACGAAGTACATTCATACCAGCGATGGTGCCGGCATCCTTGGTTGCCTGACGCTGAGAGTCGTTGAAGTATGCCGGGACAGTAACGACCGCGTTATTGCAGTTGGCGCCGAGGTAGGATTCGGCGGTCTCCTTCATCTTCAAGAGGATCATGGAGGAAATTTCCTCAGGGGACTGTAAACCTGTGAGACGATTGCTCTTGATAGACATGATGGGACCAAACTTACAAACTCCTTGGTCTCACCGCGATACTCAATAGAGATGTAGGGCTTGCCACCCTTGTCGATGACCTTGAAGGGGAAGTGCTTGATGTCCGACTGGACCTCAGCATCGGCAAACTTGCGGCCAATGAGACGCTTGGCATCGAAGACACTACACGCCAATGTAAGATTTTGACAAGCAAGAAGTCAAGGTTAATAAAACTCACGTGTTGTGGGGGTTCATGGCGACCTGGTTCTTGGCGGCATCGCCAATGAGACGCTCGCTCTCCGAGAAGGAGACATAGGAAGGGGTAGTCCGGTTACCCTGGTCGTTGGCGATGATCTCGACACGATCGTTTTGCCAGACACCAACGCAACTGAAAAAACGATCATCAGTGGACTGATAAAGGGGCAGATCGGAAGCTCAGCGTACGAGTAGGTGGTGCCGAGATCGATACCGATGGCTTTAGAGGTCGACATTTTTAAGATGGAGTCGCGATGAGAGTGTGAGCGACGATGGAGAGAGAGAGGAAGATGGAGGAAATTGGATCAGTGGAGAGAATGATTTGAGGTGCCATTATCTTGTTCTTATACGACCTAATATTCTGCGTCATTCTAGCACCTTCTTTTACCTTTCTAGAGGCTTCCTTCCTCTGACGCACCCAGTTACGTAATATAACATACTATATCGAGAAACTCTCCTCGATTATCACTCGCTCGGGCATCTTCCGGGGGTTTCCGCCCTCTTCTCGCTGTTTGCATAAAGTTTATGCTTATTATTAACGGTTAAGCCCCTCGCCCTGGGTATCTAGTGCACAACGCAGCAAAAATAAGATGGGTCCGAGTTTACGTTCTAGGAGTAGGTATGTATGTTATCTGTGGTAATGAAAAAGGGAGAAAAGGCATACGTTTGCGGATTTATCGGGAAACTACACTCCAACGAAGAACAAACATAAGATATTGAATGACGGTGGAGGCGGAAGTAAGGACCGGCAGTACATGGGAGGTAGCACAGGGCAAGAACGGTCAAGAATACTAAGTGAAGAACAACAACTCCCATATAAGTGGGTAGATATTGGCAGCTAAGCCCCGTTCGTGTGGGGATTTGGTGCGACCGTGTCATCTAAACTACGATGCGCCTGAAGATCCCGGATAACGGTTGGATCAACTAAGTTAAGTCAGCCACCTTGTTTCAGGAAAGTGCGATCGAACATACCGGGCAGAACGCTCTTTCGTCGCACGTGGGGGCCTTGCCCAATTGGTGAATGTGGCTCACCTCCAATCTGTGCAAGGTTATCAGTTTACCTCCACATAATGGCAGCAGTGCAAGTACCTCAAGTCCAGGATCTGCCATAGGTACCCTCTCAATTCCACTGTCATCCAGGTCGACAGGAACCTCTCCGTCTATTGAGACGGCATTCAGTTCCATCGACAGGTCCATAATGTCCGAGTCGTCAGGCACAGGGGACGGTGGAGGAGGGTGCTCGATTTCTCTGTAACCCGTGGGTAGCTTGCCACTCGCATTCTGCACCGCTCTCTCTCGAACTTTCTGCCAGTGCTCGTAGCGCTCAACAGCATGCTGCTGTTCACTGCGCGTATACAGGTTAGTCATGTGAAAAATAGTACAGGCTGAGTACTTGCTCAATTTTGCGTTGCTTGTATTGTTGCATGACTTCATCGAACAACTCGGGGTTGATCGACATGAACAACTTGAGTGCATTGTATACCATCCCATGTATGGTTCTGTATACTGATAAGAGTGATCCGTAGGTTATGGTGAGGGGCACTCACCGGTTCCAATGAGCCCTCGAGTTATTATACAAAGCCGGAAAGACGATAGGTAGGACGACCGACAAGTTGTCTGTCATCAAGTTGACGACATACTCATTGTTCCAATACAACAGAGCACGCTCGGCAACTTGGAAATGCTGACTGTTAATGCAACGGCCTAGCTGTGTGAACAATTGGACTTGGATCTTCTGGAATTCCACCGGATCCGTGACGTCCAATACTTCTTCGACTTCGTTCAAGAACATAACCTCCTTAGACGAGTTGACCTTGGGCCAGTAGCGGAGCAGTCCGATCATAACATCCTCGGCTAGCAAGGGATCTTTCTCCAAGAACTGCACCACACAGTATGCAAGCTGGGGGTGGTATAACGATAGGCTCTTGACCTTGTGAAGCGGGATCAGAACACGAGTCAAGAACGTCTTATGTTCCTCCTTAAGCGGTAGAGCAAAACCATTGATGATAGAACCAAGGATCTCGAGCAGCTCCGCTACACCATTATGACGTTCGGTCTCATAGACGAACTGATAGAAGACATTGTTGATGGACCGGCGGATGAACGCACGGAGGTTGAGGAATTTGCCATAAATCCGATGAAGGGTAGTCTTCAAGAAGTCGCGCTCTCTTGGGTCCTCAGAATCGAAGAGCTCGAGAAGGCTCAAAACAAACTGTTGGTCAATGTACCGCTTAGCGATGTTGGTGTTGAAATCCGGACTCTCAACGAAACGGAGGAAGAACTCATAGACGATCTGAAGATGCGGCCAAGCCAGCTCCAGAACGGGCTCATCTTCCTCAGGATCGAATGCATCGCCTGTCGGATTCACTGGTGGGGGTATCGAACGGAAGAGGTTGATAGCAAACTAAATATATGGCCTTAACACTCGATGACCCGATATTCTACACTGAGCACGTACCATGTTGACAACTTCAGGGTATATATTCTCGGTAATCACTCCTCTCTGGGAGGTGATATAGTCGAGCATTTCATGAAGTGTAGCTGCCTTGACCTGCTTTCCCTTCATCTCGGCACTGGGATCATTGAAATCAAAGATCACACGGCACTGGTTGAGCTTCTTGATAAAAAGTTGGGATCGCTCGCTTGCGGGTGTGTCTAAGTAAACTGGTAAGCGATCCTCTATCTCTAAACCATGGAGATCATACCAGCAAACGGAGGCAGACGATCAATTTCAACCTTTTCGGTCACCACGAAGCGGCTGCTTCGCTGCTTGCGAGGAGGCTTGCCGACCATGGGAATGGTGTCGCGCGGTCCAGAGCCAGGCCTCAGGCGATTCAAGGCGTTGTTAGGACGGGGAGGCTGACCTGGCGCTCCACCGTCAGAGCCCCTACTAGCGCGGTCTGGGGACCTGCCAGAATCTGCAGAGCCAGGGTCAGGGTTGATGACAACGATAGGGGGGACTGGCGATGAGTTTCCCGAAGCATTGGATCGCCGGTCTGGGCTAGGGTTGGCAGTTGCTGGGGACGATGAGCGACCTGACGACGATGTTTGGTCGTAGGAATGGTTGGTCGATGCATTGTTTGACGATACTGGTTGAGGAAGCGGCTTGGAGGTGTTTGGGGGCGGCGGAGGCGGATTAGAGGAAGAAGAGGAGGAGGATTTGGACTCCTTGTTCTTTGATGAGGCCGAATCCCCAGACTTCCTGAGCTGCTGACGAAAAATGAGATTGATCGGTTCGGTTTGCTGAGGACGCAGAACGACTGACGGATAGTTTCTTGAGTCCCTTCATGTTTGGTGCAGAGCCTGTGTCTGCAGAGTACTCAGATGCGTGTCAGACGTGATGTGCAGATGGTTTCTGTTGAGGAATGGTTAGTGACGGATTTTGCTTGCAACCTGGCGGGATCGATGGCCGCCACCGGCTGGGTGAAGTCGTGACTGTTTGTCACACGTGACGTCTCCGGCTCTGAGAGTGGTTCAGAGTCCAGAATCTCCAAATTCTGCCGCCCTAAGATCTGGGGCTCTCAACTTGGTGGCGCCACTGGCAGGTTCCGCTCGGTACCGGGATGACCTTTTCCCCTTGCATCACAAGCATTAATTGATTTCATTGCACTTGCTCTGGTCAAGTAAAATGGACTCTCAATTGTCCATCGACAACTGCGAAGACACGTATGCAGTGACCGTCGCGGCGTCGCAGTGAGACAACTGATTCCATTTTCCGCGGCTGCATTGCCATATAAAGGACCCGAAGTAAAAGTCACGAGCCCCGTGTAACCCAGGCAGCATCAAGGCGAAAGCAACACCTTGCTTGTTTCCTTGTCCCTCTTTCCGTTCGTGCCCAGCGCTTCCTCCCACCCACTCCTTCCTGCGTACAATGGCCGGTATGACTCCCTGTCTGCAAACCTGGAAGTACTAGCTGACTAGCGATTTAGCCATCTACGCTGTGTATACTTCTCCTACACATCCTCCGATACCCAACCATCTCCCGACACTCATTGTCACCCCTCATGGTACGCTGGCATCTCTTTGTCCCCGCCCGCCTACCTCCCTTAACCTGCATTACCCAGGACAACCCTCCAATATCTTATACTCCTATCTCCACACCAACTTTGTGAGAAATCCTCTTCATCGACGTAACTTGGTCTAAGATCATACTAGAATTCAGAGAACTATCTCTTGACGCCTTCCCCGCAGGGGGATCTGTGCGTTGCTAAGCTATTCCCACCACGCCCGAACGGCGCTGGCAAGTCCACAGCATCTGATCCCGGTCATGCCTCGGGTTCCTCGGCCCGCGTTGTACGCTGCGAGGCCTCGCGTAACCTCAAGTGGTCGATTGCTAACACAGGGGTTATCTCGCCAATCTACAAGCTTTCGCTCCCCTCTCCCGACTCTGCCGACCTCCCGCTCTTTCAGATATCCAAACCCAACCCCAATGCGGCTTTCTGGAGCATGTTCTACTTCGCCTATGCTGGTCATAATATACCCCCTAAGAGAATTGAGTTCGGGAAGATACAGAAAAACCCTCCTGGGCCCAACGGTGGTGGAACGCGAATCAGTATTACGGGTAAGACGCCCGAGGAAAAGGCGGTATGGCAGACACTGGGCGAAGGTAACGAGGACTGCGTGGAATGGGTGGTATTGTGCGCAGCACTAAATTTACTCGAGTGCGTCCGGTTCCCGCACTACTTTTATTCTGATGCACAGTCCTGATAACGGGTTTCTATCTTTGTTCTTGTTACTCACATGCACAGCGATGAGATCATCAAAGCTGCCGAGAAGAATCCTCCGCCACCAGGCGCCATGCCAGCCGGCGCGCCCCCTGTACCAGCGGGAAGATCTGTCCCAGTTGCTCTTCATGACCCCGGTTCAGGCGCCCCACCAGGTGCAGGACGTCCAGGTCCTCAGCAGCCCCCGAGGGGGCCGCCGCATGGCCAACCTTCCCCCGGCCCAGGGCAAATGCCTGGTGGGCGTCCCCCCCAAGGTGTCCCTCCCGGACGCGGCCCCATGCCTCCTGGCGCACCCGGTGGTTTTCCTCCCCAAGGCTTTCCTCCTGGCGCAAGACCCATGGTAGTCCCTCAACGTGGTGGTCCACCTGGACAAGGTCCGCCTATGGGTCGCGGTGCGCCCTTCCCGCAACAAATACCACCTGGCCAGGCAATGCCAAGGCGTTTCTAGTCACTTATTGGTCTACCTCTTCTTCGCGGATTACTTGTTTGTACATGCTTTCGACTGCCCCACATGCATGAATTTCTAGTCATGCTCGTACCGTTGGGACTTTTCGTGTATATTTTCTCCAGACTCTGTATTTGTGGATTAGCTGCCTTTTCTGGGTAGTCGCAGCAGATTTCATTGGATTGCAATAACAGTTGTTGATGGCAGACTCGAGTTTCGAACGTCAGTTGATAGCATGCAACAGCCTGGTAACCGACTTACTACGCTAGAGGCTGGTGAACCTGGAAGTCTCATAGGAGATAGGATTGACTGATGATCTTGCTTTGAGTGAATATGTCTCGGGACCGTATGACAATATTAATGTCATTTAGGGACGATAGTATTGCATGCTTATGTCCACCATGAAATAAACTGAGAAAAAACGAAGTAAAAATCTAAGACATTATAACATGAATATCATTATCCCAATAATACGGCCAGTCCAGGTGTGCTCAGTCGTCCGCCCGTCGTAACCTATGATCTACACGGACGCTTAATCTTTCGAACAAACCTTTCATGTGGATAACATACCTCCGAAGAGCTCAAGAGCAACTAGCTCAGTTTTTGGCGAGCTTCTCCAAAGCGTCGATAGAGAACGCTAAGTCCGATGTTTGTGAACAAAAACCCAAGAGGTAGGAAGAATAATGCTTACACTTGGGACGCTCAATGGGAAGACCCAAAGCGCGGGCCCAGACGAGCTGGGTAGCAGCACCAAGAGCTAGAAGAACGCATTCAGCATAATGAACTTCGACATATTTTAAAGATTCCTTACCTCGGGAGATACCGAAGATAACCGTGTAGTACTTGAACTGGGTGAGGCCGTAGTGGTAAAGAACACAGCCAGAAGCAGCGTCAACGTTGGGGAACGGGTTCTTGGTCTAAAATCATCGCTTTAACGGGCGATCCCAACAAGAGATGTGAGTACTAACCTTGCCGTGCTCCTTGAGAACGTCGGGAGCGACCTCGGCGGTCTGTGCTTGTGTTAGAACAATGCACCAACAATATCCCGTTAAACCCTTACCTCGGCAACGAGCTTCACCATGGGACTGGCCATCAAGTCCTCATGACCCTTGCAGAACGCCTGCAGGGCGACGAAGCGAGGGTCTGGGTTACGAAGAACGCCGTGACCGTAGCTAAAAACCATTTAGTTGTAAGACTAGGCGCAATTGTTCAAACCATACCCAGGGACAACCTGGCCCTTGTTCAAGGTAGCCCAGAGGTACTTCTTGATGTCATCCTTGCTGAAGTTGTTGCCAACTTCGCTCAACATAGAAATCTGCCAGCGGAGCACCTCTTGGTTCGCGAGACTATAATGAAAAGATTAGGATAATATCATTAGCAAGGCTTACATCCACTCACCCGTGAAGAGGACCAGCCAGCGAGTAAAGGCCAGCAGCGTAGGAAATGAACGGATCAGCGAGGGTCGAACCAACGAGGTCTGGAGGCACGTTAGCATATATTAATACGCTTGTAAAGGATAATCACATACGAGCGGTGTGCGCAGAAGCATTACCACCCTCATGGTCAGCATGAAGAGCAATGTAGAGGCGGAGGTATTCGGTGAAGTTCTCGTTGTGGCCGAAGCCGAGCTGGTTGACGTAGTTGCCTGAAAGCATTCTGAGAACATTGCAGGGCAGACTTGCGGCTGATCACTCACCAACAAGATCCTTCGACTTATCGATGGCGGCAATGCTCTTCTTGGGTTGATAGATGTTACGATAAATACGAGCAGCAATGGTAGGGAGCTTGGCAACGAGGTTCATGCAGTCCTCATAAGCGTAGGTCCAGTACTCTGTCTTCTTGATACCGCGCTCGTAAGCGGACTGGAAGGCGCTGTCGTGGTTAAGAGCAGCGACACCCATACCGAGCTGGGTCATGGGGTGCAGAGTGTTCGGGAGCCTAGAGATACGTGAGCAAGATTCCTAATCAAACAGGAGGCAGGACGTACGAGTCAATGAGCTCCTCGACAAACTTGGGAAGCTCGGCGCGCTCCGCAAGCTCAAGCGAGAGCTGCTGAGTCTGTTCAGCGGTGGGGACTTGGCCAGTGAGCAAGAGCCAGAACATGCCCTCAGCGGTCATCTCCTTGCCACCAGGGGCGGGAGGAAGTGCTTTTTGTGCCTCGGGAATGGACATGCCGTGGAAGCGGATACCCTGTAGACGGTTAGTCTTGGCTATTTGCAGCAGCAAATGATCGAACCTCCATGGGGTCCAAGACAGAGGAATCCCAGAGCATGGCCTTGATACCGCGCATGCCACCAATGATGTTTTCGACCTGTGCTAGGACTTAAGCTACCCGTACACATGCTGCAAAAAAAAGGGGCTGCGTACCGTGACCTGACCAACAACGGTCTGCCCATGCTCGGCTTTCTGCAAGGACGTCAGCTGAAGGGCAACGTTTTTGTTGTAAACACCCACAAGTTTCTTAAGCTGTTCCTGCTTGGCGGGGACAATCTCTTGAATAGTCTCTTTTAAAGACTGAAGTTGGAAGCAATTGAGGACGAAAATAGTAAATGATCGAAGACAAGAACGCACCTTGGTGGAGGCGAGACGCCGCGTGTTGACAGAGGAGATGTTCCTCGAGACAGACTTCGCCAGGAAGCGGGAACGGCCAAACATCATGGATCTAGAAAGTGTAATAAGAAAGTGGGAGACAAGTCAACGTTAACGTTGTGAGGAATTGCCGTACCACGCAAAGATTTATATGCTCGGAGCAAACACGGTCTCGGGAAGAGCCGCCGTCGGCCTCTCCCACGCCGGAGCGCGTCTAGTCTGCCCCTGACGGCTTCAAACATGATATCAGAAGAGCGGTCTGTGCATTACGTTCATGCACCCCATATGCATCATGTTGACGTTGCACCTGAATCTTATGCAAGTGTCCGAATCCATAGAGGCACCCCATCACATACGACCTCATGACTTTCCCATCAAAGCTCAAACACCACAACATGACCTCAATGTTGCCTCAATTCGTGATCATGGCCCCTTTAGCCTGCGGCGATAACAGTTTGCGTTCGCCATTTCACCGTCTGAAGCGCTCGTGTATTTCCACGCAGGAAGGACTTTGAGTGGAGACCTGTGGTACTATGCTGACAATCATGCCGTTCTTCAAAGATGTCGCGGCCGGGTCTGGAACGGGGGCCGAAATATGAAACCTACCAAAACGCAAATCTGTGGCTCACGCACGCATGGTTGGAAGGATGCATTGTATCTCGGCTGACTCGTGATTATTATCTTCCGCGCTACTCGGGATTGGTGCTAGTAGTTGAGGCTTTACAGCGTACTGATTGACTTCTCGTGGACCGCCACAGTAGAGTCAGAAGGACTGTGGCCTTCCGCAAACTTTGATCACAACCTCACTGAGGATTCATTGAGACTACCAAGTCAACATGTCAACATCGGCCGAAAAGTAAGCGCTGCAAAATATGAACAAACAGTGACTTGACACGCCGACGCGGCGCTTCCGGGCAAAAGTTAGAGACACGTCGGCAGCGTGCAGTATTAGTGGCAGCATCACTTTCTCTCCGTGTCCCATGGCATCTGTTCTTGTCCCAGTTGTCTATATCGCCATTGTCCTTGGCAGCTTGCTCATTTTCAGTCGCATCTACCGGAAGCGGGCAGCAGGTGCGTTCATGGAACTCGTGCTACCGTTTCAACACGTACTAACATGAAAGCAGGCAGACGACTTGACCCGTACTTCCCTTCACATCCCGAACGCGATCTTTATGTCACTCTCCTTGGAAAATCAGATCCCCCCGCACATGATAGTCTTCTCAAGGCCGCCCTTGTCCGTCGGGCAATGACGGACGTTCAACGTGTCATGCGTCTTCGTGAAGACAAACCTGCGCTCCAGAACTTGTTGCAGAAAGGCTCAATTGGTGATGACCTCTGGAACAGTCTCTTGGCCGCAGAAAAAGAGCTTGAGGCAGAAGTCGTTGAGGTTGTATCGGAGGCAAACACTTTCGTAGAGGGATGGGGCCAAATTATCTTTCAGACGGCAAACGAGATGCTAGCCAACGAGAAGATGCGTGCCGTGTTTGAAGACACCGACACATGCAGACAACGAAAAGGTTTGCCTAATCACACCTTGCAAATAAGCTTGAAAGCTAACGCCGAAGCATCTGCAGAAGAGCAATACGGCAAAGTTGGTGCCAAAGTCGATATCCCTAAGCTCCAGCCTGTTATAATGCCTGGCCCACCTCCTCCCGGTGCGCCAGGTGCGCCAGGTGCACCGGGCCAGGGAATTCAGATTCCCCCAACGCTTCTTAACCCTTCGAAAGGCGCCCTAGCACCCAAGCCCTCTGACACCCCATCATTACCCCCCACTTCGGTAAGTTTTGAGCAATCCTACAGGTTGACGCTTGTGTTGACGATTGATGTAGCCCACCAAGGCCACGTAGACCTTAACATAGATTCGTCCCACCGTCACTTCTGGAAGCTTTCCTGTATTTATCATGTTGCGTGGTGGACAATTGAATAAGCCCGAGTCTCAGAAATAGTACAGTGCAAGAGATTAAAACGACGATACATCAAAACCAGTCCTCTGTCGATCCACGAAACCAAGCCTCAGCCCCTTATCACAATAGCCTTCTCTCCGGTACCTGCCCGGGCCTTGCCTGACTTATCTACGTGGTCCAACCCAAGCACGTCCTCCGGTGCAAACTTGTGATCATAGATTGTGTCATCTGTACAATCATTCGTAAGGTCGTGAAACAATACAATCTATCTCCTTACCATCTTCAATGTACGAGGGCTGCTTGAAGGTGGCCACTTGGATGAGCGCGAAACGGTATTTGGCAAAGTCTTTGTCAGAAACCCCTATTCGTTCTTGCAATCGCTTTTTGGTCTCGATGAACTTCTCGTTCTGTGTTGATAGTCAAGACAAGAAGGACCGACAGTAGAAATAAAGGCCTACGGGTTTCACCACAAAGCGGAAGGGTACGCCATGTGTCCGTGAGACCTCCTTCGAGAAGTGGAAGACGCTGATGATCTTGTCGGCTTCATCTGCTTCGAGCTCTTCTCGCGGAATTTCCTAGACGGAGTTAAGCATCTTTCTCCGTGTCCACAAACGTAGGACGGACCTCTGCGAAAAGTTCCACTGGCTCTGGGATGTTACCTATCATTTCGGAGTTCGTGAACTCCTTCTGCGTCTTTCCATCCTTCGAGACTTCGAACACTCGTATCTTGCCCGAACCACCTGGAGTGAGGGTGACGTGCTTAGCAAGTTGCTCAGAAAGCTCGTGGACCATGCTTGTCTTTGGCAGCAGGAATGGGTGAGTGGCCTCCTCTCGGTTGTGGACGCCCGTCCACACGATCTTGAGACTTCGTTTGGTTTCCAGCTCAACTATACTGACATCAAGCTTCTCATAAAGTATCACGGTAGTCGTTGGGCTGATATAACCCGGCACCATGATCTCCGCTATACTCTGGTTGAGCGACCGCTTTAGGATGGACTTTGGTGTGCCATTTGCGGCGTGAGTGGTTGTGAAGCGCAACATGACTGGGTCGTGCTTCAAGTATTCTCCAGCTTTGGTGGCCATCTAGCCTCGCCCCTCAGCACGAATTAATTTCAACGGATTGAACAAAGGAACAGACCTTCTCGTAGTTGTTCTTCTTACTTAGCACGAGATGGAACTCGGGGTGGTCGTGGTCGGGTTCATCATACTTGGGGCGGAAAATGATCAGGACGCGGTTCTGGAGGAAGTCATAAAACTGAATAGGGTTGGAGTACAAGCCCTGACTCTCGAGGTCTTGAGCCCTGTAAAATGAATGAATATATGTTCGCGGAAAATCAGTAGGCTTTCAATCCGTACTCTTTCTCTGACTGCTCGACCTGAAAGCATATGATGTCACCATCCTGAATCTCGCTTTGTGCAAATGTAGACTTCTGCTTCATCAGCTCGATCATTTGCGGCTTGATTTCCTGTACAGATTATCAGGCTACACGGTACGACGTATATTATTAGATTAGACTAACCTCGTATAGTTTGAGTGGCGTTCCAGGTGCCCACCTCATCCGTTCGTTGATCAAAGGGACAAGGTCCTGCACCTTGCTATTGCGCTGGACATACACCTTACCAACACCGTACAGAGTCTGTTTAGAAGCAACGAAGTGTTTGATGAAGATCATGATAGCGCCGGGTGGGGGGTCAGGCTAGGAGAATTAATGTTAATTGAGTACGTCGAATGTCGTGCTTTGAATTTTACCTTGGCGGGATCAGGAATGACATCCAAGTATAGTCTGAGATCATTTTGTCGAGCGGCCATGTTGTTCCGGATTAGCTCAACAGCTAACTGGATGTCAATGATGCATAATATACGACGACTAGATACACGTACTCAAGTTGGGCTCGTTCTCCGGTATCGGCGTATCTGGTCGGACTGTTTTGTTCTGGCGATTGACTAAGACCCATAATCTGATCTTGTTCTCGGGGTAGTTGAAATGGCTGGCGACGCGCGATTTGAATGTGCTATACGTCTCCTGTTTCAATACACGGAAACTGGGCAAGTCTGACGGGGACCAGTGCTTTTCATCAAAAGTAGCAAGGTCGAAGCCATCATGGTGAGAAAATGTCTCGTCGGTGATGACCTTGGCAGTCAAGAAAAGATGCTGCTCTTCTCGCTCCCTCTTCTTGGCTTCGACTTGGAGCCGTTCCTCATCCAGCCGACGCTCTGTGAATGACGATCAATAAGGTACGTATCACCCGCAATTGAGCACGTACTAAGATGCGGGGGAGTGTCTTCCTCTCGGAACGGCGCAAGCACTTCGTCAACCGCACTCTCGCGAACATAGACTAACATATACGCGTTGGTGAAGCGTTTCATGGCACGAACTTGATTCCGCTGCATCGGTGGTTGAATGCCGTTCAAGGCTTCACCGCCGTAATTCTCTTCAAGGACCTCGCGGTCGGTCACGGGAGTGACCCGGTCGTCATCGAACTTCAACCACCTTGTATCCCTGTCAGGTTTGATGAGGGCAAAGTAGTGGCCACCGTGAAGATCTCCAGAGTGCACTAGTACGCCATGTAGCTTGTAAACCCAACCCACAGACTTGTCGGCACTCTCATCCAAGAACTCGGCTAGGTCGATCTCGAAGGGAAACTCATGCCGATCGTTGATCTAACACCATAAATTTGCCCAATACCTCCAATATTGAGATAAGCACTCACCTTAACCATGGCGTCGCGCTGCACGTCGTACTCGAAACGCTTGAGCTGAAGATGGAGGACAGGAGGGAATGACTGAAATATGATGCCTTTCTTAGCATCTTGAAGGCCGAAGCCCTCGGCATGGTACTTGTTTTCCCCATCCAGAGTTTCTACAGCGACGTAGTCCTGGAATGACTCGTAGAGGTTCTTCATCCCCTTCACATTGAGTTGAATGTCTGAGAAAAGCTATAAGGCGAAGGCACGATATCAAGATGTAGGGCTCACCATTGAACTCCTCGATACGGGTAGAGACGTAGTCGACATTCACACACTTGATATAACTCTTCATCTTGCCCACGAACAATTTCGCTATAGCACCTTCAGCCACAGTCCCCTAACGTCAAGCGGATGTACTTGTTTAGCCACTACACAATGTGAATGGGTGAATGGTAGTACCTTCATCTTCGATTCTAACTTGTCTTGTAATACACGGTTAAACTCCTGGACGTCATGCTGCAGGAAAGAATCCAACGATTTCCATCCAAAAGATTTGGTCAACTCCGTGGTGCCTAGAAAAACACTATTATGAAGAAGCAGTCAGTTAATTAAGGGGACAACTTGCCAACTGGCTGATCTGAAGTCTGTAGGTGGTAAAACACGCGTTGAAGAGCTAAGGCTACACTTTCCGTAGGAAGTTCATCCTCTGTTGGGATTTGATACACAGCCTTCAAGTGACATGACGTCAGCATAGCTCCTGCAAGCGTTGTTCAACTTACCCTGCGGAAATAATTGGTACAAAAGAAGGACTGAAGAAGGGAGTTCATGTAGCACGTTGCGCCTTGGTTCTTCAGACCCACAAACCCAGTCTCCTTCTTCGAATCGTAGCTAGGAACGCTGTCAATTTGGCCGGTGTAAACACACGCGATCAGCACCTACTTGACAAAGTTGTGCCATAGGACGCCTGTGGGGTCCTCAAGTACACGTACATATACCGTAATTTCGGCGGACTCGTCCTCGACTGTCGGTCGTGTGTGGCCCTCTTGCACGCTAAACAGCTTGCGCAGCTCGGAGAAACGGGTAAAACCCCAATCACACTCTTCGGCAATGAATCTATGGTGGGCGTCTACAGCAGTGCGTAAGATTCGTGAGATGAATGACGTGGAGGCAAGTCAATGGCTTACGGCTGACGGTGTAAATGGTAGGATCGTGGATGTTAGATATAACAAGAGCAAATTGAGCACATGCATGCCAGCCTTCTGGCGATTTCTTGGGCTCGGCATAATCAAGATAGACAGAGACAGTATCGTTTGGAGGAGCATTGGAGTTGCCAAAGGGGAACAGTAATATGCGCCTGTAAATGCGTTGAACAGGCAGCAATGGCTAGCTGTGACTGTTGATCACGTACCACCTATGGCCACCACATTCGAACTCTGGACTGGTTAGCTTCTTCTCCAGCTTCTTCCACTGTGTCAGACGCCACGTATAGACCTTGAGGTCTTTGACATCGTGGCCAAGGTCTGGCATGTACTTCGCGGCGAATGCGTCATCTGTGTTGGAACGCGATGAACGGGTGTGAAGATAAGAGAACGAGGGGAACACTGACGATCCCGGACTGAGACTATCTCGTCTATGATCTCCATAGACGGGACGCCGTTGAGCTTTTCGTCAAGGATGTCCATGGGGTCGCTCTGGAATGAGGCGATGATATAAGTATCCGCAAAGTGCTGTCAGGAGACGGATGGGCCCGCACCATTCCACGATGAGCTATTCTGACAGTCAAACGGCGAAACTGATATCAACTAGTGCAGCGGTGTGTGGAGAAGAGGACTGCCAGGGAAAATGCGTCCCTCGCAAGATTAGCCCAGGAGTTGCTTGCTTCAGTCAGGACAAGACAAGCAAGACAGAGTCAATCGGTGGGAATCCCATTCCCTCATCGCTGACATAAGCACATTATTATTACTCACCCGCTGCTGCGTTAACTCCTTCCCTCCTCTTCCTTTCTCTCTAATCGGTCCGCATCAGAAAAGTTCCCGCTGCGTATGTTTGCCGTGTTAAGTATAGCTTGCAGCGGTTTAGTTTTTGAAACATCTGCTTCATCTACCTGACGATCCTTCCGTACTTGCACCCACTCCCCACACGATCCTTAAATTGTCTCGACAGGGCTCCTTCTGCTGCAGAAGTTGCCAAACAGCCTTTCCGCTGCCTACTGTCGGTAATGAGTCAAAATCGTGTAATAGCAGGTCGAATCAAGAGATTTCCTGTGGCAGTCCGTCTTGGGCTGTCATGGACTCGAATCTCTTCGTCGACGTCGCCGCATTAAACCACTATCTCGACGGTTCGTGCTCTCGTAGCTTGTCTTCGTACTGTCGTTCGGTGTACATCGGCATACATACCTATGCATTTACTGCCTTTTTTCTTTATTAGCTAGCAATAGACCTTGCTTTTATCTTCTCAACATACCGTAGCTCGGTGTCCTCACATCGTCAATAATCATTAATCACCGACGATGTCGATAAAACTTAGGATCTAGAGAACGTCGATACAATCTCTTGCATGCACGCGCATCATGATAGACACGATGAACTCAAGCCAGCTGGGATGAATGTGTTATTCTTAAGTCGAACTCGTGCTTTAGGAAGCAACCAACTAGTCCCAATCTCGTCAAAGGCCTTGCCCCCATTCTTATTTGCTTTTCAATGCTCATGTACTGGGGACTGAGCGCGACCGGCGAGCAGCTCCAGTCTCCCGCCCCAATAGGGTCCAGGCTTGTGCGTGAGAGGTGGACGGAACGAGAAGGAAGCCGTTCCCTTGGGCCGAATCAAGGTCTAGTACCCGCCTCATGTTGCCCAGGCGGTAACTCTACTCGTTTTGCCTTTCCATTTCGCGCCCGTGCTTTCGTTGTTGTCTCTTTGCTTTCTAGCTTTCGTTTCCATCGTATACTCACGTTTTCAGCTCACGAATCACATCCTCACCAACGTTGCCGACAACACTGCCCGGCACCACTTGAATGAAACCCAGCTTGTATGAGCACCCGCAGACGAGAAGACCACCGTTTAGGACCCTCCGTCGATCCGAGCAAAACATGGACTTCTTCAGACAGGCAGCAACCACGCCCCTCGGAATATGACGCTACTACCATCCACCGCAGGCAGAGGTCGCATACAACAGATGAATCCAAAGGGCCCTCCGCCCAGGACACGAGACAATATGAAACGAAGCCATCCCAGCACCATTCATCCCGCACGTACCGATCTGCGAAAGATTATCCCCAAGCATATACCGCTGTCCAACCAGTGTCATCTTCACACCCCGTAGCTGCGCCGAGTCGACCTGTTCAGCATGGCAGTCAGACCGTGCGTTACGCGTCGTCCAGCAATCCGTACGCCAGTCAGGGGCACACTACCTCCCAGGCCCAGTCCCATCCTCGTGCGTCTGCGTCTATCAACAATACGCAGTCTCGGTCCTCCAAAGCCCGCGCCGAAGTACATGATTCGACTATACGTAGCCATCGTCGAACCGGTACATCAACCGCACATCACACGCTGCCCGAGCAAAATGTCGCTGCCGACGAATTTGGGAGAACCATCCGAGTCAAGTCATCATCTCGAGCCACAGCTCAAGTTACCTCTCAAGCATTCTGGACTCCGCCCACAGAAGATGAGATAGCTTCGTCTCGCCGACGAAAGGAGAGAGACGGGGACCGAGAACGCGACAAAGATCATGAGAGGACGAAGGGGAAGTCAAAGGTCTCCAATCCACCAACTGAAAGAGACCACTCGAGGTCGGAACGCGATATGGAGAGAGGGAAACGAGAAGGCGAAGGCTCACGAGTACGGGACAGGGAGGACAGGCCGAAGGAACGCGATTGGGAGGAGCGCCTGCGGGAACGTGAACGAGGCATTAGTCGAAGCAAGCGATCCGTGCGACACGCAGTTTCCGACAACGAGGGCGGTGTTTTGCAAGATAACCAGAACACCTTGAAAGCATCTGCGACTAAGCCTAATCATGCGCCGTCGATAAGGGGTGCACCTTCGTCTAGCAGTCATAGGCGTCATCGAACAGAGGACGGAACAGCCGCTACTGCCACGGTATGAGTTTTAGTCGAGATCCTCTGCAGCTAGAGCTAACGCTTGACGTGCAGAACTACTACTCGCGCGAAAACGCTGCTCACTCAGCCTCGAATGCGCCCGTTACAGCTTCACAAGTTGCACCTCCTCTAAATAATACGCGAGAAGGCGAAGTGCCCCCTCCAGCACCCCGGTTTATGCCTGTCTATCTACCCGCGAAGTTGAAGAATGGCCAAAAGGTGCACCATGATAGGTATGTATCACAAGGAGGACAGTCCGGGAGTGAAACTGAACAGGCGTCCATCAAAGTAAGTGATATCCTCCCTGTCATTCACGAACGAAACTCATGGTCGTATAGCATCGTTCTGATAAGACACCGTCAAATCCAACTGGGTATCAATCTGATGGCTATGCTTCGGGGAATACTTCCGGCAAGGAAAAATCGCAGCGGCGGAATGAAACACAGCCTGGAAGTAGGAGCAAACGCGAGGTAAGATATGATTGACCTCCCAGAAAGCTTGACGTTAAGCCGTTGTTTAGTCCAAGTATGTACCAAAACCACAACAAGTGCCCATGTCACCGCCCCTCGTCACGCCTGGCTTCATGTCGGCTTTCCTTCCTTCTGACGGCATAACGGACAGGATGAAGGTGCCACAGCTTGTTAGTATTCGCGCAGGGGAGGGGCCCGCAGACTATCAATCTCACAGTGCACTTCATAAGCTCCAAGCAGCCTTACGACACGAACCACCGTCGGACTACGCGCCAAGGATACTTCCAACACCTGCTCCTACTGGCGCAGTGCGAGGTCAACGTCCTGAAGAAGCGATTCGAGGTCGTGCAGAGCTTCCATCATTTAGCAAGCTTCGGTCGGAATCAGTCAGACCAAGTGCTTCCAACCCACAGGCACCGGCGCCTGTGCGCCATAACACAGACTCGATCCCGTCTCGACCACAAGCTTATAGCGGTCCCAACTTATCGGGCCATACATTGGCTGGCAAAGCTCTGGAGCAACGCGATTCGTCTCCCCGTTCCGCTTCCAACGTGAACCATACTTATAATGTGTACCCTTCTAATGGCGTTCCTGAGCCTGTGATACCCTCAGCGAAGTATACTGATACCCAGAACCTGAATACCCAGCCTGCAAGGCCCCCGTCCCGTGTTGCACATGTGCCTTCCTTTTCTGCGACCCAACCCACCGATCAACACACACCACCAACTTCGACATTCCCTCAACCACATGCCTATGCAAATGGCTATCCTGACCTTTCACCGCATCAACCCAAGCGGACAAACTCTTACGAACCAAACACAAAAGATAATACCGCTCGATCAGGAAATCAATATGTTCCCCAACCTCTTATTTTTCAGTCATCCCGCTCAACTGGTCACTCGTCTCCCCATCAGCAAGGCAATACTTCAGCTAAGGCTTCTTTCCCTGTCGACGGAGGATCTTCTCGACAGACTAGTCCTCATAGCCTCGCTCAGCAACACCTATCCTCTCTGCACTCAACACCTTCGTATGGCACATCGGCTCGTCTGCCTCCGTCTATGTCTCGCAAGGACATGCAGCATACAAATCAGAGTGCCCCTCCGCCATCAGATCCCGACCATTGGTCTCCACACCAGACAGCCGCCGCCACCGACAATCAAAAGACTTCAACTACAAAGGCGCAGGAGGTTCCGATTCAGCCAACATGGGAAGTTCACGCGAAACATAAATTGCCCGGGTCTAATAAAGAGTCCGTTGTCGTGGGCTCCTTGAGCGTTACAAGCAATGTGCAGGAACATGCCACTGTGCCAGGGACTCACCCTCAGCTTCGAGAAATTCTTTCGAACCCGCCTAGCACTTCAGCGTCGCCCAAGAATTATGGTCAAGACGCTCGGTCAAGTCCCTATCAGCCCCCACCCACAGGAGCAGAATCGGTAATTCTCACAGTAAAACGTCTTCGTCATGATCCTGTTAACATGGAACAGCATCAGGCACCGCAAAACCTTCCTCAGATCTCTGTTACTACGGCGACTCCGGGAGCTGCGTCAAAGGATTTGCCACGGGAAACAAATACCTCGTTCTTGCTACCCTCAGTGCCACATATTCCAAGACCGTCAGCCAGGAATGAGTCACAAGGTCAATCAGGTGTATCCACACAAGGGTTAACGTCTCAGCCTATATCTCAGCCTACAATCTCCCAGTCTTCGAGATCTGATGAGAAGAACACTGCAGCCCAATCGACTGGATATCATGGAGGATCACCTTTCCCTCGGGTCAACTCAACATACCCCGATCCAAAAACTACGACCTCTGGGACTGAGGCTGCGCGTCAACGACATGACCGCAGAGGGTCAGAAGTGACTTCTGGCTCCCCTCCACAGGCGGTCAGCGCATCAAAAGCTACTCACAGACCCTCACAGACCCCCCAAGCTAGCCATCTTCTTACCGATATTATCGACGGTGCTAAAGCCAACCGTGCTAGGAAGTCATCCGGGATGAAGGCGTATGTGGAAGAGGTCACTGATGATGAGATGCCAAACTGCCCTCAGAACGCTTCTATCCCAAAACCCAATCCACCCGAGATACGCAATCCAGTGCAGGGTACACGCATTGACACTATGAGCCCACCGCCAACAGAAGCAGCGGCCTATGCTGCGTATATTACACAGGCGTTTGTTACTCAGAAGTCCTCGCTGGAAACACCTGCTCCGCCCACCTTTCGTCCGTCTACTTCTGGGCCTGCGAATGCTCTGGGGCAGGTGCCGCAATCTGCTCCAGCATCGCAGACTGCGTTCCACAGCTACTTGCCTCCCACTCACTCTCAATCTACCGTCCAGGATGCTCAGAAATCAACCACCATCAAAGGGCGCTCTGCTGAGCCGGTTGACCACAGCAAAGCACCAAACACATCCTCTCGGGCTCAGTCATCTAATGCTCAAGCTATAAACCCAGCGGCATACCATGCGACCCGCTCTGTTACTAGCCCACCAGCACTTACAAGTCGTTATGTACCCCAGCCGTCCTCTAAGCACGCTAACACATCTGACAAACCCAAGAAAACTAGCAGTCGTGCTGCCGCAGGAAATACTGTTGCATCCACTTCGATATCGAAATACAACACAAAAAGTCACCCAAATGGTACTACTCCCGAAGAAAGTGGTCGCCATACCAAATGCTCCATTACTAAAAGTCAAGCAGAACCCTTTGAACCTCTTGGCTCTGCACCACTACCTTGCACACGAACTAATGTATCACAAGGACACCCAACGTCTACTCGTCCTGGCATCTCAATGCAACAATCTTCGTATCCTTCTGCGTCCGCCCACCAACGTTCTGTATCCGTACCCATCGTTTCAACTATTCCTCCTAATCTTCCTCGTCCATCGTCGCCCATCAAACAGTCTCAAGTCACTTTCCCTTCTTCGTCGTCTAAGCCCGGGACTTCCTCCAAAGCTCAGGGAGCAAATCAGAGTACCTTACAGACACCTGCTATCGCCACCGATAGCAAACTACAAGTGCCTTCGCAGGTTTTTCGGACAACGTCGAATGAATCCGACCCTCTTCTTACGCCTTCCTCCATCTCGACGCCGACGCCTACCGCCGCTCAGCCTAGCACTCTGCAGCGAACGGTGTCAATGGAGTCGAAAGAGCCGAAGAAGCAGAGCTTCTTTGGCCTGTTCCGTTCTAGATCAAAGTCTCAAGACAAGAGAGCTGAGATGACTGCCCCTGCTGCAACCCATGCGCAGCCCGCTGCCCGTGCCACAGAGAAACTAAAGCCGGGGGCAACAGTCGTTCAAGACTCCAAGAAGGTCTCTGATCCAAAGCAGTCGCTTGACGTTCCAGAGTCCTCTCGTCGGTCCCATCCGCCACGGGAGCGGAAGGAGTCGTTTTCAAACGTGTTCTCCCCGTTCAAGTTCTTGAGCTCCAAGAAAGATCGCACCATGTCCTCCGCATCCTTAGAGGCCTTAGATGGGAACACCAATGCCGTGAGTTCCCCACGTTGCCCCACGATGCTCACCGCTGACGGCTAAATTACAGACCAACACTGTTATCGGCTCTCCGACACACTCTCAAGTAAGCCAGGTGCCCCCAATCACTCTTCCTCCGGCCCGCGACCCTATGGCAGCTACAAATGAATGGAGAGAACGCGAAGAGTACCAGCGCAGCCGTGGCCGTAAAGCAAACCGGGTCTTGAGACCAGGCGTGACTTTTGATGTTGCGGAAGATCCTGCTCCAAAGAAAGAGTCTAAGTCAGCCGAGAAGTCAGCCGAACGATCTTCGTCGAATGGCAAACCGAAGGGCTCAAAACTTGTGCGACGCAACACCGGCCGGGAGAAATCTCGCACAAGCTAGAGGAGCTTAGCATCTTTGAAATTATGGTTTTAATTCTGTTTCTTGGGATCAAGTATTGGTGCATATATGCATATGAAGCTTTATTTATGTATTGTATTTGATTTATCTACTTCATTATATCTCAGTAGAGTACTCGAGATTTACTGTATCATAGTCATCAGAGTATAGCCAGCCAGCTAGTTACATGTGTTCGTGCTATTCTACATGTTTTCGGGCCCTTTTGGCCAGACCTCTTGCCGACCTCTTAGTAACGTGACGCGTTATGAACGCGATGGTACGCGAGGGTACGCGTTTCGTCAATTTCATTTGGTGCGTGTTCGTCACGCGCAGACTGCATTTCTCTCAACCCGTCTCTACCATGTACAAAGGTGGACAACAACCCACCATCAAAGGTGCGCAACCAAAGAAGGAAGCAGATGTTGTCGTGCTTCAGGGTCCTTATCCCTATCGACTAAGCTTGTAAGCGAATCTCTATGTGCAACAAGAAATCTACTCACGTATAATCTAGCTACGATCGGCCACCATTGTACGACGTAACAATCGAGGACTTTGAGACATTTGCTCTAGACCGTTTGCGCATCCTTGCAGAGATTGAGGCTTCCTATGCTCGGAATCGGTCTTGGGATGAACTCAGGACAGTGACTGAAGCCCAGTGCAAGAAGTATGACCTCTGGCTCAGTAGCAACACAGCTCGTTCGCAATTCATAGATCTGGAGCGGAAGAAGGATCACCTCAGTCATTTCGTTCTGAGGCTTGCATTCTGCCGTTCGTATGTGCGCTTCTAGCTTATAGTTTAACACACTGATCGATATGACAGAGAGGAGCTTCGGCGGCGTTTCGTCAAAGCAGAGACCACACTCTTTCGGGTGCGATATGAGAAAGATGACACGAAGGAGCTCACGCAGTTCCTCTCGTCTCAGGACTTTGGTTGGGAGAAGGTGGTCAACGTTCCCTCATCCAAGCCTCGTAGCTGATGGTAATGCAGGTGGACCCACCAGAGAAAGCCACATACGAGAGTGAACTCCGTGCTCTACTTCCAAACGTGGGCGACAAAGAGTTTAAGGACATCGTGTTCTACAAGGTTGGTTTATCCCCTGTGGCCCTTGGGAAGGTCGTTGATGAATATCGAGCAGGTCAAATGGACGAGGGTTCCCGACCTAGTTGCAAAGAGGAGGGTGTTTTTGCGGCGAGGCCAAGCTTTTGTCCCTACCACATTGCAAGCAAGCATTGTTTTCCATGCCTTCGAAACCCAGCTCGAGAAGGCTCTAGAGGTTCGTCGTCTGCTTACTCCTAGTTTATCTACTAACCTCTGTATGAAGCGCACAGCGAAGGGATTGCCGCGTCTAGATGAGGATACACGCATTGTACCTATTCTCAACAACCTCTCGCAAGGCTTTCTGGCAGGAGTGCCATCTGAGTGGACCAACGCAACACCAACAATGGATGGCGAGTTACGTGCTGAGATGGTGGATGGCCTCGCCAAGAAGCACTTCCCTATGTGCATGCGTAACTTGCATGAGTCGCTCATGAGGGATCACCACCTAAAGCACTTCGGAAGACTTCAATATGGTCTCTTTTTAAAGGTATGCGACTCAGTAACAAATAAAATGACTGTCGTACTGACTTGAGTGCCAGGTGCTAGGTCTTTCAATAGAAGAAGCTGTCGCATTTTGGCGCAAGTCGTTCAGTAGCATCACAGACGACAAGTTCAACAAAGAGTATAAGTATAATATCCGCCACTCGTATGGATTAGAGGGTAAACGAGCCAACTATCCCGCAAAGAGGTGGGTCATGCACCTTCCTTCACTGAGCCGCACATCAAATGTGTCTTTTACACAGCTGTCAGCAAATTCTCCTTTCAGACCAACCCGGCCCTTCAGATTGTCACGGATGCCCCTACCGTCACTTTGCCCCCGATAACCTGCAAACGAGCTTGTTGACTTACTACTCGAACCAAGGCCTGACCTCTAGTAACCTTCCGGAGATCATGAAGACTGTGAAGGAGGGCCACTACCACGTCGCATGCACGCGTGTCTTCGAGATCACTCACACGTCGAAAGGAGTAGAGAAGGGTCAAGGAATTGGAAGTGGGGAGAGTGTGACGCATCCTAATCAGTATGCAGCAAGAAGCAGGGAGTTGGAGAAGCCACAGGAAGGTGGCACCAGCAGCGACACTGCTATGGTTGTCGGCTGAGCTGATCAACATCGTCCGTCGCCGTTGTTTTCTATCTCTGTAACACATATTGCTATGTATCTTACCTTCTGCTCCTTGAGACTGTTCCGTTTGGGTCACGTTGGATGTACCAGGGGTGCCAGAGGTCATCCCGGCATTACGTAATGGGTGCCCGAGGGGCCAGAACCTTGGTTGAGGAAGCCGGCGCCAACGGACACCAACGCCGACGTCGTACGCACCTCCCCCTTCTCTCCCTACCACCCATCATAAAAACTAAAAACATGGGTCGAGGAAAGGCCGCCGATGCTAATGGCGCGAATACCACGACAGCTGATGAAGCTGTCCTTTTACAATACGCGAACGCCGATGGGCACTTCTCCCTCGTCCGGTATGATTGCATTTTGGCCAACGGCGACGACAAAACTGACATCTATTTTCATGGATAGCAACTTTCGCCTGGCTGATTTAATCACCATCATGAATGGCGTCTGCGGTTCCCTGTCCATTTTCAGTTCTGGGCACTACCTCCTCACCAAGGATGAGGACTACCTTTGGCTGGCACTCACCCTTCCTCTGGCCGGCCTCATGTTTGACTTTATGGATGGAAAAGTGGCAAGGTGGAGAAAGTCGTCGAGCATGGTGGGACAGGAACTGGACAGTCTTGCGGACCTTGTACGTTGGCTGGAAATACCTCCCAAAATTGTTCTCTAAACCGTCTACTGCAGATCTCTTTTGGTGTGGCTCCGATGGTTCTCGCGTTTGCCGTTGGCTTCCGGACCTACCTTGACACCGTGTGTCTGACTGGCTTCATCTGCTGTGGTCTTGCTCGCCTCGCTCGCTTCAACGTTACTGCGGCCCTCGTGCCCAAGGATTCGTCTGGGAAGGCTCGCTACTTCGAGGGTCTCCCTATCCCATCTTCCCTTGCCCTTGTTGGTGTGCTCGCTTATTGGACGCGCCAAGGTTGGATTGCAGACAAAAGTGGTATCCCGGGCGGTTTGATGACGCTCTGGGGAGAGTCTGGTGGCCGAGGAGATATTCACCCCGTTAGCTTTGTCCTTGCTCTTTGGGCTGCTGCCATGGTGAGCAAGACCTTACGGGTCCCCAAGCCGTAGAGTTGCGTATGCAGCACCATTATTGACGATATATGACGGACCTTTGACAAATTTACGATTCACGATTGTCTGATTAGCCATCTGGGTATCTAGGGCAGCTAGGGTACAATATGGAAGACCTCTCGATAATTACGCCAATTTATGACGTATTGATGACCTTGTCCTACTTGTATAATAACGACTAGTAGTCGTGTGAATGTGCTGTCACGGTGAGACGCGTCGCGTCTCGTCCTCTCAATCAAGACGCGTCTTGGATTGTCACGTCCACCTCCACTTGACCCTCCATTCATCCAGTACTAATCATGGCTCACGTTTCATCAAATGATGTGCAGCGCCTCTTTTTGCAGGCAATCCTATCTCGAGGAATATTATCGTACGCTCATGCGCAAGCACTACGCGAAAAATGCGTGGCCTCAGTCCTGGGTGAATCCTATCCTCCGCTATGGTACCGACCAATATTGACCTTTAGCTGTGCTCAGCCGCCGATGACTCCCTTGATATCGAGTATCAAGATGGAAGGCCTGCTTGGGAGGCGTTTGTCACAAACATCAATCAGGCACTCGACTGTCTTGACTTGGACTTCCGCCAGCTGAGCGATGAGCAGACAGGTAGAGAGATGTACGGCCTCGTAAGTGGCACAACTTACTTTGCGGAAACTTCACTTCATTGTACCTAGGTGAACCGAAAAGGCGACGAGATCGCTCAGATGGCAACAGACTACACGCCCGCCGAAATCACATTCTTCAAAGCGATAGTAAGATTGTCTCCAGCTGTTTCTCATGCCTTCATGCCTTCCATCTGAACGGTTTTATAACAGGTAGAACAAATTATGCTGAGCCCTCGGCACGCCTACTCGATCTCATCGTTAGCCGCTCTACGCGAAGTTAGCCACTTCAAAAGCAACATGACCAAAACTCAGGCCGAGATCGTTCTCGGCAGTTTTGTCGCCAGAGGGTGGCTCGTGAAAAGCGCGTAAGTCACTCTAATCATAAACCGCATGCAAACAAACTCACTGTCCCTTCAGGAGAGGGCGTTACTCGCTGTCCACTCGGACTTTGCTGGAGCTGGGACCCTACTTGAAGTCAACTTACCCTGATGAACACCTTGAGTGTAACATATGTTTTGAAGTAAGCACTAGCGCCGAGTCAAGCACAGCAGTCTGGTTGAACGCCTTCTCATGACAGATGATTACCCGGGGCGTTGCCTGCTACACCCCGAACTGCCAGACCCGAATCCATTATCACTGCTTCCAGAGGCACCGAAGGCGCAGCAGTAAATGCCCCAGCTGCAGCGCCGACTGGCCTCAAGAACAAGGAAAGCCACTTCACGCCGTCGGCGAAGATGCAGTCAAAGAAGGACAGGAAGAAGGTCGGCAAGTGAGAAGGCGGGACACCGAAGAGGCGGAAAGTGGGGATGATGAACAGCTTGAGGAGCCAACTTACATGGAAGACGACGAGCAGACGCCATCGCAGTCCCAAGGAACGCAGAGAAGGCCCGGAGGCGGGTCGATGTCTATGGACGGAGCAGAGGATGAGGCAGGTCCATCCACACAAACCCAACGGAGAGCATCGCGCCGTTCTGGCCGTCATTAACCATGCTATGTCATCTCGTCCCATTCGTGTTACAGTATTCACCAAAACTGTGTAGTCTGCTTAGTCTATAGCAAGTTATTCATGAGATTATTCAGAGGGAGGCGCAACCCGTCCCTCCTCGTGCGTAATGTCTATCTGTTCGTTGAACCCGAACTTCCCTCTACCCCACACCTGCTGCTTGCGTCCCTTTCTACCCTGTCCGAACTCCTCGTTCCACTTCCTCAAGTCGGCGAGACTACCCAGCGCCTCCGAAGATGATGGTGTAATCTCTTTCAAGGCTTTCTCGAAGTGTTTTAGAAGCAATACACGGGGTTGAGAGCCCGAGGACTGTTCCGATGTGGTTTGCTCTTTCGAGGGGCCTTGGCTCTCTGCTTGCGAAGCCGGCTCCCCAGGTGCCACTTTAAGCGCCTGAGGCGCACCCTTCTCTAAAGGAGCGTCTGACGAGGAAGGAGTCGGCTGGACACTCCAGGGAACGGTAACATCTTCCTTGACCGCATCAAGAGCTGCAGAAACACAAAGATCTACAACATCGTTAGTTTAAATACCGTCAATGCACAAACCGAGTAAACTCACGTTTCAGGTCGGATCCTGAGAAACTCTCCGTCCGTTTAGCCAAGGCGTTCATATCAACGCCTACATCGAGAGTCTCGTCACGAAGAAGAATCCGGAGAATTTCTAGCCAAGCGGATCAGTCTTGCAGTGATTCGTTGAGTAACTAACACGGACCTTCACGCTCCTTCTCGCCTGGCAAGTCAACCAGCAGTCTCCGAGGAAGACGACGAAGAACGGCATCGTCTAGGTCAAAGGGCCTGTTCGTGGCTCCAATTACAACTACACGGTCCTCCTTGGAGGTCTTCAGCCCATCCATCTCTTGCATGAACTCCGTGATGACGCCGCGGTGTGCGAAGGCACCTCCGCTTTCCCTCGCGGATGCACGAGCTCCGAAGAGAGCATCGATCTCGTCCAGGAAAACAACGCAAGGGGATAACCGCCTAGCGAGCGAGAACACGGCACGAACAAGCTTTTCGCCTTCGCCAACGTACTATCGTGCATGGTCAGACCAGCCATCTAAGCCACATTGATGGAACGTACCATGTCCATAACATCAGAAGGCGACACCATGAGCATGCGGCAGCCAGCCTCTTTCGCAAGAGCACGGACGACGAGCGTTTTGCCTGTGCCAGGAGGGCCAAACAGAAGACAGCCAGTCATGCCGTGTTCCTTCAAAATACCTTGCTGGAAGGCTGACGGGTAGAGCAGAGGGAGTGAAACGATCGTTCGTACGGCATCAATTGTCTGGGGTGGTAGATGCACCTGGCTGAACGTTGTGGTCATCGAGGCTACAGATAACAGTCAGACGTATGTTTCCTTCCGGGAGAGGATAGCTAACTTACTTGCATTCACGATGCAAGACAACAACCGCTGCTCATGTTGATCGAGGTCAGGATCCGACTTCAACCGTTCAATGGTCTCGTCAGCGGTCTCCTCCCCGGCCTGGTCCTCATCCTCATCCGCTTCTTCCTCTATCTCCTTGAAGTCTTTGGAACGGTGTGTCTTCGAAACGGAGTCTTTGACCCAGGATTTCCGCAACTCATGGGAAGAACGCTGTGCAGCCCAAGCTCGATGAACAGCAGCCCAGGGCACAGGTGTCTGTTCCACATTAGCCAGCGACCGTTTCGGCGGAGGTGCCAACGGCGCCCCAGCAATCACACTCCCGACTGCTCGGTCAGCGATCTGCTTGACAGTAGGCCACACCTCCACCCGATTACTCCAGTCTGCCCACATGCTATCCTCCGTCGTGCGCTCAGTAGACTCCGAAGACGACGATGGCTCGCCTTCACCAGCCTGCTGAGGAGCCTTGGGATCCTCGAGTTTGTCGAGAGCTCCACCAACAGCGCCGATGCCCATCCGCATCGTGAGCTCGTTGATCTCCCTCCGACGCTGCATGCGACAGTCCCGCTCGCGTGCCATCGACCGGATATGAGGCACAAGAACAGACGTCCGGAAGAATTTGGCTTCCATCTCTGGTCCTGCTCCGTTACCGCCGGCAGCGCCCGCCAACGACTCGAGGATGCCTCCTCCGCCTCCGGGACCACCAAGCACAACGATGCCCGGGTTGGACATGGGCGAGCCGTCAGCGTCTTCCGGACGCGTAGACAGCTTTGGGATCTCCTCCACCAAGGAGCCGTCGTTCTTTTCCCATTTCCTTAACCTTTCTCTCAACCGCCGTTCGCGGGCCTTCTCCGCCGGGTCATCTTCTACCCAATCTGAGTGGCCCGGCCGTGAACCTGGGAGCACTGACATGCGTCGAGCTATTGAGTTGACCAAGCTGTGATAGCCTGATGAAGAGGTTGGCGACGAAGACGGTGGGGTAAGCGGTGGGGTGATGCCAAAGATGATGGTCATCGGGTTGCTGACGGGAATGGTGATGCGGGACATTGGTCCAAGGCGCCTCTGGCGAACAGCGGAGAGTAGATGAGGGTACCATGTGGATGAGGAGGAGGCAAGGGTAGGGAAGTCGCGAACGTAGACAATTCGCGGTCGGCGAATGCCCGTCTTGTCGGACGATTCGGAAGACAGAGAGGGCACGTTGACAAGTTCGTCGAAGAAAGCCTTGAACCTGCTTGCCGCACCATTTCCCTTGGGTGATGCAGCTAGCAAAGAAGGACGTCCGCGACCAGAGACCGGTGCCATGACATGAAGGGTCATCTGGGAGGGCATGCCCATCCCCATGGATGGCGACATGGGAAAATCATCTTCGTCATCTATGGGCGAAGAGCGGTCAGCGCGGGCAGGCGAGCCAGTTGGCGAGTAGTGGTGCAGAGGATTCCGTGGCAATGCTAACGAGCTGGCAGCTTCATATAGTGAAAGTTTATTGCTTAGCACAAAACGCACATGAGATTGAAATTAGAGAACGTACCTTTGCCAAATTGTCCCCATTCACCGGCGGCGAGTTGAACAGCGTCCACAACCACAACCTCTGAACCAGTCCGTCTAGCAAGCTCGCGAACGGTCTCATCTATAACATAGTCTCCTCCCTCTATTGGACAGTACAGTGCAAACGTCGGCTCCGAAGGTGGACCAGACGGAGAACGGTAGGCAGCCGAGTGCTGTGTTTGCGGATGGAGAGTGACGTGAAGGCTAGTCAAAGCTTCCTCAAACACCTCCGGTGGCGGGAGGTTCGGATTGCTGGTAAAGTCGGTTTCTGTCGCATCCGAGTCTGGTGTCCATAATATGTCTAGCCCAGCTGGCAGTTCAAGCCGATCCTCCGACTCTTTGGCTGCCGCACTCGCCGACACCCGTGTGCGCCGTGCAGGCTGCTTCTCCGGTTCGGTCTTTTCTGGGTCTTCGGGAGGTTCATCCGAGGGTGCAGCAGGAGAGCCGGTAGGTTCACCAGCCGAGTCTTTGTCGTTGTCCTTTACCTCCGCAGTGGAAGCGGACGCCGAAGATGAAAGCCGTTTGGACTGGCGGGATGCTGAGTGTGCGGGTGGTTGCTCCTTGCGCGAGACACGAGCGAGACGTGCTGACGACGATGACAACAGCGCCGGTAGCTGGCGACTTCTGTGGGCGGCCGAGGCCTTGAGCAGTGAGCGAGACCGTCGCAGGATCGTTTGTGTCCGCATTCAAGAAATAAGTTACCCGCGCCGCACGCGTCTTCATTTTTGCTTTTGCTTTCCAATTGACAGCCACACGCCCTCCGGAATCCGCAACACGCGTCTGATTTATTTGAGCATCAAAATGCTATGGAAAATCAAGCCAGAGAATGCATTATGGTCGGGTAGCGAACGAAAAAAGAAAATACCAACGTATGTAGGAGCGATAGATTTAGTAATTAGGCGGTCACCGTGGCGGCGGGTACGATATACGCTAAATGGCCCCAAGCATGGCGGATAGATACTGTAGTGCCGACAACTGTCCTTCATGCTCTACTGCTTCGACTCCCGCGCGGCCGCCCGCTCCGCAAGATCGACACCCACCAAGATTTTGGAGGCTTTCCACAACTGCACCACATTGATGACGTTCTTGCCAAAGCAGACGGGGAGGGACAGGCTTGCCATCAGCTGCGGCCACGTAAGCTCGGCCAGCCATGGGTGGTAGGGACCAAGGCCGATTGGGGTGTGAACCCATGCCATGAGATAGAGGGAGACGAAGAACAACTCGTTCCCTGCGCAGAAGAAGAACAGGGTCCGCTACGTAGCCTACGTCAGGACTACGATGAAAGCGCGTAGTGCATCATTTACTCACGGAGTCGTTGTAATAATACCACAGAATGCGACTGACATCACTGGTGACCAGCTTGTGACTCCGAGATCCAGTGACGAGGGAGCTACGGCACAGTTGGAGCTGAAGTAACGATAGATTATGGAAGCGACATACCTGTACATGTGCATATAGTGGCTACTGAAGTCGAGAGCGATAAGAAACTGGAAGAAGAGAGCCCAGCTAGGATAGGCTGAGCTAAGATAGCAGAGCAAGCACGACGTCGTGCATCTAAAAGGAAGACATTGAGCGAGTGGTTGCAGGGGAGGAGAGCGCGCATACCTATCGGTGACCATGTCCAACACGGCGCCAAATTTGGAGGTCTGGTTGAGTGCTCGTGCTGCTTGACCGTCTACGGCATCAAGGAGACAGGAGACAACGTAGGCGATAGTGCAGTACTTTGGGTGATAACTCATGAAATGAAGGGAGAGGCCTGCGAGGAGAATGCGAGTGTATCCTGCATAACGAAAGGGGCTTGAGCGGTTTGGGAGGCATGTGTCAGGGCTGTTGAAGCGCACCGATGAGGTTTGGAACGAAAAGAAAGACATTTTCGGAGTAGGTTTGGGCGGTGGCGAGGTCGACGGCGACCTTGGCGTCGACAACGTCGATGGAGGGACGCCTGCGAGAGCCCTTTGAGTTGTTCTTGCCGTCGTGCTTACCCATTGTTTATGGGGGAGGACCGGGGAGAGGGAGAAGCGCTTGTGTTTTGACTGAGAGAACTGGGAAACAGCACTCTCACCCCGCCGCGGCCAACGCGGCACCCCCGGCAACCCACCAAATAGCGAACGTGACATCTCACGTAATCCAGACATCAACAACATCACATCCTTCGGCCCCGCCAGATAAGCCAATGTTCGTCATCCTCCGACCTGACCTCATTAGCGTCCATCCGCACGCCATTCAGCTAACAAATCTTGACCAAGCTCACCCATGAGAGTCACATCCTGCAGTGTTATCTAGTATCATTATCAGCCGGCCACGCGGCTACTCCATAGACGGCCTTGGGTATGCATAACATTAATGGCCACATACTTTCCACCCGCAGCAAGCTCCCCACAGAAATCCTCGAGAATATATTTACCTGTCTAGCGCGTACACAGCTTAGACAAGTTCAACTTGTTAATCGGAGGTTTCAAGACATTTCCTCTCGCTTGCTTTACCGCACTGTTGTTGGACTTTCGCCTGCACGCGCCATACCATTTCTCCGCACTTTGGCACGAAAGGACGCATACACTCCTTTTGTCCGCGAATTCGAGTTCGACTCCACGGCCTACGAGCACCTTACCGGAAATGTCCTCCCGTTACTCAACCGCGTTCTCCGCCGACTCAAGGCACTCAAAGCACTCACTCTCGAGTTTCCACCCCACGAGTGGCAAGACATCGACATAACGCGTCTCTGTTCAGGCTGCACCTTCAAACTTCGCTCATTCACCACCTCACTTCAATGTGACGCGCACCTTGCGTATTTTCTCTCTTCCCAGCCCGGTATCACCGAGCTCGCTTTCGGTGGTCTGCGCATCGAAGAAGGTTCTTCGTTCCAGCTCAGGTCGGACGCACTGCCCGCATTAACGGTGTTTCGCACCGTTCAGTCATCACCCAAAGCACTGCGTGCAGTCATCTCTGGCCGTCCGGTTCGCACTGTATCGGTTTCTATACTCGGCCAGGATACAGAAGAGGCACTGGATGCGCTCACGAAGGGCTCTGTGCCGCTCACGCGAATATCCTTAATGTCATTCGAGGCTCCACCGCCGATGACTCTGCTCTCTACCCTAGCAAAGTACTTTCCATGCGTGGAGGCCTTACATATTATTGCCATGCTGTCCAGCTACAATACGGTGCGTCAGCTGCTGTTTACCATTCAAGGTTTCAGCTTGACATGGCAAGCGTTGATCTTTGTAGGAGCTACTAGTTGAATGCGCTCCCGCACTCTCACAATTCAAAGCCCTCAAGTATCTCACATACATGGCGCCCGGTAACGAGTTCGATGATGACAAGGAACCCGATATTGCGGCTCTATGGCACAAGCACTGTCCTACGCTCTGCACTATCATTCTTCCACGAGGACTAGTGTGGTTCCAGCGCGACTCTGAATGGTCATGCGAGCCGGGAGATTGATTATGCTTCTTGACCTATATCGCATCAAGCCCGCATCATTAGAATTCTCGAGCCACCTCATCCCTATTGAGTCATCTGCCTCTTCCACTCAAGTTCACCCGGCTGCCGCGGGCCCCCCTGGCCGTGTTCTCGAGTGCCCAGGAGCTCTTAATCTTGCAATTCCCGCTTTCCTGGAAACTTGGAGAATACAGTATCTTGACTAGATCGCTACTATACAACTGGCAATGTTACATCCTGCTTTTCCTGTCTTCCCCTGCAAGTCACTCCACGACCTTGAGCGCCTGCTCAAAGTCGGCAATGATATCATTGATATGCTCAATGCCCACGGATACACGGATCAAGTCGGCCGTCACGCCTGATGCGAGCTGCTCCTCGTCCGAGAGCTGCTGGTGCGTTGTCGTTGCCGGGTGGATGACGAGCGTCTTGGCGTCGCCGACGTTGGCGAGGTTGCTCGCGAGCTTGAGGCTGTCTACGAGCTTGCTCGCCCTAAGGGCATCGCCGTGGATGCCGAAGCTGAGCACACCGCCGTGTGCGTTTTTGCGCAGCAGGCGCTGTGCGTTCGCGTGGTACGCGTGGTTGGGCAGGCCGAGGTAAGATACCCAAGCGACCTGTTTGTGGGCCGATAACCACCTGACATCCTCCCGTGAGATCTCAGGGATACTGAAAATAAACCAAGTACTCACTCTGCAAGCGCCAACGCGTTCTCGCAATGCCTCTGCGCACGCAGGCTGAGCGTCTCGAGACCCTGGATGAGCAGGAACGCGCCGAACGGGTTGAGCGCGGGCCCGATGTCGCGCAGAAGCTCGACGCGCAGCTTGACCGCGAACGCGACGGCGCCGAACGTGTCGCTGAACACAAGCCCGTGGTAGCCCTCGGAGGGCTCCGTGAAGCCGGGGAACTTGCCCGAGCGTTTCCAGTCGAACTTGCCCGCGTCGACGATGATGCCACCGATCGTAGTGCCGTGTCCGCCGATCCACTTGGTTGCGCTGTGCACTACGCGATGAATGGGACGTCAGGGGCTGAGAGAAAAGTAGGATGGAAACTAGCTTACAGACGATGTCAGCGCCATGGTCGATGGGACGGACGAGATAGCCACCCATGCCGAAGGTGTTGTCGACAATGAGGGGGATGCCATGGCTATGAGCTACCTTCAGGCGCATCGATGTCAGTCTACGCCCGCGTAGAAGTTGCTTGACAAACATACTTCGGCGAGCTCGGGCAAAGGCGCGACGTTGTATTTGGGGTTGCCAATGCTCTCGACATAGATGGCTTTGGTATTCTCGTCAATAGCAGCAGCAAATAGGGCTGGGTCATCGCCGTTGACGAATTTGACTGTGATACCAAACTTTTTCATGGTTACTGCACAACGTCAACAATCTATCTCAGTCATACAATATAAGAACATACCTTTGAACTGGTTGTAGGTCTGTCATCATGGATGTCAATGTCAGCGCAGGGAATTTTTCGATAGTAGAAAACTCTTACACCACCGTAAAGGTACGATCTATCAACAAGCTCAGAATTCAATTAAAAAAGCATGAAACCGCTCAAGACTCACGTCGACACAATGTTATCCCCCGCGCTAGCAATCGTCGACAGAGCCAAGAACTGTGCAGACTGGCCACTTGCCACCGCAATGGCAGCAGCGCCGCCCTCAAGTGCAGCGACTCTGTTCTCGAGGACATCCTAGAGCAGCGCATGGGACATCGGCGATCGACACTCGCAACGTGCAAAGGCTAAACTCACGCAGGTCGGGTTCCCTATCCGCGAGTAGATGTGGCCAAACGCACTGATAGGTAGCAAGAGGAGTCAGAACTCCCAAACACAGCCTGCGATGATTATCAGACGCGCTCACCGAAGACCAAAGAGATCGGCGCCGTGCTATGGTTGGCCAAAGACATACGGTTAAGGGTCAAGCCTTCAGCATGGCGGCGTATGACGCACTGCAGAGTCGTTAAACACAAAACTCGTCGACGCATAGATGGGGACCGCCCGCGCGTTGGTGGTGGGATCCTGGGTCTGCCCCGCATGGAGCTGGAGGGTCTCGAATTCTAGGGGCCTATCATTGTCCAGGTGAGATCGGTTGAGTGCAGCTTATAATGAATCGCATGCGGAAGCACCTGGTAGACGAATCGGACATGGGTTGGAGAATAGCTTTATGGAGGTGTCGGCCTGAGAGAGTTCCAAGCCATTGCATGAACACCTAGACTTTATAAGTCTCCAAGCAGATAAATAGCGAGCAACTCGATGCGAGCAAGGGTCTTCGAATTACCCAGGGGATGTCACCATAGGCATGATGCAGCATCAGATCTAATCACGCAATCTGGCTCGACGCCATCAGTCGTGTCTTCGACCTAAGCCGCTAGTATTGTATAAGGCAGTATAAGGGTCCACAGGTAAACAGGTAATGAGATTCACGGGAAAATTAGTAGGTGAGTGATAGACAGATATGATCACGAAAGAGTGGATAGCTTGATCAAATGCAAACATGGAGGGTGATGTCAAAAAGGAGGGGTATATGTCAACGTTCATGTGTCGCGATTATAACCAGCTTCACTGGCCGTCCAACTCCGACGGCCACTAAAGTGGTTTAGCTGTAGTTAGTTTACCTTAGCTGCTGGTAGAGTTTCCGCTGCTGCTGCTGCTGCTTTTGCCGGGCGGGTGGTTGCTGAAGTACACGCCCACACCAATACCAATAGCAGCCAGAATGACAATAACGGTGATCCAGAAACAAATCCACTTCTTTCTGCGGGCCGCTCTCGCACTCTTCACAGCAGTTTCGGTGTGCTTCAGCCTAGCGGACCAGTGTGAGGTGTTTGTCTTCCGATATATGGCAATTATCGAACTTACGCTCCGCCAGTCTCGACATCTACTTCCGCGGCCGTGTCATGGATATGGTCAATTTGGATCTCCTGCTGATCCACCAAGACGGCCATCTATAGCAGAAGATATTAGTTACTAGTCTACCACTTTCTCCACTAACTCACATCGTTGAACAACTGTGCTAGCTCAGCGAGCGTTGTTTCAATACGCTTGATATCCTGATGACGTTCCTGAACCTCGCGGTAAGCAGCACGAGACTCTCCATAGCGGTTGGAAGTAGTAAGCTATCTTCAAGTTAGAAAGGAGGCATGTTTGGTTCTGCAAATGGACGTACAGCTTGTGCGAATATCTGTCCTCCTCCGTCTTGATCGTCGTTGACGACGGCCGCAACTTCCTCGGGAGTAGCTTCGGGTTTGACTACGCCCGCATGAGTAATATGCCCAATGTAAAGCACCATTTCACTAACCAATCTTGAACTGACGCTCCACACGCTGCTTATACCGTGCACGGTACTGTCTCTCGACCTCCTGGTACCGCTGCAGAGTCTCGACGAACTTGGCGCGAACGTGCTCAATCTGTGACGTGTAAACTCAGTCGCATCATTGAAATTTGCACTGAGTGAGCGTCATACCTGGTTCTTCCGAATTTGTGCCTCCTGACCACCACCTTTGACGGACGTGCCGAGCGCTTTGATGCGCTTAGAGAGGCTATTGCTCAGTTGTCGGGTATCTTCTGCAAGCTCATCGAGCTGGGCAGAGTTTTGTTGCGACGCGGACTCGTCCAGCGTGTTCAGCGAGCGCGAATGGAGGTCTGAGATTCTGTTGATGTTGCCGTCGAACTGCTGGATGCCATCCTGGATGGAGGCAACCTACAAAGGGGAGAGATTCATGTTTGAGCCTGAGCACCAGTTTCGTTTACAGTCGTAGTTGCAGCAATTACCTCTGACATGAAAGAACCCATGGAGTCTCCGCCGTTGTTCTGGCCTCCACCGTTCGCATACTGCGGCGTGTTCACGCTCTGCATCTCATAGCCGCCAGGACCTGCGGCAGGCGGCTGCTGCTGCCTTTGTGCCTAAAGAACAAGAAGAGTTGAGTTCGATGATGCTACGTATGAGCATGGTGACTGGTGCGTACTCTCAAAGCTGCCAAGCGGTCTTGTGCCATGGTCGCTGATTAGGGGTCTTCCAGGAGTCCGATGGGAGTTGATATACGAGTACGCAGTCGGGCGGGGGCCGTGCAGAGGGGACTGCGCTGCAGGCGTCGGTGGTCAGAGCTGTGTTGCCAAAGAGGCAAGGACTCAAAAGACAGGCTGGACAGCGGACATACGTGGGAAATATCTTCAGTTGTGTGAGCCGAGAAAGGGAATGAGATGAAAGCTTTCGCGAGCAATTCGCGAGCTCGTTACCCGAATTCTAAGGGGCGCACCAAGGGGCTGTGAAACATCGTCATTTTGTAGCATAGCCACCTTATTGTGGTCAGATTCTCTGAATTTTATCTCCCCGAGCTCGTCTTTTCGCCAACAACATGCGCATGACTCAGTGGTCGCCCCCTCCAACTCCTGTTGATTGCCGTGATTTGGAATTATCATGTTTTGACTTGGGCCAACTTGGCCTTGGGCGTTTCAGAAGGTCTTTTCATGCTTGCAGCGCACCGTGTTTCCATAGGATTGGACGCAGGCTACGTAAAATTACCGAACGCGTGGATTTGACGCTCTGATGAATACTCAGGCGGCCTTCAGATAAAATGAACTTTGCGAACTCTTCGCACTTCGATATCGCTCGGTTGACATGGAAAGCGACAGCTCCATGATCCAATCCCTGGTCTGCGACACTTGCTGGGACACCGTGTTCTCCACCGAAGGCTGGCAGACCGTTCTCGCCGGCGAGCAGGTCTCAGGTCACAACGGGTTTTCCAGTGGATTCTCTTACAAGACCAATTGGTCTGCTATTCAGATAGCAGCTGCCAATGGCTGTAACTGGTGTCGCCTCCTCACTAAACCCAAGTCGCGCCAGGGTGGAGAATATGAGGTGGAGGTATGGGCCGCCTGCGATGAAGACTCTGACTGTACCCTGGGCGGAGAAAAGATGCTGAGAATCGTTGTGGATCGCAGCAAATCACCTGATGCCCCGTTCTACTGTCAGACACGAACGGGCGCGAAGACTGTCAGTGGATATGGCTCACACAACCAATACTATATGTATACTAGCCAGGGTATGTTCCGATATTCAGAAACTCACATGTACATGGCCAGATATACTGTTAAACTCCGCGTTCAGAAGATTTGTTGCTGCACGCGAACGTATCACGGACGTGTCATCCCCAGAAAGCTATCAACTGGCCTTGGAATGCCTTAATCACTGCATCCGCACACACCACGGATGTCCTCCACCGCAGGCAGATGTTTTCCTTCCTGACCGGGTCATTGATTGTTTTAACCCGAGAAAGCCAAAGATCGTGTTAACGGGTGGCAAACACCAAGGGCATTATGTCACACTGAGTTATGTATGGGGAGGACCTCAGCCATTGACAACGACACAAAATATCGACAACTACGTCAATGAGGGCATGGACATGTCAAACTTTCCTCAAACTATTCAGGATGCCGTGCTCGTCGCTCATAATCTTGGTCAACAGTACCTTTGGATCGATGCACTGTGTATTCTATAGGACTCGATGAAAGACAAAGAACGTCAACTGGGCCAAATGCGGTATATATATCGTAATGCCTTTCTAACCATCAATGTCGCCTGTGCAAGCAGCAGTCAAGAGGGTTTTCTCGCCCGGGACAGGCCACAAAGATACTCCAACGCCCGAATTCCGTACCGTTGTCCAGACGGAAAAGTTGGATCAGTATGGATCGCCAAAGCCCATGACTTTGATCCGGATAATAATCGTTCATACTGGGAGGAACTGGAGCCCGCGGCGTACCGAGGATGGTGCCTTCAGGAAAAGATGCTTCCGCCTCGAAGTCTAGTATATGCATCCGACACGCTGAAATTTCATTGTCAAACTGAGACAGCGAACATAGGACACGCACTATGTGAACCTAGCACTGGGAGGCGTCTTCCTGGTATCATCTACCAACCACGGGGACCTGGTGGCTCAGACACACCGCTATCCAAAGAAGAGCAGGTTGCCTATCGACAGGCGTGGCTGGCTGTATTGTTCATGTACACCGTCCGCGAGATCTCGGTTCCTTCTGACAAGCTCATCGCTCTCGCTGGTGTCGCCGAGCAATTTCACCTTGTGTACCACGACGAATACCTTGCCGGACTGTGGCGGAGAACTTTGTTGCTCGACCTTCTCTGGGCTACGCAAGTGGCGACTCGCCGTCACCCACGACCAGAGAAGTATCGCGCACCTTCTTGGTCTTGGGCATCGATCAACGGGATTGTGGGAACAAAATACCTAGAGGCGACGCTAGGATCAATGCCATCGATCCGACAGGCAGAAATCCTAGATTGTCGAGTCACACTAGCTAGCGAGGAAGCACCATTCGGTGAAGTGAGGGAAGGCATCCTGAAACTCAAAGGATTCAAGCAGGAGGTTGCCCTCCAGTCAGACACCGTCGGTGCAGTCCACCTTGCGAAACCAGGGACCTATAGACATCGGATCTATGGAAGCTGACGCCAGCGAAGACATCCGAGGTCAAGCTTTTGTTATCCCGCTCCTGTGGGATACAGTCGGTTCTTATTGTCTCGGTCTCGTAGTGGTAAAGGCGGAGGAAAATGAACCCGAATATAGGCGTGTCGGCAGGTTCAAGAATAGGGTCAATCATGCTAACGCACAGTGGCTACAGGGACTGACAGAAGAAGAGATACTTCTTGTATGATCCATAGGTTGATATCAAACTGTGGTTTGATCGAAAATGCAAAAGAACTGCACGAGTTGCCGCCAAGTCCTAACACGTGCTGCAGATTATTGTTGATGTTGTGTGGGTGCAACTGGAAACTAAATTAAAGTGGCACCATGGCGTTGCATCTATACGGTCTCAAGGATGCATCGGCACAAGGCAAGGCGAGCGAACGCTGCCCTTATGATGGTCCTCTGATTAGCCCATTTTATTGGATATAGCATCGGTCAGGCGGATAGCACTGGAACCTTGTGAGCTCACTACGACTCTTCAAAGCTTCAGGTGGCATGCACCTTATGCAAGCCTTGGCGCTCGCTGAGCTTGGTAAGTTATCCAACGAAAACGAAATAATGATATGGTCACTGCTCAGGGCTAGTTGCAGAGTTGTAAGCTGAAAGTCAAAAAAGCTTACGAGTGATGGTCTGATGTCTAAGGATTTTAAGCGGTCAGATTCGGTCGGGCCCAGTTTTATATCGCGGTGTAGACGCGTCATGCTACGGCTGCAACGGCATTCCAGTTGAACGAAAGCGAGACGAGCACGGAACTTAAGAGGAATGAAGCCATTTCGGTGGTTGTAGTACCGAACATGGCGCCTGACGCGTTCACCCGGCGGCGGCAGCGATATCTTGGTATCAGTGTGACGTTCGGCTTGCTTGGCAGGGGCTACCGAAGGCTACCCAGCACCGTCATATAAAAAGCTTATACCGTGAAACACCTTAGCAGCAAGCCTTTATCGTCTCTATACATTGCAACCACCAACAAAATCGTCAAAATGTCTACTACCACTCTCACCACGCCTTCCGGCCCCGTCACGGTCAACAAAGTTGCGGTACGTCATTACCCCCTGAATATCGCGACTCAGGCTGATATTCTGGGACTAGCATGGTCTGATGCTCATGACGTGCGTCCAATCGTTGTCGCTAGCTACACGTCTCTTGTGGTGTTAACTCCTTTGTAGATGGAAAGTGCAACCGAATCCTGACGAGCAGAGCTTTGCGGCCATCAAGGCTGGCATCGATTCGTGCCCTCCTGGCGTCAAGATGTTCTTGAACGGAGGTATGTAACTTTCGTGCTGATTGAACTGACAATATCTAAGGCCACCTTCAGGCGAGTTCTACGGGCCCAACTTCGGCACCGCCAACATCGAGATGATCTCGCGGTTCTTCGAAAAGTACCCCGAGTACGCCGATCGAGCATTCCTATCCGTCAAGGTTTGCATCGTATATCACGAATCGAAGACCCCACGCGTTAACAACCATTGATCCTAGGGTGGCAACAAAGCTAACGACCTCACGCCTGATGGTAGCGAGGAGAACGTAAAGCGCAGCGTCAACGCCGTCCTCGAGAAGCTACGCGGCAAGAAGAAGCTCGACCTCTTCCAGTGCGCCCGTGTTGACCCCAACACGCCTCTGGAGGTCAGCTTGGGTGTCCTCGCAGAGTTTGTCAAGGAGGGCAAGATCGGCAGTATCGGTATGTCAGAAGTCAAGGCTGAGACTCTCCTCCGCGGCCACAAGGTGAGCGCACACAAAAAAGTTATGTGTGGGGATTTTGCTTGATGACAAAAATCAGGTCCACCCTATCACTGCGGTAGAGATCGAGGTCAGCCCTTGGGAGTACGGACCTCAGCAGAAGGCAGTGATCAAAGCAGCTCAAGAGAACAACATTGCTGTAATCGCATACTCGTGAGTGTTTGTTTCCGCTGGAAGTTATCCCTGATCTAACGCATGGCTATAGTCCCATAGGCCGAGGTTTCTTGACTGGTCAAATCAAGAGTCTGGATGATATCCCGGGTGCGTCACCTCATTTTCGCGGGCAAGAACAAATGAGGTATTGATTAATCATTGTCACAGAGGGTGATTTCCGTCGCATGCTGCCACGCTTCCAGCCTGAGGTCAGTCGCTCGAGGTCAACGCCTGGCTGTGACTCTGTCTAATCTTCGATCTTAGAACATGTCAAAGAACTTTGAGATTGTTGAGAAGCTGCAGGCGATCGCTAAGGAGAAGGGTATTACTTCTGCTCAGCTCTCGATCGCATGGGTTTCCTCTCTTGGCCCCCATGTGCTCCCCCTTCCAGGTTCATCGTGAGTGCCAATCACTCACTTTGCAGCGAAGGAGTATACTGATGTGATATACAGCCATGCTGATCGCACGGTGGAAAATGTCGGTGGAGGCAAGGTGCAATTCACCTCGGCAGAACTCGCAAAGGTCAACGAGGTGATCGAGAATGCCGTGCTCTCCGGGTCGAGATACCCTGGCTCTGACGAGACGATGCACCTCTGGTCGTAAATTTCGACTGAGCTCCTGTCCAAAGCTGTATCAATAGAACTTGTATAGTTGACTGCGCAACAATACCAATGAAGTGAATTTGGAACCTTGCCGCAATTGATTGGATTGATTGATTGCAACAGTAAGGAGTGGTAGCAATGAATGTGAGAGTCTGTCAGGGGCTATCTTATCTTATCTTGGCACGACGGGTCGAGTCAGTTGGTCCCTCGAATGAAAACCTTTTAGCGTTGTGAGCTGTACGTGTCCAGGTCATCCGCTTTTTTGTCCTCGCGTGCACCAACATGTGTGGTATCCTCGCAGCTCACGGCATCGACAAGCCATCCGCAGAGCGAGCCAAATTCCTCGCTTGCTCAAAACGCCAGCGTCATCGCGGCCCGGATTGGTCGGGCTGCTACGTCGGAGAAAAGACCGTCCTCGTCCACGAGCGTCTTGCCATCGTCGGTGTCGGTTAGCTACACCCCCTTTGAGTCGCGAATTTTATACTGAACATCTGCTGGTAGACACCGGTGCGCAGCCCCTGGTCAGCGAGGATGGCAAGGTTGTGCTCGCTGTAAACGGCGAGATCTACAACCACGTCGCTCTCCGCGCCAAAGTCGGATCGGGCGTCAAGTTCAGGACGCATTCGGACTGTGAAGTCATCATCCCTCTCGTGAGTCTACCTTTCTTCCATCCGTCGAGGCAGATATTTACGCGTTATATCGTAATATTAGTACAGACAACATGACAAGGAGCTCTGCAACATGCTCGACGGCATGTTCTCCTTCGTCCTCCTCGACGAATCTGTCTCCCCTCCTCGCGTCATTGCAGCACGCGATCCTATCGGTATCACCACGCTCTACCAGGGTCGTAGCTCGCAGAACCCCGGCGCCGTCTACTTCTCGTCCGAACTCAAATCCTTGACCGATGTCTGCGACAACATCATCTCTTTCCCTCCCGGACACGTATACGACAGCAGAGATGACTCGACGGTCAGATACTACGACCCTAAATGGTGGAAAGGGGACGACCCCAGCGCTCCTACCATCCCCAGCACCCCTGCCGATCTCAAGCTTCTCAGGGAGACCCTCGAAGCTGCAGTCCGGAAGCGGCTCATGTCCGAGGTCCCCTATGGTGTCCTGCTCAGCGGCGGTCTCGACAGCAGCTTGATTGCTGCCATCGCAGCTCGCGAAACTGAGAAAGTCGCTCAGGCGCAGTACGAGGCCCGCCAGCGGAAGCTCCAGGAAAGCATCAGCGGGCCTTCCACTCCCCAATGGGATGATCTCACCGAGAAAGGTAAATGCTTTGTGCCCGTCGTGTTGTCGAATGTGGACTGATCGGGACTCGAACAGCATCGCTGGCCACATGGCCGCAGCTGCACTCGTTCTCCATCGGTCTCGAGAACTCGCCTGATCTGCTGGCCGCAAGGAAGGCGGCACACTACCTCGGCACCGTGCATCACGAATACGTCTTTACGGTGCAAGAGGGTCTGGATGCTATTCCGGACGTGATATACCACCTCGAGACGTTCGACGTGACCACCGTTCGCGCTAGCACGCCCATGTACCTCCTGAGCCGCAAGATCAAGGCCATGGGCGTGAAGATGGTCCTGAGTGGGGAGGGCAGCGATGAGATATTTGGAGGCAAGTTTCATTCAATAGTTGTATGACTGAACGTCACTCTAACGACGTACTGCAGGATACCTGTACTTCCATGCCGCACCGGACCGCGAGTCCTTCCACCAGGAATGCGTGCGACGAGTGAAGAACCTGCACACCGCCGACTGTCTCCGCGCCAACAAGTGAGTGTCATATAATCGCTGCTGAGTTTTCTATGTCTGACTCGACTGGCAGATCGACGATGGCCTGGGGCCTTGAGGCCCGTGTACCCTTCCTTGACAAGGCTTTCCTCGAGGTGGCGATGGACGTCGATGCCAAGGAAAAGATGTTCTCGAAAGGGAGCAACCAGGAAGTCGACGAGGACGGCTGCCCCAAGATGGAAAAGGTCCGTCTTGACGCGTATAAACTTACCTGTAAGCATCTGACTTTGTGCAGTACATCATCCGGAAAGCGTTCGACGTGGCACCTGATGGCAAGGTGAGCCAGGATCTGCCCATCGTGAATCAGGAATTTTTTGTTCACCTGGCAATTGTCTAGCCCTACCTTCCCAAATCGATCCTCTGGAGACAGAAGGAGCAGTTCTCCGATGGCGTAGGATATTCCTGGATAGACGGGTAAGTGCAAAGCTCGGGTACTGCTTATGAACTCGAGCCTAACAATTAGCAGCATAAAGGGCCACGCAGCCTCGGTGGTCTCCGACGAGGACTTTGCGAACCGCGCGCAGCGCTTCCCGCTCGAGACGCCGGACACGAAAGAGGCCTACTTCATCCGGGAGATTTTCGACGGTGAGCAAGCTGTCTTCCCTAAGCGGACTAGATATTCATGTAGCTATCTTTCTCAGGACTCTTCCCTCAAGAAACCGCCGCAAAAACCGCCGTCAGGTTAGCACTGCAAAAAGTTCTGAGATGACACTCCAGCTGACACGTGCAACAGGTGGATACCAAGAGGCGACTGGGGCTGCGCCGCCGACCCGAGTGGCCGGAGCGTCAGCATACACAACGCTGCCTACGATGATTAGGAAAGGTCCACACCGCAGGGGAGGAGGCGGAGGCATAAAAGTCGTTGAATTTCAATTAGATCGAAAGCAGTGTCAGCGTAATATGATCCACGGGAAACAGAGATTGCTGCAAGAGAATAAGAAAGAGAGAGTGAACGAGAGGGTGGTGAGGCGAGCGGGGACACAGGGAGGCTGGAAGAGACAAGAAACAAGAGGGGCGAGGGGAGAGAGGAAGAATGGAGACGTGCTTAAAATGAGTGTTAGAGGTATCGTTCCATGGGAGCAACGGTAGTAGGGCAGAACAGTAGGGTGTCGGGTAAATGAGTATAAGGTATCGGTGGTACGGGTCCGTAAGAGGCTAAAGGGCGAGGAAGGAGAGCAGTGATACGAGGGTGGGTAATCGAGTTCTAGGAAGAGAACGGGATATAAGATGGAGGAGCGAGAGGTGAGTAAGTGTAGCAAGGAGAGAGAAAGAGAGGTAGAAAGGATACCAGTAGACGAGCCGGGATCACTGATTGAGCGACGGATCTTGAGCGACAAGCTGGCGGTACAGGCCCACGCCCGAGTCCTCCGACGCGGCGGGCGACACCTGCGGCTTCGCCTCCTTCTCCCGCGACTGCGCGCTCGCGACGACGGCCGGGCGCGCCATCGTGCTCGTCTGCGACGTCTGCCTGGGCCGCTTCGTCGTCGTCGACGCGTTCGCGGGTATAGACGCCGCACGCGTGCTCGTGTCCCACGCCGGCCGCGAGACGGTCGCCTTCATCGATTGCGAGTCGTCGGTAGCAGCAGCAGCAGCAGCGGTGGCAGACGCGGTGGCGGTGGCGGAAGGACGCGAGCGCGCCGAGGGCGTGGCGGTCTGCGTGCGCCGACTGCCGGGGCGGTGTGGCGAGGCGGTGTGGTCTGGCGAGAGGAGGCGGTTGCCGAACTTGGCGTTGGCGGAGGACTCGCGCCCGTACGACGGGCCGCCGGGCGTGCTGCGCCGCGGTACGCTCGCGGGGTTCTTGGGCTTGAGAACGGGCTTTTGGAGCGTGACCTTGTCGGCGCCCCAGTATGAGAAGCTCATCTTGCTCTTCTTGTCCGAGTCGTCCGAGTCACCGTCGTCATCGTCGTCGTCGGGCAGCGGCACGATTCGAGGCTGGGTGGTGATGGAGGAGTGGGCTTCGTTCTTGGACCGAACCACGCTGATACACAAGGTGAGTGCTTGGATATGAATGGATGGAAACAACTCACTCTGCCATTGAAACCACGCCTTCCTTTGGCTTCTGATCCATAACCCACTGCTCAATCTAAGAAACAGTTAGAAAATAAGAGGTAAAAGTAATTAAAGTGCTTACCTTGAGAAACTTGTAGAGGTTCCTCATCTGTTTTGCCTGATTTGTCCTCCGCCCCTGAGACGCGTACTTGGCCTTGCCCTGCAAGTCCGGCATCGAGTTCGTCCTCGAGTTCGTCGACGAAACAAGCGGAAGCGACGTCTGCCCCGTCCGCTGGCACACCAGAATCACATCATTAAACACGACCTCCCACAGGTCCTTCTTCCCGCCAATCCCGTTATTATTGCCCAGCACGTCGCTCAGGCGTCTAAACGACGACTTGCCCTTGACGTTCTTGTTCGTGAGCATCGCAGGCGGCGGCGCCGACGACGATATCTTCGGCGAGCCGTCGCGCGAGCTGGGCAGGCCGGGGCGCGGGCGCTCCTCGAGCAGGAGGCGCGACGGCTTCGGGACGGCGAGCTGGCGGACCTTGTCGAGGCCCTCGATGCGCGCGAACACGTCCCGCGTCCGGTCGCGGTCCTCCTTCTGGATCTTCTCGTCCTCGATCGAGCGCACGATCGTCTCGACCTCGGCGACCATCTGCAGCGTGCTCTCGTACTCGAATGTGCTCGGGTCTGTGTGGTAGAGTAGGTTCTGGAACAGCAGCGGGTACTTGAGCAGCCGCTGGAACGGCTTCGAGAGCGAGATCGCGAGCCCGGTCTCGCCCTTGTCCGACGCGCCTTCCTCGAGCCGCTGCAGGTACTTGCATACGCGCAGCCAGTCGGCCGAGTCCTGGTTCTTGGGCTTCTTCGACGCGCTTGCAGTCGAGAGCGCGTTGTCTACCTGCTCGAGGGCACGTTCAAGATGAAGCACATAGGTAGCGTAGCCTTTAAAGAGAGCAGACTGCATTTCATTCGTTAGGAATTGCAATACACACAAGCAGATGGAACACGCACATTCGAAACGAACACGTCCGCAAGCGAGCGCACCAGCGGATACTGCTCTTCATACCGCTTGCGCAGACCCTCGCTGAGCTTGACATGCCCCTCGAGCACCCCGCTCTCAATGACCTCGAGGCAGATACGCAAGTCCTCTGGCATCTGGTGCGGATACACCGCGCCGTTCGCGAGCGCATCCGCCTGCGTCTGCCCCTGGCTCCGCTTCACCTTGCGCAGCACCCGGCTCGACGGCGTCCCCGCCGCCTTGCGCTCCGGCACACTGTCCATCCGCTCCCTCTCCCGCTCGCGCTCGCGCTCATGAATCGACGCGCGGCCAAGCGACGTCGTCGACGCCGTCGCGCCCTGCGCCCCGCGCGGCGGCGGCGGCAGCGAGTGGTGCGAGCGCGACGGGAACGGCACCGGATCGCGGCCCTTGCTCGTGCGCCCGCCGAACATGCCGCCGCCGAGCGCGCCGCCGCGGTACGGCGAGCGCGGGTGGTTGTGCTTGGCCGCCTGCGCGAACGCGGCCTTGGAGCGGGACGAGTTGTACGTGTGCCCGAGCCGGTCGTTCGTCTCGTCCTCCTCGTCCGAGTCGAGCGAGTCGCCGTCGCCGTGGATCGTCGGCGCGCCTAGCGTGCCCTTCTCCCCTCCCCCTCCCCCTCCTCCGGCGGGTGTGGCTCGCGATTGCGCGTTGGCGGCGGCGCTCGAGGAGGCGCCGTCTGTGCGGAAGCCGGTGGGGGACATGAAGCGCGCGGCGATCGGGAGCTGTTCGACGGACTGCTGCGGGGACTCGAGCCGGTACTCTTCAATCTCCATGTACGGCGTCGTCGACGAGACCGCAGGCGGCGCGAACGGGTGGAGAAGCGGGTCGATGAACGAGTCCTTCATCTTCTGCAGGTCGTTCACGTATCTAGTGCAGTCGGCATGGGAGCAGCGATCGAGCAGCAACAGCGACGACGTACCTTTCTTCGCTCGCCACAATCTCCCAGAGCACCTCCTGCCTCGTCCGCTCGCGCGGGCCGAGATTCGACACGAGATCGTCCTCGGCGCCCTCGCTCCACGACGTGACCGCGAGAATACGGCTGCTCGCGTTCGAGTTCGACATCTGCGAGTACGGCGTGCCCGAGCGCACCGACGCGGGGTACGGCGAGGTGGCGGCGCGCGTGGACGTCGCCTTGATAGACGGTGCGCCCCCTGCTTTGCCAGGCGGGCCGACGACATCGACCCTGGACGACGACGCGGCGGTGGACGTCGACCCGCGTGTGTCCTTGCCCTGGAAGCGCGACGAGGCAATGTTGGATTTGCTTCCGCCCGCAGTGGCGGCTGTTCCGTTGACAGGCCCGGCGGCGGCAGAGGACGATGTGCCTGCATCGGGGAGATGTCGGTCGGCAGACGGACCTGGTGTCGGTGGTGGGGATATGAAGGCGACTTTTTTCTGCACGTCGGCGGCGTCCTTGGCGTTGCCGTTGGTGGTACCAGCGCCGTTGGCTGCCTTGCGGGAGCTGCGTGGTGGTGCGGGCTCGGGCTCGGCGGTGAGATGGGAGCCGGTGATGGTCGACATCGTCGCAGCGGATGGGCGGCCTGAGGTGGGAACGTCGTCCTCGCGCGAGGGGTCGGCTGAGCGGGATTTGTGGGACTGTTTCGAGATGGAGCGGTCTGAGGAGGAGACGGTCGGGGATGGTTCTTCGATGGGAGGGAGAGGGCGGGCTGCGAGGTCGGGGAGGGGCTTGAATGAAGATATGGAATTAGGAGTTGAATTAGGGCGGGGATTGGCAGGGGTGGTCGTGGTTGTGTCGCCTGGAGGCCATTGGGGGAGCGGGGGCAGGCTGAGGACAGGCTTTTCTTTGTCTTTTTGTGCTGGCTCCCTGTCCTTGTCTTTGGCAGCGAGGCCACGGTTGAAGCGGGAGAAAAGAGCCTTCATCTCGCCGTCTGTGACGATGAGGAGGAGGGGAGAGTGAGGAGGGGGGATGTGGGAGAAGGAGGGAGGGGAAAACGTGTGTGGTGACGTCTGGCGTACTATAGCATATGGAGACGCGCATGTTCTATAACAACTACAACAAATGTCACTGCCAGCCCACCACACAAAGCACCTCCCCGTCCTCGCCTATCCTTTTCGCTCCTCCCTCTTCCACCTCGCCCAGCTCGACGACGGCCACAGCAACGGCACCGCCCTCTGGCTCGGCGCACAGTGTCTCTCCCTCTACCTCGCCACCCTCCCCTCCGTCACTCGCGCCCAGCCACGCGCTCACCCTCCCAGGGCCGTGGAACTTGGCAGCGGAATCGGGCTCCTGCCGTGCGTCCTCCTCGTGTCCTGCCCAACCTTAATCGTAATCCACCTCTCCCTCGACTCCCCCTTGCCATACTCGTCCCACAACATAGCCTTGCTCTCGCTTCATTCGGCTGGCATGTCCTCGCCACAGACGTAGCACACGTCCTCCGTTCCGTCCTCCGCACCAACATCGCCAGCAACGCTCGCCATCTCCCAGGCGCGATCCAAGCCCGCGAGCTCGACTGGACCGTGCCCCCCGAGCACTGGGACTGGGCCAATGATCACGCTATCGCGGCCGCCCATCGGGCACAATCAGCCACAGAGTCCGAGACCGCCGGCCGCCTCGCTCCGCCGTTCGACCTCATCGTGTCCTCCGACACGCTCTACAACCCCGCGCTCGTCGAGCCCCTCCTGCGCTCTCTCCGGGCGCTCGCCGTCGCGTCCGTGAGCAGCACCTCCGGGCGTGCACCGCCCGTGTACGTCTGTCTCGAGCGGCGTGATCCTGCTCTTATCGACCACGCGCTCGCCTGCGCGCGCTCCACGTACGATTTCGACACGGAGCGCATTCCGCACAAGAAAGTGTCGCGTGCACTCGAGCGCGGCGGTCTCGCGTGGAGCCGCGAGGCCTGGGAGGGCATCGAGATATGGAAGCTCGTGCTCCGTGTGCCTCTCCCCGCACCGACGTCATGCTGATGAAAAGAGTCGCGCCGTTCTCGCAAGGCAAGGGAATAGTAGGTACATGTTGTGCTGTACAACCAAGATGTAGCAAGTATATTTCCGAATATCCAAAATACAGCACTTTTACGTGCGACGTTCGTGGGAGTGGCAGAGCGTGTATGTTTCGCAAGGGAGGGTCTAGTGAAATCAGAGTTGGTCAGGTGAGGAGAGGGAGAAACATACACGAGGCCTGTGTTTACGCAAGAGTAACATTAAGTTCAGTGGTGAACCTAGGGATGGTTTCCGTGAAGCGGGGGAAAGAGGGTCATGAGAGGATTGCACTGATGCTAGTCGGATCTTCGTCTTCACGACGGGTTGCGACGAGCGTTAGAGTACGGTCAAAGCCGTGACTGGACTGTGAGACAAAGTAAGCGGGTAGCAAGTATGAGCGAGGAAAGACGGACGAGATCACGCCATGTTTCCTCCTCATCGTTTTCTGTCTGGAGCTGATAGATCTGAAGGAAACCCTTGAAGCTGTGTGCCTTTAGCAATCGGGCCAAGGAGAGTTGTGAGGGACGTACGTGAGGCCGCCGTCGTCTGTGACATCGAGATAGTCACGGAGCTCCTGCTTTGTCTCCTCTGAGAAGGGAGCGCCGTTTGTGTCGCGTGCCCAGGCGTCGAGTGCGTCTGAAGAAAAGTACGCGCCAGTAGGGGGCACAAGGAGTAGACGTGCGGACACGGGTGGTTTTGGTGGGCGGGGGAAGCAGTACTTTGCAAAGATGTGCTTTAGACAAGCTTCAAACTGGGATCGGGTCAGGGTAAGGTAGATAAGCGAGGCGATTGTGTACCTTTTGTGAGATTGCGCCGTCGTCATCGAGGAGCTGTGCGTCTGGCTGGAGAAAGTTGCGGCGTCCCTGGCGAGAAGCTGGCTCTGGTGTGTCTGCCCGGGGTGACTGGAATCGTCGCGGATCCATTGCAGGCGCATTCCAACGCAGCGTTCCATCTTTTGCTCGCTTCCTAATCAGGCCTCTCTCCGCTCCGTCATGGCCGCACGCTCAGAACCACTCTCCATAGAGTCCCTCCTCCAGAAACAGAAGCAGGACAAGGAGGCTGCTGCAAAGGTCTGTCTACAATAAACTCAGTGTTATTATCTAACAGTTGTCCAGCCCAAGTTCCTGTCAAAGGAGGAGCGCGCCAAGATTGCCATTGCCAAACGTGCCCAGGAAATCAAGGACCAGCGTGAACGCGACGAACACGCCCGCCAGGACCGCGCTGCTCTCGAGCGAGAGGCTGACTCCATCCGCTCCCAGGAACGCACACACACACAGGCTCGCTATCCCGCATCCACCAGAAACTGTCCGTCATCAGAATACACGCCGCGTCCCATTAACTTACTTTTCACAGATGATGACAATAGAGACCCGCATCCCCGCTCAGACAGAGGCAGAGACCGCCATGGCCGCCGTGACAGAGGCAGAGATGCAGACAGAGAGCGCGACAGGCGGGACGCCGCCTCAAAACCCGCCTACGACAACGTCCCCACCGGCCCTCGCGCAGACCGCGGAAAACCACCTCCCCCCGGCCCCGCATCCTCCTCCATGCCTCCCCCTCCCCTCCCCGCCCACCTCACCGCCGCCACCACAGAACCTTCCTTCACACCCTCCATGACCGACGACGAAATATCCGCCATCCGCTCCCGCTACCTCGGCGCCGACCGCAAAAAGCGCAAGATCCGCAAGATGAACGACCGCAAGTTCGTCTTCGACTGGGACGAGACAGACGACACCTTTGCCGCCGACTCCCCCGCAGCAGCAGGCAGCGCCCGTCAGGGCGCCCAGGTCATGTTTGGCCGCGGCCGCATCGCCGGCATGGACGACGGCGGTGCTACAGCCCCCGTCGCTGTTCCCGGCGCACCCGCTGCCGGTACTCCGCTCAATGCGAACCTCGCAGACCCGCTCGAGCGACGCAGGGCGCTGAAGGCGGGCCTGGACGAGCGCCATTGGAGCGACAAGCCGCTCGACGAGATGAAGGAGCGCGACTGGCGCATTTTCAGAGAGGATTTCAGTATTGCTGCCAGAGGTCAGTTTGTACGCCTTGTTACAGGCGCCCGCTGATATGTGTGCGCTATACAGGTGGATCTATTCCGCACCCGCTTCGCTCGTGGGCAGAGTCGGAAATACCAGAGATCATTCTCGGTGTCATCGAACAAGTCGGCTACAAGGAACCATCGCCCATTCAGCGTCAGGCTATTCCTATCGGTTTGCAAAATCGCGATGTTATTGGTATTGCAGAGACAGGTGTGTAGTATGTGCTCGACCACAGTGGCTATACTGACAATCCCCAGGTTCCGGAAAGACGGCCGCCTTTGTCATCCCCATGCTCACTTTTATCTCGACCATGCCCGCATTTACGGACGACAACAGACACTTGGGCCCGTACGCGCTCATCCTCGCCCCGACGCGTGAGCTGGCCCAGCAGATCGAAGCAGAGGCGCGCAAGTTTGCCACGCCGCTCGGGTTCACCTGCGTGTCGATCGTCGGTGGTGTGCGTACCGTCCACAATAAAATCACGACATGCGTAAATTGACAAACCCTCCACAGCGCGCCGTCGAAGAGCAGCAGTTCAACCTGCGCGAAGGCGCCGAGATCATCATCGCCACACCAGGCCGGCTCAAAGACGTGCTCGAGCGACACGTGCTCGTGCTCTCGCAGTGCCGCTACATCGTCATGGACGAGGCGGACCGGATGGTGCACCTCGGGTTCGAGGCCGACCTGTTGTTTATCCTCGACAAGCTCCCGAGCGACGTGCTGCAGGGCGAGGAGCCCGGTGCGGCTGCGATGATGGACGTGGACGGCGCGGAGACGGCCGCGGCGGTGCGCAAGGGCCGCACGCGCGTGACGACGCTGTTTTCGGCGACGATGCCGCCGGCGGTGGAGAGGCTTGCGAGGAAGTATTTGAGGAAGCCGGCGGTGATTACGATTGGCGAGGCTGGGCGCGCGGTCGATACCGTCGACCAGCGGGTCGAGTTTGTCAATGGAGACGAGAAGAAGAGGTGCGTTGTTGTGTTCGCGCGGTTTTGTAGGATGACGCTGAAAGGCGTTGCAGGCTGCGGATGCTGGAGATCCTCGAGACCGGCGGGTACGCGTCGCCCATCATCGTGTTTGTCAACCAGAAGAAGACGGCAGACATGGTCGCCAAAGACCTGTCTCGCGGGGGCGTGCGTTCTTTTTATATTCTCTGTTTGAAAGGTTACTAACGCCGCGTTCCGCTAGTGGAGCACGTCGACGCTGCACTCGGGCAAGAACCAGGAGCAGCGCGAGGCTGCGCTGCAGGCGCTGCGGACGGGCGAGGCCGATATCCTCGTCGCCACGGATCTCGCTGGGCGCGGTATCGATGTGCAGGACGTCAGTCTGGTCATCAACTACCAGATGGCGGGCACCATCGAGGCGTACGTCCATCGTATCGGTGCGTGTTTTTGCTGCTATTCTGCTCCGACCGCTCACGGTTCTCTGCGTTATTTTTAAAAGGTCGTACCGGGCGTGCTGGTAAGCAGGGAACGGCGATTACGTTCCTTACGAACGACGACGATGAGGTCATGTACGTCTCTTCGCCCTTATCTTATCGCCCCCGCTCCCTCCGTCGATCCCCATATGCTAATCCAATATCTGCTTCTCCCTCGCACAGGTACGATCTCAAGCAAGGTACGGTGTCGTTCCTGATCATGTTGGCCTCTTCCCGATTCGTGGTTCTTTTATTTTTCGTCCTTTCTTTGGGCTCGTGGAGCCTTCTCGGCTTTTCCTTTTTGTGCCCATCGGGGCCGCTGCGCTGGGGCAGCTGACCACCGTGCAGCGCCTCTGGGGTGTCAAAGACGTCCGAGGGGCTTATTGTTGAGCCTGAGACGCCATATACATCCGGGATGTCACCATTTTTTTTGTTCGCGGGTGCTTCTCGCGAGCTCGTCATGAGCTCGCCGGCATCTCTTCATATCTGCATATCTGCCCCGCTTCTTCTCTTCTCTTCTCTTTCAAAGATGTCCCGCAGATAGCTGACGAACGTGGCTTCATTTTGCGCGTTGGCGCTGCAGAAATATCCAAGAGCCCCGTGTCAAAGGTCTCGGCTGAGCTCGCGCGGCACGAGTCGGCGCAGCACAAGGTGTCGCGCGAGATGAAGCGGAAGCGGGATGCCGATGACCAGGGCTGAGGGAACTTGAGGGTGTGCCCTAGGCCCCCTCGGTGTGCGAAGTCGAGGCCGAGGGTGCGCGCTGCTACTGGCCTGTGTATTATAGGTGGGTGTGCACTACGTCCTCGGGCGAGTTTGCGCGATCTCAGTGGTCGAGGCTGACTCGGCTTTCTTCCAGAAAATACGGTGTTCCCTCGGTTTTTCATGGTCTCGTATTATTGGTCCCTTGGTTTCTCCGTCTAGGCGCACGTCGCACGGGAGCATGGGTGTCTGGACTCTGGATCCAGTGCTTGGGACCTCTTGTGTACGTAGGTACCGCGGGTGCGGCGTTGTGTTCCCGCGAACGTTTACAGGGCCAGGGTACAGGGATAGGATAGTAGTGCGCGTGTTCGTATGTTGTTTTTGTCTACACTCGAATCTGCATGTCGATCTGTCTATCTTGACGACTTGGCTCGCGCGCTCTTGGTGCTTGTTGCATGGGTTCGCTTGGGCCGCTCGCGGTGTCCGGCTTGCGCACGATGTTGGTTGTTGCTCCAAGCTGCTGTCCCGGCAAGGAGTCGAGTCCACCTCCGACACAGGGCCGGGATCCGAGACCGGCGATCAGAGGTTATTACTATCTGACTTGAGGCCAGCTGCCTGGCAACACCTGTCGCGCAAAAAAAAACTTGGAGATCTATCATCCTATGATTCCTATCTATTTACGACTACTGGCGAAACGAGGTTGCAGTCGGCATCGCTGCTATGCATTGTGGCATACCAAGATGGTAAATACTGTATGATCTGCGCATTTCGTGCCTGGCATTATCGACTTGCAGGGGCCACAGCGCACCAAGACGTCCGCTGTGGAGAATCATGACATTGCTCAGTCGAGTGCTTGTCAAATCTGCCCTGGTATGTCGCCTTATGTCGCTCGGGTAGATCACCATAGATCACGACACAGCAGCCGGGCCAGGCCAGCGACCGCACTTGACGCGTGACGTTGGAACTTGGCAGCGAGAAAGATCGCGCTCGCTTAGATATGATCAGGGGTCCAGCGATCTGTCCATCTTGATATCCAGAACTGATATCGGGGACCTCTCCAAGTAAGTACTGTCTATCGCTGGCTGCGGCTGGGCCATGTGATGCACGCTACACACGCGTCCTTAACGAGTTAAGGACTGCGAGTACGCGAGTCCGGCACCGCTGTACTGGCTCAGTTAGAACGTAGAACCTTGGTAAGGACTAGTGCGTGTGCGCGTATCAGCGAAAGCTCCATCAGGGGCGAGTGCCGAGGACCACTAGTAGCCGCTAGTGCGAGCACCAGTCGCTGAAGGTGCTATGTATAGGAATTCAAGAGGAGAAGAAGCACCGAATCGCGCTGTCGTGTTTACTAGCAGACAGATGTCCGAGCCCGGTTTGACCTGCTGCGATTAGTAACTTGAAGGTTTGACGCTAGAAGACGCGGGGCCATCGTAGGGCATCATCCATCTTGGTGGGAGGGACGAGAGTGGATAGGGGTGGATGCAGTTAATGTTGATCCAGGAACAGCAGGACGCGACCGACGGCGCGATTCGGTGTCGAACGACAGCACACAACCGTCTGCGCATTGTGTGCGCTCTCTACCCCTGGCAGACAAATTCGTGGGCGCTTCAAATCCCACCACGCAAAACCTCCGTATTGGTCAGTTGTACCTGCTCGATCCAGGAGGGCAGCTTCATGAACTCAATATTGTCTGACGACGAGGCACACGAAGTATGAAATCGGGGTCGGTAATTCGTCCCGTTGGGCCCGGATTGCCATACTGACCCGCTCCGTTGACGGTTAATCTGTACGTACAATTTTTCATCCAACCCATTTTCATCTCCTGGCGCCACAGGCTATTATTATAACGAAGCGTCACCGACATTCAGCCGCCCCGGCGTGTGCGTCTGAAGTTGGTCAAATGTGAACTTGGCCGCAGCAACTACTACCAGTAGTGGTTTGGGCGCGGTGAGCCTCACCGAGACCATTTAGCTACTTTCGTTTACCTGCGATTAACTGGACGGCCGCGTGCTTAATTACGAGCCAACGTCGTCATCATCACCTCGTCGGGTTTGACTTGAACGCCTGCCGAAGGCGCTTGTGCAATGCTCCACTCAGACTGTAGTCAGCATCTGTCTAGATTCGCCCCTGGACACACAAGGTTGATCCGGTGCTTATTTACACACCCTCGAAGAATGGAGGAGGCGTTCGGAGACCGACGGACGAGGAATATGATGACTATCTGCGATGCCTACAGGAGTTCGGCGCACAGGCGGCATGCAGATCAGGGGCTTGATATTGTTCAGCGATTTTTTCTCTTTCGCGAGACGTCTTCGTCATACATCGGGGGGTGCGCGTGAAACAACAGCGATTAAATATAGACAGCCATGTGCTCTTGGATGTCGGCTTGTGCTGCAGTCCTCGACCCATGTGATCCTCGAACAAGTGTGCATTGACGGTGTATTCGCGTGGATCTTTCTCAACGGACAAGCTTGTATCCAAACATACGAAAGCTCGCCGTCCGTGGTACTCCGAGGCTGGCACAGGTGACACAGGGCGTATCATTGACCAACTACTCCAAGAGGTATCAGTGGGCGTTTACACGCACAGGTCACCGGCCGATGCACCACGTTTTGCTACAATTCGGTTGCCCCATTTTTTCCGTCATTCATGGAAAAAGTGTGATGCACAACATGCATCAAAGTGCGCGCGACCCCAGGCATGGGCGAGGCCCGAGTCGCCCCAATGACGACAACGAACTGGTTTTGAATTGCGGGGGAACGGTTACGGCATCCATCGACGTCGGAGGCGTGCAGAGGCGCGCGGGTGATGGGGTGATACCGGCCGGCCGCGCGGGATGGACCAGGACGGGTCCGGGTGTGCTCAAGTCTAAGCGAGCACACAACTGTGTAACATTGTCACAGCAAACCGCGACGAATCGCAGCGTGGAACTGGAACGCCCGTACGCGGTGTGAAATGGGGACGGTATTTCTCAATGCATAAATCTGTTCGTGGGTGGCGCGAAGTTAAATAAGCTTCGAATTCGCGAGAAGCATGTTCTGACCTCGGAGACAACTTTGCCTAATGCCAAGGTCGACCAAGGCAACTTGGAAGTTACAGGAAGGTACACAAGTAACCTTGGGAGCCTTGGACGCGGAATGGTGTCGTCTTGGCCGAGACTAGCGTAAAAGCTGAGGACTAGGAAGAGAAAGGGAGCAATAAACTTATAAAGCAGAGTGGAGAACGGGGCTGGATCTGTGACGGGGGCCATCAGATGGATGATGAAGGAGTCGCGTGGTGTTGCGAGGGGCAAAGCATGCACGTTCAAGATGGGCGGATTTTGGGAGAGTTGAAGGTGTTGGACCGTTTCACGATGATTCGTCAAGGGTGTTAATAGACTGAAGGCGAGGGATGGGTTACGGGATGGGAGAGGCTCGAGCGTGGAGAGTGGGACTGGTCCGATGATTGGTGGGCCGTAGGTAGAGCGGGGGAAGAGGGAGGCCGGCCGGGGGAGATTGGCCTTTTCGGGGTATGCGGACGTCGGCTAAGTGGTCAGCTCTGATGACGACGGTGGTGTGTGCCGATAGATGTGCCGAGATGGGGTGTCGGACCGAGGGGGAGATGACCGGATATGGGAGTGCGCCATATGAACTCCAAGGGCGAATCGACCACCTCTCTCTTTTGATTTCCCCAGCACATCTCTGCCCCCGCCGGACGGTCAAACCCGCGTCGAGTCTCCCCCCTGGCATTGGCAAGTCCAGTCGTCGAATTCGACTAGGAGCAATAGCAGCTAGATTGCTCCGCCGTTAGCTCACAGCATTAGCCACTTTGTACTGCAGTTTAGTAGTACTCCATCCGCCATGCTTTCTGCTCGGCCCATGGAACCCGTCGTCTCCGTCGCTATCGGCGGAACGGCCCCTCCATCCCCTACAACAACCCCTCCACAAGCACCAGACAGGCTTCATCTTACCACAAAATCAGGCAGGACTATCGCAACAGAGAAGGGCTCTCTCTCTAATCTATACATTCACCCCGAGCGATCCCACGACGACCTCGCCTCTACCCAGGCCACCCTCCGCTCCACCGGACACGTTCACCACCCTCAGTCGACAACCAGCACCCCAGCAGCTGCAGCTCCGTCGTCACCCTCAGAGTCGACATCTCCGCTTGCCACGCCCAGCCTCGTCAAGGAGAACGGGAACGGCATGGCCGACCCTGATGTCGATCACGCCGGTCGGCTAGCTGCCACCCCCCGGCCGAACCAGGTCAGTCCGTTCGCCCCTCGCTCCCCCTCGTTTCATCCCACCCTATCCACCTGTCCCTGTTTCCCCGCCCTCTTATATAATGAATATATCCGTCCTCACCATGTTTGCTTCCGTTTCAAACAGTCCTCTTTCGAACACACCCAGGACCCAACTCACGAGAACCAGCTTCACCCTCCAACCTCTGCCTCCCGCTTCCGCTTCCGCCGCAAGCTTTCCTTCAGCCATTCGGGCTCAAACTCCCAGTCCAATTCAAACGCTCCCTCCCGACAACGCTCTCCTACCAGCACAGCTGGCACTCCCCCCACACCCTCTACAACAAGCTCAATGAAGCATGGCCCATTACACGAACTGAAACGCTTCCTCAACCATCACATACCCCACAATCATCATAATCCGCATGCAGGCAGTGCTTCTGCTTCCTCCCAAGGCTCTTCTCCGGGCTCAACAGTGCTCCACACGACTATCCATACTCCTGCCGATCCTCATCTTCTCCCCGTGGACCAGCGTCGCGGCCTCGACTTCGACGCTCCCCCTGTGATTGACCCTGCCGGTTACGGGAGCCAAAATGACACCCTGACCCCGCCCAAGGAGAAGGAGCACCGATTCTCGACTTTCATCAACAAGAGCCTTCACAGGGAGCACAAGGAAAGACCTCGGGTCAACAAGTCCCCTTCGCCATCCTCAACGTCCTCTTCGAAACAACCTTCCCACTCGCCCCCTCGCTCTCACGATGCAGGACTGAACCACCACCCCATAATATCGCTTTCAGAAGCTACTCATGCTCATCTTTCCAAGAAGTATGGCAAGTGGGGTCGTCTCTTGGGCTCTGGCGCCGGCGGGACCGTCCGCCTGATTCGGGGTTCCGCCAAGTCGGGAGGTACTGTTTACGCAGTCAAGGAATTCCGACCTAAGCGTGCGGGCGAGTCGGATAGGGAATACGAGAAGAAGGTCAGGTCAGAGTTCTGCGTCGGTGCATGCTTGAAGCATGTCAACATCATCGAGACAGTCGACATCGTGTGCGATCACGGACATTACTACGAGGTCCGCTCCAGTCTCACTTGATACCTATGACGCAATTTTAGCTGACTCCCCGGCATTTTCTTGTTCACCTAGGTTATGGAGTACGCTCCTTATGACCTATTCTCTGTGGTCATGTCTGGCAAGATGCTGCGGCCGGAAATCTACTGTGTCTTCCGGCAAATATGCAGCGGTGTCGATTACCTGCACAGTTTGGGTCTCGCTCATCGGGACTTGAAGCTCGACAACTGCGTCATGACTCAGGGAAACGTTGTCAAGCTGATCGACTTCGGAACGGCGGTCGTGTTCGCATACCCGGGTACGGGGTCGACACCGTCTCAGAATACCCTCGCTTCCGCCGATTCGCAGTCTCAGGCAGAAAGCCAAGGGGATGCGCAGCAGAAAGCGCCACTGAGTCATACGCACGCTCGGCTGATCATGTCCTCGGGCATTGTTGGCTCAGATCCCTACCTGGCACCCGAAGTACTCAGCAGCAGCGAGAACTACGACCCACGGAAAACGGATGTGTGGAGTGTGGCTGTCATTTTTGTACGTTCTATGTTTTGGTACTTTATGTCTCAGCTGACGGCGATGGAATTAGGTCTGCATGATACTCCGTCGATTCCCTTGGGCGGTTCCCGATAAGGAGCGAGACGCCAGTTTCCGCACCTTCCTCGAAGCAACCGCGGAAGACAACAAAAAAGCGGTTCTCAAGAAAGCGCGGAAGCCGAAGAAGGCTCCTTCACCAATTGCCATTCGGGAGATTAATGGCAGTGACAAGGATAGTGACAAGAAGGTCGAGTCCCCTCAGACCGCCCGCCCGCGTCCGGGACACTCCCCTACGACAGATGATTCCAAGTCGTTTACGACTATGACGAGCACGACACTGTCCATTGACGAATCCGCTTCTAACACTTCTGCTCACTCGGATTCGGATACCGACTGCCCCTCTCCGTCTCACCGGGTTGACCTTCCATCTGGCCCCAAGCCTCATCTCCGGACAAGCACGCTGCCTGTTTACAGCCCGTCCGCCCAACCCAAGGAGCTGCCCTCCGAACGGGATATGGACGAGAGTGTGAGGGTGTTCGGACGCCCTGGTCAGAGCACGGAATCCCTGCCCATTGTATCTCTTTCCCCCGAGGCGACTCGTGATAAGGATGGCAAAATCACTGACAAGCTCGAGGTGCCTCCGCAACCCAAGCGAGGACAATCGTCTGATGCCATTGCAGCAGAGAGGAAGAATTCCGATGGTGCCAGCGTGGCTGCATCTGCCAAGTCGCAGCCAAGACCTTCCCGCCCTCGCACCCGTACTTCGTCCACGAGGGACCCGTCCAATTCGATCTTCCGGCTGCTCCCTCGCGAAACTCGCCCTGCTCTGCGACGCATGCTCCGCATTGACCCCGCTACGCGCACGACGATGAGCGAGCTGCTCTGGGGCCGCTCTGGCGGCAGCGGAGTCCATGCGCTTGCCGAGGGCGAGGAGTGCCAGGCATGCATGCATGCTTCTGGCAATGTGTCCGATGAGGAAGAGGATGAGGACGAGGAGGAAGATGAGGCTGGGGAGGAAGGCGATGTGTGGATAAACGGAATCCAAGCGTGCACTGACAATGAGCCTACACACGTCCATGTGCAGGTCGCTGTCGACGACAAGCCCACGAAACGGAGATTCTTCTAGTGTCTTGTCGCACCGACTTCACCAGGATTCAATCTATGCCTGCTACGCTTTCGGAACGCAATTAAATTAAACTGTACATCATCACCTCCGCTGCACACCTCCGACGCTATCTCATCCGCCGGTAGGCGATGGCCCCCCTCATCGGTTGTCTGGTTATCCTTCCACCTTCGACTCGCTCTCATCTTTATCGTGGTCCTTCGGCTTACCATCTCACTACCCCGAATTTCATCTCCCGTTTTCGCCATCTATGAGAACGTGGTAGATTCTATTTCCTTGACCACGACAACCCGACGAAACCTACCTGCGCTCGGATGATGGGTGCAACGGATTTTGCTTGCCTAACGGTACATACGAATTAAGTTAGCACGGACGCTATCATGGACTGGCTGGGGGGGTGCATCATTTGTCTCCCATCCCGCTATTGGATACGACCTTCGGTGGGGTAGACGACGTTGACGCTGCGATTTTGCTGCGTCACGCTCTCGTCCCCGCCCACGGCTCCCTGCATCCTTCGTCTCCATCATTAATTCACACAATCAAGCGTATATACATCAGACATATTAAGGTATTTATTTCCCCCCTCGCATTGTACATGTGCATTCTTTTGGAGTATACGTACTAGTACTAGCTTGTCTCTGTTGTCGTCCGCCGACGATGATACTCAATCATAATAGAGGCTTTATTAAACATGACAATATCATGCCCTGGCTGACTTCTATCTGCTAAGTGGAAGGGGAAAAAATGGAACGGAACTTGCTGCAGGCTCATGAGCAAAGCCCCGCCTCGACGGGCCAGTAGAAAGCAAGAGCGGCGGGGCCGCTTGCATTACTTATCCAGTCCGAATTCTTCTTGCTCACACACCAGGGAAAACATATGTTCTACCCGAGCTTACGGAGGTTTACCGAGAGCTGCATAGCCTCGGTTAGGACGTTGCTTTCCCCTAACGGACGAGGACGTAAATTAAAGGGTTCGAATTCTAGCGGGACTACGTCACACTTCGACTATCAAGTCAGTGTCTTCTTGCCGTTCTCGGATCACAGGAACAAGCATTCTCGCACCAGTACTGGTAAATACTCCGATTATAATTATTTTCGGGGGGATCGTCGACGAGATTAACATAGTCGAGTCAATGAGGTCCTGCTTGACAACTGGTATCACAGCGTCAGGGTTCGGGATGCCTATGTATCCCTTGATGTATATGAAACAATGGAAGCCTCAGTGCGTAATGCGTTCCACTTTAAAATCAAGACATTGTCTTCGATGGTGACTCCATTTCTTCTATCAGACACCGGTTCGTTAATGTATACATACTACGTTCACAGCACCGACTCCGAGTCACTGGTCCGCTGACATTCGCCTGTTTAGAGCAGTCTCCATGGCACTTGACGTGAATTTCTATCTCTGGTGTTCGCACTCAACTGGAACGACTCAGCCGAACAAGCAAAATATCGCATGTGCACGTATCAGCCGCTTCTCGCATTAACATCCCACAGGCCGGCGAACTCGGAGGCGAACTTGAAGCCACTCAAAACAAATTGCTGGTACGTATTCGAGGGTATATACGGTACTAGTGCACAACTATCACAGGACGATTATCAGTCTAGCTGCAGCCTAAATTCCTTGCTAAATTCGTCCTCGGTGGGAAAAACTTCTGAAAATCCGCATGCTTCTCACTGGGAGTACCCGCCACTGCGCAGGCTGAAATTCTACGACTCAGAGTCAACACAGAGGCCTCCATGGCGAGTCTGTCAATCAGATCTGGATTCCTGTAACTTCCGGCTCGGTATTAAATTTCAAAGACGGCGGACGCCGTTGATGGTTTATTTTTTTGGATTTGAATACACCACAGGTTCTTCAAAACGACGTTGAAACGACGGCGGCAAAATCAAAGTCACAGATCCCTGGGTACACAAGTCCCTTCTGTGTGCCTGGACGGTCCTTGAAAAGGTTCATCAGCAACCAAGCAGAGAAATGGGGTGAAAATGTCTGATGGCTGCTATTTTATGCCGCCTGGAAAATCAGAGTACTCAAAAAATTCGGCGGTCGTTGCGGGGCGACAGGTCTGAGATGGCTGAAAAATCGCTGATACGAGATTGCCTGCATCAGATAGACTCAGGGAACTGTTTTCGAGTGCTCGATGCTATCGTGTGCATGTGCTGACGTTTACGGCCTCCGGGATTCCCTCAGGATTCTATCGTTTGCCCTAGCACTGGCCCCTTATTAAATTCGACTTTGATACCAGTACCCCATTGGATGCTGAGATCCACAGCGGCGGAGGTTTCTTGCCAGTTTACCCAGTCAGAAGCCCTGCCTGCATGTGGCGGGCAACCTGGGCATTCGTAATTGCGGTTTTATAAATGAATTGGATGGCACCATCACACCCACCAGCCTTGCTCTTTAAAGAGCACGAAGCACTGGCAGCGAAGCCCACCACACCTAAAGTTGCACCTCGTGGCCACAGGTACCCTGAGGCCTGAGGCCTGAAGCGAGAAGCTCTGGGCATGCTACCTGCACGACGGCGCCCCTCTTTCAGAAATTTTCTTATTCGGTCGCAAGCCTGCGTTTTCGTGTGCGAGATTTCTGTCAAGCTCAGCGAGTATACAGGAAACTCCGGGGACACGAATGCCAGATCGGCAAAATTTGTTCAAGCTCAACCCGGCCCCAGCTGTGGTAGTTACGAAGATGCAAACTCTCTTGGTTCGAAGTAGACTATTCATACCCACAAGAAGAACGCCCTTTGCACATAAGACAAATATGGTTTTCCGTTACGTGTTTCACCTCTTGATCGTCTAATTGGTCGTGTCCTTTTCGCTCAAAACAAAATCATAAAAATATGATAGCATTCGACTTTGTCGACTTTGCGAGATGAAACACGTTGCACCGTGAAATAAAAAATGGGGGGCCTTTGCCTGGTCTGGATTGATCAGAACTGAGTCTTGTTCTCTGAAGGGACGTCGACGAAGCTAACGTCCATGGACGCTTCTTCTTCCGATGACAGATGTGCGAGCGAGATTCAGTCACACTGCTCACGATGGCCGTAAACTGCTCATTTCGGATTTTCCCTCTCCGATGGATCGCAGTCAAAAGGCATGATGTACAGACATTAACAATGATCCCCATAAAATGAAGGGAAATATCGTTACGTAGTGCTTGATTTTCACTGAGGCCGTAGAGGAATATTGTGCGCAAGTCAAAGAGCGCTCGCATTAGCTAGTATGTCAAATCTAAGTGGTCCGCTATATCTACGGCATTCCAATAAGCCTTTCCCCAACGCAAAGCCTGCTTACAAAGTTGGGCAACTGCACAGGCTAAGAAGGTCTATAACGGTATTATAGCTCATCCCTCATGAAATAGTCGTCGTCCTCGTTTTCCTCGTCATCTTCGTCGCCAGATGTGGGTTCAGTTTGGTGCTTTAGAGCAGCCTGCCGGAGTACTTCAGTGAGAAGGTCCAACTCTTCCTCGTTGACTGCGGGCGCGTCCATGTTCTCATCAAAGCTGTCGTATGGTATCTCCTCCACAATCTCGATGATGAGGTCGCCGTTGTCTCCTTGCTCGATGACGATGCGCGGCTGGTTCTCCATCATGCTCTGCAGTTCACCGTTGGCCAACAGAGACTGGAAGGCCTTCTGAAGCACATTCTCAAGACTTGAATCTTTAAAATTTCCGCCAGCGTCTCTAGCGCTAGCCACAGGAGGAGGCACTGGAAACATGGCCTTTCGACGTCCCATGTGGTGAGGGTGATCAAAATCGACTTCCCGAGCGTTGGAACTGCTGGCTTCCTCGAGATGTGTCGAGTCGGAGGGTGAGCCAGCAACGTAGGGTTTTTCAACGATCTCGCGGCACTGTATCAGCGACTCGTCTTGGGAATCGGTGCGAGACATAAAGCCAGGCTCATCACAGAGACGCGGCGTCTGTACTTCAAGAACATATGAACATGTCCTTGCTTCTCGTACATATGCGATTGAATCTATAAGGCTTGGCGAGCATCGGAACTGAAGTGGACGAACTTAATTAAACGAAATTTCAAACGGAGGGTTGTGACAGAAACTTACCTGCACTTCAACCTCTCTAGGTTTTCCTGTCTTGTCGCATAGCGTACCGTCACTGTAACGTTGGGTCAGGTAGGTGGGCCCTTCGCCGTGAGCGAGTTTTACGTTGATAGGTTGTTCAGCGATCGCTACATCCTTGATTTGTTGAACGGCGGCAGGGGCACGACCAAGGGTAAACGATTCCCACTACAGAATTGCATCAGTACGCCATTGCGACTAGAAGCGCAATAAAACTGATGACAAACAGAAGGATCTTCTCTGGGTTCATGGCCGCCTACAAGGTTATATTGAGCGTCAGTGAGGTGGCCGCATAAATATAAGATAGACCACCTGCGAGGTGAGGGTGAGCCTGGGGAAGCTCACGGAACTGTCGGATTTCCTGATTGTGGCAGTAGGAGTATGTGAACCACATGTGCCGGTACTAGAGCGAATTTCAATTTGGGGCCATAAGTGAAAGAAATGATTGGACAGACATAGAGACATCTTCCGGATAAAGGCTGTAGCAGCGACCAACTATGTGAAAGTGTTGCATGTTCATCAAATTGTAGGGGTGGCGGCGAAGGGGAGACGATCTCCGGCCCTGGAGGTATGAGACAAAGGAAGGAGTTATTTGGGCCCATCTTGATATGCTCCAGATGAAATGGAGAAAGGTCGTCAGCGTCAAACTGCAATATCGTGGGTAAGTGGGTAAGCAAGTCGGGGGGTCAGAGGTGGACGTGACCAACCTCGGGCTGGAGGTCTGAATGCTGCGCGTCACCCGCCGCTATCTTCTTGAAGAGAGTATGAGGTCGCCAAGAGTCTGGCTGCCAATGCTCGCCAAGAAACTCGCGTTCTCCTCCCTGGAGACCTTGGTGAAGCCAGCGGTGTGCAGTTTCATTCTTGACGGGCAAGTCGTTGAGGAATGTCACGCGATGCTTCGGGAAAGCGAAGAGATCCTCGGGTCCTGAATAGAGTGCGCGCGCCGAGACATAGGGAGAGGCATAGGCTGTGCAGAGTGCGAGGGGGAGTAGGGAGTGGTAGTACATGGCCAGATGTCGAATGAGCGTGCCCCTGTCTTGAAGCCTGTGACACGACTGCAGGCTGCAGTGGTCAGAGAGTTTGGGGGGTCCGAGCCCGTACGGAGTGGCCGGGGACACGTCGGTTTGCCACTTGCAGAAGTGTGGCGTGGGTGCAGCGTAGGGATGTATTTATATCGCCGACCGAAGACACGACTCCGCGGCCCAGAGATGAGAGCTGCCTAAACGGGATCGAGCCCTTGAACGGAGGCAAACAGTTCTGGCAGTCGATGACAAGTGCAACTCGCTGTCCGATTAGACCCGTCACGTACCTGGCGGAGGCAGGGCTCACAGAGAGCACAGTTTGTCGTCCAACTTGCCACGACCAGCTGACACTGGCACATACACACACCCATCTCTCAGGGGGACGCCGTTCTTGGCCGGTGGCGCCGTAGTAGGCCCGTGTCTGGCCCGTGCTAACAGACATCGATAGTCGTCACCTATCGGTATTCCGAGTCTGCGCGTGCGCGCTTATGGGCTTTACGACAAGACAACATCTGGCTAGTCAGGATCTGTCGAGTCCGAATCCGATCGTGAATGGGTTTCCCAATACGCGATCACTCCCATCGTTCTGCTCCCCAACGCCCATCACCCTCCTTTTTCCCTCCAGGTCAATCTCAGAGCCCTCCCTTCACAATTCAATTTATCCTGCTTTCTTGCGCTTCAGATTACGTACGTTTCTCCACGAATATCAGGGGCTGATGTCCGAGATGGCTGAACGATAATAATATATCCCTCTTTTGGTTCAGATTGCATGCGAGGGAACAATACATATACACCAACTATATACGGTAGGGGGAATATTCGTTAAAACGGGAGCACGCACCCTTCCCCTGCCTTTCCTCTCTACCTCGACAGAGAGCGTCTCATCATTTACCCCCGCCTCTTTTCGCACCCCTACGTTCGTCCCCCATCGCCACCGTCATGTCGGCCTCCCCCACCGAGGACGTTGTCGACAAGGTCGACGATCTCGAGGACAACGATAATCTTGCCGAAGAGACAGAGGGTGAGCTTGGCGTTTCCCCGTCAGTCTTCCGCCTCAATCTTCCCGTCTTCTTAATCACATTTTCTTCGTCTTGCCCCAGGTCCTGCCAAGCAGACTGAGACCACCAAACGCGGCAGAGGCCGCCCCAAGGGCAGCAAGAATAAGAAATCCGTTCAGTCTGCGGCGGCGTCAGCTGCAGCTGACCCGCCCGTCAAGCGGAAGCGAGGTCGTCCGCCCAAGGTATTCATCAACCCGTCAATCAGTGACTTCCCTCACGCCTTCTCAAATTCTGAAATTCTCAGGAGAAGCCTCAGGAATCGGCACCAGATGGCGAACCACCACTTAAGCGCAAGCGAGGTCGTCCCCCCAAGCCCAAACCTGAACCTACTGCAGAGGACGCAGATGGCGAGACCGCAGGGGAACCTACCACGAAGAAGAAGCGCGGTCGGCCACCGAAGAAAACCTAAACGGTGAGGGTCCACTACGTGTGTGCTCTCTCATGTTTGTCGCGAATCGTATCACGGGTGAGTATCTTTCTTTACCGACGTTTCATTTTCTCCCTCGTACTAAAATTGTTGAACAGAGCTTTTTATGAATTCTGCGTGCTCTCATTTCTTGGATAAATTGTGTCGTCGTTGGAAGGGGCACCTTACGTGGACTATAATGCAAAACCTTGATAGGTGGCTTATTGAGCTGGCCTTTCGCATGCACACTGCTTATTTTTGGCTTGCGAACGACCGTATCTTTCCCGAGTTGAATATTTAAGATACCCTTACACCAATCAGAATTTTTGCCGGCGTTTTCGATCTAGATACGTGTCTAAAGAATTATATGCGTTAATACCAGCCACTGTCTTATACCAAGGCAGTGGCTCATTAATCCACCGAGCGTCCTGTCTAGTGCCTGCATCAGAATCTGGGAAAGCTTCTGCCGACCGTGATCCATTTCAAAGAGATAAATGCTTTATAAAATGCATATAGGGATGCCACTCCCACGACGGTAGTCGCACCTGTACCTAGCCAGGACAGCAACGAAGCTTGTAGCTCTGCCTTCTTCTTGGCCGTAGCATAGCTGATGTCGGGTCGGAAGGTGACCATAGTGTAAAGGGGAAGCCATCCACAGGGTTGGAGAGTGGGGAATGGCTTCCGCGAAAGAGCCTCCTGCGTGATGGGCGGCGCCGCTGACCCACCGGAAGTCAGCCCATAAAGAACGTTGTCAAGGAGCCTCTTTAGTATGTAGGCCGGTGTTGTGACGGAATGTCGCATTTCAGTACTGTTGATTGTTTTTATTTTGGCGCAAAAAGGTGAGAAAAGATGTGGTGAGGTGATTGATGGGCCACTCACTAATTATCCATTGCAAGCTTGCAAATGGCGACGAGGTCGCCATGTCTGCTTTCCGAATACCTCGATAGTGCGGTCGCTAGAGGTTTATCTATCTCTCCGGGCTCTCCCGACCAATTTGCCACACGGTCAGCAAAAACACTGGCGTCCTCTAGGATGGTCTTTAGGACGCGTACGTCCTCGAGGCCACAATTCAGCCCTTGGCCGTAAAATGGAACCATTGAGTGTGCGGCATCCCCGAGAATAATGCAACGGTCTTTGTAATGGTAAGGCTTTGCCTTCAACCAGTGTATGAGCGCCAGCAAATAATGAAGTGAAGGGAACGAGGGCGGAAATGAGCCTACCTTAGTTGAGATAAGCGGACTCCGAGGATTATTCTCGAAATCGGCGAGAATCTTCTCCGCACCAATCAAAGCAAGAGCGTCAGGAAATTGGGTTGCAAACCAGTCCAGGGTAGCTTGACGACTGGTTAGGCGATCAAGGTCGGCACTGGGGGCAAAAAGTGTGCAGGTGAACGTTTTGTCCTTCGAAATTAAATTCAGCGCAGGGAGTGAGAACGGTCCAAATGCTGGTCCTTACTTTGTTAGGGAGCGCGATGAGCATGAATGAATGGCGAGGCCATATGTGGAGGTGATTCGGATCCAAAAGAAAACGCGGCCTGCCGTGCTCGTCCTCGCCGGCCGGCATTTTGAGTTCGACGTACTCATGCGGAATGTACTCCTGCTGGAAATCCATTCTGGCAGATAAAAAAGAGTAAATCAGGACACGTATCCATCAGACGGTGTCTACGATGCTCTAGAAAAACGCCCACCTGACTACTCTCATTAATTGCCGTCGAATGACAGAGTAACTTCCGTCTGCTCCTATACATAAGTGGAAGTCGACCCTTTTATCAATACCCGAGCTTAGATCCTGAACTGTCATGTATCTTTGATCAAAGTCGACAGCTACGACTTTATGTTTAAAGAAAAGGCGAATATTGGACGTGTTCTCAGCATCTTGAAGCAGGCCTTCGTTGAGAAGCGCTCTGTCCATGGAGTTGATACACTATCGATGTTGGTAAGAACATGGCGGGGCTGGCAAAGACATGGCAGTTGCCTACTTGTCCGTGTCTGTCGTAAGATTGGCTCTCTTGCCTTCCGTGGCGGTCATGGATCATGCGACCACGCATAGGAATGGCAGACTGGAGGAGGCCATGAGCCGCTGACGGGCTTACTGCCTGGAGGGCAGCAATTCCCCTAGATGAAATAGCAAGATTGATGGAACGCTGCTGGCTGACTGCCTTTGACGCCGGCAGACGTAGATCTACGAGCGATAAGTGGGAAGTATGTAAGTTCAGCTTGGTGACCAATTGCTGACTGATGGTAAACTGACCTGAGCGCGCTTCGTAGAGATCAACGAGCCAGCCTTTGCGTGCAAAGGCGAGTGCGGCGAGACACCCGACGGGGCCTGCACCGACTATGACGACGCGCTTCGTGCTTTTCTCGGCTAGGGACATGCGTCGTTATTTCGCTTGACTGTCAATGGAAGACGTCGTCGTTCGTTCACGGCGACCAAATTAATGTGAATACCGGAATGGCAACTCGGAAACTTGCCGCCGGCTTCGGGAACAGTGTGCCGAATGCGATCGACGGTTGACCCTGTCGCTAAGATCGAGCCGATCGTACAGTAGTCATTCCTTGGTCATTTTCTTGGTCATTTCTCCGTAGTTTCCTTGGTCATTCCCCTCATTGATCAGGCCTTCCTGTTCTCAGCAATGTCATCCCAGACAACATCCCTTGCTGGTGACGAGTTCACTATCCCAACCTACGAGCAGATCGGAGCCAGCAGTGTTCCTGCAGATCAGGGTACGCTTTCTTTCGATCGCCCCCGCCTCTAAATTGCTAATAAACGTTCTATCCACAATCCCACACTAGCTCAGGAGAGATGTACCTACCTCTGTGGAAATTCTCTGGGCCCACTTCCCATCCGATCCCGAAAGCTTCTTGATGAAGAACTCTCTGCTTGGGCGACGCGGTTCGGCACCCCGTTCTCCCACCTTGTTCGTTTCTGAACTCTAGCTCCATAGAGCCGTCGAAGGTCACTTTGACCATCCTTACGGGAGAAACTGGACCGACATCGCAAGCACAGTAACACCACTTTTCGCCGAGATTGTCGGTACGAACATTGTGCTTCCAAGTAACTAACCTCACCCGTCTGCATATCTTTGCAGGCGCCGAGGAACAAGAAGTCGCATGCATGAGCACCCTGACCGCGAACCTGCATCTCATGCTATCTGCCTTTTACAAGCCAACATCTTCTCGTTATAAGATACTGTGCGAGGCGAAGGCGTTCCCTTCCGATCAGGTTAGCCTCTCGTCAGCCGTGTTGCGCTCGGGCTGAACGGAGGACTACCCTTAGTATGCATTCGCCTCCCAAGTGCGCGTCCATGGATATGATCCAGAAGAAGTTGTTATCGAACTAGCTCCACGGCCAGACGAGTTCACGCTCAGAGAAGAAGATATCCTCAAGGTCATTGCTGAGCAGGGGCAGTCCATCTCCGTCGTCATCTTCAGCGGCGTTCAATACTACACTGGTCAATGGTTCCCCATGCAGAGGATCACCAAAGCTGCCCAAGAGCAGGTAAGGGAACAAGATGCGTCCCGCTCACGCCCACGGTTCCTTTGCTGAATTTGCCTCGTAGGGTTGTATATGTGGGTGGGACCTTGCTCATGCCGTCGGGAACGTGCCGATGTCCCTGAGCGACTGGAACGTTGATTTCGCGGTCTGGTGTACGTACAAATACCTGAACTCCGGGCCTGGCGGTATCGCTGGGCTATTTATTCACAAGAACCACCAGCCCCAACCCCAGTGCGTCTGATTCTCTTGTTTATCGCTTCTCACTTGATGATAATCGATTTGATATAGATATGCAGGTTGGTGGGGCCATGATCCTCAAACTAGGTTTGCCATGCCCCCAGTCTTCTCCGCCATTCCCGGAGCGCAAGGGTTTCAGCAGTCCAATCCAAGCGCATTGACAACAGCTTCTCTACTTGGGGCCCTGCAAGTTTTCAAGAGCGCAGGCATGATGGATCCTATACGCAAGCGATCCCTTGAGCTCACAGCGTACTTGGAGAGCAAGCTCACACAATCGAAGTTCTACATACCTTCCCATAAGGCCGTCCGACTAATGCAAGACTCAACCGCTCAATCGGGGCCCTCCTTCACCATTATCACTCCGTCTGATCCTGAGTCACGGGGAGCTCAGCTATCCCTGCTGTTCTTACCGGCTCACCTCAAGGTCATGCAGCGAGTATCCGCCAGTTTGGCGGCAAACGGCGTAATAGGGGACAAGAGGGAACCAGATGTCATTCGCCTTGCCCCTGCTCCCTTGTACAATACAATCGCAGACTGCGACAGGGCTGCCTTGTGCTTGGAGAACGCTCTCTGCTCTCTGCTGCTGTAGTTTACGAGACACAGATATAGATGTGCTTGAATTGCTTGAAAGCGCTAGAAGTCGGGCACAACAGACTACACAACTCGATGAATGAACTTTTGTATGATGTCGCAATATCTATGGGAATCTAATGCTTCATTGTGGCCTTCCGCAAGATTCTCTACGTGTTTCCGTACGAACTGGTCCGGAACCATACCAAGAGCTTGGTATTGAGTAAGAAGATGCTGGTAAACCAGATTGCTTTGGCTAACATCGATCAATGGATCCGGAGGGTTATGGATGATAAGCCATTGAATATGCTGCGCTGTGGGCCGTAGGCTGGCACGTGTTACCGACACATCGGCATAGGAGGGCCTGGCACCGAACGCCGCCTCTATAAACCAAGATCGGTAGTTGGGAAACACCGCCAGGAGGTGGTCTATGTCGTACATCCCCTGGGACGTGGCGATGCCCCGAACTGCAGAGGCCAAGCTGTCGGAGGGACGAAGTGGGTCGGCCGAGCTGGAAGCATCCATGAAGATGGAGAAAAGCATATGTGCGCTGCAGCTGTGGCCAAGAAGGATCATGTCCTGCTTTGCAGTCCCCGAGGAGCTGCCTGGCGGGCCATTCCATTCATTTAAGAACGTTAGGAAGCGCAGGATGTCAAGAGCGTGTTCTGGATGATGAACGGCGGGGACGTCGGGTGCTGTCTCCCGAGGCGATAGCTTGTAGTTGGGCACGGCCACTGCACATCCTGTAGCACGCACGAGCCGGTCGGCAAGTTCGGCCCAGTCGGACTTGTCCTCACTGAAGCAAACCCATGGTTAGTCGGCACCAAAAGGGAGTGGAGCGGCAAAGCGCTTCGGAGGCTTGGTAGGGTTACCTTCTCCATGCACCGCCGTGGACGAAGCATATGACGGCCCGGTGTGTAGCATCGGAAGACGAAGAGTCGGGCGCCGTTGGCAATGGGACATAGTAATTAAAGAGATGGAATGGACTAGGAGGGCCCGAGGAGGTGCCCAAGGCGCTCCCCGATTGGACGTAGTACGGGATGTCTCTGAAGGCTTTGACGGACATGATGATGCTAACGGTCCGGGATGACTAGCTAGATTGGTGACTGTTGGTGAAGGAATTCGCAAATGGCACATGGCATCCGGGTTTGTGACGTGTTGAGACAGAATGTGCCTAGCACAAACTTGGCGCCGCCTCACACCACACAGGTGATATGACCAGGGCAGAGCGTAATCTTCACAGCCACCTCGCAGTAACCTGCCCTCAGTGACGTCACCCCTCAGCTATATAAGCTGCCTGTTCTCCCTCATATCCCAACACCCATTCTCTCTCACTCCTCCAGAAATGGCTTTCACCGCTTCAGACATCATAAAGGTGAGCATCCCACAACTGTTTATCTTCGCCTACCCCTGATCATCACTCTGCTAGATTATGTGCGTATAAATCCCGCACTACAACAGGCGTTCAAACATCATTGTTTAAAATCGGACTACTAGCTTCGCGTTTATCCTCCCTCCTCTGGGAGTGTTCCTCGAGCGTGGTTGCAATGCCGACTTCGTACGTTAGCCACTAGTGGTAATGTTACAATTTGACTGATCACAATATTAATCACACAGCTTATCAACATTCTCCTCACTATCCTTGGTTGGCTGTAAGTTTGACATTGTCCACATTTGTAGGGAATTAGACTAACTAAGCACACAGCCCAGGGATTATTCACGGTTCGTTCGACGTCTGCTTTGATGTCTACGCAAATCTAACTGCCTTCAACAGCCCTCTATATCATATTGAAGTATTAGCGTCACGTCCATCTACGTTATACCAGCTGGGTTGCGAACCGACTCTACGATACAATTTACCCGCATGCATACAACCTTATGTATCATCACACGGACTTGTTAAATTACAATGATGACTCTAAATGTATCTGGAATCAGTGCATAGTTTTTGAAACGCATACCAAGTCCGCTGGCTAATCCTCCTCATCCTCCTCGTCTTCATCTCCATCAGACTCCTCCGACTCTTGCTCATCAAATTGCTTGATCATATGTGCCCCAACTGTCCAGCACTTCTTGAAATTCTCCTTCAACCCCGCGTCAACGTCGTCTCCCCTTGAGGCTCGTTGCGAGTACCATTCTCGGATGTCGTCTTCCTCGACGATGTCGTCCTGATAGAACGCTGCTAATATTTGGCCAAACAGCGGCAACCGTTCAGACGATGCACAATGTGACTAAAGAGCACTTAGCAACGGAACGGTCAAAACCAAAGTGGCACATACCTGAAGTATCTCCACCGTCTCTACCGCGTCCACGCCGCCGATCCTGTCGACGAGTCCACCCCATCTCCCCACCATAGTCGCAATTTCCTTTCTTTGTTCGGGGCCACCCCCAGGAACAACCTTGATTCGATCGACGATGAAACCAATGACTGCCTCTCGAACGAGCCGTAAAGGGACATTACTGGCCATTCGCAGCGTTTTGAGCTCCACAGAAGCATTATCGACCGAATGCCCCTCTGAGAAGGCTCGCTCCAGGGACTGTATCGCTTCGTGATGAAACTCGGAGATGGCGGCTGAGTCGGCCTTGTCGACTAGGTTCGTGGTAGAGCTCAGGGGGAGAGATGTTGTGGAAGAGGCGGCATTGATTTCAAGGTGGTCGTCGTTCTCGCTGGAGCTGAATTCAGATTCGCTTTCAGAGTCTGTTACGGATCCCAGATCTGAGAGCTCGAGGTCCGACACATCATCGCCTCCAGGAAAGTGTAAGATAGACTGCTGTGGCAGTTCAAGGAAAGGCAACCGACCTATTCGCATGAGGCGCTGATTGATCGGGTTTTCCAGCTCGTCAACTTCTTCGTCTTCATCGACAGTGTCAGCGGGCCAAACGAGTGCGTTTGATTCTGCGCCAAGCTTGATAAGAAGGTCCGAAGGTTGGTCTGTATATTCTCTTGTCAGCACAATCTCACAACAAGGGCACATGACTTACTAGCTTCAACCTCGTCCCACTCCGAGTCTTCGTCCGAGTCCTCATTATCCGAATCATCGCCACTTGGTGGCTTGTGTTGCCTTTTTGTGGACAGTCGCTGGTACGGTCCTAGTCGTGCTTGAGGTCCAATGACGACGCCATCCGTTATCAGACATCCATTCTCAACGTGACTTCCATCTAATATTTTTGCGCCAGCTCCTACAATGCTGTAATTGATGACACAGTTTGCTCCGACCACAGCCCCGTCAAAGAGATATGAGTTGCGGATAGTTGTGCCGGGGCCAATAACGCAGTTCTGTCCAAGTACGGAGGACAGAATGTGAGCATTACCAAGAATTTGTGAGTTTGATCCAATCATGATGTTGTTGCCTAGTTGGCATTCGCTACAAAGTTTATGTCAATAGTAACACGGTCTAGAAGAGAAAGTAGCGTTACCGAGAGAGGACAACTGTGTTATCTTTGGCGATGTACTTGTTGCCACGGAGGTGCTCGTAAGAATGCCCACCCGGATGATTGTCATCCGGGACAAGAGGGAACGTCCAGCGAGACAATATATCCTTGCTTGAGAGCGATCTCAACATATGGAGCACTAGGGACACACATAAAGACTCACCTGATAGAATCATAGCTCCTCGTATCCTTGACGCGCGCTGCGTATCCGTCCTTCTCGATGTAACAATATATGTTCTTCATGAGCAAATCAGACGTAAGCACACCGTGCACAAAGTCACGTCTTATGTCCCCATAGTCAAAGTTATCTTGGAACAATGAAGGGACCTATATGGGGAGAGATCAGTCGACGTTTGAATGCAGGGTCCAGTTGCGCTTACTTCCACAGAGCACACATCGATAGAGCAGTCAATGAGATCATTTCGCACTTCTACTTCGGGGTGTTCGTCAAGTATCTCTCGCGGTATGGATGCATGGGCCTTGGGAGGGTAGCCAGTGACCGCTTCGTAGTGCAAGCACTCCGATGTTTCAGGATCCAGGACGTAAACGGACGCGTCCCCTCGCGACCTGAGTGGAGAGTAAGATCGCACCTCGAAGGGCTGCTGCAGAACGAACCTTGTACGATGCCTCGCGCCGCTCTCCTTCACCACCATGGTCATGATCGCATCCTTGTTGTGCTTTCGCCTTTCCTTGTGCGCACGGATAACTTCGTCGATCCGTACATTGCTTACAAGATCGCCCGTGACAAGTACGAAGTCGGAAGTGATAATCCCATGGGTGTATATGTCGCGCATAGCATCACCGGGGGAGAAGGTCTGCTTCGCGGTAACGATGGGCACAATCTTCAACCCTGTGCTGGGCTTTGACCATTTGGAGTTCCTATTATCACTGAACTGACGTCTGCGCATAGGATGGTAATGGGTACCGACTTGATGGCAGCCTTGACAAGCTCTGCATGCGAACGACATATAACGAAAATCTCTTGAACCCCAGCCAATGCTAGACTTTCAAAAGTCCAGTCAAGCAGCGGAGCATTGCAAACCGGAAGCAAGCACTAGGTTTAGATTAAGCCAAGAAGTCTTGCCGACGTGGGATTTAGCGTACTCGAGGCTTCTGCGTTGTTAAAGGCTTGAATCGTTTGTTGAAACTATCCGCAAGGACAACGGCCTGCAAAACTTCTTCTTCTTCATTGATGAGTCTCTCCTTACCAGAGGAAGGTTTTGGTGCCATGACTGACTCGTCGATCAGCTTGAATCAGTCTACCCGTAGGCATGAACGAATCAATCCCCATTACGTAATTCAATTGAGAAATCCCGACTTTTACCTACTTTTACTCGTCCGTGCATTATGTTTATCCGTTCCACATCATCGTTTCCGTTTATTGCCTGACATTCATTATCATGCCTTTCAATGCCACTTGTTGCAACCTTTTCAACGAGCCAATGTAAGATAGTATTTACCTAAGTTACATGCAAGTTACATGTCACGAAGCGAAATCACTGCCACCGTTCCTGTCAATATACCCACGTTCAGACTTGCGTCCCCTTCCAAGCCACTTCCAAGTTCCAACAGCGCAAGTCATGCACATATTTCTATCGGACAATCAATACATGACAATTGCTCAAAAAACATAGGACTCTCAGTGATCCGACCAAGGGGAATGCAAGGGTATCAATGATCGTATGGATCAACATTAGAGGTAGAGACGAGGATCAGGGTAGTCATGGGAAGAGGATTCGTCAAAGTAAAGCAAGAGGGGAAGACCAGATCCAATGAGTAGAGTAAGAAAGAAGAGGTCCGAAAGCTACCCGAAACAAAAAGGGCAACCTTCTACCGGTCAATCCAAGGAAAATAGCTCATGTCGTTCATAAAAATTAAAAAAAGCTATATGGAACCTCGATGCGAACTTATGCAGCGGCAGCAACAACGGGAGCAGCAGCGGGTGCAGGCTCAGCCGGGGTCTCCGCCTCCTCAGCGGGGGAAACCTCCTCAGCGATAGGTGCAGCGGCGGGAGCCTCCTCAGACGCAGGGTCCTCAAGAGGGCCAACAGGAGCCGGCTCATCGATCTTAGGGGGGTGCTCATCCACCTTGGCGGGGGTCGAGACCTCATGCTTGGGCCTTGATTTGAAGAGATCGCTGACACGAGCGGAAAGGCGACGGCTAACCTTGGCCTTCTTCTCCTTCTCCTTCTTCTCCTCAGCCGCCTGCCATATTTGGTTAGTAAGAAAGTTAAAATAATCCCCCAAAATCGCGAACCTTGTCCTCTTTAGGAGCCTCCGCGGCCGGAGTGGTAGCCTCAGCGGCGGGTTCAGCAGCAGACTGCTCGGGCGCAGGAATAGGCTCCTCAGCGGCGGTCTCGCTAAGAAATGTGTCAAAAGGCGACATCCGACCTCAAGCTTGAACAACTCACGTCTCCTTGACGGGCTCAGCAGGGGTTTCTTCCACCTTAGCGGGCTCTTCAGCAGCCGGAGCGGCGATCTCCTCAGCTTTGGGCTCAGCGGCAGCCTCAGCAGCGGGTTCCTCCTTGGCGGCCTCTTCTGCGGGAGCGGCAGCAGGAGCCTCGACTTCCTCCTTCTTCTTCTCCTTCTTGGGGCTCTTGGGAGCCTTCACCTTCTTCTCGGCCCTGTTCTTGCCGTCTTTGAAGGGAGCCAAAAGTTTGGCGAGAATACCGGGACTCTTAGGCCTGTCCTCCTTCTTAGCACCCTCAGCGGGGGTCTCCTTCGAGAAATGAGATTGCAATGATATAACTGATGGAAAGCAAATACTCACAGCCTTAGCCTCCTCCTTAGCCTCCTCCTTGGCTTCCTCCTTCGTCTCTTCCTTGACCGGCTCTGCGGGAGCAGCCTCGGATTCAGCGGCGGGAGCAGCCTCCTATACATCGTTTTTGAGCACTTCTGAATACAAATCTTTCCAAGTAACCTACTTCAGGCGTAGCTTCCTCTTCCTTGGGAGCCTCCTACGAGAACTATTAAGAGGGGAAGAAGAAAGAAGAAAAAATACGTACAGCAGGAGCAGGAGCTGCCTCCTCAGCTTTGGGCTCCTCGGCGGGGATGGGGGTCTCCTCAGCGGCAGGAGCCGGAGCCTCGGTGGCCTTGACCTCCTCGGCGGGAACAGCGGTAGCAGCGGGGGCCTCGGTAGCCGACATTATTGCAAGAAATGCGAATGTGAGCTAGAGGGGCAGTGGGTCAGGTCGTGGATAGTCGAGAGAAACGAGAGTTCTCACATGTAAAAGCTATGAAACTGTAAGGGAGGGGAGGGCTTGCCACGCAACCTGAAAACCCGTTGGCAGAAGAAAGAGAGAGAGAGAGGAAGAGATACGGTTGCCAACAAATTCCGCCTCTTCTTATCCCTATTTGGCTCCGCTTTACGCGCCAAACAAACCAATAACCTGATTTCATGATTTCAAAAAAAAAAATCCAACACATTGATTTCCTCATAAAGCAAATCACACACTCTCACAGCCGAACACTATTCCCTCCGCCACGCTTCACCCGGGTTGCATGTTCTGAGACGCGAAACGACGCGCCCGACCAGCGGTGCGAACGATCCTGACCGGCATCCATCCTTTGTCGCGTGAAGGTCATTGTGAGTGGCCCGTGCGGTGGCGTCTCATTAGGTCAGATGGTGAGACCTGACCAAAAATGGATATCTGAACAAACGCGCCTTTCCTTACGCGGATCGCACCCCGCCGCTACGCGTTTTAGACGACGATACTTAAGTACCCGAGCCCAATCAGCCAGTTTATCCCTGATCTTATCACCCATAGTCGCTCTGCATGCGCCGGCCACTGATAACATACGTGGCATGCAAAAACTCCTCTACCGGGGCCGCTGAAAGCCGTTCAAGTTGATCAGCTATTGCGGAGTCATAGGAACACGAATGAGCTTCATGTTGGTTTAGACTTCCGTCCGGCCTTGACCAGGCGGCGGCATCAGCAAGGGGGCTAACACATGGGCCGTTCTTCTGCGCCTGCTGGCACAATCCCGCTTTCCTTATTGTTTGGACAGCCAAGATGAATTTCGGACAGATATTCGTGATTTTGCTCTGCCATCACGCAGTATTGACATGCCATGATATTGCTACCGCGGGATGTGACATGCCTGGATAGATTCTTTGGCAGCTTGTTGCTGAATTCTCGTACTGGTGTGCGCCGTCCGACACTTGATCTTCACTTTAGCGCCCAACACCAACTAGGGTTTGCAGGGGCCTTGCGAGCTTTTGCGGTGGTCGCAAAGACTCAAGTTTGTGTCACCTTCCGTTACCTTCTAGGAGTTAGTCGCATCAGAATTTTGATGGGCACGAGATCAGCGTTCCTTTGACGTATTCTATCGATTAAAGGTCTCACGAGCATGAGGTGGGTGTTATAGATACGAGAAGCGAAGCCCGGATCTCTCCCGCCGTAACTTTACTTCTCCCTTCTCACAGGCTCTGGTTCAAGGGACACGATACTTCGTCTTCGACATCTTGTAACTCTCATCACTGCACAATAAATGCGTCGCAAAACTATTGGCACGCCCGTACGCTATGTTGAATTATTGTCTTTTGATTAAATCTAGAGGTTTATACTTGACGCGCTATACGCCCCGCGATGCAACGACGTCAGCGTGGAATGTTTCTCAGACCGCCGACGCGACAGCCTGAGACGAACTTGTCAGGTAAGAAGGCACACAGCGCCCGAGGGTTGCTCGGTGATTCTGTGCCGCATGAGGATAGCTTTTGAGGGCCACAATATCGGGATTGGTTGGTAAAGAATGGAGGGCTTAGTTCCGTCGCACTCTCAGGATCGATGTTTTGCGAGACTGGGTTGTTACCTAGTGACCATCCAGACTCCTTTATGTGTGCTTACAACAAAAATAAAACTTCCAGATCTTCGTATCGCAGCGTGATTTAACAAGGTTCTCAGCATTGTCAGGAAGAAAGCTCGTCCCCGACCGTTCAATAGCCTTTCAATTGTAGCCAGTGAATTGGGGTATTTTGCCATGCCCAGGCCCCTCTAAGAACCTCGCTTCCCACCAGCACGCTTCTACTAGTGTCGCGCCTCTCGCTGCAGGGGTGAAACAACACTTGGTCTTTCGTGTCCATGTCCTCGCCGGCTACTAGTATGTTCTCAATCAAATTCACGCCTTTAGTCAGCCCCAAAGATATACTACGAACTTAGGGCCAAGGACAAGATGACTACAGTAAGGTGGCAGCTAAACGCGAATGATAGATATGCGTCCCAACCGGGATGGATCGACAGATCATACAGATGCAGAAACGTCAGGTTTTTTGCGTGGAGCCACCCGCAAACCTTTCGCCTTCATCTGCTTACGTTTACTCTCTGAAGATATGCATCAGTATCACAACAAGCTTAAGATAGAAACGAGCTCACCTTCTATAAACTCCTGATCCTCATTGTCATTGAAGCGCGTCGGTTCCATGTCCACATCATTGACTGCTGCTTCTTGTTCGGCAATTTCTTTGCTTGTATCAGGCTTGCGACGCTTTTCGACCTTAAACTTTGCAACGTAGAAACCATCCATGTTGTGCACGTGTGGATAGAATCTCCGCGTCAAGCTCACGGACGGATGGAAAACCTTCCCTCGGAACTTCGTGAAACCTTCTCGGCCGAACCCAATACCAGTATCAACAAGTTTGACATTTGGTCGCTTTCGAAGAGCATAGTCAACTACAGCTTCGTTCTCGTCGACTGTCACAGAGCATGTTGAGTAAACGACGACTGCTCCGGTTTTGGAGTCTGGCGAAACACTGTCGATAGCGCATAGAATGAGTTGTTTTTGTAGGTGCGAGAGCAACTGGAAGTCTCGTTCAGACTGCAATTGCCCTGCAATGAGCATATAGGGTAGATATAAGAACCATTTTACTCACCTTATTGACTTTGACGCTCGAGTCTTTGCTGATGACACCAGTACCACTACATGGGGCGTCCAGCAGAACCCGGTCAAAACCACCTATCACCTTGGGAAATTCCCGACCGTCGTACGAGCAGACAGTAACATTTTTGCATCCTAATCGATGTACATTGGCCGTTAGACTTTTTGTTCTTGCCTTGTTGGCATCATTCGCAAAGACAACGCCTGTATTTTGCAGCAAAGCTGCTATGTGTGTTGTTTTGCCACCTGGCGCGGACGCCATATCTAGCACGCGCTCCTCTGGTTGTGGGGCAAGAGCGACGACAGGAAGGAAAGAAGATGCCGCTTGGAGCATGTAATGACCAGCGAGATATTCCGGCGTCGCGCCTATGAACAAACGGGTGAACATGAGTGCATATTTCAAGAGAGAGAGTTACCTACCAATGGGTACGCTACTTTCGAAGACTTGCAGACCAACATTTGTCCACTTGCCAATAGGTTCCAAGTTGACGCCGCGGTTAATTAAAACTTGAGCAAGGTCTCGTCTACGTGTCTTCAATGTATTTGTTCGAATGGTGACCGGTCTTGCGACTTCATTCGCTTCAAAAAATTCGATTGCCTAGGTCACACATCAGCATTGGTCGAAGGGAGAGATCTGAGGGTAATGTGCACCTCTGCAACGGGAAATAGCTGGAAAAGTTTCTGGGCAAGGAAGTCGTTATAGCCGTAGTAGGTAGCTATGTCAGCAACGAGCTGGTCGACATACTCTGACCGTGACCTGCCAGAATATTATATATCAGTTATTGACATCAGGAGTAAACTAACTATGAGAGTCACGAACCGGCCTGACTCTGCTCGTCGGCTGAAGTTACGGAGGACGTGGACACATTGCTTCATCCTTGTTTGCACGACATGAATATCTTCTACCCGATGTTTTGCCTCCTCCCTTTCTTCCGCAGTGGGTAGTTGAAAGAGTGCCTCGCCATCAGCATCAGCGTCGTCCATGTCATCAAGCTCCTCTCCAGCATCGTTTTGTTGGAACTCCTCGAGGTCAAGATCCGCTTCCTCTGCGGCCTTAGCGTCCAAAGCACGGGAACGGGCCTCAATATTCTTCAGCGTAACCGGGCCGTCCTCTTCCTCAGAGGAATCATCAGAGGCACCCCCAGATGGTATAATCTGTGTTGGGCGCGCTTGCTGTTTGGATCTTTTCAGGCTCGACGAGAACAGTTGCAAGTCTTCGCCCTCATCTGAGCTAAGATTTAGTTCTAGCGTTCCAGCCTCTGGCTCTTCATCCCAAGCATCATTCCTGCAATTGTGAGAATATGATTAAATCATGAGGGAAGCAGAGCGGGAATGCTGACTCAAGAGGAAGGTCCATGTTGCTCAAGTCGTCTACGAAAGTATCATCCTCGTCAACATCACTAGCGGCTTCCCAACCATCGCTTTCAAGATCCTCGTCAAGGTCTCTGGTTTTTTGGGCCTTGGTTGTCTTTTTGGAGGGAGCAGCCACTTGTTTCACATTCTTTGCTTTTTTGGCAGGACGGGCGGATGAGCGGAGGTCTTCCTGGTCGACATTATTCGCTTTTCGTTTTTGCAACTTTTTCGATGAAGGGGTATCATTTTGAGCTGGTGAAGAGAGAGGTTTTGGAGGCTGCTGCTTGTTCTTAGCACGTCTTCCCATTGTTATTGAGGTTTGATGGATTGAAGCTCAGAGTATGAAGTGAGGACGGAGGAAGCACAAGTATCACTTGGTATGAACGTTAACCGTCGATCGTTCCGAGCTGTCCGAATGCCGATCCGCAGATAAAATCATGTTCTGAGCAGTATGACATCTCTACATAAACAGGGGCTTCATTTGTCGGTCTTTGACACTTCTCTTTACTCTGTCCTCCTGGTGCTCAGGCAACCTCAAATTTGGATATGCTCTCAATGATAACATGGAACATAGTTGTAAGATACCCGTAACCTAAAGCTTCGTCAGCTAGCCAATGCGGATGCCAAGGGCAAGGCCAGCGACAAAAGACGCTCGAGGCTGAAAGTCCGCCGTCAGAAAGTTCACTAGGCCGTTCCAAATAGAACCGATGGTTGGAGCTCTCTTATGCCCAAGGCTGTCCGTCCTGTAGAAAAGGTTTTCAAAACGAGCCCCTGCTTGCCTCCAATCGATCCGGACAATGGAAGCGGATCCCAGGAACTGCAAGCCGACTGGATTAGATCTTGCAGTAGGATACATGTTACATGGACGGAAGTCACCTGAAGAAGAACGAATACACCACCGAGGCAGAAAGCCACCAGTCTGGCTCCCTTCTTGATGAACACACCGGCGCAAACCCCACATACCGTTCCAAATGTCAACTCGCGCATATTGACCATAGAAGAAGGGGCGGGAGGAGCATTGATCTCGCTGGATAATGGCAGAGGAGGACGAGGAGGGGCTATGACTTGCAATGAGCTTATTGCAAAGCTTCGAGTGGTCGCTGAACTTACCATCGCAGCGCAAGGTAGGGGAAGCAAGTTCATTGACTCCCAAGCCAAAGCAGACTATGCCGACAGTGCTCCAGAGTGCAACATTGTTCTTGCGGGTCGTCAACTGCGACGTTTGAGAAACTAGAGGCGCCCAACGGTGAGAGCTACGAAGATTGAGACAAGCGATGTTTCTATACGCAAGCGAGGTGGAGCTAATGGTTGACTGGCGCAAAGCCATCGACGGGTTAAGACCTAGCGCAAATCGAACTGACATGAAAGACACTTGGTAAAGAGCGTCTTGGAAGCAGCGTTGGTGTTGGCGAAAGCTGGGAGCACGCGCAAATGATCGCCGACAACTCAGAGGGTCTGACTGACGTCACACGAAACTTAACCAACATTTCTTATGGGTCAATCTAGACGCCAGGTCGTACCTTAGGATATAAACATGATATACACAGGCATGAGCAATATTGGGAGTTCGGGATCCAATTGATTGGTTAATAAAGACTACTTTACATTTAAAAATGCAACAAACGTTAAGGTAATTAAACTGATTGACCAAAAAAATGTTCAATGAGGGGTGTTCGTGAGTCAAATATGTGATGGCACGGGCGAGTTCGTTATAAAGAAGTCAAGCAATATACGCGTAAGAACGGTAAGCATGAATGTCCAAAGTGAATCTGCCCCAGACCATGAGTGCTGCTAGAGAGTCCGTAACGATATACATACAATGGAAGAGTCTATAATCGCGTTCCATTAGCCGCATCTGTCACGAGTTTCCGCCATTGATTAATGTCGACGGAACCAGATGAATCCGACCGTGAATGGCTTAACGCAGTTGGAGGCGGGGGTGGCAAAGTCCAGTCTTCCACCATTGGTTCTGAGCTACGTCCCGCGTGGCTCTCCTGCAAGCCATTGGAGAGGATGATTTCATCGAAGTAGGCTTCAGGTTCTTCCAGATTTCCTGTGATAAGAGGACTGGAGTATGACCTTGCTCCCGACAACGAATAGGTTCTGGAGGGCGTGCTTGGTCTCGCGACGCTGGTTTGACGAGAGCCGGGATATATTGGAAACTCATATGCCGCAGTCGCTGAGGGTCCATCAGCGGCTCCTGATATCAAAGAAAGAGGTCTTTCCTCTTGGATGAGAGTTCCCCTAGGTCTGAGAAATGGAGGCGTTGTAGACCGAATGGCTGCGGTATTTATAGGTGTGTATAGCCTGGCCAAAGGTTTGAAGTTTGTTACATCTTCGTGAATCGACGGAGTAGAGTACATTGATTCGCTTGTTGTGAGGCTTTCGATGAGCCTTGAATCATCCGGTTGATGGTGTGCGATTGATGCTGAGACGGAGGATGTTCGCGTGTCCTCGAAAGAGTGAGGATGAGGCTGTTGGGGCAGCTCGGGTGGATGGAGCGAATCTCGTGAAGCCGACGGCACAAGCGTTCGCTTTTCCTCCCGATTGGCGTTTCCGTATTCTTCAGTGACGTTACTGATCGGTTCCTTCGGCTTTGGCACACAAGCCATGACTGGGAGGGCTATTCCGTAGGCGATCACTGAGGTAGGACCAAATTAGACACGACATGGATTGACCAGAAATTGAAGCCCTTACAAAATGCTGTTAATATCCAAGAACCTACTAGCACGGCCAATGACATTTGATGGCAGTGCTCAGAAGATCCTGCTCTATAATCAGCATCGCCTTGTCTGTGAAAGCAAAGTGACTCTTACCAAAGCTATGACAGGGCCAGTGCAACCCATACTTTGTAAAGACAGCCGATGCCGCTACACTCAGTCAGTTTTTGTTAGCTTTGAGTGACGCTATTTATAGACCCAGAGTGGCACACCAGTGTGCAAACCGACTAGCATTACTGCGCGCGCAGCATCCCACCAATAGTCATATTTGACCACAATCCTGACGAATGTCATGAATGATGCTGCGGACGTCAGAAGCGGGCAAATAATCTCACATCAGGTACAGCAGGATCGAGGTAACGAAGTCAAGCCCGGCGAAGCCACATAAAAATCCTCCTATTTGCGAGTTAGGCACATGCATTCTTGCCCTAGACGAAGACAGTAGATGCGACGTACTTTCACCCCTGCTATAACCTTTCCAGTTTTTGGCCAGGAAAACCACGATGACAACAGTCCATGTCAGAGAGATGATAGCAGAAATTGCTGGGAGTGGTGAGTTAGCTCGTTTGTAGGTTACGTCCTTGATATCACTTACAAAGCACGAAGAGACGCAATCTGCGAAACCACAACCAGGTGTCAGAGACAGACATTAAGGGCAGTTCCGACGTGCAGGGAGTAGGGTACAATTAGGGAGACGGGCAGAGAACGAGAACAGAAAAGCGTTGGTTTAAAAGAATGCGCAGCTGAGGGTAGAGGGCCGGCCTAGGCGCCATTATATTCAATAGATCTATAAAACTGGGCCTAAGGCTGAGAACGAGAGGGGGTAAGAATAGCCCTCGAGGTGCTTTTCCTTTCAAGCGCATCGCCGGCATGTGTCCATGGTGGGCGGCGAGCATAGCCGTGCATGGCTGGTGAAATTTTGAAATTGGAGCGAGCCTAACACCATTAGGAAGTCACAGGAATGCTGATGTCTCTTCGTGTGTGATACCAGAGGGTTGCCAGATGTACCAGGAGAACGCGTAGGTACGTCGCACAGCTCTGTAGGATCCAAATGATGGTCGGAGGAGAGGTTTGGGGTGGATCGGTTTATGCGTTATTGAGATGCGTTCTAAATACAGTAGGTAATAACCGAAGCAATCGACACCGCACGCAAATGAAACGTCGATGCTCGCCCCGGCGTTTAATCGCCTTCCTCACGCAACACACCATGTCTGTCTACTCAGAGCAGCAGCCGCTGCTTTCTAACACGGACGACCCAGAGGTGGGGGAAGTTGAACATAGAATTTCGTCTCCGACAACCGCGCGCGAAAAACTAGCACAATTCTTGGAGTCGCCCGGTCTTCACATTCTTGTTCTCGCACTGGTCAGTGCTTCATGAGGCTTCATCTTGAGCGCTCGGACTGAGAATCATGATGTTACTGTACGCCCTGCATATCTGCTTGTAGATCGCACTTGATGCTGTCTGTGTCCTTGTCGACCTCGGTTATTCCTTTCTTTCCGAAGGCTGCTCGCCTCCCGAGGGACCGGATGCTCCTGTGTGGATGAATGTGCTCGCCAACATATCTCTCGCCATTACCACCGTCTTTTTGGTGGAAATACCTCTTGCATTATGGGCCTTCGGATTTCGTTATTATATCCCGTTCAAGGGCATTCCCCATGCTCCTTTGCACCTATTTGATGCTGTCATCATAATTACCACCTTCACTCTTGAGTTTATTCTCAAGGGCCGGGAAAGAGAGCTCGTTGGTTTACTTATCATTCTTCGTCTGTGGCGGCTTGTCAAATTAGTCGGAGGTAACGTTACTGCTGTTGCATCCATTCCACCTATTGCTCACGCGTAACTCAAGGCATTGCCGTGGGTGCAGGGGAGGTCGAGGAAGGCGTAGCTAAAGAACTTGAGGACACCAGGAGGCAACTGGAGGGAGTGACAATTGCCCTGAACAAGGCTCGTGACGAGAACCGTAAGCTACGGTCCAGAATCACCTGGCTAGAGACGGGCGGGTCGGAGGGCGAAGAGCCTAGCGCGACTGAAGCCGATTAGCGTTTGTACCATAGTATTTTATGACCGCCGAGCATGTGAAGCCCTGGACGCGTTATGTGCTAATGGTTATCTGTGGTACCCGGTGTTATGATGGAAAACGTGCGAGGACGTTGATATAAGATAACGCAGATATGCAGGGATGTTCAGAAAGATACTGCTAGTACAGACCATCATGCACTGTCATGGCTGAAACGCTAACTCCCAACGTGCAAACGTCCGCCCAAGTACTGCCGGAATGACTCTTTTCCCGTCAAACTTGGCAAAGTTCCAGGGATTGACGTCGACGGGAAGCAATTCTATGCGGGTCCAGTGAGATCCGATTAGATTCAAGTTGCGTACTGGTTATTCCGAAGTATAAACTTACTAACCCTCGCTTATGCAGAAAAACACTATATAGCCTGGAGCCATCCCGCTGGCAACAAATGCGGATACTCGTGAATCATCTGACTTCAAGGGCCGTGTGTTCAGTATTTTGGACAACAGATCTACGTGATATTTTGCTGAGACTTGCATGAGCATGCACTGCATGAGTAGTTTGTACAGCTGATAACTTGAACGGAATGAAACAACTCACGTTATTGATCGTCAGCCTCTTGCACCACTCTGCTTCGTGGCCTCCAAGTTGTACTGTACGTTCTTGCGATACTTGGTGCTCAATTCAGCCGCGATCTTTACTGACGCATTCGCGCGAAGAATTTCCTACGCGAGCCATTTAGCTTGTATCATTGCATCAGAGTCGATGTCCAAATGCACCAACCTCGACGCAGCTGTTCATCTCCATCATCATCTCAGTGCAAACCGACTACATGAATGTGAATGACAAATTGAGTGAGAAATATCATGACCAACATACCGCGTTTTTCACAATCCGCTCCAGTAAGACAGCTTGCCTTTCGGCGTGAGGGTTCTCCATGGGAGTCGCGAACAAGGTTATTTGAAGCTGACGGAAGAAATAAAGACGCATCGAATCACATGATAAAAAGCCAAGCTTGAAAGCTTCACGCGTTTGGCACGAGCAGCTCGAGCACCGTACCGCTAATATCAAGAACGACTGTCTTCTGATATAGGGTCTGCCTAGGGGAGACTACCGTACCGCTCGTCTCAAATTTCAAGCTCAAGTCTAGCTAACTTGGCAGGTTGCCTATTACTATGTACTCGTAACTTGTAATGTAGAAGTATGGGATGTAGAAAGTGAAAGTAAATAGCTGCTAGATCGAGGGCGATCTAAGGCGATGGCACTACAGTAGTGCACGGCATGACGAGTATGAAGCGCAGCTTCGGTCCTTCCAGACCAGAAACATGGACAAAGCATTTTGCACGTGGCAGGCCTAAGGATAGCCTTTGTTTATACTGCTATGCAGAGCCTCAAGCGCTCGGGACAGATAGGTGAGAGCGTCGTTGGAAGTGTTTCCGTCAAGAGGATGCAGTCCAACGCCCCGTCACTGTGCCTAAAGTGCACGGTCAACCAATAAATAGAGCCGTCGCTCCGTACTCCTTCATGACTCCTGGGCCTCTTCAATACGGTAATGAAGAGTAGGAGGCCTGGAGAATATGTTGAACTCGTGAGTGCGAGCTTCGTTCCTACTCTTCAGTTGCAACGGGGTACCTGCACTTGTCAGTGAGGGCATGAATGAACGAACGTCTTGGCAAGCATCCTTGGAGAGCCTTGTCATCGTTTCCCGCAGCTGAGCAGTGATAGGATTCAACTCCTGCTGCGAGCGGTCTGAAAGGTAATGAGAGGTTGAGTTGACATTGGACGAAAAAGACAATACCGTATAGAACAGCTATTATCCGCGCTACGCCAATGCGTACACCTTCAGTACCATCAGTGGCAAGTCGCCCTAGTGCATCGGAAAGACTAAAACAGTTGTTCAATTCAAGGGTGCTATCTTCGCACTTTGCAAGGATGGTTTGGATGCATTTGAGAAAGCTGGATTAAAAGCATACTTAACTCGGGGACATATCCATTCGCGAAGCACGTACGTCATCCGTTTCTTATGATGCTCAGATAAGGATAACTCCGATATATCTGCTGCTAACTTGTCAAAGAGCTGACCACAAGTCTTGCGGCGGTCCCAAAATGCCGCAATCTGACGGGAAGAAGCTTAGCATGTATGTATGCAAATCAAAATTTGAGCTTACTGTATCAATGGCCGCATCCCGCACACCACCAAAATCGTCTTGTAACGCAATCCTTATCAGTCGATGAACATGCTCAAACTTCTTCGGAGGACTATTGGTCTTCAGAAGCGCGCGAATGATACCGTCCCTTTCTCTCCAATTGCGCAGCCATCCTTCACTCCAGATAATTTCAAGTCCTGTATATATCTCGTCCTGCCCTTCTGGGTCCAGGGAATCCAACAATGATGCCAAACATTCAATGGCCTTCATGCGGATATCACCCTCTTCTTCACACCGCATGGCATCGAGCCAGACACCCTTGAGATCCCTGCGGGCACTGTCCGGCCCTATTATGTTGGCGAGGTCTCCCAGGCTGGCTGCCAGAGTGCGGCGGACCTTGGGTGAGCGATTTTGAGAAAGGGCAACATATAGTGGGCGTAATTCATCCCAACGAGTCCGTCCAAGAGACAACGCCACAGCAGGATAATTGAAAGCGCATGCTAGAGGACGCGCAGGATCCTCATAGAATAGATCAAGAGGCGACTTAGGAGAACCACTTGACGGAAATCGAGATTCGCCTTGTTCAAGTAAGGACTGGGTTGACCGACGTTTATCGTGAGCACGTTTGTCTTCTTCTCGACCGAGAAATAGCCTAAGAAGGTCCTCTGGGGGTCCATCCTCATCCTCGTGAAAAGTATAGACGATCTCGCCCAAGGCTTCGAGAACACCGGTACGCACGGAGGAAGATTCATCGCGTGCTAGTGGTATAATGGTGTTCAGCGCTAAACTGCGCCGAGCAGCTGGGGACAATCGTGACAGGAGAGCGGGCAATGCGAACATGGAAGAATGTCGAACGTGCCATATAGGATCAGCCCGAAGGGACTCAAACAGAGGTATCTGAAATGGTTATGCTCAGAGCTGTATGTGAAGTGCTATGAACTTACCAAAGAGCAGATAACTATTTCTTGGGGTACAACCTTGGCCAAAGCACCCAGAGCGAAAGATGCCTCCCGACGAACCCAAAATACGGGATCTTGAGAGACTCTGGCAACTTCCTTAACGAAAATGCCCTTGATATCCTCATCCAGAGAACCTAAATTCATAATCGTAATGAGGCACGCAGAATTATAATGTCAACCCCAAGTACTTACTCCCAGCTGCTACGGCAGCAATGAGACTCATGCTCGACAACCGCCCAATAGCGGCTTGTTCTTCGTTATCGCCGTTGAAATAATTGTTGTAATTGGCCAACTCGGATGATGGAGACAAAGGCTTCTTTTCACCAAGAGCCCGGTCTTCAGTGTACAGATCATCACCGGGGGGACTTTGCGCAGTTTGTACAGAGTTGTTGCCAGGTTTTATTGAAGGTGCGGCCAAAGGAGGACTTGGAAGGTTTACTATCTCGTTTGAGTTCTTGACGTTTTGCTCTTGTTCAGCTGGTGGAACCACAGGAAAGTAAGGATTTATGTTCCCCAAAGATGCAGCTTTGTTCGCACTGAAAGAAGACCGTCGGGCAGTGTGGACGCCCTGATTCTCCTGAATAGATCCGCTCGAGAGCTCGTCGTCCCGTTCGTCAACAGCTCCATCAAGTTTACCCATCCCGATCACGACCTGGTGCAGAATTTCCCGTTCAAAGATCTTCCTCTCATAAGCTGTGAAGTCCCCGCAATGTTCAACGTCAATTTCATGGGCCCGGCTTAATAGCAACACTACCGCATGCCTTGCCGGGCCGCTAACCATACTGTTGGGGCTTAGAAGCAAAGTTCCCAGGATGGGTGTGAAGGACTGGACCGATATGACAGTGACGTCGTCAGCCACCTCTAACAACTGCTGCTCCTCGTCGACGGCAGTGTCAACAAGTCTACAGTGCTGCGACCAATAGTTAGGTTGTCAATGTTGAATCACCTTGAACGCTACTTACTGTGAGATAGTACCATATGATGTCCGGTAACTCTGCTGCTAGAGCCTCCTTGACGGCCTCTTCTGAGGGCTGGGTCAGTCTCAAGAGCGGTGTAGCAACTCTCGAACGTCACCTTCGTCCATAGCCAAGTTGGGCAACAGGGGTAATACATATTCCACAGCCTCCAGCGGGGTGATTTGCATGAGGAAGTTGGGCAGTGCATGGGAGATGAATACCCTGTCCACAGCGATCAGCGCCCGAATGGCTACAAAAGTGCAGAGCTTACCTGTGATGGGTAGCTCTGCTACGTGAAAATAGGTATATTTTCTCGAGAGTATTTAGCCCTTCGTCTTCAAAAGTGAAGTCTAATGCGAACTCGGGCGTAGCAAGTAGCTCTGGAGAAGGTATGGTTTCTAGCTCAGCAGGTGGTGGTGAGGGGTGCTGAGCGGATGCTGGAGGTTGTGATTCGGCTGCCAGGGGTGGTGGGTGGATGTAGATACCCGCATCTCGTGGGACTGAGGGTGAGGGTACAGCTTCGGTCTGCGGCGAAGCTATGGGGGTGGATGGAGCCGTGTAAAAGACAAGGCCTGGAGAGGAGGGAGGTGTTTCAAAGGGGTTGTCCGCGGCTGGTGATGGAGAGGAGACAGGAGAGATGGAGTGCCTGACCATGGAGGGGGGAGCAAGGTTAATGTACGAGGGCGGTGTCGCCGTCCGAGAGGAGGAGGGCTGAGGATTAGGCTGGGTTGAGGCCTGCTCGACGAGAACATTGGCTTGATTGGTTTGGGAGGGGCGAGGATGAGACACTACGATGCCCATCGTCGACGGGAGAGGATGGAAGGGATCTTGCTTGAGGGAGAAGAGGAAGAGGAAGAATATAGGTGACCTACTAGGAGTAATGATAACCTTCGAAGAAGAGGTTGAACGGATACAATGTGTATGACACGAGGAGCCGGCGCTGGTTTTGGTGTGAAGGAACGAGTCTAGATATGACGCAAAGCAAAGGGACCACTCAGACCAGACAGAACGTCTCTAACATCTCGGAGACCGAAATGTGTGTCTGGAAATCTGGAGGACCAGAATTAACCGGTCAAAAAAGGGGTTTAAACTGGAGAGAGCTGCTGCGTTGGCAGACTGTTGGTCCCAGGTGGCCCGGAGTGGCTAGGTCGGAGGTCGGGGCGATGGACGGGGAGGACGGGCGTGTCGGGAAGAATGGCCAAACTGGTTTGGAAGGATCCAATAATCCAGACGGGCGAAGAAAAGGACGGCGGCCACTCGGATGGAGTTGGCGTCTCCAGCCTGCCAGAATTCCAGCGGAAATGAGGGATGAAATGGGGGAGGGAGCAATTTGGACCACAAAGTGTCCAAGGCCACCCAGGTTCCTAAGGTCCAGAATCGGCATCATATTTTTTCGGTGATGTCATTACCTTCATATGGCCTGAGATGCCACGCGGCTCCTTTCCTTGGGCACATAACGCCAATTCATGCACATGATAAGTATAAGGGCTTAAACGTTACTAGTACTAGTACACCATCAACACCGCCAAATAGTGCCCTATACTAACAGGGCTTCTTCAACCATTGCACGTCGCTCTATTACAACTCCCCTCTTACGACCTTATCAAGGCTTTCCGCTACGTACCGGATGTTGTGAGTATTTAACCCGGCCATCGATATCCTGCCGTTCGTCGTGAGATAAATGTGTGCTTTCTCCGTCATGGATTTGGATTGGTCCGTGTTAATTCCCGTAAAGCTGGAAGTCCGTGAGTGACTCTGACCCCTGTGTCTTCGCTCAAGAATCGTGAACCGACCTGAACATGCCTATTTGGTTGATAATATGGTCCCAGTTTCCAGGCGTGTGCAGCTCCTCCGTCAGCAGGTGGTGCAACTCCTTGCGCATCGTTATGATACGTTCAGCCATGGTCTTGATGTCTTGGTTCCACTCAGCGAACAAAGTCGGATTGTTCAAGATCAACGCAACCTGTGGAGTCATATCATCGTCTGAACAAAAGTCGATAGCTCTTCGCGAGTGCCTACCACGCGAGCACCGTATGAAGGAGGGTTGCTGATCTCGCTCCGCTGCAACACAGAGAGCTGACTTCTCACTCGATCCGCTGCTTCCTTGGTCGGTGACACGAGGTGGAGAGCCCCGACACGCTCGCCATAAAGCCCGGCATTCTTGGCAAAACTCTGCAATTTAATATAAATGAGCCTTCATCCATAGGCCTCAAACTTCTTTGATGATACACACCTGACACACGAGCATCGGCACGCCCCTCTCGACGAAGTGCCTGACGGCCCAGTTGTCCCGGTCCAGGTCGCCGCTAGCGAAGCCTTGGTATGCACAATCAAAGAACATATAATGGTTCTTGGCTACGATTGCTTTGGCAATCTGCTGCCACTGTTCTTGGGTAGGGTCCACTCCAGTGGGGTTGTGGGCACACGCATGAAGTAGGAATACCGATCCAGACGGCGCATCCGAGATCGAGTTCATTAGGCCATCAAAGTCCAGCCCGATAGTCTTTGGGTCATAGTAAGGGTAATCGACAGGCTCGATACCAACATTGCGGAAGATAGCCTGGTGGTTTGCTAAACATACGCCATTGAACGTTACTGTTAAGGCAGAAAATGAATCCGACTTACCCCACGTGGGATTACTCAAGTAGACCTGCTTGCTCCCATTCCAAGTGTAAAACTTGCTCAGGAAGAGAGCGCCGAGGTGGTTTGCGCCTGTACCTGAAATGGTCTGCACACTGACTACGCGCCCATCGCGAAGAGCAGGAGAGTCAGATCCCAAGATAAGTTTCGCCGCAGCACCAGTAAACTCAGGCAGGCCAGTAATTGGCAAGTATTCATGATCGAGATTAGGGTCATTGACCAAGATTTGGGTAGCCTAAACATGATGTTAGCGATGAGCGCAGGTAACGCGAACTAAACTCGCCTTCTTCACAACAGGAAGAACCCATGGCTTGTTGTCGTTGTCCCTGTAGGCACCAACACCAAGATTCACTTTCTGCGGGAAGGTATCGGCCTTGTAGGCAGCAGTCAACTTGAAAATGCTGGGAACATTTCTATTTCAGCCCAAATTCGTGCACATCGACTGAGACGCAGCTGACCTGTCGGGCGGAGCGAGAGGAACATTCTGCCAAATCTCTATCGGGAAGGGTTGTCAAGAATGAGAAGTACGGTGTAGTCTTGAGGCACACCTGCGGACATGTTTCTTGAAGTCGAAAGGTGGTCGCGTACTTGGTGAAGCCTATTCGCCATGAATAGATGTTAGTAGCTGTTTGAGGGATCGGGCTAGTAAACGTGGTAATGCGTGAAGGGGATAGGTGAGAGCGTTATGTATGCATATGTCGGTCTCAGGCAGCAGACCGGCACGGGCAGACACGAAAGCGTACGCATGTGATAGTACGAGCACCGCGATGAATCATGTACATGCAGGGATCAAGCTCACCTGTTTTGTCTGGTCCTAGAGTTGGGTGATGATCAAATAGCGAGGGTTGCGATTCTGGACTAGATGCGGGTTTAAATGAAGCAGGCGAAATGTAAGTTATAAGGGCAAGAACCGTCAACCAGTTGCGGGCAAACGCTCATGATCACAAGATGGGCATGTGAGTTACTAAATAATCTTGATCACTAGATCTTACTTGGTCCACTCTCGATCAAAGCTCCGCGGGACCAGCGGCTTCCCGTTCGTCGTCTCCACCGCTATAGCTCCTCCATAACCGCTAAGAGCGCTGCCAGCGTTTCATAGAGAAGCCAGATATACCCCTGATGATTCGTGAATGCGGCGGACATGGAGCTGATGCGGCGGCGCACCAACTTACTCCATTCTTGCAAGGTCCTCAACTCACTCCCACTCTGGCAAAGTGCAATTGTGTCCGAGCGTGCTAAGCAATATTAAAGAGCAGTCTATTAAACCAAGATACAGCCCAGAAAGGTAGCTCTAGGTGATGTTCGTTGGAAGGGAGAGCCTACGGTACTAGCGTGGTATCATGAAATGAAATGCAAACATAAATACGTGATAGATGTCGGGTCTACCTCAAGGCGCCTAGTGAGAGTTCGCCATGCTGTCTCGATGCGACAGGGTGATGGACACCAATAGTCGTGAATGCTAACGGCTGACCCGTTAAACAGTGGTCATCTTAGAAGCCACCGTGCGCTCGCTCTCTAGCTTTGCCTTGTTGCGCTCGTAAGCTTGTTGACGACAGTCCTCAAGCTTGTTGCAATTGTGGTGCTCTGGGAGACGATGCTAGACATTGGGATAAGCCAAGGCTCGGGGGAGATAGGGAAAGCTCACCGTTCCGCAGAACTCAGCTCGACAATGTGGGCACTGCCCAACTATGCGGAGAGCTGCAGAGTTGCAAGGAGTCTCGTTTTGGAGTTGGCAGCGCTTCTTGGGGGCCATGATAGATGGGTGATGACGGGGTGGTAGCGGTGAGTTGAAGGCAAGTCTGGGCGACGGGCGATTAGAGATAGTAAGAGGGAAACATCTCAAACAGCTTACAGTAGCGAGCAGGAGGTCAGCAGAGGAGATAAAAGGCGGGTCGACGGAGGGAGCAGGAGTAAGTGTCCGAGTAGGAGTGAAAAGCAGTCTTATATAGACCTACACAGCTCGGGACGCGTCAGCCCAGTCTCCACGAGGAGAGTTGCCTTATCGAGCGGACCCTACGGAATGTGGCACTGCCGTCAACTCACAGTCAGGAAGCCCCACAGCGCCTATTCGGGGACGGACCGGGCCATCCTGTCGGCAGGCGCTTCCCGAGGCAGTTGCACCTCTCTACGGAGCCATGCTTATCCCGAATCAGTCCTCGGTGAAATTTTCAGGAAGATCTCCAAGCATGTATAATCATCTACTACACTACATCAGCCGACCTTTTTAAAATGAAACCCTTACTCCTAATCTTTGATCGGGTCTATTTTTCTTCTATCATAGCGTTGGTGAGCGTCTTAATGACGGATCCACGGATAGGGCAAAATAAAGCATCATTCGGCTACATCTGATCTGAGAGCACCCCAAAAATCGTTCCGACGCCGGGAATCGAACCCGGGGCTGCTGTGATCAGATAATATGAAAGACAGCAATGTTAGCCACTACACCACATCGGATGATGAATACGTTAACACAAGCACAAATATATAATGCACTAAAGCGCCGTGATCTAACGCGACTAATCTGCGTCTGAAAGTTTGGCACCTATCTCACTTCATTGCTTTCCTCTTTGTTGTCTGACATTATTTGTGAACTTCGCATATATGGCTTCTCTACCTACTCGCCAAAAGCTATGGGGAGGTAGATTCACCGGGAACACCGATCCTTTGTCAGTGTTTCTCTTCGCGAGTGGAGATTGACACCATTCAACCACTGCCAGGATGCATGAATTCAATCAATCTTTGAGCTATGATCGACGCATGTATGATGCAGACATTCGCGGTTCCAAGGCCTACGCAAAGGCGCTGACTCGCGTTGGCATCCTCACACATCAAGAAGAAAGTTCCATTATTGAGGGGCTGGAGAAAGTTAGGAAGGAATGGGCCTCAGAGGTATCGTGATGTCTCGTCAATGGTCTCCCTCATGTTCTTAAGAGGCTCTCAGGAAGGATTCAAAATTCAGCCTGATGATGAGGATATTCACACCGCAAACGAACGTCGTCTGAGCGAGCTCATCGGCCCAACTGGGGGTAAACTTCACACTGGTCGTTCTCGCAACGATCAGGTAGCTACCGATATGCGACTTTGGCTTCTGGACGAAGTATCCGCAATTGAAGACAGTCTGCGAGGTTTGATACGAGTGATGGTAGAGCGTGCAGATAAGGAGAAGAATTTTCTCCTGCCGGGCTATACCCATCTGCAAGTACGTAACAATGTCGTCCAGTCCAGTTTCCTCCCTGAACCGTCTCCCTTCGCAGCGCGGGCAACCAATCCGATGGGCGCATCTCTTGCTCTCCCATGCCTTTTCTTTCCGCTATGACCTTGAGCGCCTGCAACAGCTTATTCCCAGAATCTCAGTGTTGCCTCTGGGAAGCGGGGCGTTGGCCGGGAACCCTTTCGTGGTTGATCGCGAGTTCCTGGCCAAAGAACTAGGTTTCCTGTCCGTTGCTGAGAACAGCATGTGGGGAGTCGGCGATCGAGACTTTGTCGTCGAGTTCATGATGTGGGCGAGCTTAACTATGACACACATGAGCCGATTGTCCGAGGACTTGATTATCTACTCAACCGCTGAGTTTGGCTTTGTGACTTTGAGTGATGCCTACAGGTAAAGTTATGCTTTTGCCGATGGTATCCAATCCTGACGTATGGTAAAATAAAACATCAGCACTGGCTCCAGTATTATGCCACAAAAGAAGAATCCCGACTCGCTAGAACTCCTCCGTGGTAAATCAGGGCGAATTTTTGGCAATGTAAGTCATTGTGAAGAGACTAGCTTCACCTCTAATACCAAATAGATGGCCGGCTTCGTAATGACTCTTAAAGGCTTACCCTCGACTTACAACAAAGATTTGCAGGAGGATAAGGAACCTTTGTTTGACACTGTCGACAACATTTCCAAGTCGCTGCAGATTGCTGAGGGCGTGATAGCCACAATGAAGGTGCGTGACAATTGCACATTGCGGAAGACTGGCTAATCAGTATGTCTATGACAAGGTGCATAGCGATAAAATGCGACAGGCCCTCACTATGGATGTCCTCGCAACTGATCTCGCTGAATATCTCGTCAGGAAAGGGGTACATACCATTTGATTGGATATATATGCTGTCAGCTAAACAAGAAACCACTCATCAGGTTCCATTCCGCGAAACCCATCACATTTCAGGCCGCGCGGTGGCCTTGGCAGAGTCCCAAAAATGCCAGCTCAATGAGCTAACTGCTGAGGACTTCAAGAAATTGCATGATCGGTTCTCGGAAGATGTCGTACAAGTGTTCGACTTTGAAAGGAGTGTGGAAAGGAGGTCTGCAATAGGTGGTCCGAGCATGAAAACGGTGGAAAGGCAAATCGCTGTTTTGAGAGAGATTGTGCAGTGATGATGAAGTGCGGAGTATATATGCCGGCCTGGTTAACCGATACACACAATGAACACAATGAAACAGCATGCGCAGTCGGCTTGAGCGGCTACCTGCAAAGTCATGTGCGGTGTACGTTTCAACAGTGTCTTTCAAAGTTTCAGCAGGGTCAGTAGGGGAATTGGACAGGAGTTTGCTGTGCGCTGAACACAGCTCGTCAAACCCCTGTTTCTGTTTGTTGTTATGTATGTGCGAGCCGTTGCAATTGCAGTGTCCCTTGCAATTAACCATCAAACGCAGTCGCTTAACATCCCCCCAGTCCTTCCTCTCTCAAGTGCTCGCGCAGGCCCGTCTCGCACTCCATCCGCTTCGTGCACCCCAAGATCTCGCTCTCTTCGTATCTCTTCATCCTTTTGACCACCCGAGTCCAATATGGACAGACTAGCAGCAATGAGGGTATGTCAAAAGTACTTCTGCCCGTCTGCTAAGCAACTCGGTCAATGTGATATGCTCCTTGTCAGGCCCAGCAAGGCGGAAATCCATACGTCCGTCAAAACGATTCATACGAGATGTCGGATGTCAAGGACAGCTCGACGAACCTGACTGCGCCCATGGGTGGGGCTTCGGGCGATGATATGTCTTCGTTCTATTCCGAGGTTGGGAGCATACATTATCGCCCGCTGGCGAGTTGGTTTTTGACTACTCTCACTTTTAGATTTCCTCTATCCAGGATGAGCTAAGAACCTTCAACGCCAATGTTTCCAGAATTGATGAACTCCACTCCCGGTCACTCAACAATACCGACGAGCTCGCCACTCAACGCAACAACGAGATGCTTGAGGAGCTCATAGCTGATACTAGTGCACTAAGCGGAGCTCTCAAGCGCCGTATCAAGGCTCTGGAGAGGCAGGGCGGAGCGGGCCGCGATGGACAAATTCGCAAGCAGCAGGTATGCCTTGTGTCACAATGCGGGACTGTGCTTATATCGCATCAAGACGGCCTTAGTCAAGTCCAAATTTGTCGATGCCATTCAAAGCTACCAGATGGTGGAGCAGCAATATCGTCAGAAGTATAAGCAGCGCATGGAACGGCAATTTAAGATCGGTAAGTATTTAGCCAACCTACACATCATAACTTCACCGTTCCCGTCCAGTTAAGCCCGATGCTACTCCGGACGAGGTTAGGGCCATTGTGAACGACGAGAGCGGTGGTCAGATCTTCAGCCAAGCGGTATGTTGAAAGGTAACTCGATTGATGTTGTCTCACACTTGAACAGCTTATGAACTCAAATCGCTATGGCGATTCGCGGGCAGCATACCAAGAAGTGCAAGAACGGCACCAAGATATCAAGCGCATCGAGCAGACAATCGCCGAATTAGCACAACTCTTCAACGATGTACAAACTTGCTATTTATGTCATGGACATTATACTAATGTCCAATTCCTAGATGAGCGTTCTCGTCGAACAGCAAGACGAGCAAATCAACACCATTGAGGCTACGGCCACGGACGTGGAGAAGGACATGGAAGCCGGGTGCGCCAGATCTTCTCTTTCCGGCTGTGTCGACTAACTCGAATGCCAGTCTGGGCCACACTGTGAAGGCTGTTGATTCGGCCCGTTCGGCGCGCAAGAAGCGATGGATTTGCTTCATATTGACTGTCATTATCCTCATTATCATCGCAATCATCGTGGTAGTTGTCATAAAAAACAATAGCAACAGTGGCAAGTAATCACAGCCTCACCTATGTCATTTACCAGTGATTCTTTCGATATCCCTAGCGTTCATCTAACTTACTTTTCCTCATCTTATACGTGATTTACCCCTTTTCTTTCTATCAACACAATCGTGTTAGATATCTGAATTGTCGAAACACGGACCACACTAGTCATTGATACCGGATTTCTCTTGGTTACTTTTATCTAAGGACAAAATTTAGGTGTCGTTCAGTCGTCAATAAACTCCAAGTCTTAAGGGTATCAGACTATGTCTTCTACACCCTCTTCAACGCATTGATGCCACAGAAGCATACATAGGCGAGGGCAGCAACTGATACATAGATGATAACACGCCCGTTGAAGTCGTTCTCAGTGAGGAAGGGGTAAGGAACTACATTGATGTTGTGAGCGTCTCCCGCCTCGAAGGATAGTATGAATGTGTTCTCACATGAGCCATTGAACATCGCACACCATTCTGCCCAGCTGGCATACCATATAGTAGAAACCAAGACGACCAGAGGTGCCACACCCTTTACCTGTTTCGCAGGGTATCTCTTTTCAAAGGCAAAGAAGTCGATGAGAAGGGAGATCAATGGAGAAGCGTGTAAAGCGAGGTCGACATTAAGTGGAATCCTCAAGAGCTCGGGAACAGCCTCAGACGAGGGCTCCTGTTCCGTAGACATCTTTTGGAGAATGAGCGAAGGGAACAAGAGGAGTAATGTCCAGTATATCGAAGAGATGACAAATGCCAGCTGCAGGCGAGAGCGGTTATCACACCATTGGATGTCGGGATAATAACTTACGGGAAGGGCTATCATTAGCAAGGTCCTCTTGAGGACTCGGGCCCCTGGGCGTGTGGTGTGTTACACGAGCTGTGAATGCTGATAGGAAGCGCGGCGTACCATTGCCCATCGGCAGAACGTCACAAACTAGGCTTACGACCATGGTGAGCCATGCTACCGCAAGTCTGTCGATGCACAGTGAGCACACCGACGGTCTTGAGCTTGTGAGCTTACCCTTGAATCGTCAAGTACTGGAAGTGACCGCCCTTCTGTGTAATGATGAAGTTGTTTACTGGCAGTGAGTGAAGGGCTAGAAAGCCATAGGCCATGATCGCAGCAGCAGATCCGTGTAGCAAGGAGGGTGCCAGTGGAATACTCATTGTTATGCTGCAATGATATCACTGAGGTTAGTGAAAAGCAACTTAAAAGATTTACGGGATGAATCGATGAAGGGTAAGCACGAGGAGGTCCAGCTGATGTCAACAGCGTAAAGTTGATGGTTGTCGACCATTGACATAAAGTCTCCGAGGTGGAGACGCCGGATGCACAATAGTGCATCCGTACACGACGAGCGTAACTGCGCATAGTATTCGAGTTCAAGCATTCAATACAAACGGAGAACGCGTTATAGGGTCACGCATATGAGTACAATGACATTGATAAGAAAACAACTGCAAGTATTCCAATTTCAGGACTGTCTAATTATAATATGTACAAATGCACGAGAGTAACTCTGGAAATCGATTAGGACTAAATAACAGAGCCAATAACATATGATATATCTGACCTACCACCATGGACCTGAGGCTTCCTTGTGTAAAGGCCGACGGTGAAGGGCAATATAAATCAAATCATGCCCTTCCACGTCTTCCAGAGCCTCAGGGTCACGCAAAGCGCGACAACCGCCGCTATGAGGCTCACGAAGAAAGTCAACTGCCAGCACTCCACCCCCTTGCACACGCCATACGACTGATGCTGGCGATCCGCAACGAAGGCATATAAGTATGAGAAACACGGTGTGCCAATGAAAGGCGCGTATGTGAGAACGCCGTAGTTGCGTCCTAGATTCGGCATGCCCCATATCGAAGAAACAAGGCTTGGCCTGACATGAGGTCGGCAAATGAATGCGCGGGAAGAGGGGAAAGGACTCACAACACCGTGAAGGCGCATCCGTAGGCGATGCCAACTCCAGCACTACATGAATGAGTACGTTGACAGTCATAATAATGATGGCCTTACCTCAGAGCCCAGAGTGAAGCCTCAGAGCGAACTCCAAAAACCATCCAGCTGAAGGTCAGAGCAAGGGCGGTGGTCGAGAATGTCAAGAACAAAACACGGCTCATGTGGTGTTTCCTTGCAAAACTTCTTTCACCAGAAGGAAGGAGGGATGCAACAGGTGATATGAAATCCGCCAATGGGCCAACCAAGAGGCGAGAGATCGTGTTTGCAAGGGAGAGAATCCTAACTTGAAGGGAGGTCGTTGCATCGCTCGACGCTTCAAAGGCCTTAACGATAGAAGATGACTGTGCGGGCACAGAGAGAACAATGGTCCCAATATTTGACAACACCATCTCACTCTGGAAAACTCATGAGTGTAAATAGTGAAAAAGCTGGAGTGCAACGCACGGATCCAAGGACAACGAAGGTGACAAATGCTAACAGCCAAAAGTTACCGTCCCTCAGAAGATCAGCAACGGCATCAGCCTCCTCCACTGGAATGACTTGCACTTGAGCTTGAGGCCGCTTCCCAGGGATCAGTGATGTATTCTCATCTGCTACTGCCTCTGGATCATCTTCAGCCTCAGACACGATGTCACTGTCAACTCTGGCGGAGGCCGGTATGGTCAACGCCAAAGCGCCGAGAAGATGGACTGAGCCACATAGAATGCAGAGGAATTGGAGGTAATGTGTCACATCTAGCCCATTTTGAGGGGTTGAGAAGAACGTTGATGCTACCAGAGAGAAAAACATCGGGGATAGCCCGAACAGAGCCATCATGGTTCCAGAAGCCATCCCGATAAAGTCCGGAAAGTTCTTGGACGCAGAAAATACCGATGAGAAATACGAGAAGACTGTGCCCAAGCCCGCAATGAAGAAATAGAGAGTGAGGTGGTGGAATGAGCTAGATGATGGCTGGGAAATATCATCCGGAGTCTTTGCGATTTCCCGAGCGAAAAGCCCAAAGCCGGACGAGAACAGACAGGCGGAAACCAGCGAGCAGGCCCATGGACCGTAGCGGTCAATGACCTTGCCCACGACTGCGGCAAAGGGATATTGTCCCATCATCCCACTTAGCTGAATGTAAGTATACGTCCACGCCGGGCCGCAGAAATGGCAAACTCACGCCAAGGCGATAGTGGTGAGCTGTGGCTGGGTGAGCTTCAGGTGAGCGACAAGTGCAGGGGACATGAGAGGGAACGTGAACACGCCGCCTGCGCATAGCCTAGTGTGTGTACAATGTGAGCACGGGGTAGCTGGATGTGACTGGATTGTACGAACGCATTTGCAGCTGCAGATATGCAAGTAACGAAGAGGTTCAGATGACGGATATGAGACATGTTCGCTAGTGGCCGAGCTCAGCTGTGAGTAGATTAGAGATGATATGGTGGGTATCTAAGGACCATAGGGATGGCTAGTAGAGGAAACAGTAGCCCTTAGTACGTGATGAGAGTATGACTAGGAAAGGAGTGTGTGTAGTAGGAGGGGCTTACCTGTCCTGTAGTCCGAGATCCCGCATTGACTATATATGCCTCCTTCCTTATTGGACTCGGTGTCGCCAGCAGCAGCCAACCAAGTCCCCCGGTCCGACGGAGAAACCGAAGGTCTCAGTTCGCAGTTTGCGATCTCCAAGACATTCTGCCCCCTTGTCCTTCTTCATCGGTCTTCTTCGGTAGGGCGTGTTCTCGAAGAGCTCGTGATTTACGGGTCTGTGACAGAAGCCAATATTAATATGAGGACATAAAAGGTAACAGTCGAATCCGGCACAATAACGTCTTGTCATCCAGCAAGCACACCAAAGACAAACAAAAGAGTCTGTTGTTCTCGACTTCAATAATAACCATTGATTGGTTACTTAAAAGCAACTTTGGATGGCACCCCGCTACCACGTTTCTCTCGTGAAAACGCTCAGCGGAGCTTCGCAATAGGTTTCCACTCCTTCCTCCATCGTCCTCCGGAAGGACTGGGTGTTGGCTAGGCATCGAAGTTTGAGACTCGAAGCTCGAAGACTTTGTCAATCTCGGATTGTACTGGCTACAATTGATCCATCATATTTTCTGCTACTGTACACTCTTGTTCTTTTGGGCTTTTCTCTTGTGCGACACATGCCCCTGCCTGTATTTTACAAGGCGCGTTCGATCTTCTTCGGTATGTTCCTCACTTTCAGCTCTTGCTCTTGGTGGTGACGCCTCCTCCAGCCTGTATCATCATTGTTTGTTTAGTATGGATTGTGCTTTTTTCGGTGGATTTATTTGCAAGATGGGATTCTATCGATGTCTTTGACCGTAAGCAATCAACACTGCGCCGAGATAAAGCCACCTTATGTTGTTGCCCAGGCTCTCTCATCTCCATTTTCATTCTTACCGACACAGTCACTGTCATCATGTTACCTATCTTGTATGTCATTGTCCTCCCTGTTCTGACTCACTTGACCTATCAACTTAGATTAATCTTGCATTTTCGTGTCTGGCTCGATGCTGCACGCCTATTCTTGTTGTTGACCATCCACATAAGTACGTAGTCTCGTTCATCACGTTTCTTTTAATCTGAGTTCGAGTAGGTTCTGCGGGTGTTTTCACATCCCAGCAAATGAGTCCTGTCCAAGGTTGTTTTAGCAAAGGTAACCCTCGAATTCAAGGTTTGTACCAAGTGTTATGCTCACCATACTTAACAAAGAAAACAATGAACTTGCCACATGCAAAGTAATGAACACGTTGACGTTGGTTGCCTGCTGGATGGTGCCTGTGCTTTGTGAGTACCTGTGGCATAAGTGTCGACGGGTAAACTGACAAGGCAATAGTGATACTTTATGCGGGCTTTCTTTCTTGCGTCGTTTGTCTATCCTCCCGCTTGAATGAATCTGATGTCGAGCCCGACACAACACTCGAGAACAAAAAGAAAGATGCATCTCATCATGCATCATTACTTCCGCTTATGGGCCCAATCCCAGACCTTATTATGCCGAACAACGTACAACGAGATACCACGAAACATTGGTCGGTTCCAATAACACCGACGAACCCAAGTATATATTCCATGGACTCCCATCGACCTTCTCGCAGTTTTCTTCCTCAGCCCCCTCCTTTTGTAGCACTTCCCCCACGTCTACAGCACGGTACCAGGGTCGAGATTGCATGAACCTATGACTGTGCTAACAACCTTCGCAGGTTCTTTAACAACCGAAGCCGCGGCATTCGCAGTTGGCCAGCGGTCTCGAGTGTGACGGAAATATTAGCATGGTCATAATCTAAATCAGCTGGAGCTTGTCTTGGACTCATCGTCTTTTTTGTTATAGCCACTAATAATTATAAACGTTGACGCTTGCTTCGGCTAAATGCATCTCATGTTCACGCCCATATATGCATGATGTTTTACTACCTATACGGATCCCGACCGATCCTTTTACGTTGCTTAAAATTTTACGGGGATGCCGTGACTAAAGGTGAAGAGATGTTGGTTGCGTAGGTACAGAAAGGTACGAGACTACTTTAGTTCAGAATTTACCGCCTTTTACCGCGGTAAACCGCGTGCGGTCAAGTAAACCCGCTTTGAGTTTGAGTGCTAGGGGAGAGGGCGTTGGTCAATTCGTTTTCTCGGTTTCTCTACCTACTTCAGCCTTCAAGCTTCATCTCCGTCCTTCCGGACCTACGGTGGCTGACAAGGGTTGCTCTTGACGTCTTGTCTTCGGAACCCTTGTCTCCACCCTCTCGTTTCAATCTTCCGCCATGGCAGGCATGTCAGCCTGGGACTCAACTTCGGTCAAGGTACGCGGACATACAACCTGACTTGCGTGTTTCTCTCAATCACTTGCCTCAGGCGACATTGAGAACCGCCGCGCAGCGCCTGGGTCAACTTCAAAGCCTGAAGGACACTCACGGACGGGCCCTTCGCCGCGAAATCGCAGATTTATTGCAGCAAGGCGATGCCTCCCAAGCACGGGCTAAGGCCCAGAGTCTTCTTCGCGAGGAAGCAGATGCAGATCTCATGGAGATATTGGAAATGCACATAGGTGTTATCCTGGAGCGGTTTCGGGAACTTGAGGAGGGGTGAGTCGAGTGCACACTTGGTCACGATAGTGAACTCAACGCGTCATACTAGAAAAGCGACAACTCCGGTATTTATTGAGGCTGCTGGAAGCATCATTGTAGCCGCGCCTAGTGTGTCACTTCCAGGTGAGTCTGCGACGACTTTCCACGTATCACCTGCTTCACCTCCATAGACTTTAGTGTCGTGCGCAACATCTTGGTTCATCGTTTAGGTCATCAGTTCGCCCGTTTCGCAATTGAACAGCAGAACGGCCATGTATCACCACGAGTGAGGTTCATTGATGGTTTGGGGAGCCCATGCTGACAACGTACAAGGTCTTGCGAATCACCTCCTCGCCTTCTCCGTCAGCCGCTACGATGAACCAGTTCCTCCATGGCATCGCTGCGAGCCATGGTATTTCCTGGGTTTCCGAACCTTTGCGCGAGGACATGTCAGTCCTTGACCTTTTGCGCTATTGAAAACTGCTGAAGTTTGTAGTCGAGATGTTCTTCTTCGAATCTTGGACCCTGTCGGGTCCCACATGGTGGACCTGGGCCAATTGCGACACATGTGCGGGCAAGGTGAAGCCTTTCCTTACTGCCCTGGTTGCTATGTCACATATACTAGACAGGCATCCCCGATAATCCTTCATGGTTACGACCTCGCGTATGGAAGTATGTGTTGACTTCATTCTTCTTTGCTGAGACTACCATGCTTATTCTTATAGGCTCTTTCTGGGAAATTTGCCTGCTTCGAAGGCCTCGTGGTCTAAAGATTCAGAAAGTCAACGAAGGAGTTACTATGTAAGCTACTGTGACCGTAAGACCGCCACTCCCCTCTAACACAAGGGCTTCAGGATCTGGTACAGCGTCTATTACCGGTTGTGGGCACTTCACTTGGGGATCAGCCCTCGACTTCCCACGGCAATCTCTTCACATTTGCCACTCTCTTGCTGAATTTGCCGACCCACCTCTCGAGTGTATTGGTAGACGAACCCATTTGGCTGAAAACAAGCCCCTCAAGCCAAGATACCGATACTGATACGAAGGACAATCGCGCCGGGGCCCTGAATGCTAGATTAATATCCCTCCTTCACAATCAATCTGAGTCCACCGACCAGAAAGTACGCGCTGAAATGAAGCGCTTGGAAAAGATGGACTTGGCCAGGCTCGACGGCAGTTCTTCTGGCAACGACGACATTCACTATGCCCACTTCTCGGCACTCCTGCGCATCCTGTTCGTTCATTCATGCCTCCATCCAATGAAGCCACCTCCGTGCTTGCCTTCTGTATTGGTCCCTCTTTATTGTGTCTTCATGAAAGAGCAGGACCCCGCCGACTTAGCACATACTGAGGCCGATACCTTTTGGGCGTTTCAATCCCTCGTCAGCGAGTTTGGCGAACTGTATGAACAGGAAGGGAGTCGCAAATGGATGAAGACCCTAAGTGAGATGTTGACTGTAGCAGACAAAGAGCTCGCCGAAGACCTAGTAAGTGACGGACCCTGCTTCTTTCTGACCGCCAACCTTTTCCATTAGCACGCGAAAGGGCTAGACCCTGCACTGCCACATTATTCCTAGTGAGTGATACGATTTACATAAAGTTTCCTCTTGTTGATATGTCCGCATGAAGCTCTTGGATCGCTGGTCTCCTGTCCCAGAATCTTCCTTTCTCTTCTGCATGCGCGGTATGGGATGTACTCCTGTCGAAACCCATGAGAAGGCGAGACTCAAGCCCCAAGCTTGATCTCCTTGTTGACATCTGCACCGCTCTCCTTGTCCGAGCAAAGGTTCCTCTTATGTGGTAAGTCTTCCTCAAAAATTCCAACGTTCCTTATCGAGGTCTCATGATATGGCATAGTTTAGGGAAGTCTGAACACCACGTTTCGACTCCATGGGTCGAGGAAGACCTAGCCCGCAGACCACCTTCACCTCTCCGCCCATGGGAGCTTAGCGATGCTTTTTCCGAAGGAATGACTTTGCTTCAGACCTACCCTGTTGAAACAGCAGGAGGAATTGATAGCATCCTTCAAACTGCCCATGACATCTCTCAGAGACGATCTGACGACGGTAAGGCTCAGAATGCGACAACGTTAGGTTTGGGAGGGCGGCTGGCGAACGCCATGTGGAAGGGCTTTACAAACCAAGTCTCCGAGGAAGGCGAGGATTCGTCTCCGGAAGAAGAATCTGAGGACAGCTCAGAAGAGGAGGTCGTTGAAGGTGCCGAAGATGGAAATGAGACAGAGACGCCCGGGCTTACTTCTCGCCTCGCTAACACCGTCTGGAGAGGTATCACTAACCAAAGCTCAATGGATCCTGTCGATTCTCCTCCGAGTCCTCTATCGCCACCACATTCTCCCCTCGCATCCCCTCCACCACAGCTTGAAGCAGCCAAGGAGACTAATCCATCCTTCTCTCCTGGGCTTTGGAATTACGCTGAAAATCTGAAAGATTCTGACGCGGCGGCAACAATAGCCAAGGTAAGCTCGAACTGGCGAGCGAGAGCTTGGGATGTCTGGAGTAGTCGAACCTCAAAAACGTCGATGTCGGAAATATCTTCTCCTATGAGCACAGTTTCTGAGCTCCCTCCTACGACCAAGGCCTCACCTTCTCTCCGTGACCACTTTCCTCATGCTGGCAGGCGAGGCTCGTTGCCAGACATCGTTGACAATGACCTCCCACCACGGCCTGCTTTCTTCCGCCTACCGCGGGATAGCTTCTTGCCTCAACCGCGGAGGGGCAACTCATCGGCGACCGATAATCCTTCCAATTCAGGTGCACACGGAAGTGACTCCCTGTATAACATGTCTTTGGCTTCTTTATCCAGTATTTTAGGCAATCCGAAATCTCCATCTCCATCCGCTGGCCCTACCGCGAATGGAAGCGGACCTCGACCATTGCTACTTACCTCACACTCACCGATCACCCCTCGCACTTTTGCTTCAGCAAACTCATCTTCGCGGTCGACTAGCACAACCTCAATCACGCAGTGGTCCAATATACCGATCGGACATTCGACACAAGCCTCTGTATCCTCTCTGTCATCCCTCTCACCATCTGAAGCTTTCTTCATATCGGCAAGACAGAGCGCAACGTCCCGGTCTGACCGGGAGTCGGATCTTGGAGGAAACCGTAGCAAACGCGTTTTATTAAATCGAAAGTCTGTGTCTCCAATGGCACCTGCTCATCGGGCTTTGCACCTTCAACAAGGATCGAAATTATCTGGTACAACATCAGACACCGGATCTACGGGTCGATTGGGTATCTCAAGTTCAAGGACATCGTCCATTGACTCTGGAAAGCGGTGGAGCCAAGGTACAGAGCAGTGGGATTCTCCGACTTCAGCGTCGTCCCCCATGCGACCAGTAACTCCTCCGAGCAACCCACCCCCAACCATGAATGATCTGGTCGATAACTCACAAGAAACGAGAACTACAATTTCCAAGTCAATGTTTGCTGCATCCAGAGCTTCACTGGATGTAGGGGATGATACATCTGATTCAGAAGCGTCGAAGACACCTTCAAAGGGCACCCAACCTCGGTTCAGACGACCCTCAAAGCCTCCAACGATCCGTACCGGTGATAGTCTGCGATCAGAGTTGACAAAGACAAAGACCATCAGCCCGAGTTCTCTGAATGCTCCCGATGATCACGACCTCGCTGCCCTGACTCCCCGCGCAGAAGAGTTTGACTCTAGTAGACCCACGTCACCTTCGCTCACGCTACCGCAAGAGGCTATTGCTGATACACCATCGGCTGGTGTAAAGAGTAACCAAGAGCATGGCCATGAGCAGCCTGCTCATCCGCGCAAGGCTTTGAATAGTTCTTCTACGCAGCAAAGTGACAGCGCCGCTGAAGATGGCGACGACGAAGGTTATGACGATCTACTCAGTGTTTATGAAAGCGAAGAAGGCGGCGATTAATGGCAGACTAATATCTCCTTGCGGCGGACCCTTCACAGGTACTTAGATGTAACATTTCATATTAATGTTTATGGCTAGATACTGGAACTAAGTAGAGAACCCCCATGCGCCGCTCAGGATTTACGCGACCTAATAGACCATGCTTATGAATCTGACAAGTGTGGGTGGCCGACATCGGATAATTGTTTACGAATTTCATGTCTCGATGGTTCCGAAGTTATCTTGGTCTGCACCCTGTTATAAACTTCGACCAATACAGGAAGATAAGGCAGGATATTCTGCTGAAGCTTCAGCATTGCAGATCTAACGAGATGTCGAGGTAATCATACCCGATATGCCACATGCAAAGTCATGGAACCAGAGCTAGAATGTTTCACGGCCGCTAGATAGTAGCGAATGTCCCATCGTCGCAGACCTTCGTGAATGATGAAGTTGTCCAAGGACGCTAGTGGAACAAAATCCTTGGACACATAAAACGTGCATAGAGATGGGAGACCATGGTGTGACTCTAGCTGAATGCCACGAAGGGGGAAAATAAGAACGGATTCTACTGTTCTGTCAGCCGAAGAAAGATACGATGATCTCAAGACAGACCGTGCAGAACCTGGCTGCACCTATACCTGGCTAAAGCCAATGTAGTGCAAGCTATGACCAGATGCGCCAAGAAACCTCCTCTGAGCTAACCTGTTGCCTTACATCAGACATCTACAAGGTAGAGCTAACCCTCACCTTTTCCCATACGAGCGAAAGGGCTAGAAAGACTACCACATCCCACCACTCCCATGTAGACGTCCCGCGAACAATTCTCCCACTCCCATCACGGGCCAGCCTCCAATTCTCAATGCGGAATTCCTGGTATCCTGGATGTTCTATGACTGTCAGCTCTGGGTGGGTGTGAGGAAGAGGATGAGTGAGTCGCATGCATTGAGATATCGACGTTGGCGTGTCATGGAGGTCCTTTGAACCTTCAGGGTTACTTTGGAGCATTCAGCCACGTGCTTCACGCCCTTGACTGACCGGAGTCAATAGGGCCATTCACTCTACGCCTATTCGTTTTTTTGGGCATGTTTCACGGCAGGCTAGGATATCAACGATTTGCGGACGGTGGGACTCCTATGATCGATGTGTGCCCAGGCATTAGGGCCATTCACTCCCAAAGTCGCGACCGTTTATTTCTGTTTCAGATAAACCGTTTATCTTAGTCAGCATAAACGGCTCCATGAGTCGTTTATCTGACCGTTTATTCTCACGGGCTACGTGAGCGATGTGCGCGGTTCCCCTTCCGTGTTTGGCCAAGCCCCTATTGAGTCCTACGAGGTTTCAGTGGATGTTATACTATCAGCATGGACTTATATACTTCATAAGGAATATTTGGCTCCTTTATGAGGATATTTGCTGGTTTACTGGTGACATACGGTAAGAAGAGCACTTTATTGAGTGTTGAACTGCCTTTGACCAGTAGAAATTGATCAAAAAGCATGCATAAAAGCCATAAGTCCCCGTTGGATCCCCTTTATCAGTATTGGTAATTATCAAACAGCTCTATCATGCTTAAAAGCAGCAAATAAATCAAGGTTCCCTCAAGTAAAACCGTATCTATCCAGGTATCAAGGTCACAAAGTAGGTGCCCCTATACGTGAACACCTTGTTTATTCACACGGTTATCCGTTTATTCCCACAGCGACCAGATAAACGGTTTCAGATACAGTACCGGACAGGCAAAGTCGACAAAAAGTAGTGACCTCTTATATTTCATCCGAAAACTATCAGAATCGACTCGAAATGATATAAGGATCTTGCCACCAAAGTTTGAGCGAGTTTGCACGAGCCATTCGTCCAAAAAAGGCTACCCAACTTGCTTCTGACCTCCGAAAATTTGGCCGACCCCCTATTTTTCGTCCTAAAATCACGAAAAAAATCGCCAATCGACTCCTTTTGGTGTGGTGCGTATGATTCCTGGAAAAATGCTGTGGGAATCACAGAAAATTTTCCGAAGTCAGGTGCGGGGGCACGGGCCGTCCCCTGCCCCTTCCATAAAGGGGTGGGGTTGACCCCTAACTTCTGGTCCTCAGTGCGGCTATACTAGTCGGAGAACCCAATGCCGGATAGAATACTTGGCGAAGGTACGGTGAAGTGCAAAATATGGTGATAAATTCTCGACAAAACAACTAACCCTCGACAGAACTTACCCTTGACAGGATTACTAGTAATCATCAACAGCACTGACTGCAACATTAACTCGTGTCTGGTCCGAGTCATAGGAAACTTGCCAGCAAATCAATCAAAGCTGTTGAGGGCTTACTCTGTGAAGGCTTAAACCTGTTAAGCATGATCTCTGTCAGGAAATAGGTGGGTATGACTGATTGGGTCTGTTGAGGGTGAGCTCGAGGTCTCTTAAATATATATCATGTCAAGGGTTAGTTCATGTCAAGGGTTAGATCAGTCAAGGATTTTGTTGAGGATGAACTAAATTTATTGAGGATTAGACCCTCGTGCTTTGTCAAGGATTACTAGGTGTTCTGTCGAGGGTCAGATGCTCTCCAAGTCCCAGATTTACTTAGTTGTTGAGGATCAGAATTTCTCATCAATCTACCTTATAGATAGTATATAAATTTTCCCAACAGATGGCTCTTTCCATCTCAACGGCATTGCAAAAGTAATAGTGACTACCGACTCTCGACATTAGGGCTTCTCACGGCTAAAAGCTCCGGTTTTTCTGCTCAAAATTTGGCCGACCCCCAAAAACACGTGGGAAAAATTTCGGAGGTGCATTTTCAGGCTCCTTTCGCTGTTCTGACCTCAGATCTACAGTCAGAATTTCGGAAAAATTGTTATATCTTTCCCGGTGGTTTTTGTTGACTTTGCCTGTCCGGTACTGTAAACGACCCAGGTTGGGGGCGTTCATTTCACGCATTCAGATAAACGGTTTATCCAAATAAACGGTTTCAGATAAACGGCCAGATAAACGACGCGATTTTGGTAGATAATGAGGATCAGTCCCCGACAAGTCGTCCAAAAAATCAAGCCAACGTCAGCCAGATTCAATTTCCACCGCTCAGGCAGAAGGAATATCTCAAATGCACGACTATACTTGAGGATCAAATACTTGTACTTGATGTTGGTCGCCTGTTCTCTACTCAAATCTGGGACCTTACATGACTTTCTAGGATTTAATGTCTCCAGATGAATGCAAGCTTTTTGTGAAATTCATCGACAATTTGCCATTAGAGCTTACACCGCCGAAGAAGAAAGGGGAAGCTGAGCGAGTCAATTGTGAGTATGCACCTACCCTGCAGTACCAACTGTTCTCACTCTATGTAGATCGTTTCTCGACAACATCAGAAACATTTGCAGAGAGACTTCACGCATTAATTGCCCCTCACCTGCCATCCTTTCCTTATCCTCAATCATCCAAGCGACGAGAGATCGATGGATTGCTTCGTCTCCCTCACTCGTGTAATTCCAACATTCGCATGTACAAATACACGCCCTCCCAGCACTTTGGACCCCATTATGACGATGCCATCTGCGACACCAAGACAGGCACTCGATCGGAGTGGACGCTTCTCATCTATCTGACAGGAACCGAGGATGGCGTCGAAGGAGGAGAGGTGCGCGTTGTATGCCCACACATTTCAGGCTTTTATAACATTACCTTCAGACGATTTTCTACAAGAATCAGCGAGGGAAAGCTCAAGAGATTATCACTCCACCTCTGAGGCGTGGCACGGCTTTGTTGCACCGGTAAATTTCCCCAGGCGTGTCCCAAGCAGCACTCACTAGCGCTGGTCTGCTGCAGGCACGGACATGAATGTCTTTTGCACGAAGGTTCATTGGTCCGTAAAGGAGTCAAATACATTCTCCGGTCTGACCTCATGTTTTTCTAAGTGGAAGCCAAGTAAGCATCTCACCTCCAGGGAGCTTGCACAGCTTACCATGGGTGATGGCAATAATTAATGCATATTAATGTCTTGCTTTGCCGCGCTTTTTAGGGACACCTCCAGCCTCCACCACGTCATCATCTCGGTCTCGGTCGTCTTTGGAGCCTCGATCTTCACGTCTGCGTTTACGTCCTTCATTGAATCTTGCTTCCTCTTTGAGCTCGTTGATCGCTACACGTCCAGCCTCTTCTACTCGCTCACGGAGTAAAGCAACCTCTTCTTCATCTGTTGGCCACAACTCCATCTTCTTCGCAATGACTGTTTCAATGCGCTGGATGAGCTCGACATCGTATTGGGTGACAATCGTGACCGATTTCCCGGACCTGCCTGCGCGTGCAGTTCGACCGACCCGATGGATATAATCTTTAGAATGGGAAGGAATGTCGAAATTAATCACGACGTCGACCGAAGGTAGATCTAGACCTCTGTAGTGGTGGTCAGTAGGACCCATGAATCCAGAATGAAGTACATGCCGACTCGCAACATCCGTAGCCACCAATATGTTCCGGCCTCCACTTTTGAACTTTCCCAGTGCACCCAATCTCTGACTTTGAGACAATTGTCCATGAAGAGGAACTGCGGGAAAGCCCAGAGTTCTCAGCACGATAGAGAGTCTATACGAATGAGCCACGGAATGAAAGCTAAGATTACGACGACGTACCTCTGCGCGTCGTGTACCGTTCTCGTGAAGAGGATGATGGAGTTTGACGCTAAAGAGTTCACAAGATATACCAAATGTACATCCTTTTGAGCTAATGGTATGAAAAGGTAATACTGCAGAAGGGTCGATACGGTTTGGTATCTATCCAATTACTCTTAGTTGCCGGCGCTCAATGACGAAAATTGGACATACTTTGATGAAACTTCAACACGGACAGGATTTGAGAGACTGGCCCTCTGCAGCTTAGCAACTTTCGTGGTCATTGTCGCCGAAAACAAGTACGTGGTTCGTTCTTTTGGAATGACTTTCAAGATTTGGTCGATATCTGGACCAAAATCCATGTCTAGAAGACGATCCGCTTCATCAAGAACCTAGTATAGATGAGCACAAATGTCAGCATCTAAATTTGAACATACCAGAAATTTGAGGCTTCGCAGGCTGAAACCCTTTGTATTCTGGAGGTGGTCGTTGAGGCGTCCCGGAGTAGCAACGATGATGTGAGGTCGCTTGGCCAGCGCAACGGCTTGAGGCATTCTATCCACACCTCCCACCAAAACCAAACAGCGAACTCCCATGGCCGATCCCAAAGACTCAAACTGCTGCGATATTTGATAGGCCAACTCACGGGTAGGCGCGAGGATGCATGCAAAGAGTCCCTTGGGCTCTTCCCATAATTTTTGAAGAATCGGCAGAGCAAAGGCAGCGGTTTTACCTGACCCGGTCTCCGCCACGCCGATGATGTCTCGCCCAAGAAGAGCAGAAGGAAGGGCTTGAGACTGTATTTCGGTGGGCTGTTTGAAGTTTACTTGATCGAGCGCTTTAAGTAAGGGGTCGATTAAGCCGAGAGATGCGAAGGATGGCGGCGGCGAAGCAGATGAGCTGGCTCCTTCTGAGCTGGGCATTGCGGTAGGAAACGAGCGAGGTGGTCAATCCGGACGAAGGGTTTTGACCGTGGTCTTGGCCGAAAATCCTGTAAGGGTGCTTAGTGTGAGTTTATGTGGTCTATTAGCACCGTACTGTACTAATAGTATTTGCTATCAACATACTTACTTGGATGAACTAGCCAGACTTGGACCCCAGAAACCTCCCGGCGCGATCGTGCCTGACGCGCGACTTCAAGTTATGGTTCACTGAAACCAACGCGAACGGTCAAGCACATCTAATATGTCAGGTGTAATCGTAACGCATGCATCGCCTCCTACCTTTCATTCTACAGAAACATGGAAGCATCTCCATGATGCACTGAATCTCCAGCTCCCTCTGCGAAATATACACTGGAAGTCTCCCGCCCTTCATTCCTCACGGCCCGTAATCAGGACCATTCAAGAGCTCTACATCAACTTCGTCTCCTTGGACACCCTTCGCGATGACCAAACATCCCAGATACCGACGACAGTCTTGGATAAGCCCCTATTGAACCTTTATTTTGTGCAGTGCGAGGTACACAGAATATCGACTCTGTAGAGTCCGCGCGTCGTTGACATACTTTCCCCCATGCACAGGACATCGAGGTATACAGAACAAACGTTAGGAAACAAATAAAAGGCTGGCACAATTCCGTAACTCAGCGACGAAACCAAGAATGGGTTATTGTCTATCTAGTCAGGCCTGATCTCAGGACAGGGGACCGCAAGTTCTTTCAGAAGAGCTCCGTACTGGATAAACTCAAGGCTGATTTCAACTCGGACAAACGTGACAGGCAAGTGCTGCAGCTTGGTTGGTATGCTTCGTCGCTCAATGTGTGCCAGATGCGTGCAGCTTGCTTGGACTGTGCATGAAAGCAATCCTGCTGTATGGGCAGAACTCTTGACGAAAGTCAAGGATGGATTATTGTCTGCCTTTGAATCTTCAATTGCTCATCGTGAAGAAGAGGTGAGAAGGTCAGAAACTCAAATGAGTATGCCAGGATGGAATTTCTGTACCTTTTTCATTCTGAAGGTAAATGTCATCCTCCCTCCGTCGTAAGCCTCTGGAAGTTTAGTCTTTCACAGGAAAGCATAGCTATGTCATTTGAGGGTATGCACCTGTACGAAGATGCTCTTGGTCAGTACAACGAACTTGAGAACATCTTTTTGCAAGTTCTCCGGGAGAAGAACCTTCCATGGTTTGGCAGCTTCATCACCCCAGGTCCCAAAGACGACTCTATGGCCCTCCTATCCCCCGACAAAAAGCCCTATCGTGACCTAATACTTGCAAACACCATTTCAGTGTTCGATTTCCGTATATATCTGCTCCTACGTCAATGCATACTGTTGAACAAGCTGAGCAAATTCGTTGAGATTTGTCGGAAGTCTCTGACTTTCCTTGGGACATTCGGTCGCCGCCTTCGAGATACGGAGGTACGCTAGCATGATGCTCGTTGTCTCCCTATCCTCTCATCTAATGACATCACTTAGGCAACGCTTCCGGAGTACTTCATAGAGTCGTGGATATTTTCTTCCGCCCTCAGTGTAGTGGAACAAATCGAATCTTGGGCTGCAGCGTCTCGTACGGATAGTTTTGATAGCTCAAGACTCTTTGCTGCCAAAGGAGAACTCCTCGAATTGGCCCGAAACCAAGTATACCACTTCGAAGTCATCAGTAACTCTTGCTCATGTATCTCTCCAAGCTCGATGTCCTGGGGGTTGTGGCAGGTCATCTGCCCCACAAACCACCGTTCAACAGTTATGTTCCTCCAAAATCACCTCCAACACGTCCCTCCCATGGACGCACTGCTTCACGGATCAACAAGTACCAGATCATGCTGGCTATAGGCGACAAAGATGCGTTCTATGACTTGTATTGTACAACATCCAATCGGGCCATCGATATGTACGTAAAAGCTGGTCGACGAAAGTTTGCTCTCAAGCTTCACGGTAGCATCGCGGCTATGGATGCGTAAGTTACCTCTATGATGCTAGCGCGTAAAAGTGATTTTCGTCATATGAGCAGCTATCGTGGACGATTAACCAGTGCTCTGACGATATTTGGGTCACTCCCTGCTCATTATGCACCACACATGTGGACTTCCCTGGAATCCTTCATGCTTTGTAGAGCTATAAATGTCCACAAATCCTTGAATAAGCCACACAATCGGGAGTGGATCTACATGCTCCTGGATTTCTTCAAGGCCTACATTCCTGATACAAACCGGGAACTTTCTCCTTTGGATCAAGATGGTTTGAGTTCTTTGTCAACATTGGTCAATCACGTTGTCACTTCAGCCAAAGAGCTAGATTCTGGTAAGTCCATCTTGTGTAGTTGAACCATAAGCCTTATCACCTCCAAGACTTGATCCACTCGGACGACTACATCATCTCCATTCGACCTTTGAAAAACACTAGAACACAGGCGGATGTCTCTTTTCTTGATGTCGTTGTGATCAATCATCTTCCTTGCGTACGCTGCATCTTTTCCCTCGCATCATTGAACTCTAATTCACCATGTTACAGGATATAGATGTCGATCGGGTTAGTGTAACGTTAGTGGGGCAGGGCACTGAGCGTTTGCAATTTGCCTCCGAGGTCCAAAGACTAACTTCGGGCGAAATGAGATTGACCCTTCTGTGTCACGTAAGTTGATTCATGGATGAAGTCATTGGCCATTATGACTTGACGACTTTAAAGACATCTTCCAGTGGGGCATTCTTTGTCGAGAGCAGCGGGATACATATCTCGCGACTTCACCTTCAGCAAAGCTATAAACCTGGAGTTCCAAAAAGAGTGTCAGAAGGTCCTAACATTGTCCACTTTTCCAAAAACACGCAAGCCTTGGATGTGGACATTTGTCAGCCTGCCAAAAGTGAGCTGCATAACCTCTCCCGGGTCGTGAAATTCAAATATAAGCCAAGTATGCATTGGAGCTCCCCCACAATTGGCTTTTACGATCAGAGCTGGCGTTCATGGCGTAGTTCAGGCAACAGTCAGACTATCAGTACCTCAAGGCATTACTTTGCACCACCGCCAAGCTTTTCTGAATTCTGGAGGTGGGACACGTTGCAGGCCTCCCTCTTCTTACAATCACTCTAATGCATTCAAAGCTTGTGCATCTGCAACCATTGATACTAACGAAACTTCGTTTACTGTCCGGGATGTTCCGGAACGAACCCAAGTTCTTGTCACAGTACCTCACTCGGTTGCCTCCCGCCACCATGCCATGGTATCTAGACACTTCTGAAGGTGCTTCAACAACTAAAAGAAATTCATTTTAGAAGGTCGAGGCCCGTGTGACGTATCGGACAAACGAGGACCCCTTGGTGGAACATACATGTTGGAAATCAAAATCAGTTGTCATTTCTCTACCGATCTCTGTGAACGTTGAAGATTTCTTTCGTGGAGCACGGTCGGTCATCGAGGTTGTCAAACCTGTATTATGAACTCATAGCTATTTAGCCATATCTCAAAATTCACAATATCCGCAACCACACACCAGCATATTCGAATCAAGCATGTTGATCTTCAAGGACCGGTTGGAGGACTTGAAGGCGTTACAATAAGTAGCTGCCGACCATGCCTCTCAGCAGCTGTAAGTGATACATGTTGATTGACATGTGTTCTTGTCCTGATATCACTAGACTGTTACTCCCGAGACGTCAGCCAAATACCTCTTCTCGATAACATCAGATAAGGGCCCAGGTAACATAAAGAACACTCGCCTGCAAATCATTGATTGATCTCATGTCCCAAAAGTCACAGAGTCCTTGTACCTCGTGATTAGTTATCAATTGCTGCGTGAAGGTGCGAGAGCCTATAGCCATTGTTCTGCTTTCTGTACTGATACCATCGTAGAGGTGGAAACCTTCATAAAACAATCGGTAAAAAAAGTGGCTTCCGAGTTTGATGTTTGCCTAGAGGACCTTTCACGAAGAATAATCGAGCATCTCGAAAGTGGCGCTGGATGGATTCCCCTTTACCATAGCACTGGCTCACTCTTAATCCCATCTTCACTTGATGTCAACAACAAATTCGGACCATCATTTGACTCGCTTCAAAGAGTGAGTCGGATTTATCTTCTTACTCGGAACTTCCTTGTTTACTTGCTTCCATCCTAGTTACTTTCCGATGGACAGCATCAAGGTTCAGCTTCATGGCGTGAAATTCGACTGCCAGTGGATGTTCCCAAGGTTCAGGCGAGTAATCTCTTGTGCGTCTAATGCCGCTTATAACAAAATATGTTGCGACAGGTTCTGGTAGCAGCTGGAATTGAAATCATGGTTACGCCGGGAGCTAAAAGGCAAGCCAATGGGCTACCTGTTATATTTGCAGGACAGCCCGTGTTTGCGACACTTACCATTAAGATCTCATTACATTGGAATGACGACACCAAATCATCATATCGTATGCGGTTTGATGTGGAGGAGATGGTTTCGGATTGGTTAATTTGCGGAAGGAAACGCGCAGATTTCACAGCATACGTGCGTCTTTTCTATCGTTGTCTTGAGCACTGTTCTCATAGAATGATAGAACGGTCAATTGCTGTCAATGCCGTTGACCCTTATCGCCCTTCGTCATGGTGAATTAACAATGCCGAATGTGATAGTTCACGCCCTTCCGTCAACAACCACTTTGGGCACGGTCGTGCCTAGTGTTGATGTGTGTCAAGTTCACGGTGCCAATAAACTACTCATACTGCCGAGGGGAGGCCGTAATACGTTCATGGTAGGGATGGGTCACGACTGCACATAGGAATTCTCGCCATACGGACACTTTATATTCACAGATGGTGACTACTTTTTGCCTTCCGGATAACCCGTGTATATACCAAGCAGGAGGGCGGAGTTGGCGGCGAGCAATATACTTGACGAAAATGGCGTAGAGGGAAAAATATTCCATGCATATTCTATTGCGCCGATAATGACCAATCTGAATGCTGTTAACAAAATCAATATGAAATCATCGCAGCACTTACTTTGCAAGTCCGGGTAACCTTGTCCTAAGAGTCAGCAGCGGCACTTGTTGCGCGTACCAGGAGTAGAACTGATAATGCAGCGACCTAGCGAAAATAATCCCAACCAGATTTGAAGTCATGAGGACGGTTGTGACGTCTAAAGCGAGCCTCAGGAAGAACTTCAGAATGAGCAAGAAGTAGACTCACAGTCAGGTGTGGTGGAAGCTAACCCTGGGGATTGGGTAGGCCGCTGCAAGGCCCTCCTAAGCAACGGGATCGCACCCCCATCCCTGCGGTACCAACGGAACAGGGCAAAGGCACCAAGAGTGCAGAGCTGACAAAGCAAAAGGCTGAATGCTAACCTCCGGCTCAGAAAGGTAGCTTCATCTAGCATACGCCAGTTGACAGTCCACTTGTACATGAAAACCCGAGAGAGATCAAAGGCACAAGACAAATAAGATTTGGCGTTGTGTTGAAGAAAGGGAAGGCCCAAGAGAACTTGTGAACTTCCCAAGACGAGGAGCTGTCGCAGTAGACCGAGGACGCCATTGCGCTTGAGAAGAACCACGAGAAGTCCAGGTAGGTACAGAAGAACAGACATCTTTACAGATAAAGCAGCACTATCACGCAATCAGGATGGTCCACATAAGCACGAACGCTAACGTACCTAAACATGATCATACCGACCATGTCCCATGCATTTTGAAATGCAAGTATGGCACCTTGAGCCATAACTACAGACCAGCAATCATTGAAGAGACGCAGGGTATAAATAGAGTGCAAGCGTCTGCTAAATATCAGAGGTATTATGGACCAGTTCGGGGCCTCTGCATGGCGATAGATGGCGAAGACAAGCACCTGAGAGAGGAGATACAATACACCATAGATATGCTGGGCAAGTCTGATGTTTCGTCCACCGCTGGTCACGTAATGCAAGAAATTGTGTATATAGACGTGTCCTGCGGGATAACTTGGCAAATTCATTTCAGTACTTCCAAGTTTTCGTGTAGAAACGCACACAAGAGGACCCGTAGGGCCTGTGAGACTAGTATAGTCGCGTTCACCTTTGAGGTAAAGGTCGATGTGAATCATGTATGTCTCCCAATCAATTTCTGTGTCTGTATCAGTGGGTCAATAACTCGGACAGTGCAAACGACTGCGAACACTCACAAGGAACGAAACGAACAATGAGCTGAGTAAAGAGGGCGTCTATAGCAAGAAGTGAAACTGCGACGAGCCAAAAGTATCGACGGTCAAGTAGTAACGTCCGACATAATCGAAGCATGGTTAACGGACGCGGAGGTTGGGTTGGTGATGTGCGACCCACACCAGCTGACGATTGGAGGAATCACGAAGATTCGGACTACAAACGCTTCTGCAAGTCGCAAGTTGCAATCACTAACAGCTGCTGGCCATATAAGCAAATTCTATCCACGTGTCATGTGCCCCGTGGCTGAGTTGGTTACAGCGTCCGACTGTTACATCATAGCATCAATCGGAAGGTCGTGAGTTCGAGCCTCACCGGGGCAGTTATTTTTAATCATCAACTTCGTCGTTTAGCACTTTGGGGTGGTCGTAGTGATACGGCACTTGGTACCAACTTGGTTCACATCCTTTTTAATCTTCAGTCAAGTGCTGTAGCCTTTGGCTAGCATCGTCACAAGTGTTTGCTCGCCCTCCAGTGGACGCCAGACCTATCACCATGTCGCGCTCGTATGAACTTCCGCCAGATTATAAATGGGACCAAGGTTATACGCATATTTCTTGGTCATCGACATTCACTGACGAGCATCAGCCTACGAAGACATAATGAAACGGATTGCAGATGATGACACCGTAGCATCTACGTACGTCCTGATCTCTACTTCGAACTGCAACTTATACCGAGACAGCGTAGATTGGAAGCAACTACGTGACGCCATCGAATACAAGGTCGCAAGGGTGGGTCCAAGGTTCTTGGCCGACGGCAGTACCTTTGTTTGATCTCGCGACTAGAACATCAATGTATACTTAGCAGATCCACCGGCAGAAAGAGCAGGCGTTGAAGAACGGTCGGCGCTGAAGGGCACTCCATCGCCACTCCTCAGTGGCAATCTCAAGCTCCCCCCGTTTCCTCCTCGAAAGGGGGACGAAAATCGTAGCGATGTACCCAAGGTACATATGACTCATGAAGAGGCTCACGAAGTCAAAAACAACTTATATGAAAGGCTCCATGATTTCGAGGAGTGAGCTCGTCCTTCACGTCCCTCACTAATGCCTTAAATAAATAACAATCATGTTACAGTAATCCGCCTTTCACCATACAGCGCATATGTGAACTTTGCATCCGCCCCAAAGACCACTACAAGGCCGTAGGGAAGTATTTGCGCGCAGTGGAGAGAACGCTCCTAGTAACGTCAACCTGGAATTCATTTCCAGTGGATCATGGAGATGCCGGCCCCGTCACCATCCCTATTACATTCGGTGCTACTCTATCGACTGCGCCAGTAACACCGACATTCTCTCCTATACCTTTCCTGCACGATGATGCAAGAAGGTCAAGCTCACGGAGTCCACCCCCTTCTCCATTGACACTCAATGCAATCGATGCCATCAACTCTGTGGAAGCCATCGACGATGTTCAGAACAAAGCCATCGGCCTTGTCGATGAACTAGACGACCCAAGCCCTGGGCATATGAGTGACCATCCTACAGCACTCAGTGCAGTGACTACCGTGGTGTCCCATCCGTTTCTCGAAACACTAGAGACTAGGTTTGTCAAAGCTGAAGGAGATGAAAAAGATTTAAACGCGAAGTCGGACACGGAGATGGAGGAGGTGGACGACAAGGAGAATAGAAACTGAGGCGAGTGGAGAAGAGGACTTACAACAAGTTTCTGCTCAGATTTTATGCAAAGTCTCGTTTGATCTGCTCTAGCATGCGATTCATTCGCTCTCCCATGTTTGGTTGCCCTTGCTTTCGCTTGACCAGAGTACTTATGCTATCCGTCCTGGGTCGAGAGTATCGGCATTGTGTCTTAACTGGGAGATCCTGAAAAGGTGGCGCTTTTTGCTTGCGCTGCGGATTTGTGTTGGAGGAATTCTTTTGCTTATGGTAACCACCACTAGGATCGGATTGGAGAGATCGCTCCGGATGAAAAAAGGGTCTCGTAGGTTGCTCGTCTAAAGTTGGGGAAGACCTGTGGCTCAAATGCTTGTGCGTATTACGTCGCGGAACTTCATTATCGTTATTGGCATCTTCATTTGGCGCGACTCGGTTGGGACCATCGACGGAGTGTATGGATTTGCTGATCAATTCACGCTTTTTTTGAGCTCGCCATTGGGTCTTAATCTTCTGTTTCTCAACCCATTTCTGCTTTAAATGTTTGGCTACAGGTTCGTTAGTCATAAACGCACACTTGTCAGTCCAAAGCGTACCTCTGTTAGCTGGTAAATGCTGGAATGAGGGGGGCTTTTTTGGATGAGATGCTGTCATCACGACTCGAGAAGGAAAAGGAGCGGAACATGCCGTCTGTGCTCGGAACCGTGGCCGGATTATCCTTTTGTGGTATTAGTACTTTATAAGGCCGCGCCTCAGCGGTTGTCTCTCTCTTCTCAGCTTTCATCTTGTCTCCTCATCTCCATACAATCTCCACTCAGTCTCAACCTTTATATATTGCTCACCGTCGCATGAACGTGCAGAACCTCAACTCTTTCGGTTCGTCATCCCATTTCTTGATCCTATGTGACTTACTGATCCTTGCTATGTCAGACCCTTTCGCTGAGGAGGACCCTTTAGGAGGCAACCAGGATGTTGGTTCCCAGCAGAACTATCTTCACATCCGAATTCAGCAGAGGAACGGAAGAAAGACTTTGACCACCTTGCAAGGATTGCCTAAAGGTCAATCATCCGCGTTTCGCGGTAACTGACGTTAGTCTAACTTTGTTTGACTCAGAGTACGATCCGAAGAAGCTACTTAAGGCTTTTAAGAAGGTTGGTCTCCTCGGATCTTTCCCAGTCCCATTTTCATCTTTGCAAAGGAATTCGCTTGCAACGGGACTCTCGTTGAGGACGAGGAAATGGGTCAAGTCATTCAGCTTCAGGGTGATCAGAGGGTTAAGATTGCCAACTTCCTAACTGAAGAGGGAATCCCTAAGAACACTATCAAGCTGCACGGGTTCTAGACATGGTATCGTGAGCATCGCAGAGCACGCTGCTCCTCGAGTTACCAACTGCACGGACGGGCATTCTTTTCACTTGCTTCCTACGATCTGTTGTATACGTCTGTTGTGTAGTTCATCATTGCGCTACTAATGATTGTTTTCTGTATTGTCACATGTCTCTTTCTCAATCCTACCTTTGTGATATTACGCGGCCTTTGCGAATTTAAAACAGACGTCTTGTGTTGTGAAATAGGGCTCCAGAACAATAGCTTCAATTTTAGATGATTAGTCTTTGAACAACCCGCGGTATAGTGTAAAACTCTCGAACATCCTATACCTACTTGATTTTGTCGAGAGGTCTGTAGAGAATGACGTCAGATATCAATCGAGGAGGGGACAAGCAGCATACCGATTGAAACCGCCGCGCCTATTAAAACACGAATGGATAGTCAGAAACAGTCGCTATGCTCAAGGTGTTATATCTGACCTGTTCATGTACTGGCGCCACGTTCTCGTCTTCTTGAGTTGCACCCCGCCCTCTTGATTTCCCTCCACATGCTTGCCCTATTCTCTTTAATGGACCATGATTAATGATTCGTTGTCGAAACTCACTTTCGTAGAGCCAAATCCTGACATTCCCATTGCAACCATCATGGCAGCATCGTCATCGTTGATATCGTCCATAGACTCGCCTTCATTGGAGGTTAAGGGTCCGGAGGATCCAGCATCCTCAAGTCCATTGCTAGAGGCTATCGTCCATTAAGTATTTGAATGGTGGTTCCACATCGCCTGCCTCACCAACCAGGTCCGTTTTGTTGGCCAAGGGCTTTCCCTCGTCTTCTCGTCCGTGGCGAGAACCTCGCGCTTTATCATCATGTCTGTAATCGTTTGCGAGAGAGTCGTGGCGATCATCCAATCTTTCATTTCTTCTGTCATCCCGTCTCTCGCCTCGACGATCCTCGCGAGGGTAGTTTCGGTCTCGTATATCTCTCGAGTCTCTATTCCTATCTCGACCATAGTCGCGGCGGTCTCTATCTTCATAACGAGCCAATGAAAACAAGATGATGAACATGGCGGCTCGCTGAATGATGTACACATACCTCGGCGAGGAGGACTTCGTGAACGACTGTCACGTCTCTTACCTGCGTCGCGGTGCCCACCAGCCCTGCTGGTCCTCGAATACCTCTCACCTCCTCTCTCTCTGAACCGTTCGCGGTCATCTCTTTCCCAGCTCCTGTCCTTGTGCCTGCGGTCATCGTGTCTGGATGACATGTCCTTGAACGCTGCAGAAAGACAGGGAGAATATTATCCCAGGTCTGCTGCCACGCCCCCAAAGTCACGGGTGCTTGCCAAGGCGCTGACGCGCCTCGGAACTTTTGCACATATGGGTAAATAATCTGACTGACCTTGACCATACCGCACATCTTTCAGCTTGACACTACATATGACCGCCTTAAGATCCAGAGCTTCACAGGCAGCTTCAAAGCTAATAAAGTCAAACAACGGTGAGGCCAGCTTCTGATTCATCACAGCATTTTTTCATGCTTAGTTTAGGTGGTATAGATGCCCGTACACATATCCAGCTCCGTAACCTTCCTCGCACAACACTGCCTGCAGACCTGCGGAGAACGGTAATTCGTGACCAGCTCAAGGGTGTTGTTGATGGTAACAGCGACGATAGTCACATCACCAATTTTCTAACTTTGCGCAGTGGCCATAGACTATCATCGCTTCTGCCCCAGCGGCCGGGCATATCTGACATTAAGTCACCCCGAATACCTGGACCATGACCTCAATATCCTCAACCGCTCGTCTATATCGACAATTCCGATTAAAGCATACTCATCTCCTTCACCTGATCAAGCAAGGTCGAACAAGGGAATGAATGGTAATGGACCTCGCGGTGGAGTGTTCTCCCTGGGGACACATGTTGTAATTTGGGGCTTTCCAGGAAAACTCTCGGCGGAGGAGGTAAGGAAGCATATGCACGGGTTTCGGCTAGCAGGGACCGCAGGCGGGAAACGGGAGGTGCTGAAGCTTGACATGTATAGTTTCCCCTTATTCTTGGTCGCCGATGCTCATCCGCCGCAGGGATACGTCAAGCAATGCCTATAGCATGTACTCAAAATTCCTAGTTCGCGCTGCGTCAATGGCGGAGGCACATCGTATCGTCCGGTCCATGCATATGTCTGAGTACGAGGTTGACAAAGGGTCAAAGTGGCAGATTCGAGCTCGAGTGATATACTAAGCAGCACGCACACCTAGGGCTGGGTGTTAACGTTACTGTCTCACTAATATAGAGCCGTAGAATAATCATATCTATTTTACATTCTATCAGTGTCCACATCTTCCAAGCGCGAGCGGTGCATCTGTGTACCGAATATAAGGAACAGTCAGCTAGCAATACTTGAGATATACGTACATTTCGTTCATTGTCGCCTTCGTCTTCCGGTGACCTTCCTCTCTTAAGAGTACTATCGGCACTACTCTCCACTTGTTTCCATTCCTCTCCACCTCCAGCAACGGCACCAGGACCCTCTCTTGCATCCGCATAGCGCTCCTCGACTTCACGGCGTCGCTCAATTTCAAGCCTCTGAGCTTGAGCACCCCAACCGCCGCGTCCTGGGTCATAATCTTGTCGATGTTCGTCGCGCACTTGTCCACCACTTCGGCCACGGCCAAATTGCCTTCCTTCAGCGTACCCCAGGTCTAAGTCACATCGAATTATCCGCTCGTCTAACTTCGTCCCGCTGACGTACTTGAGGCTAGCAAGTGCTTCTGCATGCGTGTAATATTCCACAAAGCAAAAACCGCATGGTGTTCTGTATGCGATGAACTAAAGTGCTTGTTCTGAAAGGAATCACGGTAACACACCTTGTGTTACGATCCAAACCCATGATTATGCGTTTTATTCCGCCGCCATCCTCTGGGCTAGCACATTTTGAGAAGAGTTCGTATATTTGTTCCTCTGTGGTGTAGAAGCTTAAATTACCAATCTTTTGAATGTCAATAGGGTGTGCAGCTAAAGGAGCGACACTCACATATAAGGTTGTTGACTTTGTCAGAAGGTCTTGTTGCGTGGATCTGTCCATTGATCTGTTTTGTGAGTCCTTATAGTTGGACGGTTGGTCCATTCGCTGAACGACATGCGCCATATCAGCAGATGTAGCTTGGGAGGAAGGGACCCTGCTTTATTCACTCCACGAACGCGAAGAGGAATAAAGTGAAGTTCAGGCAATGGGTCCTCCTAACGGGACCATTACTATTGATCCATTTCGGGTAGGTTGTTTCCACGGGCTTTACAGCCCACGAGTCTAAACGCGTAAGCCGCGTCACGGTGTCAACTGAGCACCAAGTACTTTATCCTCAACCATGGACGCAGAGATCGAAATTCAGAAGGAGGTGCGTCCATATACAAATGTGGGGAAGTTTCAATGCAAATGCTAATTGACTTCCAGGAGCCGACCTTTGAGTCAGTTGTTACTGAGAAGGCCGCCTTCTACAAGGAGCTAGAGGAGGAGGATCTGTACACCAAGTACAAGAAGCTCGCGCGCCATCTCGAACTCCTCGATATTCAGGAAAGTTATATCAAAGATGAGCAAGCTAACCTCAAACGAGAGCTCATTCGTGCCCAAGAAGAGGTCAAACGCATAAAATCTGTCCCCCTCGTCATTGGCCAGTTCCTAGAAGCCATAGATCAGCACACGGGTATCGTTGGGTCCACTACCGGCTCAAATTACGTTGTTCGAATTCTCTCTACGCTGGACCGCGAACTGTTGAAGCCTTCCTCCTCTGTGGCACTCCATCGACACTCAAATGCATTGGTCGACATCCTTCCGCCAGAAGCCGACTCTTCAATATCCATGCTAACCAAGGAGGAAAGACCTGACGTCAGCTATTCCGACATCGGTGGCATGGACACACAGAAGCAGGAAATCCGTGAGGCTGTTGAGCTGCCTCTGACCCACTTCGACCTCTACAAGAAGATCGGTATTGACCCTCCTCGCGGCGTGCTACTATATGGCCCACCGGGTAGCGTATTTTCTCCTTTGGCTTGTATGCTCTTTTCTCACGGACCGAAACTGTGGCAGGTACTGGAAAGACCATGCTTGTTAAGGCTGTTGCTCACCATACAACCGCCTCATTTATCCGTGTGGTTGGGAGCGAATTTGTGCAGAAATATCTCGGTGAAGGACCCCGGATGGTTAGAGACGTTTTCCGTCTTGCCCGCGAAAATGCTCCTGCAATCATTTTTATGGATGAAGTGGATGCTATTGCCACAAAACGGTTCGACGCACAAACCGGAGCAGATCGAGAGGTCCAACGCATTCTTCTCGAGTTGTTGAACCAGATGGATGGCTTCGATCAAGGAAGCAACGTCAAGGTGCTTATTTTGAAAGCCTTGTATCCCAGAACAATGCTGATAGACTATGCATAGGTCATCATGGCTACCAACAGAGCAGACACTCTGGATCCCGCCTTACTTCGACCCGGCCGTTTGGACAGGAAGATTGAATTCCCTCTTCCCTCTCGCAGAGAGAAAAGATTGATTTTCCAGACTGTGACAAGCAAGATGAACCTCGGTCCTGATGTTGATCTCGAAGATTGTCTGTTCTGTCCTTCGACTTCTCTGTGCTGTGCTCATTGTCTTGGTCTCAGATGTATCACGACCCGACAGACTCTCCTCAGCCGATATCGCTGCCATCGTTCAGGCAGCCGGCCTCCAAGGTATGTAATGTGCCATGTCGTGCGTCCTATCTGATGCCTTGTTCAGCGGTTCGTAAAAATCGCTACGTAATCCTTCCCGTCGATTTCGAGGAAGCGTGGAAAGTAAGCTATTTGGACATGTTTGTACAAGGTCCTGTTTTAAATCCGAAAATTTTGCGTTTTCTTCCAGCAAACTGTCAAGCGCTCAGACGACACCCACGAGTTCTGTACGTTGCCTCTTCTTTCCCGGATGTCTTCATCAGACTCAATTTCCTTTCGCTCAAAGATCGCTAATTGGGAGTATTCATGTGAGTTTTTGCTTCCGAGTCAAAATGGACTTATCGCTTACTTCGTCACAGCCTTTGTATACTACATTACATGTTATTGTAAATGCCACAAACTACAGCAGAGCGACCGCCTTTTCCAGCATACGCTCTCATTCACTTTAGCGTCACATCGCCTTCCCACGAGGTGACGCTCATTCTCGTGAGCAAGACGAAAGCACTTTACATCTCCTGTGCAATTTTTGCCTCACTGGCCTCTCCCGGAAGGACGTCTAGACGCAGTGTGGTTCACACGCAGGATACATTCTGTGTCAAGGAAGTTAGTGAGTAATCGGAAAGATCAGAAGCTGATGTGCTTCGTCATTCAGAATATATCTGCAATACATCTCTTCTCCATTTCTCCGTCCAGGTGTGCTAGGGTGTGCTCGGATTCGATCTGGTCGTAAGATCGCCAATGCTCCTCAACACTCTGGGCGATGTCCATCACTCAGGCATACGTCCTCATTTTATGGGAGCAATAATAATAACGGCATGGTGTTCAATGGCCAGCCACCCAGGCATTTTACGGATGCTCATGCTTAGTGGAGCGGTCTGAGATGCTATTGGGAAACACTGCTATCTACTTGACTGTATTTCCTCTCTTACTGCAATAGACATGCATTCGTACTGTTGGTACCACGCTGCTCAAAAACTGGTGATTTCCAATGTCGTAGCTTTTATTTTCGAGCAGGCTGCCCAAGTTCGCTGGCTCGCTCAGTTGCAATCTGAATCGCCCTGGCAATTGTCGACCTCACTTTGCCGTCCTCCATAGCCAGTAGTCCAGCAATAGTGCACCCACCGGGTGCTGATGATAGGTGAACATTTGTGGAATGGCTGTGCCTTATGACTTACTTGTGACAGAATCCTTGATCTGGGCAGGATGTGCACCCGCTTGCAATGCCATCCGAGCTGCACCTTGCAGGGCTTCCATTCCGTCAGTACCGTGGCGTTCAAGAATTAACATATAACCCTTACTCTGAGCAGCTAACTCCAGCGCTTCGGCTCGAGGTAGACCCATCATAACGCCGCCATCTGCCATTGCCTCGAGGAAGATGCACGCGAAGGCAGGACCAGATCCTGAGAGCGCAGTACATGCATCGAAATGTTTCTCGTCCAGGAAGCGACAGCGACCTATCGAGGAGAAGATCTTGAGGATAATGTCCCGGTCTAGCTCAATATCGTCCGATTGAGGGAGGCTGCTGACTACTGTCATTCCTTCACGAATCTTTCAAAGGTGAACTCTCCTTCAGGTCATTATGAGTGACATTTACGTACCCGACAAGGTGTATTCGGCATCGCACGGACAACCTTCGTTGTAGGTAGCACCAGTGAAGTGAGTTGAGAAATGGTGACACCAGCTAGAATACTTATAAGGAGCTTGCTCGTTAAAGCATCGCTCATGCCATCTTGACTGAGAATTGAGTAGGCCTGCTGGGGTTTGCAGCTACAACGAGTGTAAGGTTGCCCGGATAAAATATACGGCAACATCTCGTACCACAGTAGGACGACGTCTGCTTCACTCACAGCACGCAGGTTATCGCCGACGACAATATCCACAGACGATCCTAGCCCTCCCAGGGCATCGAGAGTGGCCTGTAACTTGCGGGCGCTTTCGGAGCGTGTCACAGTCGCTATAAATCGTGATGGGAGCGATGGATCGCCTGTATCAATCGCAGGCGTGGTCGTGCCAGGCGTATGTGATTCCCACTTGGGGAAGGATTGCTCGAACGCCCTTGATTGTAAGCTGGCTATAACACCAGAGAGGATAGCAACGCCCATCGTGCCACAACCTGGGCTAGTTTGAGCAATCGCACCGCACAACGATGAGGACAGATACCCAGAACGCAGATAGTATAGCCCATGTCGACGATGCCAATCACCGGTGGTACCAGTTGGTGTCGAGATTACAACTTGCTTGAAATCGAAAACTCGCTGGGTAGAACGGCAAGCCTTGCCTTGGCATTTTCTGTCTAAATATATATTTATGTTATCTGCAGTATGATATAAATCTGTAATATTATATATGGCCTATATATATATAGCGCTAGCTATATATATACTCTCCCAGTATATAGGCAGCGGTTTATAGCTACAAAAGAAGATATATAGCCGTAGGTTTCTCCTCAACACGCGCCTCCCTGGGTTATGGGCTCACTATTAGCGCGCACTAACCACAGCCTAGTCTCCTTTTTGCAGCCGGTTTACACGTGTCGCTGCGCTCTTTTGACGCTGACACAGCCTTAACGTGTTGCACTCAGCACAGAGCACCAGAAGCTGCACTGTCCGGCTCCTTCCGATCTGTCTAATTGACCGACGTCTCTCAGAACGTCCGTTTCCTTTAGACCAAGAGACCATGTCTGTTCTGGTTACAGTCGGGTCAACCCGCTTCGACGAACTTCTTGAAGCAGTTATGTCCGAGGAGGTCTGTAAGGCATTGCGGAAACAAGGATATAAGCATCTTATCCTTCAGTACGGTAATTCAGACGCGAAACCTATCAGGATCTTTGGCGACACTGAGCATTTTCATGCCCACGGCCTCGACATCGAAGCTTGGAAGTTCAAACCTTCTCTCAGATACAATATTGAACAGGCAGATCTTGTCATTAGCCATGCTGGTTTGCCTTCTGCATTTGACTCAAACGCTCAACATTCTGAACCAGCTTTTCAGGGTCAGGGACAATTCTGGAAGTACTCCGGATGGGGAAGCCTCTAGTTGTGGTCCCAAATGCATCATTACTTCACAATCATCAGGAGGAGCTGGCGGTAGCACTAAGCAACCTAGGCCATCTGAAGATGACTACACTTTCGTATGTCCACTCAGCTTCAGTCCCTGTACTACCACAGAATACATTTCTTACCTACTTGGCTAGAGGATTGGCAGATGCTCTCGCGACCTGGAACGCAACTCCTTTGGCTCCTTTTCCTTCATTCGATGGCACGAATTTCAGTAAGCTCCTTGACGAGGAGATGGGTTTATTATGATAAGAACGAAGGCACCATGTCGAATATTGGCTATGCCCTCAAGAGGCGAAAATTACTCAACTGTCACTATTAAATGGAAGGCCATATATTATACCTCAAGTCTGATCTGCATCATTTGTAGTTTTGATTCTCAGCCTCCCCTCGGCAGTCCCGCAGCCAGCAGTTTGACTGACGAACTCTATCTGTTTTTCTGGCCCAATGCTCACGTAGCACTAGCAAGAGCTTGGGCGAGACTGACCACCCGAAGTAGAACAGGGTTTTCCGGAACGAGGTTCCTAAGGTAGAGCTACTACTCTCAGTCTCATCTGTTCAAGGAGTATCCTGCCGCGAACGTTGTAATTTTCCATGTGGCTCTTGGTCCTATGCCTAAAGTCGATTAACACCTACTAAACATTGACAATGATCCCCAACACTACTTACTTACTACGGCTATTCACGATGTTAAACTATGTAAGGAAACTGCACGGTCATATCAAGCAACTTACAGGTACATAAGCCGACCTTCATCGCGTTCGGAGCCTGTCAATCATGCATACTGCTTACACCTGAATTCGATCTTAGTACTGATGGTCAAGATTGCGGTTCCGACGTCGATACAGGGCCGCCCACAAGAGTATGAAGAAGCCCATGTGCATAACGTATACGATCGGATTGCGGATCATTTTTCCTCGACACGCTACAAGGTAAGCCGGGAATCACTCTGCCGTATTTCGAGTTAACTAGTTTCGCTAGCCGTGGCCGATTGTAGCACAATTTCTGTCTGATATACCAACTGGGTGGATAGGACTCGACTCTGGCACAGGCAATGGGAAATACTTGCCAATTCCTACAGAACGGCCTGGAAGTATTTTCACAATAGGTCTCGACAGAAGCCATAACCTCCTCGAGCTGGCAAAATGCGCTGGAGGCTCGCCAACTAGGGATGTTCTACGAGGAGACGTCCTAGGGGATTACTGGCGGCTGGGAGCATTCGTTGGCTATTCCTTCTGAAGTTTTGTGGATTTGTCTCTGACATATTCTATTAGGATTATGCCCTCTCAATCGCTACTGTTCACCACTTGGCTTCGCCTAAACGCCGTAAACAAGCCATTGAGGTACTGTATTACTCTCTTATCTCTAATATGTATCCGATTGATATTGTGGCATAGCGTCTAATTCAGAGCGTGTCTTCAACTCATGGGCGGATACTCATATATGTCTGGGCTACGAAGCAAGACGAGTTGTCGAGGACTTCCTTTCCCAAAAAAGCATGTTGGAGCAACGAAGACGAAACGAGAATTTCTCCGGCTGGTCAAGATGTCTTCGTCCCATGGGTGACTCAAACCAGCACAGACGGCTCTGTGACTGTCGAACCAGAAACCTCGAAATCGATGTATATGGTTTTGAATCGATACTATCACATGTTCAGTGAAGGTGAACTGTCAAGAATGGCAGAGGAAGCAGCGAAGGAGTTAGACTTGAAGATCGGATCTCCAGACGAGTTCTCCGAAAGAGGGGTGAAAGGACTCCACATATCAGAAGAAGGATGGGAGCGGTCGAATTACTATCTCTTGTTGACTCGCTGGGAAAAGTGAACATGTCGCATAACGAGCTCGCTACCATGATCTTTTCCCGTTTCTAATATGATTCTCAAGGTCATGACTTTTCTTTGGTCGAAAGTTCATCACATATGCGATACGGAACTATCTTGGTTGACGCTGGCAGAGGCATGATAATACAATGAAAGGGTGCGATCGTAGAGTTTATTCGCTGGCAGCCATGACTAGAGAACGCATGAGCATCGTTATACAGAGCAATCCTAAAAATGCTTACTGGCATTGATCAGATCACCACCAGTTTCTTTCAGGACGCGAACAGCTTTTGCCCTCGAGCAGTTGACCTGAGCCATAACCAGCTCGATATCTTTTGGATCAACACCTGTTTCGTCAACGGGACTATCGTCTTCAGGAGCTTCGAGATCGGGGATGTCCTCGTCGTCGTCGCCATCGGCGCCCGCGCCCGAGTTCTCCAGGGCTGAAACACCCCCCGGGGCTGCACCGCCAGATGCAAGCTGCTGAGCCGCCGACATCTGAGCCTGCGAGTTCATATCCTCGACCTAATGCCAATATCAATCGCTTCAGCTGCATTTGAGTTTGATTTAGTACGTACACGAGCTTCACCGAAAACGATGTAGGTGTCGCTGTTCGTGGACTTGTACACATCGGGTGCCGAGAGGACGAACAGGAGATTCTTTGGTCGGCGAAGGGTGACGCGAGTGATGCTAGGGACCTTCTTCAATCCAAGACTCAGCAGCGCCTTTCTAGCTTTTCGTTCAGAGCGTGACTGGATTTTATCGAGGGCGGCCTGCGAAGTGGGGTCCTCCTCATGTTCATGTTCATGATCATGTTCATGTTCATGTTCGGAGTGATCAGAAGTAACCTCTTCGATGGTCGCGGACATATCTATGAACCTTTGGGTCAGTGATCTGGTGCATCCAAACGGCGACGGTTGCATCCATCAAAAAACCGTTGTTCCTGGATATTCGCTGCATAGGGATAGAAGATGTGCAATGTCGTACTTACCTAGTCGGCTGATTCAAGAGCTTTAGCGACGACGACTGGGCCTTCGGGTCGATGTTGACAGTGGGCAGGCATTTGGGCGAGCTCGGACATCCCCGAAATTAAGCGCCGAATACTCGATTAAGCGCCTGGCTTTGAGAACATCTCTAGATCTGTTGCATTGATTTGATGAAGCAATATTAATAGTACTCGATAAATTTACACCTCATGATAAAGCTCATATGCATTATACAGATATATATGTCTGTATGAACTATCGATGTTGCAGCACAGTCGGCCTTCCGACGGCTTCCTAGTGCTGTCAGCTAGACCAGTCGCGTACCTGATTTAACTTATGTTTTTTGCCAATACTCAGGATGCACAGATCGTGCTATGCACTACATCTCATTTCTTTCTTTCCTGTGCTCAATATGCCGCTTCGACGTCAGAAACGCTTGTCTGGATCCGTTTTATGATAATGCCGATTGTGAGGAAAGGGATTGACCTGAAAATGGCAAGTGATATGGAATCTTCTGGAAGCGATCGCGCGTGAGATTGGTCTGATCCCTCGAAACTTCGAGAACGAGGAAAATTCAGAGTACATAAAGTTCATGATGCAAACGCGCCTCTTTACTCTTTGACCCTTCTCCTCTTCCTCGTTTCTTTTCTATCCACCAAAAGCCTTTGTGAGCAATTCGCCCTAGTGCGTGTTCAGCATGGAACTTATCTACTTCCTAGATCGATATGGCCACCGAAAGTTTCGGCTTCCAAGCTGAGATCAGCCAGCTCCTCGATCTCATTATCAGTGAGTGCCACTCTTTTTTGTCATTCAATTGATAGCTCATCCTGTGTTAGATACCTTTTACTCTAACAAGGAGATCTTCCTTCGTGAGCTTATCTCCAACGGCTCCGATGCCTTAGACAAAATCCGCTATGCTTCCCTCACCGATCCGACTGTTCTTGACACGGAGAAGGATCTTTATATCCGCATCACCCCTGACAAGGAGAACAAGTTGCTCAGCATCCGTGACACCGGCATTGGTATGACGAAGGCTGATCTCGTTAACAACCTCGGTACGATTGCCAAGTCTGGCACCAAGGTGAGTAACTCGAGTTTCAATTCTCGATCGGACTCGAGCGTCTGGCTTGCAGGGTTTCATGGAGGCATTGAGCTCCGGTGCCGATATCTCGATGATTGGCCAATTCGGTGTTGGCTTCTACTCTGCCTACCTTGTCGCCGAGCGCGTCCAAGTCATCTCAAAACACAACGACGACGAGCAGTACATCTGGGAGTCCGCCGCTGGTGGTACCTTCACGATAACTCCTGACACGGTGAACCCATCTCTCGGTCGTGGTACCGAACTTCGTCTGTACTTGAAAGAAGATCAGCTGGAGTATCTCGAGGAGAAGAAGATCAAGGACATCGTCAAGAAGCATTCCGAGTTTATCTCTTATCCTATTCAGCTTGCCGTGACGAAGGAGGTTGAGAAGGTACGTGAGCGATATTTGAACACGCGGCCAACACTGATTGGGTTACAGGAAGTTGAAGACGACGAGGCGGAAGAAGAAAAAGACGAGAAGGAAGAGTCTAAGATCGAAGAAGTCGAAGACGAGGACGACAAGCCCAAAAAGAAAACGAAGAAGGTGAAGGAGATAGAGACGACCAACGAGGAGCTCAACAAGACGAAGCCTATCTGGACTCGTAACCCATCTGACATCACTGCAGAGGAGTACAGCGCCTTTTACAAGTCATTGACGAACGACTGGGAAGACCACCTGGCTGTCAAGCACTTCTCCGTTGAGGGTCAACTCGAGTTCAAGGCTATTCTTTTCGTGCCCAAGCGGTAGGTTGTCACTGCGGCGCCTGGCACGGTTGACTAACATTCTTTAGGGCCCCTTTCGATCTCTTCGAGACGAAGAAGAAGCGCAATAACATCAAACTCTACGTCCGCCGCGTCTTCATCATGGACGATTGCGAGGATCTCATTCCCGAATACCTCAACTTCGTCAAGGGTATCGTCGATTCCGAGGACCTCCCTCTCAACATCTCCCGTGAGACGTTACAGCAAAACAAGATTCTGAAGGTCATCCGCAAGAATATCGTCAAGAAGTGCATGGATGTCTTCAGCGAGATCGCTGAGGACAAGGACAACTTCAGCAAGTTCTACGAGTCGTTCGGCAAGAATCTCAAGCTTGGTATTCACGAGGATGCCCAGAACCGCAGCAAGCTTGCCGAGTTCCTTCGGTTCTTCTCGACGAAGTCATTGGACGAACAGACGTCGCTTAAGGGTATAATTTCTTATGTCGATTCTAAGCATTACGCTAACCCCGATTACCAGACTACATCACCCGCATGCCTGAGGTCCAGAAGTCCATTTACTTCCTTACTGGAGAGTCTCTCGCTGCCGTCAAGGACTCTCCCTTCTTGGAGGTCCTCAAGCGCAAGGGCTTCGAAGTTCTTCTCCTCGTTGACCCTATTGACGAGTATGCCATCACTCAGCTCAAGGAGTTCGAGGGCAAGAAGCTCGTTTGTGTCTCGAAGGAAGGTCTCGAGCTGGAAGAAAGCGAGGACGAGAAGAAGGCCCGCGAAGAGGAAGCTTCTCAGTTCAATGATCTCTGCACCACGATCAAGGACGCCCTCGGCGACAAGGTGGAGAAGGTCGTGGTTTCGAACCGCATCACCGACTCCCCTTGCGTTCTCGTCACTGGTCAGTTCGGCTGGTCATCGAACATGGTAAGCACCCCTATCGTGATTTGAAGCTCCTGACTCATCATCGCTTTTTCTTAGGAACGCATCATGAAAGCGCAAGCTCTTCGTGATTCTTCTATGTCCTCTTACATGGCTTCGAAAAAGACCCTTGAGCTGAACCCCAAGAACCCGATCGTTAAGGAGCTCAAGCGCAAGGTTGCGGAGGATAAGGCGGACAAATCTGTTCGCGATCTAACGTACCTGCTCTTTGAGACCGCTTTGCTCACCTCTGGCTTCTCGCTGGAGGATCCTACTTCCTTCGCCAAGCGTATCAACCGCATGATCAGTCTGGGTCTTGACGTTGATGAGGAGGAGGAGGCTCCTGTCGCCTCAAGTGACGCTCCCGCGGCTTCGGAAGGCGCTTCGACGTCGGCGATGGAGGAGATTGACTAGATGTACTTGTCACTAACGACTTCCACGATTGCATTTTCACTCTGTATTAAGCATATTCATCATCTTCGGTTGCACGATTCCGTACAGTACGCAAATAAAGCATAGCATCAATCTCAACTAGAATTCATCTTGTGCACAATTTCTTTGGTTTGACATTTATACGTTGAGGATTTCGCGCGTAAGCACTCATCGATAGAGTGTTCGCATCACGACATTTAAGGAAGCGTAGCACCCGCTCAGTATTATGCCATATTAGTCTGATCCACCGTGCCTTCTATTTGACAAGCTTTGCTCTACAGAAGATCTAGATATCATATTTTGTACCAAACGTTGCTAGTCAGTATACATGTACTTAACTCCGACCTGATCAAGCTCTTCTGGTCGCGTGTCAAGTCGTTTACGCGTGGTGGTCTGGCTTATAATATTTCTTATCCAAATCTTATCAAGTACTTTCTGATTTTGCCACTCCGGTTCGACTAGTCATATTTCCACGACTCACCATTTGAATCGCAACGTCACGCTTTCAGCTTTCATCCATAAACACCTCGGCAAGATCGTCATTCACACATAATGGAGGCGGAGAGGGTACTCAATTTTGGGGCAGGACCCTCGGCACTGCCAGCATCTGTCTTACAAGAATCTGCCAAAGGGCTATGGAACTTCGAAGGGACCGGTATAGGGGTGGCCGAAATCTCGCACCGCTCGAAGGAGTTCGTCAGCTACATAACCAGAGTCGAGAGCCGCATCAGGACCCTCCTTGATGTACCTCACACGCACACAATCTTGTTCACTCAAGGCGGTGGAACCGCTCAGTTCTCTGCGGTCGTTTTGAACTTACTGGCAAGACACCGGCTACTTTACCCAAACCTTTCCGATGATGAGCGCATCCTGGACTATGTCGTTACGGGCTCCTGGAGCAAGAAGGCAGTTGAAGAAGCCGCTAGGCTCGGCGGGAGCAGAATCAACATTGTCGTCGATGCACGCCAGCATTCCAAAGACCAGAAGTCTTTCGACAACATCCCCTTCCATGATTCATACACATTCTCCTCCGAACCAGCACTCATCTACTACTGCGAAAACGAAACTGTAGACGGCGTGCAGTTCTCTGATGACCCTGGCTCACCAGCTTCCTTCCCATTCGTTTCACTCAAGAGTGATCACCTTCCTCCACTTGTTGGAGATTACTCTTCCTCGTTTATGTCTCGTCCCATACCTCGTCTGGCCGACCACGCTATCATTTACGCTGGTGCACAGAAAAACGTCGGCCCGGCTGGCCTCACTATACTTATTGTCCGGAACGACTGTATCGTGGACGTGGATGCAGCTGCTAAGCTTGGTGCAGCACCGATTCCCATTAGCATGTCGTACAAAACGCTTGCGGGCCACGGGGCACATGGCTTCGCATGAAATAGCCGCATATGTCACCAGAAAACAGAGACCTGTCACGGCCAAAATGTACACATATCCTTCATGCTCACGGAGTATACACAGGGGGAGTAGCCCAATAAGTTCTCAGAATTTATTGTGGAAATATTGTGGATGCAATATAATGAAATTTTGCCAGGACAGCGAGACTTATTTTGGAACTTACCAAGGACGCATTTTGAATAAATTTTGGCGATTCACACTTGACACGGCCAATTTGGTCACAAAAGATAATTTAATCAGAATATCGCCCCGCTAAGTACCAAATAAGTCTCGCTTTTCCTGCAAAACAAAGTTAAAATACGTCTTCAATATTTCCACCATAAGTCCCGAGAACTTATCGGGCTATTCCCGCTGTGTATAATTCCCACAGTGCCTGCTCCTGAAAAGCACAAAAAATGCGTCACCTGAGCGATTCGAACACTCGCGGGCAAAGCCCAACCGCTGTGCTGAATTAGCAGGCGATCCCGTTAACCACTCCGGCAAAGTGACTTGTTTAGCAATTATCTAATTAAATATAAGATCATTGCGACGTCTTGCATCCACTGGGCAAACAATGTTCTCAAGGATTTGTACATAAAACGAGTGGTATATGTACAGTGAGCAGTACGTAGCTGCAGCGTTATGCTGCCCCATTCTCCTTGATGAATTCCCGCATGTACGTCGCAAGTACGTCCACGTTCGCAACTGTAACAGCATTGTATAATGAAACGCGGATCCCTAGGCAAGAGATTAGCCCTCGCACTGGGTCTTAGAGAAATGACATTACCCCCGACGGACCTGTAACATTAAAAAATATTCAGTTCATACCTTGGAATATGCTCCCTAGCGACTTACCTATGTCCCTTCAGACCTTTCATACCTCTACTCTCCGCACCGCCGATGAACTTCGTTTCCATGCCATCGCCTACGACGTCAAATACGATGTTCATCAAACTCCCCGAGCCTTCTTTGACCTTCTCTCGCAAAATGCCACGGTCTTCGCCCTCACGAAGGGCTTCATATACCTTGGCTGCTTTCTCTTTGGTCATCTTGGCGTACTTGACTAGGCCACCGTTGCGACTGATGTCTTCCATGACAAGGCCAGTGATGTAGATGGAGAGTACTGGGGGCGTATTGTAGAGACTCTTGGAGTTGAGTTGGTTACAGCGTCCGACTGTTACTATCCAATAAATCGGAAGGTCGTGAGTTCGAGCCTCACCGGGGCAGACTTTTTATTTATATATCCTCTTGCTTGAGTGTACCATACATGCGCTGCTGGTGGGTCCTACTTCAGACGCTAAGCTCATCCTTCGCTCGACAACTCTTAGATCCAGAATGTCTGATATGATCAAGATGGTTACCGCTGGTCATCTCTTGTTTACTTTGTGGTCACCCGCTGACTTTTCCCGAGTGTATCTGTTTAAAACCCTGGGTGTGTCCAGGCGTGTTCACCGGTGACTTGTCCTACCCACCAACATACGATTTTTGCGACATTCTGAAGTGAAGTATGCACAAAGTTATTAATTGCTCGAGCTCAGTATCTCCGCACTATTTGGACATTATTACTTGGGGTGCGCTAAATGTCATAGTCAATCTCGACGGAACATATGAAATTTAAAGATTGCATAATTAACATATTTTATCTTTTAATATTTTAATCAGCAAATATATGATCGGGCTGTGCCATATTTTAGAGTTGATGAGAGAATAATGCGGAACAATTTCAATCGAGCACGTGGCAAGAACTGTACAGTTCTGCGTAGAAATATTTCCACGGTCTAAGCGTTAGCGGTTGCACGGTTACGCCAGGAAGCCACAAACATTCAGCTTCGCAATGGAAAACGACCAGGTGAGTCCGAGGTCTAAACAGTGTTTCTGAGTGAAGCTTAATATATCCCAGGGTGTCCTCGTTGATCTCTATGTTCCCCGCAAGTGTGCGGCTACCAGCGAGTCCTCCTTAATATTCATTTAAACGCCAGACTCTAATGTGAACACGTTCAGACCGCCTTATCACATCGAAGGACCATGCGTCGGTCCAGATCAACGTTGCCGATGTTGATTCTAATGGCAGAGCCCTTAACACCTACACGTCGTTTGCTCTGTGCGGTCAGGTTCGGTCGCAGGGTGAGAGTGATGACTCAATAAACCGACTGGCTACCAAGGCTGGATGTGAGTATAATCTTGTCTGTTTGTAGTGCGTTTCTCATGGGCTTTCAGTGCTGCGTAATGTCTGGTCATACCAAAAGTAAAAGCTGCCATGTAGCACAGATGTATCTTCCGTCACTCTTATGTCAATGTGGCATTCATGACGCTCATTACCATCCGTCATCGCCATGTCTTTCAGCAAAAAAAAACTCTGGGATATTAGCTAGAATGTCAGCTGGGACATCCTCTCATGGGGACAAGACTTGCTGTCACTCCCATATGGCTGCTTCGCATGCATGTGCTATCTTCCTGTTCATCTACTTGTTCGTCCCAAGGTGCAGGTGTAATTATATAACGTGCAATGGCACATCCTGCCTGAACTTGCCATTTATTCTTGCTGTATTCGATATTCAGTCGGTCTGGGCCGCCGGGCTTAATGAGATAAATTTTCCTTGGTTTTTCCTTCAACGACACGAATCTCCGTACAAATAAATTCGGCAAAGCGTCGTATAATTTGAGGTGTGGAGGGTGCTTGAAGCGTCTACTATTGGCGAGGATCTTCCCAACCCATCATGTACTAAGGTAAGATCGAAGACCTTGCACGCCGCGGCCGAGGCCTATCACTTAGCCTAGGTGGAAGACATACGCATACTCACACACTAGTGTACATCGCTCCGTCGGACAGTATCTAAAGGAGCTTAGATTTTCTTGAACTTGCCAGTGGCATGTGTCACGTTGAGCTTGATGTTTCCTGGCCCATGCATTCCCGCCGGAATCTTTGGTACTGATCTCAAAACGGTTTCCCCAGCTACCGTTGTGCATTACAGTATCCGTGATTATGTAAGATGATGTAAGAGGGCGCAGATGTGAGTACGGAGCCGCGGCCCTAAGGGGTACGGTACTGCGCTATTGCCTGTGCACAGCGCAGTCACCCTCAGATGAGCAGAGGCAACAACCTACCACACTCCAACAGCCGTTTGTCTACAAGCTCAGTAGGTCGCCTTCTCGCCTTCGACCTTGGATAAACACTTACACTCCTTCCATCGTTCAGTCTGACTCCATGGTAGAAATCATTCATGACCCCCCTGTTCGGACTGACACTGTCAGCCCGACATCCTTTGTTGGATCCGAAGACGACAAGCATCGACTCCTCTATAGCAAATCCAAAGTATACATCAATCCTACGGCATATTCCAAGGACAATATACCGGGGTTCGTAGCGCTTGTGAAACGGGTATGCCTTCCCCTCTCTTAGTTTGTGGTCGCTTGACAGTCAACAGGAGGCGGTTAATCCAACCTATCTACTTGCATGGATCCCTGAGAAGCTGCTCCATGAACGAGGTGTTAATGAATGGGACAAGTTCCTCAAAGCTGAGGAAAAGATAGATATAGATGAAGAAGACGAAGGTGTGTGGGTGTTCTACAGCTGTGACAGGGTGCATCCAATCTACCTTCCTTAGATGCGGTTCTCATTGATTTTCCAACGCGAAGACCGGAATCATACGCATTTTCCGTTTCGTTGACCTCTATCTACTCGTTAGTAGTTCAGCCGCCGACATTGTCATCGTGGTGTACGTCATACATTTACGCTGTGATGCATAGCTAACCCCCTTCCAGACGGAGCAGTCACTGTGAATCTCATCAACGGATCCACACTTCCAACCTTATACTTCCACGATGACGAGTCGCTTTCTGGAACCTTGCCCCCCCGACCCGATCGAACGCAGTCCACTACATCTTACCCGCCTGCATCTCCGCAGTCAAACCGTCCAGTGACCTCCTGGGGAGGCGAGTTACTTCTCTCTCGCTTGCGGTCTTATGCGCATCTTCTGCGCTCGACTTTGCAGCCCTCGCTCTTCATAGTAGATCCTTCCAAAGCAGATATAGACATTCACTCTACACAAATCTATGACGACGACGCCGTGGATGATATTCTCGCGCAGTCATCGTATGTGAATTCTCACTCTCCAGTGCCTGCTCACCGGATGCCCCGCCCGTTATCGAGCGCGCCATCAACGACTCCAAATCCTTATTCCACTCGTTCGTCGGTACTTCATCGCTCGCTCTATCCTCCGTCCATCTCCTCAGAGCAATCTTCGTCGCAAGCACGAATGGCACTTTTACAGTCGTTCACCAATATCACTAGGGCTACTAGGCATGCCGCACAGAACATACTATCTCATCCACTAGCCAAACCCATAGTTCCCCATCTTCCAGACCCTGTCAAGAGTCTTGTCAATGCTAAGGGTGAGTGGGAATGGGGGAGCTGGGTAGAAAAAGGAGGAGTCGGAGAATTTGAGAGCGCCCGCGTATATCTTGCTCGCTGGGCGCGCATTGTTGCAGAAGAAGGAGACAGAGCGCGACGCCGAGAAGCTCAGGCGCTTCCTTCCTCGTCTGACATGGCACTGGAGACCTCACCCCTGGGTGTCTTTGAGCTTCTTCAGACCACAAGAAACCTCCCTGCTCCTAAGATGTCCCGAGATCCTGCTCACCCGGTTGATGAAGAGACTTGGCAGAAGTGGTTTGGGCCGGACGGAAAACCGAAGATTCGCGTCGAGGAGATGAGAAGAGAAGTATTCAGACGCGGCATTTCACCGAAAGGCTTTATACGAAGAAAGATATGGCCTCTCCTACTTGGCGTGCTTGAATGGGACGTTGACGCAGCCGAGCGTGCTCGTCAATGGGATGAAAAACGACAACGCTTTCACGATATCAAAGCAGAGTGGTTTGGAGTGTCCGAGATATTTGACCGTCATGACGTCGTTGAGGTGTGTCCTCTTTCCATGACCCTGACAATAATTAACAACCGTAATAGGAGCGTCATCGCATTGATGTTGACTGTCGAAGAACGGATCGAACCCAGCCTCTTTTCTCCACTACGTACGCAGACTCGTCGACAGCGGCTGAGGACGAGCGCCGAACGCGATTTTCTACCATCTCTCCTCAGATGACGGACATAGGTGCCCAATCCCCTAGCAACGAGCATATAGATCGACTAGCAGGGATCTTGCTGACGTACAACTTCTATGACAAAGAATTGGGTAAGTCATCCTATCACTCCAGGCTATTCTCTGGAACAGGTTACCCACAATATGCGATGAAGGTTACGTTCAGGGCATGTCAGATCTCTGTGCACCCATCTTTGTCGTCATGGGATCGGATGAGGAATTGACCTTTTGGTGTTTTGTGGAGGTTATGAAACGAATGGTGTGCCGTTCACCGCAGGCTTCTACCTCTTTGGCTAACATCCTTTAGAAACAGAACTTTTTGCGAGATCAGAGTGGCATGAAGAGGCAACTTTCGGCACTGCAAGAACTCATTGGCATGATGGATCCAGAGCTATACCGCCATTTTGGTTTGTCTTACCGCTTTTCTGCTCGCCTGCTTTTACAGCTGATGCTACATAATGCGACATTAGAACAAGCAGATGGGCTGAATTTGTTCTTCTGCTTCAGGTGAGCAACGTTTCCGTATTACGGGATTTACCGTTGATACTATGCGTGTTTTATAGATGGGTGCTCATTGCTTTCAAGAGGGAATTTTCCTTCGATGATGTACTGCGCCTCTGGGAGGTATTTTGGACTGACTATTACAGTAACAATTTCGTTCTGTTTGTCGCGCTAGCCATTCTTGAGTCTCATCGGGATATGATCTTGCGATATCTAGTGGAGGTCAGTCATCGAATTCTAAAGTGCACACTCACTTCATATTGAAATCATTCTGGCAGTTCGATGAAATCCTAAAGGTAACACTGTCGTCATTCTGTTGAAACTAACTAATCTCGTTTCAGTACTGCAACGAATTATCAATGACAATCGAGCTGGATTCGACATTAGCTCAGGCGGAAGTGTTGTTCCTATCCTTCGCGCAGCTCGTGGCCGACATAGACAGGCGAAGAGCCGATGAAGCTTCTTCATTAACCACTCTGCAGCGTCGCAAGACGACGAAAGGAGGCGCTCAAGAGGACGAACAGGTTAAAGTCAAGATGCCCGTTCTAAGTGACAATCTTCGGGACCTCTTGAAGGCGGGACGATGAGTTGGATGATTTATAAAGTAACACATGCACAATCTTGGGTCAACGTCGCCACATGCCTTCCTGTACTAAGTAATATTCTGGTATTCAGATTACCAGATTTTTGTACGACTTAACTGTTCGATTAGATTGTATCTTGTATTTGATAAGAGGGCACGTGTATGCCTAGCTACAGGGTCGCATAGTCGTGAGATTTACTTCGTTTCGACTTCACGTCATCCACCACCTCTACAAAGTCTCCTGAAAAGAGGACGTAATGGCTGCACGAACACACTTTCCTCATGTCGACACTCACTATTTTGCGACGTCACGCTCAGAATCCTGATCCCGCCAGTCTTCCGCCCTCCGTGCTCCTTGATTATACCGACTCTTACTTGACCATCTTTGACGCGTATCCGAAGGCTACTTTTCACCTCCTTGTACTTCCCAGACCCAAGGATGGCTCCCTGACGCTTTCCGAACTGTCTGGATTACGTTCTCTCCTCTCATGCCAGAAAAAGGACGCCAAAAAGATTCTGGATGAACTCGCAGCGCAAGCCGAGAAAACGAAAGAGCTTGTCAGAGAAGAAATGGTCCAGCGTTACGGCTACTCTTGGGACATTTGGGTGGGATTCCACGCGGTCCCCAGCATGGAGTGAATCCTTAGTACTTGTGAAATCCTGATTCAGACCTGACAGACGTGGCTGCGGGCTTTTAGGCATATCCACCTTCATGTCATTTCGAGTGACTTATGTTCTCCAAAGTTAAAGAACAAGAAGCATTACAATTCTTTCCATCCAAAGCTGGGGTTCTTTCTTCATTTGGAGGAGGTTTTGTCTTGGTTTGAAGAGGAGCCAAAATACTTTGCTACTGTAGGTGCCGTTTCCAAGTGCTTTCCTGCCATGACGTGCTAAGGATACTGGGTTATTTGAAGAAAAAAAGGTTGAAACCCTCCGAGTATGAACCGCTCTTAAAGGAGAGCCTCGTGTGTTGGCGATGCGACCGCATTCTTCCGAATATGCCTACACTGAAAAACCATTTGCAGGAGGAATGGGATAAGGAAGCTAAAAGAGCTGCAGAGAAAAAGCGAAAGCGCGAGTCAGGTCCAGGACAGGCCGATAGCTTCGCGGGCAACGCGAAGAAGCAGCATGTCGAAGGGGTGGAAGAGATATGAGCGTCCTAGGACGTCCTACTCACTATCTTTGAGACTGTCACGGAATATGACTCCGCGAGCACGTTGCATTGGACCTACGGTACCGGAAGGATGATTAGATCTACTCATAATATATACATGGCAAGTTGGATGCTCTTCACCTCATGATCATTACGGCCTCGCGAGGGCCTCGCCAAATTCCTGGGGGAAATGACGGCCTTCAAAAAGACTACGATAGAACCCGACGAGGACGATGACCCAGGATGACCGTCACATAGCCGCTACTTAACGCGACCACGCGTTCGACGCGTGGTATAAATATAGAAACCTCTCTATCACCTCATGACCATTAATCGAGCGTGCAGACACACTTAATACTGCATGTAGTCGTTTCCTTGAGCATTTCCACTAAGGGCACCGGTACCGGGACAGTATTATAATCTTTGTCACAGCTCAAGTATATCAATCCTACACATCTAGGAGAATCCATCGTCTATTTATATTCCCGCTTTGCGTTTGATTCCAATGTCTTTGGTAAGCCCGCCAACACTTTAAGTAGATTCGACTTTGACGTTGCTTGCAGCGAGCTTCGCCGCGCGGGAGCGCTCACTAGCTTCGCGGATAGCCCAGGTCAGCTCATAAGTCCTACAAGCATCTAAAGTCAAACGGCATTAGTAAATGAGGTTTCAGACTACGATGAACCACCAACCTTCATACGAGCTCAAAATCTGGGCGGCATCTGGATCCTCCTCGATGTCCTCAATAATATCAATCCAGTTGGAAACCTAGCGGCGGTGTCAGATAGCTCGTTATCCAGGTTATGGCTATTTACCTCAGAGAAGAATGGATCGTCGTCGGGGAAGGTCACCATGCGTTCATGGTCATCTCCGGGCTCACGGATATATAGCATGGGCTGTACATATGGATTGACAAGCCTTTGGTGACATGAGTCGGGATGCTAGAAAAGAACACTGGAACAACCCACTTCAGCGAGTAACCATCAGCATGCACCTCAAGCTCGCAGCTGTAGTTGTGGCCCTGCAGGGTTGCGACGTGGGTAAAGCTCCCAATAGCGCCAGAGTCGTATTTCCTGATGAAACGTCAGATACGTTATGGATACTGTTTCAGTGGCCCTACCAAGTTGCTGCAGTGACTCGGGGAATCCTGTTCTCGGGGGCGATTTTGCTTTCATCGATGGACATCTTGGACAAATGACCAGCATTCTCATCCCATTCAAGCGAGTGGGCGGTGACAGAGGAAATGTCAACTTCGCCACCAAAGTAACGGGAGAGATCGCAGAAGTGGGTCCCTTGTTCAATGATAGGACCGGCACTGCGGCGTTGTTAAGGAAGTCTGAACAAAATATATACAGAGTTCGATCACCTCTTTGACTTATCCCACCAATCGGGTTTTGCAATAGCTTCGTATGCGCACGCATAGCGTGCAATGGTAGCCATGACAGTCAGACCGTTATCCTCAATGATCTGTTTCATCATCTGAACTGCCTTCAGATATCTCAGCATATACCTGGCAATAGGGTAAAATGTGCATCCAGAAGTAAATTTCCTTCATGCTCACCCAACAGAGCAGATGGCTCCACTCTCTGTAATGCTCTTGGAGACCTTAAACGCTTCGTCCAACTCGCTCTTGGGGCCTGTGGCCACAGGCTTTTCAATGAACATGGCGACTCCAGGGAAATGTTTCATTATTTGCATTTCGATGTCCCGGCCTGACGTTGTGGTACCACGGAACATGGGAGGGGAGCCGATGAGGAACGCGTTTATCCGCTGGGATGAGTCGCGCTGTTTCAAGAACTCTTCAAAGTTTTTGTAGACCTCCGTGGCCTGGTACGCGGAAACGACAAAGGAGTCGCATTTCTTGCGGAGGACGTCCTTGGCACGCTCGACAGCGGGGTCAACGATGGCGACGACTTTGAGGCGAAGACCCAGTTTGCTGATAAAACATTAGAACGGCAAAACCCTCGGAATCTGCACCCACTGTTCAAAACGGAAAGAGTGATTCCATGGACCTTCATCCGAGCCTGAAGGAATCACAAGTAAACTTGGCAGTATTGAATATCATTATCAGATAGCTTACCAAACATAATATTCCCTGCGCCGATGAAAACGACGTTGAAGTTATCAGTACCGCCAACATGAGTGACCCTAGATGTTTACACGGATCAGACAACCCATACATTGACGGGAATGAGAAGGAAGAGATGCGTGAAGGCAGATACTCAACTTGTCCATCCGCACTAGACGAGATGGGTCGATAGATTGTCTGCGGGACGAGACATTGGATGAACCACGACGCTCAATGGGTTTGTTTGATCCCCTGCGAGGACCACCGCTGGCAGGGGTCATTTCGAGACCGGAGGGTCTGCGTCCAGCCATTTGGAATGAGGAGGAGAGAGCAAGAGAAGGCGTTGAGACGGTGGAGCCAAGCCAGACTAGACGCTCCAGTTTTATCTGCGGCGACTGATCGTACAGGCCCCAGGGCCAGATGTACTATACAGAATAGACCAATCATAACCGGAATCCGCGGCCGCTGATTGCTGAGCGCTGAAATTTGAAACGTTGACGTCGCTCTCAATCGTCACCTTCCTAAACGCGCTATCCACTCCAAGCATGCCATTAAACAATTAATACTTTATCTTATGTTCATCTGAGCGGCTCGCGCTCAGCCACTCAGGAAGTACTGTTCGTCCTACTGTTCGCCTGAGATAATACGTCTACAAGCATATGGCTGCCAGAATGTAAGAGCGTCTAGACGCGCCCTCAACTTAAATAAGGGTTGCGACGATGGGTATAACATTTAGACGGGTTGCACATGGGCATGGACTCTGAACGCAAAGACGCGCGTCAACGCTCAAGCTCAAGACTTGTTCGCGCCTGACTGCTCCGAAGATGACTGTGCGGCTAGCTCCTTCCGCTTCCTCTCCGCAGCCTCGAGGCGGGCAGTCATGGCTTTGAGTTCCTCTTTCAGCTTCTCGTTCTCCTGGGCGAGTTTCATGACGTTGCTCGCTCGTTTCTGTACCTTCTCCGCTCTGCAAAGCAAGCAAAGGTGACTGAACTGGACTTGAACTGGGCCTCGCTTTAACTTACTGAGGATCGGACTGGCTTGTCGAATTATCAGAGGGACCTATGATAGAGTCTAACGAAATAGAAAGGTCCTCTGCGGTAGGGATCTCGGGGAGGGATGGAGAGGAAGAGTTAACGTTGCGGTGGGCCGAGGATTCTGATTCTGGTTGGAGTCTGGGTGGAGATCGGTCAGCTTAGGCATGGGCGGGACGGAGAGGAGAATGACCCGCGAGAGCCTCCAGCATCTGGACCAGGGTGGGATGACATGGCTTTTCGGTGAAAGAGAGGGACTGAGAGATGAGGATAGCACTCGGAAGTATTACTGCCAGGAAACGAAAGGAAAGTTGCAATTGGAGGAAGTAATAACAGTACTTGATTAGGTTCCGGGCTGCTGTGGAGAGAAGCGATGCGACTCTGAATTAGGGAACTACTTCTCACGATAAGATACTGACTTCATTGGATTCCTTGCTTGGCCAGTCAAGGGACCATATACTTACTCCTTCTTTCTCCACCACCACCGTCCCCGACGTCGTCGCTGCCGGCCATGCGCAATCTCCTCGACACATCCCTTCCCTCAGACGACAACATGCTCGAAACACACCACCATATGCTCAACCACAATAGCCATGACACTTCGCACTCAGCTGACGCCCCCAATCACGACCTCGACATCGCTCATTTCCACAACGGCCTCGGTTCAAACATGCCTGTATCAATTAATGGACAACAAAACCTGTATTATAGCCCCTACCAAGACTCTCCTTGCAACGTTTTCTCAGACTCGCTTCCTCTCAGCTACTCGTACCCCTTACAGGACGGCCAGCTAGACTTCCAATATATCCTGGGCCAGGACATGCCATCTCAACAACAACACCATCCTCACCCGCACCATAATGGCAATAATCACAGCATCAACAATTCCCAACTGGACTCGCAAAATATCCCGCATCCAGGCGTTTATCCACCACTCAGACATCCTGACGGTGACAGGACAATCCATTCCTCTCCGTCCTCCTCCTCCTCCCTCGGTCATGCTCCCATCATGGGTAAGCCCTCTACTCCGCGAAGTACGAATCCCAATAATTTTACTCTTCTCTCTGCACCCTCACCATTTCCAAAAGTCGCGCATACGCTTCTCCCTCCAGTCATGGGCTCGTCTTCTCCAACTTCTTCTCCAAGAATTGGAAATATCGTGAGTTTTCTCCTGTTGTCGTGATCCATGACTGAGGTGATTAAACTATGGTTACGCAGAATCGCAATCCCGCCAAGCGCGATAACGAACAGCCTCCTGCCCAAACGGACCCTTATGCCGCTGCCTTTTTGCAAGACCAGCTCGGTAAAGCAAAGTGGGAGACTTTTTCTGCCCGTCTTTTTGAACGCAGGCTGGGTCCGACTAAGTCCAGGGCTAGATCGAAGCTCAAGGGTGCTGATGGAGACTCCTTGAGTTCTGGCGGAGCCACTGCCATTGACTTTCTAGTCAAGGTTGAAGTAGTCAAGGAGGTGCTTCGAACATATGTTCCGTGAGTGCCTCCATGCTTGTGTAGTGTCGCCTTACTAACGTATCTATCCTGCCATTGTTAGGCATCCCTATAACCCTCTTAAATCGCTCACTCACCCTTATGCCTCTGCTCCTTCTGGACTCGTGACTCTCACCCGGTCTACTGTTTTGATGCTCTCTGGCTGGTCGAATACTCAGTTTTCGTACTGGGCACGCCGATCTGAGGGCGTCTCGGTTCTAGGCTCGCACGATGACAGGCTACGCGCGGTTGCAGGCGCCCTTGGCAGGCGCTTGAAGGAAGGAGGCACAATTTCTAGTCTCGACGATCCAGATTCACACTTGCGCAGTACCTCTGCCGACGAGGCTGCAGCGGGCGTCACTGGTAAGGGCCTAGATTTGATAATAGAGGAGGTGAAGAAACGTACCGGCTTGAGTCCATTTATCCGTGGCAAACACTCCAGCCTGGACCCCTTCGGAACAACAACATCTGACAGGGAAATGGCTTCGGGTTCACCTCAAAGTGCTCCCACTACCGTCTACATGCCTACTTTCCAGGCGATGCAGTACTCACACCCTTCCTCACCTGGATCACCTTCGTTGCATCGCGCGGCAAGGAAAGGGCGGCGATCAAGTAATGCCGATTCACTCGTTTCTCTTGACGCTATCAGTGTCAACTCAGATCCGGTCCACCATGATGATGAACAAGCTCCACGATTGGAGTATGTCTTGTCAAAATCCCGCGTGAACTCACCCCTTCCGGGCGGCGCGGCGCCTGAGTTACACCACCCCGCATCTTCAGGCTTTATTCCGGCACCGCCGCCCCACCTTAGGCCTCGTGGCATCGCTGCCATGGACAACGCTCTGAGCGATTCTGCAGCGATGGCTGGACTAATTAGAACATATGATGACGATCCCCGGGAAGCCTTTCCGGTGTCAGATTCTCGGTCTGATTTTGAGGGCATAAACAGAAAGCGTCCTCGTGGGCTTGAGGAACTTGCGGCCGAGAAAAGGTTCAGGGTTGGGAGCAGCTGAACGTAACGCCCTGTGATGTGGATGAAAAAATGTATTGATCTCAAGGACAAAGTCCTTTCCCCCTGTAGCATGGATATTCAACTTTTCAGCAAGAGTTTTCTATCAGACTCGCATACATCACCACTTCTTTTTTGTCATTATGCCCCGTGTTCTTCTAGTACTCCGGCCGATTAATGTAACTTGTATCCCCGCATCATACTGACTTCTTAGCTACTCTCTGACATTTGTTATTGTACCCAGATGCCCAGTACTGTAGTATAGCTATTCCTCAAAATCAATCCATTCACGATGATCTCAGCTACTCTTTCTTAGATCGAGTACGGTACCCCAAAACCGATACAAAATCTGTCATCGAGACGAGGATTGACTAGAATGAGCATATTATCGTAGCGCAGCCCGAGATTGTTCAAAATCTACAGATTCAAAATCTACAGACGAGATCTTAGTGACATATACTTAGCTGGTGGCGACATGTGGGGTTATAACAGCTGGTTACAGCAATCAGGATGTACGTCATAATCATTGCTCCCGATCATGAGAAGACTGGAATAGACTGGAACGAACCGAAATGATGGGTCGCCAACTTGGACAAGAGAGGCGCACGAGACAGTAAGAAACCTACACCAGAATTAGAGCACCAACCAGTACGTAGATATGATAAGCAATTATACGGGCCATCAGAGTCAGCTAACTTCTTCCTTTCTTTCGTTGCAAACGCATAGCCAGTTCTTGGACGCGTCTGCTATGGCATTGTCCGAGTCCTCAGGTTACGGGATAATTGCTGGTTCCGTGCTGTTTTTCCTCCTCGCTAGCTATGCCACTCTCTTTAGCGCGGTGCTGCCATTGACTGGCTTATACGTGAGTGGAAATGCTCCGCTAAGGCTTTCCAAGCGACATACATAACGAATGCTATGTCGTCGACTAGGCCCTGGACGCGATAGCACAGGACAAGCACTACAAGTACTTTATTCTCCTTGCGATACCCACAACCGCGTATTTCATCATCGTGAATTGGGTGGGGTGGCAATACTACCAAAATTCATAATTGCTCATTCGCTGCATTTATGACATGAGATGGACGAATAAGATGTCTAGTTGCACGAGGAGCTACTAGACATCATCACAAGGGTACTACAACCATGAGGAGAGGGTCGGTTGCCTACCATTAGTTGACAAGTGACTTACACCCAATCATAAAGAACGGTGCCGCTCGTTTATGTCAAGTTGGATTAGACATCCCGTTGTACGTACGGTAACGTCGAGGGGCATTGACAGCACTGTGAACTTGATGCACTGCCAGTGGGCTCTACAAAAATTGTCATCATAATGACCCTCATCCCACACTATCCTCGTTGTACATTTTGCTATCTAGGCGATTGAGTCCATGGATACAATATTGGAATAACTGCACAAAACGAGAAACCAGACATCCGTTTGAGTGTATGAGAAATCTACGACTGATCACAGTGAATAACATTAAGAAACGAAATAATAGACCAAATTAGGCTTCCAGAGATGATTATGATTTTTCCGTGGGTGGCTGCGACCTGCGCTGGACCTGTCTCAGCTCTTGCCAGAGCCGACTTCGCTCAGGTTCGCCTGCTGCCGAGCTCGGAACCATCGACGGAGCCGGACTTGGATCTCGTCTTGAGTGGCCAGAGGCCTTGGATCTTGTAGGGCTCAATCGACGTCTGTTGAACAAAACAGGGCGAGGCGACTGCTTTGCCTCCGGCTCCATTGCGGAGACCGTTGACCGGGCCGCAACAGAACGAGCTGGACTTGAGTTGCGTGTTGTTGTCGAGGGCCGCAATGCATCCGTAGGACGAGGCCTTACGAGCATCCTTGTAGTCCCAGGCCGCAAACTTGGAACAGTGGGCCTACGTTGTGGACGAGGTGGTAGTGGAGCATCCGAGTCTTCCGTATCGGTCTCCAAATGTGTATTGCGTCGAGGGAAAGGATTCCGAAGGGATATAAGGGTTGCCGCGCTCGTTGACGGATATGCTGCTCGAGCAGGCGGCTTAGGAGCCGGTAACCGTAAATATCGAGCGCGCCTAAGCATTAAACAGTAGTCGGTGATTAGTGGAAGGTGCATAAGCTTATCACGTACGCTATCTCCTTTAGCTGTCGTTTTGTCCGGTACTGCTCGTCCCACTTTTCCAACGCTCTAGCTAGTGCAAGCTCGAGCAAGCTAATCAAGTAGGAGACAGAAATAGCTTACAAAGAACCATCCTTCGGTGCCATTCGCGAGCTTTGTTGATCAAGGAAACGTCGGGGGTGAGGTTTCGCCAAACTTCCCAATACTTAGCCTTTGTTCGTGTTGCATCGAAACGAATAGCAGGTAAGGACTGCAAATTTATATATGAGAGTGTGTATGTCACAATCGGCGGGGGCTCACTTTAGTTTTGGAGTGCCAGATCCCAAAGGCTCGAAAGACTAAATTCCTCTGACTTTGAACTATCAATTGATATTCCTACGTCGCCTCAGTTATTCAGCCTTTGTTTCAAGTCAGAATATACTCACAATAGGTTTTAGTTTCTGGTCTCTGAAACGATCCTGCCAATTGTCCCAAGCTGCGGTAATCTTTCGCCGTCTCATCTCCTCCTCACTCTTTGCAATGGTCTCCCGTTTACGAAGGCGAGCACGAGAAGCACTCAGCCAACGGTGGAACATGCGACGCATATTTTCTTCTTAAAGTTAGTTGGGCCCGTAGGCAGAGCATTGGCGCTCACCTAATCTCTTTATATCAAGGTGACTCTCCATCAAACTAAGCTCTTCCGAATGCCTTACGCAAATGAACTTCCACTTCTTGAATGTTCGCCTGCGTGGAGGATGATGTGAGCCACCAATGGTGATACAACAAGAATTGTCACTAACATCAACATGGTTACCTCGGTTCGCTGTTTGACATCCAGTTCACGTAGCTTGATGTCTATTACCCGGTTCGTCCATCGCGTTAACGCGTCACTCGTCACCCGCTGCAAAACTAAGTCAGCCGAATGCGAAGCATACAAGGCGAGAACGAACCAGGGAAACACGGCGTGAAACCTGTTGTTCGGCCAGGTTTCTCCATCTCTGTTCGCGTGACCTTTGCAACCACGCTACATGTGTAGTTTAGAAATTGCACAACGCGGGGGAGAAACTGAAGTGTCCTACCGTTGAAAGATGCATGAGATTTTATCCGTTGGAAGTCCTGTACCTTCTTTTCCCTCGTCCGTTGTTGCAGGTGCGCGTACCAGGCTTTCAATGCCCGTCTCTGTAGGAAATACATATCGGCAACTTTGGCCTGTTTGACCAGCTTGAGCCTTGATCGAAGTATAATTCGCCACTTGAAAAGCGCGTCTGATTGTATTCTTGCTGAGTGGCGTTGTACGGCAAAGGCATGACGACTTTGAGATATTTGATATGTCTGCCGCCAGCTTCGCAATGATTCAATGGCGCAAGCTGATGACACACGCATCGAGAATTGAATAGCTTCAGCTAATGAAATAAAGCAAGGGATCAAACATTCAAAGGCCGCAAAAGGGGCGAGCAGCTAACCTTCCAGACCTCGTTGAGCGCTGAGTACATTGATCCACGTTGTCCATGCATACTTGAGTATACGGATTGCTTTGACCCTTTCAAGAAGACTGGCTCGTTCGCGAGCTTTCCACACCCGCATCACAGCGCATTCAAGGATGGTATCTTGTCGACGGGTGTGTTTGTCAGCGCGCCGTTCGAGGTTCTACAACAATGGACATTATCAGTGCTTGCTCTGATAACCGTGACGTAACCTTACACACCTGTATCCGATCTCGGGAGGCTTTCCAGGTCTTCATAGCCCTTTTCATAGTCACCTTATCATAAAAATTGGACGCAAGTCGCCGATTGTGACTTCGAAAATTTAGTTAATCAATGCTTTCAATGCACGGCACTCACTTACAGCTGGTTTCTCCACACATCCACACCCTCTCTCAGGACTCTTAGTTGTGATTTCTTCACTACCAACTGCGATGCTTCCCTGACCGACAGCACTCTTTTCCACTGCTCGAACACCCTGAGTATAACTCTGCCTTCGTGCCTTGCTATCTGATTGTCAGCCATGCTATCAAGAGCGTCCAGCGCTATCATTTTTCCCTGCCAACAACGAAAGAACCGGTGGGCTAGTCGTTCCTGAAAGTGCAATTCATTCAAATGAGACAAATACAGCTGACGCCATCTTGCCCATGCATCTTTCCGTTGCTTTGCTTCCCGTCTGTTGCGTATGTCTTTCATTTTCGCGCGCATGTCTTCTCGCCATGCTGCCTGACGTTTCAGTCTAATCCTCAGCGACCAAACGTGCAGTACTCTTCGTAAACAAGAGGTATCGTAGGTCTTATCCGCTTGGTGTTGTTGGTCCATTACATTAGCGGTAGAATTGCGCCAATTCCGAAGGTATGTTTCCAAGATGAGATTTTTACGGGCTTCGTCTACTTGCTGGTCTCTGGTCTGAGAACAATGATGTTAAGCACAACGTCGTGTTAAGAGCGCTTCTTACATGGATCCACTGCTTCCCCGATCTCCAGACATCCCAACATCGCTCTGCCAGCCTATCCTGATAGAACCTGACAGCGTCCTCTTCGTCTCGCTGCTCCTTGATTTTTCTCCAAGCATCAGCTTCGTTGATGTTGCTGTCACTCCTCCTTGCATAACCCATAGGGCCCTTGCGGGAGCTCGTCTTGGATGGGGAGAGGGAGCGAGTGTCCATTAACGTGGACATCTTGATCTTGCCATCGAGATGGTTGTGCGTAGTTAGCGGAGAACTAGGCTGGTTAACAGCTGTCCGGTACGACGGCGGGGTGGTTGACAATGATGGCGCTGGAGTGATATCTGTTGCATTCGTCTCTTTATCCCAAGGTACAAACAAACGGCCGGTAGCTTGGGCTGTAGTTTGTTCTGACGAAGAGTGCGTTCTATGTTTGCGCGGAGTGGGTGAAGTAACACTAGTATCTGTAGCATTGCGTTAGGTTCGGCTTAATACGACATAATCCTGAACTCTCGCCTTCCCCATCCTCCATTTGAGCTCCATCTTGGTGCGAATGCAAGGTGAAAACATCGTCTTCGTCGCGTGAAAGTGCGGTGAGGCCGGGCGTTCGGCGCGTCATGGAAGGAGGGGGTGACTGCGAGCTGGAGCTCAATGTAGACATATTTTCACTGTAGCCATACTGCGATCTGACAGAGCTCCATTTGTGTGTCCAGCTGGGTCCGCGAAGCTTGCAAAGCTCGAGGAGTCTACCATAATGTACGGTCTCAGTCTGGCTATCCCAGCCGCGCTCGTGCAGTTCGTCATTATACGCTTTGAGACCGGCAAGAAAGGAGGTGGCATTGGGGGGTATACGAGCTATTACGGCATCGAGGAACTGAACATCGCCTGGAGACAGGTTCTGTAGGTCGGATTTGGTGAGGGAAGTCGCGGTAGATCTGGAGGCATCTGCCGTCGTGTTGGTCGTGTTGAAGCGCGAGGGTAGGCCGGAGGTATTTCGAGTGGTAGCAGTTGACTTGGCTGGCGATGAGGTGCTTGTTGGACGGAAGGAGAACATGTTTTCCGTCTTCGTCAGGCCCAGGGCATACTCAAGGAGCGTGTACAAAGCTTTCAACGCGTCGTGCACCGCGACTCGTGCTCAGTGCGGACCGACGGAATCAGTATACCGAAGTGCTCGATCGTACCTACTAGTACTATCCAGCTGCTATCAACTAGAGTAGAAGGCGAAGTACACTACATGACGTCTCGGACGAAACCGAGCGTCCCTATAGAAGAAGCCGTCAACTCGAGAACTCGCTCGCTTTCTCGTCGTTGTACTGCCAGTAATATCTCCATCTCCTCTTCGGTCTCTTCGTTTTCCAATAGCACTTCAGCGTGCATCCGTAAGAATACGTTTAACAGCGCTTGCACCGCCTCAAAATCTCTTCGTGTCTCAAGTCGTTTTCGCATCGCTCGTAAAAACTGGCACAAACTGGATAAGGTGACCAGCGAACGCAATTCCACGTCTATTGCGGCGGGAGAAAGAGTTTTGATGTAATCGAAGAATGAGTCCGCCGCTGCCCTCGATATGAGTCAATAGCATCAACGCATTCGCTACAAAACTCACAATCATCCTTGTCGCTGACAAGATGAGCAAGCCTTCTCTGGAACACACTCTCAGACCTTGTCGCAGCGTCTCTGTCGGATCTGCGCATGTGGTCCTTCCTTTCGACATCTGTCTTCTCAGCAGCAGCAAATCTTCCCTCAACACCAGGAAGTGGTGGCAAGAAGAAAGGAGCTTGTTCTGGCCTTTTCGGAGGTTCCCTTGGCTTGTTGCGAAGCTAAACACAAGGGTCAATGGGCACAGAAACAGACGCCTAGGCAGTATCAAAGGCTCACTTGGATGACATCGAGATTTAGCAGCGTTTGCCACCTCGACCGGGGGAGCAAGGTCAGTGTTACGAGATCACCGTCGAGCTGAGGTGGTGTAGAAAACACATTGGGCGTTTCCTCCGCAATGGTAAGAGCAACAAGACTCCCATTTGCTAAAGAGAAAATTAATACATGCGAGACCGACAACTGGATGTACGCACTTGTGTCTTCGTCTTCGTCTCCTGCCCCTTGCATGACAGGCATATCAACGTCCGCGACATCTTCTTCTCGTATAGAGCGAAGAGAAACTTCGGTATACTGTGCCCGATTTGCCCTGTACAGTAGCGCGTACTTAGCGATCGACGTAGAATGCATTCCCAGCCAGACAAAGTCGTCATCCGCCGCCGCACTTCGCGTAGCGGGCGATCGGATGATGATTTATTAGAAAGGGAGTAGGAGTCAGACCACAGACCATAAATAAATCCCTGGGCTATTTGCATGCGTGGTAGCAAGAAAATCGTTGGTAGGTGAAAATGCTATACTCGGCGCGATGTTCGGGGTACGGAATGCGTCGACGAGTTGTCCTGTAGGGATGTCGAATGTTCGTATTACCGAATCGAAAGATGACACAATGATCCAGCGGCAATCAGGGGAGAAAGACTAATCTACTTTCAGCGACGTGACATTTACCGAAAAGTGCGCCCGTACCATATCAAGGATCCGTCCTCGCGAACCGCAGGAAAGCTCTCTGACGACCCGATGGGTCTCGATGTCAATGATTCTGACATGCATGTCCTCACATGCAGCTGCTAGCAAGCCGCTATCCCTGTGCAGCGATATCAAAAGAATTGACGAAGAAAGGTCCAATGTGTCCTCCAAGTTAGAGGTATGGAAGTTGAAAAACTTTGACAACATCATTACTATCTTTCATGCTCCTCAGCCAGAGGCAAGTAACTTACATTGATTGCCCCAGCCAAAGTGCTGACGATGACGAGGCGGTTGAGTGCATCCGTCGCGATACCAGAGACGCAGGTATCTTCCCGTTTATGATCGTCGCCCTTGTCAAACTTGTTGGCAGGAGATGCAGGCTCAAAGACTCTGCGTTGGATGCCTGACTGCATATTCCACATACATACACCGCCACCCGACGTGCCTGTGATTCCAAAGTTGCCGCATGCTGTGACACAGACAGCCTAATAAAGGTCAGGACATACATGTTACAGCAAGAGATTGAGTACCTTCACTCCTGGGCTCGCGGATTTGCGTTTTGATCCATCGTGCTGCTGGAACTTATGTTTACCCACTTTCTTGTTTTGAATCGACCAAGTCCGTGCGAGTGATTCATCCGTATGTGCCGTAAGAACGTCGTCCCAGTCTTTTGCCCGAGTTGTGGAATATGAAATCGCCGCGATGGAAGGGAACTTGAAAGACTGTAGTGGTTTGGAAAGTGCTGACGATTTTTTGGCCAAAGAGCCTGAAGAAAGTCATACATCAAAGCGTGCGATGTGTCGTATGAGTTTTTACCTTGAGATAGCTCGAAAGACCTCGAGTCTCTCACGACGGAGGTATATCGCAGACTTCGGTCAGAGGAAGCGGATAGGAGCTGCTTGCCGTCCTCGCCATAGTAGCGGATGAGATGAGGAGGGGATTGATGCCCTGACCGATACTTGAGAAGGCGAGGAGCAGCAGTGGGAGAATCAAATAACCATTGCTGTTTCTCCAAGTCAACACACAAGACACCATGAATCTGCAAACATCCAACCTTCACACTATTGTCATCTCCAGAGCTGATCAAAAGAGGCTGCCCTGGAACCCATGCTATTGAGCATACAGCACTTTCATGGGCACCTCGAACAACATGCATGAGACGACCACCGGAGTTGAGGTCCCAAAGTACAATAGACCCAGAGGAAGACGCGGAGCAGAGTACGGGATGACCATCTAAGCAACGATGCTACGCCGTGAGTAAACCTTCAAAGTTTTATACTGGCACAAACCATCTCGGAAAGACAAGGACGTAATCCGGCCACCATCCATATACAACCTCATTAGCCGTTCATCAGTCCGTATATCATATACAGAGATTTCGCCAGAACTGAATGCGATTGCGACAACGTCGATCGCTGGGGACTGGACGAGTGCGGTAATTGGATTCATAGGTGCGCTAGGGGTAGCCAAAGAGGACGCAAGGAGTGATGAGCTTGCGAACTTGTGGATGCATGTTCTGAAGTAACGTCAGAATTCTCTATGAAAGGAGGAACGTGATTACATACTGTGTTCGTGTGTTCCATAGCTGCAGCTCACCCTCGCGACTGGCCACAAGAATCTTATTCAAGTAGGTTGCAGGATGAAGCATCAATGTCGCCGTAAATCCATTGTCAAAGCTCAATGCCGCAGTAAAAGTAGGGCCTGCAGGAGAACTATGTGAGTATATACATTAATAATACGGTGGCTAAGATGACTGACCATCGGCATCAACCCCCCAGATAACAAGTCGACTACCATCCTCTGTCAAGGCTAGGCATTGCGAGCCAAACATTGTGATTGGCCCCAATGGCATTCCCAGGGGATTGGAGAGTCTAAAAACCTGACGAAAATGATAAGATATACTGTGCAAGAAACAACGGATTGTAGCCGACCTCTTTACCCCGAGCGTATTTTATTACTTGAGAACCCGAGGTAGCCCATACTGCATCTCCGTCCATCAACACACAAGAAAGAGGCTCAGAGGCCTCGGGTCCTGACATAAAGAGAAATGAGCCAACTAAACCGCTAATGTCAGAGGCACGAATACATACCGACGAACAGGAGAGACATCTTGCTCCCTTCCCATAGAGCCCATGACCGTCCAAGACATGTAAGGATGTGAACTTTGGGACCATCAGTCGCCCCTTTGTACGAGCGCGCTTGTAGGTGGAAAGGTACATGGTTTGTTACAAGACCGAGGGCACGGAACGGAACGAATAGGTGACGTTCTTGTGACGAGGATGAGGACGCAATAGCGCGAGATTCGATACGTTGTTTTTTGCGTGGTAGGCTAGCTATCCGTGCATCTTCATGAGCAGTCATTAGGCGCGATCAGAAGGTCTTCTTCGACACTACTGTTGATACTGAACAAAAATCTCATCAAGCCGGTATGCGCACCTGAAAGCAAGTCACGTGATCCAGGCACGACACTCGCGTCAAATATCGGAGACTTCGTCGTGATCGTACAACACCTAGCTACTTTACCTTAAGCTTCCTACGTACACATGAACGCTATAGGCGCCGCGACAGCGGCTTGTTCTTATTTGTTTAATGGTATACACATACAAATCTTCTCTAGATCTCTCCCCCCCGTCGTGACCTCCCGCGATCCACCCCTCGGTACCATCCCGTACAAGTTCGGTCATCACATGGACCAGCTTGATCAAACCCTTCATATGGCCCGGGTACTGCTGTGCAGTAGTACCGTACACGACAACAGAAAGGGCCACGAGATTCGCGCTATCATGGCAACTTAATGACATATCACGGAACAGACTGCTTTGAGACTGCCGACGCGTTCGCGTTCGATTATCGCGATGCTGCACTATTGCAGTGCTCTCCAGCTCAGGTATGGTATACTTAGCAGAGTCAGTACAAGTTCCAGCCTCAGATCCTCACTCCGCGGACCAAATCAAATCATTAAAGAACAAGTACAATTATCTGTTTGCAGACGAGGGTTGGTTGCTTTCGCACTTGAAAGTACTCAAGGATGGACTTGGCCTCCGTTCGACCTAGCTAGCTCACGTCGTTGAGTCGCGTTAGTACTTACTACTCACAAACTGTTCAAAGCTTGCTTACCAATTGAAATGACAATCCAGCTGACTGACGTGGGGAGATTGGGCGGGCAAATTGCTAAGAATTCCCTTATTAGACTATGATCAGCCGGTATCCGCAGCGCAACGAGCAGGTCAGTTTCGCATGGGAGTGCGATACGACGACTGGCATCTCGGCACGGACACATACTCTGCATAACACCATGACGCCCCTCCGGACCGCTGAGAGCGCGACTCAACTATTTGTAGCCCAGCCCTACCTCGATGGATCCTTGCCCCTTGACTTTCTACGGCTACCCCAGTCTTCATCATGGCTGACCGTGCGCCTACTCTTACCGTCCCAACTTCCAAAGAGGATCCTGGTTCGTCATGGAAGAAGGATGAAGAACAACATCTTCCAAAGAACAAGATCGGCATAGTCTTCTTTGGTCTGATGTGCTGCACATTCTTAGCTGCATTAGATCAGGTGTGTCATAGTATTTCTTCTAGTTGTGATATAATGGCTTTGAATATTAATGTCTTCCAAGACTATCGTTGCTACAGCGCTCCCAACCATTGTTGGAGAACTAGGTGGCGGTCAGAATTATAGCTGGGTAGGCAGGTATGTGTTTTTCATGGGTGACTTGACATTCACGAGCTATAACATGCTCTAGTGCGTACATGCTGGCGTCTGCTGCGTTAGGACCACTCTACGGCAAACTTTCCAACCTCATAGGTAAGGCTTTCTAACATTTCTTGCTGGACAGCACTTCATACGTCGATTTCAGGGCGAAAACCAATATTGTACAGTTGTATAGTGATATTTTTGGTCAGCGCAGCCAATTCGGTAAAGATTGTATGTACTCACGAATGTTTCAGATTGGGTCTGCGTTATGTGGCGCTGCTCAGAACATGACCTGGCTTATTGTTTGCCGAGCCGTTCAAGGCATTGGTGGTGGAGGCATTATTCAGCTCGTGCAGATTACTATATCAGATATAGTGTCCTTACAAGAGTACGTGCGTGCCACTCATGAGTTCATCCACTTTCATGAACTTCAATAGCCGAGGAAAATATGGAGGATTCATTGGTGCAACATGGGGAATTGCTAGGTTCGTATCGGGGAAACCTTGATTCACTTTGACTGATTGTGACATAGTGTTGTCGGACCTCTTCTCGGAGGTGTACGTTGCCTTTCCCAGACCATAATTTGATCAGAATTCATGGCCCCTATAGGTCTTTACGGATCATGTATCCTGGCGATGGTGAGTGCAACATTCCGCTGTGGTTCTAAGAGCTTGTCGTTGAGAATCTTTGAGGTGTTTCTGGATAAATTTGTAAGCAGACCTGACCGACGAATACATATGATAAGCTAACATAATTATGGATAGGCCGACAGGGGGGCTTGCGGGAGCCCTTCTATTTTTCTTTCTCAACCTCAACCCCACACCGCATCGACCTTTCAAGGAACATATGCGCGAATTTGATTTTATTGGATTGATCGTTATCGTCGCGGGCGTGGTTTGTCTCCTCATCGGATTCAATTCTAGTGAGACGACATGTAGGTCAGCTAATGCTCCGACGCGGTTCTGGCTGCCTATTTGATGCTTTAGGGAAGAGTGCGGAAACCATTGCTTTGCTGGCGATCGGTGTTGTGTTACTCGTTGCTGGTGGCATCAACGAGCTGTTTACGAAACGTTCACCAATCATACCTCCTCGAATCTTCAGGGTATGTATACTTATCTGATTACCAATAAAGACTGCACACCTTTCTACCTTGCAGACTCGAACAACCGGTATTATCCTAATAACAACTTTCCTCCACGCGATGACGTTTTTCGCTGGTAAGCCAGCTTTAAATCATTTCTTTATCGGACCATGACTAATCTGCTGACAGGATCTTAGTATGCTCGTGTTAATAACGGTAGTGATGTATTTGCTGATCTATGTTGTAGTTATCTTCCACTCTACTACCAAGGTCGGATGGTCCACATAATCACTATCAAAAGCTCATAATTCCCATTAGTGCTTGGCGCTTCAGCAACAGGTTCTGGAATTCGGTGAGTTCATTGCGCAAGATTTGATCGTGGTGCAACTGTAACTTTTGGGGTTACAGAATGCTTTCCTACTCCTTGGGAGGAGCCGCACTGTCTGCCTTGTCGGGCCAGATAGTAACGCGTACTGGAACCTATCGCCCTTTGATGTGGTTTGCATGGGGTGTGATGACTCTGGGCTGGGGTCTTATGACGATGCTTGATAATACTTCCAACACGTGCGTTACAATATTCCTTTATCCCTCTCCCAGCCATCTTACGGATTTTACAGCGCTGAGAAAGAAATATACCCCTTAATTACGGCTATCGGCATTGGGTGTCTTTTCCAGGTGCGGTGCAAATGGTCATAGTGTTCAGCGGAATTTTATGTCGGGTTAGACACCACTCATCGCATTGCAAGCTGCGATGCCGATCAAAGACATGGCAACTAGCACCGGGGCGTTTGTGTTTTTGCGGTGCGTGCTACCATGACCTTATGGTTTCTGCGGGTATCTGACCCGCCGAAGAACTCTCGGCGGTACCGTGGGCATCACCGTCGGAGAAGCGATTCTTTCAAGCGTTCTTCAACAGCGTCTAAGCTCAATACCGGGCATTTCATCTATCGACACATCCGCAACAGGACTCAACGACAGCATTAGGACTATTCCGCAGATCAGTGTCAGCCTTCCTTCTCGTCCCTGTGGGACATAGCTTTAACGACTTTATATACAGGACCCCACGCTGCGAAATGAACTCATGCACGCATATACAAAAGCAATCAGCACTATATGGATCGTCAACACGCCACTTGTAGGCGTTGGCTTCATCATGATTATCTTTGTTCGTGCATATTCCCTGAAGCGAAACATTGTCAAGAACGGGGGTGCCAAAGGGGACTTAGAAAAGGCACAACCCACGCAGGAAAGCGATCCACAACCAGAAGAAGCGAAAACACTTCCACCAGATGCCGTGTGTGACGACGCAACAGAGCGTACCCGCACTGGTGAAGACAGCATACAAGAGGAGACACAGAAAGGTGATCAACAGGTATAGTACAGAGTCTGATCATCGAGCTTGCCAAACCCTTCGCATGGTAGATGGCTACATCAGGGACCTCATGGTGAAGCAATGACTCCATTGCAGAGTACATATGCATCCATTCACAATGTACACCGAAGTGCTATTACTGCACAATGACGTTTAAGCTTGAGACATGCATAATGTCAAAGTTATATCAAATAGAGGACTATATATAACAAGATATCGTAACAATATTGAAGTAGGTGGCCACTCGACTACCAATATTTGATATGCCCTCCTCGACGAAACCGTTATGCTAGCAGTACTTTGGACCCGCAAGTGTATCACGATACATAATTTGAATATAGATTTTCTCATTCTCCACCTATGGGTGTAGGAATGGACGATGTTCATACCCTTTCGAAGAGCTATGCTTTGAGGCCACGGAAGAAGATGTTGAAACTAAAGCCAAAGGACATCGACACCAGTCGAACCGAGAACTGACCAGCACAATATTTGGCGTTCAGACGAGGGTACTTAGGTGCAGTGGTTAATTATTTGTGGGGAAAGCTTCGTAGGACACCCATCGCTGACTGCATTCGACTGTTACATGACTTTCATCAAAGCAGCGGGCGAAACTGCATCGTTTCATGACAAGAGGAACAAGTAGTTGGAGTAGGCCCGCGTCGGTGCCGGCCCCAGAAGATTGTAAGCAAGTAAGAAAGTTTGCGAGTAGTTGATGATGAGATGGAATTGCCCAAAAAGGGCCGAGTGGCCAAGGCCCGCTTATCTCATCCGCCACCCTCTTGATTTTCGTCCGTCACGAACGAGCGAGAGTCTGACCAGTGTTGCTTCCAGTCCGGCACCTCCAGTCCCTAATCTCTAGCTTCTTCTATGTCTGAGCAAGCTCAGAACTCGATTCCTACCTTCAAGCTCGTCCTCGGTGCGTCGCTCATCGTCCATCACCCGATTTTCTATACTCACAGCATATACGAACACCACTGATCGATATTGCGCGATCCTTGCCTTGCCATTCCATTCCATGCTCAAATCTACCGCTACTTGTCCTGAATTGACACACTCTAGTTGGCGATGGTGGTACCGGCAAGACTACGTTCGTCAAGGTGAGCTTTACACGTCCCGTATACCCTTCATCAACGATCGTGTTCTGATCATTGTTATCCGTAGCGTCATTTGACTGGTGAATTCGAGAAAAAGTACATTGGTACGCGTCGAAGATTTCGATAATTAGATTGGCTTCATGACTGCCTCTGACGCGGTTGACTTACATTAAATCAGCTACTTTGGGTGTTGAGGTTCATCCTCTGACTTTCTCCACCAACTTCGGCACCATCTGCTTCAACGTCTGGGACACCGCAGGTCAGGAGAAGTTTGGTGGGCTTCGGGATGGCTACTACATTCAGGGCCAGTGCGGTATCATCATGTTTGACGTCACGTCCCGGATCACCTACAAGAATGTCCCCAACTGGCACCGTGACCTTGAGCGCGTTTGTGAAAATATCCCAATCGTCCTGTGCGGAAACAAGGTCGACGTCAAGGTTCGGTATCCGTACTTGTTGCTTTCACTATTCTCATGGTGTTGCATACGCTTTAGGAGCGTAAAGTCAAAACTGGGGCCGTCACGTTCCACCGCAAAAAGAACTTGCAGTACTTTGAAATTTCTGCCAAGTCCAACTACAACTTTGAGAAGCCCTTCCTTTGGCTTGCAAGGAAGCTTGTTGGGTTCGTTCGTGTTCCATCCCACTGTACCCTTCTCACCACATACGTGTAGCAACCCTGGCCTCGAGTTCGTTGCTGCACCCGCCCTTGCTCCTGCGACAGTTGAGGTAGATAAGGCACTGATGGAGCAGTATCAGAGGGAGCTTGCTCAGGTACATAGAGCCATTCTTTTCAGCATGGCAATAGCTAACTGAACGGAATCTTAGGCGGAAGCCGTCCCACTTCCTGAAGAAGACGACGACCTGTAATCTATCCCTTTACCTTCATCCATCTTCACGATACACTCCATAGTCAATGTTCTGACTGTCCGCCCGCTTTCACGGTTCTCTGAAATTACAGTTACATTTGTGTAGAACATATCATGATTCAAATGATGTACCTATCCTCTGGAGACTAAATATTGTCCTCCGAGGAACACCGGGCATGCTAATAACCATTTGGTCGCACTGTCACTTCCCATGTTGAGGCTTATACTAAGTTTGAGGAAGCAAGGCGTATACCTGTTTCCTGATGACGAGAATAAGCAGATCACACTTAAATTGATACAGTGCTTGCATGGTATCTTAAGATCTTAGATCTTAGCGTTAACAATCACGTCGGGCAAATTCATGTACCATCAAAAGAATTCACCCTGTCATTGATTTGAAGCCTATGCTCAGAGCTTGATCCATGGTCATCGAATTAGCAAGACGATCAACAGTCTATCTAGTCAGAGTTCCGCATGAAAATAGGTAACGAAAAGTAAATGCAACTTGATTTCAGAAAACGGTCCAACTGCATATATCTTTGCAATGAAGGTTAGCCATCCAGTGGGGGTAATGTAGAGCGAAACAGAAGAAACATACCCTACCCTCGATGTAAACCTTATGACCAGATGAAATGGATATTATGAGAATGTAGGGAAAGGGTATAACCAAAGTAACGAATGCTAGCAGATCTGGAGATGTCATGAAGGAATGTGTCGATGAAAGCATACAAACAATGTAAGGAGAGGGGGGGGGGGGTTGAAATGCTCAACCACATCGGCAGGTGAGTATCCTCCAGAGAGAGGATTTGGGGTGAAGGTCTTCATCTTGCTCGTGTTGCCCATCACCTTGAGACACGCCGATATCGTTTCCACGAGCCCTCACAGCACTGACGGCAGGCGGCGCGGCGCCAACGCTGGATACCATCGGTGAAGCTCGCCCATATGGCTGTTGGGAGCCATATAGGCCATCGGCACTATCTTGGGTAAGCTCAGGGCCTCCGGGTGCGCCATACGGATTATGAGCGTTGCTGATGTGACTGGCGCGATGCTGAGGAGAAGCAACCGGGACATTGACTTGTGCTGCAGCAGAGAGTGGTGTGACTTGGCCAGGAGTACTTCCTCCGGGAGTCAAAGCATTGGGCACTTTACGTTGCTTGGATCCATTGCGAACGAGAGCCGGTGAAGGTGGAATAACCCCGCCACCGACATTCTGGGATTTCCTCCAATCGTTAGGGCGTTCAGCATCCCTTCTGCGCTCCTGTGGCAGACCGGTGTTTTGTGCCTGTACAAGAACCTGGGATTGACCCTGTTGGCACAAATTGTGAGTAGATCATACTGAACGTGAAGTAAGGAACTAACTGCAGATGCTTCCCATCCCTTACCACCTATTCCAAGTTTGAGCGATGTCCGGTCGTTGCACGTGAAAGCTCACCATTGATCAAGTTCCAGTCGAAGACACCGTCATCCATGTCACCGTTGTTTTTCATCACTTTGGCAAACAAGTCTCTAAGGAAGTCGTAGTCGGGTGTTTCTTCAAACCCTAGTTTGCGGACATAGTTAAGATATATCCCGAATTCCTCTATCAAAAGCAACATAAGCCGATGCATCCTTTGAGGCGAAGATAGTTTACCAGGGTACCCATCGCACAGCTCCTTGATTGGTGTGGTCTGCTTCTTCTCCCCAATCTTCTCGTATTTCTGTTTGTTTGTGGCGGCCTTGAGGCCTTGCCACGGAAGACTACCGCGCAGGAAATACATAAAGACATGACCAAGAGCTTCTAGGTCGTCTCGTCGAGATTGCTCTATTAGTTGTCAGGACCGAGTTGATACTTGTCTGAATAACGAACATACCGCGGCCAAGATGGGTGTTGATACTCATGTAACGTGCGGTACCACTTAAACTCTTTCGCTCGCGATAAGGAATGTGTTGCTTTGTCTTCGGGTCACGATATTGCTTCGCCATTCCAAAGTCAACAACGTGAATGACTGAAACTCGCTTCAGCAGCTTCGGTGGCATATGCGGGGGAATATCGCACCATTAGATGTCTTAGTACCGGGTCGACCAATCAAAAAGTTGTCGGGCTTGATGTCTCGATAAATAAGGTTCTTCTCATGAATTGTTTGCACGCGCAAGATCTGGAGAGGAGGTCAAAGAACGGCATGCTGGAACCACAAGGATGACATTACCATCTGCCGAGCGGCCATGCAGACGGTTTTGATAGAGAACTTGCGCCCGCACATATCGAAGAGGTCCTCGAGACTGGGCCCAAGAAGATCTATGACGAGGATGTTATGGAGTCCTTCCTGCCCAAAATGGTAGATTTGAGGGATGCCGGCTGTAGGAAGGAGTTATGAGCAATGAGCGGGATACCAGAATTGAGACTGAAATGTACTAACAGCAGCCGGCTAGGATACGATAGGAACGACATTCATCGCGCAGCTGAGGCGCCTCTGCCTTCCGTGGTTCCTATAAAGGATGGGTTTTAGAGTGCAGTGCAGACCAGAGTCGTAGGTTGACAACGAACGAATTTGATGGCAACGGTGGTCGAGTTGAGCAAATTCGTCCCTTTGAAGGTCCATAAGGACTGTAGTGGGGAAAGAGGCAGAGGGGAAAAGAGCTACCTTCAAATATGACGCCAAAAGAGCCTTCACCAATTTTCTTGCCAACGCGGTAGTGGACACCAACGAGGTTGCCCGTGCCTGTGTGGTGAGAAGACATGGGGACTGACAGAGGAGTCCAAAGGAAGGCAGGACGGCGCGGAGTGGCGGGCTGAGGGGAGGAGCGCTGAGCGAGCGCGTCGCCAGATGGCCTGAGGATATTATATCCAAGCGTAGAGTGAGTGGTGGGGATGTGCTCTCGGCGTATTCCGAGCCATCGCTTGTCCAAGCCAACGTGCGCTCACCCGGACGGCGCCTGCAATCATCTTCCCGGCTACAATTCCCGTTGACATCACCACAAAAGAATACACGCAAGTACGTAGGTACACACCCTCACTCTACATAGATAAGTAGGCGTTGATCATGTCATCAGTGTCTTAGCCGCCAAGGCACACCACTATCAGTTTCAACACTGCCAGCAGCGCAACCAAAATACCCCTTCCTTTCTTTCCCGACCACTCTTCCGCTCCTATAAAGTCTTCCCATCGAGGTTTTCGAGTAATCCACCAGTACAGACTCGCTAATCCTGGAAATGTAGCAATATTTCGCCCGTTATTACGGTCGTCTCCTCGGTAATAGGAATAACAGTCCAGAAAAATTGTGTTCTCGAGACGTTTCTGAATCCAGACGCCGTATCTGTCCACAGCTTCTGTCTTGACCTCCAAAGTCTTTGTCAGTCCATTGAGAAGCGGTTGGATAAGTTTGGCTATGTATTGCGCCTGACATGTTTGTCTCAACAATTGCTCACTAGCCTTCATGCGTTCGCCCTCGATAACATGCACTCACCTGGACTTCATCCGAGAACAGCAGAGAAGCATGAGCGGTGGCTGTATTCGGACCTATCAAGAATATTCCCCATCAGCCTAGACCTAGAATCTAGCAGCTCTATGGTGCACCTGTGATGGTGAAGTAATTTGGGAAGCCTGGGTAGACCGTGCCCATGTATGCAGTGGGACCATCCTTTGAGGCAAAGTACTCTTCTTGCGTTAGGCCATCAACCCCTTGGATGTCAATGTCCTTGTCCACCTGGCCGTAGGATCCAGCACGTTAGTGGGCACATACACCATGTCGCTAGTACCACTTACTACTTTGAATCCTGTACCAAAGATGAGGATATCCAGAGGTAGTAGTTTCCCTGTACAAAGTTTGACTCCATCTTCAACGATTTCCTCAACAGTGTCCCAGCAAAGTTCGATATTTGGCTGATGCAATGCGGCGAGGTATCCAGGATCAATGATAATCCGCTTACATCCTGGACCTTACTGAAAGTCTAGTCTATCCTACTGACAAGCTTGTCATGAGCTCACTGTATGAAGGTATGAGCTGGTCATGGTACTCCTTGGGAGCGGTCGCTTTCATGTATCTCGTCAACATCTAGGGGCCGAAAGATCTGCAACCCCTCCTTTCGCGTGAGAAATCAGATTTGACTTACTAGTCGTACTAATTTCATAAGTAGAAAATTTTGCTTCTGAAAGATGAACCACACAAGGTCGCTCTTTTATCATGAGGCTGAATTCAGTAGTACTGTGATTCACCGTCAGAATAGACAGACTTTTGTGCAACGCGTGTGGAATATTTTTCCTTCGCCCAACTTGCTTAAATTTAGGTTTGAGATGTCCTTGGTATGCGATCGACCTTACAAAAAATCGCTGAGTGACGAAAGCATAGGGTGCATGTGTAATGCACGAATCAGTGTTTTAGGCCGAATACCGTCAGAATAGACAGTCCGCGCGGGTGGTGATAATCCATATTAGGCAGGCCGTCCACCGTAGCCGGTCTCAAAAAGGAAAGTTTGGGCGTTATCGCTGAGCCGAAATCGCCGTTACAGCGGCTATGAGATTATGGCAAGGCTCGAGAGGACACTCTGTCATCGTTCCGACATATTGAGAGTTGTCGCCTTTTGCAGCGTCCAAAATTGTTTTAACGAAGGGTAAAGATGTCCTTCTAACATATAATAGCTCTATCATCCACACTGTGTCGCATGTTCACAGCTGGTTATCCGCCGAAGCTAAGAATTTTTTTACAACACCCTATTTTTCGTGCTTTGAGGCTTGCAGCTTCACATCCAGACATTCCCTCGCCAATCGCATGTACAGGCGTAAAGTACAGCATATTCTCGTAATTACCATGAATTTAGTTTGAATGATTTGCCAAGGAAACGGGCACAAAAGCGAGTTGTCTATTCTGACGGTGGTGTCTACTCTGACGGTGAATCACAGTAAACTTCGATGAAAAAAAATTGATTTGCTTACCCGAATCATGATCGAACTGCGGTATGCGCGCATGGTTAAAGGTGCATGGGCAAATAGCCATTTAATCCAAGAGGCATATCGATATTGCCCCTGTTGTGTTGGTTAGCAAAACATTCATTGACATATTACAAAGCAAATGCCTTCTCAGCAAACCACTGTCGAGTTCGGCAAAAGTTGACGACATGAACTGATGGGTCAGCAGCAATCTGAGGTATGAACTGGGCTCTGAGTTGGCGTGATTAATCGACTTGGATACTACCAAACGAGTCGTGCGCACGCAGAACAGCCATTGCCAAACACACCGACGCGTTTGCCTGCCAGCTTGACATCGTGTCTCCAGCGTACAGAATGCCACGAAGGGCCCTTGAACCTGTCTAGTTTCCCCACTTTTGCGGGGAAAAGGGGTACAGTAAATGGCCCAACAGCCTGGATTACCACTTCAGCATAGCATTGAGATGAAGCTCCAGTGTTGGTATCCAACAGGGTGAGCTTGTAACAGTTTTGCTTTGACTGCCATTCCACAGCCTTCAGTTGAGTGTTGAAAGCGGCGTAGTTGCTCAAATTGTTCTTCATGAATATTCTCTCCCAGTAAGCTTTGATTTCGGGTTGAGAAATGTAATAAGTGTTCCAGTTCGGGTTGGTTTCCGTCGACAATGAGTACAGATGACCAGGTACGTCCGAACTGCAGCCCTGTGTCAAACTTAGTAAGGCATGCAAGCTCCATTTGCGATGAATCACAATCGAACGGGGTACTCATTATCCTGTCATAATACGTTAGAGCGCGTAAGCCATTATTCTGTACGTTAGGAACCGCTGGAGATTACCCACACGCCATGTGCCACCAACGCTAGACTGTTTCTCGATGGCCTACAGGAAACGCGTAATCGATTTCCGTTAGAAACACGGATTATAATCCACGCACCACAAAGTTGTCGTACTTCAGCTGGTTTTTGAGTACAAGGGCCATATTTATCCCAGCAATGCTGCCCAGAACACCATATAATTATTATTTCTCAGGCAGAACAAGACTATCCAGCTTACCCAAGACCAACAATCACGACTCTTGGTTTACCTTCGTCCAAGTTATATGGCATGATGAGCGCTGAATGCTGAGGATCGGGGAACAATGGAAAGATCAATCCAAGGGAGGGCATATCAACAGCTGCACCCTCGACAGCTTTCCATGCACGAGCCCAATGCCCTGGCAAATCCTTCTCCAAGATCCCCACGAATCATGCACGACAGCTCGGGTGTGATCATAGCACAATTTACACGGCCCTATAAATGGCAGAGTTTAGCGCTCAAAGCATGTATGGATTCAAACAAACTTTTACAAAAACCGGGAATAACGGCAAAACGATTGTACAGGTTCCAACTTGATAGATAATATTGAGGCATGCGCAGGCGAATCAGCACATATGCATTATACACGTGGAGTATTACCATGAAAGGATGCGAAGGAAGGTGAAGGGGGGTAAGAGGTGACAGAAGGACAGCGGCGCAAACTCGCATAAAACGCGCGAAGAATATACGGGAATAGCTCAGATAAACTTTCATCGGAACTCAAAGCTTGAATTGCTGCGCTCCGAAATATGAGACAGCGTCAGTTGCTGATATCTGCATATTATACACAGTTAGAGGCAGTGGATAGGATGGAAAGTCATGACTAACGGTTCTGAATTCTGATGGAAGTAGAACCCGCTCATGGTTGCCACAGGGGGGGAACGGGGTCCACTGGAAGTGCCTCTTCCGTTGCGACGAACGCTGGAATCTCTTCGACGACGCACGGGAGAGTAGGTCTCTGGCTTAGGTGGAGGCATGGCCATCGCTAAATCATGCTCGTCTCCTGACAGGGGTGCAGATTGAGGGACAGGGCACAAAGGCATGGAAGAAGTTTGGTGGTTGAAATCTACACAGACATAGTAGAATCCTATCTCGGCTTTAACAAACCTGATGGTTGCACGAATCAGTTGGAGACGAACCTGCGAAGCTAGCCCCATTGATGTCCTGTACACGATGATCTGGGACTAAAAACTTCTCCTTCCATCGCATAAAGACGGCACCCCGGTCTCTGTCAGGTACGGTGAGATGAGGCTTCCGGAGCTCATTCTTGACGTGTCTGAAAGCGGGAAAGCGTTGCCAATGGACCATGTCCTCCTGTTCGTTCGCGCCCCAGTTTTGAGTTAAAAACCCATAACGACTGCCTATTATTTCAGCATCAAAGTATGTCGTAAGTTCTGGCCAGTCATCTGTTAATCCTCTGATGCAGAGATAGCCGCAAAGGAAGGAAGAGGAGAAGTCAACGTCCTATAATGGTCAGCAAACAATCTTTGCCACGCAAAGACATGACTTACTACGATATTGACAGTTACATCGTAACTATTCCGTCCACTCTTTTGTGTTCCTTGAAATACTGCCCCAGGGTACAAGCAGTGGTGTCTCTGAGAACGCACTCGAATGCGGGTGATATCAGCCAAAGGATCGGGGGAGGAATACTGAATTCGCGAGCGAGGTTGAAAGGAATCATGAGGGACAAGATCATTCTGTTGATGTAGCTTTGCCCTGGAAAGTATCCCGGCATCCTCATCGATGTCAGCAGAGGATGGATACTTAGTAGAGGCAGCGACCGCATTGGTAGATGCGCTATGGGAATGAAGATGTGTGGGTGCTGGCAAAGATGGTGAGAGCAGGAGACTTGAAGCGGGAGATGAATCCATATCAGTATCTTCGTCGAACACGGCGTCAGGGACTGCGAAATGACGGTTGGAATGAAATTGGGGGTGGACATTGCGAGGCAGGTTCCGAGAGAAAGGTGCATCTATATTGGTGAAAAAATCGATGGAGGAATTGGGTGGGGAACAGGGTGCCCTCTCGCGACATGTCACACAGATAATGTTGGCATCCTGGTCGTCAACAAAAACGGAAGGAGTCGAGTCTGTCGAGTCGAGCGACAGCGGGCAGCGACAGCGCGAGCAAACCTTGATGGCCTGGGTTTGGATGTGCTCCGGAAGAGAAGGGGTATTGGCAGTCGAGTAGACTTCTTCTGTGGTGGGCATTTGGGCGGTTGTGAAATCCGGGCTACGAGCTGTGAGCTGGATGGTCGGTTTCTGTGGGGTAAGAGTCAGGGTGGGAGCAGTAGAGGTGTACTACTCCTGCGCCACTGCACCACCCCCGTGAGAAGTCGCCCCGTCCACATCGTTGACAGCGGCTCCTCGGCGCCCCTCTGCACACACTCCCCAATTGCATCTGGTTCCATCTTGCTGAACTCGTCTTTCTAGCTACATCAATTTGTATCGGCAGGGCTGCACAGCATCATGATGACTGGATTGTTTACTCTATGTCTGTCTATCGTACTATCGTAATGGGTATAATAAATCTACGTGTATCGAACATTATACACGAACCGTAAATCCGAACGCCAGGGCAGCAAGTTCTAGATATATGACAAGCCGTCCGAGCAGCGACTTCCATCCGAAGATTATAACAATTTGGAGTCTGTCTCTTAATTCCCCCAAATTACCACCTGAACCACTCGCCGTACATGTTCGGGCGCTCTCCTCGGACGTAGGACTCAAAGGTACGCTTCATTACAGTAGCCCAGTCCAAGTCGCTCTTATCGTCCGACACCAAGTCGTCCCAATCGTCGGGGTCTAGGTCGGGATTTGCGGCAGCGCGCGCCACCATCTCTCCCGCGGTGAATCGTGACCCAAGATCTGGCCAGTTGCGTGCAGGGTCAAATGGCTTCCACCTAAGCGCAAACAATGAACGGAAGATCGGATGGTCACGAAGGTGCTTACCAGAAATTATGGAAATGGTACGAGAAAGCACCCCTAAAGAAGCCTTCAAATCCGAGGGTTAGCGGATGACCGCTGGCATCCGTCGGAGTATCAAAGAACTGGTCAAATCTGAAGATACAACTATCAGCATCAGGGCATGCGCGTTGTAGATTGGATAGTCACCCTTTAAAGAAAGGCTGCGGGGGACGATCACGTTGCAAATCCTCCGTGTTCAGCCATGCCGAGTCGAAGAGTGCGTCGGGAGTTCGGAGTAGAAGAGCATCGAGATGCGCATCCTTGAAGTATCGAGCAATTGTCATGGGATGGAAGTCCATGCCATTCCGAAGCGCGGTGCGGAAGAGGAAAGACCCGATCGCAGACTGCCTATTCATCCGCAGAACTGCCGTATTGTACGCCTCGTGGTATGACCACCGGTATGCAAACGCCCCCGTCCATCCCCATAGCTCTTCCCAGTCTCTGAGAAAGATTGTGTCTGCGTCGACATAGATGCCGCCGAACCGATGGCACACCACAAATCGTGCCATGTCGGAGAGAACGACAGAACCCTTGTCATACGAATCTGCAGAATCAGAGCCAACCTTCTCCTCGTCAACCTTGATGTCAATTATATGCCCGCCCGAGTTGAGAAGCGCTCTCTTGTAGCGGCGCCATTCATGCCTGAGCTCTGGAATAGAGTCAAGCTGCTCGGTGGTGTTCCACAGCTTGAACTGAATCACATCTTTGAAGCGGGGGTGCAAGAAAGGAGCCGACCAAGGGTTAGAATGTAGACTCTCGAGCATGTCATGCATGGCCGACGGGTTTGGCATTGCCCCTGCAGGACCGGGGTTGATCCACAGCCAAAATTGTGGGCGACACACGTTCTCGGATGGTGGCTCGTCATCCGACAAGTATAGGCCCAGGTTCTGAGTGTATAGCCAAGACAGAAGGGAAGAGTAGGGTTTGTCTGTGAACGGGCCAGTCCAAAACATATGGAACAACCGAGGGTTCTCGGGATTGCAAGGTGACTCCAGGTTCGCGTAAGGCGTATATGTAGGAGGGTCTGGCAATCGAAGAGGTCGCTCCCACTCAGCATCCTTCTTCCGTACGAGGCCTGTATTCACAACTCGTGGTTTCAAAGCCGGGACCTCCGCTCGCCTGGCAGAAATATCTTCTTGCTGTTCCTTGTAGATGTATTGCCAGTCTTTTGTCTTCCCACGACGAAGTTGCCGTCCATTATCTAAACCTGCTCCAGAACGGAGCATCTCGAGGCAATCACGAACGTACTGAAGGGTGACTAATTGAGGTAACGTAAAACCAAGGCAGCCTATTACGCACCTTGCCCTGCGAGTAGTCGCAGCGCTCCATGATAATGTCCATGTCAACAACACCTCCCGGCATCGGACGTGGAGGATGGCTCACGCCTGACGTGCTGTCTGGCTGCTCATACACCCGCTGCGGCCCGTTTCCGCGAGTATTCATCATCACCGATTCATACGAGCTGAAACGAGAGAGAACGTCCTTCGTAGGACGTGGCAGAGCCGGATTCATGGGATGTGATCTAAGTCCTATTTGCCGGGGTACTGTTTCATCGTGTCAAAATGGCATAACACCGAGGAAACTAGGCTAAATACCAACCTTTGATGCTACTAGGGTGGTGTCCGCTGGCGATTTCCCATTGCCATATCCGCTGGAGCTCCCTTCTGTCAAAAACAAGCGTTGACTCGTCCGATTCCTCAAAGCCATCCTTCTCGGGAATCTCAGCGAAGTGTTGTGCGAAGGTATCTTCGAAGTCGTCCTTAAGAGTCACCTGGTGGGAGGCACTGTCGATGGGGTTTCGGACTAAGGCTTCTTCAATAAAAACAGGCTTAGGGCCGTAATCCGAGCCAAGACTTGAGCTTGAAACTTGAGGAGAGCGGAGGTCGGATGCTTTGTCAGTGGCGGATGCTTGATAATCCGTCCGAGCATCCGAGGGCCACTCATGAGAGGTCGCACCGCTCCCATCTGATGGCGCTATTGGAGCAACGGTTTCAGGCGAAGAATTTTTCGCCACGTCGCCAACATCGTCAGACGTGAGCGTCGGTGCGGATGACTTGCCGAAGTCATGAGCATAGAGGTCGTCAGGTGGGTGTCTGTGGATGTCATCGTAGAAGGTGTCGTTCGAGCTAGGGTAATATTCAGCTGGTGGGGGAGGCGGAAAGAAGTTGAAGCCAATGAGTGTGGTCACAACTACCAGAACGTAGAAGGTTAATATCCTTTTGGTCCTGTTAGGCATTGAAGTTAGATAAGAGACGCGTGCAAGGTTAGCAGTTTCCTCACCAAGCGTTTGAGGTTGGAGGAGGGGCTTGCGTGAGCGACTCGAGATGCATCTTCTCCCGGACAGCTGAGGGTTGATCTGGGTCATCGGTAACGAGACTGTATGGGGTAGTGTATTGGCGCCGCCCAAACTTGAACGGTGCACTCCAGGACATGCTGCCCGGCAGAACACAGGGAGCAGAGGAAAAGGTGAGATACGTTTCCCTGCGAAGCTCGAATCACTCTTATAAGGGTGGAGATTGGCAATGAGCTTACATCTTGATGTGCCCACTAGGGTACACAGCAATGCTGAGATTCCCATGGGCGGTTAGTTGCTACCGGAGTCGACTGCTGCAAAACCTTGCACAAGCTGACGGCCTGCCACATCAGCGAGCGCTCAGTTACATGAAACTGCGAGCAAACATGAAACTGTGAGCGAGCATGCTCCACTCACTAAGAGTGGCAAACAGGGCACTGAGCAGATAGTCGACTGCAAAGGTCCTAGTGCTTTGTATAACACATGAACCTGTCCTAAGAAAGAAGGAAACACAGCCTCTCGCAGCCTCTAGCTGCTGCGCTCCTGATTGATACCAGTAGTGTACCGCCGAAGCCGTTGCCGTGTATATAGCTGGCATCACTAGCATCGCTGGCATAGGGCCGAACGTTGAACGCCGAGGTCTTCTACGCTTATCAGTGTTTAGTCTGAGTTAGGCGAATGGCGATAGAAAGCCGAAGGTCCCCGGTAGATAGACGCTGGATCAGAGATGATTCGATGATGGGTTAGTGAAGCGTTCCGGGATTAGATCTTAGACGGGACATGGTGCAAGACACTGAAGTGAAGTACCTAGTACTATAGTACTTGGTGAACAGGAAAGAGAACGATCTCGAGCGAGACGCGCGGCCGGAAATGGTTATTGATATGTGGGTGTATGCTAACAACTTTGTGACAATTACGTACGTACTGTGTCCAAACCATGTCACTGAACAATATTCACGAACGTTTGAACACTCTGGCCCGATTGCAATATATACACAAGCACAGCGCTGGCTGTTGGGGCAATATAATAACATTAACAATATTAAGTTGTCCAGCACACATGTGGTCTTGGCAGCTAGTCGAGGTTGTTCAGGGCTTGAAGCTTGAAGCTTGAACGTTTGAACACCGGCTTGTGAGCTGGGGCCTGAGTGTTCTGGGTTTTCTCCCTGGGCCTCGGTCAAAGAAACTGTAGCTAGCTGATAGAAGAGCAAACGAGTCAAGCTTTGGTTGCCTCGGCAATTCGGGCCGCCAGCATCCCCATGCGACACGACGCTTCTAACCAATGCCCGTTACCTTTTAAGGTAACTAGGTCTATGGGACGATTCTTTTCGTCCCTTGGCGGGCGTTTGCAAGACTCGTCGTAAATTCACGTGACCTTCACACGGGCTGCATATCTCGATTGGACTTTTATACGTCATACGTCGAGCTGCCTCTTTGTCTCCTTTTCCCCTACCTTGCCCATATGTCTTTTCTTGATAACATTCCCGTCCGGGTGGTGGTCGACACGACGCTTCTGACCAATATCTTAATGGGACCCTATGGGACCTTCGGTAGCGAGGAGTCCTTGCGACTTATCAATATTGGCTTCGAGTCTTTTGTGAATAGTGTTCCTGTTTGATAACCTCGATTCGGATCGCCAGATATACAGGGTAAGCCTGTGGCTGAATGGTCTCAGTCTAAGATTGGGTGCTAAGGGCTAGGGAAGTGGCTTTGTTACGAGTCTTATAATTCAAGTCAGTAGGATGAGGAAGATTAGGCACTTAGAAGATACTAGTAACGGTTCAGATTCAGTTGTCTAAACGTCAATAAGGTAGCAAAAGAGCGCACCAAAATACAAGAGCTGCGCACAGGTGAGACTTTTTGACGCTCAGGCTGTTACGTCGTAGTACGAATCGACAGTCTATCCAACTGCACACTGTCCTCAACTTGTAGGAGAGTTGCTTTCATCCTGGAGTATTACAAAGTCGCTGTCGCAGACATGGATGGACTGGATAGTATGTACTCCGATATTTACAGGAGTTTATGTGTCTGGTCGATATCTCAATGGTCGCAATCCACGGTACCCGTCAATCCTAAATCAAGATGCGTCTGAGTCTTCCAGATATCCGGATATCTTAGCTCAGTCTATGCATTCTAAAGATACCTCCCTTTCGGAAGGCGAGACATATCGCCTAGGCATTACTGCCGGGGGAAAATCCGTACATAGATCAGCACACAAAAACATGAGCGAGGCGGACGTCCAAACATACAGAGAGGCTGATCTATAGGTCTTTCATGCACTGTCTCCTTAACAATAGGGGTAACTGAAGCCTGGGAAGTCGAACGGGGTGGCGGAGGTGGCGGTGGGCGTCTCTCTGCACTGAGAACTGAGCTCGTCGAGGATCCCATACCAGGATTTGATTGCGTGTCTGAAGAGATGGACCCGTTACTGTTTACATTCCAAGGTCCACCCGTTTGCGTCGCAGTCGAGTTCGTGAGCTTACTGGGATGATGTACAGGCTCTGAGTGCTTGTGGCGGCTTTCTGAACAGGGTAAACTGATTGGTGCACGCCGAGTCAAATCGATGTGCCTTATCCTTACCTGTGGGATGTAGCATTGCTTGACTAGATATGTTCCAAAAGGTGCTTTCCTTCCACGGTCCATGGCCACCTTCATTCACGTTGTGCTGCGTATGCCGAGGAGGTTGGAAGCCTACATAGGGCTTAAACGGGCGGAAACCACGACGAGCCTGAGCTTTTCCTCTCCCTCCTCTTCGTGGTTGTGACGAATTATACGAAGGATAATCATATGGGCGACGTGAACTACCGTTCCGTCGGTTATGTTGGTGTCCATAACCGTTGCGAGGATGTCCAAACCCACTGTCGTAACTTGTGTCCCGAGGCCATTGTGAACGGAGTGCAGGACCACCATGGGACAAATCCGGAAAAGTATTTGGGGTTGAGGTAGCTGCTGATGCAGGAACTAAGCCTGGAGGATAGGTTGAAGAAGTACCAACGCCCCCTTGAGTGTGTTGAGGATTGATGAAGACAGCAACACTTTTCGTTGACAGGCTGGAAGACATTTCAATGCGTATCGAAAGCGGTGACTTATCCCGCATTGATGCATTGTCCAGACTTTCTGGGGCGCTAGCCTGATTTTCTACAGATGCGGTCATGTTCACAGAATCATTGCCAACTGCCTCCAATGGTGCATCCTCTGATACCGTCCGGAGACCATGACTTTGAGCAGGACCTTCCCGAGGACCCTGATTGCTCAACCCTTCTCCTTTGAACTTTGCGGGGGGCATCTGCCATTCCAATGACTGGGTGCTCCATGCAGGTAGCCTGGAGAGTGTGTTGCCTTGAGAACTGCAATCGAGCACTTGAGCAATGTTATGTTGCCGATTTTCAGTTGGAGTCGTGGCCATTCGTCGATCCCATTGACTGTGAGCAGACGCGATCCATCCACGCTGACGTTGGTCAGTCCTCTCAATTTGCTCTGCATCATCGATAGTATGTGTTGAGACTGAATCATTTTCCCAGTCTAAGTGGTCGTTTCTTCTCCCGCTTCGGTCGGCAAGCTCGGGTAACGGTGTATCATCGTCGTCCGACTCGATAACTACCTGTACAAAGACATGATTTTTCATTATAATGAAACATTGTTGAAGAAAAATACCATATCAAGATCATTGTTATAAAGAGTCGTGATCGTGGAGGGGGACCTCTGCTTAGAAACTCTTGAGATCCCTTTAACAAATGGTACCAACACATAGTCGAGCCTTGCTTTTTTCGTGGTGGATTTAGCTGGAAGTTCGTGTAACCTATCCACAAGCCGAGCGGCTTCAATACGAGGTTCATCAGTGTATGAAGAAGCTCCTTGTATAAAGTCACTCTGCGACTCGGCGGGTCGAACCCCCAGCTCGGAGGAGTCTAAATGCTCATCGTGCAAATCTAAGATGGTTGACTTTGAAGTCCCTCAGAAATCATCGTTGTACCACAATAAAGACGTGCGCACCGTCCTCGGCTTGTCGTACCAGCCAGATTTGGTCCTTGGATGCAGTGATTTCGATTCAGGAAAAGTGATTGCAAGGCGGGCCAACATGGCAGACATGTGAGTAATATGTCGTTCACGTCCGCGAATGCGCTCTCCAGCTTTCCTAGTATGATTCGAAAGGTTCGACCAGTCGGGTTCGTTTGTGAGATTTAACATTTCAGACGCGTGCGCCTTCTTTGTGTTTAACATGCGTATTGGGCATGTATCGCGATGACAGCCTCGGCAAGACGGCCCGGCTTTGTTTGCGAAACAAACCTCGGTCTATGTGGTCACTAATGATGGTCTTCGTCGATGAGATAGGCAACTTACTGGGGATGAGGAGGAGCGGAGTGCATGAAGAAGGCACGCTGCTTCAAATAATGCAACGTGCTGGCGCACCGGGATAAATCTATAGCTGTTTAAGCCTGAGTACGATTAACTTGGTGAGATGTTTCTAGTACCTTTGATGAGGGAATAATCTGAGTGGAGTTGAGCTCCTTTCTAGTCCAGATTCCGCGAGAACATCGGCGGCGTTGTTGTAACTTCGAAGTAATTCATCAAACGGGCGGCACTGGACCGGGGACATTCCACCACAGAAGCAAGTGCGTCCTTCAATGTAGCACGAAGGACATATGCAAATACCAGACCCTTGTTCGGAGGTTGCGGAAGAAGTTGAAAGCACATCGACGCATGCGAAACATTCAAAGAAGCTCTGGAAGATGTCTCCACCACAATAGTCGCATAAAATGTCGTATTTGTATGGCGATGTACCTTCGGTGACGTAGGGTAAGTCAGAATTACCTGGACATTGCTCCTCAATGATAATGTCTTGATAAAGTAGCAGCAAGTCTTGGAGAATTTTGGCAAGCGTAACTTGTTCCCGTTGCCTCGGTGAGCGACTCGATGTTTGAGTCAATTGATTTCGTCCTTCCCACTTGATAAACCGAGTACATTCTTGAAGAAGCACTGAATACTGGCGCAGAGCATAATGGATGATCGCTTTCACTTTGTATGTTTCAGCGCGGCAGACGCTATGAGTCAATGGGTCAGCACGAGTTGAACAACTGGCCAACATGCTAACCGTCGATACAAAGGTAGCTCTTCGTAGAGTGAGATCTTTAAGCTTGAGATTGACATCCGTGACCAAGCAACTTTAATGGAGATCCCTCCATAGTTGACAACTTGATGGCCAACTTTAGGAGGCACAATGATCATGTCACCTAATGTCTGCTCTGCTATGTACACAGGGAAAGGGGCGTTCTTGAGTTCTTCAATCGTAGCAACGTAGGTCTCCCAGTCAAGGACATAGCCTAACTCCTGGAAGTACTGGGCGAGTTCAAGCGCATGGGATCCTTCCGTCATAAACCAGAAAGACGATCCACCACTTTCCGTGTAAACCATTATGTTTTGGCCGATAGATCCGCAGGGGTCCTTGTGGAAGGGTGTGAAGGTATCCCCGACGCCTAGATAGCACATTAAAGTCTGAACCTACAGTCGGATCAGTCTTCTATTTCAGTGTCTCAGTACAATCGGTTGTGCCTTCTAAACATACCTGGCCGCTGTCGGGCAAATTTCCCAGCATGTCATCCTTGTTTTTGAAAAGAAGATGATCCGGTATAAAATCATGCTGGCCTAGCTGTGCAGCCCAAACATCTGGGCATTCAATGTCCTTTCCATAAAAACGTTCGTGCTCTAGTACCAGCTTGATGAGTTGTGAATATCAAACATCTACTTCTAGACGTTACCATCAGCCACCGTAAATCGAGGAGTATTGCGAAGTTTTTGTATCAGCTCTGCCTTTCTGAGGTATCCATCCGCGCGATTATGCACATTGCGAACGTTAACGACTAAAAAGTATTAGATTGATAGGGTTAGAGATACTTAAAGCTACACATGTAACTGCTGACCTGGATTTCCGTTTTCAATAAACCCTTCTGGAGAAAACACATCACTGGGCCAGTGCGGATGAGTTTGATAGCCTTCAATTATCAACGGAACGCCCTCGCTCTCGTGTTTCTCCGTAATTTCTTTCAAGTCTGCACACCTTGCGTGGATTCGACGGATTCTTCGAAAATTTGTAGACATTTCCAACAGCTTATCTAAGGTCCAATCCCTGGTCGTCCTTGTGGCCGTTGGATCGAGTTGAACATTAGGGACTAAGTCATCGAATGCACATTTATCTGAGACTGCGCAATCTACCGAGCGCTTCAGCGAAAGGTCGGCTGGGGTTGAGGACGGTGCACGTTGTTCACTTTGTGACTGACTCGCAGAGGCAGCTACGCGGGCGGCAGAGGGGTATGTTGATGGGAGGGCTCCCCAGCTGATTGGTCTAGCCTGTAATTTGCTTCGCCAGCTTTCCATCCTTGAAACCTTGGAAGTGATATGCAAGCGAGTGACTCCAAAACGTCAACGGCGGGAACTTGAAGGTATGTGGTCTTTGGGATTGAGCTTCTTTTGGTCGATAGATAGGTGAGAGAACTGGTTAGACATCGTTCGGAGGACAGCATCGAGACAGGCTGTTAAGGTAGACGCTGGGACTCGGATGTATGCCTCGTGGCGAGATTAGATGAAGGACGTCAATGATGCAGATGGGCTGCTGAATTGGGATGTTATAATAACAGGGCCATGTGTACCCGACATCCGGATCTCACTTGTACTTTTTCTGCACATCTCACCCACTACCTTTTACATCATCGCAAGCTCAAGCGTGTCTTCGAATTGAAGCTTCAGTCAGCTGTTTGTATCATCAAATTGAACTTGCAGTACCTTCAACCATCTCGGGAGTCTTCTTAATCACTTCGCACTTGAATACGAGCAAGATTGCTCCCGTACCCACAAAGACAAAGTTGAGCACGCCGGAGTTCACTGCAAGTTGACTGTAAGTTGACCGCGATCCTGGACCTCTTTGCCCAACTCCTCTCGTTCGCCGCAACGGCAATTCCCTTCTGACTCTGGAGCTGTATAAAGAACTCTCGTCCCTTTGCAAGATACTGGTTTTACTGGCATGTCCAGCATCTCGGGCGCAGCGCACGACGCCTTCGACTTTGACTTCTGGAAGTTCGTCAATTGCTGCGTCTGCCATCTGCGTTTTGCTTCCACCAGCGCCGCCCCTCCTGTGCCGTTCTGGATCACTGAATGCGGACACGTCATTTGTAACAATCATCTAAGTGGGTGTCTATTGACTTCACTTGGCAGGCTCCTTAGTGTAGTTACCCGTCACAGACTCCAATCAGAGATGCCCTCAATGTGGAAGTCATAACATTCAGCTAATGCCCTTGCAGCACGACGTAAGTGCCCAGCCGGTATATTACTGACTTATGCTTAGAGGATGATCATAGATCGAGGAACCTATGTCAGAGTATTTCAGGTCACTACCACACGTTTTGGATGGTGTCGCAAATGCTGTGAAGGTGAGCTCGGGATCACAGCTTCGCCCACATATCCTTCCTCTTTACAAAAGTAGTTTCAACAAGAAAGTGTGGCATCGCTAGTGCGCCATCATAAAGATAGGGCCGCCCATTTCTCGTCCACTTCCGAACGCCTTCGAAATGAACGGAATAACTTGAGAAGGTGCTGTCAATTTCTTCTTTAGAAATGCTCGGCGGTGTTCATACAACACGGACCAACGACAGAGAAAACGAAGAGTTAAAGCATCGCATCACGCTTTTGGAGCAAGGTGGTGACCCTTCAACGGTGATTAACTCCAATGGCAAGCGCTTAAGAAGTGATCCATGCAGGTACGTGAATAAGAGGATTCTCAATATTTGTCGAGGAGGCCGGACTTTTATGGTCGTATCCTCAGCTCAAGCCCAAAGTCCGGTGTCGTTACTGCTCCGGATCGGCTTACTCTCTCTGAGAGAGACTATCCAAATTTTACTTCAGGACAACGCAGGCCAATCCACAGTGATGCACAATCGGATAGACCAGGCACCAGCCGCTTTGCGCAGTATGCGACTCCCGGGAAGTTCTTGATCATTGACTGACCAAACTTAAGACACTTCTCCTTTCACGATAGCAAGCCTACGCGCATATACCCACCAAGGCTATCACACGACCAGTCTGGTTCTCTTCATCCTGAAGGCGGAGACTCTTCTTCGCAACACTTACTTGTAACTAAAATGTCGGAAATCATCACCAGCCCACAAACTAACGCCTGGCTTACCGTCTGGCTTACTGGGCGACAGATCTCCACCTCTCGAACAGGACTACCAATGAAGCCACCAGCTCCGATCAACGGCCGTGTTGCAGGTCCCATGGGACCGCCCCCAACACCTCAGAAGACCTTCAGCTTTCGGACGCCTCAGACACCGTCTCAGAGTCTCAAACCAACTCCAACAAATGCTAATCTAGGCTCGACTAGGTCTGCGCGCGACTTGACATCAAACCGCTTCGAGCCAGCATCCACTCTTAAGGGCTCCGTGTCATCTGACAGATCTGTAATGATGCGTAACAGTGTAGGTCGACAACGAACCGCAAGCGGTTCTCAGCGGAAACCGTTTGTTCCTGGGAAACTTTAGACACGAACCGATGCCATCTCTGCCTCTTTCTTTCAGCCCGTGAGTATAGCGTACTCTCTACGGCGTATGCGCTGGACTTATGTTTGTAAAATCATGACTGTAATAATAAGATATTCAAAGACGGCTTAGCTTGATTACACACACGAGTGTTATAATCCACCAACGTCAATGACGTGAGGTACACGACGTCTTGATATCACACTGAGCGCGATAAATGTAGCTCGGGGCCCAAGCGTATCACCCAGAGGCAAGCTTCTTCTAGCTTATTACCGCTCCCTCCAGCGCATGGGTTTTTTTCCCTTACTTTATTATTAGTTTAATATGAGCTCAACTAACTAAGTCGGAGGGAGTCCAATACTAATACTGTAGGTGATGCACGGTTTTCGCTGGTTTTCGCTGGTTTTCGCTGTGTCGTCATGGCGCTATGTAGTATTTACACCCTTATACTAGTGTGGAAACAAGGGGCCTGCAGCTGTACAGCCACCACACCGCACCGAGGGACTCTCAGGCTCGGAGACGGGGTTGCGCAGCACCATTCCCTTCACCTCCAATCCACCATGTCTTACACAGATCCGTACGCTGAACGCCACGGAAGATATCAGCAGCAATATACCGATGGTCCAACGTTCAATCCTTATAGCTCCTCACGGACGCAACCTCACCAGACCTATGATCAGGGGGGCTATGACACCACAGGGTATGGGCAGGAAGGGAACAGGCCATCGCGCTACTCGGACCCATATTACAATAACAGCTCGGGCAAGGAGAACCCTATATCCTCTTCGGACGATGCTTTCGGGGGCGCTGCTGTTGCATCGGCGAGGTAGGCACTATGTCAAGTGATGCTCCACGGCTGACAGAGGTGGATTCTACGTATAGTCGACGAAAGGATCTGAGTGACTGGAGATATGAGCAACAAAGTGGTTTATGGACGAGGGTATTTGGAAACCCCTTATTGCACGTTCCCTTGCCTAATCAACTCCACAGGGTAGCAGAGGGAGTTGCATTGCTCGGTTCTGCTGCTGTGCGGTGATGATCGTGATTTTCTTCATCGTATCAATACTTCTTGCGCTTGCGCTTGTACGTATTCTGTATCTATCTGGGTTGTACTGGCTTATCTTTTCTCAGTGGATAAGACCACCCAATATTGTTGTAGGGAGTGTGCAGACTAACTCCACAAACACGGTCAGTTTTCTTGCGGTCCGTATAATGCCCTTGGCTCATATCACGTTGCAGGTACAATCAGTCAACGACGGGTTCCAAATAAATCTTGGAGTCAATATTTCGTAAAATCTAACTTAATTGACCTGTACAGCACATCGCTCACCTTCGATCAGTGTGCAGAACCCAAATTATTTCGCGGTGTCCTTCAAGGATATTGATGCCCAGGTGAGGCTTGTGTTTTGACTTTTCGTCTCCCCAATAACCTCTTCAAACCCCGTATCAGATTTTCTACCCTATAAACAATACTCTCGTCGGGGGTGGGACTGAGAATGATATCACCTTTGGATCCCACTCACAAACGAACTTCACCTTCCCCTTTGCGATCAACTACAACAGCAACCTGCCCTCAAGCAACCAAATTCTGCTTGACATGGCTCAAAAGTGTGGTATTCCTTCAGGGTCTCCATCTGACATAACCGTGAACTACGACATTACGGTACGCTTTCCCCCCACAAACGAGGGTTTGATGATTGTGGACTGATCGCAATGGACAGCTGGGCTTGCGTATACTTTTCTTCGTCGTCAGTCCTAAAGTGAGCAACAGCTTGAGCTTCAAATGTCCTCTTACTTCGTCAGATCTTGGGGTGAGACAATAATAATCTGCTTCTGTTCATGCACGTTTAACATCAATTGAACAGGGCTTGCTTAATGGTATTGGTGGCCTGTGATACTTAATACTTGTCCCCCCTTTTTTGGACTTGTGATTCGGACTTAGTGGACCCTATACTAGGCGACTTAATGCGTACACTGTTTTACTTAGCTACTAGTATGACCTCGACATTAGAAAGTTGAAAGCTTTGTGAGATCGGATACCATGTATGTACATAAATGTATCTGAAGTTTCCTGTTGGCAGCTTATGAATGAAAAGTGATAAATTACATAAACACGTGAGTATCTTCTTAACAACGAAGGAACCGTTTATCGACATTGTCTACGTTCAAGCTAACTCGACTTCAACTTTGGCGAGATGTCTAATGGGCTGAGCGATGCAGACCGCGAAATCGTATTTAGCCACATCTTCCGTCACCTTGCGTCCTACCGCAATGTAGCTGAAGTATACATTTTGACGGAACATGACTTACAGCTCGGCCAGAATTGGGATCGCAGAGCAACAGATGAGGCCAATGACGAGCTGAACAAGTGGGCACAAAATTTCCTCCATCAAGCCTGGATCGTATGCAAAGACCAGGAACAAGGTGAGTGAGTCGTGCAACCGCCGATAGTTTGATGACCCTCTGATTGTTCGAGATATCTCTCACATGCCTTTGTCTCCTCAACAGGTTGCCCTATTCTCGACCCTTTAGCGGATACATCGACCCGCCAAATCCCCCCTTTGCCCGACCTAACCAACGTGGGGAGGACGCTTAATACCATCGCAGTCTTGGAAATCACGACCACCAAGTCATATTCCGCCTACACTCGGGTGTTCTTGCATAGTTTCGGTCCTCTTGATGAGTATCTCATAGGCTACACGTTGCGAAATCCGGCGAAGGCGATAGAAGAGGCCAGAAATCTTACGGAAACCACTAGGGATCAACGCGCCAGATCAAACCGGACTCTTCGTATGGCAGGTATGGGTCTCGGTGCCGTTGCTGGTGGGCTCCTTGTTGGTATCACGGGCGGGCTTGCAGCGCCTTTGGTTGGGGCAGGCGTCACCAGTATTCTGGGACTCTTCGGTGCCGGCGGGACAGCCGCGGGATTGTTGGCAAGCAGTTTAGCAAGCTCGTCGGTGGTGTGTGGAGCTCTCTTTGGCGCTTATGGCGCACGGTCTGCCGCAGGCATGGTTAGTCGGCACGCTAGAGAAGTCAGCGACTTTGAGTTCGTCCAGGTCTTGGGCGAGGGTGAGGGAGAAACATTGGGTGTCAGGCTATGCATCAGCGGATGGCTTACATCCGACGAAGATATCACAGCACCGTGGACGATCTTTAGACAAGGAGACGATACACACGCGCTTCAATGGGTATGAGATTCCCCGTCTATTGTCGCAATCCTGACATCACCGGTTAGGAAAAACAGGCACTGAAAGACCTGTCCAGTGCGCTTGTCACACTAGTCAAGTCGCAAGCATGGTCATATGCTAAAGGCGAAATCATCAAGCATACAGCTCTCGCAGGCTTGCTCAGTGCGCTCTCACCCATTTTTTTGCTGAAAATCGGAAAGATCATCGGTACGTCGTGCTTTTCTGCGAAATAGCTAAACTAACGGCCTTAGAAGATAATCCTTGGATGAATGCTAAAGCCCTGGCGCTCAAGACCGGTAGGGTTTTGGGAGAGTTGCTCGCCTTAAGAGTATTTGGCAACAGACCCGTCACCCTAACGGGCTTTTCACTTGGTTCGCTCGTCATCTTTCAGGCACTCCTCCAGCTCTCGGAACTTCCACCCGCTAAAACATGTGGGCTGATCCAAGATGTCTTTCTGTTCGGCACTCCCGTCACTAGCAAGAGTCTTGATTGGGCGACCGTACGCAGAGTTGTCTGCGGCCGAGTCGTCAACGGTTTCTGTCCCAACGACATGGTTTTGGGCATTTTCTCACGGGCATCAAGTGCTAGTTGGAACATCGCAGGGCTACAAGCTGTAGAAGTCCCTGGAGTAGAGAATATAGAATATTCAGATGTGGATGGGCATCTGCAGTGGAGAGGAATGGTGGGAAAATGTTTGCGTGACTGTAAAGTGCCTGGTGTGGCAGACAAAGAGGTTGAAGAGCAGTTAGCTAGCATCCCGAGGATCATGGATATGAAGGTCGAAGGGTCAGAGGCTCGGCTTTTCGACGGAGACCTTTCAGCAATAAGTGATGGCACCCACGCAAGCTCACTAGCGTGATAAGATGTGGTTGACCGATTAGCTAGAAGCGTATTGGCCATGCCAAATACAACGGCTGTCATTCCATGTCACAGCCTCAATCAATTAGATGAATCGTAACCAGAACTAGTACATTGGTCGGACAAAGGACCATTGCATTGGCATTGGTAGCTATAGCTGAAGCTGACTCCGCTCAGTGAACCTAGGACGTGCATTGGGATTTGAAGCGTCCACGCTGAGGTGCCGTAGGTTCGAGGCCATGACCGCAAACCTGCTAGTAGTTACGAGGTCATGGGCTGGCGGTTGGTGTCGGTTTAGACTTCGGTGCGCCAGTCTTCCCTCTGCCCCAACGGACTGAAATACGGTCGCCGTCCATGTCCAACCCGTTTGCCCAGGCCTGCGCCGCGCTCTCGGCCGTTGGCCGATCCTTGAAGTTGACGAATGCGCATCTTAAAGTACTGAGCAACCGATGGCAAGAGTGAATTTATAGCCTTACCTTGATTTCGCTACGTATACTACTGACTTGAGCTGGGACGCGGAAATGTGCGTAAGTGAGTTGACGACATAAGTACGAATACTATCTTCGTTTGCATCCGTAGGCAACGATGATAAAAACAAGGATGTCTATAATGCGTCAGATAGTCTTCGACGGTACCCGTTTGAACTTACAACCGTCTCATCCTCGGGTGGCGTTAATCCTTGATTAGTCGCATGGGTCGACATGATCTTTTTGGCAACTGGGTCGTTATGGCCGTGGTACCGATCTTGAATGTTCTGGTGCGAGAGTTCATTCTCCATTGGTTTCTCATGCCTGCAAAATTACCGTATGATTTGAGAACACCCATAGCTCATGCTTGAACGTCCTCACCTGTATGGGCACTCTGAGCCTCTTTTGCACTCTCCTTTCACATAAAAGGAGCAAATGTGGGGCCTGTTCCGTTTATAATATGGATTAGTCCGAGCCAGCTGTTTGAGCATTTCCTTTCCAGCAGACGACGCCCGGTTCCCGACTTCCATCATTGACTTTGTTCCATCCTCCATCTGTTATATTGTGTAGACAGTCATGAAGCGCGGCACAAACGGAGACGTACCTTGCTTTCCATGTTTTGGGCGTAGTATTCTCTATTGATGTCACTGGTAGGTGCCTCACTTTGGATGGCAAGCGCGGTGTCGCGGACTTGAGTGGGTAGGCCATACTCAAGGTCTAGGAGACAGGTTTGACAGACATTCTTCACTTTTGCGCAAGTCTGGCAAATGACGGTTGCCTTGTAGCGAGCCCCTGATCCTGGGTTCCAACGAAAGACAGTGAAAGGGCGTGCGCAAGTGCCGCACGACCGGCCAAATTCCTGCTTGGACTATGAGGATAGTTGTCAGTAGCTGTACAGAGAATTTGCCAGGTATCCACGGACCATTCGAACGAATGGATTAGGGCCTAAACCTGGTTTCGAACTATGTGTTATGTCAGCGTCAAGTAAAGGGAGTGGAGGAAACGTACATGTCTCGCAAAGAATGGGAAATTCACTTTGCTCCCATCCAGCTTTGTTAATGTCTGCTTTGGGGGGCATAGCGTCTTGTCAGAATTCGATTGAAGAGTCGTCCGTGACACAGCTGCAGGTGCCTTGAGGTACTGAACGAAGACCAAAGCACTGCAATTCACGCAATTCACGCGAGTTGTGCGATAGTTACGTGTACTGTCATCCCCCGTGAGAATGTACACCACCGTCAGGATGTACATACAACTGTCTTTTGTGGCCGTTTCCCCTTCAAAATTCTCAAACTAAATGCATGATAATTATGATCCCATGCCATTCCATATTATCCTGCGTTGGATTAAGGGGATGTCTAGAAATGAAGTAACATGGCTCAATAGACAGAAAATGGGCTCTTTTGAAAATGTTTTGAGCTCGGGTCAATAACCAGCTGCGAAATAACCTCAGGTTGTGTACAAAAGAGTAATCATATATTGAGCTAACACCTTCCGCCCCCACTGAAACAAAACTGGGCGCAACCAGAAGGCACAAGCTCTCAATATTTTGCACCGATGATAGAGTGTCCTCTCGAGGCTCACTATAATCTTATAGCCGCCGTATCGGCGAATCCGGCTCGGCAATGACGCTCTGATTTTCCTTTTATGGCTCGGCTACTGCCAATGCCCTGCCTAATATGGGCTTATTACCAATATCGGCTCCCACGCAGACTGTACAGTCTGACGATGGTTGGTCCTAGGTTCTAAAATCAACTGATGCACGTATATATAGTAGGGAATCCGTCCACTTTGGCGCTTCGTGGATTTTTCAGTATTAGCTTGGGTCTCGGGGATGCTTCAAACCTTATTTTACAGGACGGGCCTGCGAGGAAATTATTCCAGGACTTACGGAAATTTGGCTGTCTCTTCTGGCAGGGGATAACAGTACATAGAGCATTTGCAGACAATATTTATTTGTCTCAAAACTCTGGCCATGTATATTCAATCAACTGGATCAAAGACTCTAGCTATGTGCAGATCAAGTGTAATTAATGATCAAAGACAGGCTGAATGGTAGTGTCGTGCTTGTCACTGTCACCTCCCCTCCCGCTGCAACGAGATCCGACACTTTCTTCTCAAGATTGGGTCGGGTGTTCTTTTCCAGCTGCGGCGGCTGCTGGAAATAGATTGGTTTGAGAGGAGTGGACAGCGAAGGCTTCTTGATTTGACTGTGTCCTTTAAGTTTGGGCAGATTGGTAAAAAGCCTTGACTGCACTTACATATCCTGTTTCTCAGTGAGCATTTCCATCAGCTGCTCGACTGTCCAATCGTGGTTAATTGATATCTCTAGAGCTTCGCCCCCGCAAACCGGGCAGTGTTCTCTCTTCTCATGTTCGAAGGTATAAGAATAGACGCCGTCAGTGCCGATGAGCATAAAGTAGTTATTTAGGTAGGCTGCTGAGCTCGTTGCAATCTTGAAAGCCTCGTTACAACAAGCCGCTGGATCGTCGTTAACATGTCTTGTAGTTGCTTAGCCGCCAACGTAAACGCACCAGCAATAACAGCGTTCGTTGATGCTATGGCAGGTATGACATTTTTGACAACTCCCTGAGTGAGAGACCATGTTACTCCCTCAATGTTGAACTCCTTTGCCCGCTTGAAGGCTACGCCGTAAAGCCAGCTGATGTGTTCGGGATCGTCAGTATCTAGCTTTTGGTCTGCATGCATCCGTAAGTACAAGGCGTCAGTGTCATACGCGAATAGTACCTCCATGAACCTTGGGCCATTCTAAGACAGAGGCCCACTCTATGCAATGCTCGGGAAGACGAGGTGTGTTGGCTATGGTGCAAATTGGGAAAGTCGTAGGCTTGTTCAGCATATCTAGCGAGCATTCATAGCACGACGTAATTGTTGGAAGAATAACCCGAGCTTGTCCCTTAAACCCTATACGAGCGTCATGCATGATGTCTATGAGTGAGGGATTCACATTACCTTCAGTGCCTCCGTCTATTAGAGGTTTGAGGCTTTCCGGGTTGTCAGAGTCTACCATACTCACGAGCGTAGCGTTGATCCATCTGCGCGCCTCCACAGAGTCAAGACCACATATGACTAGGTTGAACTGCATGTAGTATTCGTGATCCTTGTCTTGGATTTTCCCATAATATCTTGAACCACATTTAACAAAGAACGGCGCGTCAGGGAACTTCCTTACGGTGTTACTATTACGCCTGGCACTCGGTTCATGATGAACTCCGCAGCCACGATAGCTTTCGGCTTTCCGACGTCTGCTGGTCTTCATGTGAAGCTGTTAGCAAATTGCAAGTACTTTGGTAATAGCCTAGCACCTGAACAGAAATTGGCGATTAAGGTTGCTGACATCAATAGTATCCATGTCGATAACGTGGATATCCTTGAACCCAGTCAGAGCTAGATTGGCAAGAATCTCACATCCCAGACCGCCAGCACCGATGACCAAGATTTTGCACTTGTCACGTAAAAACTCTTGAACCTCGCCCGATACTTAGTACATCAAAGAGAGCGCGTAATACACACGATACGAACCTCTCGTCCCGCCAAAAAGGAAGGGTCTGTGCGGGGCCCTGGCTTCTCAAGTACCTGGTCTACATGCCAGTAGCGATCCTGCCAATCACTTGGCGAAGTTCCATTAGGCTGAGCTGCAGATAAAGACATTGAGGCTGACAAGGCACTGGCGGATGCCTGTGTTATCTGATGTAGAAAGATTCCGGGTCAAGCGAGGGTGAGCCAAACGGCCTACGAATGTTCTTTGTAAGGGGTGTTTGGTGTCTTGATACTACGAGTAGGTTAGGTCGTAAACACGCGGCGCATCCTTTTGCGGTAAGAGCCTATCATCGTGACATATGGTCATCTTTCTTCCAAACGTCGAACTCACATCTTGCTCTTGATCCTGGATGGCGCAAACGGGCTCTGTGGTGACTTACACTGGTCATTTGTACCTGAGACAGCGTCTTGTACTTGCTATTCTCAGTGGAAAGGCAATTCGTGTAGAGAAGATCAGGTCCGACGATGCTAGTCCTGGCCTAACAGGTAGGTCATTATGGTACTCTTTCCTCTGCCATGAAACTCAATTCTCTTACAGAATATGAGATTAGTCTCCTCAGGCTTATAGAAAAGATAACCAATGGAAGTGTAATAGAGATCTCCGTCACTGGTGCGTCAAGCTTGTTTGCTTGCTTTCTCCAGTATTGAATGGCCCAAGGTACCGCTTTCATGCTCAAGCCGGGTACCATCGTCGGCGGCTCTGTTGTGCACGACTGTCCTTTAATGCGCTCTGTCGGCTACTTCCTCGAGCCGGTCATCATGCTCGCACCGTTTGCCAAGAAACCCTTCCACCTTAATCTGCGAGGCGTTACAACTGATGACAACGACTTGTCCGTGAGTCACTCGTAATGGCCGACAAACTTCGCTGACATGAGTTACAGGTCGACCTGATACGAACTGTAACGTTACCCCATCTCCAGCTATTTGGGATATCTGACGGTCTAGAATTACAAGTAAGCGTAAGCCACATGACACCTTCTTTCGTGGCTGAACACACTGTAGATAAAAAAGCGTGGCGCTCAACCGAATGGCGGCGGTGAGGTACACTTCCTGTGCCCCGTTGTCAGGCAAGCCAAAACCTTGAATTTTATCGATCCTGGAAAAATCAAGCGGATTCGGGGAATCTCGTTGGTAGCCGCTAGTCACAGATGATCACGCCTAACAAGCTCTACTATAGACATGCGGTCCGAGTCAGCCCTCAGTTCTCAAATCGCATGATAGACTCAGCACGCTCGGTCCTCAACCGCTATATACCCGATGTTTATCTTTACTCTGACGTGTATAAAGGCGAAGAGAGTGGCAAGTAAGAATTCATCAGTCTATCTGCGCTCTCGCACTTGATGCTGATCTTTGCAGGTCACCTGGGTATGCTTTGAGCCTTGTAGCAGAATCTACCACGACTGCAATGCATTGCTCGGAAGCCGTGTCCAAACCCGGAGAAACACCGGAGGACGTTGCATTGGGTGCGGCACATGCTTTACTTGCGGAAATCAGGCGGGGCGGTTGCGTCGATAGGAAGCATCAGTCTCTGGTGCTACTGATGATGGTTCTCGGTAGTGAAGATGTTGGTCGCTGTAGAATGGGCGAGCCATCTCCGCGAACGTATGTTCCACAATCAGCTATTTTATTTACTATCTGTTCACAAATCCACAGCGTGCAGTTCCTGCGAGATGTTCGAGATTTCTTTGGGACGACTTTCAAGGTCGTTCCGGCGGATTCGGATGGCGTGCCAAATTCACATCTCATTTTTTCATGTTATGGGACAGGATATATTAACGTTAACCGGACAATCACTTGACCTTCAAGGATACTGGTTAGCCTTACAGTCCCACGCCCTTAGTTGAAAAGTATGATACACATGCTACGGTAGCCTTTGCCTATCGATAAATAATCAAAACTTTGCCAAAGTCTCCATTACCGTCGCCTCCACCTATTACTGTCAGCCATTGTTGGAGCATCGGCCATCCCGCTTCAAATATCGTCGAAAGCTCGTCAGTGTGATGTTCACCATCCAGATACTTGGCCAAGCCCTGAGGTGGCACCAAGGGACCATTCTTAGTATCAGTATGATGGAAAGGGATTGATGGTGTGTACAGCTGGATTGACGGGGTTGACGGAGACCGCGAGAGACGAGGGCGGGAAATGGCAGAAATTTCGGCATGGCCAGCAGGAATGCTTTGTGGACCGGCGGGGGCCAAAGAGGGCGCAACTGCTAAGGGTTTTGACTGCGAATATGAATTGCGCAGTCTCGGTTCCAAAGTCGCATGGCCCCTACGGGGGGATATGTCAGGTGCATCCAGTTCGATTCGAAGTGGCGTAATGGTTGAGCTAGATTGCTGTACAGCTTTATTGTGGAGTCTCTCAAGAACCCTTTCTGCTGCACTCGTACGCCGCGAACTATGTGAAAAATCCAGCTCGTCGATATCTTTCGTGGGTGAGCTAAGCATGGCCTCGGGCATGATGGATATTATGTTTGAAGGGACATCCGATATTCGGCCACTGGCACGATTCGTCTGGGAGATGTTCGCCGAATTGACGGGTGTTGCAGGATTTGGAGAGCTACCACTTAACCTCCTCCTGCGGACCCGGGGCGATGGGGTATCACTTTGTGTGAGCACTGGCCATCTGTGCACCCGCCGAAGAAATCCCTGCACCTTGTTAGGATCAATGTGATATGTAGAATGCGAGTAGGACCGACCTTGATTACGCCAAAACTCACAAATCGCCTTATGTCTATGCCTAATTCAGCAACGTTATATTCTTCCATCCACTCAAATACTGTTTTTCCAGGTTTGAGGCGGGAGTATAAGTGAAGTAGGCGGGGCCAATCAGGCACTTCTCTCCCTGCATCGAACTCAACGAAGGTAAACCCAAGCTAAGTAGTTGACATACCAGATTTTGTGACATAAGCCCCACATTCTTCCTTGACGTGAGGCGCGTCCGCTAGCCATTGTACACTCTTCCTCAACGTGTACATGTTGCAATACTGAAAAATATCGATGACCATAATAACTTGGTAGTACCTGAGAGAGGTTGAAGTAAACGATAATATCTCTCCATTAAGGGTGAAACGCACAAAAGGTGAGAGATGGCCTGTCTCGTCAATTCCAAGCCACAGTCAGCCAGTTGACTTATCCGTTTGACGTGGTTCACGCCGTCAATGTATTGACAAACCTTTCACATTGTGAGACTCCTATGCGATAAATGTCAGAGGACTTGATCACCTTGTTCATGGTAAGATCCCAGTTCTCGTCGACTCGCTTGGACAGGTTGATCAGGGATACCGGAACCATCCAGTCCTTGACAGGAGGTGGATTTGGATAAAACGGGAAGATCTTCAACTCGATGGAATTGAACAAGTCAATTTGAATGGATGTCTCAGAGTACGAGTTGAGGTCCTCATACAGTTGCTCAAGGATAGCGTGCATCGCAGTTGAGCTTTGAGACGAGGACAAAAAGGTAGATTCCTCCTGTATGGTGTTGAAACACAGATCAATGAGATGTAGTATCTGCTCCGAACCTCACATGTAGTTAGGACCCGGCTGACTTTGCGGACGATTGGCTCGTAGCAGCTTAGATCCGCAGTCCGCTCAAAAACAAAGCAGACGTTGTATCTGAAATAATTGCGCTCATAGTTTCCGAGTAGCGCAACAGGAAAGCCGATTATGCGATAATTGCCGGTAGCACAGATAACGAGCCTGCCACAGAGAGCGCTGGGGGGGATTACATATTTAGATATGTCGTCGAAGTGAAAGAGCACCCTATTGTTACGGGAAGGGGAGAGAGAAGGCCGGCCAGTCCTGGACTGGGCAGGAGGTGCAACAAATGATGGGCCGAATATGTAGGAGTCATCGGTGTCGGGAGTGTGGACGGCTGAGGAGAGCTCGGAATGAGCTGGACCTTGACTGGTAGAAATAAGAGCCTCCGGGACCTGGTAAACAACCTTTGGGCCTTGCTTGACATCGAAGATAGCGTAGAACACAGATTGTATCCGGGGGAGAAATGTGTCTCCTTCCGAAGGCATCGCGAGGCGAGTCCTACAGAAGTGGTTGTAAGTAGCCGAGAGGGGACTTAGTCCGGTGTTTTTAACCTAATACGTTCCATAAAGAGCAAGACCTCCGCAGACCTCCCCAAAGAAGTCGGAAGCAGTACTTCCCCGAACAAATATACCACCCAGAGCTGGCATGGCATCTTCTGTCCCTGCCGGTTTTCATGCCCTTCCGTTACCCATCGTTGAGCTTTCTCTAGCTGCTGTCTTGTCATGTGGGCAATCTTTTCGCTGGACGAGTCATCCTTTACCAACGACTTCCTACCAATCTTCTACTCACGAATACCGATTGTGTCTGAGCGATCGTGTTGTATGCCTAAGGCAATCCCCAGAGTTCCTTTTCTACAGGACAGCACTTCCTTCTGGATCGGTGAATCTGCATGAGAAGGAAGCAGAAACGCTAGTGTGGATCAGAGACTATTTTCAACTAGACATCAAGCTAGAGACTCTCTACAACCACTGGAGCGAACGTGATATCATATTCAGCGAGCTAAGATCACGCTTTGCGGGCATACGCATGCTGAGGCAGGATCCTTGGGAGAACCTGGTTTCGTGCGTGAGTGGGATACTGCATGATTTGGTTGTTCTGACCGACCATGGTTCTGACAGTTTTATATGCTCGTCTAACAACAACATTTCTCGCATAACGAAGATGGTCCACTCCCTGTGCAAGAAATACTCTTCTCCTCTCCTCTCTTTGCCTTCACCGGATCCATCATCTGAAAGCGCTTCGACCGCGGACACGTACCATCCATTTCCTCCTCCTTCTGCCCTCGCCGCCCCTCAAGCCTCTGCCACTCTTCGATCGATGGGATTCGGTTACCGTGCCGACTTTATCCAGAAAACGGCCAAGTTACTTGTAGATGCTCATGGAATAGCTTGTGAAAACCATGACATGGAGCCCTCGCATAGGTGGTTACTGTCACTTCGTAGCATATCTACAGCCGAAGCGAGAGTTGAACTCCTCAAGCTCATGGGCGTTGGCCGCAAGGTTGCTGACTGTGTTTTACTCATGAGCTTGGATAAGGTCTGGATCTGTAAGCTAGATATGTGGTCATTCAACGGAGCTGATCAGCCATGCATTTAGAGAGAGGTGGTTCCTGTTGATACCCACGTTCACCAGATAGCTATCAAGCACTACGGACTACGCGTCAGCGGTAAAGCGGGTGCAAAGGCTACACTAACACCGAAGCTCTATGAAGATGTGAACACGAAATTCGTTAACATATGGGGCGAATATGCCGGTTGGGCGCACTCTGTACGTTTCACTGGTCGCAGGCAGACATTTTCTGACGTCTCGCAAGGTTCTATTCACTGCAGATTTGAAATCATTTGCTTCGTATGGCCTAATGCCAACGGAAACTGCCCATGACGAGGCAAGTAAGCTTTCAAAAGCTCTTAGTCAGTATCCAGACGCATCGCCGAAGAAGAACAAGAGAAAAGCATTTGTGGCTTCAAGCGAGCACAAAGAGGAATCTTGTCCAACGACAAGCGAATTGCTAGTTTTGCCTATTACAATCGCAGACCGTGTTAAGCGGAGGCGTACTAAGCATCAAAATACTTGACTAAACTATTGTTCTCGCTGCTTTCGTCCTACCTAGTGTACCTTGAATCTTTTAGAATAATCTCATGTGAGCGAAACAGGAGCGGACGACGTTATGTCAAACAGTTGTCTTGAGTCACTCATCGCTTTCATCGCCTGCCAGAGTAGCAGGTGGTATGCAATGTATTAATGTGTAATGGCAACTCAAATACGTAGGTCGCGTTTCGATAAGCGCCCGTGTACGCAGGCGGCGCCCCAGTTGACAGTGCTACTATATCTTATCATATCTCCGTCCCCCATACCAAGATGTCTTCCTCATCGCAGAAACCACGCATACAAGATATTATTGACGTTGCCGAGAGTTCGGACGCAGAGCACCCATCTTCAGGCTCAGAGTCTGGCGATCCTGATCAGACAAGTCAGCCAACGGAACAAGATGCAACGGGGTCATCCTCGAAGAAGAAGAAGAAAAAGAAGAAATCCAAAGCTGCAAAGGCGCTGAATGCGCTCAAAGGCAAGAAGGAACTTCCTCAGGAACTTGTCGATCGCGTCCTTGAAGGGGTCACTGCCGAGCATGGGGAGAACTCTCCAGCCGCAAACGAAGAGGCCGTCAGGCAGGCACTTGAGCAATTGAAGGTCATGGATATGCTCAAGGGCAAGGCTGGACTTGGAGGGCGAGGAAAGAAGGCCATGGGCGAACATAAGGTATGCTGCTTTCTTCAATTCCTTGGGTTTGACACACTCCAACCGGGGGGCTAGTTCTGGGCTACCCAACCTGTTCCTCAGCTCGGTACGTCCACTACATCACCGAATTGGCTGAAGGCGAATAACTGTTGGTGTACATTAAGGCGAAGGTGCGCCCGAGGAGGATGGCTGCATCGAACCATCTAGGCCTCGCGAAGAAGTTCGTCAGGACCCCTATCCTATTCCTAAAGAATTCGAGTGGTCAGTTTTAGATATCAATGATCCGAAGGAGGTTTGTCAGTCAACTTGGAGGCCATCGCATATGCTCATTAATCTGTAGATCAAAGAAGTTTACGACCTTTTGTCTCTGAATTATGTCGAGGACGACGATGCATCCTTCCGGTTCCAATATAGTGCAGAATTTCTAGAATGGTAGGTCCTACGGTCCGGAAGTGACAGTCAGTTGCTCATGTACACTAAGGGCACTCAAGCCGCCAGGTTATCACAAAGAGTGGCATATTGGTGTTCGTGTTGCCTCGAACAAAAAACTTGTTGCGTTCATCTCAGGGGTGCCTATAACTTTACGTATCCGTGGAAAGTAAGTCCAGCAGATGAGTGAACCTCATACGTCTAACGATCGCCAGTATCGTCAAGGCGAGCGAGATCAACTACCTCTGCATACACAAAAAGCTCCGCGCAAAGCGCCTGGCACCAGTCTTGATCAAAGAGATAACCCGACAATGTCACCTCTTGGGCGTTTTTCAAGCTATTTACACTGCAGGCGCCATCCTACCAACCCCAGTATCGACTTGTCGGTTAGTACCGTTGAATTCTCCTATAAGCCTTGCTAGAACTCATGCAACCATTTCCCTGCAGTTACTATCACCGACTGCTCAATGTCTCTAAGCTCGTTGATGTCAAATTTACCTATGTTCCTAGGAACATGACATTGGCGAGGATGATTCGACTTTATAAGATAGGGCTGTCCCCATCTATCCCCGGTCTACGGGAGATGGAAGAAAAGGACGTCGCCCAAGTGGCAGATTTATTCACTCGCTATATGGAAAGGTTTCCCATGGTCCCAGAGATGACGATAGAGGAAGCTCGCCATCAGTTCCTGAGTGGGCGAGGCGACACGAGCCCGTCCTCGGCAACTTTCCGACGGCCTCGCCAAGTTGTTTGGACTTATGTTGTAGAGGTGAGGGCTCGTCCTACATTCATTTGGGTACTCATCAACTCTGGCTCTAGGATCCCGAGACCCACAAAATAACGGACTTTTTCTCATTTTATTCCCTTCCTTCCACCATCATCGGCAATACCAAGCACAATTTACTTGAAGCTGCATATCTATTCTACTATGCTTCTGATGTTGCCTTTGGCTCCGGAGCAGATGACGATGTCCTCAAGAAGCGTTTGGAAAAGCTGGTTGGCGACGCATTGATCATAGCAAATGAGGCAAAATTCGATGTGTTCAATGCCTTAACATTGATGGACAACGTGAATTTCTTAGAGGATCTCAAGGTATGTTACTTAGCCGCAACAAGCTTGATTATTGACTAATAAAATATCTGGTAAAGTTCGGTGCAGGAGATGGGCTCCTGAACTTCTACCTGTACAACTGGAGGACTGCACCACTCGCTGGCGTCACCGCAATTGATGGGGTCTCTGCTGGTAAAGGCGTTGGTGTTGTTATGTTGTAATATGAATGTGTGGGTGAGTGGGTGAACCGTATGCTCTAGAAGCTGTAAGTACATAGCGGACTATATTGGTACACAACTATGAAACTGAGGTAGCCTCCCTGAGGTCACAGCGTACAAGGTCTAATCGCTATCAATATCAATAATCTCATCATCGTCGACTCCCCAGTCCGGAGTGGGACTCCGACGAGCCTGTGACTTTGGTGTCTGCCTTGCACCTGTTCCTCCAGCGCCTAGCTCACGACCTCGAAAACTTGGAGGAACATGGGACAACTCTGGCTGCGTGCGAAGCGTTTGTCCTTGGCCCGACCATGAGGCTGATGGCTGCTCGGTGGCCTTTTGCTTCCCCTTTGAGTTTTCTGGAGGAATGCTTCGGCCATTAAGCGTATTACCCGACCCAGCAAAAGATGTCTGCAGTGAACTCGAGTTAGATGTTTCGCATTGACCACGGTCTAGACTCACAGCAACCCCTGGCGACGTAGGCGGCGACCCAGGCGGCTTGACTTCAGGTGCTTTGTATTCCACAACGTTAAATCCAAAGAATAGCTTCCCAAAAGGGAGATTCAAAGGTGCCGGAACTTTGCCCTCCGTGTCCATGGAATCAGTGGTGACAACCTTGTGCTTGCTGCCTAAGGGTAAGCCATATGACGAACTTGAGGTAACGATGAACTTACTCAGTCCGAGAAATTTTGCTGCCTTCGGGCACTTGCTCAACCGTCCGATGGCTGATACCTTTGCCTTTGGTTTTCCTGCCAGTAAGAGTTTCGCCTTTACCCTTGAAGCTTTCCCAATGGTCACCGCCTTTGCTGACTGCAGTTGTTTTTCCTGCGGTAAACCCGCCACCTAATGACGATGACGGTCTAGAAGAACCTGGTGTGGAGGAATTGAGATCGATGTTTAGCTTGGAAGCCATGGTTGAAGGGGGCGCCGCCTTTGGCCGCTCAGGTTCGACATATCCTTTCGGTGTCGCGAAATCGACCTCTAAGTCAGTGTCTAGGACGCTAATGCCTCCACCACCAGGGTTCGTTTCCATCACCAGCAATCCAAAGACCATAGAGTTGTAAGATATTTCAACGATGTCACCCTGGGTTAATGCGGAGAAGTTGCGAAGCGCCTGTTCGAGTCTGGAAATTGCGTAAATCACGCTCATGGAACACTATATAGGGCACGTACACCGCCTTGGGGTCTGAAACCTCTACAAACTGCGGCTCCTGTGCTTGCAGCTTGATGAACTTTCCTTTCTGAAGTTCTGTGCCTGTGATGCGAACAGGGTCTCCTTCATTCAGTCGTAGTGTTTTCATCATCCAGTACGGAAGATGGACGACACCCTCCTCGGCGATGAATTCGAGAACACCTGCGTGGGTGGATGCCGCAGGATTCGAAGGGTTGCGCAACTGGAACATCCAAGGCGACTCAAGATCAAGGTTTGTGAGGTTGGCGAGGGCAGAAGGTGGCATGATGACTTTCATGATATATGAGCTCGACAAACGTGCGCATTATGGCACGAGGCTACGCACTTTTGCCTCCATAAGACACATTCTCTCGCTCGCGACCTGGTAGCATTGCTACACTGTACGCTTTGAGGTACTCGTCGTATGAGCGAGGAGGAGGTCTGCCTATGCGATGCGCTGCCCCGCCACCGAGTCCTCTGGTAATCTGTCTTAAACATCTCTCCCCTTAGATGTCAAACCAGAGTGCTTACTGGGCTAGCTGAGCGAACAGTCCTCCAGGGCCGCCACCCATATCATTTGCGTTTCCAAACTGACAGAACTGTGAGTGGATCCGTCAGGGAGACTAGAGTCCTTTTACTCACGAAATCCATAGCTCGGTGTGTGGAACAAGGGCAAGCGCAATGATTCGGTGACGTACGCAAGTAGCAGCCAGCGCCTGCTTGTTTAGGAACCCTAGCTACGAATCGCGCTTTTGCCAATAATCAATATTATATTATGCGTGTGTAGACATAATAAATTTGGACAGACGCGCGCGTGCTGCGACGACCATATCCGAGTTGCTCGAGACACGCATCACATACCTCTGACGGTCATCGCGAACAGTCATGACAGCAAAGGCTCCTGCATCAGCCATCCAGGCTTCAAAATCAGGCGCAAATGCCTCTTTCAATGATAAGGCACGTCTCTCGGGCTCGGACGGCTATCTACACCATCTGATCATGTATGCAGGGAAAGCCCATGGAATTGCGTATGTCTAACATGGTAGCAGCAAAGGGTGTGTTGAACAGGCAAGAACAAATATAACGTCTTTCTGATTCGTGCGATATAGCTATTAGCGATGCCGTTCGTACGTCACTGGGCCCAAGGGGCATGGATAAGATGGTTTGTCTTGTCGTGAAAACTCAAATGTCAGGCGATGTCTACTCATTACATACAGATCAGTACCTCCAAAGGAGAAGTGATCATTACGAATGATGGTGCCACTATTCTTCGAAGTATACAAGCTCTGCATCCGGCTGCTAAGATGGTGAGTGCTCCCTGGTCACAGACAGCTACTTTGCTGATCACTGCCTAGCTCGTGGATCTATCTGCTGCTCAAGACGTAGAGGCTGGTGATGGAACAACTTCAGTAGTTGTCCTTGCCGGAAGCTTTCTCGGAGCTGCCGAGAAACTACTTCAGAAAGGCTTGCATCCGACCATCATCGCCGAAGCGTTCCTCCGAGCATCAGTCAAGGCTGTGGAGTACCTGACTGAGATCTCTCGACCCGTTGATCTCAATGACAAGACAAGTTTACTACGTGCTGCGAGCACATCGCTCAATTCTAAGGTGGTTCTCCTGTAGGGATCCTCTCATTACATGACTGACGGTCAGTCAGATCGTGTCACCGTACGGATCGACGCTAGCCAAGATCGCTGTGGACGCTGTCACAAGACTAGTAACCCCGCAATCATCCTCTGTGGATCTTCGGGACATCCGCATTGTCCGAAAAGTTGGCGGGACGATCGAAGACACCGAGCTGGTCGACGGCGTCGTGCTCAATCAAAACGTCATCGTATCTGCAGGAGGACCCACGCGAATTGAAAAAGCTAAGATTGCCATCATTCAGTTCCAACTTAGCGCACCCAAACCCGACGTGCGTTTCTTAACAGCTCATCATGCCTTACCTAAACTCTGCGCAGATGGATAACACCGTAGTCATCAACGATTACCGGCAAATGGATAAGGTAATCAAGGAAGGCCGGCAATATCTCCTCAATATCTGCAAAAAGATCAAAAAGGCCAACTGCAACGTCCTTTTGATACAAAAATCCATATTGCGCGACGCAGTCGACGATACTTCTCTCAGCTTTTTGAAACGTTTGAACATCATGGCAATCAAGGATGTCGAGCGTGACGAAATTGATTTCCTTTCAAAGAGCATTGGCTGTAAACCCGTCGCTGATATCGAAGCATTCACGGAGGACAAGCTAGGCTATGCGGACTTGGTGGAAGAGACCTCTCAGTCGGGCGTCAAGGTCGTCAAAATAACAGGGGTCAAGAACAGGGGCCGTACGGTCAGCATTCTGGCGATGGGTGCCAACAGCATGGTGGTTGAGGAGTGTGAACGTAGCCTACACGATGCCCTTTGTGTCGTGCGGTGTCTGGTCAAAAAACGGTTCGTGCACAAGACGGTCTTTGACCAAGTCGCTGATCTCGTTCTCTACAGTGCTCTCATCGGAGGCGGCGGTGCTCCAGAAATCCACGTGTCTCGTTTACTTTCACAACATGCCCAATCGCTCAAGGGGATGGAGGCCTATTGCTTCCAGGCGTATGCCGATGCTCTTGAGGTCATTCCTACAACGTTGGCGGAGAATGCTGGTCTAAATCCCATCTCCATCGTCACGGAATTGCGAAACCGCCATGCGCTGGGGGATCGCAATGCCGGTATCAATGTACGAACGGTAAGGATTTCCCTCTTCGTTGACCATGAGCGTGTACTCATCATACACTCACAGGGTCTCATCTCAAATATATTGGAAGAAGATGTGGTCCAGCCGTTGTTGGTATCGACGAGCGCAATAGAGCTTTCCACCGAGACTGTATGCTTATTGCTGAAGATCGACGACTACGTACAAGCCCGCTAATCCTTTCGGTGTGATTCATTGCACATACAAACCAAGATATTGGGCGTTTTAAGCTCCATCGCTCTGGTACACTTTGGATTTGGGCGCAATATGATGAGATGAATCAGCATTCAGGCGACATTCTCCCTGTGTTATCTTAGAATGTCCTTACCAATAGTTTGAGGATCACAATTCTCAGATTCAACAACGGCGACTTGCTTCCAAGTACAATCAATTGTAGTATCAGAAATGAGCGCTGGTAATGTTGAGGTAAACGTTAAGTACGGTGGCTGTGTAAGACACAGCCCCAGTAAAGATCTGACTGTTCAACGTTCATCTAGCGGCTATCTTTGGCAACTTCACGTCTACTACCACTTGTGGGCCCAACCAGTCCTCCAGTCTAATAGGACATTACCTCTACGATGTCCGGTACTGGTCCTCGCGAAAATGTCTTCGCTACGCGCATGGCGTTGACCAACATGAAACTTCGCTTGAAAGGAGCAGAGACAGGCCACTCCCTCCTTGCTAAGAAGCGCGACGCGCTCACAACGAGGTTTAGGGCGATTCTGAAGAAAGTGGACGAGGTATGGTTGTTACTCAGGTCTAACTCAGATATTTATATATTGGGAATGATCAGGCTAAGCGGAAGATGGGTCGGGTGATGCAACTCGCTTCATTCTCAATGGCGGAAGTTACCTATGCCACGGGAGACATATCCTACCTCGTGCAGGAGCAAGCAAAGCTGGCCACGTTTCGTGTCAAAGCTAAGCAGGAGAATGTATCTGGGGTCCTCCTTCCTGCATTTGAGGTCGATCGGGTTTCTGGCTCAGGTGCGTCAACCGTGCCTACATTGAGGTGGATGCTCCATCTAGGCTTCTGCACAGATTTCAATTTGACGGGTCTCGGTCGTGGCGGACAACAAGTATTACGGGCGAGGGAAGTATATGCAAAAGCTATTGAGACTCTCGTCGAGCTTGCATCCCTTCAAACCGCTTTTACCATCCTTGACGAAGTTATAAGAGCCACGAACCGCCGCGTCAATGCCATTGAACATGTCATTATTCCGAAACTCGACAACACAATCAAGTATATCCTCAGCGAACTAGATGAGATGGACAGAGAGGAGTTCTTCAGGCAAGTGGGATATGATATGGGTGCTCATCCCTGGCCATTTGATCACACTTTTACAGGCTGAAGAAGGTGCAAGGCAAGAAGAAGCGAGATGCAGGCGCTGCAGAACAAAGTCGACAAGAGACGGAACAGCCAGTCGAAGATGTAGAGGGTGTCGGCGACTTGCTCAGCAGTAAAGACGACGATGTCATTTTCTGATAGGTCAATTGGGGGTCGCCATGCTTAAATACGTTTGATCGGGAGCTTGTCCTTCCTTACTATAGCCTCAACGATCATTTTCAATGCCACCGTCATGTTGGTAGGTGGAAATCATGGTGCATATCATGACGTAACGAGTGCATGTACATACGCAGGTTTTGGCCCCGTGTTCTCGAAAGAACAGATAAACGAAGAGCGTCAGAAGGCTATTACTATAAAAACAAGATAACCGTTTAGATGCGAGGAATCGAAGAGATTTGGCACAACTCACGTCAACCATCTCAACATCCTGCCCCACCGCCTTCTTTCTGTCCTTCCGGTCAAGGATTGCACGTCTGCCATACATTGTATTTAATCAATGCACTCTTAAAATGTGCGTGAAAGAGCGCACCTGTCCTTGTCCAGCTTAATGGTGGTGATGACCACCTTGCTAGGGTGTACGCCGATGGGTACCGATGCGCCGTTTGACTTGTCGCGTTGCACGCGGTCAACGTGAATAACCCACTTCTTACGGTACACCTGCGTCACTTTCCCTTCCCGACCCTTGTATTTTCCCCGAACGATTCGGACCTCATCATCCTTGCGAATAGGTAACGAACGGGTCTGACAACGGAAAGTGGTGAGGTAGTGGTAGATGTCTCGCTTGTCCGTATCACCTTACATTGTATTTGCCTCGGAGCTCCTTTGTCAGGGGTGACGACATGATTTTGCGGCGGACCGAGGAGGGGGCACCGAAGTGGGCCTTGCGGGCCTTGCGACGCGATGAGGAAACATCTACATCGGAGAGTTGGGTATTAGCATAATGTCACAGACCAGAGGCATCTGCCATGATCCGCTCGAATCCAGCCAGAGGAGTACGATTCTGAGATAGATAGATCTCCAGACTTGATAGGACCACAGTAAAGCATGGATGGAGCGTATACTGACCTTGATTGTACTTCATTTTAGTCTTGAGGGCGTCGGGGACGGCGTTGACGGGCTTCAGTGTCGCTACGCTGGAGTGGGTTATTTGGTCGAAGTTTGAGCTTCGGCTTCGACCGATCTTGATCACGTGATCACGTACCTTGCCTTGACTTTGCCTGCTCACTTACGATCGACAATACTCAAACAATACTTGCATGTCTCTTCCTTCTGAAAAAGTTCGCTCCACAAAGCTCAAATTCAAAGGGGAAAAGTCAAAAAAGAAACGCAAACGCGATTCAGATGCGCCATCAGCGAGCTTCAAGGGCCAGGACGAGGAAGAGGACCCTGATACATGGGTACTACCCGAGGGCGACCTTGAAATACGCGGTCCTACATTCATTATGCATCCCTCTGACCCGACACCAGTTTCCGTTAACTTTGACTCTACGCGAAACCGTATAATTCTTCACTCTCTAGACAGGGACTCTACGTCATCCCAGGAGCTACCGTTACTCCAGCGCACCCCCACCGAGGTTGCTCAAGTTTGGGTCACCACACGCGTCGCCGGCTCGTCCACGATTAACCTTCGTACAGGTACCGGCGAGGGCAAATTTCTATCTTGCGATAAACATGGAATCGTCTCTGCGGACAGAGAAGCACGGGGACCTGAAGAAGAATGGACTCCTGTTTTCATGCCAGGCGGGATGGTGGCATTCATGAACGTGTACGAGAAATACATCAGTATAGACGAGGTGGCCGGCGGAACAATGACCCTTCGCGGAGACAGTGAAGAAGTAGGGTTCAAGGAACGGTTCTGGGTGAAGATACAGAGCAAGTACAAGAAAGAGGCTCATGAAGAGAGGAAGAAGAGAGAAGGCGCAACGAAATCGCCGACCATAGACGAAGCTGGAACCAAGTAAGTCCACATGCACGAATCGTTGCATCTCATGTCAAATTGATTCATGTTTCAGCCGCACGTATCAAGCCTGGGGTGCGGGACGATCGATAGTGTCCCATGATGACACAAGAGATGTCCGTACTCCTCAAATCTCCTTCTACTCTTCTCGCTGAACCCAAGTTCATGACAGCTTAAAAAAGCAAGGAAAGAAGGAAGATTGTCAGAAGCACTGCTGGATCGCCGAGCCAAGTTAAAAAGGTGTGCGCTAGACTGCAAACATGGATTAGCTCTCGATTAACACTCCACCCCAGTGATCGTTTCTGCTAGTTTACTGTCTTGGTACCGATGAGCTCTCTTTTATCTACTACTCTCCTCGAGATTGATCGTAAGGTATCTTCTACAAATTCTTCGAACAGGCAACAAGAATATGTTCAATCGAATCAAGTGTAGGGTAGGACAAATTTCCGAGGACATGTCTGTATTCTACCTACGGAGGAGGAACGCCGGTAAAGGCCACCTATGCATGCGTCTTAGCACCATTTAAAGGTGTATCATGCCCCCAATACGTTGCAGACTTGTGAGTCGATGAAAGCTAAATACACGCAGCCGTTTCACTCTGTCAACACCCTGACTGATTTGTACATTCGTATGTACTGTAACTATTCTAACTTTGATGTGCCTTCCTTCATCCCTGAAAACCTTCTGCGAGACCACAACGCTGTTAGAATCTTAGCGAGCTTGATTTTTCATGATCAAGTTTCTACTTCTCTGTGATGCTTAAAAAGAGGACTGGATGATTCATGCATATATCAGCTGGATCCATATGCATCTTGGACGTCGGAAATATTGATACATTAATGGCAAGCTGTATGTACATGCACATCTCTAAGATCTGTATAGTTAGACACTTGAAAGCGGCTGCGTTAACTTATAATTAGCGTGAGTTAATACGTCCACTTGAGTGCCTGGTGATATATATAGGTCTGACGTCTGACCAGTACCACCACCTTCCTGCAGAGCATCCAATTGACCCATCACAGCTCTGAGAACGGTATGCTCAAAGGTTCAACACTGCAAGGATGTATTGAATCAGTTCCCTCGGCATATCCGCTCACCCTGAAAACCATTATGGTTGCGGTTCTAGCATTACTCCTGGCTTTAGTGGCTTGTGCGTTTATCTGCTAGTCTGTTCTTTCAGTCAGCTCAACGTTTTTAGTGTATGTCATCAGCCGCAAAGCACTCACCACTCGGGGTAACATTTACCTTCTCGTTGGCCTCCCGGATGGCGGTAAAACCACCATATTTTCGGCTGTAAGTCTACTTTGACGAGTTCGCATAGCATAACCAAAATGACAAGCGCTGAAACTAGCTGACGTTCAACCAAGCCCTCCCGTCGCACATGTCATTGCAAGCAAACTCTTCGAACGTGACTGCGTCCTCCGGGAAGACTGTGCGTGTAGTCGATATTCCAGGGCATCCACGCATCAGAGACCAGTTTCGTGAGCACTTGCAAGATCTTCGTGGCATTATGTTCGTCGTGGACTCGAATTCCGTTTCGCGCAATGGCGCTGCAGTAGCAGAGTGGGTACCATATTCTAGTTGTAGCCAAAAACACACTAACATTTTTACGCAGACATTTACATCTCATTTTGGATGCAGTTACTTCTATCCCTCCCTCCCAAACGCCGCCACATGTGCTCATTGTAGCTCATAAAGCTGACATGCTCAAGGCTGCTACATCTTCAACTGCTTCTGAGACCGCTGTCACCCGTGTGCGGGGTGCCCTAGAGCGAGAACTGGAGAAGCGTAGGGTGACACAAGCGCAAGGTGTTGGGATGGATGGTTTGGGGGAGGAAGGCGACCGAGTGGAGATGGGCGGTCTTGAGACGGTGTCTGGCAAAGGGCCTTTCAAGTTTACCGAATGGGAAGGAGGAGATATTACTTTTGTGGGGAGCTTCGTCCGAGCCGGGGAGAAGGACGATGAGAAGCAGCAGAACGGGATAAGCGCTCTTCAAGACTGGATCGCAGAGTCATCATAACGTTTGGTTTCCAACTGTCAACATGACAATTTCCATAATTGCGATTTCGTCTTCCACATCATAATAAACACACATGCACTGAGGGCATTAGTCGATGTTTCCAGGGAAAACATAGGCAACCCTCAAAACATTTTGAATGTTTTCTACCAAAACATGGGCAATTGCCCCCAGTGATGCCGGATTGATCGAAGACAACGTCAGACACACAGGAGCAAACAAAGGCACTATAAATTCGCTGGTGTTCTCAGAGATGATCTTCATGCGCAACCTTTTAGACAGTGCCCATTCCGCCATTGTACGCTAGGGGGGATGTTGGCGATTCGGTGCATGCGCAGAGTAAACTAGGGAAGCATAAGAGCTTAGCCACCCGCCTCGTAGGCCTAATGGTAGTCTAAGCGTCAGAGTCTCCATACATAATGCAGTCTTATACTCCTTTTTTTGCTATGATTTTCGAAGAGAACTTGAAACAAGCGTACTAAGCACTGAGTACAAGTTTGCATGACTCAGCATCATGGAAAATCAAGTTGGATGGGCATGATCTACAGGCTTACTGCGCGTCAGACGCTTAGACCAGTACTTGAATGGCCTGATGGGAACACAAACATGCAAGAGTCAGATCTAGAAGCCACAATTCAACGTACGTATATATGCGCTATTGGACTGATGCATATGATTCTTCAATTGCAAGCCTATATAATATATTCTTGCCGCCTTCGGAGGGTAGTCTCCCGTAGGCAGAACTTTATAGTTTACGGAAGATAGTCGTTCCTCACTATTCGGGGGGCACGGTTGGCACACATTTGTGACATTGTCACTTACACGGGTCACGTCACAGAACACGCCAAGTGGGTTCTCAGCGTCACCGCGACTCTTGTACATCCACGACAGTCATTATGTTCATCATCAATTGGTTCTGGGACGTTCTCGCGCAGCTAGGTAAGTACTCTATTCGCACTTGAGTGGTCTCTAAACATCATGCTTGTATAGGTCTATTGCACAAGAATGCGAAGATTCTGTTCTTGGGTTTGGACAACGCTGGCAAGACCGTAAGTTATTGGATGCTTGTATCATAGTTGTAACAACAGGCTCAATAGACTCCCAGACCCTCTTGCACATGCTGAAAAATGACAGGCTTGCCACTCTTCAGCCTACGCTCCACCCCAGTATGTCGCCCTACTAGAGCTCAGTTTACACGCAAATTCATGTTCATCTAGCGTCGGAGGAGCTTGCTATCGGTAACGTGAAGTTTACAACCTATGACCTTGGTGGACATCAGCAGGGTACGACTCGTTGTCAGTTTCTCAGCCTGTCACCAATACGGTTATGTAGCTCGACGTCTCTGGCGCGATTATTTCCCCGAAGTGGATGGCATTGTTTTCCTCGTGGACTCGGCCGACTTTGAGCGCTTTGCAGAATCCAAGGCAGAGCTGGACGCCTTGCTTTCCATTGAGGAGCTGTCCAAGGTGCCTTTCCTTGTCCTAGGCAACAAGATAGACGCACCGGGAGCCGTAAGCGAGGAGGAACTCAGACACCAGCTTGGACTGTACCAGACGACTGGCAAGGTTTGCACCATGGTCGTTGTCCATCCAGAACTCCCAACTTATTTGTTTCTAGGGCAAGGCCCCCCTGAATGACATTCGTCCCATTGAGATTTTCATGTGCTCCGTCGTGCAGCGACAAGGTTATGGTGAAGGTAACGTGTGTTAGTTTCTTTGTACTGACAGTGCACTTACATTATGGATTCAGGTTTCCGCTGGATTTCTCAATACGTAAGTCCTGTGCTCCATTTACCTGGTACAAATACTAACGTACATGCAGATTTGATGCGCTTTGGACCGGAGGTTGTTTTTTACGGTGTGCACGTGGACCATGCAGTCGATGTTTGACTTTCACTTAGTTTTCTTGCAAATGTTATCTTTGCTACAGTGGTCGGCTGCCACAAACAAATATTAGAAGTAGTAAAGAATGTTTAATATCTACGTGGCATTCCCCGTGTACCCTTCGATAAGCACACCCAAAACCCAGGCGTTTCCCAGCAGGTATATTAATCCCCTCGCCCAGAGAGAGCGGAATACGTTCTCGCCAAGGAATTCAAGTTTATAGGCTTCCATAAGCCACAATGCTTGAGTCAGCACCCACACAACTACGCATGCGCCAGCTGCCCTCGACGACAACTTCAAACGGTAAGCAAAGAACGGAATGAAAACGAGGTACCAGAGAAAGTATTGTGACGTGCAGACTCTATTAAATAGAACAAATGCAAAGGTTTGCACAAACCACGCAAAGGGAAGGTCAACCATTTTTTGTCCGAGCACGAAGCCTGAGCCGAGAGCTAACCCAAGTTGTGGTATGAGGCTGAGAGAAGGAGACCATAGAAACGATGATATGGTTGAGTCTATGGGAGACGAATAGGAAAGGTATATCGAGTAAAAGTACGGCGAGAAGTTGTGCCTGTGGTCGAGCCGGTGGAGGTGATATAAGTATGTTTCGTAGAGGAAGGGGTAACCCCAACTGCAATAGCTCGTCAATGCAAGTCACAAAGGATTATTGATATCTTACATGGAATAACACACACCGCACAATGCGAAGAATGTGCCCGCACTAATTGCAGTGAAACGCAACGTCCGGTGGTTGACAAACCGGCGAAGACAACCCTGCGCCGACGGAACCTGGCCCCCTAGAACACCAACGCAGCTAACGCCATAGATTACAGGGTATATCTTCCAATGCGTACTGAGTCCGAGATAAATAGCGGCGGCGTCCCACCGCGATTCCAAGGCGCTGACAAGGGTTAAGAGAACGAAGGTCGTAAGAACGGATTCAGAAGATCCGCGTGTCGATATACTGAAGACCATAGGGTTGAGAAGATGAATGGCAGCAAATAGTATTGCGCGACGTTTAATGTTAGGTTGGTTATCGTCCACTTGGTTGACCTGGTATGTGGAGGTGTCTGGTACTCGCTGGACAAGGGATGACCGTGATGGATGACCAGACGTTGCTCGGTAGATAAGGAAGCCGTTGAGTATATCACAGGCGGCGAAAAGATATTTTCCAAAAGATTTGTGGATAAACTCGTTGGGTGTAGCAAGCAATGCAAGCAAAGGAGTGTATCGATAGGTGTCCCTGTCATAAGGACTTCAAGCATCTATATGAGCAAAACCAGAACAATCGGGTTCTTAAGCAAATACAGTCGCACCTGCCGAAACGAATACCCAGCCAATGGGCTAGCGGGCCTGCGGCAACAGTGCCACCCATTCCGTATACATAACTGGCTGCATCGCTGAAGACTCGATAGTCTACGTCTGTGTACTTGACATCTGAACGGGCGTCATGCCATTCGCTGTACAGGATCAGTGCAACTCGGAGAGCTGCAGAAAAGACCAAAAGCCCAGGAAGGTCCGGGAGCCATCGGTCAAGTCTCGGCATAGAACAGTCAGCAAGTCCCCAGGGGCGAATGAAATATTGTGCAAAGCACGACGATATGGGTGGATGCGACGAAACCAACTTGAAGACGAAACGCCTCTAAAGTTAATACATGAAATGCTTCTATTGCTCGAGTGCTGAGTTTTCCCACGTGGCTCATAAATTCGGCTGTAATACTTCCTCTAGAACCTATGAGCTTGCCTGTGAGACTGGTTGCAAGTTTGTTGGATATCACCTCATGGCGAGATCATGACAAACAGACATCCATAACATTGTACCATCTTACAGCAACTCCTCGAAGCTTTGTTAAAGACATGACTAGTACTACGAGAGGACCAGACTCAGTCTCAACACCGGGTCAGCACAGGCCAGCGCCCTTGTTACGTCAGATATGCGCAACGATCGTAGTTCCCACCCTGATTGGCTCCCCACCAAGGTGGGAATAGATGAGCTGTTCCTGCCGCACCTTGCACAGCGAACGAGAGGATGAACACCATGACTTGAGTTCCACCGTCGAGGGCTGTCAGGTTTAGGTGAGCTTTACTTTGAAAGGTAGACCTAAGGAAACGAACTATGACTTACCGGCGCCAATGAGGTAGTTGTATTTGACGAACCACCTAGGGTACCTGGTGCGAAGGTAACCTTGCGAAACGAAGGCGATAATATAGTACACCATAACAGAAGAATTGATCCCCACACAGAGATAACCAATGTATGTACTAAACATCAAAGCAGCGTAAGCTTGAAAATAATTTCGTTGCATTGAGATGGTAGACATACCAGATGATTGGGGTGTAAAAGAAATCCATCCGAAGTTTAGGCCAGTACTGATGCGCAATCCAGAAGGGAACGGGGGCAAATAGTCCGACAATGTAGGACCATGGCACCCACTGATAGCGCTTGCCTACAGCAAACAATTCCTGGCTAAGCCCTCCCCAGGCAACAGCTTGAGAGTTGTATTGCTGGGGCTGTTGCCCGGACCAGATGTTCGTCCCTTGGACAGACAACAGAATCTCGAACTCGTTGGTGATGATAGAGTTCATGAGGACTAGTCTCTATTCAGATAAGATAAAAGTGTAAGCGATTGAAAACCAACCATAGTTAAGTACAGCCCCCAGTAATGTCCCGATTATTTGTGCGACAAAAGACGCACGAGGAGGGACCTTCGCATCTAATAATGTCAATCAGCTCAAAAGTCCTTTAAGCATACATATGTGAAAGCTTACATTGTCCGATCTTGAGATCACGTAAGAGTAACTGAGCTTGAGAAACGGTGTCTGTTGGCAATGAGAATGCTAGCCTCTCACAAAGCAGTGGCGATTACTGACTGTAGCTGTACAGGACAAAGTACATATTCGCCATGGGCTTTCCGGGGTGCAAGAAACCTCCTATCATTTGTACAAAGGGCTGGATGGAAAGGCCGATACCAGTGATGGCATATAATGCACCGAAGAAGAGGATGGAAAAGACAGCTAAGATCACTGATATCACAAATCCCCACCTGCGTAATAAAACCGTCAGGATCCAGTCCGAAAACAAAAAGGGGGAACAAAAAAGAAAGAAACGCAAAGCTCTCACCATGGAAGGGTCGAGTCGCTTTTGTATATCACTACGAGAGCTATGATAAAAGATATAAGGAACGTCAAATAGTACCAGCTGTCGGGCGCATCGGGATACTAAAAGGACACATCAGCCGAGTTTCAGACATATCTTGTGGTTCTCGCTTGGACCATACCTTGAGCATTTCAACATAATGGGGGTCTAAGTCCTGAGTGTTCTTCTGATCTCGCATCCCGTCATTCCTCCAGAATTTCCAGTCAAAGTTGGCCCATCGCTCTTGAACTCCTTTGACACTCATCCAACTCCAAGCAGAGCGAAGATCGTCACGATTCCAGAGTATCAAATGTGTGATTGTCGCCGCAAGACCCAGGTTAGTCACTAAAAGCTCTATGACCCAAGTCGATGCATAGTATGGCAGGCCCTGCTCAGCCAACAGTGTTGGGTCGACTTCGTAGTTGGCATTGAGAATCAATGACTGGTTATATATAGTACCATTCTCATAAAACAGCAATTGCGAAAGCTAGAATAGAGAGTGAGGGGTGTTGACTTTGAAGCGATGTAGCACGTACAAATGGGAAGTTCTGAGCCTGCCACACATTCCCGTAGAAGATGCCAATAAATACGACCCTAAAGTGGTGTTAAATCACGAAATGAGACGCTGGTGGAAACATACATGCAAAGGACATAACCGATACATCCAGAGACCTAAATGGCTTTGGTTAGAAAATGTTTATGGTTACAGGAAATGGGTCAACATACCTGGGCATTGAGCGGGATAGACATGGGATTGACACCTCCGGATATATACTAAGGGTGCCCTAAGCCAACCGTAGGTTACCTAAAGAAAAGCTGCTTACCTGCCAATCAAAGCATATTGATAGTAGTCCTAAACCCTCATTGCCATCGCTGCCTCCGAAGACTCGAGAAACAAAAGCGCTATTAGGTGCAGCGAGGCAGACTACTGATAATCCGGTCAACAAAGGGAATATCCACTCGGGTAAGAGCTCCCAGAAGAAGATACTGGATCGAAATCAGCATTCGTACCATTGTTATGCAGCGGGAAATCTCACACAAAGAAGCAAATGTAAAAGACCTTGAGTTTCTTGCGTGCCACCGCGCCGTCAAGATACAGCGCATCAAACATGGAAATCAGCGGCAAAACGGCTGGATACAACATCTTTGATGGATAAAGTAAGGTTGCTAAGTTCAAAGTTAACCTCAAGTCTTTTTTATTATGAAAAGAGTCATACTTCGGAGGATACCACCGATGCCGTACCCTAGCAGCTGGCTTGAGAACAGCAAGAATATTGACGTTCCCGCGTTGGCCTCAATGTTGTAATACAACCTTTGGACAGCAAGCACTTCTGTGGCGAGCGCTGAATTGGCAGCGGCGCTGGCCATAATGATGACAAACGCGTTCTCCTTCTTGTTAAAGGGGCCCTACTTGGATTGTCAATGTCTAACGAGTTCAGAAGGAATTAAGGCTGACAGGGTTCAACCAATGAAAGTAGCCGTGTCGAGGAATGAACGTTTCCATAGCAAAGCCGATAATGTACGAAATGATGGCAAGGAACATCAGCGACACTGAGACCGTTTGCTGAAGCGTTTGATCAGCTCAAGTGCTACTAGACAAGGGTGGGGCATACGGGCTTAAAGTAGTATATCTGAGCTTTTGGGGGAATCAGCAGCCGTTGGTATAAGCAGTAATCATCAATTAGTCTAGCTTACCCAGCGATCCTCCGAAGGCGGATAAGCCAATACCGATGAAGAAGGCCCTGGGTGTCCATGGATTAAGAGACGGGTCGTCTTCAACAGATATGACATGGGTAGCAATGTCTCTCTCGTTTACCAGTACCTTCCCTTCCTCATCCACGTCAGCTATCGGAACAGCGGCTTCAAGCTCGCCCACGATATCGAAAGGCTCGATCTTGGAGACGGAAGCCTTTTCGTCCGTGCTAGGCGCCTTCTCGCTCGAGGGCGAGGGCACGTTGGCAATGTTATGAATGACTTCGTCCGGTGTCGCCATAATGTTGGTGGGGTTGCGGCAGACCAGAGGTGAAAAGTCATCCTAGTTATAAATGATCGCAGCGTCTCTGGCCCGTGGATTCGGACGAGCAGATAAGACACTATTCTCGTGCTCAGCTAAACGAGACGGGAGTTGTGACGCATGACTGGATGACAAGGACGCCGCTGAAATCCCATGGTAGGATGGCTTGTGAAGACATGTGCCGGGGTTTGCACATCGGAGGAACGGTAAGCCAAACATGCCCGGAGGGCGTAGGCCAAGTTTGGTGCATGCCAGCGCCCGACAGCTGCCTTTGTCTATGAGAATACCATCACTTGGATTAAGGCTGTTCGCCTGGCCTGAGACTACTCAAACGCGATGAACTGCAGGATTCTCCGCTTCTGCTCAATACAAGAGCCATCTTTGTACGAAACCTCTGTTCGTATCATGCATCGTAGTTCTCCTGAAAGGGATAAAGATCAGCGTGTAAGAATGACCGGAGTAAGTTAGGCATCAGCACACGACTCAAACCTCAAAAGGAGCTGTCAGAATTAGCAGCACGGTGACATTCTGGTAGGCTCACTCACGAGCCTGCCATCGTCGCATGTGTGCCTGAAGATAAGCTATGGGAGTACTTACTATCCACTAAGCGACTTGTGTCTCAGCAAATAGCGAAATGAGCCGGGCCGCCGAGAAAGAATATCTAGGCCACCACAAGGGTTTGTTTTAGGTGTTTGCGCGGGTGTCTGAGGGGAAAGGATTATCCTCATTATTCGACATTGGACCGAAAGAGCAATCTGAAACCTGTGAGGTAAACCCAAGTGCAAGCAAGCCGACGGCCGGGGCAGAAAGGCATCAGGCGAAGTAAGTAGTAGCCGTAAAAACGAGTTATCAAGTCATCCTGAGCAAGGGTGAGCTCACCAGCTCGGAGCTGGCTATCATGAGAGTTGAAGTGCGGCTTCACATATCGAAGAGAACGTGGAACCAAGCTCTGGTAGACGCCATGCAAGGCTCCAGGAGACCAATTAATTTGAGCTGGGAATTAGTATTCTTGAACATGTTAGTGTAAAATAGATACTTCGCGATCGGATGACCGCATGGACCATACTTGATCAGGAGCTGTTTTTATTCGCGGGCCTATATATATGCAGGACGACCATGCCAATAACCGCAAGGATAGTCACAGAGCATGCATGAGATGGTGGTTTGTCTCAAGTAGTTTTTGTACAGATGATATATTATAACTAAAAAGAGATGTGGACAAGCGAGCAAGCGAACAGCGACGTCGACATCGACATGTATCGTGACATCATGAACGTGTCGAGTCTCGACCACCAGCCTCGTGACTTAGCAGCTACACTTACTCTCAAATGACCATCCCCACTGCTGACGATGGTCGTCTGCTCGTCCAGATAGGCTCATACAACACTAACCTCCAGGGAGGAGCTGGCTTACCTCAGAACCTTGTCGACTGGCTCGCGCCGACGCTACAGGTGTCCAGCTTCCTCGCTCGTGGTACTCATGCTCCCGACATTGTCGCCATCGGCTTTCAGGAGCTCCTGCCCCTTCACCTTGGCCGTAAGCTTCTCTTTCAAGACTACCTTTTCCCGTGCCTACTCGTGGAGGTAGCTAACATGTAACACCAGTGTCGGGGCTCTCTAAATCTATCATCAGCGAGCGAGACAAACACATTCGCTCCCAGATCGAGGCTCATGCGCCAGGCAAGGAGCAGTACTCTCTCGTGGCACGTATTGTCAATGTCGGTGTCGCCCTCCTCGTCTACGCCCGTGATAGCGGGGCTGCTCGCTCCATAACCGACGTTCAGACCCAGTGGACCGGCTGTGGTCCTGGTTTTATGGGCAACAAGGGTGCCGTTGGAATTCGATTTCGCGCCTCAAGGAGTGGCGACGATCCCGGCGAGGTCTTCACGTACGCTCCCAAGCTGCCTCATACTTCCCGGTATCTCTGATCGCACGTGTTCACACATAGGTTTGTTTGTGCCCACCTTAATGCACATGAATACAACCTCGACCGTCGGATAGCGGACTGGAACCACATCGTTGCATCCCTCCTCTTCCCTCCGCTTCCTGGCTCTGCCGAGTCGGCGGGCCCTACGACACTGTATACAACCTCGCATCTCTTCTTCCTCGGCGATCTCAATTTCCGTGTTGTGGTCCCACCGGACCAGCGAGCGCCCGGCGAGTCTCAGCCAGCGTACACACTTCGGATGCTCGATGACGAGCCGGATCGGGAGCGCCTCAAAGAGTACGACCAGCTTCTGAATGCACGGCGCGCAGGCCGTGTTTTCGTCGGCCTTCGTGAGGGCGCATTTTGGACTTTCAAATGCACGTATAAGTACAAGCTCGGTGAAGTGGAAAAATACAGGTGAGCAAATCTGCCCTATGTGAAAATGGGCCCGATAGGAACAAAGGATGTGTATAGCGACAAACGAACTGCATCGTGGACGGACCGTGTACTATATGCGACGTACCTCGACTCACCAGATACGCCCGAGAAATCTGCGATAACCAACGTTCTTTACACCTCTATCCCATCGTATACCACCTCTGATCACGTATGCCCCTTCAACTTTTTTCGGCCTCTCATGGGATGACTGCTGACTTGATTGCCACAGAAGCCCATTGTCTGCCTCCTACTTCTCCCTCCACCTGTCGCCGCCGAATCATCGGCCATTAATGCCACAGTGCCCACCTTGAAGCTACCCACAGAGTATTCGCCATGTCCGGATCCTCACGCCGCCCTCAAGCGGTACACCGGCCGAACGCTAGATCGTATCATTGGTTTCGCCTGGTGGGCACTCACACTCATCGGCGTGGGCAATGCCGCCGTTGGCGTCTTCAACTTTATGCTCGGTCTCGCAGCATGGAAGTGGTGGCCTCGGGCGCCAGTCTCAGCTGTGTCTGCATAGTATCTCCCTAGTGTTCGCTTCCACAATCCTTCCTGTTTGCTTCCTATTTACTTTCTATTTACGTCATTTATTTACCCTTCTCCCATGGAACTGAAGCCAACACCAAGATCTCGAGGTGAAAGTCTGGTCAGGTCGATCTGCATTTCTTGTACATGTGCAAGATGTATCTACAGGCGTGTATTGTTGTATACATTATCCAAAAGATAAGCTATACCATAGAATTGATTGGACAAGTAGGTGATGAATGTAGTGAACTGATCGAGCTTTTCGTCTCGTAAGATGGTACCCTTCTGCATTGCACCCTCTATGCCAACTTACCACGAAGAAGTCCCTGCAACAGCAGTAACGCCTTCCTCAGTGACGACGATCGTCGGCACGTCACCTGTCTCCCCAAGCAGAGGCGCCTCCTCCGCGTCGCGCGACTCGCTCTCGTTTGGTAGGCGCACAAATGCAAGGAAAATCAATGCGCCTACGACAACACCAACAGAAAGGACGAGGATAGTGCGTGGTAAAGTCGCTACCGTCTTTGAGAACACGATACCGTACACCATAGGCCCAAGTATCTGCGCGCTATACGGTCGGAGTCGTACGTCAGCCTCTTCGCCCACGGAATCAGAGAGCACAAGACGCACCCGACGGCCTGGACGACGCTCAGCGCGCCAAACAGTCGGCCCGACTCCGCGCGTCCAGCGGGGTGCTGGCGGGAGTAAACCTCGAGCGCAGCGGCCTGCACAGCTGGCGAAAAACCGGAACCGCATGAGCCAATCAACGTGCCGACGGTGAAGACCGTGGCGTTGCCAGCGAATGCCATGACAGTGAACCCAATAATTTCAATAGCGAGCGAGACACGGCTAAGGGAAAGGTCGAATTGCGCGACATGTGCCTGTGGTTTGGAATTGGAGCTAGGACTGCGTTGGGAAGATTGTGACGGAATGGAGTTTAGTGCGTCCATGGAAGCATTCTCTAGCTGGATCGGAACTGGCTTGGGTTTAAGGAACTTGATCACAACTGCGCACAATTTAGTTCTACCTCGCTTATAATGACAACAATACGACGCGCTCACCAGGGAGGACAGCGGTTAGCAAGGCAGCTCGTACTAAGCCCGTCAATGACACAAAGTAGCTCAGCTAAATACGATATAGTGAACTTCAAATATAGTTATGAACCTCGAGATACGTACAGTCTCAGATGTCCAGCCAAACGTTTTCGATGCGTACTGAAACTTGAACGGCATTGATGCCTTGAATGGTAATAAAGTCAGATGAGTCAATAACGTAGAGCACCTGACTCACAATGATCGATACAGTCAATCCATAGCTAACAGCGAGATAGAGAAGGCTCCAATTACGTTTTGCTCGGCCTTGTTTATCGCTCACTGTTATGGGCCCCAGAACAGCAAGTGGAGTCAAGAACCCCAAGATGCCCGCCAGCACACTCAACAGTCTGACAGAGCGCACTTGAATCTTCGCTGCGGCAGCTTTTTTGAGCGCGGCAGAGCGGTGTGCAGCACGAGCTGCTACCCGTCGGGCGGGTGTGAGCGACTCAGGAACGATGGCATTAATAAAGACGATATAAGCGGCATGAACTGCCGCGGCCAGATAAAACACGGAAAGAGTTTGCCCAGTTGTACTGATAAGGATACCTCCGATAAGTGGACCCAATGCCATGCCTGAGAACATAAGACCAAGATTTAGAGAGAATGCACGCGACCTATAGGCACGGCATGATTGAGCTGCAGACTCTCATTTAGAGGCAATGCAGACAGACCGTGCGCTTGGATCTGTACAATCGGCTATATACCCGTGCAAGGCACCAACGCCGGCGGGTAGTGCTTATGAATGTAGCTCAAGGTAAGCCAGTTGCAAACATTCCAAGATAGTGACAGCGTACCACCCAGAAAGCCTTCCAGGATACTGCCAATGATGAGAAACCAGTAACCTCCAGGAAGATGGTCAGAGAAGAGCGCAGTTATGATGTAAACAATGTCGTTAATTAGGAGGCCAAACATGGACCAGGAGAGGATGGGGGTCCGTCCGATACGATCAGAAAGCTAGCTTGGAATGAGAGGGCGGTGTAGGGGCTGAGGAAGTGGACACACCGAGCCCCACCAAGCACCGGTAATGCAGCTCAAGATACCCATGGTCATTGTGAGCACTAGAGCAAGGTTGAGACCCAATATACAAATGACACAGAGAAACCTTGGTATGAAATTTAAGCACCTGCGGAGAGCTGAGCAACTGCTGCTTGGACAGTCGCATCTTGGGAGCATTGGGCATGCGTAGGGACCTCGCCAAAGAATAGGGACTCGGAGTCGGAAGTATTGCCTGGTGGGTGCGCACGGCAGACAAGGGTGATGTAGAGGTCGACGCGGGGCGCGATAGTCGATGCGAAGCCAATGGACGCGAGAGGCATGCCAATCATCATCCTATGCGGAAGGGAATGTCAGCCTAGGGTCGTGTGGGCGCGAACACGGATGGGCAGACCAAATGATGGAAGGACGCCTCCACCAAGGACGCTTGGCCCACTCTGCGACTTGGCGGAGGTGCTCTGCATCGTCAAGTCCGCTGAGGTCATCGAGGTCCTCGAGAGGCGGTGCAGGGTCCGAAGACGAGTCGGAGGTATGGGGATGTAAGGCGCCATGTATGATCTCAGCGGCCTGCTCGCTGACCTGGCCACCGTCGGCTACGAGACCGTCTATGGGGGGCACGTAGCGTGTGGAGGGCGGGGAGGGCATTGTGGGTGGGGGAGGAAAGGGGCGTGTTTTGTGTGTGCCCGGCCAATATTTAGATGCATCGAATCATGGTTGGAACGAGATCGACGATACCAGTCAGCAATATTCCAAACCCATATCCATATGTGCAGAACAACAACCGAGTTAGTATGCCGAACCCCGACACCCGGGGGATTCTGCTTCCAGGGCATAAGCACGCTGACCACAATGCCTGATCTAAGGAACAGATCTAGAAAGGCCTTGACTAACGTTCTTATCTTATCGCTACTTGTATCCACTCCCGCATCCAAGAGCTAACCATGGTGAGTATAGCCAGTCCCTCTCCACACTCACTAAAGATGCGCGCTCCAGTCCCGTACAGTCGACATACCCGATGCTGTCAAGGCTTCCCTCCGCAAGTTTCGCTTCGCCCGGAGGAACCAGGGCAGCGCTGCCATTGTCATCAAGATTAACAAGACCACTCTTGCAATGGAAGAGGTTGAACAATTCGACAACATCTCCATCGAGGATCTTGCAGAAGGTAACCTCTCCTTCATCATTTTATGGGAACATGTTATACATAGGTGCCTTGTAATCCTCTAGAACTCCCGGAGAATTCTCCTCGCTATGTTGTCCTTTCATACGAATTGAAGCACGACGATGGCCGCACTTCATTCCCCCTCGTTCTGATTAACTGGGCACCTTCATCTTCCGAGATCAGTTTAATGACCTTACACGCAAGTGCATTCCTCGATTTCCAAGCAACAGTCAGTTCATTCCGTTCATTGCCTCACCGCTCCCTGACACGGATCCGTCATCATCCCAGGCCGATGTCAGCAAGGTCATTGAAGTCAGAGATGGTACAGAAGGCCTCACAAAGGACATCATAGATGCCAAACTCCAGGGCAAGTGATTGGCACCCGATGCTGCATCGGGCATGCCACAGCAGGGTACATATATCCGCCTCACGACATCCTCACACCAACATCCAAACGTGTTACACGTTGTAGATCTATCTGTGGACTTGTATTATACTAAATGGCGACAACTTATATGGTAATGAAGTACTCGACCTCGGGAAGCTGCTCGTTGCAAGCAGGACTGTCTATTCCCTTGGAATGAAGGGATTTGTCACACGCCGAGGCGGCGCCTCGACCACAGCTGGCATCGTCTCTGCCATCTCGCGCGTCCCTGCAGGGAACGGCAGATCGCTCACTCCCCGCGGTAGCACCTTCTCGTACTCTCCTCGCGCATGCGCGTGTTTACCGAGCGCGACCTGTTTCTTCTTCGCGTCCCGCACCATCACGTGCGCATCATCCACGCCTGGCACCGCGCCCTTGACGAAAACAAGATCGAGCTCCTTGTCGACGCGGATAACCGCCAGGTTTTGGACAGTTGTGCGCTCGTTACCCAGACGACCTGCCATCTTCTTGCCTGGCCACACACGACCGGGGTCCTGTCCAGATAGCAACACTTAGATGCTAGACAGAGAGGTGGTGTAATGAGATAATAGCGGACCTGGTGTTGACCGGTAGAACCAGCCGAACGATGTGAGACGGAAACACCGTGACTGGCACGGAGACCCTTGAAGTTCCAACGCTTCATTGTACCCTGGAAGCCCTTTCCAATGCTTTGCGCGCCTTTGAGTGAGGGATATTAAGATGGCAGGTAATGACCAGCTTACGAGTTTGCAATGATGTCGACATACTGGCCAGGGACAAAGTGCATTGCTGAGAGGGTTGTTCCTGCGCGTTTTCAGCACCTCAAGTTACAGAACGAAGCGTGTGAGAATGTTTACCGACTGGTACATGCGCGTCGGGCGTGACTGGGAACTCGCGCACGGCGTACTTGCAAGGCACACCCGCAGCAGCAAAGTGACCTTGCATTTGATGCGTCGTCGTTCGGTCGGCACGGTCAGACGCGCCAACTTGCACGGCGTGATACTCGGAGCGGTCGGGACGGACGTGTACGACGTTGCGGGTCACCTGGCAGTTTTCAAGCTAGGATTCGAGCGGGCAAAGATGGGTCAAATGCAAGTCCATAGCAAGTGTCTGAGAATGAGGCGGACCTGGAGAACGGTGACGGGTACGCGAGCACCGTATTCGTCCCATAGGGCGGTCATACCGCGTTTGCGGGCGATGACGCCTGTCCGTATCGAGTTGGGCGTCCATTTTCCAGAAGAGACGGGTACGCCCTCGTCGCGAGAGGCGGGGTCGAATTTGGAGGGGGATGAGGCTTCGGTACGGGCCGCGTTCCTGAGAGAAGAGTGCAAAAAGCGGCGGCAGGCAAAGACGGGGAGGTCTGCGGCTGTGAAACGATGGGGCAGCATCTGTGTTGCGGACAGAGGGGCACCAGGGCACTGGAACAAATGGGCGAGGACTAGTGCCCAGTACTAGGCTAAAAGTATATACTAGGATTGCCTGGAAGACAGCTTCAAGTCGCGACAGAAAAATGTGTCCGCATATGGAAGGCCGCCTACCAAATCCGACAATGACGCGACGGTCCGAAGCCCCTTGGATTTTGGCCAACATCTTGTCCTGGATAGATGGAATGGAACATGCTCACTGGCCCTCGGAGCGTCAATCCGTCCCCATAGCCTCGTCTACAGATGATGTAACTGAGCGCGAGCCCGCCGTTCCTTGGGGAGCACCCGTCCTCGAACATGGCACCTTTGGGGCTGCTACACTTGTCCCATCCGACGGTCGCTTCGTCTGGCGTACCGCGCTCAGTACAACTCAAGGCGAGTGTTTTCTAGTCTGGTAAATCTCTCTTCACGCCCGAAACAGACAAGGTTCTTAGGGTAACATCCACGAACTATGCAACTGTATTTCCCGCCACCCGCTCTCCAGACACTCACCCTCAGACATCGAGACATACCCGTGCTGAGCATGCGGTACGCTCATTCGAACACGGAAACGAGATCATCTCTCATCTCTCCCCCCATGTCAGGCTTACTTTCTTCGCCGCTACCTTCCAGATGTCGATATCCCCGCGGCCCTTCTTCACAAGCAGATGGTAGCAGACGCTGCAGATTCGCGGAGCATCGACGTGTTCGATCCAGACGCAGGCAACCTGATCGAGCTCGCACCATCTCTCGGTACCCGAAAGGCCTTAATCCTTTTCCCAGTGGGCGAGCTTGGCGCGGATCTCAGTCTGTCGCACTGTGGTATTGCATGGTCGAAAGTTGCTAACCAACCATTCAGATGCATCCCTACTCGATTGCAATCCAGTAGATGGCTACCCCACACTCATCGCGTCTTCTAAACCGGCATACAACTTTCCGTCGCCTATCAAGCAGATTGTCCCTCCACCACCAGCTGCAAGGGGCGACAGCGGTATGCACATTTGTATCGTCCCTGTATCATCACGCTGAACTCCTTAGCCAGTTAGCTCTGTCATTGTGCGCACGCACACTGCAATGTCTCTCATGGCCATGTCTGAGCATGAATGTGATCTCACAGGAGTACAGCTGACTCCTCGTGCTGATATACTCCGCGATGACGTGCAAGGGAGACCTATCGTCGACGCGACATTGCTAAATGAAAGTGCGAACCTCCTCACAGTCACGGATAGAGGCCAAGTCTTTCGCGCCAACGTATATCAGGCTGGAAAAGTCGTGTGCGATCGGCGCTTTGTTGTCACGGCCAATATTTCACTGAACATGTCTTCACAGCCAGCCGCTTTTCCCAAATTCTCAACACAGCGAACTTGAAACGCTTAAAGATGGCTTTTGGAGATTTCTGCTTGATGCGGACGGTACTCCGGGTGCATGCAAGCTTGTCTCTCGACACGCAATAAGACACCTTGATCAACGAGTAGGTCGTCTTCCTTGCCTTTCATCATATTCAAACGCTACAATATATGCACAGTCGGCTGCGCCTTCCGTCGCCTTTTCTTTTGCGTCTGACAGATCCCCCATACTCAGTGCCGAAAGTTCTATTGAGGACCGCATGATTCGTTTAGCCACTAGCACAGACATCATATGGCTAGACGAACGGTTCGGACGTCAACCACTACTTCAAATCAAGCATGGGCGCGCTCATGACTACAAGTTGTCGTCGCAAACGATTGTAGTCAACGGCGGTAAGACATGCCACCCATCACACGATCGCCCGTGGTGCGAACTCAGTTTGTAGAGCCATACACTTTCCTCTCATCCCCGCGCAACGGCCTCGTCACCGTTTATGATGTCTCCCGCGATGCCAGTGGCCTCGTTTGCGCCACCTCCTTGCCGCAGATTCTCCCCTGGTTGCCCGGACGCACGCATGTGCCGCACCGCGGCGTCAAGTTCCTCAGCCACCAAAGCCAAGGTAACTCGCATGCATCGGCGTTTCAGCTCGGCTTGCAGTATGACGTACACCGCGTCGACATCAACCTCACGCGCTGGCATGCGGAAGCTGAAAATGAGGTCGAGATGCAAGATGTGTCGGATGGGCGAGCGACACATGTGTGGTCGCAGGCCATGCAGGAGGTGGACGTGCGTGGTCCCGCCCTGAGAGACATAGAACGTGCCACCGATGCAAAAAATTACACACGGCATGATCTTTCGGGCGCGTACGAGCGTAGGTTTGATGGGTGTTCTTCTCTTGTACTTGCTGATGTGTTCCCAGGAATTTTCAAAACTGAGGCTACAGGCCCGGATGCAGACGTGCCACACGCTGAAGACCTTTCAGAGGGGCTCGCTGAAAAGTTTCATCGCCTTGGGACAGCTGAAAGTCACTTGGCTGGTAGGCCTTTTACTTTGTAAGTATCTACGATGTTATGCCAGAGAAGACCTCAACGTCGCCTAGAAGTGACATCGTTCACTCTTCATTCGATGCCAACGGAGACGTATGTGCTCAATCCTTCTGGGAGCCGGGCTCGAAGCGGTCAATCGCTCTAATACGGGCCAAAAGCCTCTCGTGTCAGGCGCTGGAGGAAGGCGCTGCGTGGGGGCTTGACTTGCGGACACACCTGGCACACACGCTCCCTGGCATTGAGAACGACAGGGACTTGGATTATGGCATGCTTGTTGAGCGTCTGGGGAGTCATGATGTTAAGGTCACTTATGACAACGCCCAAGCCCTTCATGCTTGCCGAGAAGAACTGGCCACGGATCTTACCCTGGGGTCACAAGCATTTGCATTACGCGTCGATCCTCCCCCAGACACCCGTGTCAATCCTGCCAATGGAGAACCGCCACATGTGCAGTTCAACATCCTACGTCCTACAAGTACAGCCCACTACCGAACATCACATCTGTCCACCGAAGAGCTTGAAGAAGCCGCGCTGGATACTGATTCTCGTCCGCATATCGGCACACTCGGAACGCGCCTTCTGCTAGCGGACTGGGATATCGGTACATCTGTAGAAGAATACGTCTACGTCGATCCATACGATGAGGATGAGCTCGGGGCAGAGTCGATACCGACGCGAGCGACCGAGAGGTGGTCAACAGCCATGGCAGCCGCCGCTAGCAAGACTCGGCCGATGTCCAAGCCAACGATGCCTGATCATGCACCAAAACATGCGATTCCACCTGTCCTAGCAGCGCCTTCGGTTCCAACTGTTGCTCATGCAGGTGGGATGCCGTCGTTCAGCCAAGTTCCATCCACAGCAGCACGCATAGACGCTCAAAGCCAAGGACTCGTTACAAGCCACAGCCTTGACGCGTCTCAGTTGCAATCGCAGTCGCTGTCACAGCCTCAGTCGCAGCCGGAGATGTTTGCGAGCACGCAGGTTCTGCCTGGACCACATGGAGGACGACCGGGTCATCCAGGGAAGAAGCCTGCCAAGAAACGGATGGGAGGGTTCTGAGAACTGGCTGGTGTATTGAAAGTTGGAACGCGTGGATTGGTGAGTTTAGATGTTAATATGCTAGCACCTCAGCCACAATGCTCTATTTCATCGGGGGTATGGTCATCAAAGGGTAGAAAGCTTGTTAACTTGAGTAGCCGGATATCTCTGTCGATCTGCGCGTGCTAGCTCGGCTAGCAGATACATGGCTTAACCGTCTGAAAGTGTGTGCACTGACCCGAGAGTGTTGCAAGTGTGAATGACTGACGGGGCGATGTTGACCTCGATTTATGCTGGGTCAACAGCCGTGTATTAAGGGCAACTTTGCCTTCCAAAAACATGGACATGAGGCCAAGAATATTAATTCGAAGTCGATGGTCGCCTGCCAAAGTGGTGACTTGGTCATGAGGTCATTTGAGTGCGCGTCGGGGAAGTCGGCGAGGGAGACCAAAGAGGGCAAGTGGCCAAGCCCGCAGAAGCACTCACTCCGTACTACTGACCAGCATCGACCGCGCACTCGGCCAGAACAGCCCATAACACGCTCCCCGGTCAACGCCGTGAGCCTGCTAAAGCTGCAGGCCGACTTGCCAGCAAAGACGGTCACTCTGCACGGCTCCTACGCTCTGTTCTTCACGCCCTTAGCCGTGGCCGTCCCGCCACCGTGGTGGCCGAGATCCGTCCATGGACGGCCCAAGGCGAGCGCCTCTCCTGCCTCATTACGCCCTGCCTGGCTGACCAGACACCTACAGCAAGCCAGCTAGCTGTAGCCCTTGGTTCGATCGTACTTACTATCTCGGCGTCCTCCGAGGTATGGTATTTTCGCTGCAATCGCTCTGGCCTCCTGAGTGACCACATACGAACAGAGAACAAGTCGGTCGCATGTGCTCTTTCTGCTAGTTCCATATCAACCCTCGCGGGCTACCCGGTATCGCTTTTCCTATCAAATCATCCTTCTTCATTCGTGCGCTCATACAGTCCGTTTGCTCTCATGACAGCTAGATTCCCTCAAGTCCAGACTGCAGACAAACAAAACAGGCATTTCCGTTGTCCGCCTCGCATCGCTCGTCTACCGTGAAGAGGGATTCAAAGGATTCTATCGCGGTTTATGGATACCCCTCATTACCATATCTGCTGTCCGTACGTTTGTCCAGCTATTTTCTCCATTTTACCGCCGCCGACACAAACGCGCTCGTAGGCACTGCTTCCTTTACTATATACACAGGCACAAAAGATTTCTGTCGCGACAATGGACTGCTCTTGCGTCCCAGCGTCATCAATGCCGCGCTGGCAGGCGGGATAAGTGGCGCTCTTGCCGGCGCACTCATCTCGTTTGGAAGTGCCCGTGAGTACAGCCGTAGTCTCAAGCCCATGCCCGTTCCACACTGACATGATCTCATAGCCTTCGAGCTTGTCAAGGTGACCTCCCCGGGCTTGCTAGTGCTCGACGTGATCTCTGACGGGGACGGTCTTAGGTTCGCCGTCAACTCGAGTATACCATTGCACAGAGCAGGGGCGTCACTTTCCAGAAGCCACCAAATACGATGGAGGCCGTGCGCGACATTATCCGTCACAATGGAACATTGGGGCTCTATCTGGGTTTCCGGCTGCACTTTTGTCAGTCCTTCTTGGGCCTCTTATGTGTAAACCTGACGTGGTGCCGTTCTAGTACGTGATACGTTAGGCACCGCATTGTACTTTTGCGAGTACGACGCCATGCGACACCTTCTAGGCCGAAAACGCTCGGGTGCTCAGGGCGCCACACCGACATGGTTCCCACTGCCGGTCTCGCTCGTGCCGTTTGTTTGCGGCTCTTTCGCGGGCGTGACGTCTTGGGCACTTATTTACCCACTGGATGTGTCCGTGATCCCATTTGTGATGGCAGACTTCATACTGATGGCATGTTGGCAGCGTCAAGACTAAAGTCCAGCAACGTGCCTTGGCCGGCAATCCGCCACGCGGTGTGTTTGAGACGCTTCGGCGACTTGTGCGCGGTAAGATTCTTCAAGTTTCAGCGCCGCCACAAAAACTTTGATGTTCGCTTGTGCTGACGGTTCGTTGTCAGGTCCGGACGCAAAGGATCCCAAGCCGATATTTGAGGGTCTAGCGCGAATCTATCGAGGTCTCGGCGTCAGTGCTGTTCGCAGTATCACGACACACGGTCTGTTGTGGACGTTCTACGACATGACATCGCAATACATTGACAAACTGAATTGAACTGACACCCATCCCGGCCATGGGCTATATTGGTATTGACGATTTGATCAAGACATGGACAAGCGATTGTGGGGACAAAATATTCAACCAAAGCTAACGCAGCATTAGACACATTGCGCAATTTGTATCATATTACCATATTTGCCATTGCAACTAGTTCATAATAAACTCATACATCGCAGCATTAATAGTCCTCGCTCGACGGTAAACGAATCCAGACACTCAAGCTATGGTGTACTTTCCGTAGTTCTTCTCAGGATCGAATACCTGACGATATATGAGCAGGTGTGCGATATTTGCCAGGGACAAACGTCCTTACCTCCCACCGCGATGCGGGAAAGATATGCTTGTTGCGTTGGTACCAGCTCCGCGCAACAACCTTACCCGCGTGCGACTCGTCCTTCTCTAGTGTTGCATCGGCCAAGATGCGCACATCGTCATGCACGTCAAAATTGAAAAGCGGCCCCGACTTGCCACGGGCTTTGTTTATTATGAAGTCGTAGAACGTGTGATGCTGCCTTTCATCAGTACAAGAACTATGACAAGAACATGAGGACGCATACATGAGGTATAATGAGATCCTCCTGTTCTGAAACAATTAGTGTATAGCATACGGGAGAACTAAGGGTGCACAGACCTTGATGTACATAAGGTTGTCCACAGTGACGTTACGGAGTTCGGGGAACTGCTGGCGACACTTATCCAAGAAGGTGCTGATAGAGTCACCTTTCCTGCACTGCGGGGTGGTCAGGAACGTTCAGGGCTATTTGCTCTATCACTCACATTGACACTCTTGCGATGACCGCTGCCATCCCAGTACGAGTACGTCACTTCGATTTCTTCTTGCTTCAGTTCTTCTTGCTTTCGCAACCACTCCTGACGAAGGCGTTCTCGCTCCTTCCTCTCTGCTTCTTCGCGTTCGCGGTCGGGAAGGAAAGTGGTATCAACGTTCGGATTCTTTCCAAGCTTGGCACGTTTTGTCGAGGGCTCTTTACTAGACCGTTCGTCATCTTTGGCCGAAGAGACGTCACCCTCCTCGTCGTCATCCATGGCAAACGAGAGGGTGGCCTTGGCAGCCTTCTTCCGTTTCTTCATCTTCTTTGTCTCCTCCCTAAGCAGACACTCCACGCCCTATCAGTGACCTGTGCATAGACGGCGGGGAGGCTGGGGTCGGATGGATTGTGACTTACTTGAGCTCGCTGGTCATGGCCGCTTCGCGTGCCTTGAGCTCCTCGAGTTCTCTACGACGCTGCTGAAAATCCTCAAGCTTGACGAGGCCAACGGTGCTGTTCTTGAGAGTCTCCTCCATGGAGTCATTCTGACCGATGAATTTGTTGGAGGAAGGACGCGACTTCTCGGTCTCTGCAATGAGAGACTGCTTTTGACGTTCGTACTCTTCGCGGTTACGAGCACGCTCTTTTGCGAGAACATCCTGACGGAGGCCTTCTGCTTGATTGTTGGCGGACATGGCGGGACGGGTGGGTGTCTATGTGGGCTGCAAGGACTAAACTGAGGGATCGTTCCACGCAGTAGAGTTTAACGCTGTCTATAGGGCGCTAATAGCAACGGATTTCCTGCGAATGCCGCGGAGTTTGAAGTTGGCCAGTCGGTTTCCGCGAACGCGTTTTCGTGAAGAGGCTCTAACTACTGGAGACTAACAATGGTCCACGTCCTCGGCGTCAGTCTTCCAGACCATTATCTTGCAAGGGTAAGACTGCATATAATGCCGCATTTCGCATTGACTCACACTATATGAACCAGCTTGCCCTCACCAACTTCCATGGTATTGGCCAGAAAACCGCCCACCGGCTTTGTGCCCGTCTGCAAATCCACGATCGGTGCAAAGTCCGCAGCTTGTCAGCCAACCAAATAACAGAACTGGCCTCTTTCCTCGCGTCTCCATCCACAGCCGTCCCCCCGCCTCGGCTTCCTCTTGCCTCAACCAACTTGAAACCCTCTCCAGCGTCCACCTCACTTCGTGAAGTTCGCCAGAAGATTGGCTTCGACACTCTCGCGGAGAAGGCAAAGAACTCAGTCGACCCACTTCGCAATCTCAAGATCGAGACAGACCTCAGGAGACAAGTTAGAGAGAACATTGCACATCAGCGCATGATTGGCAGCTACGTCGGCAAGCGGCACGCCATGCGTCTCCCCGTCAGAGGCCAGAACACCCAGACGAACGCAAAGACTGCTCGCAAGCTTAACAAGCTCGACCGTCGATAGACGACATCATACTCGCTACCTTTACACGTGGCATGTATCCTTCCGTATCTTATTTACACAGCTGGACGACGTGACAATAATACACACTATAGAACCACTTGTGTGCTCACAGAACGTGTCATCAGTCGTCCCCTACTGGAACCTCTTCCTCCAGGTATTTGACCAGGCTAACCCGAATCTCCGTGCTTTCATCCCCTCGCAATACGTCCGAGATGAACTCGGCTTGTACTTGCATTTGCACCTAACGCCCTCAGATCAGTATGAAGCACTGATTTACTGTCGTTGGAAAAGTACCATCTCCAATGCACCTCGGAGAACACCACACAGAACGTTGCTGAACCATAGCCCTCCTTCGAGTGCTTCTTCCGGGAGCTCAACAAACTCGGCTAGTGGGTTCTCGTCCAGAGTGAGGATGAATGATGAAGTAGGGACGCTCGATTGTTGGGGAACGCTCCCTGGCCGCGAGCCAGCAGTAGGTGCCGAGTGGGTGACACTTGGCGTGATGTTCAAAAATGATTTAAATCCGACCTGTAGCTTCCTCAGCGATCTAAGGTCAATGGCAGTAGGGTTCGGTCGAGCTTGCCTTTGCGACAACCTCCCCCACTTCTCGGAAGTCAGCACATCGACCGAGTGAGCTCCTTGCAAGGAAGTCCTCGATCAGGCGCGTCCCGATGTTGTATCCCATCTTCTCTAGCTGTTTGTTAACTTCCGCGTAATCCTCATAGTCCTGTATGAGCTGCACGACAAGCGCTCCATAAGTGAGAGCGAAGAGCTCGGCGTTCTATGCTGCCGGATTCAAGCTGGCATCCGAGCAGAGCAAGGGGAAGCAAATACAATTTTCTCGGTGCGGCCTTTCCACAGATCCTCTCCGATGGCCTTGTGTTGCTTGATGGTCGCCATATCGTGACAGAGGGGCGCAAGTAGGAATAGGTTGACGCCTGTTGACGCGATCGCGTTGAGTCGAATCGCTATCAATAGTTGGATGCCACGTGTAATAAGCGCTAACGATCAGGACTTTCTAACTATTCAACAACTTTTCCTTCGACTTTCAAGTCTTCCATTCGCCTCACTGCCTTGGGCTTATCGCAAGTATGTCTCGGCCAGAGTTGATAGCACCTCCTGAAATTGTACAAGACAGTCTGCTCTTACGGCCGGTCTACTAACTCACATCGCACTTACAGTATTATGGCGAAACTGAAGCCGAGAAGTATACGAAAAAGTACGCTGCATCTACGAGCCTGAGTGAAACTACTAACTTCTCCTCAAGCTCACGAAATCAGCAAATTCAGGCTGATATGACGTATCGTGCACTAGAGCTGCTGAGTCTTCCACCAGACGAGCCTGCGTTCCTACTTGACATCGGTTGCGGATCTGGTCTCTCGGGGGAGATCTTAACGGAGGAAGGTTACATCTGGGCTGGCGTAGACATTGCACCTAGTATGCTTGGTAAGTAAATCTTGTTCTGTCTGAGAACGATTGCCCGAGACATGTCTGTGTGTAGGTGTTGCCCTCGAAAGAGAGCTGGAAGGCGATCTTTTCTTACAGGACATCGGTCAGGGGCTCGGTTTCCGGCCAGGCAGCTTTGACGGCGCTATCAGGTAAGTGACATGGCTTATTTGTATGTCTTTCACTTCCTGAACCATCGCTGCTTAGTATATCTGTGTTACAATGGCTACTGAATGCTGAAACTTCCCATCCCACATCATCGCCTCCACATCGTCTCAACCGCTTCTTCACCACCCTTTACTCCACCCTTCGTAATCCTTCGCGAGCCATCTTTCAGTTTTACCCATCATCCGACGACCAAATACAGCTTATAACATCGATCGCGCAGAAGGCTGGCTTTGGCGGAGGTGTCGTCGTCGACTATCCGAATTCCAAAAAAGCGAAGAAAGTCTTCCTTTGTCTGTTCGTGGGTGGTGGTGGAGGTCAGCAGCAAATACCACAAGGGCTGGACGGAGAAGAGGACAAGGCCGTCTTTGAGCGGAGACGAGAACGTGAAAAGAAGAGGAACAAAAGCGGCAAACGATCTTTCAAGGATAAAGACTGGATATTGAAGAAAAAGGAGGTTGGTATATTCTCGACATCAACTTCACTTTCTAATGATGACTTGGTGTAGCTCTATCGCCAACGAGGGAAAGAAGGCGTCCCTCGGGACTCCAAGTACACTGCAAGGAAGCGGAAACCAACATTCTGAGCGTCTACAATGCGTCCCGTCTGTCTACAAACAGTTCTCTACACGTGTCTACCGCCTCTTGTGCACCATACCGTATAAAATGTCCTTGAAGGGCTGCCATACTCGCCCGCCGCCCTTGCTGCATCTCCTCGTTTGTTATTGATCCAAGGACCTCTCCCAATCGCTCCACCCCCTCTTCCGTGAGGCCAGTTACGGCTTCGTCACCTCCGTAGAATCGCGTAAAGAGTGTTTTCGCCTGGGCAGGGGAGGCATCGTCGATGAGGACAGAAAGATCAACACGTCCAGGTCGTATCAGTGCTGGGTCTAGCTTTTCTATATGGTTGGTCGTCATGAATACAATGCGTTCTTCCCCAGATGCGACCCCGTCGAGAGCATTGAGGAAGCCGGAGAATGTTACAGAAGATTGATAGCTGAAGCACACCGTTAACGTTCACAGCGTCGGTAATATTGGAGACAACATACCCATCTTCGCTAGTTTGGACGCGTTTGTTGAATGCTGCGTCTATGTCTTCAATAAGAATGAAACTGCGTTCTGGTGCGTTTGATAGCAGGTGAAAAAGCTTGTCATCGGCCAGTCCTCGTTCTGATAGATTAAGAAGGCATATATCATAAGACAATGCGCCAGCAAGTGCTTGTATGTATGATGTTTTGCCAGATCCTGGAGGCCCATGCAAAAGATAACCTCGGCGGTAGGGTATACCTGAGAAATGTCAGGACCGAGAAAATACACGCATCGAGGGCTCCTAACCTCTGTCAGCGTACCACTGTCGGCGCCGAAGAAATGCCTGAACGTCATGCTCTATCCTTTCGCCGACACCCTTGCCCAAGACAATGCTTCGAAGTGGCCGTTTTCTGCGGGGCTGCCCAAATGGTTTCCATTCTATGCCCCAGGCTGTCCGGACGACGAGCTTTCCTTCCTGGCTCCGCATTGCCAAATCTCTAGCTTCCGCGAGTAGCCTCGGAAATAGGCCTCTATCCCGGGACAATGTCGTGAGTGTCACCGTCTCCCAGGGTGTGCCGGTCATGAGTTGCATGGCCTTAGTCTCGCGCTCTCGTTTCATCTGCACTAGCATAAATTCTACTTCAAGGGAGCATGGCGAGTGTACGTACTTGCATCCAAGCACCGTGGTACTTTAGGTAGTGTACGCCAGGACCAGCGACAAGCCTAAACAGCACGGAGGAGCTGCCGTTACTCCGTTGCTCGACGTTGGTCTCGAGACTGAGTTGGTGGCTTCGGAGCCACTTCACACTTCGGGAGGAACTGGAAGCTACAAGCCTGTTCTGTTCTGCCATCCACGCAAGGAACCACTCGTATGCACGGTCCTTGTTATTTAGCTCGAGCGTGACAAGCATGCGGCGGCGGAGGGCAGTGAGCCCGGCAATAGCACCTTGTCGGAAGAGAGTTGCGGCAAAGCCGAGGCCCTGGCGTCAGTCAGATATTATGATTATAGAGGAACAAGCCATTGCATACCATCAATCCAAAGCCTGCCTGAAAATAAGGACTGTGCTTGACAAAGGTTTAGTCATGGTCAGCTTACTTTTAGTAACGGATTCGGGTGCTTACTTGTCGCCCAATATTGAGCTTAGCAGGGAGTCTGGGGGGGTGCTGGAGGGGGCATCATGTTGAGCTGATGCATGGGCAAATTGGTGAGCGTTATCGTTGGACGGCGGGGAGGCGACTTCTGTCTGGCCTTGCATAGCACTAGTTGGCTGTGCGGCTGGAAACTGGAATACACTTTTGCACGTCACCTCGGCAGCAATAAATTAGAGCCACCGCGATGACATGTGGAATTTGAAATTGGAACGCGGTCTCTACAAAGGACGCGTCTTCTTCGAGCGCGTCTCCTTTTAACCCTCAGCCACCATGGTCAGACAAGCCACCGTCAGTGCAGCGTACGCCACCCTCGGCTTACAACAAGTAAATTAAAAATTCTGCCTATTGTCACTCCTTTGTCTGACATGTCCTAGGGCGCCACTCTTGACAACGTCAAAACAGCGTACAAACAGGCGCGTTGAGTCCGCCCAGGGGCCATCTTAGACAAGTGCTGATCTTCTCTTCAGCTTGCACTCAAGAATCATCCAGATAAGAACCCTGGAAATGAAGATGCTACTGCCCAGTTCCAAAAGCTTAGTGAAGCTTACAACATCCTACTGAAACATCTTGATTCCTCCTCACCTCCCCGTCGTCACTACTATCCATGCGGGCACTCTGTCCACAGCGATGAAGATCTATCTGATGATTATGATGAATACTGGTATGATCCCAGCAATGACGATTATGACGATTATTACGACTCGGATGAAGAGGAAGAAGACATGGCTTTTTACATGCATGTATCAAGTACCTTCATTGCTCTATATCTGCTAATAATGACACAGGTTCCTATTTTCGGAACTCTTGAGAGGTCGTAGCAATCGATACTCAGCGCAAAGTAAGGAAAGCCATCTGGCCAAGCTAGAGACTTACTGATATGCGACTTAGCATTCCGTTCTCGTTACGCCCACCGACCAGCGACACCTGAGACTGAAGAACAATATCAGGCACGCTTGGAGAAGACCAGGCATGCACAGGAAGAAGCGGAGGCGCGTCGTGCAAGAGAAAATGCTGATCGCCGTGCCGCACAGGAAAGAGAGCGGCAACAAGGTGGTTTATCATATTACGTCAGGTACACCATGCCTTATCTCATGCCACGCATTTGCAGAACGAAACGAAGCCGCTCAAAGACAGAAGGAGAAGTCCCGTAGCAAGAAACAAAAAGAAAAGGTATCTCGCGAACAGGCTAAGACTGCTGCGCAGAACCGACAGCAGCGTGCCCAAACATTGCGTTCCGCCGCCTTTACAGCCATCCGCCAAGGAGATGCGGAAAGGGTCAAGAAAGCGGTATGGGAGGACAACGTGGATCCTGCCGGTGGCGAAGTCAAGATAGGATGTGAAACTTACGTTTGTAAGCTTCCAGACGATCCGAAGGAGTCAATGCTGCATATTTCCGCTACGAAGGGTGATGCTAGCTTGATCCAGTGGCTAGATGCCCACAGTAAGCTCGTGTTCGAAGATGGACAATGGCTACCTTGGCTCATCGTTCTCAGGCGCTGACCCAGAAGAACGCAACAGCCAGGGATTCACCGCATTTCACATCGCGTTGCAGTTGGGTCATGTTGTCGTCCTCAAATATTTTTACGAGACTTATGATCCGAAGCTTGAAGAGTCGACCGCTGTATACGATGCACCGCCTTCCAGACCTTTGCTTCACTTGGCTTTAGACTCTGCCGAACCTGAGGTCGTATGGATGGTCCTTGACAAAGGCCTAGCACCTTCGCAGGATATCCGTGATGCTTGGGCACTCTTGTCGTCCAATGTCAAGGAGGCCAACAGTCTGTCGTGCGCCGCACTGCACAAAGACTCGCGTCTCCGCGAGGAGATGAGAAACCTCCTGGCGAGCTTTGGTGGCTTTACCCCTCCACGAACACCTAACGTCACAGTGGGGAGCATTGCCAAGTCCCCATCGCTGACGTCTCCACGCTCTGACATGATTAACCCAAGCTCCAGTCACGATGGTGACACGAATGCTAAACTGGGCAAAGAACATTCTACGATGCGACCCACTGCGCCCAGGGAACCCACTGAACAGGGCGAATCAGGCACAACACAATCTGATAAGCCGTTTGGTGGTCGTGGTCGTGGTCGCGGACGTGGCTACGGCCGTGGATGGGCCCGAGGACGGGGCCGTGGCTAAGGCATAGTTATCAGATACCAGGCTCCGGCGTTGGCCACTAAGTTGGTCACCGGCCACCCATTGTGCTTGCCCTTTCTTGTCCGGAGTCGCAATCCAAAAAATTTGCTCCGCCATACCGTAATGCTCTTTCTGACCTTGTCATTTCACATCTTCACAATTCTGATACTTGTCGCCGGTACCCTTTGTACATGTGCGCTCTTCGAATTCTGATACATGATATACACATCCACAGATAATTGATAGCTGCACCCCTTTGTAATATATTTTATGTGTTTCGTGATATTGACTAATTTGAGTTTCAGAAGCAGCGCTGGCAAGAACACTGGACTGATGAATCTTGTTAGTCTTGAGCGAGGTCCTTCAGCGGCATTGACAGGTAGGTAGTGCGGTGAGAAATTAGAGTTTGGATTAAAAATAGGTTGTCAAAGTGTGGGTTCCCGTGGTTTGCTCTTGTTTGATTTAGAAGCCTTTGCCAAACAGAGTCACACACATTCCGAAATGGCGTAAGCCGAATGGAAGGGAACCGCTGTGGGTTGACTGACAACCGACGCGCGCGGAGCCATCGAGTACTCCACCGCTCACACCGCTACCACTGACACACAAACATGGGTCGTCTCGCAGAAATGCAGCGTAAGCTGCTCGAGGTACGTCTGGTACCTTTTTGTCATGGGCACGAGTTGAGCTTTTCCGCAGCAAATGATGGGTCCCGAAGCTATGGGTGTTGCGAATGCGAACCTAGTTTGGTCCGACGACAAAGTATGCAGGAACTTTCTCTGTGGCACATGTCCGCATGCCCTGTTTACAAACACGGTACGTGCCACTGTTCTCTTATTGTTCTTCTATAGACTGCTTGAACGCTCGTACAGAAAATGGACTTGGGTGCCTGCCCCAAGTCGCATACCGAACGTTTGAAGACGGAGTTCTTGGCTGCTAGGGAGGCGAACCCAACGGACCCTGTCTTCCACCGCTTCCAGATGGAGTACGAGGCCAACATATTTGCATTCGTGGATGAGTGCGATAGGAGGATTCGGGCTGCGCACCGTCGCTTGGAGAAGACGCCCGAAGAGAATGCCAAAACAACCAATTTGATGAGGGAAATCGCCGAAATTGAACTAGCCATTCAGGGCGGCACGGAAAAGATTGAAACCTTGGGTACGTTTCTGCATCTGTCGAGGCTGTTTACGTACTGAAGAAACGCCCACAGGTGAGCAAGGAAAGGTCGATGAATCGATGCGGGAAATGGCCGCGATTGAGGCGCTTAAGAGCGAGAAGTCGGACAAGGAAGTAAGTAGTGACTAAAACACGGGCTCGCGTCTTGGCTGCTGACAGGCACACTTGCAGCGAGAGTTGCAGCAGCTGACGGACACGTCTGGTGCATCCGGCCATCAGAAGCTGCGTGTCTGCGACGTTTGTGGGGCTTATCTCTCTGTGCTCGATTCTGACCGGCGGCTCGCGGATCACTTTGGTGGGAAGGTATGTAATTATCGCACCGTCTGGACGAAAGCGTGTCTTAGATGATCCTAGATGCATCTTGGTTATCACGAACTCCGGAACATGCTCGCGAAGTTCCGAGAGGACCGTGAAAAGCGGAAGCAGGCGCCGCCGTCAGGTGTCCCGGCAGCGACAGGCCCCCCTGGCCGCGGTGGAGAGCGAGGCAGCGAACATCGGCCGTCGCGAGACGATCGCGAGCGTGACAGAGGATTCGAGCGACACTCATCCCGTTATGAGTACGTGCCTACCGTTGTCGTCAAACGTGATGCGTGATATAACTAACGGATTTGGGATTGACAGCGACCGGCGGAGAGATCGTGAACGGTCGCGGTCACCTGGTCGGAGGAGATACTGATCGAGAGGGGACCTGAGAGGTCCTAGACTCGTTCAGACTTCAAGGGGGAAGAGGGGAGAGTCGTGAAGCATGGCAGCAATATGGCAACGTGGAAGCGATTCACCGGGGAGGGATGAAAGTGCTAGTGCAGCGTGTCTTCAGGGAGGCATTTCATTGGAGACTCATGAGATGGAGATGATTGTCTCCGTCGTTGAGAGAGTCGAGACTTTGGGATTACGGCGGCTATCGCTAATAGCAGTCAACCCGGACAGGGCTAACCATTTCCGCGCTTGAAAAGCCGAGTGTATGTCCAAAAGAGGAGTATTGCGACTAAAATCCATGGATACATAGACCTCTGATGGACGTGACAGTTAAATTTTGTGAGATTAGGCTGTGAATTTGCAACATCATGGATGCAGGCAGCCCGGGGTGAGGGATTTGGATTTATGCGAGACAAGAGCCGAGTGCTGTTGCACAAGCAACCAGCACATCCACCTTCTGTTCTACGCCTCACACCAACCTCCAAAGCCCAGATCGCCTCAACCACTCGCAAATTTCTGTTGCTGCGCGGACATCGTGAGGGGCACTAGCTCGAGCGACCTCCGGCGTGGGCGCTCACCGGCTGAGTTAAGCGGCTGGTTCAGTAACGCGGAGACGTGCTGAAAGCTAAAATCCGGAAGCTGTACCTACCATTTCGGCAGAATTATCGCAATCGCACCTCCAATTCGAATTCTCTGTCCTCCCAGTTCCAGTTCGAGCGCGAGTTCTAGTTCCTGGTCCCAGTTCGTGCTCTCGTCCTCGTGCCAGTACTGTCAGTGCCAGTCATTCCACACAGTGCGAGTACGAATACGAATACGAGTACGAGAACCGTCGACTCCTGCCAACACTCCCTCCCCCTCCCTCCTTCCACCACCCCGCGTCCCATTGGTCATCGTCTTCAGTCTCCGTTACTGTCCCTGTTCCTGACCTATTCTCCCGTCTCTTCTGTCATCCCGCCTTCCCTCCGCCCCGCCTCTTCTTCTGCCAACGTCCCCGCCCTCCTGCTCTAGTTCATCTCCAGCAAAGCCGAGGCTTTCGCTGAACACCCCGGTTATTCTGCGCTTTCTTCTTGGTCTGACTCTTGTGCATGCTGTCCATGATGGATAATCAGGCTTTGCCTGTACCAATGGATATGACTTCCCATCACTCTTCACAGGACGGTGTATCCTCCGGCTTTCCTTCTCTCATACCCGACGAATCGCTCGCCCAGAACGCGATGGGTCACCCCTCCCATGAGTCCATGTCAATGTATTCCATCCAAGTTGACCCGTCCCAGTCGATTACCCCGTCCATGCAAATATCCATGCAAGATACCTCTTCGAATCCTCAGTCCCTGACCGCGATGGACGTCATGCAGCCAACTGCATCTACTCGTGCTCCCCCTCCCGGCTATCTCACAGACTTTCCCGTTCACCCTCCCCCTTCTTTTGGCGTTCTTGGTACGCTTGACAGTCATCTCACATTGGCATCGCCCCCAACAACAGATTCCGTAGCCGTATCCGCCAATCCTTCACCCGCTGTTCAGGGTATGGCCTCTAGTTTCTCCATGAGCGGAGTGGCGCCTTCCAGTGCCGGTATTCCTCACACCATGCCTCACCTTGAGTCATCTGCGTCGTCAGGAACGATGGCAAGTTCAGGATCTGAACTTGGCTTTTCTCCTCTGAGCAGCGGCCCGCCGACATCTGGCCAAGATCCCGGTTTTGTTTTCCCGCCGCCTGATCTTGGAGACAGTCGTGTTAACCGAGAACAGGGCTCCCCTGAAGGGCCAGCAGACTCCCACCTGATGGTTGTTGGTTCCATTCTGAAAAAGTGAGCTACTTCGTCTTTATGCTGAAATTCGTCTGACATCCAACTTCTTCTCAGCATCGCGAGTCAGGCGCAATCGGCGAGTAACGCGTGCTCCCTCGGGCAAGGGGTTGAAGCTGGTAATCGGATTGAGGACATCAAGAAGACTATCACCCTTGTATCAGATCTTATCTCTGCCATCCGCGTCTCAGACGCCCCTCAAGCATCTCGCCACCCGTCCCCGCGAAGTCTCTCTGCGAACAACAGCGTGTCACCGCCTTCTCTCACCGGAAACGTTGGTTCTATCAATGAGCTGCAATATCCTGTCCCCCAGTATTCGCCTAGTCCTAGTGATCACACTTCTACTGACGGGCAAGCCGGCTTGGAAGCGCCTGATGGGTCACGCAAGCGCTGTGCTTCCTCTATGGCTGGCGACCGCGCGAATAAGTCACTCAAACGCGAACCTCAAGACGACCATATTGGTCGGTTCCCGACGCCCCCCACAGTCCGGTCATCGTGGTCCGATGGTCCAGCAACTTTTCCGCAACGTCATCAACACTCGCTGTCGGGAGGATCGCTTCCTCAGGCAGCGAACTTTCATCCTCTTTCGAACGCGTCTTTGCCCCAGCTACCGTTCAATACTGGTACATCTGTTTCATCCGAAAATCAGCCACGTTTGAGTATGGGAGGAATTAATCCCCCTCTAGGCCGCGTTGCCCGGTCGGGCTCCCTGAATACCGGAAGCACCTTCAGCTTCAACATGAGCGTACCTGAGGTACCATCTGCACCAATGTCTGCGCCAGTCACTGCAGATTACATGTCTGCACAACCTGCTCATGCCCCATACCCATTGTCTTATAGTCCTGTATCCTCGCCCGATAGTGAAGGAGACAACGATTCGGAAGCTGGCGATCATTCGCACTCGCTCAGTCCCGATCCATCGGACGCCAATTACAGGGGTGCCTCTGGGAACTCGCAAACCTCATCACGGCAGGGAAATTCACTTGTAGGCCGGCAATCGATGGAAAACCTGTCGGGATCCACAGCGGCTCATAGCAATGACGTGCCTCAGGAGTACAGACAAGAAGTCGATCGGATCTTCTTCGAGTTTCTCATCAAGACTTGTTCAAACCGTATGTCGTTTTCTAGCAATGATTGATTCCGGTACTGATAAAACTGCAGTGGATGCTACTGATGCAAAGGGTGAGCCTATACACCAGACTCTAATGGCGAAGAAGATGCAGCGACTGGATGAATCCCCCGACTTCCGCCCCTTCAAGTTTAGGATTCAGGCATTCACGAATGCGTTTTTGGAAGAGGTGAGAGCTCTTACTCCTTTCCGTTTTCCTCTGCTGACTGCTATTCAGTTAGCTAGACAAGGTTATCCAGAGGAGAAGATTCCAATGAAGAAGGTACATTGTCCTGATAGCTGGGGTGAATGGATGTACTCATCGGCTTTCGCAGATCAGGAACTATCTGTGGTGTCAACCGTACATATCACGTTTCAACGAGGATGGAAAGAAAACGAAGTCGAAAGGTAACCATATTTGGAACATTGACGCGAAGAAAGCTACGGACGGTGGCTGGACGTTCCGTCCGTTCCACCGCAGGGTTGCTGGCCAGCCCCCTGGCGTGGCTTACGTTGGCCTTCGCTGGTCTTGGACACCCCGCATCTGGGATCCACAAGCATCAAGATCAAACTTAGTCGTCCAGTATAGCTCTCCTTCTCTCCCGCCATGGCTTTCCTGGGAGGACGATACGCTTTCCGGCACTCCCCCACCAGACGCGGAGAGCTGTGATATAACTGTCGAGGCTCGCGTATGCACGCACGCCACCTTCTCAGATCGAACATTGCTGATTTCACATCTCTAGTTTGAACAAGACGGGCAAGAAGAGCTGCTCTCAGAAACGTTCCGCCTAAACATTGCCCCGGTGTCAACCCTTGACTCTGCACCGTCAGGATCCCGCCGTGGTTCTATGAATGGCGACATTCATAGGCCACGTAGAGTAGTCAGTGATTCGACTGTCCCTTTGGCACATTCGACGTCATCTCGGTATGTCTTGAGTATTAAACGAATGGCGGAGCATCACGCTCACCCGGCCAGGTCGTTACGTGGTCAAAATGGATCGGGTTTGTCATCTGCAAGCCATGAGGCACAAGTTGTGCAGGTATTGACAACAGCCGCACAACGTGTTGCCCAAGAAGCACAATCCCAAGTTATAGCTTCGGTTCCCAACGAACCTGGACCGGGCTTCCAGTCACTGGCAAAGCAGCAACACGTGTTGACCGTGACAGCGCAAGTTATGGGTCAGGAATATAGCAGCTCAGAAGGCCCTTCACAGCCCTCTGTCCTTGTTGCTGCTGCGCAGAACCTGGTGGTCCAGGCGGCTCGACAAGTTGCTGTGGACCATGCTGTAAACCCTGCCACCAGCGGCCTGCCACCATCCTCAGTCACTGTCAACGAGGTTTCGGTTGCGACTCAGAATGCTGTCGCTCAGGCTGTGGACATGATCGGCCCCCTTTCAAGTGAAGTGGAGATAGTCATCACTGCCAGTAAGCTTCTGCAGCAAGGTTCTCCCGTTTCCATGATGGATACCACTCGTCCTCTGATGTCCATGGATGCCTTGAGATCTCACTCAACCGGTGCGATTCCAACTTTGTCCGGAGGAATGCCGGGTGCACCTCCCGTACTTTTCCCGCCAGCCGTTGTTCCTGCAGGCGTGCAGGACTTTGGCCGGTTCTCATAGCTTGCCGAGATCTTTGCGATTGTGCTATAGCGGTTTTGGGGACTCTAGCGTCACTGTTCTTCGTTTTTCAAAGTGCTCATTTATTCCCTTACTTTGGTGATTTCGTGTCTTCGTATCTGATCTCGCTAGACAACTCTTACATTTGAGCACCAACTGACTGTAAAAAACTAAACATTATCTGTAGTACTATGCCAATGTCAATAAAGTGGACTGTGGTAAATTCGTGACAAGGTATCGTCGCCATCACAGCTGATTACCGCAGACCTGGCACTGTGCTAAATGTAGGGAGTTTATGAAGGTACACTGCGAACATGCGCTCCCCCCGAGGTGCTCCTCAGAACTTGCGCTAGCGCTCCTCTCAGTCGTTTGAGACGACCCTGGCAAAGAACTGCCTAAGAGTGTGCCACCAAAGCCCCTCTCTTTGGGGCGCTTCCTGCCCCCTCCATCATCTGAGCTATCGGAAAGGTCCCCGCTTTCTTTCTCTTCTCTTAGGTCCATACAGTCATTGATCTCGACGCCTAATGCCACCATGGTAGTCGTACTGTCTTCAAGCTCTAAGTCATGGAAGAATAGCTTCTGGCAAATGGTAGGAATTTTGAGGTCGTCCTGAATCTAAAGACAGTTCAGTGATGCATAAGTTATTAAGAAGCACCTTCGTCACCATGACTTTGATGTCTTTTACAGTCGTGGCTTTCGACACCATGACGTGAGTCTTACCGCTCCGCTGTCTCACTTGGCGTATCCGGCGGGACTGTCGTGTATTCGAATTCGACAGGTTCTTTGTCGAAGTGTCTTTAGCCGAGTCTTTCGAATGTAGTAATCGAATGGTTAACTCGGTGTACTCAAAGTCGGTCTTTCTGTATAACAATGAACAAAACCTTGCGATATGAAAAGCGTCAACTTACCTCCTTAAGCGACATTCCTGACATACAGGTATGTCGTGGACAAACTTTGTTTCGAACACCCCTTCAGGTTCTTCGACTACTTGCTTCGTCAGAGCAATCTCAGGACCACATTTATATCTGTGTGCGGGTGAGCGAGGCAGTACTGAGGTGCGACATTATGCTCACAATGACGAAAGAATCCTCCAATCACTTTCCTGTATAACTGCAACGTAGTTGTCCATATCTCCAGGTGAGTTGGGATCGAAGTTAAGTTTGTCATGCTTGCATAGAAACATGGCATTGTCAACGTTGTCCGGACGATGAGAATCGCCTGGCCGGCTGAGCCATTGCTTCCACATGCGTACAAACAGTGTAGGGATCACAGCGCACGCAACGTTCTCCAGGAGTAGCAGATTCCCGGCGAGCGCGTTTTCGCTCATGTGTCTCAGTTGGGTCTGACAAACGGGTGTGAGGACAGTGCTGGTATGTCCTGCAGGAGAAATATTTACCTTCTCTTCTTCAGCTGCTTTCCGTGCTTCCTTCTTGTCTTCTATGTTATTTGAATGCGCTGCCTCACAGATGGGACAGGGCCCAGTCGCGGAAGGAAGGGGCTGCCAGCTTGGAAATAGCGTCTTGAGAAGCTTAGTCGCCTAACCAGACCTGCTTAGCCATATGGATGATGACTTGTACATCGAAACAACTCACCTTGGCGGATATCAGCCTTCGCGTAGATGCATGCAGAGATAGCTCCCCATGTTCGCATAGGACATGGTAGCGGAACGGCGTTGCATCAGGGGGCACATCTACATGTAATGAATGCATCTTCGGTTTTTGCAGCCTCCAGTCTATTGGAAGGTCATGAAGGAGTTTCACAAACGTCCTGTTCTCATACCTTTCACCCAACTTTTTGAGATCCAATAACCGTCTTCCTCAAGATCATCGTCACAACAGTCATCGAGTTGGCTGACCATTCGAGGGTGCTCAACCTGGTACAATTTCTCTGGGATCCGTGAAATAGGGTCTTGGCCGAGTGCTAGCATGACTTACCGAGGAAGAGATCGTGGACGCAAGTCTCACATACAGATTCTGGGGATTGTGCTGGTGATATCTTGTCACTGAATTCATCGGCGATCCGTCTGTATGATTGCTGGGTGGTTGTGAGCACACATCGGAAGGTCGCGGAGGGTTTCAACCTACAGCATTGATTCGTTTCATATTTCCCGCTTTGCGAGGATCTAGCCCCTCGTGAGCGCAAAGTATGTCCGATACCTCTTCGACTTCGGTCTCAATGCTTAGTGGCTCTTTATCGATCTGAGGGTTTTTGGATTTGGCGAAAGGTTTGGCAACCCATGTCTCTAGCGATTGTCGACTGACAACAAAGCTTTCCTGTCTTAATGAGTGAGGACCTAGGAGGAGTACAAAAAATGATGTACGGTACCTCATCGCTTGAGGAGGTCTGCCATGATGCAAAGATATCCCGCATTGCGCTGCGTTGTTGTACAAAACGAGCCACTGCTTCATCCTCCCTGCACTACTGTCAGTATGTAGCATCCCATGGACTGATAACGTCTGACTTTTGCTTATACGAGGCCAAGGTCACCATGTGGCATTCATTTCCCTCTCGAATGTGAGCCATGGCCTTTTCCGGAGGGGAGGGTCCAGTCGACCCCACGGAAAGGCTGGTCGTATCAGATTCCTTACGCGCATATATAAGCATATATGCGTCTTTCGAGGAGTAAACATCCCTGTTTGAAGTTGACGTCAGGATCTACTAGAGGCATCACCTACGTACTCCTGGTCCCCAGATTCATGCTGATTCCTGTGCAGGGATAAATGCCTCATAGATTAAGACTGACGACCTTTATACGACGTACTTTGGCTTCAAATTCTCCCTTTCACTTTCCTCAAGCCGTGGCCGTTTGCTGGGGCGTCCTCGGGCCGCTGACAGCCTTTTACGCCTTAGCTCCACTCAAATTTCAGCTTAGTAAAAGAAACCGCTTACTTTCTATCTTCGTTCCCATTCAAGATGTCGACCATATCTTTGCCTGTATATTTCTTTTCTCCAAGCGACTGTATGCTCACAACGTCCTCATCATCAAACTGAAACCAAGTTCGGGAGCTTCCGAGAATAAGTCAAATGGCGTGTCAAATGTCTACCCACGTACCTGGTGTCGAAGACCTGTGCTTCATAATGTCCATGATAGGCACTAGACCCTCGATGCAGGAGAACACCCCTCAGCTCGTAAATGTCATGCCCTTGCGGGGTGGGCTCTCCATCTTTCGTAGCTTTCAAGAATTGTCCCATATCCAGGACAGTTGGGAAAAGGACGTTATGTTTGGACTTTTTGCGCTCCATGGAAGAGAAATCATACACAAATCGAAGGAGAGAAAAGTGCAAGACGGGCGGCAATCTTCGCAGTTCAGTGTACCGAATAGCGTCATGAAGACTGAGGCAGTTTGAGCACGAATACCTTGGGATTGACGATAAGATATCAAATCAAACAGGCAAGTACATAATGCCCTTACTTATTATCTCCAGTTAATTTCTCGTCCTGAAGTAAGGCTGCTACGCGCGCCTCTAGTCTGACATTGTTCTGACAGTGTGAGATTTGAAGATGGTATGTTGTGATATCCTATCCTCCTACCTGAATGTTCACCTCGAGCTCGAGAAAATCAGTGGCTCTTTCAGATGATTTCTTGCAATGGCAGCATCGAGTCCCATATATCAGCTGACCTTGGAACTAGCAAAAATCCGTGAGCACGGGGTGCAATCTCTCACATTCCGCGTACCTGACTAGATACCAGACTTTTCAGCGATGGGATAGTTTGTTTCTGGAACTCGTGATCAAGGAGAGACATAAAGAGCTTTGAAAACCTTGCCCAGGATCAGACTACGAGACGGGTAGGACGCTGACCGTAAGCTTACTCTTGCGCATCCTGCTGCTCAGAGGTAGATAACTTGAGGCTTTCTACAAGTTTCGTGGGATTATAGACGTTTTGCGTGCTTTTTTGTAGAGCGGCAAATGTCACTTGAAGCTGGAAAATAGGAGATTCCTAAAAGGTGTGAATACTCGTAGATGGGACATCAAAAGTAGATATTTACCTCTATCTTTTTGTCTTTATCCTCTGACAGCTGACACTGGTAGACCCCTTCGCGAAACGCTAAATCCCGGAACCAGACCTGATGACAATCGGTTACTCAGACACAATGGGCAAGGATTAACATACTTGAAGGAACGCATTCGCGTAGCAAGTTGCCCCGAGATTCTGTACTGGCCAATGAACACATTAAATTTGAGGAGAAATGTGTAAGTTGACTCGACCTTGAGGCCAACGGGAATGTGGGGATCACGAGAATAGACAGCAGGGTTTTCCCCGAGCTCTAACGCTTGGATATAAGTTCTTTTGGCCTTCTCTATGATAAGAAATGTCATAAACATGCCATGAATATCCATGGTTATATATAACCAAATGAGTGGGCGTACCTTCGTCTTCCCATTTATCTTGGCCTAGATGATTGAGGCAGTTGGGATTATTTCGACAGGCCTTCTTCGTGCAGTTGTTCGTTTCGTTTTCAGAGACCACGACAACATCATCGAGGTCGTCCTCAGCTGTCGACATAGCTGTTGACTTCTCGATGGTATGGGTATGGACACCATTAGGAGATTTCACTGGCGGAATATATCTATTAGGACAGAAGGGCTTCGTGTTTCTTTTGGACAAATAACAGGTCATGAGCCGATGTTCCAGCGTGATCTGGGAGGCCTCTGAAATCTCGGTGCCAACCCATGTCCAGGCGGAAGATGCATCACCAGAGAGTCTGGTCCGCTTAAGGAGCTGACCAGCAGGGAGGCCCTTAGGAACAGGGGAGGCGCGTCTTTTACGCTTAGGAGCCATAGTAAGTCAGAACAGACCTGTAAGTGAAGGCGCCCAAGCTAAAGAATGCTTGGTAGTGCTCAGCGGTGTTGAGTCTGTCCTATCTCTTTGTTCGCACTCACAAGGTCAATATAAATACGTCCGCAAGTCGCCCCAAGCGCGCGTAGACGGGGTTCACGTTTACGCACGTGAGCTGCGGGTTTATTACGTAGCATATCGAAACACAGGCCCGGACCGTTATCACGACTCGTCACGTCGACCCAGTCCTCTGTACTTACACCAGTACTGTTGTGTTGGTCGCGCTGGTGGGCACTTTGCACACCTTCCACTTGGCTTCGGATGTTGAACCGGGACGGCGCTTCAAACCACCCACAGCAGGTACACTTGTTGCAATTTGGCACAGAAGTTAATGCGATGGAACGCGTAAGAGCCTTATTGCACCGACCGAACAGAGGTGTGGGGGCCAGTGCAACGCGCCTTCGTCGGCGCAAGCTGCTCACCGCCAATATATATTACAACCTGAATCGATTCGTGTGCGTGAGCTGTGATATTAACCGAAAATATTGCTCATCCAACGCGTACTCTTCATAGTACAACTCTTTTTGTGGTGGGATATGCATGGATGCTACTTATCCCGCATCCAGCATTATCCCAGCGAACATATATCGATGAGAATGCTTTGCAACCTGCGCAGGTTCGTGTTGATCTATACGTTATGTCTTTCTTGACTGTTCATTCAAATCTGGTTCTAGGTGAACACATACTGGAATTGGGGGGAAGTCAACAAAGCAGACGTGTATTTGAACCACATCGAAGGGCTTTACGCTTCGAATGCATCTAGCCACCTGTAAGCTTCCTGATTTTCGCTGAAGGTCATGCCCTGATTGACACTACAGGCGAGCAGAGTTTATCAAAGACGAGTTTGCGAAGCTTGGCCTTTCGTCCTCACTGCAGAACTATTCATACATCACAAGCAGCGGGGTACGCTACCTTTCTCGTATGTTAGCATTTTTAACCGCCGGTTAGGATGTTCAAGGAGTGAACGCATATGCGGTGTTGTCGTCACCTCGCACAGCGAGCACGGAAGCCATAGTTGTCAGTGCAGCATGGTCCAGTGGCATACAAGATGGTCAAACACCTAACATGCGGGGCGTGGCTACTGTCCTGGCCCTCGCCGGGTATTTGAAAGGTGAGCAAAATCCTACTCACACAATCGTTAACTTTATTCACACCATACAGGTTATTCTTTATGGGCCAAGGATCTTGTGTTCGTCGTCAGTGATGGTTACTTGGATGGAATGTATGCATGGCTCAATGCATATCATGGAACAGTGCCAGCTAGTACGTTTGTCGACGCATTGTTTCTACTGAGGCAATTCACCTCCGCTAGATCTACAGTCAGGACCACTCGAGTATCCTTCAGGAACCATATGGACGGCCTTAAACATAGATTACCCTGGGCATTCGTTTTCTCATCTGGGGGTATTTTACGGTGTGTAGCCTGACTTTGAATGATGTCGGGACCTAAGCTTGGAATATAGAGGGGTTAAATGGCCGCTTACCGAACCAAGATCTCATTAACTCGTTGGCATTAATATCAGCGTACACAGGGGGTGTCCCAGTAACTGTTTACGATCACATAGAACCCCGGGAAAACTTGGAATTATGGGATCAAACTACCATCATCCCACACTGGGTTCCTGCTGCGCTACGACATCATCCTGCTTTGGTAGAGTATGCATACAGGGCACGTAACATAATTCGTCATGTCAGCTTTCAAGCTCGTGGCAGAGCTAGTGGTGTCCATGGCCTTTTCCACAAGTTCGTTGAGCAGCCCATGTCAAGATTACTGAAGCTCATAGAGTGCTAGATTTCGTATTGACGCTATAACACTTTTTGCTATACCTGCCATAGGACCGCATGGCTTTCACGCTTTGGGAAGGTGAAATATTATCTTGCGACTGGTCTTCAATTGGCTAAAGGTGCACTTCTAGAATTCTCGAGTCAACCCTTAGAACGGCTAACAATCTTCTCGAGCGACTTCATGCTTCATTCTTCTTCTACATCTTGACGACCCCTGGAGAGTTCATGAAAATAGGAAAGTTCTTACCGAGTCCAATACTCATTGGCATCGGCTTGATGTTAGGTGGACTGGGAGCATGGGTCAACGCCGGGTGTCTTCAAACATTGGCTGAGAACGGTGGAATAACATGGCTACGAAGACGACGGAGAGTGGCGGACACTCTCGTGGTGATGGCGGCAATGCACGTAATGGGTGCAATTGCCTTCATCACCACTTCCTCACGAATAGGTTCGACCCAACCGGTATGTATAATTGACCCTCTCCCATCATCGCCCCGCTCCTGACGGATGTTTGAGGCTATTTCATGGGCCATTTTTGCGAGTGTGTACACTGTCCCTCTGACGCTGAAGCCATACATGTCGAGGGGTCATGGGAACAAGGTTGCACCCTTTTCCTTGGTGCTGAAATCCTTTAACCTCTACCTTTCGTCGGCTGTTATCTCGATCGTTTCTTTGCTTAACTTTTCATTGGCTGCTATGCTTGCAGTGTTTTTAGGCATCCCCCTGATCACATCGAGCAGCTCACCAAACTTTACGTTGTCCATTATGCGTTATACAGGCTACTCTATCTTGGCATGTTGGTGGATGCTCTTGTGCCCTTCCCAGGTCAGTTCTGCTGTGAGCAATTGGGATGTCCTTGGAGTGTGGTTTGCACCATTTATGTTCCTAGTATACGTTCCGCTAGTGATGCAAGCAGCATTCGTTACCCTTCAGATAGAATGATATAGATGCTATTAATGTTACCAATATTTGGGATATAACTATAGTTCATCCTACTTCCATTGCATCCTCGCCGTCTACACCAAACAAGTCGTCACCGACCTCATGGGAACTAGGCTTCGTACCTACACCTTCAGCATCCGTATCAGGATCGCCCCCGCTTTCCTTCTTCCGTTGCTGCCGCTCTTTCATCTCTTCTCTCTGAAGGAGCTTCATGTCTAGGTCGGCTTGTAGTTTCTTCAGCGCGTCCTCAAAACGTTTCTAGAAGCCGCCATCAGGAAATATGGCCTAAGTGAGAAGATGAGGTCCCTTACTTTGATAAGCGGATTAGCTGAGCTTGCTATCTCACTCCCCTTCTTGGCCACAGCTGCTTGTAAGTCTCGGATCTCCTCGTTGAGCAGCTTTCTCGATTGGACAGCCTCATCGTCATCGTCCTCGCCTTCTTCTTCTTCTTCACTTTCGTCCTCGTCGTCCTCTTCTTCCTCGTCCCCACTCTCGTTTTCATCATCTCCCAGTGCCAAGTCAAGCTCAGCTGCAAGATCTTCGTCTATCTCACCGTCCCCTTCATCCTCCTCGCCTTCGTCAGCATCTCCGTCGCCAGCATCAGGCCCGGGTGTTGGTGCGTCTCCTGCATCAGAACCAGCGATACCCGGATCTCCTGCCCTTTCGTCACGGTCGATAAACTCAGAGTCCGATAGGTCTGGGTTCACATTCTCAAGAACGTCTAAAAAGACATTAAGATGCATGTCATCGTCCCAAAATCGAACCCACCGTACTGAACCTCGGCAGCTAAACCATCCTCTGCTAGTAGCCGCTCGACTTCTTCCTCGACACTTTCTATAGTCTTGGTGTGCTAGTCAGCCTCACAGCCACTGCAAATTGAGTCATCACTCACTCTCTTGTTCACTCTCTTCCGAAATCGCCGTTTTCTTGCATGATGTAAAGGGGGTGTAATTCCGTGTGGCCAAATGAACTCATCCACATTGATGTTCTTACTCAAATTGAACGTATCCTCGCCACCTATTCGATATTCTACGACCATCATCTGTATAGGCATATAGTTAGTATGTGTTCACAAGACAAGGCGGAAAGATAACCTGACAGATGTCTGCGACCTTAAACATCTGTTTACTGTCTAGTGTCTTCTGGGCTTCGATGATACAGGGGAGGTCGACCAGCTTGAACGAGTAGTAAGAATTTCCAATGTGGAAGATCCCACGTCGAGAATCTGACTACGGTGAATCCACAAATCTGAGGGAAGTCGTGTTGGTCACCTTTGAACTTGAACCAAACACTGTCCGCCACCTCTCTCGAAGCGACCATTTTTCGGAGCTTTTCGCAGTCTTCCCCAGGAGGCATCCGTATAATGAACTGTTCTTCGAAGGCGAGGTCCTCGTCATCAGAGTCAAGCTCCCGGTCGTAAGGTCCAAGGAAGGAGGAGCATGGCGCTTGTGATGCAGCCTTGTCGCTCAGTTTGAACTTGAGCTTGGGTTGCGGACGAAACTTTGCAGCTGCAGAGCGGGTTGTCCTTTCTGATTCCAGCCCGGGTGTGCCTTGGATTCTCGATGTGTTGACCATGGCTTGTTCAGCAGCAGCTCGCATAGGACGAGTTCTGTGTGGATTAACAGGTGTATGGAGAGACGCTTCACTGACGGAGGAAGGTCCCAACTCGTCGTCGACGACAATTACGTCTTCATCCATTCCTGCGCTGTCCTATTGGTTCGAGAAATCAGGTAACGCGCTTCGACTCGGAGACCTGCAGCGTGTCGCGGTATGTAAACAAGAATCAGTGCGGTATATTTACGACGAAGCTTCGCCCAGAACGGCAAGTTCCCTATTTTCTTAAGTCATCTTCACATTATGTAGTTGACTCAGTAACTATCAATGGTGTTTCGTGGTACCTGGTTTTATGTACGGATATGTAGGTTTGAAAATATGCTAGCGTGTAGGTGGTTCCTTGCGAGGGCATACGAGCTGTTACAATTATGCAGTTACTCGTCATCTGTCTCTAACTCGAGAGGGCCCTCCTCATCGCCTTCAGCTTCCCAAGTTTCATCCACGTCTTCATCGTCCGTGGCTTTAAATTTCAGCTTCATCGCACTCGAAAATAAGTGAATGGCAAGACTGGCCAATGCAAGACTGCCCCAGAGCCATCTCATTTTGCGATAGTGTACATCCTCTTCATTTTCCTTTGGCTTTTGCTGATCTTTGCTAACTTGACTGAAGCTATGCGCGAAGGGCGTTAAGGATGACAGCGTGTTCCGTTGAGGGGATGCTACCTTGAAATGGCCGTGACTGGCCTTCAACTGCACAGACTGTGCATGTTCAATGAGCTCGGGAAAAGACTGTTTCAGAACCGTTTGAATTAGCGGGTCCGGAAAGGGTGGCTCCAGAAGCAACAGAGTGTGGGCGGCCAGATAAACGTCCAACGTCGTAAGTCTGCCAATTCATTGAAACACTGGCCTACAAGGAAGATGAGAACTAACCGATCCCCGAAGCAATGTGGGCCTTGTATCACGGACTTATAGAGAGAGAAGAAGGATCGTGCTTTCTCGCCCACCTGTATAATGTAATTAGAGGCGCTCTACCATAGCCACTCAAACTTGCCTTGTCACGTTCAAAAGCACGAACAAACACTTCTTTTGAAGCTTCTTTCTCATCTTTCTTTTCCGTCTTCGCAAATTTACTTGTATGCTCTTGTTCGATATCCGGAAGGGGATTCCAAAGCTCAGATGCTTCAAGCCGGAGCTTATACGATTCTCGTATACGTGCTGGAACAAAGTACTTGTAGGGAACAGGCAGAAACGACCCAAGAGTTGGATTAGTGAGACCCCAGTAATTTGCATCCGATGAGTAGAACATATGTGACTGATGGTTTGGTTTGTGATTGTGTGAGAGCTGAGCTACCAAGGAACGTACCACTAAATCACCATAGTGCGACTCGATATGTGATATCCATGCAACCTTCTTCGACTTCAACTCCGGACCGAGCCATGCGTCGAGGTCCACAGCTGGAACCGTTCCAGACTTGGCTAATGACAACACATACGAAACAATTGCTGGAAATGAAGCCACCGAGGTATGACCGTGTGTTAGATAAGGAAGCTGACCTGGCATACAAGGATTAGAAGTAAATTTTAATCCTATGTGCATAGAGTTGAACTAACCGGAGGGGGATGCGTCAGGATTGCTACATTCTGCGACTTCAAAGTAGCCTGGAATCGTCAACTGCAAAAGAAGGACGGCTGCCAGACATGATGGTTCAACAGACGATAATTCCCACTTCCCAGGCCATACGTAAAGCACGCAGGTCGTTGAAGTTGAATCTGAAGCCATATAGCTCTTCCGCTTTTTTGCAGGACCGCCGCGACGGTAGTAAGTGCGAGCTCTGGGCCGGCGTTTAGCATATTTAAATGTACCGAGGAGCACGTGGGGCGCGCAATGTGATTATGATTTCTGGCAATAACTCCGAGACGTCGAGATCTGTCGAGAACTGCTGAGATAGCTACATATTAACATCCGCTTGGCTTCAGCGAGAGCTTTCTAAGGATGGATAGTCATCTACATGAAATAGACGCATTTCTACTGGTACTGAGTCAGACTACCTTACACCAACACCTAGCCGCTACTTAACGTGACCACGCGTTTGACGCGGGGTATAAATATAGAAATATCTCTCTCTCACAAGTACTAAGTCAAACAATACATCATATAGCAGCGAGACGACAGCGAAGAAAGCGAAGTCAATGGGTATGTCAGGAAAGCGGAGTCAAAATACTAAGTATACAGTAAAAGATAGTATCATCTCGAAGGCAAAAGCAAAGGCGGGACTATAGTACCACAAATGGCTCATGTAACTTCGTTCTTGTCAGGGTTATTTGCGACCGTTGAAGACATGATATCCGTTTCTATTAAACGTGTAGATCCCGATTCCGTTCTTAACGGGAGAGCAAAATCGAATCCTAGTATCCCTTGTCCAGGAAAACGATCACCACTGCGCTCAGGCTCCTTCGTGCTAACTGATCTTTGCTTTTGAGGCTTTTGTCTAGAGATTCCCGGATGCAGCGCCGGTTTGAGGGACGAGCTCTGCAATACGCACGCCAATTAGTTCTTCGGCGAATCCTCAATTTGCAGCGAGACTTTTACCACTCGATCAGAAACGTTGCGTTCCGAAGAGCCAGGGCCAGGGCCAGGAGTGGAACAGGGAGTCGCAAGAGGTCCTACTGAGCTCGGTGCGCTCACCACCCTAAGTCGGGTGGACGATGCACACCAAGTAGTCTGGTCCCCCGCTTCACTTGATATGATGCCCTGGGAGAACAGAAAATCTAGACGAACATTGGGTAAGCTTTGCGGATTCAAAAAAAGAAATGGGGTGCAAAGCCTACCCCTAGACCTATATCGAAAAACAAATGTGACATAACTATGAGGCTCTGATGGGCTAAGGGGTTCCACTCTCCATGTAGTGGGTGACTGCTCGGACGTGCTCCTCTCGCCACCAAACCTACAGACCTCAGAATGCTAGGAAAGAAAGAGTAGAGTGGATACTTACCCTACGCAGTGACCACCAAGCGGACCTCTTGCACCGAACTCATCGGGAATATTCTGAAGTGAATTGGCACGTTTGGCCCCAGAGAGTCGAACACGTCTTATCTTGACAACAATAGTTCCAAGGTCGTTACCAGCAACTAAGTGACGAAGTAGATCATCAAGGTGAGATAATTTTCTTGTTATCCACTAAACGTCTAACCTATTTTCCGATTTTCGGCAAAGGCGAAGGGGCGCTCCGAATGTGTACCTGTGCGGATACCTTCTCTGGAAGCACTCCCTTCTCCAAATAAGAATCTGCCTGGTATGACGAAACCGTCTAGAGTTATGAACGTGCACGTATGCGTTTTACTTCCATGATCTGTCCAATGGACCGAGAAACTCTAATTGTAGTATAGATATCAGCTGGTGTCAGGAATCGTCAAAAGGGAACAAATACTTCGCCAGCTTGGCTAGGGATCCAGCACGAGGCTCTGGACCCAGAAGGGTCGATGGCAGTAAGGTACTCTGGTAGTTCTATCCCATTTGACGCTACACAAGCTGAGAATTCGCGAAGTTTGACCATTTATTGCTCGAGTGGCAAGAATGCTGATGGGCTTGAGGGATTAGAAGGAACAAAGATTTTAAGACTACAAGCTACAGGTAGCAAAACATTGAGAACTGCTACATTTCAGGATGGAAAACCGGAATCGGAGACTGACATACCTGTACAGAGGTAAACACAACATACCAGGTTCTGGACTATAGATAGATTGTGACCAAAGCATGCTCGGTACTGGTACGCGTTTGGTCAAGGTCGTACTTATGTGTCCATGTTTGACCACGATAGACCCCGCGCGCGAACTAAGTTGGAACGCGTCCTGATTGGCCAACGCTTCCCACTTGTCAGACACGTCTGGCGCATCACAACTTATTCGTACGCGTCTCGCTCGGCCCCATTCCTCCCATAGACCATGCCGCCTAACCGCACCGCATCGAACGGACGCAAACCATCTGTTGACACAGATGACGAGTCTCAGGCAACTAGGCCGATAGCCAAAAAGGCCAAGGTTTCAAGCAGCATGGCGAAGCAAACCGAAAACAGTCTCACTTTGGCTCCCAATGGGCAACCAACTAACAAAGTGCTACCTGTCAAGATATCATTCCCTCAAAAAAGAGAGGGAGCGCTCCGAATAGCAACATGGAACATCTGCGGACTGAATACGAGTATGAAGAAAGCGAGTTGGTCATTCACTTCCATACTTTGCGACTTAACCTGGATGCAAGCAGGGATTTAGACACTACATTGAGGCAGAGGACCCGGACATACTTGTCCTCACAGAAACCAAGGTTTTTTTTTCTTGAATATTTGTGTCGACAGCTAGTTCACCTGATGTAGGTTAACGACGCGCCCATAGACCCGTTACTCACGTCCCGTTTTCCTCATCGAGCATGGTCTATAGCTGAGAAGAAGAGCTACTGTAGGTTGAAACCCCAGCGGTGAGAGCCTCTGCTAAAGTCTAGCCACACCAGCCGGGACTGCCATTTTATCCAAGCACAAGCCCCTATCCGTTACTACTGTTCTCCCCAACCATCCCGATCCTAGTTCTGTCAAAGGGCGGCTAGTGGCACTGGAATTTGCGGGCTGTTTTGTCGTCGGCACTTACGTTGTGAATGCTGGCCAGGGGCTCAAAGTAAGTATGTCCTTTGACTAGGGACACGGGCCGACAATGAAACGACTGGTGCAGACGTTGGACGCCAAAAACACTTGGAACACACATTTTACGAAATATATTCGTGAGCTTGATGGAAGGAAGCCTGTCATCTGGGTGGGTGACCTTAACGTTGCGCCCACTGACATTGGTGTGTCCTTTCTAGGCATAGTAAGTTATAAGAATTAATGGTGGGCTAAATCAGATCTCGCGAAACCCAAGCCAAATTGGAATAAAACTCCGGGCTATACCAAAGATGAGACTGACGCCTTCAAGGAGATTTTGAACACCGAGGGAAAGTCTGCCAAGTTCGTGGACGTCTGGCGAAGGCTACATCCGAAGGATCGTCACTACACGTACTTTTCGTATCGTTTCAATTGTAGGGAGAAGGGCTTAGGCTGGAGACTGGATATGTGTAGGTCTCTGCGTGAGTGTACCAGGTACACACGCTAACCAAGACTTCTTCGCAGTCGTTCTTAGCGAACGTCTAGAACCCCATGTCAAGATGTGCGAAATAAGGAGCGAGATATACGGCGCTTCGGACCACGTCCCTGTGGTACTTGAAATTGACGAGGTTGTTGTGCTTGGTTCGAGCTAGTTCCAGAGTCACATAATTATAGACTCGCTGGAGTACTGACGGGGCCAAAACGCCTTTCCATGAAATATAATCCACTGATACAATTAGTATTCGCCGAATCTCACATGCCCTGTTTCTTGTGCGTGAGCTCGAGCATCCTTTTCACCCTTCAAACCTTGGCCACATTGCTGAAACCAGACGTCAAATATCTGTAACGAAGCACTGAGCACGGAGGTAGTGCGTACCTCGCACTTGAGGTCAAATGTAGCCGTGTTAGTGAATGCCTTCTTCCCTCGTAGGATGGTGGCGAGTCTCTGAGCTGCGTCCAACACAGGATCTTCATCGTTCGCGAAGACCTAGTGGATGGTAAGCTATCAAGCCGGTGACCTCAAAGAAAGGGTAGTCACAATAGGAAAGACCGTCTGGTGCCATTCTGCAGGTGCATCAGGTGTTGGTGCCATTGAAGCAACATCGTAATGGATTCCAGAGTAAATCAAGACGCATCTGAACAGCAATGGCTCATTAGAGGGAACAGACACAAAGTAGATGACGACAAACCTGTTCCCCGTAGCTTGATTAGGTGGCGGCACAAACTGATCTATTCTCCCAGTTTCTACATCAATTGACGCGATTTCGGTGTTATAATGCTTCGCCAGGACCGCGAGTTCAATAGCTCCGCCCCATGTTAAAGGTTTCAGGATATTAGAAATATACTGTTCACGGGTCTGGCTAGATCAATCTGTCTATCAGACAATGCGTAATATTCAAGGACCGGTCGACACCCACCCCAGTATAGCTTCGTTGTAGGTTTCCATATCATCTCTGATACCATCGGCAACAACTGTTTGGAGCAGGATGTCTTAATTTTCCGGCGCAAGCCTAATCCCACCATTGCTCACCTTCCCTGATTCTCTGGGCGCGACTAATATCCTGCTCGAAAACAAGGGCAACAGAGGAGAAAAGGCAGGAATTATCATCTGGAACGATCTAGAACAAGATAAGCGTCGTCCAGCGTTGTGGCCTGAGCTTACGCGATGAACGAAGAAACCGTTAGGGGTTTCAATGTTATCTGGCCCCGCACTACGTGGAACAATAGGAGGCGCCTGTAGTTTTGGCGGCGCCGTATAATTACTTGAGGTACTGCTTCCAACGAGATTAGACGTAGCGGGGCTTTGCTGAGACGAAGTTGCCTGGGAAAGTTTCTGATTCACAATTATCTGCTCGCCAGCCTTGATGCCAAGACTTGACAGATGGAGCTCGGGGACGAGTGTCAAAGGTTGGGGGGGATACCCAGATCTGACTGCAACAAACAGTGTACACGCTTTGGAGAGACAAAAACGTTGATTAACTTACGTTCTTGCCGAGAAGGGGGAATCTCCGATACTCCAAATATCTGCTGCTGCAGATCTTGCACCGTGGACGAGTCGATATCGACCTGCAGTGTCGACACGCCCTTTGGATGTCTCAGCCGCAGAGGGGTCATGTGCGGGTACGAGCGTGAATGCGATATCTGTTTAAGTTACTTGCAATTGCTCGTATTAATACTCTAGTGTAACAACAACAACCCATATACTTGTGTCATCGCCGAATCAGGTACTCAGTAAGGCACTGCCACTGCTCGAACCTTGATTTCTTTGGCCGATTCCGGAGGGGCAGTAGGTACACCTCGTTCCAGTGCCTGCAGGACCGTCTTTTCCCTTTCAATCTCCCTCTCGTGCTCCGCGTCTTTCACCAGCGCGTTGAGCTCGGCTTCGATATCAGCGTCCGCTATGTCGTAACCCTCTGTAACTATGTCTTCTCCCATTCGGATGGCATCATCCACTTCTCGTGCTTCTGCGTTCGAAGCAGCAAGGGCATCCATCGTCTCATCAATCTTTTCCCGTTCGAGAGAAGGATGGCTTAAGATCTCTTGAAGCGTCTTCGTGGATGACTCGTACAGTTTCATGATCTGCGGTTCAAATCAGCTCACATCGTAGCTGGATTCCTTTGGTATAAACTATACCTCTATGTCACCCGCAGCTCCTTCAACACGCACGAGTGTCGACTCTAGGTTTTCAAGGGCCCCTAATCGCTTCAACAACAGATCGTGGAGATGTTTCTTATGCTTTAATTGCGCAAGTGCGAAAGGTTTACGCTGGAGACGGAGAGCAGCTGAAGCTTTCTCAGCAGCCCTAAGATCGTGTGTATTAGTAGTATGTTCCGATAGCTTTGTCTTCACATACCCATCAACTTGCACTTGAATACTATCAACTTGTGCATGCAAACGTCCAACAGCTGCCTTGAGTTCCAATATTCCTTTGTCCACCGGTGATATAGTAGCCTTTTCGCCTGCTGAAAGGAACTTGACAAGCTAGAAAGATAGATTAGGTGACCCGTTAAGAGGTTGAAAATCAAAAGACTGACGTCGTTGTCCACCACGACCTGTCGACGTTCGCGTTCCAGGAAGCGTAAGAGCACGCGAATATCTTGATCGCTAAGCTGTACGCCAGGCAAGGCTCTTGATGCAAACTGTGTCCGGAATGATTCAGTAGTATATAGCCTGTCTCCAAGAGAAGCCTCTCGAGACTTCTGGAGTTGTAGAACAGCATCGGCAACTTCTTCAGCCAGGTGAAGTAGCACGTAGTCGCCCTCTATCCTCTTCCAAACTTCAGCCTCGGAGTAGGAGTCTTCTGAGCGCACAATATCCAGCTGTTCAAGAGCCCACCATAACGGCTTTCCGATCACGAAAGACGCAAGCCGCCATGGAAGCCACCCCGCGTCGTATATAGACTGTTGGGAGGTCAGAAAGTGTGAACAAGGGATAAGCGCCTTCTGTCGGCAAAGCTCAACCTTTACTAGTGGAGGTACGATGAGCTTTATGGATGTGAGGAATGAGGTGCACTGGACGTACTATAGTAGAGCCAAGGCCCAATGGCTTTCCTATTCCTTCCACTCTCAATTTGTCGACGAGTGACCTCTGGACTGTCAAGATGAGTTTGCTGCTCTGTGACGACGCCGTTGGGTGTATGTCAGCTGGCGATGTTTCTATCCATCCATGGGACGAAAGCAGTTCAAGTGTGTTTTGCCACCAGTCGACGTGTGCTCCGTATGAAGATGGGTTGGAACGTTTCTGACGAGATACGTCAGAATAGAGAGATGACAAGCGACTCTTAGATATTGATGCATAGGGTGGCAAGGCTGTGAGGGCTGAGGTGTTCGTCATGTTTGCAACGTTGCAGGACGTGAGGCAGGCCCAGGATCAATGTTTGCAAAAGATTCAAGACCGTGAAATGACAACTCCTGAGGCCTGATCCGGGACGAGCACTTTCCCACCAGTGACCAGCGTGTCGAAACAAAGAACAGTACTAGCAGTACTTGCCAGGGTTACTGGAAAGTATGCCAAAGTATCCACGAAGCATTCACGAATCCGAGTAGACTAATATTAGGCCGCGGAGGAGGCCGATGTATAGTGCGGCCGGCCCTAAAGCAGGGACAAAAATTTGGCGATTATCCACATCCCGCCTTCCTCATCTTTTAACAACTACCCAGGCGTTGGCTTACCACATGCTTGGCTGGCCATCCTATGGCTCTTCAAGCATCTCCGGGCGCCTCAGATTGAACACTACGTTGCATTCTTTGGCTAAGTATTCTGGGATACAAGTGAATAAGTTAGTCACCTAATGTACCGACACCTCTTCACCCACATGCACGTTATCACTGTACCCCTGCCTAGCCTGCTTCTAAAGAAATTAATATCCCTGGAGCTCCTTCCCGTGTAGTCTCCCTTATGTGGTGAAACGATTAATGAGTCTGCAGAGAGGTCAGAGGATGTATTGTCCATGCCAGGGCTATATATTGAAATCGAACTAAATATTACCCCTTATGTTCTACCATATCTATGTCGTTTTCAAGTTTCTTCACATGGTTGTGCTTATTTCCGGTGCGCCAGTGTACTGGCCAGGCCGACTGACACTTGTGGCATGGGCAGTATCTTCAATGTGAGGGAATGGGAAAGTGTTGGGGTCCGACGGATCCTGTGTCGAGGACAGGCATATAAATGAACTGCATTCGAGCACGAGATTAATGATGGGCACTCAACGTATAACTTATGTTGCACTATACCCTGCTGCCACTGTGAAACTTGAGATGAATCTGTCCTGCTACAGGCTTGCTCAGATCGTAAGATTTGACACTAGTGTTTGCGAAGGATCAAACATAGGACGCCTGTGATGGCAGCCAAGCCTACTGCTCCACCGACTACAGCTCCGACGGGCGTACCTCTTAGAGGGAATTGCTGATGGCGTCCCAGAGGTTTCTAAGCAAATTCATACTGAATGAAAAAGTGTGTTTGTGATGGTTGATCATCCGATTTACCTGTAGCGGCTTGAGCAGCCGTCACGTTAAAAGAGTCCTGTTCATGCGAATAAGATGAAGCTTAAGAAAGGAGCGTGATGTTACAAAACACCGACGGATGCATTTAGGTAAGCCCATTGAGGTAAAGATATGTTCGATGGTAAGTTTGAGAGGCTTGAGAATGAAGATCATATAGATCAGTAGGAATGAAGAAAGGGCTATAAGTACCACTTGGCCCACCCATCACTAATCAATTCTGCGCCGCAATTATTGGGCCCATGCAGCCCAACTTCCGCATAACACTGGTTAATACTTACCACGGACTGTAGCAACGGAAGGGAAAGCACCTCAATTTGTCCAGTTGAGACTCTGGCACCGCGCGCACGCACTCAATAATGAATACGTTACACGGCTACATTGGCATGGATTACTGAGATCTGCCGTGGGACCGCTGTATTTCCTACCAGAACCAGGGGACCAGATGGTAACACCTTAAATTGACGCGTATAAGCATAGTGCATGGCCTGGTTATGTGTTGTACTCAGAATCACCAGCAGGATGGCACACTTGTAGCAAGGAGGCAGCTACCACACATGGGCTATAACGGTCAACGTTGTTCATCTAAAAGGCGTGGTATTAAGATAGCCATGCGACAAGTTCATCATGAAGATATAAGCAATCAGCAACTCACCCAGTCAAATTGTGACGGGCAGGAGACATTGCTATTTTGGGCGTTGCAGGAAAGCAGCAGCAACAAATACGAGCAGAAGGTAAAGCATAGCAAGAGTCACGTTGAATTTAGGTGAAGGTGGAAAACGAACAGTTGGGCTTTTCTTATAGGTAAAAACTCAGTTACGTCAATTTGCAGGGGCCATCAGATGGTAGTGAAGAATTGTGATGATCTTGCACTCGGAAGGGCGTGTTTTGGATCCGGAATGGCGCATAAATTTTTGGGCGGCTGAGTTGATACTAAGGCCATACGTTGTACAAGGTTTGGCTAAGCACCAAGGTAACCCGTGAAGGAACGGGTTGGAGTTCGCCAGAGTCTAATTTGTTTGCACCAGTCTGAACGTTTGAACACCGGTGCTACAGCAGTAGCTATTTTCGGTTGATGGTTGTACTTCATCTGAGGTATCCAAACCAAGGCATCGCCTGAGATCTCGGATATTTGTGAACTGTATACCTTTTGTTTTTGGCACGTCACCGTTAATAATGCATTGCGATGGACTAAATAGTACATAGGGAGCACACCAAAAAGTAGCAAGCTTTGGCGCTTCTTCTAGCACAGGACTTTACCATTGTAGATGCCAACTAAATCTCTGGAGCGCCACTATACTGACCGGGCCTCGTAGGCGAGTAGGGATGGTTCGATTGAAAATTGGAATTGGTGGTGTGAATAGTAGGTGTCGGGGCTGTTGGCGGGAAAGTACTTGGGTCCGAGGGGTCCTACAGATAATCAGCTGGCGTTCTAGTAGCACCCAATGTACGCTCACGTAAAACTTGGGTTGAGTCATGGAAGCCTGCTGTTGAGATTGTTGATTGGAGTACATGCTATTCGTATATCCAGGTCCGCCTCCGCCTCGACCCTCATTGAAGGAAGCTGACGGGGGCGTTCGAGCGCGACGTCGACGAAGGGTAAAGAAGGTGATGGCCCCGACGACTGCGGCCAAGCCGACCACACCACCGACAACGCCTCCGGCTATCGCGCCGGTATGAGACGTGCGTGAGGATGATGTAGGAGAGCCCGACGCCGCTGTTGAACTGGACAATACGGTTGCAGTAGTCTGGGTCGGGACGGCTGTGGATTCGGGAGAATCTGAGAACAAGTGAGTATTGAGTTCTCCTGAAGGGAGGGGTATGCTCACCACCGTTAGCCTGTGCAGCCGTCACATTGAATGTATCGGAAGCCTAAACAACTTCATGAGTTATTTACGAAATTTGACACGTGCTAAAGTCAATACCGTAACATCCAAGTATGCCCAAGCCGGAACCGTTGTACCAGTAGGGATGTTGTCGGGAAATCTAGCAGATGTGAGATAGTACGTTGTATGTGAGGTTAAAAATATTACACTTTGGGATAGATCGTTGAGCAATTGGTATCCCACGAGCTCCAGCTATTAGGCCAAGGTTTATTTGAGTGAAGCCGACGCAGAATCAAGCGGGCCTACTGACTCAATATAAGTGCGGTTTTGGCAGATTGCACAGGCACTAATCAATGAATATGTGACGCTACTGCACTGACAGGAATTGGTCTGAGCCTGAGTGGGACCGGTATAGTGGGTGTTTGGCTGCAAGGCTTGCACCGTAAAATCTAGCAGGAAATGGGGATGAGGGCTACTGCATAGATGATACAATACTTACCCCCGCCATTGCAAGCTCCTTGCAAGTATGCTGCCACCAAGCATGGATTTTGTTGGCGGCTGTTACTCATCTAACAACGAAGATAAGGGCTGTACAATCGACGAAATGATTTGGATAAGTACCCAATTGAACTGGTCTAAGCAGGTGGCGTTAGAGGACTGGGCTTCTGTCCTGTCGGTTGTGGAAAGAACGACGAGTGCAACAGCGACAAGAGACATCTTCATCGAGCCAGACATGGTGGTTGAGGGAAGAGAGTCGGAACCGTTGGGAGTGAATGGGGTCGAAGTAGCCCTGACAGGCTGACATTCAAGCTGTTCAAACCTTGCACCTGATGGCAGAGGTATAATTAATGCATCCGAACGTTTCATGCCCTTTTGCGCGCTTGTGTGCAGTTGAAGTTGTAAAACCTTCTCGAGAGTCGATAATTGGTGGCGGAGTGTGTAGTCGTCTAACAAGGTCCTCGTTGGCTAGCTCCTTGATAGAATCACTTTGTTAGTAGCAAGGGGCTGACGCGAAAGTGGGCCATGTTAGGAGAGCACAAGGTCTATGAGGGGGCGTTTCAGGAGCATGTACGAACATCAACAACATGTTACTTGGCGAGCCGGGGATGTCTACTACGCATTGGGCAAGTGCCTGCAAGGGCGATGGCACAGCCTCTCACAGCCTGGCACAGCATCACTTCCGTACTCAGGGGCGCACAACGCGCTGCACAGCCATCAAGTACACCGCGGAGCTTGCTGACTAATACTGTATAGCTCCAAGCCACCGAAGCGAGTGCGAGTAGCTGCCATTAGTGGCGTTTAGAGCTCATCGTCCTCAAGATTCGCGATGGCCCCCTCAACTACGTGCGTGCGTCCCTTGTATCGTCTAAACCCTGCATCTGACTGCTACGTTACTACATAGCGTTCCCTCCGTCACGGTGCGTTGATTTTGGAGTACACACTGACCAGATCTCATCAAACGTTGTCCAGGACATTGAAGTCCCGGAGACGCTCCTCAAAAAACGCAAGCAAACTGAGAAGGCTCGGGAAGAGCGTCTTTCTGCTGCAACTGCTGCACGCAAGGTGAGAAGACTGTTTTTATGCACCACCTTTCACTTGCGCGTTACTGTGATGCATACCTTCATGAATGGCTAGTCATACAATGTTGCCTTCAATTAACCATCTTTCGGGACTGAAACTTTCCTCATCCTTGCTCTCCCTTGACTCTCATCGATGACATACTGACTGACGATTAGGCTGCCAAAGCGCGCCGGGGGGTAATCTTCAAGCGCGCGGAGAGCTATGTGAAGGAATATCTCTCCAAGGAGAAGGAGGAGATTCGGCTGAAGCGGGCGGCACGCTCCACAGGTGACTTCTATGTCCCTGCTGAGCCAAAAGTTTACTTTGTCATCCGTATTCGTGGGTTCGTATGAAATATCCTCGTGGAAATTCGCCAATTGACATATACTATTCAGTATCAACGAGATAGCCCCCAAACCCCGCAAAATCCTCCAGCTTCTTCGTCTCCTTCAGATTAACAATGGTGTGTTTGTCAAGGTGACCAAGGCCACTCAGCAAATGCTCCGTCTTGTTGAGCCATATGTTACGTATGGGTACGTGTTGTTTATTGGTTAAATGACTCGCCTTCGATTGGTTTCCCTTCCATAGTGAACCTAACATCAAGTCCATCCGTGAACTCATCTACAAGCGTGGTTATGGCAAAGTCAACAAACAGCGCATCCCTTTGACCAACAACAGCATCATAGAGGAGACCCTCGGAAAATACGATATTTTGTCAGTGGAAGATCTCGTTCACGAGATTGCCATTACTGGCCCCAACTTCAAGCAGGTGCGCATCGATTTATTCTTCATCCGCCTGTTGGCACTAATGCTTATATGTAGGCATCGAACTTCTTGTGGCCGTTTAAACTCTCCAACCCCACTGGCGGCTGGAGAACGCGGAAGTTCAAACACTTCGTTCAGGGAGGCGACTTCGGCGACCGCGAGACAAACATCAACAAGCTCATCCGGCAAATGAACTGATGCGTCTCTGTTGGCTGTCTGGACGGGGGGATGATCGGGTGCATGGGGAGGGATGCCAGCTTGTAATGCCATATGTCGATATGCTTTGCCAGAAGAGTAACATCTTAACGTCATGTCATATGGTCCTATGAAATGGGGATTCGTTTGTAAAACTCTCCTAAGCTCAAGGCAGCGTACTTGGTGTCATTGAGTCCTGATACTAAGTACTTATATATCCAATTGCGAAGGGCATGATTTTCGGGGGAATGCGTGACCTTTAAAATTGTACTATTAGCATGAGGCTTGGTCATCCCAAATCGCCACCATTACAATGTCAAGAGATGAATTATCTGAATCCCGTCGAGTAAACGAGATATTGCGAAACCTCAGGTTCGTTGCAATGTAATCATACATCCAACACCTCCCATTGATTAATGTATCAGAGGAGAACAGTACCGTCATCATCGCAACATAAATCGTGCACGAACGGACATTCTTCCGTCCTCACTCACACACAATACCCCATCTCTCCCGACGAATCTCGTTTACTCTGTATCTCAAGGTACTGAACGGCCAGATCGACTTGCAGGACCTGACCCTCCGAGGAGTTGGGCGACAAACCCTCTGCAGACCAATGTGGAAGATCGAATCAAACCTGGTAGCTCAGGCCACGGGGAACAGAACTCAGCCGAGTTCCGGGCAGATGCTCTATCTCTAGTCATACCGGGCTCAACGTCACTCGTTAATGGCGCCTTGATATTGCCTCTTACTACGTATTGCCTCGACGCCATCCTCCGGACGTGTAGCCAGCGCGACATGGCGCAAATAGCGGAATACATTCCAGCTCATCTACGGCGATATCTAGTTCGTCTAGCAGCTATACGATCGCCACTATCCGATATGGTACTAAATGCTTTGCGCGACGAGGGGGAGTACGTTGATGGTGAGTGCGTCATTGTCGGTCCGCACGGTGTCTTGCAAGTCCCTCAAGACGACCACCCGAGAATCGATCGAAACCTAGGCAAAATGCCTTTACAACATCATGGTGCTCGGGGAGATTCCTGGGAATCGAGCCTCGAAGCCCCGGGCCCGACTGCGCCACATACGTTTGCTATCATTTCATTGCCGTTGACCACGAGCAAATTTTTGTCTCTCCCGCCCACAATAACTCGACTAGCGCTTATCGATGTCTCGACCTCTCTCCCCATACGCCGGCTTCATCTGATATGCCCATTGCTCGCTGTGCTCGATCTATCTTACAACGTCTGGTTGAGCACACCGGAAGCTGGATCACGATTGGTTAAAGAGGTTGACTGGAGCAAACTACGCAATTTAGAGATTCTTGGTTTGCGGGACTGCTATATCGCTCCTGATTTACGTGCTGTAATCAACAGAGGATCGTGGCGCGATGTGCAAATTGTCGTATAACATACCACCCAGAAGAACTTGCCCTTTGAACGTGGAGCGTCATTCAAGCTCAAGAGTGGAGGTGCGCAAGAAATTGTAATGGGAATAAGACACTGCGACCGAATATTACACCCAAGACAATGCATGAAGCACATGAGACGCCAGATGAATAGTATCTTAAAGGACAATATACAGCAGAAAGGTATGTAGGTTTTTGCCATCGTTGGAATGCAATACTAAATACGTGCGATAATATCAAACTACACCTTAGAATCTAGGAAACTTCGTTGATCAAAAGCCCTCAGATACTGTGAAAATATGATCAGACACACTCCAAGACTTATGCAGGAAGCTTGCCTCCGAAATGTCCCTATCGCTGCCACTTGATCCCGAACTCGTGACTGCGGCTAAAGTTGCACCAGAAATACCTGGTGGTCTGTTGCTCTTGGACGGGACTTTGACATGAAGGTGTTGTAATGAGGCAAATATGGCGCTGTTATATCGAGCAGCAAGCTCCAGGAGGGATACTGCGGGAAGATCACAGCGATCTGTACAAAGAATCAAGTCAAACATAGACACGGGTGCGATGTTGGAGAATACCGACAGAGAATAGCGCTATTGATCTGATCAGCCACTTTGTCACGACGCTCCTGGGAAAGGTATTTGGACACTGGGCTCTCTTCTGGAACCGGGTATACAAGCAAGCTGCTGACATTCTCGAGTTCTTCCATAAACAATTTTCTATCACCTGGCTTTGTAAGCGATACAACGCTGCGGTGCATCTTCTGGGCTCGAGCTAGTAGTTGCGCTGCACTTTCGTCATCCGCTGATGCGCTGGAGGGTCCAGGGACGGGTGGCTCAGCATTCTCATACATGGATGACGAATGGTAGGGCAGAGACTTTGTGCGGCAGCCTTCAATGAAGGCTTGTATCTTCAAATTCAGGGAAAGATGCGCGGGCTCCACTGTCGTAGATGAGATGTAATCCACCTTGTGAGAAGAACTGGAAGCGTCGCCCTGCTTATGTGGTGGGATTTCCGAAAGGACGGAAGGGAAGTGTTGGTTTAGTAGCTCTGTTGCCTCATCTATCCTACCTGAGAGGATCTTCAGACGTATGCCTAAGGCGTGAGATGACTGAGAGTGTATAACATGTAAAGCTGGGCGCACGTACGGTTACGGAGATGTATTTTGCTCATTCGTTCCTCCGTCAAGATCTTAGCGACATAATCCCCCGCATCGCCTTCGGAAGGCATGATCTCGTCACCATCAGCGTCCAGATGGTGCACGGAGCTTTCCTTCGCAAAAGTCTGGGCGGCTTTTGTGTATGAACTGTGACAGAGATAGTCCAACACCAAAGCCCGCTAACAAGATCACGGCGGAAGAATAGGTACAGTACTTGCACATCGCTCAACTGAGGCTCACCAGATGATCGGGACGCGGGTCGTCGAAGGAGGAGTTCGTGCCAGCCGTTTCAGAATGCTGCGTAGCCCCAGTGTACGGAGGCATTTGTTGATGAGAGTGACAGTCAAGGGTGGTCTCAGCTTAACGTACATGATTGGCCATGACCATGGCGGATCCCCGTTGAAATGCTCACGTGCGGGTCAACACAACCTGATCCGACTGTGATCAGAGAATCAAAGATCTTGTTGCTCAATCTGCTGTTCAAAGTTCACTACGTAGAGGCAGCTCATTTCAGGTCGTAGTAGAATCCAAGTAATTATAGTGACAAAGATATAAAGTATCATGCCGTTATACCTCGATGTTTGCCTGATGACCAGAAGTCCTGCTTCTTGTTGGACGGTTCTCTTCTATTTGGGAGTTTGCAAGAGCATCCCCTGACAATAGTCCAGATTCCTCCTCTGATATCGTTCGATGCCGTGCGGAGTTACTACGCCCTCGTTGACGTGGTTTACGCACGCGATAAACGGCGAACTGAGAAACGATTGTGACGTCGAACACAAAAGTGCCCCCACTGCCTAGCAAGTAACTAGTATGATCGTGAGCTTCGTTAGTGAAAGTGACATAACATGAAACTCACGGGATGCTCTCTTTGAAGAAATCCGTGGATATTGGTGGAGGCGCATGCGCTGGGGGTGATGAGAGGAGGGAACATACGTAAAAGAAGTTGCCCAAGAAAGCAAACACAAAAAGGTATAATGAGAGTCCTTTAACTGATTTTCTGACATACTGTGCACATTTCGTCACTATAACGCAAGCAAGCATCAGAATACCACCTACGTTTTTCCATATTTGTGGTAATCTTGAGGTCAGGTATAATGTAGTACACAGCCAGGCGAAGAAACGCCCGACAATACGCTCCGTTGAGGGAGGGTTCTCCTCGATATCCAGCCGCACATGATCCTCTGCATCTGGTACCGCGGGAAGCTCAACTATCACGGAGCTATTTTCCAAAGCCCAAGTTTCAAGTATGTTGACTTCTTCGCCTCCACTACGACGTGTAGGCGTACTTTTGTCAACTTCGGTAGATAGGCCCCTTCCAAGGACCCGGCTGCGTAGAGAAATGGCCCCATCATTACGTGTCACCGTGCCAAAGCTGAAGAGGGCCCAAACCCCAAGGAAGACCATGGCAGCGCCTCGTCGACTGGCTCTAGAGCTCGTTCTCCGAGAACTTGAGGGCTGTCTGCTGGAAGGCTCAATATCGTCGTACGTGTCCCCCTCCCCGTCGATGTCTCGCTGCAGTGCACGTCCGCGCGTCCCTGTCGGCGAGACGGAAGGCAGTTCACGACTTGATGTGATCCGAAGGGAAGGTGGAAGCACAGGAGATAACTGCCGATGCGTTGAGCCGCCATGCACATCCAAACGCTCTTGGCTCCAGGACACCCGTTTTCTTCCGCTACCGTGTCCATTATCCGAATGAAAGCTATCAGATACGGCGGAGAACACGGCATCGTCTACTTCATCAACACGTTCTGATGGTATCGTTGACTTGGGGATCGATTCGTGTCCAGTTAAGTCGCGCTCTTGATGCTTGCGTGCATGCCTTGCTTCTACTTCAGCGTCATGCTGAGCCGCGAGAGCAGCTGATGCAGCAACGTTACTGGCAACTGCCGACAGAGTGCGGTAGTGGGAAGTATTCCTTTCGAATGATAATGCTCGCCTGGAGACAGTTCGTGAACGTGACGAGACACTGACTCGTGAGGTCGTTAAAGTCCCTCCACCGTAATAGAAATATTGAATGAGTAGCGAGAAGTCGACTAAGCAAAAGTATGTTGCGAGCCATGTCTATGTAAAGTAAGTTGATGGTCACGACTGGACTGATCAATGTACTAACCTGGAACGGGAGTTGGTGGGTAAGGATGCATCCGATCAGGTTGGAAAGATCGCCTATTGGAATCGTAAATATGAGCCCTGGAGCTTGAAGTAAGGCGACCAGTGATAGACTGACCAAGGAGCCAGTTGAAGAGGAAAGGGAGCGATAGGCCTTCACAAGACTTCCTCTGGAAGTTCTCCACCACTTGGCTACCGAAGGGAAAAGTGAGTCCGACATGATGGATTCGGAGGAGACAGGACAAACGGAAACTGTGCGCCGAGCCAACAAGCTATAGAAGTGAAACCAAGAAGCTCGCTAAACGAATAGGTTGACATGGATGAAATGAGGGAGCCTCAGAAGAGGATTGGGGCGGGTAAGTGGCTGGTAGCTTATCGAGCGAGTGCAGCACGAAAGCACCACTCAGTAGAGCGAGATAACAAGTGAGCCGGCAAGTCGATGACAATTACAAGGAATGTCACCAAGTCCAGTAGTGGTACCACTGGATCTGGTGGGCTGTGGTAATGAAGGTAAGGACGAGTGCAAACAACTCAAGCTCAAGTCTCTCCCCGCAACGCCGCACTATTCGGCTAGCCGGTACTTGACCCGATTAATTGTTAGGACCCTCCGGAACCTTTCCGGGGGCTCCGTCCTAACACGATTGGCAGATAAGGTGAGACAGCAAGCAACAGCAAGTACAACTTATAAGTTACTGGCATTGGCAAGCTTTATTAATTTATTCTTGTACGCGCTTAGGTTATTTGTTTGGTCAACAAGGCACTTTGAGTTCTGTGATCTTCAAAATCACCTGTCGAAAACACAACCTATATCTGTCTAGTCTCCCCCTATATCAGAAGACAGTCGTTCTTGATATCAATCTACCTCATAGTACTTCATGACTATAAACTCTTGTTTTCGAAATAGCTATGTAAGCCTAACCTACCCTAGCCCACAAAGGTCCGCAAACTATTGTTCAGCTACCAGCGTCACCGTGGCGTCATTCACAACCAGCCCCTGCAGTTCTGAGAACCACACAAGCACGCTTGTACTTGAGACATATTTCTCTTCTCCACATCACCACTAGATGACCCCAAGTAGTCAATGGTCAGCTCGGTTCCTGCAGGAATGACATCCTTCGCAGCAAATGCCAGGTATGGAACATTAAGCTGGTACCGCCTCAGCCATATGCTGAATTCATAACTACAGTTCTTCGCTCTCACCTCAGGTATAGTGTCATAAACTACTGAGTATACCACGAGATTTGGGTCACATGAATGGCTTGTAGAAATGGAGCCTTGTCAGGCTCAGTGTCGCATCAACTCGGCGAGGAAACTCACTTGATAAACCGTGTCCAGTTCCCTGTGTTAGACGCAGCGCGATTACAGATGGTTGCGATGGAAGGTCCTGTGAACTCACCATGATTGTAACTGTCGACAGAGAAACGCCCATCAACTGACACATCGCCCCCATCATCATCTTCTTTGCCATCCAGATCGAAGACATAGTCTAAATGATTAGCGTCCAAACTGGCAACATCTCCTCGTCGTCTAAGGGCATTCAGGACCCTTCATAGCGCACAGTACAAGGAAAGCATGGCTCACATGACTTTGCTGGCGTGCGAAGCCAACTGTTAGAAAGGTTATGACAACCCAACTGTACTCACCCTGTATATATGCCAAGAACTTTTCCTACCTCGAGATCATGAGTTGCTCGCGCCGCCCATCCACGCTGCAAGGTCTTGAAGATCTCAATCCCTACATCTCGTGGTTTCTGGGCAACGCGGTTGCTACAAGCGATCTCACATCTGCAGCACTTCATCATAAAAAATCAGTTAGCGTCAAGGATGACGAAGGAGAACATGACAGTAAGACCTTGTTGCATTCCAGGACTTCCACACCTCCTGGCACATGGAACAAGAATAAGCCCTGAATACGAGCTATCAACATCGGAAGAAGTGTTGAAGAATTGAAGTCCTACATCATCAGAATATGCACTGATCTTCTGACCATGGTCATCCTTAAGCTCGGATGGAACTTGACAATCGCACTTTGAGGGGTCATGGCAGATTGTACAATCACACGCTGTGAATAATGCATCATCAACACTCATATGAGGATCCAGGTCTGGTTCCCTGCAAACGAGCCAGATGAGAAGAGGCAGGCATTATGGTTGGGAGGGCAGCTGGTCACGACTTACCAACAATAATTATTTTCCAAATATTCGAAGGTCTCTGAACCTGGGGGCACTTCCTCATCATCAATTTCGTTTACAATGAGCACAGGCGCAGGAGCTTTTTCTATGGCTTTCTTCCACCGATATTTTTCTGTAGCTTTATTCCACATTTCCTGCACTACCTGACGTCTTGGCCAGAGGTGAGGTCATGTACAGTGACAAAAAGACAATAATGAAACATACCGGCTTTTCGGGGAGGAAGTCAATCCAGGCGATACAGCAGGTATGGAACTACTATTGCTGGGGCTGTGTACAGATGACTCGCGGCAAGGAGTTGAGCTAGACTCATGGTGAGATGCAGCTAGGTCATCTTTTGATCGAGGTTTGTGGCTAGAAGACTGTCTGGCAGGCGATGAATATGGGCGAGAGCGAGGGCGAAGCGCCCGATTTTCCATCTTTAGGGGTAGTTGCTGAGCCAGTTCAACTTCCTCATCCCACCCTGCTGCACTGCGTTCACTGGGAGATGTTGGCACTTTACTCATCCTTTCATCGAAGGCATGAGCACGCAGCTCGGTTCGCCAAAGATGAACCGACAGAGTGTCAGGCAACGGTATAGCTGAGTCCACTTTTGCGAGATCCTTCCTCATTTGCTTCTGCTTCCTGTCCCACGTCTGTACGAGATCCTCTCGGCCAGGAATTGATGACATCCAAGTAGTGTTGGTTCCGTCAGGACGACTCCATCCACCTCCCCATTGCACCTGGCAACACTGTGAGCATGGTGAGAGATTGAGGTGGGTTGGACCTACTTCATATCTTTGAAACAGTCAGCATCGGCGGGACACGCCATGCTGTAGCTTGTGCTCACCTCTTGGTTCCATCCAAGTCAACTTCCTCTGCAACGATCCCTTCGACCAACCATTCTCCATCTTCGTTGGCACCTTCATCGCTCCAAGACTCCTCCGGAGTTGCAGCACGCTCCAGTGATTTATCAGTCATTGGCTGAGCAAAGCTTTGTTCCAGGCAAGATCAAGGTCGGTATGAGCAGCCGCTCAGGGGTACAACAGGGGGAATAACAGAATGCGAAGGGGAAGACCCAAAATGGACTTACGAGACGCGATATCGTGACCGCGTGACTTTGATTTCTCAGCGCGACGCGTGACGCGTCGTTGACGCGCTTGCATTTCAATTAAGCCCTCTTTGCCTCCTCTTTGTGCCTTTCTCTCGCTGACTGACGGTTCCATTTCCACACAACCAGTTTATGCTTCGCCGCACACCCACCACATCAGATGGTAAAGCCGTCGACAGACTCCAGGAGAGTGCACGAGTCAATAAACCGTTCAAGCCACCAACCCTGGTCACCGCTCGCGACCAGCCAACAAGGAAGCGAAAACGCGTCTCATACAAAGGTGCCCAGGCAGAAGAGAATGACTCGGACTCAGACTCAGGGCGTACGTCAAAACGTAAGAAAACGGACAAGGATGGCACCTGGACAGAAGAAGAAATTCGCGCAGCCATCAAGACCTATCCCGTTTACAAGCCTAAACCACTTGATACATCGCGCAGATTTTCAATGCCTTCAATGAGAAATTCCAGCGGTGTCGAAGTGCTACTCACTCCTAGCAACATCTCCTTGGGTATTCGTCCTCAGGCCAAGCTTATACCTCGACCGTTGCATAATCCCATGCAAGACCATGCTATCGTTTTGTATGATCCCACCATAGACGATCGCGAAACCGATGAGGATCGACAAGAGCGTATCAAAGAAGAGGCAAGAGCGAAGGCAGAACAAGAAAATCAGATGAAAGCGGCTGGCCTTTACAATCCGCACAAGAGCTTGAGAGCGATACTTGGTGAGGATAAGCCCAGGGAAACGGTCCCCAAGGTCCCCGTGGTAATCGATCCTATCCTGTCCAAGGTCCTTCGTCCGCATCAGGTGGAGGGCGTGAAAGTATGCATTAGTTTCAATTCTATCGGCGTTTCTCACTCGGGGTTGCCAGTTCTTATACAAATGCACTACTGGCATGGTGGTCGAGAACCAATACGGTTGCATCATGGCGGATGAAATGGGACTGGGGAAAACTCTGCAATGTATAGCTCTCTTGTGGACTCTTGTTAAGCAGTCACCCCGTCCTGGAAAACCGACCATCGAGAAATGTATCATCGCTTGCCCTTCCAGTTTAGTCAAGAATTGGGCCAACGAACTCTGTGAATAACTTTCACTCCGTATATGCATGGGCGCTAATGGCGCACCGCTAGCTAAGTGGCTGGGCAAAGATACGATCTCAGCATTAGCGGTTGACGGTAAAGGTGGGAAGGGTGAGCTTTTAGAAAAAGTTGCGCGTTGGGTTGCTGCTAGTGGCCGCAATGTTACACAACCCGGTGGGTGGCTGGCCGCTCTTTGTGCATGGATAACTACTAACTGGTCCTTTCAGTAATGATTGTATCGTATGAAACTCTCCGCACCCTCACGGCACACCTCGCAAGTTGTAGCATTGGCTTGTTGCTATGTGACGAAGGACATAGATTGAAGAACTCGGGTCAGCTCCATCTTTGCGCTTTGGCACACTAATCTCACGCAGTGTCGTCTAGAGTCGCTTACTTTTCAAGCTCTTAACTCGCTCGACGTGAGGCGGCGAGTGATCCTGACTGGAACGCCTATTCAAGTGCGGTTTATATCCTGATTACAACACTGTCTTAACCCTGAACTTGCAGAATGACCTCTCTGAGTATTTTTCTTTACTGAATTTCGCAAACCCCAACTTTCTTGGAAGCAAAGTCGATTTCAGGAAAAACTTTGAGAATGCTATCATTCGAGGGCGAGACGCCAATGCAAGCGATGCCTTTCAGGCTGAATGCGAGAAAAAGCTTAAAGAACTTGGAAATCTCGTCACCAAGTTCATTATTCGCAGAACGAATGACCTCTTATCCAAGTATTGTAGGTTAAATGTTCATCTCTATCGATATATGGCTGACCGTTTTTAGTGCCCGTCAAGTACGAGCACGTCGTATTCTGCGGCCTTTCGGAATTCCAGCTATCGCTGTATCGCCTCTTCATTTCGTCTCCGGAAATCAAGGCCCTTCTTCGTGGCACCGAGTCTCAGCCATTGAAAGCGATCAACATGTTGAAGAAGCTTTGCAATCATCCACAACTACTCAACTTGCCTGATGATCTGCGTGGTTCTGACCATCTTATTCCTGACGATTTCTCCGGTTCCAATTCGTCTGGACGAGGCAAAACTCAAAACTTAAGATGTGATTGGGGCGGGAAATTCATTGTCCTCGAGAGGTAGTCATACAATCTATCGCCGATGTGAATAACTGCATTAACTTGGCTACGCAGGTTCTTGCACCAGATGCGTACGACAACCAACGACAAAATCGTGCTCATAAGCAATTACACTCAGACTCTGGATCTATTTGAGAAACTCTGTAGAAGTAAAAAGTAAGTCACACCATCCGTTGATGAATGAGGTAGGCTTAATGAAGCCGACATAGATACGGCTATTTCCGCCTCGATGGTACAATGTCCATTACCAAGCGACAAAAACTTGTCGACCAATTCAACAATCCTGAAGGGAAAGAGTTCATCTTCTTATTGAGCAGCAAAGCAGGAGGGTGTGGCATCAACCTGATTGGCGCCAATCGTCTGATCTTGTTTGACCCTGGTGAATGCATGCTCCGACCTGAGAGTCTGTGCATAGCTAATACCACCCATAGATTGGAACCCTGCCGCTGATCAACAGGCTCTCGCCCGTGTCTGGCGTGACGGCCAGAAGAAAGAATGTGAGTGCAACTCTACCCCAAGACGGTCGCAGAAGCTCATCTACTTGCAGGTTTCGTATACCGTTTCATCTCGACGGGGACGATAGAAGAGAAAATCTTCCAACGTCAAGCTTCTAAGCAAGCGCTCTCCTCTGCTGTTGTCGACGAAAAGGAAGATGCAGAGCGTCACTTTTCTCTAGAAGCGCTGCGTCAACTTTTCTTGTTCAAAGAGAACACCTTGAGTGAGACTCATGAGACATTCAAATGCAAACGATGCAAGGATGGGCGTCAGGTTCTGAAGTCGCCTGCGCTGCTGTACGGTGATGCCAGCACGTAAGACTGTATCATTTCACTATCAAGATACGACTGACTTGCCTGCCGTTAGATGGAATCATTTCACTAACAAGGAGTTGGAGAACATCCATGACGATCTTTTGCGTGCCGAAACAGGATTGCCAGATATCTCATTCGTGTTCCAATACATCAGCCACTGAACGACGTAAGTCCGTCTACTACTAAGCGTGCCATTGATTAATGAAAACGTACATAAGGACGCAGCACTTTCTACTACACAAATCACGTCACTATCTCATTCCAGCTGCCCCATGGGCCTCCAACTTTCCTCACAAGTACCTTCTCGCCACCGTCACCAAAATATGCCGCTCCGAACCAGCTCGTCATGTCCTCTTCACTGAAGGGGCCAAATACCTGCTCTGTTTGGCTGGGGACGTTCCACTTGTACTCATATTTAACATCGGCGGAGGGAGGCATCCAATCTGGCGATACTTGGCCACTCGCACGAACGGACCGCACCAATTCTTCATATGTCTTGGAGTAGATATCTGCGTCGCCAAGAGACATAGCAGTGGAAGCCAAGTGGGTGATATGATCGATATCTGTAGTTACTTGAGGCTGTTTCCCTATGGCAAGTGTCGATTCTGCACCATTGCTATTAGCTTTTGGCTGCTTCCTACGCGAGTATGACAGTCAGTCACCCTTAGTATAGGGGCTAATGAGTGCAGACATACTTCAGCTTCTTCGCCTGGTTTCCGAGACGCTGGAGAGCCTCGAGCACAGTTTCGCCTTTCTTGAGCAGCTTGAGGAGCTGCATCTCGAGATTAAGCTTCCCTCCGCTCTGTTCGAACTCCCTCTCCTCAGTTTTAATCTTCTCTCGCTGCTGACGCTCTTGCTGTCGTTTGCGTCGACGGGCCATTTTCATCTCCTTTTCGTCGACGCCATCCATCCACCGGTCATGCATAGCATGAGGATCGTATGTTCGGACATAAGTTCCATCAGACGAGAACTTGCCCTCCTCCATCTCTTCACGCATGTTGAACGAGGATAGCTCGTACCCCATACCAGTCTTCTGCCTCCTCTCGGCGTCATCCTCGTCTTCGGGCTCCTCATCGCCCTGAGAGTCGCTTTCATCCTCTTCATCGTTGAACTCCTGACCCTCGATGTCCCCCAGCCTCAGAAACTCTTCCTTCTTCTTTCCTCCCGTCGCGTCCTCCTTTTTCTCACCCATCGCAAACATATCATCCTCGGCATCCTCTTCATCAGCCGCCTTTCGTCGGCTCAGTACAACACCTTCTCCGTCATCGCTAGAGTCTGAGTCGTATCCCTCGTTCTTGACGCGTCCTTTCCGTTTATTGGGGTCTTCAAGGGATGAGTCGACCTGTTCAGCGAAGTTAACGGGATCTTCATTGGGTTCGATAAAGCGGGTCTTTTTAGATGCGTGCGAGGGACCCGCTCTCGCTGCATCTGGTGTGGAGTTTGCAGTGCGTTTTTGACCTCCCCGGTGTTCTGTCATGCTGAGTGTCTCGATGTACTCTTGGTCTTACCGATGTTTACGTGTGTTGATACTCCGACAGCCGCCAATTAAGTAAATATTATATAGATAAAAGCCTATTTTTCCTGGTTGCAACGGGGGTCAATAATTGCCAAAAACAAGTACTTATGATTCCAACCGATTGAGAGAGGGCCAAAGTCTTTTCTCATAGGGTTGTAAAACATAGAATGCATTCGTTCGTGTACGTTGCAGTTACGTGGAATGATCACAGCAGATTTACGAACTTCCCAGCATTTTCTTCTGAATCAGTGTCTTGAAAAGTGCCATATGCTTGACGAGAATATTAATCGTGCCCAAACAGACAGAGCATATAAGTATGTTGATGATAGTGAGACAGGTACTGGTAATGATAGAGAATGACTGAGTAATATGAATATAGAGTATACTAATCGGCCGAATGAACTATTAAGTAAATCAGCCTATGCGTTGCAAGAGGTTTGCGTAGCCAGCAGGATCTTCAAGCGTGACAAGTGCCAAAAGGACCGTGTTTGCAAGCCCGACGAGGGCTGACGGAATACCCAAACGCTCAGCAACAAACCGATTGCTCGATGAAAAGAACATGAACGAGGATTTCCCTGCTGATTTGAGGCGCTGAAGTTATCAAAGTAAGGATAGAGTATCTCAAGTTGGAGGAGGCTACTTACAACAATCCCAGAATCTACGCGTCGACAGAAAATATTAAATTGGCTCTTTTGGTAGTCATCAGCGGAGTGGTCGGGGACGACACAAGCAATGGAGCCTTCATATCTCATCGTAGAGAGGAGATCTGGGACCAGCTCTGTCCCAAAATCTGAGCCTGACCCCGAAGCCTTGGCTTGTGCTGCCATGGTAGATGCGGATATTCGGTTTTCAGCGGGGGAATCATTGAGGATAACAGGAACAGTTGTAGAACCGACGTAGAAATCAAATGCCGCGGGTAATGACAAGCTGCAGACATCCTTGTTAAAGTGCAATCTCTGTAAGGGACTTTTTTGAACGCACCTCGCTGAGCTAGATTCAACGGTTGCGCTTGATGCATCATACCTAGAATTGATGGAATTGTTAACGTTTTGAATATGTAACTACAATCCAAGATGGGCCACTCATACATAGGTCCAAAAATCGTCCAAGAAGTCGAAGTCATACCAGGAATAGCTGACGGAGGGTTCTGTGATTGCTTATTGCCGGGGGTAAGACTGTTATTGGATGAGTTATTGTGAGAATGCAGGCCTTCGAAGTGGTTACCTTTGTTGCACTGAAGTAGTCGCAGTGCTATGCTCCGGTTGAGTTTCCTGCGGGGTTACAATATCGTTCATTTGATCATTAACCTCCTCAAAGTCTGGAAGATAGTCGGGATTTATGACAGGAACGGCAAGAGACTGGACTGGGGAGCCTGAAACGTTGCCACCGCTGTCTCCTCGAGCTGCCTCACTATCAGTCTCACCAATGGCATCCTCATCTGTCAAAGAAGTGTTAAGAACTGGTGTCTCTTTGTTTCTTGAAGCTGATGGCCCCGCTGCTGACTCCACAGCTTCGTAGGACTCGATGGGGCTGTTTCCACGATGGTACCTCCCTTTCACGGACCTGAGCCTGCCTTTCTGGAAAGTCAGAAGTGAGCTTTTGTTCTTCGTTATTCCGCTGTCCTGCCGGCTGGGATCGCGCCTTGGATGAGGTATAGAGGTCCGCGGAGCATCGTTTGTTTTATCGGCTCGCTTAGGGTCCTCCTTGCCCGAAGTGTCACGAGGATTGGTGGGAGCCAGTTCAGTGATACGGTTGATTAGACGTGCTTTGGCGGGGATGGCCATCCCACTAGATCCAGACCCTTGTGTCCACTGGGGATCATCGATTAACTTCATTCGTGCGCTAGTCACATGGAACCGGCCTGCTTTGGTAGTTGTTCCCGCTGGCGGTGTCCTTGACTCACGGACTGGCTCGGGAGATGGTGATGAGCTGAATAATGAGTCTTTATCAGAAACATTAGCAGGCTCGCCTGCATCAGTGGAGGTGAGAGATCTCTGGAGCAAACTCCCATCACGATAAGAAGGCAAGATTTGGGTAGGAACGGTGTCCCTGGAAGCGCTGGCATCAGTAACAATGGGTTCAGATTTGCCTGTACCACTCGAAGCTCCATCCGGAGCGTATGTAAGATGTCCATTATTTGCTTCTTTGTCACTTTCATCTTCTGAATCCTCTATGACGATCTTCCTGCGCTTCATAGAACCTTTACCGCCTCGAGCATTCGTCCTACGAGTAGGGGCGGGGGCGGGGGAAGACTGTCTGCTGCCTTTCCTAGTAGAGGATGGAGGACTCCCGCGAGGGTGAGATGGTCCATTTCTCAACTTCCTGGAAGAAGTCCGTTTGACAACGGCGGCGCCGGATCCTTCCCCAGCGTCGGAGGATGAAGCGTATCTTTTGCGAGAGGGAGGAGCCTTTCCTTCGGCCTTGGAAGAGGTTGTCTGTGTGAGAGGTGGCCTTTCGACAGAGACTTTTAGTCCTTGATGCAAATGGAGTCACTTCAAGAAGCAAAGAAGCTGTACTTTTGCAACATACCCGGAGGGCCCGTAGCATAGACATGTTCTCCTTTCTTGAACAGTGCCCCATCGGTCCGATCTCTCCCCTGAGTGTCTACTTGGAGCCAGAAGGATTCAAGGATATGTTCAGAACCTTCGGTGAAAGACTCTGCCGGCTCCCAACTGCCATGTACGAGGGTCAAAAAGAGGATCAAGCGTGTGTGGTCGTTCGCTTACGTGTTTTCATCCAGTGAGTACCCTTTCCACTGTAATCTCTCGTGTTTGACTCTGAGAATGCGTAGGGTGTGCGGCAGCTCACCTTCACGAAGTATTTCTGAGCATTTAGCCATCAATATATGATAAACGTAGAGCTTAGTGTGTCTGCAGCCTTACCCATCGAATATTGTGGCCCTTCTTGTAGTCTATGCGTGCCTCTGTGACGGACTCTGCGGTGATTGTTGAAGGGTTTTATATGTAAGTCTTGACATATGCACGTACCGACTTCATATTCTTCTTCATCAGACGACATGACGGAACTGGAACTGGGCGCCTGTTGCTAATAGCGCCAATTTAATGGGCATCATGCCGCGAAGCTCGTCATAAATGTGACAGAACGTGTGACTAAATGTTAATATTACTGTGATAAATATTTATTGGTCATATCGATATTGAGTCATTTTATGAGGTGTCAATATGATTCTGACAATCAATCACGGATAGTTTCTGATCACAGGCAATAAGACCTTTTTATGTACTTTACAGTAACATAACAAGCAAACTAAATGAGCTATTATGAGGGTTATACACACTTACAACATGAAGCAAGGAAAGAGTAGTAAGCAAGTGCGTGAGATATGCAAATGAAATCTGCTGCCCGTGACTTGGTGCATGCTTCGTTACTTCGAGATAGGCACTATTCTCCCGGTAATTAGACAGTCCTTGACCCATGGCACATCGACAACTTTGAAACCTCCTTGTCGATCGCTGAGGCCAATTCGAGAAGTTTCCAAGTCCTTCAAAATTATGTAGTCATACTTCAGATCACCTTTGGGGACCTGGCGCATGTCGGGCGCAGTCTCAACACGCTTCGCACCCATCGCGAGCACTATCCACGGAACGCTCCGGCTTGCCTCCAGGCTCTTCTCTGCATCCTGGTTACGCTGAGGCAGCTTGTAAGCGTGTAGAGACAGACAACAACAAAGAACCGCTACCTTTCTACCTTTGTTCGAGACGAAGGCTGGGTCCAGACAAAGTATCTCCATGCCTTTGAAGACTTTAGCAGCTACCTTGTTCGACATGACGTCCCGCAGATATTCCGGACTATTCCCCCAATCTAAATCAATCAATTGGGACACACGGGCTTCTAAAGCATCTGAAAAGCCAGCAGGGAGTAGGTATGGCTGCCAGTCCTGATGAAGGGTGTTAATGCGAAGATGCCATAAAAGGTTCTAGTAGGCTCACAGTCGGTAGACTCTCCCCCAACAACCATTCGAAGGAAATACATGGTATGCCAAGTGCGAGTGCTAGGAGGTACTTGGATTTTTGGCTTGCATCATCTGAAAGCAAGAAGACGCGCTCGATATCAAGGTCTCCTGGGCCCTTCCATTGAAGATGTTCCTGAGTTGCGAACCAGCGTTTGCTTGCCGCATCATGAGAACCTTCCATAGTGAAAAGATTAGGCCATTCATCAATAAGCATGCCGCCATGGCGCTTGATAGCACGGATGATATGCTCCTTGTCGCGGTCTGGATTTTTGCTAACCCTTGATGTGGTAATCACAAACCCAGTTTTCGCTAGCAGTCGACTACTCTTGGTCGAGGTTGTACTGTAGACGGAGAGCTTTGACGGTGAAGGACTAGCCGCCAAGGAGTTGGTGGGACGAACGGCTACGACGACGTCTGAAGGGCGCAGAACGCGATCTTTCCAGTGGCAAGATATACTTCGTCCTGCTATCATGATCTCTGACAACCTGACATCCATGATCTCGCCCTGAGACAGCGTCCCCTCTTGAGTTCTGACCTGTATCAGACCTGTAGAGGATAACCGATCGACATTTTCGACCTTTCCCCTGCTTGAGTTTTTTGAAGCGAAAATGACGTCATCGCCGACTCGCAGTTCGCATCGGCGCATCTTGGAGATAACGATGGTGTCATCGGTTTCATCGTCAAACTTTACCACGTATTTGCCAGCGCCAGCCGTGTCGTGCACGTAGCCAGAATAGTAGTGTCCGTCCTGTCTCCAGAGTGCGAATACTCGGGTAACATCATCCACATGAGCGCGACTAGAAGAGACAAAACTTTGCATTCGCTTCTTCGATGAAGACACGACTCCAGGAGTAGATGACTGTTTAATGCACCGAGTCGATGGACGAGATATTTTCCGCGTTGATCTGGTCTCAGTGACTCGAGAGCGTTTGCGCGGAGGTTCCAGCGACTCGATATCCACATTCATCCTATCTTCCGCACTTTCGATGCCTTCTTCGTCTTCTCTAATCGGGACAAATACGCTTCCAATTTCATCATCTGGTTTCCCGGGATCTGAAGGATCTGGACGCTTGCGTCCGGTCGTCTTTCGCTTTGGCACGTTACCGGAAGTTTGACGACATTGGGGCTTTCGCTTTGCTGCTTTAGTTTTATCCAAGGAGGATTGACCTTGAAGCTGGGCGGTTTAGTCGACAACAGCTATGTAGATCATGAAGCTTACTGGCGTAGTACGGGCCCTCTCGTTAGCGGAGTAGAAGGTATCCGCTTTATTTAGCGGCGGCTCATCATCTCCGTCGGAGGTTTGCTCAAGGTCGGTCTCAGCAGCTGAGGATTGTGGGCGATCCTCGAGTAAAGGGGTGAGAGCACGTTTATTGGGAGACTGTGCATTACGGGGAGATGGAGATTCCAAGCCAGCTTGTGGTGGTTCAGAATCTGGAACAACGTCGTCATCGACATTTAGATCACAATCGCGATATGAAGATTGAGTCAGAAGATGACGAGAGTCACTTTCCGTCATGAGGTTGCCGACATTCGAACCTCTTGTCTTCTGCGCAGTGGGTGATATGGATGCTTGTGTATCCACTAGTGGTTTATCACCGGAGGCTTGGGTGTTGAATGGGCGAGGGCTGAAAGTAATGTTATTCTCCCTTATTTCTCGTTGTAAGTACTCGATCTTTCGTTTCTTGTGAGGATTTGCATTGGCCAATAATCCACGGCCTGGATTGCGGCTTCGGCTAGTGGAGTTCTCAGCATTGACAAAAGCGAGACTAGGGTTGTGAGGGATTTTATGGATGGTACGGGCCTGCTCTGGCCCTTCATCCGCGGACTGAGATTCATTGAGCTGCGTGGGGGCATCTGATTGAGTAGACTCCAGCTCTGGCGGTATAGTTGGGTACTCCGACTTCTTTTCAGCTTGGTCCGCAGCGATTCGGTCGAGAGACCTCTCGAGGGAAGACGTCCCTTGATCGAGGTCAAAGGGCTGAGTAGACTCCTGACTAGAATCAAGATCACCGAAAGGAACGGTGCCATTGGACGCTGTTGCTTGACCAGAATACTGTGGATGGTCAGAGAGTTGCGATTGGCTATGATAACTTCCGCCGTAGCTAGGAGTAGCTGCCACGAGAACGGTTGGGTCAGATTTGTCGTCCAAAGCCTCTTCGACTTTTCGTTCGGCATACGCATGCATTGCAGCGTGAATAAACGAAAATCCCCCCTTGTCATGACCCCCACTTTCTCCAGTAGATTCTTCGACGCTCTGGGTTGTGTCTTCGCCGACCTCAGATAAAGGTGTGTGGAATTGCTTATTTGACGCAAGAAATTGTTGTACAGGATCCTGCGAAGCGACATCGCCGAATGAATCCTGAGAGAAAGGGGGGCTATCGGTATTTCTATTCATTTGCGAAGACATGGCATGGACTTGAGAAGACGCAGATTTGCGGGGGAAAGCTTGCGCTGGGATGCAGTAGACTGTCAGAGTGAGAGTGGGGGAAAGAAAGATGCTTTCCACTCACCTGGCAACAGGCCGATATTTGCTGCACAGTTATTACGGCATGCTGAGAGATCATTACGCGAACTTGCATTCTTGGAATCAGGTTTAACGGAAGAGGTTGCCGAACATGACGATATGTGGCAATGGTGTTGCCGCATTTGCGCCCTATGTTCGCTCGAGGTGGGTGTGTTCTCCCTCTGGGAACCAGAGTCAGTAGGCATGGTTTCTTGGAGATCTTGGGTTTGAGCGGCCAAGCCGTGGTGCTGATACCGATAAGCAGAGCTCCCGGCAGGAGGAATATAGGAGTCTGAGGAAAAGTCATCCGAGCCTATGCTTCCATCTGATGCATGATGAGCGTTCCCCGGAATCGTACTCCTGTTTTCTTCATTGCTTTGTGTATCCAGTCCCAAAACGCCTCGAATGAGTTGGGTCGATTGCGATTCATCGCACTCGCCGCTGCAAGGGCGCAAAGGGACACGGTTTCAGGGCAGAAGCGTGCACGAGGGTATAAGTACGTACTCAGTATCACGAAAGATATCCATAGCAACTATATCAGCCTATTTCCATGCTCTGGGCGCGTTTCCGTGAACAGCTTGGCTTGACAGAGCAGTGAGTGCTTGGACAACCTGCGGATGACGACACGACGCAACGCAACAGTTTCAAGTAGAGAGCTGTAGAGGGCTAAGGGGTGGTCGACGCGTCAAAGATTTATGATGTGGTAGCGGACTATCAAGGAGACGGCGAACTAACAAAGGGAGGAGAGAATGGTAGGTGCGTTGGCAGACGCGTAAGGACAGTACTTACTAGTCGTCGCGTCTTTAATCAATTTGCTGTCTGGCGTTTAGTACCCGGATCGTCGGTCACAGTGCCGCCACCAGCTCCGCCACTCCAGAGGGTCGGTCCGGAGTGTCCGTTAGACGCCGGGCCGCCATTAGCATTACGTAACACGCGACCATAATATGTCGGTTTGTTTCTTGTTCGTCTATGCATCTCCGTGCGCATTCCGTTCTGTAGCTCGCCGCCGCCGACGTTCATTTATTTTGTTCATGCGCTGGTCGCATCTCCATTTAACCACCTAAGCTTTTTAGTATGACATTCTCAAGTGCGGAGAAACCAACTTCGTCGACTACTGGCTCGAGGTCCCAGGACACACGCGGTCGAGCGATCCACAGTCGTCAGCATACGCGGATGAGCAAGCCCAAGGCGCCAGTATCAACATCGGCTAACCCGAAATCCTTCAATAACTATCAGGCAAATAAAGAGGCGACCGACGTCCCGAATCCCGTCCCAGATACGGGACTACGACACACTGGTCATCAAAAGGTCTTGACTTCAGCGGCTTCCATACAGACTTCACCTACTTCAACTGGCCTTGGTGTGTTAGAAGCTTCCCGCTCTCTACTGGAGGCTGCAACGATCACTACCACCGACGACTCGTATCCTAGTGCACCTCTTGAAAGTCAATCCCCATCGCAAACCGACACGAATCAGGTTTGGAGAGGCGGTTCTGCGAAAAGCTACTCCGCACAGCAGACCACACAAGCTATTTCCTCGGCTGGCGCTCCCACTCGTCTGTCTACAGTCGCCGTCGTTTTCTTGTCTATTGCTGCTGGTGCTATTCTAATTGGTCTCTTCGTGGTCGTAAGGCTAGCAAAGCGTTCTAGCCGGGGCAACCTCAAACCTTCGCTACCGACCTCGGAAAGTATCTCTTACTTCGAGAAAGACGAGCCAGAGGGTTCGCCGATTTTTGGTGGTAAGGAGCGGGCGTCACTTTCTATTCATGGCAGTAGCTCGGCCATTTGGGCGTGGACCCCGTATCAATCCGGGATACCTAAGCCTGCTCCTGCTCTTACGGCCAAATCCTTAAGGTCCGGTGAAACCCATTCTTTAGCTCGTGACGAGTCGAGAGCTGAGACGGGATACCTATCTTCTGTCGAGGCCGACGTCTTGAACCACGTCCCAGCCAATGTCGATCCCTTCTCAGATAAGCATCTCTGCTCGCAGCCGGCCCCAATTGCAGTCACCCGGGCCGTCTCTAGGCTCTCCACGGTCTCAGCTTCTTTGTACCCAAACTCACGATGCAATTCTCGCTTGGCAACTAACATTGGTGTTGCATTGGAAGGCACCTCTCCGCTTACCGGTGATGACCATTGGACCATGAAAAGACAACGAGATCAAAAGACGTCACGGAGCAGGAATAGCATGGGATCACCCAACATTTCCAGGTGCTCCACAAATATGCGCAGGTCACAAAGTTTCGCATATGGCGGAGTTTGCCTCGACTCTCCCGCTTTGCTTCCAGGCTCCAGCGCTACTAGACCTGGAAGCGGTCGTGCTCGCATCAGATCCACATATTTTGCATCTGGACCCTATCCTCGTATCTCTGCTACTCGTCCACCGTCTCGAGGCGCTGAGATAGCTGCGCCGTTGACAAGTCCCTACGCAGGGTTCAACGAAGTTGACACACGAGCTGTTACGTCGGCCTCGGGTCTGACATCACCTATACTGGCGACCTCTCAGCCCTCTCTGGACAGCAACTCGACGAATGTGATAAGCGAATCCAAACTGAGATCAGTCTCAGGGAGAAGCCTGAAAAAGCCTGTTCCCAAAGCCATTATTGACGATGACGCCACAGTTCCTGTACGGTCTTCTGGGGCAACCGCACTTGGAAGTTTGATGATGGACGATTTGACCGATTCGACGTCATTTGGTTCGCTGATTCACACTCGGGCTTCGGAAGCAGCTCGAGAAGTCAAAGTAACTGACGAAAGAGCACCCCGGGTCCCGTCACCGCCACCAATGCCCTCGTTGGAGCAGATGGGAATGTGCAACGCGAACCCTCAAGCCTATGCAGACTATCACAGCCCAACATACAGCATCTATGGGTTGTACAACGGAGATCGGAAGAGCCGAACAGCTTCTCGGGTCGAGAGTAAATACTAAACATTAGCTATGATTCTGTACTGGGCGCAGTGTTTGTCACGAATTCGATTTATGGTTGGATTATGTCTGGGAAACATGAGCCGAAGGGCTCCAAGTGAAGCTAGTGAAGCTTGGGACTTGCACGAATCCGATCACAAGGCGGAGGGGTGCTCGTGAGAGGGGATCAGAGAGGAGTGCTGCGGACGAGTGATTACCCCCTCAGAGAGCTGCGGACTGCCCTAACCGTGGACAGGTCGCGTATTCAGTTCAGCAGGCAGCGCGCTCCTTTTCAGCTCAGACTCAGGCTCAAACCCAAACACCCTTTCACTCTTACCACCGTTCGATACCCTCATGGCCGCTACTTCCACAAGTCAGTCTCCCGTCGCTCTCGTTGCAAATTATGATGAGGCAGACGAAGAACTTGACTTGGAGCTGGAGTACGAGGAAATGGGTTTGTTGCAGGACGACGTTCCCACTGTCCCTTCGCTGTGCGGAGTGCCCCTCAAATACATCTCGTATGTCTCTTTGTAGTCATCTCACATTTCTTGTCGGGCTAATCATCCGCTCGGCACGCACCTATGACTCGCTTTTTGCAACAGTCTAATAACCCTTGCCCTTCAAAACTCCCTCCTGACGATAATAATGCACTATTCCCGTGTCTCTATCCCACCATCTGAGTCCTACTCTGCGCCTACTGCCGTGCTCCTAAACGAACTACTGAAAGGGTTCATATCCCTTGCCATCGCATTCGTCCGCATAGACCGTACCACATCTCATTCCTCCGACACGGTATCTCCAAGCTTCACCTCAAGCGCATTCTGGCACCCCGATAAGGTTTTGACTCGTGTCCGGAGGCTCGCCCGTGAAGTTTTCAGCCCTGACTGCTGGAAGTTGTCGATACCTGCCATCCTATATGGTTTGTCATATCTCACCACGCAGGAACATGATGCTTACTCCTCGGTTCTAGTCATTCAAAATAATCTACAATATGTTGCGGCGACAAACTTGGAAGCGGCCACCTTCCAAGTGAGCTATCAAATGAAGATCCTTACAACTGCTGCTTTTTCTGTCTTGCTCTTGCGCAAACAGCTGAGCGCTAGCCAGTGGTTGGCCCTACTTTGCCTCGCCATTGGCGTCGGAATCGTTCAGATACAGACTACCACCGACGAACCAGCCAAGGTCGCATCATCTCTTCTGTTCAATGGGACGTCGATGAATGCGCTGAAGGGTTTCCTCGCGGTCATGGCCGCTTGCTTCACTTCTGGGCTAGCAGGTGTGTACTTCGAGATGGTCCTAAAGAATTCGCAAGCAGACCTATGGATACGGAACGTACAACTTTCCTTCTTCTCCCTACTCCCGGCGCTCGTCCCTATCGTCGTGTCTAGGTCGTCTGATGCTGGGGTCATGCAGTCTTTGTTCGCAAACTTCGGTGTTTGGGCCTGGGGAACGGTCGCCATCCAAGTCTTTGGTGGACTGGTCACTGCATTGGTGATCAAATACTCCGACAATATCCTCAAAGGGTTTGCGACTAGCCTCAGTATTGTGATATCGTTCCTGGCATCCGTCGCACTTTTCGACTTCCAAGTCACGTTTACCTTTATTCTGGGGTCCGTCGTCGTTCTGATTGCTACATGGCTGTACAATCAACCGGGGCGCAGCCCCGCTGCAGCTCGATTCAGTTTCTCAGTCAAAAACTGATCGCGCCCGCCATAGTTCCGCGCCTTGCGTGCCACAGGGATCCTCTTTTGAACCTTCTACCCTACAGTCATGTCAGCAAAGCACACAGCTAATATTATGGTTCGTAACGGACGTTTGGGACATTTAATTATCTTACTTTAGAATTCACGTATATATGTTAAGGACCAAGATTGTGAAATGTGGATAAGTACTAAATAAACGTACTAAACTTAAATGGAAATACCCCGTACGGCTACATTAATATAGAGAAGTGGTTTTATTGGTATCACACAGTCATTAATGGTTATTGATAGGCCTACGCAAGTGGAGTCTTCCTAGAATGAACAAGCGTCTTCCTTCCGAAAGATCTGGCTAGGGGAAAGACTAGGATAGAATACTGATAGAATATGTGTAGGAGTCTGAGGTTGTCGGGCTAAATATGGCAAGTGTCTGACGTTGCCACCGACCGACGTCAGTGACGTAGGAGACCCCCTGCAACGCCTGAAAGGCACCACGGACTTTGGAGAAGGCCGTAGACAACCAAAGCTAAAAGCGTCATACGATTTCTACATCTCTCCTTCATTCCTTCCACCCCCTCCCATTGCCATGGAGTCTCTTCTTCAAAGTCAGGGAACGAAACTCTTCCGCAAACATCTTCAACAGTATGCTCCCGAGGACCCCATGTACGAGATGTACACAGACTCGCGCGGGAGACAGAAACGGAGAAGAGTGAGCCCTTTCTCCATCTGCAGGGTTACAAGCTCATCTCGGATTTTCACAGCGTCAAATCCCTCCCGGTCTCTCCGCGCGCGATGCCAAGATACTGAAGTCCGTGCAGAGGCGCGCCCATTACCTTGACAAGGGATTCTCTGTTTGCGGCTTTAAATTTGGATGGACCGCAATTATAGGTATAATTCCTGGTGCTGGTGATGTTGCAGATGTCGGCCTCAACTATTTTCTGGTGGTCCGCAAAGCCCGCCAAGCAGAGTTCGTCCCCGCTTCTGTGGATCCACATATCTCGACTAACTGCGTGCCTTTTTGTTAGCTTGCCTTGGTGGCTCGTCCGCCAGATGCTTCTTAATAATGCAGTGTCTGCTTGCGTGGGGCTGATTCCGATCGGCGGTGACCTCGTCCTCGCGATGTACAAGGCAAACTCACGCAACGCTGCTCTCCTTGAGGAGTTTCTGCGCATCCGTGGTGAAGAGTTCCTCAAAGTGCAAGCGAAAGAGCAAGAAGGAGGGCAGAGGCCGACAGCCGATGCGCCACCCCAGAACGACATCGAACAGGTGAACCCCGGACACGGCATGCCGGGAGGTTTGGCGGCGGCAAGTAGCGCTGATGTGCCGCCCAAAGGTGCATCAAGGAACATTTCCTTTACGTCTTGGCGGAACGGTATGAAAGACAAGAAGAAGGGGAAAGCACCTGATACCCCTCCTGTGGGCGACCGGGGTAAATTTGTGGAAGACGTAGGGCCAAATGCGAGCCCAGATAACCCGACTGTAGAGAAGAAGACTCAGTGAAGATTTAGATGGCCTGCAATAGTTGTGTCACGATAGCTTAGGATCGTTGGACTAGCATGTGTCAACGCATCTGTTTGGACTTCTGTTTGTTTCCCTCATTGATCAATCGATCATGATGCTTCTTGAGGACATTGCATACACGTTACGTATATTTGGACACGAGGGATTGAACGTGTAATGTGTAACGCTGGTATTTTGCTCAGTGTATGGGCCACCCTGGACTCGACCAAGGTTGAGAAACTTGATATTTGAAACATTACTCGGACACCCCTCAATTTGCATGCTATATAGAATACAACGTAGCTGTTACAGATATTTACATTAGTCCAGTCAAAAGAACGTGCTCTTAATTCCTTGACTCCAGCCCTCTTTTCAAGGCTAGAAGTATGCGCTCGTCAGACAAAAAATTAAATGAGGATATAAGCCAAACATACCATCGCAAGTGTCCTTTGCATCGCCGAACAACATCTTCGTATTGGGCATGTAGAACATCGGGTTGGGTACATCAGCTGCGTGAGTAGGTCAGCAAAATGGTGGAGTCAAATATCAAGTAAAACCACATGCCATAGCCACTAGACATTCCACGCTTCATCACGACTACCTGCTTACTCTTCCAGGCGTGGAGGACGGGCATGCCAGCAATCGGGGAGCCAGGCTCCAGAGAAATGGGGTTGACGGTGTCGTTGGCACCAATGACTAGGGTAACATCAGTCTCGCCGAAATCATCATTGATCTCGTCCATCTCGAGAACGACTACGATGTGACGTTAGCGATTACTTTGATAAGCATCGACTTGACTTACTATCGTAAGGGACAGAGGCCTCGGCGAGCAACACGTTGCACTGACCGGGCATGCGTCCAGCCACAGGGTGAATGGCGAAGCGGACGGTTATACCCTTAGCTCTCAACGTTGATACAATCTCTGCGATAGCATACTGAGCTTTCGCTACTGCCATGCCATATCCCACAACCTGCAGAAGTTTTAATGCACTGACTTGACTGTCAAAGGAGGAAAGCGTACCAATATGACACTATCAGCATTTGTTAATGCTTCAACAGTCTCGTCAACCGAAGTCTTCGTGATCTGACCCTCAATTTGCGTTGTCTCCGTCGGTGCAACAGTACCAATACCACCAAAGAGAACATTCGTTAGGGACCTGTTCATGGCAACGCACTGGACATTGGTGGTCAGAGCGTCTCATTAGTTCGATTCTACCTTTTGCTCACCATAATGTACGACAGGATCGAACCACTAACGCCAATCAAGGAGCCGATAGTGGTCAAGAGTGGATTATCAAGCATGAAGCCTGTACCATGTCAGTCTCCGACCCCAACAGGTAAAAAGGCTTCGATATCACCTTCAGCAACGAGTGCAAAACCCGAGTATGCATTCAAAACAGTGATGACCACCGCTATGGTGATTCGTTAGATACTTTGTAGGGCGTATAAAAAGAACGGGTCTTACGCATGTCTGCGCCTCCGATGGCGGCTGTCGTCGTGTAACCCTTGATGAAACTCAGCAGAGCACTTGCACCAAGATATCCGGCAGCGACGAGAGGAACGGTAGGGGCAGCTTTGATGAAGGCAGCCATGGTGAGCACGTTCATGCCCAAAAGAGACGAGTTGATGATATGTCTGCCCGGAAGCATCAATGGCCTCGAGCTCATACGACCTGCCAACTTGAAGAACGCAACAATCGAGCCCGTGAAGGTGATACCTCCTATAGCATGGTCAGCTATCTACACAAGCATCCGAGAAGAAATGAGAATTTTCTACCGATGACAACACCCAAGTATGCCGTAATCTGATGGAGCATAGAAATGTGTGATGGGTCGGAGATGACGCTAGCTATGCTAGTGAAGACAGCAGCGAGCCCGACAACAGAGTGCAGAGCAGCAACCATCTGTGGGAGCTCAGTCGGGGTGATTCTTCGGCCGATTATCGAACCAATGAGACCACCCATGGCGGAAACTCCTGCAAACTGTGCAAGGACTTCTGGCGGGAATCCTACAGCAGCTAAAGATGCAAGTATACCAGAGCCTACACCAAGCATTCCCAGTACATTGCCTTGACGAGCTGTGGCTTGAGAAGCAAGCCCCGACAGCGAGCCTGGAATTATGAACTCAGTACATGGAATGTAGCTCGGGAAAATCTCACGAACCTATACAGAGGACACTGCTAGCCAAATAACCAGCTTGAACCAAGCCGGCCATTCCAGTGCTTGCAGCAGCAAGGAATCCACCTGTGAAAACTACAGCCGGGACACCGTATAACCACGAATACTCTGGCGGATCCGTAGGTCCTAACGAGACGTCAGCGATCTTCTCGGGTTAACATACGGAGACTTACTCTTGAACATGTCGAGCATGCGCTTAGTGATAGCAAAACCACCTGCTACGTTCACAGCTGCCAAAAGTACAGAAGCAGCGCCGAGCATTTGGGGCACAGTTTGAGGTAAATAACCTCCGCCCATAACGAACAGACCTCCAATGCCCACCATCCCTAAGAAAATCGTTTGGTTTCAGCCAGTCGTTGTGCCATTGTATGTAGTAAATAAACATACCGGAGATTGCGTTGGTTACTGACATCAATGGAGAGTGCAGCGCAGGAGCAACACCCCAGACCACACGATATCCAACGAGGCCGGCGAGACCAAAGGTGAAGAAGTTCGACATGAAAGCGATGCCAGTCGCTTTACCCAAAGCAATCACTGTGCCCATACCCGCTGTAACAAAACCAACTTCACGCGTTGCCTTCTGCCAGGGTGTTATCGCAGTGACCTCCTTTTCCTCCACTTTCGGCGTTGGCGGTGGTGTCGGAGCTGGGGGAGCAGCTCGAGGAACGGGAGGAAGTATTTCACCGTTTTGCACGACGATTGAGCCTCGGACCACTTCGTCGCTGAGGTTGATGCCAAAGTTCTTATCTTCACCAATGGACAGCAGGAATTTGGTGATGTTGTTTGAGTACAACGTTGACGACTGGGTAGGAAGTCGTGAAGGTAGATCCGTGTAGCCTATTTCATGATCAGCAGGCCCTGAGGCGTGGTTGATATGCTACGCACCAATGACGGTAACACCATTGTGGACATGAAGTTGGCCGGGTTTTGTGACTGCACAGTTGCCACCACTCTCCGCTGCCATCTTGTCAGACGGAATCAGAGATGTATGTTAATCAAGGAGTGATGTTATGCTCACATCTACGATAACTGAACCCCGCTTCATAACCTCAACCATCTGGTCATAGGCTTATGAGCAAACTAGCATACTCCAGTATTGTTTAGCTCTTACGTCCTTAAGAATGAGTTTCGGTGCCGGTTTTCCTGGGATAAGAGCCTTGTACAGACGTAATAAGGGCAGGCATGAGACAAGGAAGATTAAGTTCGTACCGTAGTGATGACAATGTCAACATCCCTGCACTGTTCCATGAAGAGTGCCATTTCTGCTTCAATGAACTCTTTGGACATTTCCTTTGCGTAGCCTCCGCCGCCACTACCGTCCTCTTGAATAGAAACTTCAAGGAATTCTGCTCCTAAAGATTGGACTTGTTCCCGAGCAGCCGATCTAGTGTCGAACCCGCGCACAATTGCACCAAGTCGACGAGCCTGGAGTCCAGTCAGTCAGTGTGAATCTGGAACGACGGTGACTCTTACAGTTGCGATAGCACTAAGACCAGCAACACCAGCACCAATGACCAAAACCTTCCCAGGGGGTATCTATAGGATGCATGAGCGATATACATATTGCACGTAAACGCGTCCTATACCTTGCTGTGCACGTCTTTAAGTACTGAGGTAGTAATCCCGAGATAAACGCGCACTCACCCAGCTGCAGTAACTTGACCAGTCAAGTACCTGCCGAACTGATTGGAGGCCTCCAAAACCGCTTTGTACCCTGCAATATTAGCCATAGAGCTACCCGCCAAGAAGCATGAACAACCAGGGGCTAGAGGGAAGTGGAAGCAGGCGCACCTTAGCGCATCGAACGTTTGAGCGCGCGATATGCGTGGAATCATGTCCATGGCAAATGCGTTAACCTTCTGTGATGCTAAAGCATCTACAACGCCCTTGTTCTGTGCGGGATACAGAAAAGATATAACTGTGCTCCCTTCCTTCAGGTTCTTGATTTCTTGCTCCACAGTAGGTGGTCTAACTTTGAGCATAATGTCGGTGCGACTGTAAAGCTCCTGCTGCGAGACCATTGTTGCCCCAGCAGCGGCATACTCCTGGTCAGGAAATTGCGCCTCTGCGCCAGCGTTGTTCTCAACGAGGACTTGACCAAAGCCTTTCTTCTTTAGTAGAGTAACATTCTGAGGGGTTAGCGCGACCCGACGCTCGCCGGGGAAGAGTTCTCGTGGAGCGCCGACGATTAAGGACTCATAAGGCGTACCTTGAACGTATTTCAGCATCAGCGGAACGCTCACAAACTGATAATTGGAAGCATACCAGTCGGTTTAGCAGCCTCAGGATTGACTGGACCATTCCCCCATCGGAGAGACGAATGAAACGCGCGTATGCGTGTTCCGAAGGGAAGCTCGGTGGGAAGGCTGAGGGTACGACGCGTCGAAGTTGGATACGCGCCAGGTGCAATGAGCCGAGGAGTACGCTTGGAATGAAACCTAGACCTGCAGCTGAGCCTGCTTAGTGCAGGTGCTGGGTAGGCCAACATGGTGATAGTTGCAGTTCAAGGAGAGGCGTGAGCTGGCGGCTAGAGGGTATACGATTGGGGCCCGCCAGAGTTGTGCCCAGTTGATTCTGATCGTGTACAATTATAATTACATAAAATTCCTGTCCTCTTCGGATCCTGTCTCCAGTTTCCCCGCGCCTCCCCGCATTCAATTCAAGTATATTATCTAGCCGACGTACGTCTAACTCCCCCCGCACGCGCGCGTCAAACATATATATCATCTGGGGGGTCCCGTCGGCTCTTTGCTGCTGCAGCGCACTCATGTTCGTCAGCCATAGCTCAGTGACCGCTCCCTTCATCTAAGAGCATCCCATTCTACTTTTGAGGCTCAGAACGGGGCATCGCGTGCGAGCGCGGTCCAACTTGTGTGGAAGGCGGCGAGCCGCGAATTAGTACGACGTGGGTAAACCCCGGTGCCAGTACTACACCGTTCCTAGGCGGTGAGCAGGAGGCACCAAGGAGGCACTCGCACCGTGCGCACACGATGCACGGTCATGGTCATGATCCCACCATCACACGCCGGCGGAAGCATGGGTAAATGCGTCTGCAGAACCATGAGCCCCTACTATCGCTATGGGAAACATTCGTTACATAGCGCATGCGCAAGCGGCCGCCCAACGGCACTCCTTCAGTTGCAAGTCGATGCAGTGTTTTACTGACTTGAGCAGGCGATATATATGTTTACTGGCCGCCGTGACCTAATTTCTACTCCGGCCGGCCCGTGCTAAAGATCACATTAATAGAATTATGCCTTAGGCTGAGCTTGTGAACTGTACGAGTTCGTTGTCAGAATTAGTGACGGCGGGCCGTAGGATTTCGCCGCGCCCACGATCCACGATCCAAAGTCCGACACGCACCGCCCACGCACCAGCGCACCGCTGTCCAACTTCACCATAAAGAACAGCAACTATATGTTTGACCAAAATTATACCGACAGGGGTGTGATGAGGCTACTGACACTTCAAAAAAATCAAAATAGCTACAGGCTACACTGTCCATACTCATTATACTTATGCACTGGTGAAGCACACTGAACACTTCTTTCATTCCAGGATGTTGGCTGCAGTTTGGCACTGTTCCGGCCCAATTTTGTAGAAAAATTAGTAGTACACAATCCTGTACCTTGTCTACTATAGGGCTAGGCCCCAGAGGACAAGAAACGAAGATTACAAATGAATGAAGTTTTCTTTCATAATGTACTTTGAGGTAAGTATAAAATTTACATGTGCCCAACATAAATCTCCATGGTCGCTTTAAACCATCCCTCTAAGTTACCTGGCTAGAAGTGGACCCACTAGTGTAATCACCATGCAGTTCTGAGACCCTAGAGTACAAGCACTTGAACTCAACCAAAGCCACAAACTGCAATAGGCTTCAAGCTTCAAGCCTCGACCCACGCTCCAATTCAAACTCAGCCCACGACCCACGCTCCATTTCAAACTCAGTCCACGATCCACGCTCCAGCTACAGGGGAACCTATGCAATTGGGATTAGTGAACTTCAATCAATCCTTGACCCACGCTCCATTTTAAACTCAGACCATGATCCACGCTCCAATTCAATCTCCGGAGATACGTTCTACACTCCAACTACAGAGGAACTTTGCAATTGAAAATAGTAAACTTCAGTGAAGCCTCGACCCACGCTCCATTTCAAACTCAGCCCACGATCCACGCTCCAATTTAAACTCCGCCCAATCCACGCTCCACCTACTACAGCCTATGCAATTGAAAATAGTGAGCTTCCTGGACCTAGCATCCGTGCCCCGACTATACCATCAGTCAATTTATCGATTATCATAAATTGCGGTAATAAATTGCGGTATTAGGTCTGCCAAGGGAGAGTAGCCCCAACTGATGCCTGCCAACTGCCAAATGCTTGCAAGTGCAGTGGCATTTAGTAGGGATTGGTTTGTGATCATTACACTGTACACTCAAATTTTCCTACTCGGTATCCAATGCTAAAATTAATTCTCATTTCTTTTTCGATGACCATGCCTCCTGGCGAGGCAATGTGTCCGAGTCTGCCCTCGCCACGGCGGAGCGTGGGTCGGAGCGTGGGTGCGGGTGCGTGGGTGCGGCGAAATCCTATAGTCCAGTGACGGCCACCTCTTCGCCAGCTTGACGCATTTAATCTGATAGCGGCTGATATGATGTCACCGGCACGCAATCTTATTAAGTTGACCCACGATGAGGCATGCGACGCCAACTCGGACTCTGAGAGGCTTCGCTTGAACATGCATGCATGTCCAAGGAAGTTATTATAAGTAGTTAGAGTTTCCATAGGCTTCGTCCAGCTCGAGCCTGTGCAGCACTAAAACTGTAACCTGCAATGGGGCATGCATCATGATACTTAGTCGCAGAGCGGATATCATCTCGCTCTATCGACCTCAGAATCGCTATCTTGTCTAACTGCCACGGCTGTCGGTGCTATTGCTCGTCGCTGTGGTTCCTAGATTGACCCTTGTCCTGCTATTTGGCGTCGGTGCTTGATTTGCGCGGCATCGACGACTATGATTCAGACTTCGACAAGTCTCAACTTCAATGAAACATTGATGAAACGCCTTCGGCTCGTTTCGCGCCATCTTTTGGCACATGACCGGGACCTCCTAGCGCTTAACTTCTCGGTGACAGCACCAACTTGAGGACTAGGAGGCGTTTCATCAAAATTCTTTCTCACCTTCGCAAACTTTGGCTCGCCCCCGTTTGCCAAATGGAAAACAGATTGAGACTCTCGCCAGCAACGCAGCTGACTCGAGATGAACTCCAAGTTCAAGCTCTGGAGCGCATAGCATGGAGGAAAATGGATAGATGGGTATTACCAATCTGCACGGTGTTTTATCTTCTCTCTTTCTTGGTGTGTATGCTTTGCGCCCCGGTCTCTCGTAGTAGTTTCTTATCTGATTCTCGAACTATCAGGACCGCAGTAATGTTGCGAACGCACGGGTTGCTGGCCTTCAGCGTGGCTTGAACATGTCCAATACCCAGGTAATCAGATCCACCACCGAATCCGAGTCTTCCGCATTTAACTTGGCTCCATAGTACAGCATAGCACTCACGGTAACATATGTGTTCGTGTTGCGCTCATAATCGAATGTCTTTATTCATCACGTCACATCACTGCAGACCCTACATCATAGCAGAGTTTCCCTCCAACATACTTCTGAAGGTTTGTGGTGTTTCATTGAGCCTACCTTGAGCCGGCATATTAAAGGTTGATATTCAATAAGCGTGTCGGACCTAACATTATGCTGCCGTCAATGGTGGCCATCTGGGGCGTTGTGACTACACTTCAGGGTGAGTAAATAAATACTGTGTTGCTTGTATGTTATAACGTAGTCCGACAGGCACTGTCACAACATATGGAGGCTTGTTGGCCTGTCGATTCTTCTTGGGTCTGGTAGAAGGTGACGGTTGCACGCTTGTTTCGCTGTTCTCTCTTTGTCAACTGTTTTCAGGAGGACTTTTCCCGGTCTAGTACTCTATCTCTCATTCTTCTATCCCCGTGATAGACTCCAGATCAGGTACTAGGCTCGCATTATTATGACCATCCTATGCGTTGACATCAAGCTTAGAGTCTCTACGTTTTTTGCGTCTGCTTCCCTAGCGGGGGCGTTCTCCGGTCTTCTTGCTGCTGCCATTATTAAAATGGATGGTATTGGTGGAAGACCAGGTTGGGCCTGGATATTCATCTTGGTTAGCATTTGCTCGGGACGTCCTATGGGTTTTGCTCTACAACTCTTTGGCAGGAAGGACTGTTCACGTTTCTGTTTGGATTTGTATCCCTTTCCATCATGCCTGGCTCGCCGGACACTGCGCATTTCCTATCTAAAGAGGAATGATCGCACATTGTTTTCAGATTAAAGCAAGATGGCGCAATTGCTGTGGATGAAGAGCATGACGGTTTTGGATGGAACGATGTGGTCAAATCTTTCAAGTCACCCCATGTGCTCTTGGTTGCTGCTGCCTTTTTCTTCAATGGTATGATCATGCATTCTGAGTAACGCACGTTTTGATTTCTTGGCAGGCACCACGCTTTATGGCCTTGCATAGTATGTCATTCCTCAGAACACTGCTTGTTCTGATCTTCTCATTATGCCGACTCACAGTTTTGAGCCAAGCATCGTAGCTGGCTTCGGCTATAGTGGTGCTCGTGCGCAGCTCATGAGCGTGCCTCCTTTTTGCTGTGACATACCTGCGTGAGTGGACCAGATCTGTTCAACCTAACAAGGATATTCCATCACTCACTATCACTACCAGTTTCCTTAATCTCCGCGGTGTTGTCGGATAGATATCACTGTCGCGGATTGGTGGCTACGATGTTCTCATTGCTTTGCTTGATTGGTCTTGCAATGTTTTTGGGTAAATCTTCTCTAAAGAACTATCTGATACGAGTTTATCGAACACTATAACAGGATTCAAATCAAACGACGTACGTTACGGCTCGCTCTTTCTATCGGTGCCTGGAACGTACTGCGTCGCCCCTGCCTTGTCTACGTGGATGGCGAACAACAGCGCCCCGTATGTTCGACGAGCAACGTCGATTGCAATTGGCTTCATCATGACGAATTCCGGCGGAATACTAGCAACTTGGCTGCTTGGATCGCTGTCTCCAGCCCCAGATTACCGAAAGGCGACCACGACTTTCGTGATTATGTCCGCGCTCATGGCTATCTTGTCTGCTTTGAACATCGTTTATCTGAGTCGTCAGAATCGGACTAAGGCTGAGAAGCGGAGGATATTCACACTGGAGCAGGACGAGGACCACGCTGGAGATCGCAGTGCCTGGTTTGAGTACAGCCTTTAACGACTGCATCAAATCTGCTTGCATACCTAGAGAAACACGTACTCGACCATTGCAACATTTGTTGATTACATTATCAACGATGTTCGACAGCGATGTTCGAACTTAAATTGTGTTTGTCGGCAACACCCAAATCGCTTAGCCATGGAGCAAGTTATGATGGCTACTGCGGCTGCTCACAACACCATTCGCCCGGCTAGAATCCAAGATTATCACTAGTACCGTTGTTCCTTCTACTGTATTACCCTGTCCGCCCTGCTGGGGTACTTTGAATGGATCCAGCTTAATCCAGCTTAATAACGTAATTTGATATTGACAGCCGATTCCTGATCTTCGTACCTCTTATCTTCCCCTCTTCCCATGGCCTGCTTCGGGTCTTGGTCAATATCATTCATTTTTATGCACATGCATCATGTGTATCTGTGCAACCGCACGCCGTGACTCATAAGACCTTGCGTCGAGACCGCTGGCTGTTAGCCATCACCAACCTCTGGTCCCGCATACTGGCTAACCTCGAAGTACTGGCAATGAACTCTTGGACTCTGGATCCATCTTCGATCTCTGTCGGCACTCGTACATATCGTCGCCCTCTTGGAAACACGGAGATAGGGTTTCATTGGGATGCAGCCTTCAATGGCACGGCCGACAGTGCTACACGCCTCCACATACGTTCCCTAAGTCTCCATGATAAAGACATTTTCGCTCGGGATAACTTTGTCAGGGCTTGGATCTCGCTCAAGAAACGTTTTCCGCTATTAGTCGCTCGCATTGAGTCGTCCGACTCGGGCGCCAACTTCGTCGTCTTGGAGAGGCGGACTGAAGCCCTGATGGACCCGGATGAATTGACGTTTGGTGAGGTTTCCTCAGAAGAAGAAACTGAAAAATTTGCCAACGACCTCATGAACGGCGCGCGTCCACTGTCTGAGGAATTGCTTGCCCGCGTCTATGTCCTCAGGCGGACGGATTGCACAGATCAATACCACATCATTTTCCTCGTTGCTCATTGCATCACCGATGGCGCGGCAAACCACTGCCTTGCGAGGACTTTCCTCGACACTCTTTCAAGGTCTGAAGATTTGGACTTTGACCCATTGGAGGAAAGGCTAGCCATGGTACCCTCCGCGGAAGAACTGCAGCCCAACCAACGTATGACGTCTGCGAAACGCAGGTGGAGGCTAGCGATTGGACATGCGATTTCCACTGTGCGTACAGCAAAGATTCAGGTATACGTTTCGCACGATACAACTTTCTATCTGTGTTGATGGACACCTAGGGAGGACATGCCTTGCCTCGAAAATTTACGACCGCTACCCATCGGACCCCGGCTCATTCACGCGTCCTTGCAACGTCCTTCTCTCAAGAGTTGTCATTGGCCGTGTTGGCAACTTGCCGTGCAGAAAACATAACGTTTGGCAATGCATTACTGGTACTCAGCCAGGTTGCGATGACGCGCATTCTATATCGGCGTTATCTTCGAGGAGACATCAGTGATGAAGAATGGGAATACAGAAAGATACAGCCAATGCACTACGGAGGACCGATGAATTTACGGCCGTTTCTCGATTCCAACTGGTACGGTCAAGGCGGAGGTGCAGAGGTGTTCCTAGCCATCACTTTTTTCTTCTACACTCTCCCTTGTATGGCTCTTGGGATGTTCTCTCGCACTCGGCCGACCCGACGTGATCTATCAAATGGGGCTCCTCACTTCAGCTCCCTGTTATCATATCCTCGTTTCATCCATCGTTCGCGGCTAGTGAAACAGCAGGCGAAAAAATTCCTGAGCAACCCATGCTTTGTCGAGGTTGCTATGGCAGCGCATGAAGCAAGAAATGAACGAACGAGGGTTGGGGCGCTTGAATGGGCGAGCAAAACACTTGTGCCCAGTCATAGCGAGGAGATTGCTCCCATGAACATGCAAGGCCCCGTCTTTTCTAGCGGCGGATCCAGCATGGGTAATGTGCGTCTCACTGCATCGATTTCCCCGGCTTCTCTTTAAACCAATCTGGCTTTATTAACGTTGCTACAGGTTGATGCCATATCACCCCTCGTATACCCATTGCCAGTTAGTCATTCTTTATCGTTGCGCTCTGACGTCGTCAATTCGTCCCGGGCGGGAAAGCGTCCTCAGCATGGTAATCAAAGACACCAGCAGTTAGCCCCGAGGCTGTCGCTTGAATCTTCTACTACGCATCTTCATTGCCGCCCGTCAGAACTGTATCTCGGTGCTGCCACTTCGCGACAGCAGTTACACATATCTGTATTTTGGGATGAAAATGTCTACGACCAATCCACGATAGACGAGTGGCTCGATGAAGTCAAGGAGGGCGTGTATTGGTATCTCGCCCGGCCAAAGCAAATAGAGGCAGCAAATATAGCAAGACTATAGATTGTCCGACTCTCTTACTGTTTATACATTGCTTTAGCGATCGCGTCGAGACTCCATTCGCCCCCACATATGCAACGCGTTTGCCACTTCTTTTCCCATGAACCCCATCGAAGAGACCTATGAGAACCCATGATTCCATTCCCGTTCGCGAGTGACCTACCCCCACAGCGGATACATGTCATAGCTGGCTCGTCGGTGATTAGGACGGAATTTGTCACTACGTCTCGCTCGCGGACTGGAGCCTTGGTAAGCGATAGTTGAGTGAGTCCATCTACTAAGTCACTCGGTTTAATGAATAAACGTGACTTGTCGGCAACAGAGGAAGCTGCGAGCTTTTGTATCATTTGGTAGAGCTGATCATGCAACTTGGGCAACGTGCGGCCTTCTGCCAGCATTTGCGTCCCCTCTCCAGCTGAGAAAGCTCAGTGTCTGGCATAGCAATATCAGAGACGACCAACCTGGCTGTTTGTTGATTTCAGTCAGACACTCCGAAAATAAAAAATGTAACAATTTGAGGTCAATTCCGGAGCACTGGACTGCGTCAACTAGAACGTCGCGAGCGATCTGTGCATCCTCTGCCTTCGCAGTGAGGTTTACGACATGGTTGTAAAACCCGATCACATGGGCCAGAGTCGTGCACATGTTGGAAAGTGCGAGGGGGTGTACAAGATGAAGCCATATGGGTTCATTGAGCAGATGTGAAATCTTGGTCACTGCAATCATTTGTTAGTAAGGACGAGTTTTACCAACCGCCGAGTGGGTACTCACGTTTTTCGGATGCAGCTTCCGATATAGACAAATGATCGGCTGACTCTTTCTTTACCATAGAATCCTCGGGTTCGTTGAGTTCCACAGCTTGAACCACAAGCAAGCATTCTTTCATCAAGTTTTCTAGAAATTCCACCACCCAACTGCTGAGATTGGTGAGCTGCCAGACCGCCTCTGTAGCCCATATGAGACACCTATTTTGAGCGAGAGAGAGAGAGAGAGAAAAGAAAGAAAGAAAAAAGGGTTAAGCTTACCCAGGTCGTATGATCCATCATCTTGGCATCCCTCGAAGGAACTTCGAACGGCCGCCATGGAGCACAACTCGACCATAACCCGCCGCAGTCTGGTGAACAACTCTTTCTCTCGAAGGTTTTTGCAAAATTCGAGTTGCATTCTGGGGAATTTCAGCCTATGACATTAAGATTAAAGAGAACAGTCTTACCCGTACAGCTCAACACTAGCTTGGACCAATCCCATCGCCTCAGCCTCGGTAACCCCTCTCTGCGAGCCAGCGACAAGAATGCCTAGTGTTTTGCAGAGGAGGTTTGCAGTGTCCGAGCGAGACATAGAAAGATGGCGCAATACATGAGAAATGTCATTTATTGGCTTCTTAGACTTGATGGCCACAGCGAGTGGTAGAGATAAGGCTGACGTGGAAAGTTAGATGCAATAACCTGCTATATCTACTTAACCGCACCATTCGAGACGTCTTGCGATGATTTTCGTCTCGGGAGGGATTGCACAGCAATGTGCTGTGAATAAGACAGACAGGCTAGCACACCGTTTGGAGAAACAGCCGCATCAAGTGAAACTGAGAAGATAGTCAAGGTCACCGTCGCAGCAGAATGAGTAGAATGACAGTGCGTACAATCGGTGCCAGCATCCGCAGCAGAAATATATATAGTTGATGAATCCCACTCTGGGTCATCTGAGAGGTCGACTCTGCTCAAGTTTGAGCTTCAAACCTAGGTGAGGATGAATAGATTGAATGTACCTACAGATTCAGCGCAGATATTGATCCCATAGCTGTCTGCTTATGTTTGGGTTTGGACGCGATACCTTCGCGATTGTACAGCACAGCATATAGGCAAGGCTTGAGGGCAGTCTCAAGAGGAGCATGTGCGATTATGGACGTCAGTGTTCGAGAGGGGAAATCTCGAGTGGCCAGTTTTTGAATTGTCTAGAGAACCGTTGGTAAATGGTCTGCTAGCCTCACAAAAAAGAAAAAGAGAAAAGGAAGGAAAAGAACTGACCCACGGGCTTTGCCCTGCCCGCACCGGCTGAGAACTGCGTGTCAAGGAAATGGCAAGTAAATCAGATTTGCCCATGCTGCTATCTTAGAAACGCTGATTAACGCTCGATCATGCTGCGTATGGAAGGGACGTACATTCCGTAAAATCCAGAAAGGCTGCGGCCACATAGGCGGAAAATGATTTCCCAGCAGGTTTAGATCCATCCTTATGAGGAGATGACCCTGTAATGGGCGCTGCAAGTCTCGCTTCCAGCTGTGTATCAACGAAGTCGAGGCTGATAAGGTGGGAAGATGGATGGTGGATAGAGCCCATGGGGAGGGTGAAGAGGTCTATGCTGAAACTTGAGACATCATCGAATCGGAAATGAAGGCACATACGTAACACAGCACCATCATATTTGAGGTTCACCTCACAAAAGTCAATCATCGATTCCTCAGACCAGAACTCCCAGTCAGTTCGACCTCCTGAGCTTACAGCAAAGAGGTGATGCTCGTTGGCATCAGTTGGAGCAGTGAAGTCCAGAGAAGAATTAGCAGTGGCTTTGGTTGAATCGCTAGGATAGGTCCGGCATCTCGTTGCAACAATGACAGTGCTTTCTGGAAAGCACAATTAGACCTTTTTCGCCACCAAGAAACCGCAACAATACCCATACCATTTGGAAAGGACCCAATAGCGGCCCGAACACACATTCTGGAGTGTCCTGAGATAAGAGGAAGGCTTCGGGCTTCAGACGCATGACCTTCGTGGGTCATGTTTGGTTGGGTAAGCGTACAGGACATAACCTTGAATCCTGCTGAAAACGGTCGAAGGTAGTATACATTGACTTGCATCGCTTCGGTCACGACAAGGAGAGAGGGATTCAAGGCCGGCGTTATAGGTCCACTAGGAGGAAAGCGATCCAGAGTTCCATTGGAGTTCAGCTTCCACTAAAATCCATATGAGCACACGAGGAGTGAGAAGCGAGATCAGATATACTCACAGGACGACCTGCAACCCCCAGCCAAGCTGTCCCGACAGCACCGGCGCCTCGGGGGAAGGGCCAGTGCTCTCGCAAGTTCCAAGCTTCAATTGTTGCGCCTCGTTTCCAAATACAGCCGATGCCATCGTCGTCATTGCTAGGAAAGTAGGCGAAGAGCCACGACCCATCAGGGGATGTAGTTATCACTGTCGGAGGTTGGTACCCAGAAGCTAACGATGTTGCTATTAGAAACTGGCGGCCGGTAGAAAGGATTCGGCAAATGACAAGCGGTAAAGATGGGTGAGCAAAGAAAACTGCGCAACCATGTGCCCAGGCAATTGGCCTAGGAAGGCATCGAGGTAAGGCATATATGTAAGAGCTCGGACGCCTCGCTTACCTCTTGGCCTGTTCGGTCAAAGGATAAACGTCCCACCAGTCGGCACGCCAGACGCTCTCGTCTTTTACCTTGCCTTTGATAGGGGATGGACGTGCACTTTCGGCTTGTTGGCCGCCACTCATTTTGCTGCTGAGTAGACTAAAACAGGGATGAGACCAGCGGACTGTCCGTCCGCGCCTATAGCGCGACAATGCAGCACCGAAACGACTCGATGTCGGCGGTCACATGCAACAACGCGACGCGACAGGGGAGAAATTACGTAACCAGCTCCGACTGGCTGCGCGCACGTATTTCTTCCAAGTAGCTTTCCGTTGGCTTTCCGATTAGATTGACACGAGACGTCGACAGTACCTATACTGATACCTCTACCATGCTGGCTTCTGGTCAAATAGCTGCACAAGTCAACGGCACTTACACCGAAATATCCTTGCAAACCTTTGCCGATCGCGTCATCGTCCTTATCACTCAGCTAGGGAAAGTGGGCAATTTGGTGCTTTGGGCTTCAGTCATTAGCAGCGTCCGTATTGCTAACCAAGCGCTGTATGCACCCGACCAGACCCAGGCATCCATTCCACAAACAACACCACTACCATCCGTCGAGATTTTTGTTCAGACAACGTCTGAAGGCGAAGCCCAGCTTCCGACACCCCCCGCAGCTATCCAACTCACACCTTTGCTTGGTTATCCACCTTCTAACCATCTGCAAACGTTACATGCACTCTACGTATCTCATGTGGCTACCTTGGTGTGGATGGTTGAAGTAACAGGCGCACTGTCGTCTAATCGAAGGAGTGTGATTGTCGGTGTTGCCCTTCAACCCCAGGCAAACCCAAGTGAAAATGGACTAAGCTCACAGGAGAGGGAAACTTTCCTGGGGATCATGGATTTGTTCCAAACCACTTTGAGCTCTACGCTCCAGAAGTAAGGGATGAAGACGCTTGTAAACGACATATCATTCGCCACTGGATGTTAACTAGGTCAGTAACATCCATTTGTTTGTTGCATTGCTGGGCTCACCGAGCAGACGCGACCGCTTTAACTCCCTTCAGAGTCCCAACTAGTGCCCTCCACTGCGCCTTTTTGCATTTTCCATCTGACAAGCTCCACTAGCCGTTGCTCCGGAGGACGTTCTGTTCGAGGGTTTGTCTCATACAGGTAGTAAGCGAAACAACCCGTGAATATGCCTAATATCGGGTCAAGTGTTCTAGGAGATGAGGCCATTAGAAGGGGAATATATAATGATTTTGCGCGTAAACAAACCCCACCGGGATAAAAGGGCTTGGGGCATCGTAACGTTAATGGCTAGTCAAGGTGAAGACAACGAAGTCGGAGGAACGGGGAAGTGCGCAGGGTGGTAACTTGGCAAGTGGGGTTATCGGACAAAACGGAACATTTCGAATAAATTCAGTATACTTATGTATTAGCCTATATACATGCGTCTGCCGGGCCCGCATCCAAAATTTACATCCACTCTGCCTACTGCTCCTGCGCCGATTCAGAGGTGTACCGTCTTTCTTTCGTTCGATCACATATCCAAGCTCAAGCGCTCCAGCTTCATTCTACATGTCGGCTCTCGATCGCCAACTGCGTCCCATCTATGGTCGGTACATGTACACTATGTATCACAGACTCCAACTTATTCATCACGCGTAGATGCACTCGACATGGGCTCACATAAATCAGCGGTGGTGTCTTGTAACAAGCTTATCAAGAGGTACCCAAACAACCTCTTACTCAAGGTTTGCAAACCTGACGTATGACGTTTACTCTATATGCTAAGTACGCTTGCAGGCGCTCAAGTCTTTAGGCTTGGTACGATCTCAGAAAATTGAGGAGGCACTGCCGCTGCTTGAAGAAGTACTCGCAGCCAAGACAACAGATGACGCCACGTTAACGGCATTGATGCATGTCCTGCGATTGCTCGGCAGAAGTGAGTGTCTGCTTGCACTGGGTCGATCTCAGTCTAACATAAGCTGTCAGACCAGGACATCGTGTCGATGTTTGAGAATGCATATAAACAGCAGCCCCAAAATGAAGACTTGGGTGTGCAAACATTCTTTGCGTATGCGCGCACGGGGAACTGGAAGGTTGCGCAACAAGTAATTCCACTGCCGATCTTCCAGGAACTACGATTAACGTCAGATTCCAGATTGCAACCAGAATGCACAAACAGTTTCAGGAGGACCGATATCTGTACTGGAGTGTTGTCGGAGCCCTCCTTCAGGTTTGTCTACGCAGGTATGGTAGACTATCTCCTAATCAGATCCTAGGCAAACGATCTTGCAACACCCCCCGAGATGCGGACGCTGCTGTATAAACTTGCGCATCGTCAAGTTGCTTCATCTCCGTCTCCTTCGTATCTAAGCGCCGAGCGTTTCTATCTTCATTTATCAATCCTTCAAGAACTACAGCTTTACGATGAAGCCAACAAGCTGCTCGAGAGTGAGATCGGCAAAAGCATATGCTCAACCAGCTTGCCATGCAATTACCTCCGACGCCAGATCTGGCGTGCACGCGGGCTTTATAAAGAAGAAGCTGAACGAGCAAAGGATTTAATTCTTGAAAAGAAGTACGCACGCTACTAAAACATTCATGTTAAAGACTAATATGTATCACCAGTGACCGGAACTGGCTTGAGTTCTTGTCTATTATAGATGCTGCGTTTCCTCCCAAGGAAAGCGGGCAAGAGCCTGTCACGGATGCTATTCCAGAGACTCGAGACTTCTTCAACAAGATCGCCGAGACCGATGGCGTCAAAGATCGCTCTGGCTTGTTGGCACTAATCGAATTGGAGCATCGCGCTAGGGTAGCAGGCGGTACATCAGGTAGCTTCATCATCCATACCAACTGCTTAACGCTCATGTGCTCTGCTTAGATATCACAGTCCTAAAGGCTCTCTTGCAAAAGTACTTCGTACTGCACAGCGAGAAAGCCTGCTGCTTTGAGGATTTGAAGCCATACCTGGACTTGAGCGACGCTGACCGTGATGAGTGGACAACTTTCCTGGACTCCCAGAGATCCACATTGGTGAATCAAAGGCGTTATGTCCCGTAGCTGGCGCTGATTACTTTCCAGGAGTCAGCAACGGACTTGCGTTGTCTCATCAATGTACACAAACTCCAAAGGTTCTCGTTACCAGCCTCTAAGCTCACGGCGGAATTGGAATCTGGTCGTGCAGCATCGTACATTCGCGACTACAAGGAGGGACTCAGGCTGGGTTTAGAACTTCCTGAAACTGAACTACAGCTCGCCGACGACTTGGCCATCCTGGCCGGCCAGGCACTGGTTAATGCATGGTATCTCTCAAAAGAACAGGCTTATTTATTGCAGGCTGTTGCGTTGCTGGAATTCACCCTCAGCAAAAGCAAAGTTGCTTACTCAGTACGGCTCATGCTGATACGGTTGTACCGATTGTTAGGTACAAGATTGCCTTTTCCCCGTTTGCGGTTCGTAGGCTGATCAAATGTGGAAGGCGCACCTACTTTGGCCCTAAATCATTACCGTGCCCTCAACATCAAACATGTTCAGAATGACACTCTCTCACATTTTGCCCTTTCCCGAGCCACTACGTTCTCTTTGGCCTCCACTGGGGACATTACATACTCTTCTGAATGTTTAGAGACCAGCCAAGTGTATCTTAGCAATAGTAACGAGGTATGCTTGTCCGTGGTATTCGGTACGCAACCTCACATACACGCCTTTAGACTTCAGAATTCATCACGCGAGCTTTTCATGGAGAGCGTTACTCACAGGTATGATGCGAGTTTCTTGTTGTAGTTTTTGACCCACCTCTTTGCAGATACCCAACTTCATTGAGTTCGAAGAACGACTGGAGAACTCTCTTCAAAGGGACCTTGTGAAGATGGAGCATGTTCGAATGCGCATGATTCACGAGCCTATAGTGTCGGACCTGATTGATATGGAGTTCATTGAACTAAAGATCATTCTCGACCGATGTAAGTGGGAACCTCAGATTGCTTATTGGGCTAACATCTTTTTAGACCACTTTGACAACAGAGATTTTGATATCATGCCAAATTACCAGCCCAACGGACAGCCATCCTTCGAAGTACAGACCAGGCTATTTGGCAGAAATGCTGGTGTAAGGATTAAAATTGACTTTTTACATGCAGCACTGGTGGATGACCATCTCTACAGCTGGGCTGGTTACGGGTATACCTCAAAATGTTCATTCGTGCATTTCAACATGCAAGCGATTTGGACGATGCTACCGAAGACAAGCTCCTTATTGGCGACCGTCCGAAGAAAAGCTCGGACCCCGAAAATCAACTTCCTCTTGTTGAACGCCTGAACAAAAGAAACCTTGAGGAGGAGAGCGAGGTATGAAGGTGCATTATTGCCCAATCAAAGTGCTAAATTGTGCAATCCAGCTGACCGAGCAAGAGCTGAAACTGTTCGAATGGGCACTAACTCTTGCGGATTGGCTTGAGCCATACCATAATGTAGCGCGCCCCCCTCCAACTGTAGATGGACAGAAGACTAGCAACGGAGAAACCGGCAGCTCTGCCAGGAAGGACGATGCCCCTCCTGTCCGTAGCACTCCCGATCTTGTAGTTAGGTTTTTTGATGGTGAGATTTCTCCGAAGAAGTCGTGTCTGCATGCTAAATCTGTCCAGATGTACAAAGCGAGTTCGAGGCTTCAGTCGGACGTGATTGCCTGCCGTCTGAGTTACTTCATATTGTCACAATCATTCAAGAGGCAAGCATAATCTGTTACCTCTGAGAGTTTAGACTGTTTGGCTGACTGCCTGCAACCAGGCTGTTACCCTGCTGGTCGCCGAGACGGTCCGCTTCAAGAGTACTTCCGTCGTTAAAATCCACAAACTCAGTCAAGTGAGTTTGTAACTTGTGTACGTTTTGGTGGGCGAGGTTGACGATAGAACCATCAGCTGGTCCAATCTCTCAAAGAAGTTCGTACCAAAGCATGCGTTTCATTGAAAGAAACTTCGGAATCGTTGGTGAAGTCTGGCGAGAATTACGGAACGGCAGATAGTCGCAAGGCGTTTGTCGATGCCTGTAGTCCGATTATTGACGATGATTTGGTTGGTCGTACCAACGTCATATTCCATCGTGTTCATGCTGATTTGATCTGATCCAGGTACACCATGATTTCGTTCTCAACATCGCAAAAAATGTTTGTGACTCTCGCAAGAAGACCCTAGAAGGAGTAGGAAAGGGTGGATTGAAGATCAGCAGCGCTTATGACAAAGCATAATTCCCTACTCTCAAGTTAAACAACCAACTGTAGACTATTACCTACATTACCACAACTCATCTCCATTATACATCAGAAATACAGCCTTATTGATTACCACTTACCGCGATCGGGAGGTTCCCCCTGGTTTCCCACGGTCCTATAGCGCAGCACTGTGACACATATAGTGACATCCGCGTGGGCTTCAGCACGTGAAGTGTAGTCGCGTCCATGTCACGCGATTGTCACGCGTCATCTAACCTCCTCGTCGTTCACTAGCACTCTTTGAGGGTCCTAAGCCGGCTTTCAACCATCACCATTAGTAGGTGCGATATATTACTTCAAGCTTTCAATACTCGATGAGTCAACGTAAGACCCTTATCTTTTCCTCTGAGTGAAATTCTGACTAATGTATGTCTAGCGAACGAATACGGCGGAGGTTACCTGACAGGAGGTTCGCCCTACGGCAGCGCTGCGGGAAGCCCTGGTGGGGCTGGGCGCGTGTGTGCTTAATCTCATCTACTGCCATTCTTGCTGATTTTGCTTAAGAGGAGTGACGTCTCTCATTCCCTTCGACCGCTTACTATCTTCCAGCTCTTGAATGCAACCCAAGCCCATTCTGACGCAGAATGGATGCTGGAAGACACGGAAATAGGACATGTGCGCTACCGTCTCCTGGTCTACGAGTATGCTCTTATCAGTGTTTTGACTAGGTGACTTGTGTCGCACATGTTGTATCCGTCCAGAACCAGGCAACTAATAATGTGTACGGGCTTGATGATGGAACGGGTCACATAGAGGCGCGTCATTGGACTGATTCTTCCCTAGAAGAAGATGTCGATAAAGGGGCGGGTATAAAGCAAGTAAATATCATTTACACTTGCGCCCTTGTCTGACCTGAAAACTTAGAGAAGGGACCTATGTTCGTGTGCTAGGCAACTTGAAGATGTTCGGTAGCAAGCGTTACATCAACGTAAACCACATTCGGCCCGCAAAATCTGCAGATGAGATCTATTTTCATCTCCTCGAGGTGATGACGGTCACCCTGATGTGGGAACGAGGATCAGTCAGTGATGGTCCATATAGACTGCTATGGCTTTTGCATGATCCTAACTACTCCTTTAGCCCCTCCGCCCAGGGCAGCAGGCATCGGAGACTGTAGGATCTCATTCTGTTGCCCAATCCGACTACACCGCCCAATCCCATGGTGGAGCGATTAACAGTCAATGGGCCCATCTTCCCGAGTTAAATCGAAATATCCTTCAGTTCATAATAAATCAGCCAGCAACAGAGGAAGGCGTCAACTCGGCAGCAATCCTTAGAGCATTGAAGGCCACTGCTCTGGCATTAGAGTGAGATTCAGTGGAAGCCTGCATATGTTGACTTTGCTGACTGGCCAATCTAGCCAAGCGATAGAACAATTGATGGATGACGGGCTGATTTACACTACCATCGACGAGTCGCACTTCCGACTTGTACAGGTCTGAATAGGACTGTCATAAGTAGTTTCTGGCCGATGGTCTTTGCCTTGAAAAGGGAACTATGCTTGGAACTATGAGGACCGGAACTGCCAGCTTGTTTGCAATAGGGGCTAGTCACGGGCCTAAGATGGGTGTCTATGCGGTAGTACTGTAATAATAATCATTTATGTAAGCTAATGGGGTGGGGTATCCAGCGCGGCTGCTTGCAGCAAACGGTAGCAAGGACTAAACCCATTGCGTCAAGTCGAGTGTGTACTCCCTGGTTCCAGCTACGTTCCCTCTTGCCATGCTCCCCCAAGCTTAAGCGTTTCTTGAATCCTAAACCTCGCGAATTGACCGTCGCCTCGCTGGAGATCGCGTTGGCCAGCCATGTCATCCTGGTATCCCTCCTGGCTACCGCGCCTTTCGTCATTTGACTTCACCCTGCCCTCTGCCATACAACGTCGTTTCTTGTCATTCATCCTCAAGCAGACCCTTGGCCACTTTCTCAAGCCAGGTCAACTGGATCTCCATCAGATTGATTCTCAGATTGGTTCGGGCTACGTCCAAGTTAAAGACCTTGAGCTAGACAACAACGTACGTGCATCTTCTGAACCTTCTTCCGCATAACTCGTGACAATGAATGAAAGGCCATAAATACTCTCCTATCAGGCTTGCCACTTCAGCTTCACAATGGTTTCATAACCTCTGCAATCGTCCGTGTTCCACTACCCAACCCTTTGACATCGAATGTCGGCCTGTCCATCCGTTCATTACACCTCACCTTTCACGTCGCACCTCATTCGCCGCTCTATGCTTTCGAACCTGATCTGACGCTTGCCAAATCGGTGGTTTCTGTCGCTGAGACTTTCGTACACAATGAGCTCTCCACGCAGGAAGAGGAAGACCTCCTAGAGTCTCTCCCACCCGAAGTGACTATTTCCCAGAATTTGCCTGGTGGTTTGGAGCCCGTCACCACAGGAGAGCAGATTAACGATACAGATCCTGCCGGTGTTTCCCTCTTTGCGACGCTCATAGAGTCACTTATGGCTAGGTTTGAGTTCAAAGTCGAAGATACTAAGATAACAATTATTTATCCTGGCCGCGGAAGCTTCACCCTTGCTGTGGCAGAGCTGACGTATGGCGCCACAAACTCTGAACCTCCTCGTTCAGATAGTAGCCTTGCCGACAGTATCGAACAACCTGTTAGGTCGCAGAAGTTGTCTCGAAGAATCAACATTTCGGGCATCAATATAACATACCGCAACTTACAACCGTCAGAACATCTATCAGCTAGTAATTCAGGGAAGGATGGATGTCAGATTGATACGAGGTTCCCAGCTCGCACGGAGCTCGACACGGATTCCGGCGAGGAAATAGACACCCCAACGTCTGATATTGACGAAGAGACACAGATGATGATGAGCCAATCCATCATAGGACTGCCGGAGTTTAATCAACCTCCATCCGAATCTTCTTGCTCACCCAGTGGTAGCATGTATGAAAGCGCCATAACCCATCATCCAGAAGTCAACCAATCGTCGGGCTCTCTAAGGGCAGCTCCAGCTGCTGAAGACGAACTCGTATTGTCGTTCGGAGATCAGCCTCTGGTTATATCTATCCAAACACCAGCCATTTTGGATCGTTTCATCAACTCTTCCACCGCCTCAAGTCAGGCGACCAAGCCAGGACATGCGGGAGAAAATCTGGTAGCTGATCTGAAGGTTGGACCCATAGCGTGCGCCTTATGCCCTCATCATGTTCTTTTAATCTGTGGAATATTGGAGCTGTCGGGATCAAGCAATCCTTCACCCTCGAAGCCCAAGGGCATACCGCCGTCCGGCGGACCAGGTATTGGTTTCGAGGTGAATGCCAGGCTTGGGGGATTGTCTATCTTCCTCTTGGGAAATACGGCATCTCGATACCTGAGTTCCGGAAGTCAGATCTTCAGGACACCATTCAAATCGCCCCAGCTACCAGTTGCATCAATGCAGCTTAAGATAGAACGAGTGTCGTGTTCATTCCATCGTTCTTTCTTGCATCCACAGCCCGGCAAATCACCCAGCCCTGCACGACAACCAGGCAGCGCCAAGACAATTTTCCGCTCTTCGCTACGCGTTGATATTGATGATGTCTCGATTTATGCTTTCCCTGCAATATCCCCTACGACCACTACCCGGGAAGATTGTCTTGCGTATCCCATTTTGACCATGGATCACGCGCTGGTGTCAAAATCAACACCACAACCTTCGCGGCCCCGCACTGGTAGCATTGGCGATGCATCTGCCATTCCAAAGTTTGCCACTGCAAATTGGGACCAATACGGCAAACAGCATATGGCAAGCAGCGTCGGCGGACCCAAGGGCGGAGAACACAAGGATACTGCAGTGCTTGTTGAGGTTGAGAGCCACTTGGAGCCTTCTCAGGCAATAGCCCGCGCAAGGATAGCGCCGGTACATGTATTCTGTGACCTAGATGTCCTCCTGAATCGCGAAGGGTGCAACTTGATTTCGCTAATCGAGGAAATTCAGCATGCTTTTGAACCCGCAAACCTGAACGATAGTTTCCGGTCCTCAGACTCAGAATCTACTGCCACAATCGACAGTCCTATATTACATTCTCAGAATTTGCGCAATCTAAGTCCACGTCGATCGACCCATGAACATGGTTCTGGGAATCATGATGCTCTAAACCTCCAGTTTAGTTCCGCCAAGTCTCCCAATTACGATCATCAGGTACGCCCACCTTGACGAGCCTTCCAAAAGCATCCGTTTAACATTTGGTAGGACAACGTTGGCGTGGTTGATGCAGTGCAATATAATGTAACTTGTCCTGTGCTGCGATTCGATCTTCGTTGTGGACCTCCTCCCAACCGAAGTCCTCGCTCTGGCTCTCTAGTGGCTACCGTCTTCGACTTTGGCCTTACGAATATCCCTTCGACCGTCCCCGACAACACATCCGCTTTCCATGGCTATGTTCCTGACACTCATCAGCGTAACAATGAAGGCGAATTCCATATATGGTGTCAGCGAGCTTTTCTAGCGTACTCGTTGATGGGAGAATCTCAGGCTCCAATATTCTGCTCTTTGGGCTCTCTGGTGCCCTCTGGGGGCGTAACAAACACACTGAACAGGCACGGAATCTCCTTGTCCATCTCTTTGCCTTTGACGCTCAGGTTTTCCCGATCATCTTCCATGACGGAAGTTGCTCCTTTGAAGTCACACATCAGTATCCATGTACCCGCCACCGATATAATCCTAACCAAGCCAGCTCTGGATGGACTACAGGAACTAGCCGATGATCTGTCCCAGGCTACTGGTCGTGTCGCGTCCAGCCTTGACCAAAGAGCTGGGGCATCAGGGGGACCATCTCAAGGATCGTCAAGGATCGTCAGCCCAATTATGGCTGAGAACGGAGTGACGAGGACCACCGCTAGCGCTACATGCGGAGAAGGTGAGTGATACACTGGCTTGGGCTAGCATCTCCCGACAGCCCATAGTGTTCGTGAGGCTCCTTGTGCCCAGACAGGATAATGCCATTCAACCATTGGATGTCACGATGTCTGATGTGGTCGTCGATGTCGAGCTGGGGCGTGATGGAAGGGTTCGAGATTAACTCTTGAAAGATACGGCCATTCCCTGACGATCACCTAGGACGATAGTCGATTCTCGCTAGCAATCGTAGATGCGCAGGTGGAAAATCACTCACTCTCCCAAGAAACTTCTCACCTCATAACGCGCACACCCCCTGTGTTCTTGGTTAGTTTTGCGCCCATGTTACACACGCGCCATTAATTGTTCTGTGCAGGGGGGTCAGCAAAGGGCAATGATCAACGTCGACTTTCGATCTACCGTTGTATCCTCAACGCGGGGGAAATTGTCCACCATTAGCCTCGACTTATGGGAATTCACCTTGGTTGTACCTCCTGAGCTGGAATGGGTGTCAAGTATCACGCTTTTTGCCAAAGCTCCCCCAGGTGTCAGCTCACTTTCCAACACTATAATCCTGCGTTTTCATCTTCATACCTTTTCCAGGTTTTCGAATCCGTTGTCCCAGCTGAACGCACCACTCTCCTGGTGAACATCAACGATGGCTATATCAAGATTCTAGCACCCTCGCACCCGGGAGCTTGTGTATATCTCATTGACGACCTCACCATTTCTGCGAAACTGTTTGGAAGTTCGAAGAAAATGGCTTTGAGCGCTTCACTGGCGTCTTCGTCCCTGTTCTTTACTGACGCTTTGGCTGACATATCGGAAGTCCAAGAAGACCAGCAGTCTATGTCACATCTTACTAAGCTTAAGGTAGGGCATCATCTTTGCCCGGCGAACCCGATTGATGTTGTTCAGCGAGCAGGGTATGCCCTGATGGGCGAGGCGAACCAGCTTCAAGTGGTGTATCATACAAATCCGGGTCAGATACCTTCATCAAAGGTCAGAATATATATTGTTATTTCGACTCATACTAAAATCTTAAATAGGTCGACATCGAACGGTGTGATCTCCGAATTCATATCTGCGCAGACACGATTGCCGCATTTGGGAGCTTCATGATGAATGTTACGAGTGCTTTTACTCCAAGTCCTTCCAAGGAATCAACGTTCGTCAGAAGCTGCTAGTAACATTTTTGGTAAATTTAACTTTGCCTATAGCGTCTCTACAAACGACAGTCACCGAACTCAGCAGGCTAAGCAAGATCTTAGAGGTGATGCATATTCGTGTGTCGGGATGGGGTCTCTAACTAGTGTCATAAATCCCAGTTTCATTTGATGAAGAGGCATTCCGCACCGCCCCAGAACTCGGGACGGCGCCAGACATGATTCGCGATGACCTACCAACGAATTTGGATTACTTGGATGCTTCCTTTGGCGCCGCTGCCGGCTTGCGCGAGCTAACTGAAGGCGACTTGGCCGACTTCACGGATACCCAAACATTCCCACCCTCTAACCAAGCGCCAGGAGTAGTCTCCAACGTTGGAGGAGAGACTGTACGGATCTTGAAGCCATTTCAATTTGTAGACGACTATCACCAATCGCTGCCGCCGGATATGTCGGATGGAGCACCAGGGTATGTTTTCTGTTTTAAATCTTGAATGTCAATAAAGGGGGTCTGTAGTGGCTCTGAGGACATCGACGTGGACATCCAGCTTTCGCACTGCAATATTGCTCTACTCTTGTATGATGGTTATGACTGGGTTCGCACCCGCAAAGTCATCGAACAAGAGGTCAGAGAAATGCGCCATCGACTCGCCAAGATACGACAACTGGTAGCGTCTGGTCAGACCGATCATGGCGTAGGGGACACAAGCACGCTGGTTTTTAATTCTATCCACATAGGTTTGGAGCAAGACCTTGACGTACTGGAACCTGGGGCCATCATATCTGCAATCGACGAAGAGCTTAATGGAGCAGAGAACGAGTCACAAAGTTCTTGGCAAACTCTGCAACAGCCTGTCCACTCTCCCAACAGTTCGACCAAGAGCACTTTTGGGAGGCGTCTCGTGCGATCCAGAGGGCCTGTTATCGAGATCCGTCTGTCAAATGCAAGTGCCCGAGTTCAGCAATTTTTACCCAGCAAAGAGACCGTGTCTCGCACCCTCATCGTGGTCGAGAACTTGGAGATACTTGATCATGTGAAGACATCAACTTGGCGGACGTTCTTGACGTCTTTGCGTGCAGATACACGGGGCAACGTTCGGGAAACGGATTCCAATATGGCGCGCATTGAGCTTTTGACAGTGAAACCAACGCCTTCTGAGTCTTCGGTCGAAGTTAGACTTCGTGTGCGTTTGTCCTAAATTGCTCGTCCTTCCATACTTACTCGTCATGATGAAGGCTAAGATACTCCCTCTGCGACTCTATGTCGATCAAGATGCGCTAGACTTCTTAAAGAAGTTCTTCAGCTTCAAGGATCCTGATGCTGTCGTCGAACCCACAAAGTCGGACGACGAGATATACATTCGTAAGTATTCATGATGCAATTGAGCAAGGTCGCTGATTCACTGCATGCAGAGTCTGCTGAAATTTTTCCCATAGGCATCAAGCTTGACTACAAACCTCGTCGGGTGGATTATAGAGCTCTCCGCGAGGGCCGGACGATTGAGCTAATGAATTTCTTCCACTTCGATGGGGCAGAAATGACACTCCGCCATTTGACACTGAAAGGAGTAGGTGACCTCACCAAGGCCTATCAAGGGAGAAACTAATTGGCGCAAAGATTACAGGATGGCCAAAATTATTCGACCTTCTGAATGATTTATGGACTCCAGATGTGAAGGCAACACAACTTGTGGATGTCATTTCTGGTGTTTCGCCGATACGCTCGGTCGTAAATGTTGGCTCAGGCGTTGCTGATCTGGTCCTTCTTCCTATCGCGCAATACAAGAAGGATGGGCGTGTTGTACGTGGACTACAGAAGGGCACGAAGGCTTTCGTCCAGTCCACGGCGATGGAGGCCATCAAACTTGGCGCACACTTGGCAACTGGGACCCAGGTCATCCTCGAGCAGGCTGAGAACGTGCTCGGGGGACAGTGGCAAGATCAAATAACAGCTGAAACGCTCGCACCATTTAACGAGGAGCAGCTTACAGAAGCTTCACCCGAGGAGATCAGAAACACCATCAGCAAGTATGCTGAGCAACCCGCTGGCATGACGGAGGGGATGCAACTCGCCTATAAGAGTTTGCAGCAAAACTTCCGCTCTGCCGCGCAGACCATCCTGGCTGTGCCAATGGAAGTATATGAGAACTCTGGGCAGGGGGTATGTTTGCGGTCAAAGTTACGCTTCATATTCTAACCAGACAATTATAGGGAGCCATGAAAGCCGTGGTACGGGCGGTGCCCATTGCCGTTCTCAAGCCTATGATCGGTGCCTCCGAAGCAGTCAGCAAGACCTTGATGGGTCTTCACAACACCTTGGATCCCAGTGTACAACTAGACAATGATGCCAAGTACAAGCATCGGTAACCAGTCTCACGAATTCTCCAACGCCATGCATGCATATGAATCACCCACATTTGTAATTTTTGGGTTCAGTAGCAATATTTCCATGTAGACTAGGCCAGCAATATTCCATTCACAGTTCACAAGTGCGATGATACATGGTTCATGCATGCAATTGGTGAATAATGCCTATAAGATAAAAGTACTAGGTGTGTACACGTGGTGAGTAGAAGTACGCATACTTGGCAAACACTCAGTCTATCTCCATTCCCATCGAACGACCCTCTCCCTGAACAAGCGCGCTCCGTTTGACAGGAACTTTGATCTTTTCTCGTGTCTTCTCTTCGACACTGACTGAAGGCTCTACAAGGCTGAGAGCTTCTGTCTTTGCAGCCAACTTCTTGAGCTTGTGAGCTCTTTGCTTCTCGCGAGCAACTGCCATTCTGATTCGACAAGTTAGCACGGGAGCAGAGCGTTTTATTGGCCAACGCACCTGTGTTTCCAGAACGCATGCTCTCTTCGCTGCTTGATCTCGCCAATACGCTTCATAGCCTTCAAAGTCGTCTTTACGAGCTCGCGGTCGTAGCGAACAGGAACATTTCTGCGTTTCTCGAAATCGATTGTCGAGTCCTGAGAAAGAAAGATATTTGTAAGCGGAAATGGACTCGGGGGAGCATTGCGCACGATGGTCATCTCCTTCCCGGCAGCCTTCCTGAACGCCTTCGTCCATCTCACTTTACGAGGATTGCGCTTCATCCTGATAGGAGATCAGTCAGTGAATCAAGGACGTTATAAGCCACATACTTAAAGTTTTTGTGGCATCTAATAAGCTTGTTAAAGAGAGCACTGGGAAAGGTGGAAGCACTCACTTTGAGGTGCAGAATCGAAAGACTTTGGCATCGTTGCGGACAAAGGCCGAGCCTGCATCGCTGATAGTAAGTCATACGTTCCATAGATATTCAGTGCACTTACCATGTCCTGGATAGACGTTCGTAGAGCAGAAGTAGCACTTTTCAATCCTCATGGCTTATGACGGCTGAGTCTAAACTACATACTTTTGTAATACCAAGGGAAGGAGTTGCTCGGCGCCGGCACTTGCCGCGCTACACTTCCAGCCCGAGCCTCTTGCTGCATATCCCTGTCATATCGACTTGATATCGACCTACAAGTTGTTTGCATCTTAGATTTGTAGTTGACACTGCAGCGGAAGCAGCCGCTATTCGGACTCCCCGTTCGAATGTCGGGTTTTTCTACTGCTATAAACAGTATTTTGTCAATCTTTCGGTGTCGCAAGGTACGCACACCATGGGTTACATTCTATTCCTATGGTCAGCAATAATCCTACTACGCCGTTTCTGTGCCTGTATCGTCTGCATCAGACTGGTACTTACGCTGGTGCGTCCTTCACAAATAATTTAACAGATTCAAGTGACTTGGGCTTCAGCGAATCGCGCTGCCCGAGTTTTGCCCATGCATGACTGGTACCGGACTGTTGTTCCGTCTCAGTTGGCGACTATTATCATGCTCCTCTGGGCTACCAATAACATCTCGTCGTTTATGAATCCTTCAGCTTCCATGACTATTCCAGTGAGTTGATTCGTCATACTCTAAAACAGATACCAGGTAATACAACGACGAGATACCCTGGTTTTGATGTAAATAAATAAATAAAATAGTCCACCATGCATACGTAGACTAAGCGGCATACAGATCATCGACCACTTCCCCAGCACGTACCCCGACTACACTTAATAGCGTGTCACTGAGGCCATGTGTTTCCTCCTCACAACCTTGCAAGTATATCCGCCCCTTGAACGGACTCGCGCCGTCCGCGATAGCTTCCGCATCTCGTGGAAGGAGGAGACGGTAACCGCGAGAGATATAGAGGGTCTTTTCATACCGCGACTCGTCTGGTGGAAGAGAGCAGAATGCCGGAGACGGGAGATCGCTAGAGGCGCTTGTGGAGGTTGGCGAAGAGCTATCCGTGTCTTGGTCTCCAGAGCGAGTCAAGCCGCCCTCTAGCATTTTCAACGCCAATTTCTCAGCGACATTATTTGTTGTGATTGAAGGCTGGCCGTCATGCTGCTCCGCCTCCGACTTCAGGCGTATTGAGTCATGCAAGGTGCTATCAATACCGAAACGCTTGCCGACGTTCGACGATGTGAGGAGTTTGGCCCATGAGCGGCGTTCGTAGCCGGTGGCGCAAACGATAGCATCGTAAGTGGTTTCATGGATGTCGCCGGAAAGGACGTTCTGGATTATGACAGCCAGACCCCCTTCTGAATGTTCGGCAGATGACAAAGTATCGGCTGATAGGATGTTGGAATATGTTCGAATTGTCAACTGGGGGTGAGGAGATGCGTTGGGGCGTCCCTTGCGCCGAGCTACGTCCTCATCAAGTTTCTGATCGTATATCACGTCGTAAAGCTAGAGGTTGAAGCGCATAAACAGAGCGATCCCTGGTTCGAACAAGCAAACTCACTGTGTCAATTGTCCTCGGGTTGACCACGCTGTAGTTAGTGTTGTGATACTCGGAGCGGACGATACGCCGAGTGCCCATGTCGGCGAAGCCAAAGACCATATCAGTCCCTGGACAGCATGAGATTTCAGGTATCTGTAACATAAGGAAAGTGCTTACTGTCGGGGTTAAAGATTTCATTGGTAAAAGGAGAGTCGTCGCTGGGTTTTAGAGAGCCCGTTCGAATGATCATATCCAACTGATGTCTCTCCTGTCCCGGCTTGCTACTTAACCGAGAGTGAAGGTCGAGGAGAACCTCGGCAGCTGATTGACCACCGCCTACAACGGCAATGCGGAGAGGATTACCGTCGCCTTTTTGCTGTCTGACACCGTCCAGCAAAGAACCTACGCGGTGCAGATACGCCGAGCTGTGGATGACGAATGGATGCGATCTAGCCCCTGAGATCGCCTGGGGGAACCTAGCATAGCCACCTGGAGAGATGACGATGTTTCCTACCATGAAAGGTCAGTGGTAAGACTCGAACGGCGTAGGACCTGACGAACTGCAGCGACGGATGATGTGTTCACCAGTCGAGAGCTTGGTGCTGTGGACCTCGATCGTGCCTGATGAGTCCTCGTTGATTGCTACAACGTCTTCGCCGAAGGCAACGTTGACACCCCGCGATTGGACGTAGTCGGCTGCCCATGCAAGGTAGTCGGCGTATTCCTTTCGAGTCGGGATAGTGGTTCCTTTGTTGATGAAATCAATAAGGCGATTCTGGGACTTGAGGTAGGCTATAAAAGTGATGGGAGACTGGGGAGAGCGGAGAGTAGCAAGGTCTTTGAGGAAGCTGTATCGAACAGGGGCTAATTGAAGGCACAGTTTGAGTTTGGTGAGGACAAACTTGCCTGATCTGCATGCGTGCGTCTGGAAGAAGCATTCCAGGATGCCACTTGAATTCGTCATAACGCTCGATGAATAGGACTTTGTCAAGGGAGATGTCGCCGGCCTGCACGTGGAAATCGAAGTGAGCAGTTGTCCTCGGAGGAAAGAGGATGTGAACTTACGGCGGTACTTTTCTCAAGGAGTGCGCCGGCAATAGCAAGGTTGGATGGGCCAAATCCGAGGCCCAAGACATCGTACGTCTGCTGAGCGGAAACCATAACGGTGATGTCGAGGAAAGGGAAGAAGGGATACGGACTGGGCACCACGGAGGTGGATAATTAGTCTTTATACGTCTGAGGCAGGATCGGTCGGTAGAAATGGATGGGGTATGAGTCGTTGGGACAAGCGACCAACGAGACGGAAGGTATGACCGAGGGGGGATAGATCAGGACAAGCATCTCGGGCTATTCCTGGCCTGCGATTGGGGCGTAGAGGGGCGTAGACCAATGACGAGAATGAGTTTTGTCAATTGAGAGTGGATGATGATCATGCCGCGCGTGGATTAGTTATAATCCACTGTGCATTGGTGATAGAGACCAAGGGTGTGGATAGGAGCAAAGTAGGCAAGTGCAATCAAGCTCACCTTCCTCTCTGCTCTCTTGTTGCCTGAATAGATAATCGGCCCAGACCACCTGCTTCTTGCGGAATGCTAGCGGAGACGGGCGGCTGCTGGCGGGTCAATGCCGGGTAAAAAAGGTACGTGGTTATGATATACGCCAGCTGCGATTCGTAGTACGTCAAAGTACGTTGCGGCCCCCACGCATCAGGGAAGGAGAGATCGTCAGATTTGGTTCCGCAGTGTTTTGCAACCAAGGCAGATGGACATGGCGTCAGTCGCGCGCGAGCCTAATCTCACTTCAGCCCGGTCCAGTAGTGCTGCCCCCAGCCCCGAACCAAATCAGCCAACTTGGCTGGTGTCGTCGGGGCCCTGCTCCTTCACAACCCAGTCTGCTTCTCCTTATAAGCACTCCTTGAGCTGTCCCGCTCAATCCCTCCACCTTCGTTCTATCTCCCCTGTCGCTAATGTCTGTCGTCACAGACGCGTCTGCCTCGGAGGCGCATCGGCCCGGTGAACACCTCTCTGATTACTCTCCCCGCCATCTCCCAGACCTCCCCTTCGTCCGCCGCATAGGTGACGCCGACGACCATTCAGCATGCGTTACTCAACCTCTTGGCAAGCAACTACTGGCTGACCAATCCCTCGACCTCCACGCTGTTACCCTTGCAGCCCTGTGCCGCATCCTTGCACTCTACTGCGGCGTCTCAGACGTCCTTCTCGCCCTCGACTTCGACAAAGAATCTGATACCTTCTACCCCATTCGTGTCAAATGGAATGATGACACCCCATGGAGCACTCTTGTCTCCGACGTACATGCTTCTATATCCAGCCGCACCCTTCCTCGTCTATCCGTGTTCACCGCTCGCGACACACTTGGTCTCGACGCGAAGCAGTGGCCATTCATTTCTTCCATCCACCTCCATGCATCCCAGAGTGACTGTGCTGCCCCTAGTCCATGTCCGCATTTCTGCATTAATCTTCCGCGGGAATACATCTCGTTCCACTACCTACCCAACCATGTTCACCAATCTGTCGCGTCACAGCTCGTGTCCCAGGTCATCGCTACCGCGGTAGATAGAGTTCAGCATCCTCAGTCCAAGTTTAGCTCGGTCCCATCGCTTCCGCGCCACCTGCTTTCTTCGGTTGAGCGCCTATCTCCAGAGGAGTGTGCGTCGCATTACAAGCACATTCCTCCAGTCCGTATTGTCACGGACTTCATACTACCACACGTCACCGAACGGCCCAATGCCACCGCAGTGCAGTGGTACGAGACCCTTGATGAGGGCGACGAACCTGCTGAAGAGCTAACTTATTCGGAGCTGCATTATGGTTCAAACAAGATTGCGCGTTGGCTAGTATCGCTGGGCGTACGGCCGGGCGATCGAGTTGCAGTATCTATGTATCGTGACGTCAGGTTCCACCAGATGCTCTTCGGTGTCCTCAAGGCTGGAGCTTGCTACGTTCCGGTAGGCATTTGTCTTTCTGCTCCTAACTAAATGACCCTCACTGTCAACAGATTGATCCTGAACTCCCTTACGAGAGGAAGTCGTTCCTTGCGAGCGATTCTGAGGCTCGCGTGGTACTGACTACAGATCACTTTGAGATATTCTCAGACAGCGCTGTGGATACGTCAAGCGCGGACGTTCGGCACGCCATCGACTTGATGAGCGACTCCGACTTGGATATTGCCACTCCAGAGGGATTGGCTTACATGCTCTATACTTCTGGTCCGTCACTCCAGACATCGCTTCATGCTGGTCATTCAATTCATTCTTGAATCGTTGATAGGGACAACTGGGAAACCAAAGGGCTGCCTCCTGACCCATGAGGGATTCGTTCAGGCGATATGGGCTTTGAGCTCGCTTTCTGCCGATGTTCGCATGGACGATGTTAGAAAAGGGAAATACTTAGGCGTTGCTTGTAAGGTTCACATGCATTGGTTGTGAATGGTACTCACACTATGTATACCAGCGGTCGCTTTTGATGTCCATCTTTCGGAGACCATGGTGTCCTTCTCTCTCGGTATGACTATCGCTTGTGCTCCGAGATCGGTTCTTCTAGAGGACCTCCCATCTTTCATAAGCGAATTGAAGGTCACACATGTCGGCATTGTGCCGAGCCTTATCGACGCAACAATGGGTACCGTAGAAGACACGGACGACATGGCTTTGAGGTTTATTGCGAGCGGTGGGGAGAAGATGAGCGATACGGTACGTTTTCCCCTTGTCGCCATGTAGTTGCACTAAAGTTTGCTGGGATTAGATCCTTGACAAGTGGGCAAATCATACTGTTGTTAGGTTAGCCAACTTTTATGGGTAAGGACTGGTTCTTCTTGAAAGTGATGGGACCCTGACCATTGCAGTCCGAGTGAGGTCACCATAGGTTGCGCCGCGCGCGTCATGGATCCAGCTGTCCCAAAGTCAAATATAGGACCAACCTTTGCGAACGTCTCTTCCTATGTCGTGGACGAAGATCTCAATATACTTCCACGCGGCTGTGTTGGGGAACTCGTGGTGGAGGGACCTCTTGTTGGCAGAGGCTATCACGGGCGACCCGACCTGGCTTCTAGAGTTTTCCTAGAGTGGCCGTCTCCAGGGCAAAGGTCGTATCGGACTGGTGACCTAGTGCGAATGATGCCGGATGGTACTCTCGAGATTATGGGAAGAAAGGACACTCAGGTGAAGCTGCGTGGAGTACGTATAGAAGTCGACGAGATCTCTTCTGTGTTGAGGCGTGCAGCCACAACGGTTGTCCCATCTGCCAGTGATACAGAGACTGTTCTCTCCTCGCATCCGAAGATAGGTGGCGGAAGCGTCCCTCAGCTCGTGTCATTCGTTGCGTTGGATCCATCGGTGCCCGTCCAAACGAGACGCAACACTCGTCCTAAAGTTGTGCAGCCGCCTAAGGGTCTCCTGGCTACTTCCCGAGAGGCATTCGAGAAGCAGCTTGCCAACTACATGCGCCCGTCGCATGTCATTCCAGTCGACTTCTTGCCTCTTAACCCGAATGGCAAGACTGATGCTAAGGTGCTTGCTACCATGTTCCAGGAACTAGACTTCGATACCCTCATCGACCTCTCCCGCGAACCTTCGACCGCATCCGAACTGACGACCGTGCAACCACCGTCGCATCCGTCCACCCCCACTGAGGAGGCGCTGGTATCGATTGTGAAGGCACACACTGGCCTCACATCGCTCTCTGTCGACTCGAATTTCTTCGCATGTGGTCTAGACTCGCTTTCTCTCGTCCGCGTCGCAGCAGACATCACGCGCGAATTTGGCAAGCGCGTGTCGATGTCAGAGCTGATGGCAAATCCTACTATCTCCGGCATAGCATCGTATGTGGATGAGTCTGGCCAGCCGAGGATCCGAGTAACAGACGGGAGCGTACTACGGCAGTTCAGGGAACGTTGGTTGGAGGAGATTGAAGACGCCTATTCCAGGGATAAGGTCGAGGAGATTTTGCCTGCGTTTCCTGTGCAGGAGGGGGTGCTCTCTAGTTTGGATGAATCCCCGAACATGTTCGTTCAGCATGTAGTTATCAAGCTTCTGGACGCGAGCAAGGCCCCTCAACTGCGTGGCGCTCTGCAGGCCGTCATGAACGATGCGCAGATCTTACGGTATGTAGAATTGCTCCGGTTCATGAGTGTCCCTCATTTTTCCTGTTTGGACTACAGGACGGTCTTTCACTTTGGCGCAGAACTTGTCCAAGTCGTGTTGCGTCCCAGTGCCGTCCGACTTTCTTGGCGAGAGCGGTCGGTTCCCGACATTGAGGAATCTGCTTTCAGCGACTGGTTTTTTGCTAAGGAGGCGGAGCACATTTCCGAGGGGGTCAACAACGATATATCCACGCAACCACCGTTCGTAGTGCATCTCTACTCTGCTCCGACGTATACGTGCATCGTCCTTTCCATACAGCACGCGCTTTTTGACGGTATATCCCTACCACTTCTTCTCAAGCGGATAGACGACGAGGCTGCTGGGCGACCTTCTTCAAAGGCTGGCGAGCTTCGCCCAGCTCTTGAGGAGATTTCGCGCGTCAACCCTGCTGACACGCAACGTTATTGGTCTACGTACTTTAAAGGCTTCGAATGGCTCTCTGCGTCCGAGCCTTTGCCTTTTACCGAGTCTCCTAAACGCAAGCATATCTCGTTCAAGCAGTCCTTATCATATTTCAAGGAGAAGATGGCCAAGCACGAAGTTACCTTACAGGCGTTGCTTTCCTCTGCCTTTGCCTATCTGCTAGCGTCGAGGCTATTCCACAAGAACGATGTGGCATTCGGGGTGAGTTAAACCGTGTTGTAAGACGCCATCGTTACTCATCCAACTTAGGTCATTCGCTCTGGTCGGCTGTTGCCCGTCGATAAAATCGATGAGTTACTGTGTCCAACGATTTGCATACTGCCCATGCGCTTCGACTTCAATCACAGTGATAACATCCTGCGGCAGGCACAGCAAGATATCTCCGCTTCTGTCCCGTACGAAAACGTCCCTCTCGGAAAGGTCCAGCGGTGGATTGGTGCCGGCTCAGGTTCCCTGGAGGCCTTATTCTCTGTGTCAGCGAAGGATGAGACCATCTATGATTCATGGGAGGTTTTACACAGCGAGTTACCTCAACCTGACGTACGTGTCAAGTTCTAATCGCGACATGTCGTTTCTTAACTATTCGCAGTTCCCCTTGTCCGTCGAGATTGTTATGGATCAGAAGGCAGATGCCTTGACTCTGGAGGCTGCTTACTATGACAGCTCCCTGTCCTGTGATATCGATTCGCTGCTGGAAGACTTCGAAGAGACAGTGATGCACCTGCTCGCTCGAGGGGGATCCGTGGTTCCTACCAAAGACACAGGCTTCGTTACATTCAAGGCCACGTCGAACGGGCGACAGCTTACTGTCAATACCTCGTCGGAGAAGTCACTCGATACGCCTCCCCTCACAAACGGAGGTTCTGTATCCAGTTCACCTCCGTCAACTCCCGTCGACCGACCTCAAATCAACAGCCCTGACACGCTGAACGGCAAAGCAGAGGGTTCCATACCCGTAGACGATGAGATCCAACGTTTACAAGGCATTATTGCGAACTTCTTCAACACGGAAATGTCGTTCTTGACGGAGGAGACCTCCTTTATCTCTCTTGGACTCGATTCCATACGCTCAGTCGGTTTGTCTCGCCGGCTCAAGAAGGAAGGATTCCAGATTCCTGGAGGCGAGATCATCAGAAATCCGACGATATCGTCCATCAGGGCGTATCTAGCTAAGTCTGCGTCCCATCGTACAAAGCAGAGAGAGTCGGAAGCAGCTGCAGCATATCGCAAGCGCTGCGCTGAACTCAGCAAGAGCCTCGAAATTTCTTCCATAAAGCTGAAGCCTGACGACAAAGCGTCGGTTCATCCTGTCACTATTTTGCAGGCTGGTATGCTGTCCCAGGTGAGCCATTTATTGTATTTTACCAATACGGCATGCTGATACCTTCGCAAGACGGTTGGCTCTGATGGATCCCTCTACGTTCATGCATTCCCTATGCGACTCTCGGAAGAAGTCGACACCGAGCGACTTAAAAACTCTTGGCAGCAAGCCACACAGTCTATTGATACACTTCGTACTTCCTTCCACTTCCTTGCTGATGAGGGGGTATGGACTCAAGTGGTGCACTCTCGCTGGGAGCTCAACTGGCGCGAAGAGGAATACGATCTGGAGAAGTCACTGCTCTCGATGCTCTCTGAGCAGGTATCCTCGGTCAAGTTCGCAGATGAGAATGCCTTCCGCGTCCCTCCTGTGTTCCTCCGTTTGCTGCAGTCGAAGGATAAGTCATCACGTCTGCTAGTTCTGATCCTACACCACGCTCTTTACGACGGCACTTCCATTGCTATGCTTTCTGACGAGGTTCAGAAGATCTACCGGGACTCCCAGCTACAGCGCACGCCATCTTTGGTAGACTTCCTTCCACGGATCATGCACGAGGAGCAGGAGGGGACTCCGTTCTGGACTGAGCGTCTGCAGGGATATTCGGTACCTCGTCTTGCCTCTATTGCTGAAACCGCCAAGTCTCAGAACGCTGTCCATCACGTTGAATTACCGTCCGGGAGTTTGGACAAGCTAGTTCGCTACGCTGCGGTCACACCTCAGACTGTTGCCCAAGCTGCATGGGCGAGATTCCTGTCCATAGCTTATGGCACAGAAGACGTCCTCTTCGGACACGTAGTCTCAGGCCGCTCGATGGAAGGGTCAGAAGATGTCATCGGTCCCATGCTGGTAATTGTTATTGCATTTCGCAGTGAAGTATGTTTGGCTTATGTTTCATCAGAACACTATCCCCTGCCGAGTCAAGTTGGAACAGCAGATATCGAATCGCGATCTTGTTCGTCAGATTCACGAGAACAACACTCTCAACATGCAGTGGCAACATGCGTCGCTACGCGCAGTTCAGAACAAGCTGCAGGTGGCAAGATTATGGGACAGTCTTTTCCTGTTCCAGCCCAATAACGAAGAGACCGGCTCCTCTCTCTGGGAGTTTGTCGAGGCGGAGCTGAGCGATTTGGAGTACGATGCCCACGTTCAGGTAAGGCTAATGTGATGCCATATGAGTATATTATTTATCTTGACCGTTTCAGTATCCCATGAACGTCGAGTTCTACCAAACCGACACTGGCTTCGTGCTGAAAGCTGTATCCTTGTCTTCCTTCATGAGCGCTCAAAATCTCGGCGATGCTTTACGACTGGTTGGGTCACTCTTGCAACATATCGTACAAGAACCAGACCACCCCCACACGACCTTCGAAGCTCCTACACGAACGTTCATCACTGCCATCAACCCGGATTCCAACGTGTCGTCTCCATCTCCTCAGGATGAGTCGCAAACGAGCGATCAGCCATTGCCCGAGTTCTTGGATATCCTCTCGTCCATGGCGAACGTTCCTGTTTCGAGGCTCAACCTCGACAGATCTCCAGTTACTCTCGGGATCGACTCAATCACGGCCATACGCCTGAGGTCGACGTGCAGAAAGGCGGGGCTTGTTCTAAGCATCGGTGACATTGTTAATAGCAAGACGCTGCTCGAGATGACGAAGAAAGTCAAGAAAAAGCCTACCACCTCATTACCCACCAGCGCGTCTTCGACACCTTCTCCTTCAACGCCGCTTACTCCAGGCTCTTTGAAAGCATATGACGTGTCTGAGAAGGATATACCTTCCGTGTCTCAAAGATTCCCTCGCTCGCAGGCTCGCGACATCGAGTTCATCAGTGCCCCAACATCTGGTATGAAGTGGTTCATCTCAGCATGGCAGGCCAGTCAGAGGACCAGATTCCAAGCCGTCTTTGCCTGGCGCCTCGGGGATCACGTTGAGACAGAACGTCTACGGAGCGCATGGAATACGCTTCTTAAACACCATCCTATCCTGAGGTCGACGTTTGCAAGCCCGAAGTCGGGAGGTGACCCTCACATCGTCACTTTCAAGGCCTCAGATGCGGTCTTACGTGGGCAGTGGCACGAAGATTCCGTCAACAGCGACTACACCGAAGGGATGCTGACGGCCAGGATGGGAGACATTTTGGCAAACTCGCTTCCTCTGCACTTGCCACAGGCCAAAGCGTTCCTCTACCAGACGAAGACTGACCGCCACCTCTTGATACGTCTGCATCATTTCCAGTACGACGCGTGGAGCATGCGTATGCTTTACGACGATCTCGTCCGTATATACCATGGGTCGGCACCCTCGTCGTTTGCAGACCTACCCACTTTCCTGCAGGAATACAAGGCGACAGACGATCAAGCGGATCAGCAGAAGGAGTATTGGAAGAGACTGTTCGGATCGTTGAAGCAGCCAAATTACTTTCCTTGCCTAGCCGGCGAGAGGACTACCTCTCCGCGTCGAACCATTATCAATCCTGTCTCCACTACATCGCGAACATCTACCCTAGTTAAACAAGCGCAGTCACTCGAGCTCTCAGTGCAGGCAATCTTGTTGGCATGCTGGGCACAGGTGCAGTCATCATTGACACTCACACACTCGGCTACGTTCGGACTATGGGATGCTGGCCGCACGGTTGCTATCGACGACATCGAGAACTACGCCCTCCCATGTGTCAATGTCCTTCCGCTCCATGTCGTGACTGGAAAGGACGGAATCCTTACGGTCGCAGAACGGGTACAGAACGAACTCCGCAGACGAAGTGCCACCATCCAACAAACGGATCTGCAAGACGTCCACATGTGGGCGGGGCGGAGCGACTCTCCTCTGTGTAACGTTTTCGTAAACGTCATCAAGATTGCGAAAAACAGCACAACTCTTGCTGTCGAGGATGACACTCTTCGACACGTTAGGGTAAGATCATGTTATTCCTCATGTAAAACGCCCAGCTAACGAGTCCCAGGTGCCTTACGGTTTACCTCCAGAAGTGACCACGCCTGACGAAAGGGTCTTGGACAAACTGCGCCTGACAAATTTGATCAGAGTAAGTCTTCCATCTACCGAGTCCTACGTGTACGCATTGACCCTCGCCTCAGGATGACATTACCGTCGACATAATCATTGATGAAGACAGCGACCGTGCAAGCATATCTGTTGACTGCGCTGACTATATCATGAACGAAGAACAGGCTACAGAACTTGTGAATCAATGGTCTCGAGCAGTAGAGGAGTGGTGTGAGGAGTTACCAAAGCCAGGATTTACTTGTAGAATTATCTGATAGAATTTATTTGGACGCATGTATACGACATCTTATAACATCTCGCGGAAGTCTTTGTATCAATAATCATCTCCCCGTTTGTGTTCAACGACCTTTGCGAGCCTCCTCTAAGCATCGAGTTTCCAAGCCCCGCAGCCAAATGACTTCTACATGGCCCTTTCGGAGATACTCGACACCTTTGCATTCAACAAAGTCGGAAGGTTCTCCTACTCCAATGATACAACGTCGGACTTTTGCTTCCACGAGCGCATCTGCGCAGGGAGCAAGTCCAGACGTTCTGACAGAGCACGGTTCCAGAGTAGTATACACGTCCGTGCATTGAAGGATCTTATCGACATTGACATCCGTAACATCGGGAAACAGAATGTGAAGGTCTGACTGGGATAGGGAGCGCGCTTTCGCGAGAGCGTTGGCTTCGGCGTGGGTGTTGCCTGGCAGTTCCCTGGAGAAGCCAGTCGAGAGCACGACTGGTTGTGCGCCGGGGCGAAGACCACGGGCCACAAGGATGCAGCCCACACAAAATGCGGTAGCAACTGGCTGGCATTTGGCTGCTTCCCGCAGGGCCATCTCCATGTAAACCGTGTGGTCATCGGTGGTCGATTCCGCCATGTTTCCGACTTGATCCCGGTAGCTAAGTAATCAGGCCCAGGAGTCGAGCTCGAGGGTCATATTGGCACCGCCACAGGCAGGTGGTGACTAAGCGGCAAAGTCCGGCGGTGTGCCAAGAGGGTTGTGCGGGTTTGTGCAAGAAGGTGAAAGTACGAGTCTCGACAGCTTCGTAGCTTGACTCCCCCTTCTTTCCTTCCCTCATGTCCTCCCCCGTCCCAGACACAGCAGATCGTCACGTTGACGAGGACGAGCCAATGGCCTCAATCAACGGCGGCGATGCCCACGAAGAAGGCGAGACTAACATGCGAGACCCCGAAGTCCCCTCAGACGACAGTTCCGAGGAACAAGAGGATGACGAGGAAGAGGAGCGGAGGATACGCGACGGATTCATAGTGGACGAGGAAGAAGAAGAGGAGGAGGAAGATGACGAAGAGGAAAGGAGGAGGAGGCGCAAGCGGCGAAAGAGAAAACATCGCCGCCGAGGTATGTTTCGATTAGTGGCAGTTCGCCTTACGTGTCTTAATATCATTTCCACCCAATAGAAGAGGGGGAGGAAGATGCTCTGGAGGAAGACGACCTTGAGCTTCTTGAAGAGAACACAGGAACCTCCTTCAGAAATCGTCTTACGCGTCTCCGTCGCGGTGGCGAGTCAAGCTCTCATTCTAAACGGAAGGCTGTCGTTGAATCGTCCGACGACGACTTGGACAACGATGACCTTGAGCTCCCTCAGGTCCAAGACATCCAGCGGATCTGGGACGACGACCGTGGTGGGGGGCGTGATGAGGAGGAGGACATGGATGACTTCATCGACTACGAAGACGATGTAGAAGGCGCTGACGAGCAAGAACGTGAAGCGCGTCGACTGGAGAGAAAGAAACGCGAGCGCGAACGACGGAAAGCGTTGGGCCCGAATCAACTCGCCGGAATTGAAGCAGAGTAAGTAGAGTCTCTGTGGGATGTTAGCGAACTAACGAAGTGTGGTGAAGCGCTTGGGATGAAATCCATGACATCTTCGGTGATGGTCATGAGTACGACTGGGCGCTGGCAGGCGACGACGCGTTGGAGCTGGACGAAGATCACTTGAAAAACGAGACGAGATATCAAGACGTACGTCTTTCCCGTTCGACTCAGGATGTCGCTTACGCTACTCCAGGTTTTTGAACCATCTGAGTTGCGCGCACGTATGCTGACAGAGGACGACGATCTAATCAGAGCTCGGGACATCCCTGAGCGTATGCAGCTTGCTACCTCGTCTATGTCTGATTCGGCTACTCTCGCTCTAACCTCAACGCTGACCGAAGCGGATATCGATGATGCCGCAATGTGGGTGACCGTGCGCCTTTCTCCCCACAAAACCCGCGACTTCTTCAGTCCGGATGGGCCATACCATCAGTATATGCAGCATCTCGTCATGGCTGTGTCCTACGCCCTCCGATACCTCTTCGTCCACGAGTATGAGGTTCCCTACATCTGGACCCACAAGCGCGACTACATCTCGTACTTTGAGAAAACAGACATGAGGACACGGATCGAACTTATCAGTCTTCCCGAGCTATGGCGCATCTATGCTCTTGGTCAGAAGTACCGCTCTATGGTGGAGAGGAAGCAGGCGCTCAGCGTGGCGTACCAGCGGCTTGGTGTCCAGGATGACTACTTTGAGCAGAACATCACTCCAAAGGTGGACAGTGTGGAGGTCGTGGCTGACGCTACGGAATGGTTGTCCATGCGGTACAAGGTGCAGAAGAAAGACGCACTGGAACTTCACTTCCACGACGATGACGAACAACCAGAGGGTCGTAAACGCAAAGCTCCCAGTAGGCTATCCGCTTATGAAGTTGCAAAGAAGACCATCGCTTCCAAGCTTGCAGAGGTATAGTATAGTTAGCAATGTTAATACTTGTTCCCTTACTGAGCATGAGCAGGGTTTTGGTATAAAAGCTCACGAAGTCGTGCTCAACTTCGTGTCCAGCAACCAAACACACTTCGTCGAGGATCAGGACCTCAACCCCATCGCGTTTGCGGAACGTTTCACTGAACCAGAGCAAGGCATTGCTTACGCTGGTCCTGAGGAGCTATTGCGACGCGCGCGCATGATCCTATCGACGGAGTTGGGGAAGGACCCAATACTTCGTCAAGAGATACGAGAGCTCTTCAAGCACGAGGCCGAGATATCGGTTCTACCAACAGAACGCGGACTTAGTAAGGTCGACGAGCACCATACATACTTTGTGCGTACTGGTGTAAGTGTGATCGGCCTTTGCTGACTGTTATCAAAACCAGAACTTCAAATACCTTAGCCACAAGAGCATCGGCCTTATGCTCGACAGTCCGCAGTTTTTAAACATCTTGGCGGCTGAAGCAGAACTCCTTGTAAACGTCTCTATCGTCTTACCCAACGATGTCAAGGCTCGTTTCGAGCGACGCCTCATGGATGCCTTTTCCTCCGATAGTTACAGTGACACAGCCAAGGCATGGAACGCTGAGCGCTCGCGTGTAGTAACCGAGGCCATGGAGCAGCACCTTCTTCCTGTGGGTGCTAAGTGGGCTCGCGAATGGCTTAGAGAGGAAGTCGAGGATGCCCTGGCGCTTCATTGTGGTAACGAACTGAAATCAGTAAGTTTCTCAAAATACCTTCATGGTCTATCGTTCATCTATTTGGCCACAGCGCATCGATATCGCACCGTTCTGCACGGCAGACATGCAACCAGGAGATACGTGCTCTGTTCTTGCCATGTCTTGGGGTAAGGGTGACCCTCAAAAGGACGCCATCACTATGGTGTTTTTGGACGAGGCCGGTCGCCTGCGTGAGCACACCAAGATTGATAACCTGGTTGACGAAGACTATCGAGACGAGTTCCTCGATATCCTCAAGCGGAGGCGACCTGATGTCATTGTCATTGGCGGCTTCAGCATGGCTACAACGAAACTATCTTCACGTGTTAAAGATATCGTGCATGGACGACGTCAACAAGAAGGCCCCCCTACAGATGCATGGAGCCAACCACAGGCCCCCGCGCCGCCAAATGAGCAGGCTTTCAACATCCCAGTCATCTATGTAAATGACGAAGTTGCTCGCATCTATCAACATAGTCGTCGAGCTGCCGAGGAGTTCAGTGCTCTATCCTCCATAGCGAAGTACTGCATTGGACTTTCACGGTATGTTCAAAACCCGCTGAACGAATACGCTGCCATGGGATCGGATATCACTGCCATTGCACTTGAAGAAGAACATCAAAATCTGGTATGTCCATGAAGAGTTTTGTTCTTCTACCCGCTAATGATTTCCCAGGTGCCTAAGGAGAAGCTTCTGTTCGCATTGGAGCGTGCTATAGTCGATATCACGAACAAAGTTGGCGTAGACATCAACCGAGCTGTCAACGAGTCATACTACCAGCACTTGCTCCCCTTTGTTTGCGGTCTTGGACCCAGGAAGGCTCAAGTTTTAGTCAAGAAAATTGCAGCTATGGTTGGTCTGGAGCTTAATTACTGTCGCCACCACTCACAGCCTTGCAGGGAGGCAACCTAGTCAATCGAGAACAGTTCATCAAAGCGTCACTACTTACCACGAAGATTTTCCTCAATGCCGCTGGTTTCCTCCGCATCACCAATGACCCAGACATGAAACCCGCCAAGGGTCGTCTCGCCGATGACGATGTCCAGGATCCATTGGACGACACTCGGATTCACCCAGAGGACTACGAGTTGGCTCGTAAGATGGCCACCGACGCCTTGGAACTTGATGAGGAGGATATACACGATGAACACCCCTCGCACGTCGTTTCATTGATCATGCGCGACGAAGACAACGAAAAGAAGCTGAACGATCTTAACCTGGACGAATTTGCTGTCAACATGTATGAAGCAAACGAGGATAGGAAACGGCATACTCTCAACGTCATTCGCCAAGAGCTTCTCAGGTCATTCGCCGAACAACGAGGACCTTTCCCGCTCATGAAGGAATGGGATGTTCTGACCATGTTGAGCGGTGAAACCCAGCGTACGCTGAGGATGGGTTTCATCATCTCTGTTCTGGTTGTGCGGCTGACTGCCAACTTTGTCTCCGTCCGCTTGGACTCCGGCATAGAGGGTGTCATCAACATCGAATATGTCACGGAGGAGGGCAATATTCACCCGGACAAAGTGCTGAAGAAGGGTCAAACCATCGCTGGTGTTGTTGTTGATGTCAAGTTGAACCTCGACGCTGACCAATTCTACGTTGAGCTCTCTGCGCGAAAGTCAGACCTCAACTCCGGAGATGCCATCTTCCGCCGTGTCAAACACGATGAAGACTGGAACAAAACACAGTATGAACGCGATGTGGAAATGCAAGTTCGTAAGAAACGCGCGGAGGTGGATCGTACCAGACGGGTCATCAAACATCCTAATTTCCATAATTTCAATGCTAGTCAGGCGGAAGTGTACCTGGACAAGCAACAGCGTGGGGATGTCGTCATCAGACCATCCTCGAAGGGTATAGACCATTTGGCTGTTACGTGGAAAGTCGAAGACAAGCTGTATCAGCACATTGGTAGGTCGTTCAATAGACCTTGTCGTTATATGCTAATCATGTGTTAGATGTTACGGAGATCAACCCCGATCCCAGTGGGCAAGGGCTTGGCACTCTCCTTGTCGTCGACGAGAGGCACCAATATGCTGATTTGGATGAATTGATCGTAAACCATGTGCAAGCCACTGCGCGCAAAGTTGAAGAGCTAATGGCACACGAGAAATTCAAGCATGGCCCTGAGGATGAACTTCGTGAGTGCACGCGTCGTTGCGTCAGAATTTGCCCTGAAACTGTCTTAGATCATTTCCTCAAGAATTTTGTCGCGGCCAATCCATCAAAAAGTATCTACGGCTTTACGCTCAACCGGCGCAAACCAGGGCATTTCAACCTTTGCTTCTTGGCTAACAAAAACGCATCGGTTCAAATTTGGGTAGGTTCAGTGTCCCTTCGAGTGAAGACCCAAACTCATCCTCTCATAGCCTGTTCGAGTTACGCCCGAGGCTTATTGTTTATTTGAAGCTGAAGTCGCTGGAGTTCCGGAGCTCTGCGATGCTTTCAAAGTCAGGTGCGATATCTATGGCAAAGTCTCTGTTCGGCCACATCTGACGAATGCTCAGGCATCTCCATCAATCTCAAAACCTTGCCGCCGCCGCCGCTGGGGGCAAAACTCCTTATGGAGCTGGTGCCCGTACGCCAGCTCGGACACCTGGCCATGCAACTCCCGGACGCATGTCCGTCCGTCAGCCTGCACCTGCCCGGACTCCTAATCCTCATGGATCTTACAATGTGCCTCCCGGTCCTCAAAACGCCCCTCCCATTCCTCCTTACGGGGGTATGCCTCCACCACAAACAAATTATGGCTACCAGACACAGCCCGCTCCGTTCTCTCGACCACCACCACCGTACCCACAACAACCATCCGTTCCCCCAGGCATGAATCCCGAACGTGCTGCCATGATTCAGAATTCGGGAGGCTGGGCTCAGGGTGGGTGGTAACGCATTGTAGTATTTTCTTGTCTTTCGCACATTTTACGTAGATTGCTATCCTATAATACATAGTGTTGTTATACATGCATGACAAAGAAGTCTGAAGCTTGAAGATTGGCACATAGGGGCTGATGACGGATGACGTCATGCGTTCTACGTACCATGCCCGCACCGCCAGGATAATTGCGGGACTTGCACACAAATCTCACTGTGACATTCATGTTGGAGACGCAAGATATCGAACTGGAAAATATCCAAAGGCCCCGTCCTGAAGGAAATGCCGAGGGCGATTGTCGTGACAACCCAAGCGGCAAGCAGCCAGTTCAAGTTGAAGACGCAACAATTTCCTCTTGGGCATGGACGGCAGCAGCCAGGTAGGCTTTTGTCTTGTCATGCACCCAACCTTGGCTGAACGTTATGGATGTTCTTCGACAGCTTAGGCGCTCTGTCCGCTTGCCTTGTACTCTTCCCTCGTGCTATGTTGATGTTCTCTGACGAATCCACACCAAGAACGATGTTCACTCCGTTAGAGAGGTATCTTGCTCTGCAACTTGGCATTCTTCTGGCGGCGGCGGCGGCCACACTAATCACCACTGTATGTGTGAGTCTTTACTTCATATGTGCACCTACTGAGGTTGTTCCGATGGACGCGCTAGATACCCAGCAATAACCCAGTCGTGCCATGGCCACAGGGATCGCGAGCCGACCTTGCTTACCACCCCCTTTTGGTGCCCGTCACCTCTGCATCTCTCCTGATGGGTTTTACGTCTTATAACACGAGCTCTGCCGGAGGCCTACCATCACTCGTAGCCCTCGGATCTTCTGTCGTTGGCCTTTACGGTTTATGGGCGGTATGTCTTCTCCAAATATCGTAATGTCACGACCTCACCTCGCGCTTTCAAGATTATGTTTGCTGGATCAGTATCAGTATCCAAGAAGACAGGGGCCGACAAACACACATCTGCCTTCATATTTGGAAACAAAAGTGCCGCTTCCGTTAAGAAGAAACATTGGAGGCAGCAGCGCACATAAATGGTGCCGCAAACTCGTTTGCGTATTAATTGTCATACACGTATTTTTATTGTCGGTTCGAAGGGGATGCATCGTGATCAATTAGTAGTACCTCCTTATAGTTATTCAGTGCATCGTATAATTGGATATTGTGAGGTTTATAATGCCATAATACAGTTGGATGCATGGTTTCGAGTCCAACGCCATTGTGATTATCTTCCACCACCGCCCATACCCATCATATTCATCATATCTCCGATATTTGGCATGCCACCTCCTCTCCCCATGCCGGGCAGACCACCGAGTCCTCCAAGACCACCGAGGCCACCCATCTGGCCCATCATTCCTATAAAACAACCGTTATGATTAATAAACTCAAAGAAAGTTAGAGACGCACTCTGCATCTCTTCCATGTCGAACTGGTCTCCGCCTTGACCCTGCATCATGGTTCGCATCATATCCTGTAAACCATTTCCACTTCGGAGCTGTCGTTGCATTTGCTGCATCATCCCAGGAGGCATAGCACGCTAAAGACGAATAAAGTGAGGATATAATGAGAGGTACATGGGCACGGACCTGCATAGCTTGTATCTGAGCTGGTGTTGGCATACCATTAGCGCCACGCCCACGACCACCACCAGCTTGCTGCATTTTCTGCACGGCTTGCAGCCTATCCTCGACATCAGCATGTCATGCAAGTTAGTTATTTGAGGCCAACGTACCATCCGTTTTTACCACCCGCTTGCTTCGCCATGTTTGCCATCATGCGATACTGACACAGCAGCTCTTCAACTTCCCGTACACTCGTCCCGCTTCCTCGTGCTACCCTCGTGACACGCCATGTCAGCCCAATAGGCTTTCCATCCTTGGCCATCTCCATAAACATGGACCCATCTGAGTCCAGTTCTTCAGCGGTCATACTATCGGTGATATAGATCATGCGCTTCATGCGAAGGGAGCCTTCCTCATCCGAGCCGGCCAGGAGTTCCTGTGGCAACCCAGGAATCATAGAGGCAATTTTGCTGATGGGACCCCTGTTCAAGCGTATGTCAGCCCTTTCTGACAAGGCTGGATGAAACTACGCCAAACTGACATGTTCATGACGTTTTGAATTTGTTCGCGCCAGTCGCGTATGCTGAGCTTTCCTTCCTCGAGCTTCTTCGCCATGTCCTTCTGCTTATCTGGATTTTGCATTGCGAGGTCATGCATATGCTCCATGAGTCCCTGCATGTCCCCAAGCCCGAGAAGTTTCGAGATGAATGGCTGGGGAGAGAATTTATCGAGATCGTAAAGGTGTTCGCCGACACCCAAGAATATGATTGGCGTTTGCGTTGCTGCTACACTATGGACAGTCATAAGCTCCAGTTAGTGACTAATAAAAGCAGGGAACGCACGCAGATATTGCACCACCACCCTTGGCATGACCATCCATTTTCGTGACGATGATTGCTCCAAAGTCAGCACTCTCCTTGAAGGCCTGACTTTGTGCCTCGGCCGCCTGGCCTGCATTGCTCAATCTGACTGACGATAACTAGAGCATGTCATAGAACACTCACCGATGCTCGCATCGAGCACTAGCACCGTCATGTTAGGATTGACGGCCTCACTAATCTGTACCATCTCCTGAAACAACTCGGATTCCTGTTTGTGTCGTCCGGATGTGTCGACGATGATGACATCAAATCGTTCTTTCTTAAATTTCGTAACACCCTGAGCAGCAATTGCAACTGGGTCGGTCTCGGTGTACGATCCAAAGTAAGCGACTTTGGCCTTTGTAGCGGATTGTCGAGTCTGATCGAAGGCACCAGCACGGAATGTATCCGCGCAGACAATACATGACTTGAAACCTCGCTTTTGATAGTACACGGCTAATTTCGTGCAGGTGGTTGTCTTTCCGTTACCCTGTACGCGTGCGTTTTGTGAGGCGCTGATACCGTGACAAGTATTAGAAGTTTGCTTGCCTGGAGACCGACAGCCATGATAACATTGGTTTGCCCCTTCTTTGGCTTGTAAGGTTCTACTCCAGGGTCGACGAGGTGGACGAGTTCGTCGAAGACTGCCTGCGTATGATTCGATCGGGTTACTTGTTATACAAATGATAGGTCCCTGCGAACCCACTTTCTGGATAATATTCTTGCGAGCCACATCCTTGGCTTTGTCTGCTGATTCTAGGGAAGCTTTGACCTTGACCTTGACCTTGGAGCGCAAGGATGCAACAAGTTTGACGTTAACGTCGGACTCGAGCAAGGCTGCAGTGATCTCTTTGAGGGTGGCATCTAGAACCTATCTCCTGAGTCAATAAAAACCGGTGTAATGCGAGGAGTAGCAACCTTTTCGTCGACAACAGGAGCCCTGTTGAGTGAGGAGAGAGCGGCATTGAGTTTGCGACCTAGATCTGCGAGGACCATCTTGCAATTGGCTCGTGGTGTGGTATTGCAGTAGTGCCAATGTATTATATTATGGCCTGAAGTGCGATCTAACGTGCATTAACTGTGGGAATTCGGGACATCCTGCCTGTCTGTGTTTGTTATCGCAGACGTCACGCGTCATGCCTCCCAGCGACTCAGATAACGACGACCTTGAGTTTGAACTTCGGACAAGCGACGTTGAAGCAGACGACGACAATCAAGATGACCTAGACGACGCAATATTCGCTGCAACACCTCAACCAGATGCAGCCGACGACGTCACGGACGCGGACGAGGTTGGTCTTATCCTTTCCTCTTCCTCGAAAGCTACACCTCACTTCGTATCGTACTAGGACTCCCCCTCGGAAGATTCTGACGAGGAGGATGAAGAGGAGGAGGAGGAGGACTCCTACAGGCCCTCTCCTCATCATGTGCCTATGAATGTTCGCCAGGAGAGCACAGAAGCCGTCTCAACACTTCCTCCTGAGGTTCAAAGCATAAAACATGAACAGTCTTCATCTCAGCGAACTAGTCCCTCCCCAGGTAAGCCACACCATAGGTAACAATACGCCTATGGTTTGACGCGTCTTCAGCCGCGTCTTCCCCAAAAACTAGACAGCGTTCCCCCTCTCCTGCCGAGGTTCGCAAGCGCATGCTTCTTCATCCACCCGGGGCTGGCCCTATTGTGTCACCACGGTCGTACACGGTCGAAGCTATTTGCGCCATCCCCCACCCCAGTCCTACACATTCCTTGGCATCGTCCTTTTGCATGACCCATCTGATCACCGGCTCGGACGATGGCTATATTCGTGACTACGACGTGTTCTCGTCTGTGAATGGAAAAATCACTTTAACAGCACCGCAACGACACCACTGCAACGTTGTCGAAGGCAATATGAAGGCGGGTCAGCTGCGCTATTGGTGGGAGAATCCAGATATGATCAGCAGGCATCCTCCATTTCCGTCAGCGGATGAGCCATCACTCTCGCCAGTGTATAGTCTTGCCATACATTCGGATGCACTCTGGGCATTGGCAGGCACCAAGGTGTGCCCCACCTTGCACAACTCTGAGTTAAGTTTGTCCTGACATTCTTGGGGTAGCGCGGTCATATAAATCTCTTCACGGTCCGGCATGAACCTGGCCGTCTGGCACATGTTCTATCTGGAGCGCATCGCGGAGCCATATCCGCTCTAGCTCTTGATCATCATGAGAAGGGTTTCTTTAGTGCAGGCTGGGACGGAGATGCGACAGTGAGTAACTTAAGTTTTTGTCAGTCGCAACAATTCAATAGGGTGATGGCAAGCAATGGGACCTGAACACGGGTCAAGTGGTTCGGAAGCTCACTTCACATGGTGCGCAGCTTGTGGCGATCGCGATGAGGCCACTGAATTCGCACTATTCGCCGCGAAGCCCTGCGTCATTCACGGACTTGACTTCTGACGGACGCCTAAGACACAATGTGCGGTCTGGTTCCCATGCTATGTCTGATGCACACAAGGAGCAACCAGCCTCTGCCGGCAATAGCCTGGAAGGTGCTCAGTCCCCAGTAGAGGAGACGCGGATCCCCCAGACCAACCATAACAGCAATTTAGCGACCCAGAACTCTGTATCTTCCCCTCGTAACCAAGATTCGGATGCGAAATCTGATGCATCTTTCGACCCCTTGTTTGACGACGAAATGGACGCTGATGGGGAGCCTGATCACGACCCTTCGACCGTAGACGCCACTGGTCAAACCCCAGGTCAGAGTGTTCCAACTGCCAATAGCATGCATTCCAAACTTGCAATACCAGGTTCAGCCCGAGCACACGATGTCAATTCCGCGCCAGCCGGCCGAAACACGCAGCCATCTGTTCCTCTTCCTAAAAATGCACCGCCGCTACTTGATTCTTCCACGAGCGCGTTGTTTTCCCCAGACATTTTAATGATCGCGGCTATTGATGGGCAAGTTATGCTTTGGGATAAACGCATCAATGACCCCGGGAAAGGGGTAGGACGACTTTGGTTGAGCGAGAAGACGCCGCCGTGGTGTCTGTCTGTAAGCAACTACAGTCCATATTGTGGGTCGGACGACAATTGAATGTATTTTTATTATAGGCCTGTTGGTCTGCAGATGGCGGGCAAATCTATGCGGGAAGACGTAATGGGACAGTAGACGTGTGGGATGTTCGACTGCTTGGCCGTTCTGGGCCTAATAGCACCCCACGGCTCCTCAAAAGCTTGCGAAACCCGGTGAGCTCAGGCGTTGTCTCTTGCGTGGTCCCGTTCCCGGATGGACGGCACATAGCTTGGTAAGGCATTCAATTGCAAGGTTGAGTTCACGCGAGCCATATGACCGTCTCCAACAGCGCTTCGACAGACAACATCCGACTTTGGAATGCGGCTGACAGCGGCGAGGCTGATGGAAGCGCTCGATCCAGGGGCGGTGTCCAGTTTAAAATCATACCTGGACATCATGGAGGCTACGTCTCTCAGATGCGTATGTGGCAATGTGATTGCATACATGGGTAGTCAACTGACCAGACTGCGGCGTACAGTTGTGGATCCGTGTGGACGATTCCTGGTGAGTGCAAGTAGTAACCGGGGCTGGCATGGGGAGTCTACGCGGACTGTGTTCGTGCACGACATCAAAGCGGTCATGTAAGAATGTATTGTGCGCAATGCGCATGCTGTAATTATAACGCGGGGGAGGAGGAAAATGTATTGGAACCCTGAATTAGATTGTGTTTGGGATTTTGAAATGTGTTGTTGATGAAGCGGGCGGTGAAAGGGTCCCGCGGTAAGCCCGCAACCAAATTCTCAAGAGACGATCGAATTCGATTGAATAGTACTTTCCTCACTTACGAACACGAATATAAGACTACTCTCTCTTTCCCTGAGTCCTTGTTATGAATCCAGCTCACACCCGAACAGCACATGCGCCTCAACTACCCTGTCGTCTTTCCCCTCAACCAGCTCTCTTTCGTCGGTGAAGACGACTCTCAGTTCTTCTGTCAGATCCATGGCAGACGTTTCAATGTCCTCAATGACCGGTATATGCTACCCTCCGACGAGGAGGAAGTCAGGGTGCGTGCCCGCTTCCTGTCCGTTCCCCCGGACGCTATCGCGACCCCTGTCCCTAATGCAGCTGGTGTAATCTTGCAGCGCTCTGAGCTCCAGCACAGGATGCTTCAGTTCTTGTTCTCAGGCAAGAACTACGTGGGACCCGTCGACACCCTTCTGTCAACACCGAGGGAAGACCAAAGCCGCCCTCGCGTCCTTGACCTCGGTACGGGCGGCGGGTTCTGGCAAGTCCATATCCTCACCTTGACCCGGAGACGCTGTCAGGTATTGATATTTCTTGTTCGTTGACAGGGCAGTAGACTTGGCGGACGAGTTCCCCGGGGCAGAGATTATTGGCGTGGATCTTGCACCCATTCAGCCACGGTGAGCGCCTGGCGTCCGTGATCTGTTGAGAGGCGTTGCTGAGAAAGTCGAACACAGAGATGTGCCGGCAAACTGCACGTACGTGAGCGGACCATGTGGCTGCCGCGATGATCTAACTCGTTTTGTGATTACAGTTTCGAACTTTGCGACTTGGATCAATGGTACCTCCCGTACCCGACCGGGCACTTTGAGGTTGTGCATGCCCGCTTCATGCATACAGGGGTAGGTGCACGTCCGCTCCGAGTGACATGGACATGTATGGATGAAGGAGCGCTCGTCTGCCATAGATAGGCAACTATGCTCGATTCCTGCACGAAATTGCGCGGATGCTCCGCCCGGGTGGACTGGTCATTCTGATCGAGCCCGACACTGAACCTCTGGCGGACGGCAAGTCAGCGTCCGAACTAAGGCGCACCGGGCAACCGTCCGGGATGCGGGGGTGGTTCACACTGTGGGAGGAGTACCGACAGTGCCTGCGCGAGAAGGGGATAGACGTTGACGTGCCACCCCAATTGGCCAATCTCCTCGCTTCAACGGGCGCATTTGAACAAATCGTCTCCCAAGAAGGCAACATCCCCATCGGCTTCTGGCCCAAAGGTGAGCACTTGTGACGACATGCCCTTACTCTAAGTATGACATAGACCCAACCTAATTATGATTGCGTTCCAGACCCGGTCGCTCTAAGCATTGGCCAACTCGCCTGGATGAACTATGACATGATGCTCCCTGCCATGAAGCCGCTCCTCATCTCAGCAGGAAAGCGCGAATGGGAGGCCAAAAAACTTATCGAGGAGGCTCATCAAGATCTCTACTATCCTCTTGTCCGTGCCTCCACGAGACTCCATATCGTCTACGCTGTCAAAAAATAGGCCTCCCTATCATGGTAGGAAAAGTAGCATACCGCACCTTGTCTATAACATGTAATATCTGTCTGGTAATAACCGCTGTACTCGGTACAATCTTACAGTGCAAAGCGTTGCATCAACCTCTGTTCCTTCTAAGTACACAAAGGAGCGACCACCCAGTATATAGTAGCAAGCATCGCAGAACAGCAGGCGGAAGCGAGCAAAGGATGACCAACCAACAATAACCAGCAAAGACAGGACGAGCTCGTATTAGCTCAACGTATCATCATCCACCAACCCCGCAATCGTACAAATCGTTGCATCGAAAAGCTTGACCCCTCTTAGGCTACAGGGGCGCCAGCAACTTCGTCCTTCGAGAAATCATGCAGAACGGCAAGTGCCTCGTTGACCTTCGCTGCCATAGCGTCGGGTGTTTCCAAGAGATGGAGTAGTTCTGGGTTCTCCATCTCAAGAAGCATACCAGTAATTTTACCCGCGAGTTCCGGTTGCGTACTAGATCCTAATTATTAGCCTGACGCAATAAAATGAACGAAAAACAACGTACGCAACGATGTTCATGTAAATGACTTCACCCAACATCTGTTTCTGCTCCATGGGGGGCAAACCAGCAAGTGCAGTTGCACTGATAACAGGAACCTCAGACTGAGCAGCGGCCGAAGTAGGAGCTGCTTGTCCGGCGGAAGCGGCACCACCGGCGTTACGAGTCTGAGGATTGAGCTTGTAAGTCTGCGGAGGACGACTGCCAGAGGTGGCACCAACGGCAGGAGCCCTAGCAGGCGAACCCTGCTGAGGACCAGGGCGAGGAGCAGGACCGTTGGCCGGAGATGTGCCATTCGCGCGGGGCATGGGCGTGTTGGAGTTAGTAGGTGAAGAGCCAGGACCTCCACGGCCCCCAGGGGGCCTGGGACCACCGCGAGGGTAATTGGGCATGCCTCCGCCATATTGGGGATGAGGCCCGCCATAGGGTGGCATAGGCATACCCGGCACCTGCCCGCCTGGAGGATAGCGGGGACGAGGCGGGAGCATTCCGGGTTGTCCATAACCCATCATGTTGCGTCCTTGAGGGGGGAAACCGCCAGGCCCAGGAGGATAGTAGAGGGCGCCATTGAGGTATGCACCAGGGATTCCAGCAGCAGCGGCTTGCTGCATACGAATCTGGTTACGCTGGGCAATCTGGCTCTCCAGCTGCTGCCTGCGAACTTCACGACGCTGAGCCAGAGAGACGTAAAGGGGCTTTGAACCGATCATCTTGTTGTTCATCTCCGCTATGGCCTTGGTAGCCTCATCAGGAGAGGAGAAGCAGACAAAACCGAATCCTTTCGAAGACCCCTTCTCGTCGCTCATAACCTTGCAGCTTGTGATGGTTCCAAAAGGCTCAAACTCGGCGCGCAATTTGTCGTCGTCTACATCATCCTCGAGGTTTTTGACATACAGGTTGACTCCTTGATATTTGCTAAGCTTCTCCATCTTGGCCTGCTCGTACGAACGACGCAGCTCCTCCTCGCGCTCAGCTTTCTTCTGTGCACGAGTGACGTACAACTTCTTGCCCTTGAGGTCAGTGTCATGAAGGTTGTCAACAGCAGCTTGAGCCTCCTCGTGGGACTCATAGTTGACAAAGCCAAAACCTTTACTCCTGCCCTCATCATCAACTTGAACAATGGCAGAAGTGACACTTCCGTATCTGTTGAAGAGCTCTTCAAACTCCTCCTGGGTTACCTCTGTGTCCAGGTTCTTGATGTACAGATTCGTGAACTGCGCCTTCATCTCGTCAAGCTTAGATTGACGTTCCTGGTTAATGGAGTCAGTCTCGATGCGTGGATGTTGGCTCAATTTGGCTCGAATATCACCTTGCGAGGAATGTGGGGTCCTACGTAAACCTTTTTGTCGTTCAGGAGCATACCATTGACCGCCTTGATGGCAGTCTCAGCAGCTTCAGCAGTCTCATAATGCACGAAACCATAGCCTTTGGATCGACCTTGCTCGTCCGTGGCAACCTTACACGATAAGACGTTACCGAACGCGACAAAGGTGTCATGGAGGGCCTACAGGTGCAAAAGAGTCACAATTAAGGTCGGAGATGTGCATCAATCTATCGCACCTTGTTGTCGATTTGCTCATCAAGGTTCTTGATAAAGATGTTTCCCTGGCCAGTTTTACGCAAGGCAGGGTCACGTTGGGACCACATAATGCGGCTAATACGGGATAAATAAAACGGCAACAAAGCATGCTAAGCTAACTCACCAAGGGCGACCCTTGATGAGCGAATAGTTCAGTTGCTCGAGAGCACGTTCACCTGGACAATGATCCAGCACAATTGGCGGTGATTTGTAATTCGAAGTACAAATAACATACCATCGGCCGTGTTGAGGTAGTTTACGTAGGCATAACCCAGGGAGCGACGAGTAACCGCATCGCGGCAGACACGGATGCTGAGCGTGCATATAAGGACGGTCTCAGAGAGGTGATTTATAGGACGTACCTCGCAACCGGACCAATCATATTGAAGATCTCGAAGATCATGGCCTCGGTTACGGTGGGATCGAGTTCACCAACATAAAGGGAAGCTGAAGGGGCAGAGGAGATTGAAGTCTGCGGAGGAAGGTTGTAGGAGGGAGTGGGGGCGGGGGCAGAAGAAGGAACAGAGGCAGCCTCAGGCTGAACAGCGGGGGCAGCATCCGGAGCAGAAGGGGAAGACATTTGGATTTTACTGGATTTTAAGGTCGTTACTGCTTTGCGACTTTTCTACGACTGACACAAGCGTTAGTGAAGCTGGTCCAATGTTGTCAATATATACGACGTACAACAGGAGGCAACGAGGCAAACGCTTTTTCTGAAAATTTTATATAAATTTTTAAGACTTTTGGCTTTAGGAAAGACTGGAAAAGCATGATCAGCAACGCAGGATTGCAAAAGGGCAGGGCGAAGTACATACCGAAGATGATGGTTGTAGAAAACGAGCAATGCTGCCGCCATCCAGATAGATGATAATTTCCAAACTCCGCTGTACATATGTGCCACAACTTCGAAACCTTCATTCGCCTCATTGACTTAAGACTAATATTCAATGCACAAGCGTACAATGTGGAATCGGCTAAGGCTTGTTTCGCCAAAATTTCAGAGTCTTCACGACCCAACTGTCTATAGGAACAAGATCGCATCGATGACATACAACAATCCACCTACATACGCCCAGTGATAAAGGTATAGTAGGGTGTCAGGTAAGTAAGTAAAAGTCCATCAGCCTCGCGTGAAGTATGCCTTCGCTCCGTGCGTGGCCAGCTCAGTTTTAGCCTAGAGAAATTTTTGTTAATCTAAAGGTCTGATAATCAACACTGATCTTGCCTTGTCCATCGTATGTCCGACAGCTGTATGGTGAGACCAAATCTATACAGCAATCATAACGTTGTCAATGTCTCCTGTTGTTATAGTAGATGAGTGTCTCACCTGGCGAAAGTAGAAGGCGTTTCCCACGCCCTGAATGATCCAACCGACTGTGGCGATGGTGCCCAGGACAGCAGCTGCCCAATGGCTAGCACTGTACATTTGGATGGTTTGTATCAATCCTGCAGAACCAGTGCTCGGAATCCCAATGATCCTGGGGAAATACCGAGTAAATGCACTTGGAAGACAGGGGCAAGACAGAAGGGACAAACATGTAGATACTGAAAACGAGGTGAAATCCTCCGAAGAAGAAGTAGAAATCTAAGGTGTCCCAAACGCGTCAGCTGGAAGCAGAACAGCCGATATGCCAGGATCATACAATAGTACAGTGCTTGTTCCTAAACACCGATCAGCAACAGACATACGCGTGCAAGAGAGTTTGCACGTTACCTTCATATAGCCATTGTATATAGGCCTTGCGGATGTTAGGTGAGCGAAGTCAAGCAGACTGACGTACAACAGCGCACCTATACCACAGCAAGAACGAGAGGGGTCCGATAAATATCAAGTAACTAGATCGCCGATCGTTTTAGACAAGCTCAGAAGTATTATTTTGCGTCCTTACCCTATGCTTCCACCAAGGTCCCCGCCCCCGTTGCTGGTGCCCGCTGCCAGGAGGAATATACATGCCACCACGTTGATGATGAGCGTCGCAAAAAGTACGAGCCAGAGCTGGTAAAGGCGAGTGATTAGTGGCCGCGATGCCTCTGGGATTTCTTCTGATATTTCATGATAGATGAGAGGATAGACTGGAACAGGGGTCAGGACTTAAAGACGATAGTGCGGGGGACGATCTACATGGTGGCCAGTTTTTCCTGCCATGACGCTTTATGTGGTCGGCTCTCGCATTGAGATCCTGTTCGCGCCGCTCGAGATCTCTTTCACGTCTGCTGAGCTCATCCAGTTGTGCATTGGCATTGGGCTGAGGGGGTTGCGGATCCTCGAACGGGTTCGCGTCCAACGAATGAGAAGACGCAAAGGGGTTTTCACTTGGTGCATAATTACCTATGCGACGGAGGGTGAAGATTGAGAATGACGAGGATTAAGGGGCACGATAGGGCACGCACTCATGTTTGGACGGCTTTGAGATTGATTACAATGGTTACAGAAAGCTCATAGGCATAAGGCAGGTCCCCAAGCTTAGGCCAGCCAAGTCCGCAGTTGACGGTCAGGAACAGTCACTGCATTCCAATGGTCCCTCTGATTGGTTGTTCGGAGATTGCCTGGCGGCATGCGCCGGCAAGCCCGAACCTGGTTCAACGGTTACTCAACTCTGCATCGTACTTCATACAGTTTTTGTATTGTCTTTGTCTGGCAGACCACAACAAAGCTATAGGCGTTCCTGAATCAGTGCCTTCATCCTTGTTTTGGTGCAAGTCTTCCGTTTGTCTATAGGCATTTACATGAACATCAATGGTGCGCGCTGAACTGTGAATAACACATATGGTTGGCCTCGGACTAGAGCAAGTAGTATTTGGCTAAACATTCAGCAATGCGACGATGTGCTGATGACAACCAGTGAGCCGCTGCCACCTGGCTAGGTCTAATCGGTGGACCGTAGGAGACCGTAGGATGGTCTGGTGAATCTATTCTTGTCCCAAGGATTGCCTAATGGTGGTACTGTATGCACTTGCTCGAAAAAAATTACTCTGGTCGCGGACTGCGGTGATGGATGACCGTATGCTCTCGGGCCAGGGCTTTGACCGTTGGTTGTCGAGGTGACTGACAACAAGCCTGCGAGGAACAATACCGGTGCTTGCGGTCTCGGTCAGAAGCTTTGATTGTTACGAAGAGCCGTATATGGCAATGGACCTTGCGATGGTGGCGTGGAACCCGAAACCCGACCGCAGATAAAGACCGCCCATTTGCCTGTCGTAGGCCACCCTCTTTTTCCTCCTCCATCCCTTTACCTGCCCTCCTTCACTTCCGGTCAGTCCCCGTTGTTTCAAGCCCTTTGGAAAGCGTCCTGACTGTCCCTTTTTTCTGAATAAATAGCTGGACTTTGGTCCTCACACTCGCTTGACAAGCACTGTTTGACTAACCAGTCAATCCCACTCTCTCTACATATCAACCCCCCCAGTCATTTAAGAACCATGTTCAGCACCTTGGTCGTCGCTCTGTCTGCTCTTTCTGTTGTATCTGCTCGCGCAGTGTACCCCCGCGCCACACCTCCCGCCGGGTGGGCTACTGACTACCTTGAGGTATGGGCTAAATTACCCGTTTACCTTGTTTTTTTGCGGTCTAAATTTGGAACGATCTCAGCCTTATGACAACTACCACTGCCGTTACCTGGCTATTCAGTGCCAGTACCAGCACAACACCCAGTTCTTCACGGACTGCTGCCACCCTCTGTTGGTACGTCATCTTCATGGGGAGTATCTCGGTATTATCTAATCGCTCCATAGGCTACCCAAGACATTAGCTCGCGCCCGGCTCAGTGCCAGTTGCCTGCCAATGTAACCTGCGAAGATGGCAGGCCCAGCTCTTCTGGCTCTTCTTCTGCTCCGGTTCCCTCTCCGACTTCCTCGGACGACGATGGTTGTGGTGATGATGAGCCCACTTCTACCCCGGTTCCCTCTGCCACTTCTGCTGCTTCCGACCCGCAGAACTTCGGCGGCGTTCCTACTGCCTCGTCCTCTTCTGCTCCCGCTCCTACGACGAGCTCTGTGTGGACCCCCCCTCCTTCGTCCTCGTCGAGCCCTGCGTGGACTCCTGCTCCTTCGTCTACCTCGTCGAGCCCTGCATGGACCCCCGCTCCTTCGTCCACTTCGTCTGCTCAGCCCTCCCCTACCTCTGGTGGCGGTGACAGCGGTACCAACTCGGGTGGATTGTCAGTGTCATGCGTACTTTCGCTGGTCTTTGACTAACCCTCCCTACAGTGCCACGTACTTCTACCAGAACGGTGACGCAGGTGCCTGCGGTACTGTCCACTCCGACTCTGACTTCATTGCTGCCATCGGTGTGTACATATTGCGGTAAACAGTGATTGTCATTTAGTTTGTGTTTTACAGACCAGGACAGGTACGGTAACTCCGGCGCCACCTCTTCGCTTTGCGGCCAGCAGGTTCAGATCACCAACACCGACAATGGCAATCAAGTCACCGTGACCATTGCTGACGATTGCCCGACATGCACTAACGGCAACTCCATTGATTTGTCTGTGGGCGCCTTCCAGGCACTCGATGCTCTGAGCGTCGGAGAGGTTCCCAGTAAGTTGTCGACCCTTCATCCTGCCACGAGTCGAAACTTACATACTAATGTCCCCCAGTCACCTGGACGTTCCTCAACTAAGTGCCTTGCCAATTCACTTGCCCTGCTTTCTGCTTTTATATGGTTGTTTTTTCTGGCTTTCTTTTGTTCTTCTTGATGCGTGCGTTGATCTGCCGCATTTTCTTGGTGCGGGCCAGTCCCGTGCTGGAGTATCGTTATCTGATGTCGGCGAGTTACTGTGCTTCACCACCCTGGCGGCGTATACCACTGACACGACGCGTCTATATCTGAGGATACGATACCCTCCACTGGCAAGATTCTTCTGCATATTATTACTAGCTCGCTCTGCGAGTTATAAATTTATCACTTTTATGGGTTTTCGTCAAGGACTGTTGACATAGAGTTGAGCAGCATGTTTCGTGTTCCCCTGTGACGGATGACCTGCTCTTGGTGATAGTAGTGAGGGGTAGAAAACGTGTCTTGCTGTACATACTTGTAATGTCGCAGGCGCAGATACTCCGGTAATTATGCTTGACTAAATTGAAAGAGGAAGTCATGGATCTCCGATCAAGTGCAGCCAAGCTTGGTTATGACAAGTTTATGTAAAGGCGATTGGTGTGGTGACGTGTGGTGACCGCGGCGCACGTAAAACGCGACTCGAACGCAACTCAGATTGAATAACGCACTTCAGTGAATTCGTCTGTCTACTCTTTTCCCAGTACTATTAGCAAGCTTGACGAACGGTGACGGCACTTATCAGCATGTCGGCAGCAGCCCAAAAGGTTTTGGTGGTAGGAGGGAATGGTTTTCTGGGTACGTGAGCATTTGGCGATAACATGATTCGAGCTAGAGGTTGTTAGGTTCGGCCGTTTGCAAGGCTGCTCTTGCTCGCGGAATGGATGTCACCAGTATCAGGTTGGTTGACCTTTTTGTCAACGCATTGGCAGGAGCGTGCATTTACCTTCGCGAAGTTCGTCGGGAAGACCATATCGTACTCCCAGAGGGCATAGCCCTGCATGGACATCAAAAGTACATTCAACTTATTGAAGCTTGCGTCTTGATTGACTCGCTTGATGGACAGGTGAACTGGAGAAAAGCTGATGCCCTACTCCCGGAAACGTACCGCGACCTTTTGTCCGGTGTTAGTGCTGTTGTACACACACTAGGAACGCTTCTCGAAGACCCGAAATATAAAGACGCGCTCGCCAGGAATGATTTGCTCAGTCTACTTGGAAACTTTGTGAGCACGGCCACTGGACATAGATATGATCCGTTGGAGGGAAGTCGGTGGAAAGAAGGGTATGAAACTATCAATCGGGATACTGGTAAGCAATGTTCTTCGCTGGAGTTGTGGTTGAGTCGAAGCATCTTACTACGCACGCCTATAAAGCATTGATGGTGTGCAAGACGTTCCTGGAAAGCGAGGGACCCTCATTAGCCCGTTCACCAGCCTTCGTCTATGTGTCTGCTGAAGATGTCTTTCGGCCGATTGTGCCAGCTCGCTACATTGAGACTAAGCGCGAGGCCGAGCAGGGAATACAGGCTCTTGTGGCAAAGAGCCCCAGCTTACGAAGCATTTACATAAGACCAAGTACGTGCTCCCTCCATCTTTCATGTTCCGCCAGACTTAATCGTCTTGCCAGGCTTGATTTACCACCCCCACTATCGACCGCTAACGTCACCTCTTGCTGCTCTGTTGGACTTCTCTGCAAATGTGCACGCTGCCGTTCCAAAAAGCGTACCGACACCTTCCAGCATTTTACGCGCCCTTGATGCGCTCGCCCCAGCTTCACCTGACTCCTCATTATCAACGTCATCGTTGCGCTCCATGTCTAATGCCCTCATTGTCCCCCCCATCCATGTTGAGCACGTTGCGGGAGCCATCTGCCGTGTCATCGATCCCGCCAGTGATATCAAAGGTGTTGTGGGTGTCGGGAAGATGAGGGAACTAGTAGGGTGGTCCAACAAACAAGAGTCGCGACCTGTTTTTCACCCTTAGACCCTTCGCTAATGTTGAAAGTCAACGTTATAGAAGGGTCCTGAATGGGGCGCACTGTTTCATCTCTTAGAGCAAAATACTCTAATTTTGTAACCAGCCAACCAACAATCGTGTACCAAAAAAATAAAAATAAAATGGCAAAGCCTGTCTTGACGTCAAGTCTCACCCAACGCGAGCAAACGGAGAAAGGAGGCCTAACATGAGGAAGCGTGTTATCTGCAACGGACATGTATACATCGCGTATGCATCCGAGTCTCGACTTAAGGAGAACCATGCACACATGGATCATATTTCGTGTTGTCAAAGACTGAGAAAATGTATGCGGGGTAATAGGGGGGAACGCGTCAGTGACACCCGAGGCCAGGAACAGAGTCCGCCAAAGGTCAATATGTATTACGAATCACTTTCGTCGCCCCTTGCATTGATTGATGGCGTGTAATTGACACTAACAGTATTTGGTAGCGGGTGCAAGTGTTGCGGTGTTATAACGTTACTTCCCTCTCCTTCCAGTGCTCCCGCTTGCCACCTCCTGGTCCAGCCATACCTGTACCCTTTCTGCAGGAGTTTCTAACGCCTACAGCAGCTACGGTTGGCACCTTGCGAGCCTTGGCGCGGATAGCATCTCCCATTCGCCCCAACCCCAAACATTTCCAAGCGGCACTTCCAAGCGACATCGAACCATTCGCCGTTTGGTCGGTCAACCCGGCGGCGGTAGCCCATAGATAAATTCATTCCCTCTTTCCTTCGTTACCCGCCGCCTTTCCTCATGATCTCTTTCCGAGCTGCTCGCCTTCCACCGTCTGTATCTATGACAGGTCCTACGCGCTCATTGCGCTGCATCTCCAGTTCAGCTTCCGTGTTCAAAGCCCTGCCTTTCTTTTTGAATAACTTGCGCTCTGGCACGGACGAACAAGGACCTGGGAAGCATCTCCGAATGCTCATGTTTGGCAAACCGGGAGCAGGGAAAGGTACACTCTCTGGTCGACTCGTTCAGAAATACGACATTTTGTCCCTTTCTACCGGTGATCTTCTCAGGCAACATATAGCCGAAAAGTAAGTTTCCGCAATTCATATCAACCCTGTAGCTGACCCCAGGCTCAGAACAGAGATTGGGCGTCAAGCAGAAGAAATTGTCGCTCAGGGGCTTTTACTTCCCGATGAACTCATGCTTAAAGTCGTCACTAGCAGGCTCAGCCTCGTACAGAACAGGGTTGGTCATGTTTCTCGTCTGTTGTGTACTCATTGAAACCTCTGATTGCATCTAGCATTGGATATTGGATGGATTTCCCCGCACGCTTGGACAAGGAAAGCTTTTGGACGAACATCTGCTGTAAGCTTCAGTGAACTATCATGGCTCTGCAGACCTTAAACGAGTATTTCCCCAGCTCGCAGAATACCCCGCTGAGTTTGGTGGTTAACCTTGAGGTACCAGACGATGTCATCCTAGGTCGCATTACCGACCGGTGGATACATCTGCCTTCAGGTCGTGTTTACAACTTGTCGTATAATAGACCCAAGGTAGACGGTTTCGACGATGAAACTGGTGAACCATTATCCAAGAGGCCGGATGATAATGAGGTCAGTCGACCGCTCATCGACATCGCACCCCGCCCTGATTCTCATACGTTCCTGTAGGAGGTCTTCTCACGAAGGCTGAAGCAATTCTATGACTCTACTTCTCCTCTCCTCTCTTATTACTCATCCCACACCAATTCGACACGGCTTATGACGTTGAAGGGACATACCTCTGACGAGATCTGGCCCAGACTGGAAGCTACTGTCCTTGGTGCGGCCCCTGGCCTTCGAGAGCGACCAGCATGGAAGAAGCATAGCCTGAGCGAAGCTGTTCTGGAACGCAAGGTCATGGTCGCGGGCAAACCCAATTGAGTTTATGATATAATGTTGATATTAGACCGACCTTTAGATGATGTAGGGTGCCAATAGCCTCTTTCTGCCTCTTTCATACATGCATATGGTATAAGCGCAGCCATGTCACGTTGTTATTTTCTGTTACGGTGTACTTGTATGTACGTAGTAGGATTAGTATAGTTTGATTTGTAATTACCGCTGCTTCCTTTCAATTCAATAGCCTATTTAAAGTTCGATGTAATAATGTTCAATCACCGTAAAGCAAACCTTGTCAATGTAAGAAACGTTAACCATATTTCAGCGCTCAGTCAATGAAATACATAGGAAGTTTGTTGGGCGCACATTTTTACTGGGTAAATGCCATCTGGGAGCCCCTTCTGTACCAGTTCTCGGACTATAGTCAAGTCGGCATCGCGGAATAGCTTTTTGAAAGCAAGATCGGATCTGTGCCCGTGACACACGAAATCTGAAGGTTAACTGACTGCGACACCATCTGCGTAAGTTCACAAACCGGGTGAGGCTAGAATCATCGTCATCGAAGACAGTCCGTGGAGTACCATCCTTTTCGGAACAGAGGTTTTCTTTCACGATAATCAAGGCATCTTTGTTGCGTAGCGCTTTCTTGCTTCTCCGCAAGAAGTCAATTAGATCTGTATCGTTCAGATGGCCCAAGCACCACTGACACCAGATCACGTCGAATCCAGAATCCCCATCGTCCTCTTGAGGTGAAAATCCAACTCGCCCCAAGAACTTAGCGTTCAGAGAGTGAGGGTGGGATGGATCGAAGATCTGCAGTGGACACTGGAAAAGGGAGACACTTTTGGACTTGGTCGAGATCCCTGGCCATCCAGTGGGATAACCATCCTCGTCACGAGACCTTGCAAGCTTCTCGCTTGCCTGACCACGGGAGAACGCCTCGCCTATGAAGTTCTCTACGGGCTCTTGCAGCACCACATCAGCGAACAGAGGCAGCAAGACGTCTGCAGTGACGCGTCCGATACCAGCGCCAACGTCAAGTGCGCGTGATCTGTAAGCATGGGATCCATCGACGGGTGAAGACGTTTTAAGAGCAGAAGGGACAGTGCACAAGTCCGGACGTATGCTCATCAGGAACTGACGGGAGCCAAAGGCATCTACCCTGGGCAAAGACTTTCATCCTCAGATGAGTAAAACGGGCCTCCACAGAAGTCAACGTACTCCGTTACCGAATCCACCTACGAAAGCGCTAGATCAGATTGGCATGATAGACAGACCAGAGAGGGGGGATGGTGTAACATACCCAATACGCCGTTGTAGCTTGCTTCTTGTGTCGTCCAATAATCGATCCCAGTCTTTAGATCAGGTTCTTGCGGGGGACCCATCATTGCGATATCACGTCCAGCGACCGTGCTGAGAGACTGAAAGTGTATGGACAATATTGTGCTGAATTCGAACGCACTGGGTTCAACGTTTGGCCTGTTTGAAGGGGGAAAATGTTGCGCTGAAGAAGGCAATTAGCCCCTGTCGATTTGATACAGTCCAATTGCAACAATCATAGGTTGCAATTATAGAATCTACTCAAAGATACATGTCGTCCCAGTCTGCATCATTCGTCCCTGTAACTTCTACTATTCGATTGGACATGCCTGTCTCACCCTCTTTAGAGCGGGTAAGTACCGTGGTGGGTTCCAGAACCTCTGGCTCTGTCGAAACTTCTAACTCGTGGACGATGTCCCACATTTCTTCATCTCCTTGCTCTTGCTGCTTGTCAGACGCAGGCTTTGAAGACCCGGCCTTCTCCTCGAAGGGATCCGCAAAGCCATCAAGCTCGGCCCACATGTCAGCATCATCAACGTCCATAACATGATCAACTGCCTTGGAGGTGGAAGGCTGATGAGAAGGTTTAGCAGGGGGCTCGCGAATGGTTTTCAGCCGCTCCTCCTCTTGTCGGATGACTTCATCAATATCGAAGTCGTTATCAGCGTGAATTGAAGATGGTGGTGAGGTCGGGTTGGAAGAGCGTCGATCCTCAGCTGGAGTCTGCACAACTTCGTCACCATCCTCTTCGGGTATTTCCAGTGGCTCATCGTCCGGTCGTTTCCCATTGACAAGACCCTTGGCCTCATCACGCCACACGCTCAGCGCAACCTCAATAGGTTCAGTCAAACGTTCGAAGAACATTATGTTGACTTACTTGCATGCGCTTAGAATGACACACTTTTTCGACCTTTTCCACATTATCCTTGAATGATCCTTTTGGGTGCATTTTATGTGTCCAGAACTGATATATTCGAAGGAGCCTCCCCAGGTCCGACATCTGGGGCAACTTCAGTACAAGGTTGATATCAGGGATCCAGAAAGGCTTGATCGGACCTCATGCCCCTTGCCTCTGGCCTGGAAGTGCTTGGTATCGCGAATTAGCTGGGGAAACCCATCGGGGCCCAAAAGGCGTCCTTCATCAAGCTTTGCGAGTTTTCTCTTGGATTTCTTGCCATCTGTTTCCTTTTCCTTGTCAACGCGTTGGTTCCCGTTTTCGTTATCTGTGAGGTCATTGCCACGGGCAGGAGAACTGCTGGGTAAAATCTGGCGCTGGCTCGAGCCTGACTGTGTGTTCATTGACCTCTTAGAGTGCTTTGCGGCAGCCGCTTGCTTGAGAGCGTTCATATCTAGCGAAGGGGCCAAAGGCTCCAATGTCGTACCGCCGCCTTCATCGTCGAGGTCATCGAACATGGCGTCGATTTCCGACCGCGGCGCGACGGCTTGTTTCGAGGCGCGTTTTGCTACCGAGGGCGTTTCATCTTCAGAATCACTCAGAAACAGTGATGGTCGTTTAATTGAGCCTGGATTGTGGTGTGTAGTACTTTGTGGACTGGGAGATACTGGCGCATCCCAGATATCATCGAGAGCGACAGACATGAGAGCTAATGAGGACGCGTTGTTTACATTTGTTTGTAACAACGCGTCTTGTTCACGTCAGGCTGATAGGGGCTTGCCAAACATAACGTGGTCACTAGGTTGTTCCAAAGTTGTAGGCAAACAACAACATTAAAATAAACGCTCAAATACCAGGAACCGCACCGGCAACAACTTTACAAAAACATCAACGCGTACTAGTAATATAAAGGTCTGTGTTAAATTAAGGATCTGGGGGTGCCCAAAGTACGCATCTACCACTAGCATTCCCTGTGGCAACACGTTCGACAACTTCTGGATGGGAGCAGGTCACAGCTTGCGTAGCCGTTACTCTTCAAAGTTGGTTAGCATTACGACAACATAGATCTCACAAGCGAGCATTTACTTGGTGCTGTCTGCCAGTTTTGCTAGCAAGTCGCCCTAGAATTGAATCAATATCATCTCTTCTGGCGACGAGTTGCTTTAGCTTACTTTGCATGAATATACGTAAACTGCATGGTCCCGGATGCCCGCGATCTCAAGGGACAATTCAGTGAAAGAGTTACAGCAAAATAGAGTTGATCCTACAGTGAAGTGAGGATACACATCTGGATTAGGTGACCAGACCGCTCTGAGGATTGTTAGCCATTTGCCCTGTCCAGAAGTGTCAATAGATGGATGAGTAGTGGAAAGTGATATGGACAGTTTGACAATTGTGTCTGATTCGACAGAAAGGCGTAAATGAAGGGAAACTAGTTGAGGAGCCGAGTTTAGCAGAATCTAGTTCCCATACTGACAGGTTTTCGTGAGTGCAAGGTTGGTTTCAGGATAGCCACTCGCTTACATCTGATTGTATCGTCATAGCTTGTGCTAACGATACTTCTTCCCCGAGGATCCCAAAAGGCTGAGCTTACGGACTTGCCATGACCGAACTCTCCACGCAAGAATCCTTGGCCGCGTTTCGACTCGATAAAATTCTGCATCGTATCATAGTCAAATCTGTATGGTTCCGAGGATGTGTTCAGACTTTTGCCACTTTGCAAGGTCCGCAGCATCCTGATATCCCAAACTCTGAGCGCTCTATTAGTCGCTGAGCTTCCTAAGTATCTTAACGGCTTACTTGAGTGTCCGGTTATTAGACGCTGTTAATAGATAATGTGGGTTTGTCGGATTGACGCTAATGGATCCTATCTTCTGGTCCTGGAGATCATACCATCGTGCTTTGGATTTATCTTGTCGTAAATCTAAGTTAATTATGGTTCCGTTGGCCGTAGATATCCACATCTCATGTTGATTGGGAGCCAAATCGATGTTTGAGACAAGAGTATCTTCAGACGAGAATAGTTCTTCCGAAATCCCGGAGATAAAAGATAGGCGGCGAATAGTACAGTCATAAGAAGCAGTTATCACCTACGATAGAGGGTCAGCGTATCCGCAACTCTTTTGCCAGTAAACTCACACTATGGGCATCTGTGGGGTCGAACTTAATCGAGGATATCGAAGACTTCGGGGAAGCGGGCCAGTGGTTTTGAAGCTGCCAGTACTTTCCGCCTTCCGTTGCATCATTAGCAGTTACATCGCCATCCTCGTCTGCACCCTCTTCAGTAGGTGCGCGAGCATCCCATATGCCTAATTGACCGTGCTTATCTGTTGAAATGTATATTTCTGGTGGTAGGACATCATGAATGTGAACAGCGTACCTCCAAAAAACACGAGATCCTTGGTCTTGTCTGGATGATATGCTGCGCTATATACCCGGTTTCCCGTAACTTTAGCTCGAGAGACAATCTTCAGTTTATGTAAACGATCTCTCAAGTCCTTCACCTCGGCAGCGTTCCCTTTGTCTGTATCGAAAACAAACGCGTCAAGATCGCTCACGCGCTTTGCGTGTACATCTTTCGTAGCAGACCCCAAAGCTGTCCTGAGGGTGGCAATATCGGTCCCATTCTGCTCTCCTAATGTAGTGAACAGGTCGAGGTCTTGGTGCCGTGGGCGCTTAGCAATGCGCTCGCGTTCTTCGGCTTCAAGTCGTTCTTGTTCCGCTTGCTTCGCAATTCTTTCTCGTTCTGCCTTTTGTACCTCAGATCACAAAAGTCGAGGCACATTGATGGAGGCCGTACCTCTCGCTTTTGCTTCGTCACAGGGCTCTCATTTAGGTCTATTACCTCTTTCATTAGGCGCGCACTCTGACGCCTCGGTGCGACAGGCTCAGATTCCTGCCTGGGTCGCTTCTTAGGTTGAACAGGTTTCGCTTTCGGCTTTGTTTGGGACTTGCTCTTGGCTGGAACTCCTAGCTGAGATGCCGCATCTTTGAGGTCCAACTGCTCAAGGATTGCACGGTTGCGAGCTATATTCGCCTCTCTCTCCTTCTCACTGTGCATGTCTGTTAGCAAAACATTTATGACTGTCTTGCAGGAACGTACTAAGCCGACATGATTGTGCACTGATGAACACTGTCTAGTAGGGACCCATATACAACACTCTAGCAGTCACAGTCGCGATTCATTGTCGCGTCGCGTAACGTCACCGTCACGCGTCGTGGTGTGTCACGTTAAGTACAACGGGTCCCGGGACCGATAGTCGAACCAAGCCTAAGCTATGTCTGCCCTATGCAAGCCCTAAACATATCCAACATTTGTAAGTACTAGCTACAAAAACCAAATGAACATATGCAGATAGATCACGATTGATATATCATGTGGAGAGCAAATAAACAGCAATAAGTGATTAGCTATCTGCAAAACCGAATGGATCAAATGATGATGGCAAGAGGCTATCGAGAAACCCACTCCAAACCCACTTAGTCGGAGCAGAGTCAAAAAGCTTGAGAGTCAGCGATACTGCACGGAGAAAGATTTCATGTAAGTTCCAATATGCTTGTCTCTAAAACGCGAAACTGTGTTGTATCCTTTGAATTCTCCGACCAGCCGACCACTTCCCTCCAGTTGACGGTGTTTGCCTCCTTTTCTCCAGCTCCGGAGAAAATACCCATGTCATCATCCGATAGACCGCGGAAGCAGAGAAAAAGGCGGGTGGTCACGCATTCTGTGGAAACGCCCAAATCAATAGCGGCAGCGACCTGTGATGAACGAAGGAAGCGATAGGCAATATTCTTGTGAGCTGAAAAAGCGGACATGTTATTGCTGGATGAGAAGGGCATCAGAAAGAGGCCATGGACGTTTTGTGCTACCTACGTGATGAAACTGGTTCGGGCGTGGATAGACATGCCCAGTTGGTCCAAAACCACCATGAGATGCTGTATGAAGTCACGGAACGACATGGCATAGCTATTTCGCGGAGCAATGAATTCTTCTGGGTTCAGCATGTTCGAGTCAGGACTTTCAAGCGCGTATGAGTGACGAATTTCTACTGATCAAGATTTAAAAACTCACGCTGCTTCATAATAAAGAGATGTGCAAACCATCTCGTTCTCAAAGTGCTCGAGTGCACCGCCTGGATGCACTCTCAGGAAATATTTGTACTTGTTGTCCGCAATTTCCTCTGCAGGAGGCCATGACATGGAAAGTTTCCAGAATGGCGACAGCGATAAAATCAAATCGCAGTATTGGACTGCAGGAGCGAGAATGCTGAGATGACACTTAGCGGCAGTGGGCTTTGCTGCTGCTGTGAATTTCGCCATAACGCGACTGTCCATCAAGAAATCTTGAGGGATGTCAGGATTGTTTGACTTGGTCCCAGTAAAGTCCACTTTGTGCGTGTCCCCGTCGTGGACAATATCCAGTTTTCCCCAGAAAATTCCGGAAACAGTCGTGCCATCCTCCATTCGAGACATGTCCATATCATCTGCTGACGATACCGTTGTTTCCAAAGCAACTAGCTGTCCTGGGATCAGCTCAAGATTGAAGGTGGCAGGCATTTCTGTGACAGGGGGAGGGCTAGCGAGCGTTAAATGTAACTTCACGCGCCTGCTGGGGTACTCACGGTGGGGAGCTGCTCGGGAGCGTTAGCAAGCATCCTCCAGCGATGATTATTTTAACTCACGGAGGTTCATCAGGTGGCGGGGGAGCGTCGCTGACAATCTCTACTCTGAGTCCTTGAACGCCACTAATCGCAATCTGATACGAGTCTTCCCCTGTTAGCTGGTATCATGAGCGAGTCATGAATAAGTGCCAAGTAGGATCAAAATGTTGGATCCTTACGTAGATATATGGCCCAGACACTAAGCGCTGAACACTCGCTGAGATCATTAACGCAGGCTGCTAGAACGCAGTAACTCACGGATGCATGAAGTGAGGCGTATTCTACTGGTACTCGTAGGGTGAACATGGCATCAGGAGGTGGCTTCGTCCAGTCTTTGGCGATTGCCTCAAGTTCCTAGCGATGCTGTTAAATACAACGGATCTAGAAGACAAGAGAGTGTTTGCATACTGGAAAACTTTGCGGAAGCTGCAGGATACTTGCATTCACAAAGAGGCACTAACTTAGGTTAGCAGGATCACGTACAACGCAGACTGTTTCCATGTCGTCATAGGCGAGAGTGAGTAGTCGCTGCCTGGCCAGTGCCATGTGTGCTTGCTTCTCCCGTAACTCGTTTTCCTTGTCACCTTTCCTAGGCTTCATCCTCCCCCAAAAGGATGAAGACGGTAGACTGGCGTTTGAAGTTCTAGCAGATAGTGTTAGCTACGCCGTTATAAGACATACACACCACATACGCTGGGGAAAGGAGCATGTTTGAGGAATGTATATTTGGGAAAGGGTCTCGGAGAGGGTGAAGTTGCACACTGGCATAAAAGCGCTATAGATTACAGCAAAGCACGCGACGGGAGCACGAGGCAGACGAAAGCGGACATGGTACTTCCTCACAGCATCTTCTTTAGAAATCCAATGATCTCGATTGTTCCACGATTTGTGTTTCAGTGCAGTTATCTAGAGGACCATACACACCTCGCCTGGCGCGTCCATATCCGAGTCGTACCGACCACAATTGTTCGCTCCATCACTAACTCGGGGAAATGCCGCTGTAGCGGCGGAAACCTTGCTTGACGCTGGGATCTGCGCTTCGAACAATTCACAAAACCTTGTCCATTCGTCATGAAGCCAACATGTAGACCCTAAAGAATTACCGGAGACATTAAAGTAAGAAGTAATAGCCAGTCTAATGTAGTATGTGTACATCCATAGTACTAGTAGGGTATACTAGTCTGCTTGCAGCGGCATCAGAGTTTTAGCTTCTTACTTGGGGATGCAGCAAGATTGATGGAGCGCTCGATCTTGCGCTTCTCGGAGAAGAGTAACCGGTGAGTGGTGGAACGACAGCCTTCATCATCTCGATGTTTGCAACATACACATCCGATGCAGGCTTGTTGTCTTTAGCAGAAAATGACCAATGACTCATTGAGAAATGCAACTCGACCATAGCACCATCAAGTGCCTGACGGCGATATTGCCCGGGCTTGATGAGGTTGCCCTGGAGGTCATAGGCCGGAACCGGGATGACGTGATGAGTTTTGGCCATAGCTTCCAAGGCGTCCTTGGCACCATCACTTTGAGTTGACCAGTTCTCGATGGCAAACTCATCTGAATGGGCGGTGCTTATCAGTGAGATTGACCACACTAGTGGGATAATAAATCCACTTACCTCATATGTACTCGTGGATATTGCAACGCCTCCGACGGGTGGTCTCAATTTGTTTAACCTATACGTAACCTTGTCTCGAAGCTCCGGCAGATCAACGATTTGACTGTTGCGCGACTTTGATGATACCGTGCTCCAAGCGTCACATTCGCCCGAGTTGATGGCGGAAGACGACAGATTAGCAGAGCTGGATCAGATTACGGAGCGGTGGCGGAAAGAGTTGGGACGTGGACAACATCGTGAATCGTGCGCGTAAGTCACAGGAAGGATGTATTCCCTACGCTTCTGCGCCATAGTAGGACTTTGCTTACTTACTTCACTAATGCCGTTTGGCTATAATTTACTTACCAACCAGAGTAGCGAACGCTGTTTGTACTTATGTGGCAGGCGCGACGTTCCCACGCAATAAAGGGGGTGACAGAAACCTTGTCAAGCAAGGTAATTAATCTGATAAACGGCCGCGATTCACACGGGTTTAGGCTCTGCTTTGGTGGCAGTGCTATTTTTCCTCCCTGTAACTTCCAGCCATGCTCCGGACGGCATTGCCCACTCGTCTTCTTGCACGGACTGCTAGAGCAGTAGCTGCGCACCCTCCAAGAAGGACGTTCGTCTCTACTGTTCTTCTCTCAAAGGCATGGGAAAACGACACCGTGGTAGACCTGCGAAAGGAGGCTAGGAGTCGTGGGCTGTCTACGTACGATTTCCACTCCTTTTCCCTCCACAAGTCGGCTCAAGAGTTTTACAGGTCAGGGAATAAATCTGCTCTTGTCTCCCGCATTCGATCGCACGAGGAGAGCAAGGTTGCTGAAGCCGTCCGTTCTATTGAGACTGTTCGCCATGCGTCTACGGATACTGCTGTACCAGGTAAACCTGACATACCTGCCTCCGCTCCCGCCATCGAGTATCTTTCCGTGAAAATCCCCGATTTGTCCATACCACCTGCGGAAACTCCTGTTCAGATTGTGCGCCTCACAACAGTCCTGTCATCTACTACTGAGCTGAAAGTGACCACCTAGCCTTTCGTGCCTGATTACTGGGATTCAGCTTCATCCAAGTCCCCTAAGCCTATGGCTCAGGGACCTACGCCACCACGAATGCATGTGGTGGCCGGTCCCGAAACCCACCGGGACGGAGGTCCTATGCACCATCTTGAAAAACAGGAGGACGCTCAACTGAAGTCTGTGGACGAACACCCCGAAACAGTACCTGTTAATGCCTCTCTATCAACACCCGGCGGCTTGATTCGTGATATTGCGGATGATCTAGGGTTGCCTAGGTCTCTCGGTCTCGGTCAACAAACAGAGCAGACCACTGATAATTCGGAACAAACCGGAAAATCGAGACCCTTGCAAGGAGAGGAGAGGAGAGGAATCTGGGTTCTTCTGGGCATTATTGCAGGATCTTGGTTCGTTGGTGGAGCGGTCAATGCTGCTCCGAAACAGGTTGTAGAAACTGAGGAGGTTAAACAGTAGCTGAACATTCACTGAGCACTCGGACGCTGCCTTAGCGCACATCTTACAATCGTTTGGCAGAATTCTAACTAGAGTAGGATGCTGACATTAAGTTTGTTCGTAGACTATCGTCTTGAATCATTCATGCATATGCAGATGCTGTCATATGTATGTAGACTCATATATAGGGTCAATATAAGTAGAATAGCTTGCAACCCTTCGATCGGCCTGCAGGCCCAGGGCTTGAGCTTGATACCTGATTACCTATTACAATATCACAGACGCATTGGGCCGGACCCTTCCGATAAGCGGGCGTCAATTTGGCGCGTCAACGCGCAAAGGTGCATGACACAGCGTACCCGTCTCTCACCCGTTAAGTCTGCTCAATGATGAACACAATCTCTCGTCGCCTGCTGCATGCGTCAGCTATACGATCAAACCTGGTCGGGCCTCCTGATCCCATCTCCCACATACGGCCTGTTCTCTATACGAAGTCGACGCCGGTGCAGCCGGACGGGGTGCGGCATCCATATCTGCTCAACGAGTTCACGGAAGGCGAGACCGACGAAGAAGTCCAGTGGGCCTTGTATCAGCAGCAGCTAGACAAATTTAATCACGACTACTGGTTTGATGTAAGCCTTTCTCTGAGTAGTAGCATATAGCAACTAAGTGTTTCGAAACAGAGCAACACCCGGTTTGAATCTGCAAAACAGAGCGTCTTGTCATCACTACCCGACTCAGTCACAGGACTGCAGCGCGAACAGGCATTATCCGAGTTTTACAAAAAGTGGATGGTACAGGAAAGCGAGCGGCAAAATGAGTACTCTTCGGAGTGGAGGAGACGAAATATAGAAAGTATCAGCCTAGCCACTCGTCTTGAATGGCAGAATGTTAGGCGGCGCCTCTTTGACCTCTTCTGAATGCAGAAGTAAACATCTGTTCTGTACAAGCTATTTTTCTATTCTACGTTATAGTTCACATTGATATCCGTCAAGGGGTATGAACCTCTTGTCCATCCGAAAGGTCTTGCTTAGCCAACTCCCGTACACGATGGTACACGTCCTCCAATTTCATCGACGCCACTAGATTGCTTTCCGCTCTGTAATCCCGCTCAAGCGCTTCCACTTGCTCTTGAGGCATTCCCGGCCATCGTGAAGCAAGTTCAGCAACGTCCGGGGTGACGAGTGCTTCAGACGGGTCGAGGTCGTAACCAGGAGAGTGATGAGGGGCCCGGAGAATTATTGAAAGAGTATTATATAGAGCAGTTCCGCGCAAACGCATCATAAGCTGAGAGTCTGTGACATTTGCTGTTTGTCTGATTTGGTCCCAGCTATAGAATTCATTAGCGTCGTCTTGAAGTCACAACCGATCAATAACATACTTGTCGTGGCTGTAAATTCGGCACCATACTCGGCGGAACGAGGAAGCTTTGCGAGCATCGGGCAAATCCTAGAGAATTCATGAAATTCGAGACATGAGTTTGGGGCATTGTTCGTACCTGGACTCGACTGAGAAGCTGTAGAGCCGTAGCATAGTCCTCTATAGTTTCGCTGTTGTCTTTTAGCGTCAGCACGTCTACTGCATCTTCCACGGACAACGCATGGTTCTGCAGCATCAACCGAATGAGAGCTTTGAAGACCTGCAAGCTACGTTACTTGACGATTATTACCCAGGAGGCTGATAGGTACTTACACCGAGAAGGGCTCTCCGATCCCTAATTGTGGACGCCTTGGCCTTTACTATGGCATCCACCTGGTTCTCGATACTTTGTTTACCGCGAAGGGTGGACAACACGGTCCTCATTTCCTCTAGTAAGTTTTGCTGAACGCTGACGAAGTCAAGACCGTCGTGGAAGGCTGAAAGGCACATTTTAGCTAGCGTTTGCATGTGGCGCTCTTCACTAACTTACCGTCAAAAGACGTCTCGTCCAAGGCAACGCCATCTTGGATTTGGGCAAGGTGAGCAAGCTTTCCAACGCTCAGTGCGAACTGCAGGAATTTCAATCCTCTGGGAGACATGAAAACATGAATCAGCTCACGTGTTTGACAGCCAAGCTGTCCGTCGTTTTAGACTCTGCTACGAGCGCAGCGGACGCCGCCCCATATCGCTCCTGGCCGAGATCATATATCCAAGAAATCGAAGAGCGAGCTTGCGCAGCGAAGAAAACGTCCATATATGACTTTTGCGAGTCCTCGAGTGTAAAAAGACCGCGAAGCTCGCCTACATTTTCTTAGAACGTCTATCGAGTTGAGGCCAAGGCAAACGCGCAGCATACCGTGTTCAATATACCACTGATAAAGTTCGGCCGTGAACTCATCTCGGAACTTCTGGATGTAGTTCTCGATCCTCGACATATGAGGATTTTCCTGTGGCGGCCACACCTTGTCCTTGTGGCAGAGTGAAGCAAGGGAGCGGAAATCCTTGCAGGCCTCTGCGAGAGAGAAGGCATGCTCCAAGTGGCCATGAATTCCTGTCCAAAAGTATCAGCCATGAAAGCCTGTCAGTCTTTAAGATAACATACGCAAAGTCTCGAAGATTTCCGGCCGAAGCTGAGCAAAACGGTCGCTAAGCTCCTTCCTGTCGACTTCTGTCCCTGCCTCCCCAGCTGCTACAATGCTATGAAGCACGTTCAGAGATTCTGTACAAGGTCTGATTGGCCACTCTACACACCTACGCAGCCATTCAAGGCGTTCATTGATGCAAGTGAACAAGACAGAGGCCAAAGCCGGTAGCTGTTTTCGTGGCTCCGTTTTGGCTCCAGAGTTCTCAGCATCGGATGGTCCATCAAGAAATTTCGTTGCCACGTCAAACATTCCTAAGACGGTGTCGATGATTCCCGGCCTGCTTGTCCAGGGCTTGATCATAGGAAGAGTGACTCCATATACGCCTAGGTTGTACGCACGATAGTCCAGTGCTGAGCTGAGGATAGTCTAAATTTTCACTAGTCAGCATCTTTCGCACAAAGTTATGCAGTAAAATGCATACTAAAATGCAGCTGATAGACTCAGGCAACGAGGCTGCGAGGCTTCGACCGACATCTTTCGACAGGCGGTTCACGGATTCCATTACGAATGGGAAGAGTTTTCCCACATCACCAACCCGATATTTGAAAAAAGCACGAACAACGTCTTCGTGTGCCGTATTCCCAACAGAATGCATGTAGTCATATACAGCTTCTGTAAGGATGCTATGCGTAGCTCCATGGCTGAATGATGTTAGGTCTTTCATCAATAGCAGCTGTTACGACTTACTCAAGATGGTCATTCAAAGCAGTCCACAGTTGATGACATGCGTAAAGCTTCTCAGCATCGGTAGCTAACCTTTGCCGACTACTTTGAGATAGCTATATATAATCACTTAGCTTTTTGTGGTGGAGATATTGTAGGACAATCCCTACCTTGGTCAGCACACCGTTGTCGTTGATGAAGTGGATGAGCCAGCTGAGTCGTTCCTTCCGGCTGGTCAACTGTGATGTGAGGTCGTGGTCGGGCCGTATAATTTCAGGATCTGTAGAATTGCATTAGTCGGTGCGAAGGCCTTCTGGTCTAATGCTCCTACCTGATTCAATGACCGCTTTACTCAGCTGTTCAGCGCCATTCATCAGACCATCCTCGTCGACGTCCGGTGGGAAACTGAAGTGAAGAGGATTCTGATGAATAGGTAAATCAATTGCATGCACACTGATCGATTTACTAACTTCTGGTATTGAGCCGTACAGGATTGCCTGCGTCAGTATAGACTTGATCAAGTGGGCACGTCCACTCCTGAATGATGATTAGATCGTGTATGAAACCGACCATGATACTCACTCGGGGTCAAAGTCTGCTATTTGGCTGAGAGATAACGATGCTTTCATGATAGTACCTGCTGAGAGGACAAGCAGCGAGCTTTGATCTGAGTCTGTGAATTCCATGACACCAAGGCCGAGCATCTGGTCTTTGTACGGGTATTTCAAGGTGAGTCGATCCTCCCATACCGAGTCTGACATGGATGGTCAGTGGTGCGTCGTCTCAGTTGTTGTCAACCGAGCACCTACAGCGAGAGCATAATGCCACTACGTCTCCGAAATGAACAGCTATCAGTTCTGCACCAGACAGCAAGTGGATGCGAGGGTGGATTGGTGCCCCTGAGCTGGTCGTCTACAAGATAATAAGCATCTCAAGTGGTAATGTGCTGGTGCACTCACGCTTTGGTATGGCACCCGTCTAACGCCTTCGACTTTAATGGTATCTGTCGTATTGGGCTGAGACATGTGGACGAGGGCATATCTGCGACGCGGTCCTTGCGCTCCAAAAGGTCCATGATCTGCCATCATACTGTTTTCATCTTCCACCGCAGAAAAAGAGATAAGGAGCAGCAAGTTTCTCGCACTAAAGCCAAGGGTGAGTGTATAGAGACGGTTTAATATTATCAATACGCACCTCTTCACCTGCAGATCCACTAACTCAAGATCCAGTCTTTCATCGTCCGTAGTCCAAGCCCCTAGCTGTTCCCTCAAAGCCTTATGTAAGGAAGGGAGCAGATCTTCATCTAGCGTAGGCTCTTCCCATCCCTCTGCAATGTGGATGTTCCACTTTTGTAAGCGACTGTCCACCAAAGCCCAAAGCTGCCGTGAGTCCACAGCGATACCGACAGTGTCAACAGGCTCTATCGCTATTGAGCTGATGTTGCCAGCTTTGGGCTGTAAGCCAGCCGAGGCCAAGGTCCACCGGCTTGGAAGGAGTCGTGTAAGCGAGAGGGAAGATGAACTGGGTTGCGAGAAAGCACGAGCGGCGAGATGGTACTTTCCGCCTGTTGACGACAGGGTGAAGCGGAAAAGGTGGCCTATAGACGTCGATGCAACATATGTTTGGGGCTGCGCATGCAAAGATGAGCTCCCTCAATCGAAATGGATGCTGTTAATACTCACATCAACTCGAGTGAGGTTTGTGATGTACTCGTCTACTTCCAGGCTAAGCTGAGATGTTGAGAAATGATCACCACCAGCAAGTCCATTGCTTATGCTTTCCCAGAAACGGAGTTCGCCATGAGGAGCGAGGAGAACCAGGCCAGGCTCGCGTGTGGCGCCGAAAGGTACAAGAGCGTGGAAGGGACAGCTGTTCGACCCCTCTCCAGGACTCGAAAAGATGTAACACGTTGGAGATCCCTTTGGAGACTTCGCGATGTAAGAGCATGTTCCAAATAATAAATATCAGTTGTGAGTGCATACCTGGGCATATTGCCAGACAAAACAAGCTCGCTGGGAAGCCACCAATGCATAACCAGTTTCTGTATCGATTCCCCCGGAATATGACTCCCCATAAAAGTCTTTGAGATAGTCAGTAATGTACCATATAAAGGGGTTGATGCCGCACCTGCACCCTTGAGGATTTGCTTAACTTCGGTGGGGAGGTTGGCGTAGAAAGAAACTGACAGTTCTTCAGATTTAGCGAAGATTGTCTCTGGAACGGTCTTTTGTGCAGACACATGTTGAGCCTCGTCGATATCCATACTTGAGGTTATGGATGCCATGGAAGCCTCCTCTGCCATGACGGGTGTAGGGGTTGCTCGAGGTGTCAGTCGACCACCGCCTACGAGAAGACCACGTTTTGGGGGAGTATGAGATGGGCGAGCGCTTGCATGTCTATGTGTTTTGCGTGGCGCAGGAGATGCAAAGGTGGCCATCTTGTCTAGGCGTATGACAATGGACACTGGCACTACAGACGTGAGTCGAGGACGCGCTGGTTCGAAGGGGTGCGCGTCGGCTTCGGGAACCGGAATGTCAAACGCGAAAGGTATGACCTAATTAGGAAGTCGTAGTGCTTGCACACAACCCTCCACTACCCTCCACTACTATCCCTAAAGATTGTTCTAGACTCGCAACATGCTCGGTATTGAAGACTATGGCAGCGACGTCGACTCAGATAACGAGCAGCAACAGACAACTGCGCCGCCGTCGGCCTCGAAGCCACCGCAACCAGCCGCCAAACCAGCCGCCAGGTCCATAGGTCTCTCTCTTCCCCCTCCCTCAGCTTCGTCCTCGAAATCTAACGGCCCTTCTCTGCCACCCCCCAAGGGCAAGCGTGGCCCGAAGAAGATAACCATAGGTCTACCTGACCTTCCTTCGGAACTTGATCGTACTGTGGACGAGGATGACCGGCCCCCGCCAGCCAAGAAGGCCCGCACAGGTGCAGGAGCTGGATCGTCTGGTTTGCTCTCCATGCTTCCAGCGCCAAAAGTCAAAAACCCGGAGCGCAGCGTGCCTATCCAGGAAAGAGTGCTTGGTGCTGGAGGAAGGCCTGGTCTCGCATTTAGAACCGCCGCACAAACTAACTTTTCCGGTCAAACACCCAATTCGCACCTTCCAGCACCATCCGATAGCAACTTCCAAAGTGCCGACCAAGATTATGAAACATTCAAAGCTCCGCCGACATTGCTGCCACCATCTCTACAGAAGAAGCGGGCAAACATATCACTAGAGGATGAGCGACCATCGAAAGCCCCGCCAAAAGCTGATTCCACCCCAGCTGTTGATTTCTTCTCTTTGGGCAGTGCATCTTCCAGGAGTGACGCAAGCCAACCAACCGCGTCCACCTCTGTCGCCTTGGTTTCCTCCGCTCCTAAGGTCGAGGAGTTTACGCCCCCAGAACCCACTCCCACAGATCCTTATCCAGGCTATTACATGCTTCCATCTGGCTCATGGGCCGCCTATGACAATGCCTATTACCTCAGATTCCGTGCAAAATGGCAGAAAGATTACGACGACTATGTTCGTAAACTTGAGAAAGGTGCAACCACGGTCGAGACCGCTGATGCTCAAGAGGTCGACTTGCAACAAGAAATGGAAAAATCAAAGAAGGAGCTTAAAGAGAGAGAAGATCGGAAAGCTATCACTAAGGATAAGGACGGTGAGCCTGATAAACCAAGGATGAATGTCAAGGTAAGGTCTAATCGACTTGCAACGATCTCATGTACTGAAAATATGGCAAGGGCGCAAAGCTGGGATCAGTTGCTCGTTCGCGGCACCAGCTTACTACCCTTCTCTCGGAAGCTTATTTCAACAGAGAGGCTCTGGAGGAGAAGATCGCAGAAGGTCGGAGAAACAGAAAAGAGGCAGGGAACAAGTACGGTTTCTGAGCTTGTTCCCCCATACTTATGTGCTTTGGGCGCAATTCACTTGTCATATCACGTAGGCTCGTTGCACAGGGTATGTATTGAATACTATGGACCAGATATCCATGATATGCTTGATCAGTAGACCAGGAGGATGGACAAAAGCGTTACTCTCCACGAGGCTTTCGGGAATATACTGCAGACGAAAAGACTGAAAGCGAGATGTCAAAATGTTTCTCTTACGGAGGACGAAAGCGACTTACGTGTAACACTCTTATTTGCTTCAGAAAGCGCATGTCGCCCCAGTTCACCCGGCAGGAGAAGCTTGGCACTTGTTTGAATTTCACGATGAGAAATGGTCGATCTCTTTGAAAGAATAGCCAGCCCTATGCGCGATGAATAATCCAACCATGAACAACTAGGATGACTTACTGGAAGCCTCATTGGCCAGCCTATCGAACACATCGTTGACAAACGAATTCATGATCGCCATCGCACGGTTCGTAATACCGGAGTTGGGATGAACTTGTTTGAGGACTAGCAGAATATCTGGCTCCATGAACACAAATGTCGGCTTGAGGGCAACTTACCTCGGTAGATATGAACGTTGTAGGTTTCGCGCCTAGTTCTTCTCCTCTTCGGCTTGTGGCGAACTAACTGGCCAGGTCCGAACACCTTTCCACCCCCTCCTCCCTTGCCGCCGTGGCGGAGTGCCCTTGTGGCGTCGTTCGTCATAAATTCGATGGCAGTGCCTACAAACACGTCCTAAGTTGTAGGTACATGTTCTCCGCTTGAACTCACTGGCTCGTTCGCTTGATGATCAAGAAAGTCAGGGATCGCTCTAGCTAATGTGAATGAGCAAAGAGAGCGTTGGGGATGGTGACTGACGCGACGCGTTTATTAGGTCAAGAAGTCCGTAGTCTCCGTCAATTCACGCTAATTTTAGCCCAACAGTACGTACCAATTACAAGCGCTGAGAGCGCTAAGACTCGGAAATCGACACCGATGCAGCAACTTTGGCTATACTCCTGATTTATAATAGCCAGATTCACGACACAGAATCATGATGCTCATGCGAAAGCATCATTGGCAAGCAAAGAAAATAATTGAAATGAGTCCATAGCTTTCATGACATGTTGAGTTCTAGTGGTTAGCTTGCTTCAAGTTCAACTTTGAACTCCAAGCTTAACGTAAGTACTGTTCAACCTGCCAAGACCCCGCCTCCTGTCGATCGTTCTCATATAACGGATTATCACTCGTTCCGAAGTTCCGAATATGCACAGCGAAAACTCGGCTATTTGCATTGCCAGAATGTCTGCCTACCTAGCTATGACACTACATTTTCTACCTCGAGCAGGGCGAGATATGTCAGAGCGAGGAAGCGTGACGATTACCTTGTAAGCAGCTACTTAACTGACAATCGTTATCCGTACGTGATGTACCCAGTCATGCCTACAGTCCCATCATCGTCCGCGCACCATAGGTCGAGTCTGGACTGTGATGTCCATGCGCCATAGAAGGTCATGGGCCGGTCGACAATGACGGGATTCCTTGCACGATACTCGAAAAACTCCGGCTCCCGCGCAGGATTGTGGAAGTTCGCTACCTCTAGTAACATGAGAGCGGTGAGAGGGCCATGCACCAGACGTTCTGAAGACTCGAGGTCAGCGGTGGGTGGTGGCTCCTTCTTCAAGATCATATGCCGTACCTGGGTAACCTTCGTACTTTTGCGCGTAGTCCTTGTCAAGGTGAATATGGTGCCCATTAAATGTCAACGCAGAGAACCGGAATAGCGTAGTCAACGTCGGCGTGAAACCAAAAGAAAAGTTAGGTTTAGGTAGCCCAGAAACTGACAAGCGTCATTTAGCACGGTTTCGTGAAGCAGGCTTAAAGTGTACTACCTCCCCTATTGGCCCGCTTACTACCAGCTGAGGCTAGATAAACGTGGGACCGTTCCTCGGTCAACGAAGGGGTGGTCTGGTCAGCCATGGTTACCTCAATCTTCTGCTTCACAAACACCATAGGAGTGCCCTGGTCGAACCCTTTCTTGTCGATAGCTTCGGTTGTGGATATGGAAGAGGCTTTCTCCCCTACGAGTAGAGGGTTTGATTTATTCCAGCGCATAGAACCACCAGCCCACATTCTACGCGTGAACGGTTCGGGAGGACAGAAGTCAGCATCTGTCCCGTCTGGCCGCAAGGCTGCTTCGGGATTGCGCGGATGGAAGAATGCTAGGTGATGGCCAGGGAGAAGCAAATCCCCACTCCTTGGCAGAGTGGATGGCTTCCTGGTCCCGTCGCGGGTGGGCAGTGTGATGAAAAGGTCTGAGAGGTGCTCCGTCCTGAATGTGTCCTGTAGCTGCAATTTTATGGAGTCTTTTGACCCTATCCATTTGTCCAGAGCCGTCACATCAAAAGAAGAGAAGGACCTCTTGTGGCTCACAAGAGGCCTCAAAGAGTTGGCAGTATGCCGAAGAGTAGACATGGGATAGTGACAACTTCAATACTTCGAGCTCGCTTCCAAGTGTCAGCCGCAAGGACCCGTACAAGATATGTGGCACTCACCTTTGATACAGGTGTGATTGTTCCTGTTGCGGTGAGAAGGACTGTGGCGACGGAACCTGGTAGAGAGTCTCATCGAGCCTGCTTTGACACTCAAGTTAAGCATGCATTCAAGACATCTCGTTGTCCGACAGTCGTCCGATCATAACATACAGTTGCAAGGTATATATAATTGGTTCCCCCTAATCATGACGCACTGTCTTTGCTTAAGTGCTTAACGCCGACAGGACCCCGAAAGAGCCTTCGGATCTATTCGGCCCTGCAGGCATACACCAAGCTACGTCTAGCTCTAGTCCTTCTTTCTACAAACCGCCAAGTAGGTTTTGTACGGATACTCAAAGATGCCCTTCTCTTCATCTATCCATTTCTTATCGTTCCCTCTGTTTAATATGGCCACGATATCGTCCACCACACGCTGCTTCTCGTCGGGAGGAAGCACAGCGATGTAGCTCTTGCTCTGCGCACGGTTCGTGCAGATATCAAGCGAGCCCTCGAGGTGGTATTCCCATTGCTTCTCCTCCGGCGGCTGAAACGAGGCTCCATAAGATGGCGTATCAAAGAGCTTCCGCCAGAGGCCCAGGCGGAACTGCGGCGACCCGGCTTCGTGTTGCTCGATGCGCTCACGCAACTGGGCGCACCAGCGAGCACCATCCCTGTGGCAAGAACCGTCCGTTATGTAGTCAGAGAAAGGCCAAGAGACTTGTCCTAGCATATACACGCACCTATCCTCCAAGTTCCAGATCATGCATGCTGCACCGCCCTTCTTGAGGATACGAGCAAATTCAGCAGCGGCCTTGTCGTAGTCCGGACACCAGTGAAATGCCTATGCACGATCCATATACGTGAGATGATGATATACCGAGGAAAACAGCTTCGAGAGTCCACACCTGGGCAATGACAATGAGGTCGGCCCAGCTATCTTCGACCCCGGTCGTATCAAACGTGCCGTTCTGCACGATAACCCGAGAGTCGGTCACTGTCTTTGAAAATACCTCGCGCATGCCATCGCTCGGTTCAATAGCACGGAGCTCTGATATGCTTGTGGTCCAGCTCGGGTGGGCGAGCAGAGCACGGGTGAAGATGCCTGTGCCAGACCCGATCCTGATGTCCGCAACATTGCGATAACACGTTAACTACGCGGCCTGACGCTGTAGACATCGGAGGTACTTGCTCGACTATGTTGATAGAGGGTGCATTGCTTACGCCTCTGATGTGGGTAAGACTTTCCAAAGGATATGAGGGGCGGGCACTGATGTGGCGACATGTCAATGACGGCGTTAGGCGCAAGGACGCGCCAAGCAAACTGACCGATCGTAGAGTTCATTGGTGCCTTTGCCGAAACCCGTCTGGGCGAGTTGATGAACAGTGATAGATCCTTTCGAAGACATGCCTCGGTACGATAGCGGCGCCCTGTAGACAAAGTGTTGGAGAAACGAGGGACGAGCAAACAAGTATGCGCGAATCTGCATGGCCAGGGCCATTTGCGTAGTAGGCCTCTTGAGTCTAAAGAAGTCCGGGAAAACGACCAACCTGACTCGGACGCGGGGCCACGGAACCCCGGTAAACGCGCTAGCGCTAGACAAAGATAGAATATCTCGACACACATCAGATTCGAAGGGTATTAAAGCTACTGAGCAAATGAACAATGGGATGGGGTGATGAGGCGTAAAAGGTCGTAAAGGTCGTCAACGAAGTAAGTACGGGAGACCAGGGTATACTACACAACGCGCGCTGGGACTGAGCAAGTGTCCCAAGCGGCCCTAAAGATACAGCAGCGATGCAAATGCAGAGTCCGATATGATTGCTTGAAATTGTCCTCCACACACACCTCACTTACACGTCAATAACATCACCAGGAGCAATCCCGAGAGATAGAAGGGTTTCTTCTCCAAGAGCTGACCGCGGCCACGCCGTCTGGTTGAGCTGAGCTTTTGCCTCTGATAGGGTCAGAATGTTCATATGTTCGGGAGTTTCGCCACCGTTCTGAGTTGTTATTAGTGAGCCATCAACAAACTTTTTAGAATCCAATGCGACTCACCACTTGGTCCTCGACCAGTCCACGCGCCATGAAAGCAGCGAGCAGATCACGGGGGAATAGCGTCGGTGCCACTAGCACATGGACCGGCGGCAGGAACGGGCGAGCGTGTTCGACGCGCGCAGAGAGCGCCTAGAGAATTACGGGTTAGTCGGCCCGTGTCATCAACCAAGACGGACGCAGATATCGTAACAAATGGACGCACCTCTGCGGCCTTTACCGCTCGACTGATCCTCTCCCTCTCGCCCCGAGCATCTCGGCCGACGACGACGAATACCTCCCATATGCAATCGAGCACCAACACCACAGTAGCCAACCCCGCCTCCACGTCTCCATCCACGTCTCCATCGTGCGCGTGGCCATTTGTCCGACCGTTGGTGCTGACAGAAGAAACACCAACGGACGACCCATTCCTCGAGTGCCCGCCTGTTGCCTTCCGCTGCAGCACGCGACCAGCAGGCCCACGGACAAACTCGACAAGAGACACTTCCTCCATGTTCGCATAAACATCTTTCGGGACAACCCACGCGCGCGCTTCGACCTCGACGTGGCCCGCAGAGAGCTCGCCGCGCCACCTCCAGTGCGCCGCGTTCGCGTGTTCGCCAAGGCCGAGCACCATCCAGAACAACTCCGCCTCGCCGCCTTCGCGATCGTCGTTAACGCCTTCCTCAATCTCAATCACGTTTGCGCCGAGTCCTGGGATGTCTGAGCTCGCCAGCGACTGCGCGTACGCGAGACCGGCAGTTCGTTCAAGCGCAGGCGAGCCCCGACCCGCCCAGACAAAGACCGAGTCGAGCACGCGCAGAACGGAGGTGTACGCAGAGCAGAGCGATCGCACACCCTAGGTAGAGGTAGACAGGCGCATATATCAGTCAGGAAATATCAAAGTGGAAGCAAAAGAACATACAAGCTCAACCTCGTCAATCACCACAGAGCCGTCCTTTGTCTGCCTCACGACATGCATCGCCGTATCCTCCGCAGACCAATGCGCCCGTGTCCCCTGGCGCACTGCAATGCTTCCACCCAGAACGCCCAAGAACTCGGAGGTCTCTGCACCCTGGCGCATGACTTGCAGAGCAGTGCCGTAACGCCGAGCCATCTCGTTCAGCCGCTTGCCGGCACGGGGTCCACCTGGTGCGCGGTGGCCGACCCAGGCGTACACGGCAGTGCGCACAAGACCCGCAGAGGCAGAGCGCGCTCTATGCACAACCGCCAGCAACTCGGTGTCATAAAAGACCGTAGCGCTCCTTGTCTGCTTCATGCGCACGCCCGTTGGAGAGGATGGAGGAGTATCAGGCAAAGGAATACTAGCAGGCGCGGAGGAACCGTCGCCGATCGAAAGAACCTCGACCGAAACCGTGGTCAAGTCCGTATCGGGAGTGTAAGGCATGTATTCAGTCAGAGGAGAGACGTCTGGAGTTGGGATAGCATCCACATCTATCGGCATAATGTCTTTCAGAAGTCGGAGATTGCTTAACGTTGGATGGCATAGAGATAGTGAACCTGACTCACCGAGCTGGACAATCTCATCCACCGCCTGCTTCAGCGTAGCATCCGCATCCTCTTTCTCAACGCCCTCAGCACCGTCGTCACCCGCCTCCTCGGGCGCACCTCTGCTACCAGACAAAAATCGCTCTGCATCCAGTTCCACGCTCGACATAGCCATCGTCCCCGGCGGCGAGTACCCATCCGTCTCACTATCGCTTTCAGGCAAGGGCGGCATCATAATTGCCGAGTACCGATCATAGCTAGACCTCCGTCGCTCCACTTGCTGTGGCGACATTGGTCTCGACGCGCGCGGTCGCGGGACGGCGCCAGTCGTGCCTGCAGGTACGATATTCGACGTGAGGATGCTCGATGTCGGAGTGGGCAGGCCAGACGGAGTAACAGTGAGTGTCGAGGCGGTGTGCCCAGAGATGGACGAGGCAGAGGCAAGCGTCTCCGGCGGAGTGAGCAGTGGCGAGCGAGGTACAACTGGAGAACTTGGCTGAGATAACGCCAGAGGAGAAGTTGACCGCGGCGCATATGCGTAAGGTGCCGTCAGCAAAGCTGAAGGGGAAGGCGGGGTCCGTGGTGCTGTCAACACGGGTGAAGGAGGCGCTAGAGCCTGCGCCGATCCAGCTGACGCAGCGGAAAGTGAGCTTGCTGCAGACACCGATGCAGAGCTGAGTGCTGATACGGGCGTACTTCTACCCGAAGCTTCGGCCTCCTCCTTCTCAGCTACCTCATTAAACGCTTTAGCGATGTCCATGACAAGCGCACGACTTCCAGTACTTGGTATTCTCGAATGCCGGGCACGCGAAGGGGACGGGGGAATGGTCTCGCGGGATGATTTCTCGCTCTTTGGTGTCGAGGGCCTCTCTGGTGCAGACGGGAACGGGACCGCCCCTTGCGCCGGCGCTGGAGGCGCAGCGGGAGGAGGAATCGCCAACTCAGGGAGCGCCTGCCGATCTGGAGTCGCGGTCGGACGCGGGCGCGCGCCTAGGCCGATGGACGCCTGCCCCGCTCGGCGCTTCGACTTCGCATCTCTTGCATTGCTGGCATCGTCGGGTCTTTTCGCGACCTCCTTCAGCTCATCGAGCTCCTTGGCCTGGGGTGCAGGCGACGTCTGTGTTTGTTGATCGTCGAGGGCAGCCGCCCTGTCCGACTTGTCTGATGTGGGCTCGGGAGTTGCTTCTGCTGCCTCTGCCGTTTCTGTTGCCAACGTCGATCCCGATCGTGATCCTTGGTTGTCTGCATCGGGGCCGTTTGATTCGATGGGCAGTACTGCGGATATTTCTGATTTGCCTTTCCGTGGAGGCTTGCGAGCGCGTTCGCGTGTGGGCTAGAGCGACAAAATCGAATGGATACGGGGGAAGGGCGGGAATGGAAAACACGCCGTAAACGCGTGGCCAGAGCGAAGATCAACGTGTGTGTGAATGATCCATTGTGAGCGCCAGTATTGCGGAGGCAACAGCAAGTCCAAGAAGAGAAATGTGAGATTTGGTGCGACAGGCATAACCACAAAAAAGCAAAGCAAAACAACGGGCACGGAAGAGAGGGGTGAAACCCATCAACCACAGTTTCAAAAACTACTAAAAAGGACGCACATGACTGAGCGGCTGTTTCTCGGGAGTCTTCCTCCCTGCGATGGCCCTCGGCGTTTGCACAGGCGCGTTCGCGTTCCGTACACCCATCTCATCCACGTGCGGTGCAGCTTCAGCTTCAGCTTCTACAGGAGGTGTCGGAGCTTCGACGGAGACGACGGAGGCAGACTCGTCACCAGTCTTTACAGGCTTAATGTACGAAATCAGTGTTTGGGCCGAACCAATTTCGCCATCATCATCGTCCTTTAACTGCGACGTTGTGCTCCTCGCGGATCGGCCAGTGTCGTGCTTCTTGACCTTCTGGGGTTGCCCTTGCCATTGTGCCTGTTTCTGCACCTGCTGCTGCTGCTTTGGCGATGACGGGGTTGAACTGTCGTTAGTCGTGGATGCCCGACTCCTACCCATAGGTTTCGGCGATGCCGCTTCTAGTTTAACGCCGTTCTGGTGCTGGCTGTCATCGGCCGTGTTGCTGCGCGAGCGGCTGATGAGCGCAATTGGTTTAGGTGGCGCAGCTGGTGGGGCGACTTTCTTTTCTGTTACACTGTGAGGCTGCCAACGATCGAGGACAGCGTTGCGTTTCGAAGGCTTTTCCTTGCCCGGCGAGGCAGGAGTGAACGCGGCTGTCTTGGCGGGTGCCGGACTCTTTGTCTTCTGACGTCCTGGCATGCCCTGTCCTTGGCCTTGAAAGAAAGCTTGGATGCCAGCAGGCTGCTTCTGTGAAACGGCCTCGAGTTTGCCGCTTTGCTGGACGATGCTTGCGACGAAACCGCGCCCCTGCAACCTACTTAATGAAGGGGTAGGGTTCTTCTCGGATGAAGCAGCAGGCGGCTTCAAAAAGGCGGGGGAGAGGCCGCGCTGCGGTTGTGGAGAGAACGGCTTAGATGAGCTTGAGTTGGCGTTGGCATTGGTGGGCGAAGATGTGCTCTGCCCGAGGCTAGATGTCGGAGATATGGACGCAGGAGCGGTATGTTCAGGAGACTTGGGTGGGGGAGTCGGAGCAGAAGTGAGCGAGGGCTTGGTCCTAGTAGGTCCGGAGACAGAAGAAGCTGCATGCTTCTGGCGTGACCATGGACGGGGAGGTGGGGTACCTGGTGCCGGTGAGGAAGCAGGCGGGAGCATAGATGCGGGTCGCGATGCTTTGGCTGGCGAAGGGAACGATGCTGACGATTGTGAGAGTGAAGGAGATGCAAGGCTTCCAGCGGGAGTGCTGATCCTGCGCTCGCGCTTTGAGCCAAGAGGTGAGCCAGGTTTGTGAGACTGCGCCTGTCCTTCGAGGCGCTCAACATAGCGTTGCGCGACCGACGATGTACTCTGTGTGCGTTGTCTCGTTGGTGTCTTACTTGCTAGTGCTTCGACTCTTGAATTGGCTGCACGAATCACAGGTGTTCCGCCCCGAGAGGAAGGTGTCTCGGTTGGTGAATCAGTATCTGTGGATGCGGGAACACCACGGCCATTCATTCCAGGCATGGCAATGCCTCCTTTGCCGAAGACGGGATGGATGGCATCTTCTGAGCTGCGCCCATCGTGCATCGCGCTTGGATCAGCTTGTGGAGCATGCTTATTGAGACGTGGTCCGGTGGCGTTGCCTCCCACGAATGCTGCAAGAGATAATGGAGGTTTGCTAGATGATGGCGACGTTGAAGCAGTCCGACTGGGAGGCCTCCACGATGGCCTGGGTGCAGATGGAGAGGGTGGAGTGGGTCTGGACCGGGAAGCAGGTCTGGCGATGGGATCAGGAGTGGTTACCCTCCCATTGCTGATGATGGGTGGGGGTTTGGGACTGTCGGTTAGTCGTGGACTGGCCTCGGGGGTTGCGGCCTTGGATGCGTGGTCGTGGTCCGGGTCATCTGCGCCAATGATGTGAGCAGGGTTGTTCGATAGCCTGTGAACAAAAGATGTACCGAGATTGCTATCGTGCACGCCGACCCCAAAGTCGCCGCTCTGGCCTGTGCGGCTCCTGCGCATGCGTGCGAGTCTGGCGCGGGCGATCTCGTCCTCGAGACGACGCTGCTCTGCTTCGTCATCGGCGTCGACCTGGGCCTGCATGGCCCTTATGCGTGTTGTCCACTCTGCGAGACCTGAGTCGTTGATTGTGGATGGATGCGTGGATGGGGAGGGGAGGTCGAAGCGGGAGGGGCGGGTTGGGTGAGTCCCTGGGTGTGACATCGTCCACGGGTCGTGCACAGACATTCATCGATCCAAGGACGGTCCCAGTTGGCGGATGCTGGTCGAGTGACCTCACCACCTTATCACAACCCCAAGCCTCCGAGTGTGGGAACTGTCCCGTGTGCTTGGCCGGTGATTGGCCTCTACATCCCGGAATCTCGGCACAGCCCTTCCACTCCCTCCGCCGCCATGTCCAAACAAGGCTCACTCTACTAACTAACTAACCCATATTGACCGTCCGTTTACCTCGCTCGCATTTGCCTACGTCCATCTCTCTTTCGCCCAATTTCGATCCTTTCTTCAGTGCAGATGCAGTCGGCTGCCCCTCGCGAAATCAATGTCCTAGCCAATCACTCAGTCCTCAATCTCAGCTTCGACGACGACTCGTTATGCGTCCAGCCTAGTCCACTCGACCATGCTCCGGAAGTGGGCTGCTGCTCTGCATTCTTCTCCAGGAAGCCACGCATAACACACACTCGGGTCCCAATACGACAAGTCATCGACGCTCACTGCTCTGAACGCACTCTGCATTTGACCTATGTCGACCGAAACCATCCGAAAACGCCGATGGAACTGCGGCACCTCACTAGCACGGTCATTGAGGAGGAACAATCATCGCTCATGAGCTGGTCTGAAGCGCTGATGGAACTTGCATATGCCGGTCCGTTTTGTTTCTTGTCTGTCAAAAGTAGCAGCTCACAGCGTGACGCTTTCAGGTGTACACCGTAACCGATACCTGCGTGTCATCATCAATCCCTTTGGCGGACCTGTACGTCCAGGAATTATAATCGCTTTCGTCCACTTTGTAACACTGTCCTGTAGGGTAAAGCTAAATCTATATATACCAAGAAAGTCGAGCCCATACTCGCCGCTGGCGGCTGCTCCCTCGATGTAACTTGTGAGCGCCTCTGTTAGTAGCGCCAGCAAACTGCATCTCACTCGGCTCAGATACCACGCACCGGTATCATGCTCAAGAACTCGCCCGAGACATAAGTCTCAAGTATGACGCAGTGATCGTCGTCTCCGGAGATGGCGTCGTTCACGAAGTCATCAATGGCCTCGCTCAACACAACAATCCAGAGAAGGCATTCTGTATTCCCGTTGTACCAATACCCGCTGGGTCGGCTAATGCACTATCACTGAATATCCTGGGCCTCAAGGTTGGTCATCACGACATTCTATGGCGAGCGATCCACATGTTTTCTCTTAGGACGGGCTTGACCCATGTGCTGCCGCATTGAACGCGCTCAAGGGTGAGCGCAGCCTTGCTCGTGGCTCGATGGTGCTGACCATTGGATGTGTACTTTCGTAAGGCAAACAGATGAAGCTTGACCTCTTCTCTCTGAATATGCACGATGAGAAGAGATTCGCTTTCCTGTCGCATGCACTTGGCCTCATGGCCGAACTGGACAGAAACACGGAGCCACTTCGTTGGATGGGCGACATTCGGTTCATGCTAGGGTTCCTGTACGAAGGTAGTCATTTGATCTCGGTCAACGTGCGGTCCGTCTAAGCGTGGTATATGGTACAGTGGCTCGTTTGAAGACATGTCCCATCCAATTGTCCATCAAGGTCGTCGATGATGACAAGCAGAGGATGGTCGACGCAGCGAACGCTAGGAATTCTTTGACGCAGCAGTGGTCACCCGAGCCCATTGATGACAAGGGCGTCTCGGCCGATGAAGGGAAATGGGTTGATTTTCAGAATCCTATCATCTATATGTATGCTGGCAAGGGTCCTTTCATGAGTCGGTGAGTGATCATTAACACACGCTAAGCTATATAATATGCACTGACATGCATGGATAGGACGCTTATGCAGTTCCCTGCTTCAATGCCGGACGACGGTCTCATTGACATTGTCCTACAGGAAGTGGTCAGTTTTATGAAGTTATGCAAAGTATTAAGCTCTCGAAACTAACGATATTAGATTCCACGCAAGTCTCTCATTGACGCCATAGACATAGCGGAAGAGGGTGGGCTGTTCTGGACGAAAGAGGTGTGCCCGTTTTGTTAAAGTTACATCTCCACATGCTCACTCGGGTGCAGACCCACTATGTCAAAGCTTCGGCCTATAGAGTCAAGGCATTGGAACCGAGTTACTTCCTGATGGTTGATGGGGAGGAGGTTATCTTTGACGAGTTTACCGTCGAAGTTCACCCACGGATGGCCACAGTGCTCAGCCCATATGGGTGTTATCCACGGGAATTTAAGCTTCCGAATCCTGAAGATAAGTCTCATTAACAAGTAGCCTGTCAACTTTTATATCTTTACTGTAGCCACCCCCTCCGCGTGCTGTGATATAATGTACTTGGAAACTTTTCCTAGTCCCTTTTTACCACCTTTCTAAATATTAGATCGCTCGGAGGCTTTAGGCTCCATTTTGACGCTGGAACGCGTTTTGACATCTGTCTTAATCACGTGAGAGTAATTAAACGCGGGTGCGTCAGTGCACGTGCCTTCGTTGAATGGGATCGGACATTGAATTTAACTTGTACCCTTCATAAAGCCAAGCGCACGAATGAAAGTCGTGCACCGTCTCTTTCACTTGCCCTCCCATCCCTCGGCCCTCTCGCCTCATTTCACTACCAGATTAACCAGGTGCGTGGACTACACATGCTTGCTTGTAAAAGGTTGTTCAAGTAACGCGTAATTCAGGCTTTAACACCACACTCTACCAATGGCTCCCAAAGTACGCTTATTTGCCTAATAAGCTTGGTCCTGTGCTTAACTGTCGCTTTTTAGCCTGCTTCTACTGCTGGCAAGGCCCCTGCTTCCACTGCCTCCAAGGCCCCCGCTCAGGACAAGGCTGCTAAGAAGACCGCATCTAAGTCGCAAGCTGCTGACGGCGACAAGAAGAAGCAGCGCCGGAAGACTCGCAAGGAGACGTACAGCTCTTACATCTACAAGGGTATGTCTCTGTAGTCTTCGTAGTGTCGGCCATGACTGAGTATGGTGGCATTATAGTGTTGAAGCAGGTCCACCCTGACACGGGTATCTCCAACAAAGCCATGGCCATCCTCAACTCCTTTGTCAACGATATCTTCGAGCGTATAGCTTCCGAGGCATCGAGTGAGTCCCTCGCTATGACTTTGAAATTTCCCTCATAGGTCCTGACCATACGCTCAGAACTCGCTGCTTACTCGAAGAAGTCGACCATCTCGTCGCGTGAGATCCAAACATCCGTGCGACTGATTCTTCCTGGTGAACTCGCCAAGCACGCTATCTCGGAGGGCACCAAATCTGTTACTAGTGCGTGTCTTTATATTCTTGCTCATGCCAGGCATAGTCTGACATGTATTTGCAGAGTTTTCTGCCGGGTCCAAATAGATAATTCTACTTGTATTGTATCTCTTTACTGTATTGTTCTGGTTACCCCTCGTATTCAGCCTATTCCCTCAGACCTTTATCATGCTGAGTCAATTGACTATTGAGCCGATCAGTTGCACAACCTGTAGATCAGTTGTACAACTGGTAAGCTGTCTGGAGTAGTGAGGTCGAAAGACTTGATGAAAATGCCGACACGACTGGGAGCTGTCAAAGAAAGCCCAGGTTGATCAGAGCGCGAAAGCCAAGAAATCGCGTCCAGGTGGCGGAAGCATAGTCCTGAGCTCGATTCTCAGCGTGGTGGGGTATTGGTTGAAGTTTGCTTATTGATTACGATGGTTCAGCTCTTATTGCAGTCTGCTATAGCTTGGTGATCAGAAGGTAGGGCCGCCTGGAAGAATAGACGCGTTAAACGCTGAGACCCACGCGCTGCGTCACTGCAATGACATCGCGGTTTGACTGGAGGGTGCCCGACGCTATGCAATCAATAAGGACGCCACTTGTCCCTTAACAGCGCCGTAGATGACTGTTTGCAGCAAACTGGATGAAGGCGCCCGAGCTCCTCGGGAGGCTATGTCATACAGTAGTAGCTGTGATCTGCTGTGATGTCTCGGCGGGTGTTTCGTCGGATCGAAAAGTGATTTGGCATGCAAATGTATGGGATCAAAAGTTTATGAGCGGCGGGCGGCCTGTGGAGCTGGAAGGTCAGGCCTGGTCGGGCCTTCAGGCACCTCGCGCGTGGCTTTGTGTCCACTCGTGCCGCTACTTTGTCGTCGCCGAATTCCTACGTGTTCTTTTGGCGCCATTAACGGATATTGGGTGATGTGAGAAGAAGCGGTGAGCTTCCTATTCATTCGCGGACATTGCTGCCTTGTGCTGCGAACGGTCGAGCATACGAGTGCTGGCTGTCGATACGAATGAGCAAGCGAAGATGGCGTCGGCTAAGCGTCCCCGGAAGTGGTAGGGGCTGGTATAAGGACGTGCGGCTATCGCGGGCGAATTTCGAAAAGCTGGACCCTGCAGATCATCGAGTGTCTCCGATTAGTCAGCACCTGATTGAGCGGCAGAAACGGTCGGTCGGGCTGTGTGTGTTCTTGCCGCCGACTGCCTCTGGCACGCAGCCTCCTACCTCCCCTTCTTCCCTCCGCCCACGACACCCGCCCCGCGATACCTGCTGCTATTTACCTGCTTGCTGTACGTCCAGCCATTCTCTTTTCTTTGTCATCGCCGCCGAAACCAGCATCTCAGGGACACTATCGCCGTCACAATTCGTTCCCAAGACGCGTCCTCCAGCTCGGCATTTCTCTTCCACTAGCTTTGGTATCGTCTGCACGCTCGCAAGTGTCTCTGTATCTTCACCGAGTCGTTATTCGCCGCCCTCTGGCCTCCCTGTAAACGGCCGTCTCTCTGTCTTTGTCCTCGGACGCCGTTTTAACACGCTCGGCCGATTCCATCATTGATGGCAGCAGCTACTATCTCCTCACTGAATCCACAATCGCTCGACTCACTCGCCTCTAAATCGTCATCACCCACGTCGTCTACCACAGAGACCACTCCCGCAGACCAAACCCTCTCGTCCTCTCGTTCGTTCATCAACTTGAGCTCTCCTCCCCGCTCACATTACCCTTTCCCCACCGCCTCCATGTCCAGCACTGGTTCCACCATCCTCGACCCCCCTCATGGTCAACCCTTTGCAGACTACCTGCGAACATGGTCGGACTCGCATGTCGCGCGATGGCTCACCGAAATCAAGTGCAGCGCCCATACGAACAAATTTAGAGACAACGATATCCGCGGCGATGTTTTGCTCGAGATCGATCAGGATACCCTCAAGGAGATGGGCATACATAGTGTTGGGGATCGACTCAGGATAGTGAATGGTGTCAAGGCTCTCAGGCAGAGATGCTCGTCGAGAAGTACCCTCGCTGACCCCTTCCGAGCTCGCCTTCTTTCCGACTCGGGTCGCGATGTTCCTGGAGTCAATGGGGTCGATGGATCTCATTCGCGCAGCAGCTCTAGGGATGACTCGCGTGATTCGTCGCCCAATTCTCGGGTTAATGCTCGCAGGTTAGAGAGCGTCAGGCCGGCTCCTCTGGTGTTGTCATCCAACACGGCCCGTAACGACCTTCCTCGGCTCATACGAGAGCCTGGCTCGGGAGACTCTCGTGAATCGTCACGAACTACGCCGCCTCCCATCCGCCCACTGCCCCAGCCCGCGCCCAGTAGCTTCAGCAATTTCTCCAGTGGCTCCACGTCGCGACCTCAGCTTCCTCCCCTACCCCCTGCGCCTCGGGGTCAACCACCTCAGCCACCGACTGGACGTGCCAATACCCGTTTCCATCCTCTCTCAGGGCCGCGTGCGCGAACGCCAAACCAAGCGGATGCTACTCCGTTCGCAAATTCACCTCTTCCTCCCGCTCCGAGTCAGGGCATACTGACGCCTCAGTCTAGCACTCCACAGACTGGAGGATGGGCAGCATATGGCTTGCCATCTGACCCTCGCGCGGGTATGAAGCAGCCACAAGTGCGTTCTCCCTCTCCACTTGGTTCTGGCGCTCCAGCTCGATCCAATGCTGCTCATAATCGGAACATCTCGTTTGGCGGTGTGAGCTCGCCGTTGTCTAGCACGCCGACCGGGAAGTTACCGCCCCGGCCATCGACGACTGGTAACAACAGCCACCCATACGCATCAGCTCAGCCTTCACCTCAGCTTCAACCACAGCCTTCAACTTCCCAGACACTCCATCCCGGTTCCAATCAGAACCAGCCTATTTTATCTCCCATCGCCGAATCATTCGCGTCCACCAACAGCTCGTCCCCTGGTTCCTCTTCGCCCCCTACTGGATTCTCTGTTCGGCGTGGCCCCTTCAACCCCGCCTCTCATATCAATAACCCCTCTGATGCGCGCCACAAGCTCATCAAATTCGTGCTACCTGACGAAGGGCGGTCCGCTGTTGTTGATGTTGCAGACTGTTTCGGAGGTGTTGAGGTGATGGAGAAAGTTCTGCGCAAGTTCGATAAGCTCTCTTCTAGAAAGAATGACTCGAATATCATGAGCCGTGTTGAGACCGATGAGGGTGGTTTGAGTGTGGACGGATGGAGCGTATGCCTGGAGTACGAAGATAATCATGATAGTGAGTGGTGCCCTTCTCTAACTCTTGTTGGGTAGCTGACGGCTGGTTTCTAGTTCAAGCCCTGTCCGAAGCTGAGCTGCTTGCTATCTGTCACAGTCCGATTGACGAGATTATGAAAGACCACGGCCTCTATCTACGTAAGACAGGTCGTGGAAAGCGTTCAAAGGCGCTTGCGCGCATATTTGGAGAGGAAGTGCCAGCACCCATACCAAGGAATGTCAGCCCGACGTCTCCAGCCGTTCCATCTAGACCATCGCCGTCGGCTGACGATGATGATACACCCCTGTCTGCATTCAACTTGCCAGACAGTATGGGCCGGTCGAAAGCAATCAAGCGCGCAAGCACGATCAGCATTCTCAGTGGTCTGGGTGTTCGCGATCCGGAGAAGGCGCTTGAGTCTCCGCCGTCCCCGTCGATACCAGCGTCGGCGACACTCACTACGCCCGTAGCGGCGAAGAAGCCATCTAAGCTCCGGAACTTCTTTGGACAACGGCCACCGAGCGAGCTCATCACGAACCATCTCACCGAGTACTTCCCCCTCGCCGAGAAGAAGGCCCTGCGCACGGCGCGGCATAGCATGATGCTTCGTTCGTCGAGTGTCCATGGCAAGCGAGATAGTACGATATCCATGAATCCGCCTCTTCCTTCGAGATTCAGCATCAGTACCCAAGGCTCGGGGTCTCAGCGACGGTCTTCGTCTCCTACTAGAACTAACAGGAACTCTATGGCTTCGAGTACTTCGATTTTTCCCGACAGATCCATCAGAGACAGCCAGGAGCACGTACTTGACGAGCCACCACGACTGTCTGTGTCCAACGAGGACGGCCGCTCGGTGATCTTGACCGGTGACGACGTCGACAAGTTGTCGACGACAGACAAGCAACCGCAGCTACCTCCTGTCGCGTTCCCGACGGAGTCGCTTTCCGAGTCCATGGAGGATCTCACCGCGCCCGACCCGTCGAAAGCGGTCTCCCGCACGAGCTCGAACGCGTCTCGGCGAACGAGCCACCTGTCTGAGCTGCGCAGCAAGCGGGATAAGTCTGACACTGCTAGCTTGCTTACCGTCGATGAGATCACTGCGGAGGTTGAGAACCGGCGGCAGAGCATGGCGGTGGATATGGGAGTGGAAGGTGCTGAGGACTGGACTAAGGTGGAGCCGGATATTGACGAGATGTCGGAGTATATGGAGGCCGAGCTGGAAGAGGAGGATGAGGAGGAAGAGGAGGAGGAAGAGGAGGGAGAGGAAGAGGAGGAGGAGGTGGGACAGACTATGACGTCTGAGACTGGTAAGTTACGTGCGCATGTGCGCTCACTTTTCTTGATCTTGATTTTCTTGAAGGCACGAAGTGGATCAAAGGAGCACTCATTGGCGCTGGCTCGTTTGGCAAAGTTTATCTGGGAATGGACGCCGAAAACGGCTTGCTGATGGCTGTGAAGCAAGTAGAGCTTCCGAAGGGAACTGCACCGAACGAGGCACGAAAAAAGAGCATGCTCGATGCTTTGGAGCGAGAAATCGACCTTTTGAAGGAACTGCAGCACCCAAATATCGTGCAGTATCTTTGTGAGTTCAAAGGGTAGCCGTGCCATCGTTGAAGGGCCTCAATGCTGCTCTTACAGACTCTTCAAACGACGACGACTATCTGAATATCTTCCTCGAATACGTGCCTGGAGGGTCCGTGGCGGCGTTGTTGCGCAGCTATGGTGCTTTTGAGGAGCCCCTGGTCAAGAACTTCGTTCGTCAAATTCTCCAAGGCCTCAACTACCTTCACGAGCGGGACATTGTCCATCGGGACATCAAGGGTGCCAACATCCTCGTTGACAACAAGGGCGGTGTCAAGATCTCCGACTTTGGCATCTCAAAGAAAGTCGTCGAAGGCAGTACGTGCATTTGTGTGTTGGCTCTACTGGCGCATTGCTCATGGAGTTGTTCATTAGATCTCCTCACTACCAAGCGGAATCGCACCTCGCTCCAAGGTTCCGTGTTCTGGATGGCTCCAGAGGTGGTCAAGCAGACCGCGCATACTAATAAGGCAGATATATGGAGTGTTGGATGCCTTGTCGTTGAGATGTTGACTGGCGAACATCCTTGGTCTCAGCTCACACAAATGCAGGCCATCTTTAAGGCATGTTTTTCTTTGGATCAGCTGTCCCTCTTTCAGCGTAACTAACAAGCAAATAGATCGGTCAATCTATCAAACCCACAATCCCTTCTGACATTAGCGCTGATGCGCAAGACTTCCTGGCGAAGGCATTCGATTTGGACCATACAGCCCGTCCCAGCGCTACCGAATTCCTTCAGCACCCATGGCTGGCTGCCAAGAAGTCCAAAGCGCCAGCACGGGTCTGATGGCTGACGTTACCCTCATCATTGTGGCCGAGGTCACTGCAGAGATACCCAGAGTACTTTTGGTTGCGTATCTATTCGGACTCCCATTCTCGTCACTCCTCTGCATCACTGTACGATCATTGCACTGCAAACACCGTCACTATCTCCACGCAATACTAGTTATTTTCATCACGCTTCCTTTTGACGCCTTTCTGTGCTTTTGAACCAGGACCCCAGTTTGCAGTCGGATTCTCTTGATACCGCACTAGTTTTACTGCTGAGGCCCTTGTCATTGAGTCGGGATGTCGGGTAAAGTTTGCCTCGGCCCTAGGATAGATCAGTCAATTTGCGCCCTCGCGAACAACGACAAGTGTCATACCTGGGCTCCTTGTTCAGCAAACGACGAGCAGGGGACTGGTCACTGATCTTGTCCATTTTCACCGGATGCGTTTTCACCCAGGATCTGAAGACGTCGTGCACATCTTCACGTGTGGCCGAGGTTTTCAGAGAGCCTGCACATGCATGCGACCTTGACACCTGGTGGCCGGCATGAAGTAGCGCAGACCTGGGAAAGTTCAGAGTGAGCTCGAAAGCACTCAGCCGACAATGTCAAACAACGCACGCGACATCGTCAAGCGGTGGGCAAACACAGTGGAAGAAACTCGAAACACGGGACGGCGTGAAATAGAAAGGGTCATTCAACTCCTATAAGCGTAACGATCAGCTTGTGTTCACAATTTCCCTCTTTTGTGTTCCCATACCTCACTTGCCACGGTCAGCATGCCTTTCATACGTGTTGATGTACCATAGTTTTCAGGGTTTTGATCGACATGCTCGATCACCGATTTGACGAAGTCAGTTTCATGGATCGGGCCTGACCACAAGGGACCTGCAATCTGTAAACGTTCATGAGCTAGCTACAGAGCAGGGCCGGCCACCGAACGCACGTGAAGCGCAGATCCACATTCAGAGCACCGGGACGAAGTCGGCGGACCACTGTGCGTCTTGAACAAGTAATTTGTGTTGCCTGCTGTTGACGTCTGTTCGATCATGCGACCAAGAGGCTGCTCGTACGGAGTCTGACATCCCACACATACGTAGTACATGGCGGTTTTACTAGATGCTTTTTTGACTTCGATAGGCGCGGACTTTATCCGTATGAAAAGGCGGACGTAGAAATCGATGGAGAGAGATAGGAGAGGCTCGATGTAGCGACCGTACCGGCCAGCAGCAGTCGAGACGGAGTGCAGCACTAGACGTAAGGCCTGGCTGAGGACTAAGGCACCCGGAAGGCGACGTTGTAGACAGGACTCACAGCTTCGTGACAGTACTCAGCCTTGACAGGGATACCACCATAGTTCGAATAGCTTCAAAATAGGTGAGTCAATGGCCCACTTATGTCTGGGCTGACTTTACCATTTCTCGGGGTAATTTGTAGTAGCCAAAACCGCAAGATCGGTGCAGGTGACGCACATCAGGCCTATGAACGGGAGTCAAGCCGAATGTTTAGCACCAAGATACCATTGTTAGCTCACCGCCATCCTCTATGCACTGAACCGCTCCATCAATGAAAGGTGCAGCGGTGCCGTACGGGTCCAGGTCTACCACGTCAACCCTGCTTTTCTCGGCACGGTGGTTATACATGAGCGCACTGGACGAAACGCGTCAGTCAAATGTCACACCGTCAGTCGCGCAAGCTCATACCAAGCATCCCCTTCGTTTATTTTGATCTTGCCGTAAGGTGACGATGACGGGATAGGGTCAGGTTTTGTAGCCGAAGCACCGTTCGAGTGCGCAACTTCTTCGATCCCATTGACCTGTATATTCCGCCTGATGGCTGCTGTAGCCGTCTCGGAGAGATCATTCGCGATGACATGTCTTTGGTCAATGTTAGCATTGGTCGATAGGTCCCAACGACTGCGATGCACGTACTTGACCAGCGGGATCTCCTTTGCGTAGCGGATGGATCTCAAGCCGGTTGCAGAGAGCGCCTCAAGGAGAGTAAACCTATACGGCCGATACTACACAGAACGTCAGGACGCAACGCACATGTAGTCTTAACGCAATACCTGCCTCTCTTGGTGAAGCCTCCTGCGGCAAAGAAGGACCGGTCTGTAGCTGCTCGTTCTCGCCGTGTTCCGGCGTGCCAGCGGCGTCGACTGCAGCAGAATAGGGTCAAAGCGGTCTGAGGAAACGCGACCGAGCGCATATGACCAGCCTACTCACTTCTCGCCTTCTTCGTTTCCCCTTTGCGCGCCCTCTTCTCCTGTGCGCGCCTCCACACCTCTTCTTTCTCTTTGTCGAGACGTTCGCTCCAGGTCCTGATGCACGCGATGCTGAGGTCGCGGTTGAACTCCTGCACGGGGTTGAGGAAGGCCTCTTCCTTGGACGCGATGAGGATATGGGCCGTGTTTTCCGTGTGCAGTGAATACCCCTCGGGTACCGTGACTTGAGGTTCGGCGGGGCTTGCCATGCTGGACAAACTCCTAAACCGGGACGAGTAGTAATGTGTCTTTCTGACTTGGGTGTGAACGAGGGCAAGGCAGCGAAGCCTGCTCGAACAGAAGCGGATTGCAGATGACAGGTTGTGAGCGAAGACTCGCGCGTGACTCGACGCGCGATACTCGAAGCTTGGTGGAGTTCAGTTGTTCAGTACGTTCAGTTACCGTAGCAGTAGCAAGATATATTAGCCGCGTCGGGCGCATGTTCGCGCCATGGCCAGGGTCGATATCTTCCACTATATGACAGACCCAACCAAAAGTGCAAAGAGGGATTCTCAGACAGTGGAATTTAAGGCGGTATCCGCGAATGTCTAGCTGCAAAGTGAGTGGTGGGGGAAAGTTACACATGTAGATCGATGTCTGGCAGCTGCGACGAATATACTAAGAAAAGTTGTCGATTACAGTACGTGCTGTCCTCCAAATAAAAAGGGTATATACACCAGCCCGAATATGCAAAAAATGCTACAGTACGTATCGGATCGAGCATCGTGTATTAATACTCAAACTCCTCTGACACAAGGGCGACTGATCCCCGCAGGTCGCCCTTCCTAATCCGAGCTGGGTCTATCTGGCTAGCGATGGTTTTCCGCACCATGGCGTTCAGTGAGGTCGGCCCGCAGCCTAATTCCAGACATAAGTAAGCAAGCTCGACCAATGCTCAACTGGCGGTCACTTACAGGCAACAACAACTTGCCCTCGAGACTGTTCGACCTCATCTGCCAAAATGCGATTCAACTTCGGCTTTCCTGGTCGCGCATGTTCAGAGACGATGTTGAGGTCCATGGCTTCCGAGCTGTCTATCGAAAAGCGTTTGGCATTGATCGGAGAGATCGAGTCGTCGGAGGGCTGCCCAAGATGCCTTGTCTCGGAGTTCGATGAATGAGGCGAGGGAGAGAGGGGCGACAACTTCATGGGGGGAGTCGCGGACTGGAGATGTGCATCGGACGGCGCCAGTGTTGACAAAACAGACCTCCTTGATTTCCGCCAAGGGTTTTCAGAGGCTGCAGGAGTCACCAGTGTTTCCATTGGTGAAGTCAAGTCTATTTCTGAGGCTGTCGACTTGTGCGCGTCCGCGAGAGGATGGTCAGGTAATGGAAGTGGCGGGACAGGTGGGACAGTTTCATTGTTGGTCCATGATGAGACGGCCGACAAAGCAGAAAGTCGTTTCGCATGGCGCACCGGGTAGTTGGCTTGAGCTTCGTCGGTTGCACCACGTCTATCACCTCGAGGTTTTCGTCCAGATCTCCCAATAGTAGCACGTCGAGAGTTGGCTCTTCGCAACTTGCCCTCCTTGCGCAACTTTTGACTGAGGTCTTTTTCGACGTGAGTCACGATGTCGTGGTCACCATCGAACTCAGTGAGCTCAAGGATGTTATCCTCGTGCGCAAGGGCTGGATCTTCAGTTTGCCAAGGCTCTGGTTCGTCCTCGTATTGGCCACTATAGTAGCTAAGATCGACATCACTTTCCCCAGATTCGTCGTGACTCTCGAATGAATCTACGGAATGACTGCGCGAACGACTGCCGCCGCGCCTGAATCCGGGTTTGGGAGGCGCAAGTTCCGCCACATTAGAGTCATTAGAGAAACGGATGTGGGGCACCTGGGATGGGTCCGGTTTAGGCGCAATGGGCCTAAAGTTAGTTACGTAAATATCGATCTGTATTGCTTCTGGGGGCAGCATGTTCAAGCAGGTCCTGATCACGGATGCTCCCCATTGTATGTGCGCTAGGATCAAACATGAGCAGTGAACGCTCGTCATAACGAGGTAACACTTACCAAACTCGCGAACTAACCAGACAAACCGAATCCGCTGAGTGACAGCTACTTTCTTCCCCCATCCACCCGCGTGACTACCCAAAGTCGTTCCATCACGTCCTGAGAGACATAGGCAGACGTACTGAAGAACAGCTAGTCCGAAGCTAACCCCAGATCCACCTACTACCACTAACACTGTTGAGTAGTTTCCCCACCGGGCCCTTATGGAACTGCCAAATGGACCATCCACGTTAGCCTTGAGCAGGACGCCACGAGGGGGACGATCTTGTCCGTGCATAGGCGGATGCTCGCCGGGTGGGTGCACAGCACCTCGATCTACCATACTTGTCACAGCATTGAAGAGATCCAAAGTCCACCCTCCCTTGGCACGGATCAATAAGACAATTACGCGACCTGAATCGCAGCTTGACGATTCGTCACAGATGGAGGCAGTCGTGAACGGATGGGAAGTAAACTTAGATATATGAGGTATATGAATGAGGAAATGTTGACCCGGCGCCCACGGTAGGTAGCCAGGAGTGATGAGTCGAAGGCGTACGGTCCGACCAGCTAAAAGCTCAGCTTGTGCGTAGCCTGGAGGCGGAAGATACGGTGCGCTAACGTGATCGAGGTTAAAGGTCGATGCAGTAGGGCTGTAGGCATGCCGCGGGAGCGTTCCTATCGACGCCCGAGAACCCGCGGTGAAGTCTCCTGAGCCTGGGCGAGCCGTGTATGGCGATTCGTAATACTGCCCAAGTGGACTACCTGATCGCAAAGACTGGGTGTCAAGTTGTAGACGAGGAGGAGGGAGAACCTCCGCGTTATTGAGGTGCTTCATTTCCAAAGAATTCTGCCCTTGGTGCTCAGGCAAGAGGGTCTTTGGAGGCTGCGAAGCCAGTCGAGGAGCTGAGGAGCTGAGGCCCGGGACGTAGCCATTACTGTAGACCCACCGGGTTGCGCGCCACAACCGTTCACCCATCCATAAGGCGAGTGCAGCCCAGCACCAATACCATAACGTAGGATGATGCAACGCAGCAAAAACGAGCGTGGAAGGAACGAGCAAGAGGTGAAGAGCATAAAACACCTCGTAATATCTTCTACGAATGGGATGAATTGACAAGGCAATGAGGACAGTCAACAAGCCAAAGGCCTACGAGGAGGACGAGCTTTAGGTCATGAAAATTCATGCGAATCAGAGACTTACTGTCCATCCAAGAATGAACGGTTCGTATAACCATGCATACACATACACTATGGAACCGTGGGTGGATCTATGGTCCAACGCGAGCTGAACACTCCATAAGGCGACATGGAGGAACGTGAGCAACCAGATGAGCCTGCCCGACCATCTGTGTAGCCATGCTAATTTGTCGAAAAAGAGCTGTATCATGAAAGGAATGGCAAATATTGCGAACGGAGGTGCCTTGAGGGCAAAGAGTACGCAGAGTGGAAAGAGGGCGAATGCGATCTGGCCTGAGCGTGCAGCTGAGGTCCACCATGCCTTGTCGATCTGATACGTTGCTTGGTACTGCTCAAAAGTCGAGGCATCATAAAGAGCGGACAAACGACGAGAGACGGCTGAATCTGTGGCATCATGGTAGACCTGCCAGACCTTCTCGTGGGGATCGACGTAGTCGGGACCGACATAAGCCAACGCACAAGACGCAACGAAGAGGATGGCGAGGGAGAGCAGCTGTGCGTTGGAAGGGAGGGATACGGGCTGACGATGCGGTTCGTTGCGTTTGCGGGCGACCGCGGCATTGTGCTTCTTGCGCCATGTCCGACGCCGGAGAGACCATTTGGTCCATGACGCGCCAACAAACCCACCACGGGAACCAGTCCAGTGGAGGACGGCGAATACACAGAAGATGAAGACAACGGCGATCCAGAGAAGGAAGGAGTAGCGTTTACTAGGAGGGCTGAGGGAGTGGATGGTGAGGTAAGCGGTGATCCATTCGCGATCATTAGAGATTGGAGGTGTAGTAGGATTGACGGGGTGCGCGGTGGAAGAGGAAGATGTAGGCATGTTGGTCACTCATGCGATGCAGCCACTGCGGGCCCTACTACGACTACAGGAGGGGTAGAAGGCGGATTGAATCGGGGACCGCGCAGGTTAGAACCTTGGGGAATGGGAAGGCTGAGCTCCTTGCGGCTAGACAAATGCTTGTTTCTGAGGGACCGACACCGGCGGCCATGGCAAGACCGCAGCGGAAATATCCTTCACGTTGGCACGTCGCAAGAATTTGGAGCGTCGGGCCATCTCAGACTTCCTCGGCTTCCGACTTGCCGTCACCAAGCCGTTGCAGATCCCTACAGTATTGATAGATATGCAAGGCTCATCACATTGTCACATCCGGTCGTTACCGGCCCATAACGGCACCATTATGACACATCTATGGTAATGATAATATTCAATATTGATATCCTTCCAGTCAGTACAAAACTCGGTACAAAATACGACAGCCTGCTACTATGTATCCAACATCAACAATATGCGTATAGCTCATTCGACCGTTTGGCCAGAGAGGACCTGTCAATTGCAACAGTGCATCAGCCCTGCGATCAACCCGGATAATCGTCGCAATCGGCAACGGCCTATGTACACCGTTGTCTTACTCACCTCCTTGCCCGTCTTCTTAATCTTCTCAAGCACCGCGTCGTACGGTGCAGTTCCTTTCACGATCACCTCCTGCTTTTCCAAGCTGACATCAAACGAGGTCACCCCTGCGAGTAGCTCAGATTCAGTGCCCCATTCAGCTCTTCTGTCCCCGGCAGCTTACCGTCCATCTTGCTCAACACTCGCGTGACAGCACCAGAGCACCCTCCGCACGTCATCTATGCTCCACGTTATCAAACCTGACCCATCACACACGGACCACTACTCACCTTGACGTTGAATTGATACGTGTGTTCATCAGCCTGCGAGAGGATCAGCCAAGTATCCCCCCACAACCAGAGAGACTCAGCTCACCATTGTTTCAAGAGGATATTACTAGGGACCGTCTTGTGGGGAAAGTTCCGTGCTGCAGCTCACTTTATGTATCGACGGCCGATCGCGCAATCAATTAGGCTCGTCAGCACAACCAAGCTCAAACTCAACTGCTGACAAACTATATGCCGAACCCCGCTTTAGTGGCTGTGCTCCCATGCATGTCCATCGGCAGAGGTTCGGTTTCAAGGTTCTTGTCCCTTCAATGTCTCACCGATTCTTGACCGTGACCCACAATACTGGTCACCAATTTGCCATGGATTCCCCAGATTCTATAAGATGGTGCCAAACTTTACCGCAACGCGGTACAAGTGTACTGTATAGGTCTATCGCACGAAGCGTAAATGCTAGATCGAACGTCTTCCTTTACCGTCTGGAGTGAGAAGTGCGAGTCTCATCCATTTCCACCTCATCGCCCTCGGTTGCCACGGCCACCCACCCTTCCTCTGCAGGAGAGCTTCTGCGAAACCTATCCACCCAAGGACCTGGACCGTGTCAGTATTCTCAGCATACGGAATTTGTGCAAGGTACTCACGCAAGAAGCTTGGGAGAGGCAAATCGGAGTCTCTGTGGGTAATGTAATACACAGGTACACCAGCGAGTACAAACACTAGTGGCGCAATTAGCAATCGCGGCACGAATTTGATCGGTAAGCAGTACGTACCGAGCACAGCAATGGCTTCAAGAGGTGCAGCGATGATTGGCATACATAATAAGAACAAGGCCACCTAGAAGGCTTAATTTATGGTCCAATAGCAAAGAAATCACTCACCGCACAGAATGTCAGGGGAGTGATAATCCAGGTTTTATATGGCCTTGAGATAATATTAACCTTCGGATCTATCCTTTTCGCAAGCCCGTGTAGGACTTACCGCTCGAGTAAAGGCTCCTTAACTCGCAGGATGATCAAGCCGAGCACCTACACAGAAAGAAAGAAGATGTAGCATTGGACCATTTTCGCTCTGTGTATCTCACATACCGTCAAAAAGTAAAAAGACCACGATGCAACTACAATGAAGTTAACGAGGGTCCGAAAACCACCTCCAATGAGGATGAATATGACGGTCAGCCCGGTCTGCAGGGCGATAGCATTGATAGGCGTATTCCGTGTCTGGTGCATGTGGCCAAAGAACTTGGGCAAATAGCCATCCTTGCCTGCTGCACAGATCAGGCGGGAGCCGGTGAACGTTGATCCTAAATTCAGGGGCTCAGTGGCCCAAGGTTTACTCCCACAGAGATAAATTTTGGCTAACCGTTCAAAGCTCCAAAGCATGAGATTGCAACCATCACTGCGAAAAGGGTGCCTCCAAAAGAACCAAAAACAGCGCGTCCTAGGTCAAGCGCAACAGTGTTACTTAGTCCAACAGTGTCTTTGTCGAGAACGGCAAAGTATGATACGTTCGCTAGCACAAAGAGGGTCTGTCGTTTACGTATCAGCTCTGAAGGCAACGCATCCGTTGTCGAGACACTCACAATGACGATGGCCATGCTAGAATGGATAGCTCTTGGGATGTCCCTCCCAGGATTCTTCATCTCACCACTGACATAATTCGACTGATCCCACCCATCGTAGGACCAGAGTCCTGAGTACAACGCAAGCGAGTACGCTGACGGACTATGACTCGCACCAGTCCATACATCTGCGGTCAAAGAGGTCGACAGCCTGCCTCGGATAAGCTGCATAAGACCTATAGCGATGACAAGCAGCTACTCTGTATGTTAGCATCAGCCTACACCAGCCATTTGAGTACTTACCAAGGCAATGATCTATCATAAACGTCAGTGCATCAGGTTATATCGTTCATGTATGAGATAAAGGCGCTCACCTTGAGCATCGTAAACACGACAGATGCGCGTGCGCCCAAGTTCTTTGTAGCCGAACAAATCATCGCCACCATAAGAACTGCGATGATAGCCGTGAGCTTAATAGCCCACTGTGGAATAGCGTCGGGGGAGATCTCATCGCTTGCAATATGCCAAAAGATTCGGTTGATGTACTCTGCGCAAATTAAGCTGATAACCGCGTTGCCACCTGCGAGTCCACAAGTCTATATGAGAGGATGATACAGGAATAACAAAGATTTGTACCAGGTTTAAGGGCTGAAATGGCTGTCCATGCAAAAAGAAAGGAAACTAGGGGCCCAAAAGCGTATGCCAGATACGCCTGGGCGCCGCCATTAAGAGGTATGGATGTTCTTCCAAGGGTTAGGTTTGGGCTACGAGAAATTCAAAGTCATTTGCGCTCACCCAAGTTCCGCAAAGCTGCTGGCCCCCGTCCATGCGAGAAGCCCTGATGCTATCCAACACAACAAGCTTGCACCAACGCTCTGCGTGTTGGCGACAACTACACCAGGAGAGGAGCTACGTTGCACGATTGGAACAGGCTGTTTGAGCAAGTCGTGTACACTCACAAAATGCCAGAACCTATCTGGAATGAACATTCAGGATGTCTTTACAAGACGTGAGCAACGGTGGTATCTGACCTGTAAGCCGACAATGAGGCCGATACCTGAAAAGTCTGAGTAAGGGGACTCTGTCAGGAAAGGAGCGACTCATACCATGAATTACATTGATGTTCTTCTCTGAACCATGCTCTCGCGTGTAGTCCGCTTCGTTCAATGTCGCACTCAACGGCAGCAGATCACGCTGAAAGTCGAACCCAGAGAATGACAGGCCCTCCTCCTGGCGTCCCGCTCCCGCAGGCCCTGGCGTAAGCTCTAGGTCGCGTAGCGAGTCGGTCGAGTCGTCCGAATGGTGCCTAGCTGCTAGAGCATATTCGTTGCGGTCTGGCGAGGATTTGGAAGCATTACTCCGGTTTGCGGTTCGTGGCATGTCATAAACTGAGTGTGATAGCGGAATGTGGGCCTGATGGACGCCAGACGCTGGTATGGTTTTTTGGCGTGCTTGAGGTCGCTGGGCGTCCAGGCAGAGGTCAATTGGTTCCGGTAAATGACAGGAGCGCTAAAACACATCTGTTACTGCTCCCGAAGCCCCTATCTCTCGAGAGTCTCCGTTCCGTATTGCCGAGGCCGAGGCCCCCGAATGGCACATTTGCGCGGAAAGCTCATTCACAGTAGTATTTTATGGGCAAGATGCATGCAAATCATGGTTTATGACTATCCAACAGGGATTGTGCAACTATCGTATGGATGTCTTTACACCGTAGTTGACATTGCTCCATGCACTGGAATCAGAAAACGTCAACCAAAACAAACTGGTTCTACGTGCACAATATTGACTCACCCGAATGGCCATCGAGACGTCCATCTGCCCTGACTGGAACACAGTGGTTACGCGATCGAGAGCTGGCAGATACGCCAACGAGACTGAACCGGTGGCTTGTTTTGATTCGGCTTCGGTGGGATCTAGCCAAATTTCTTCCCCTATGATAGCCTTTGTTGGGAGTTCAGCACAGAGCGTCACAGATCCAAGGAAGGTATTCACCGCTGAGCATGCAGTGACAAGACCGAGTATCTCAATCCCCGCGTCTGCTAATGCAGCACTTGCTGCAGTCGATGCCGTCGCAGTGCACCCCTCGATGCCATCGCTTTCAAGGATAGTGATAAAGACGTCGATCGTTGACTTCGGCAAAAGCTCCAGTCGTACTGACGAAGCCAGTGCTTGATGTATCGTTTCCGCAATTGTTCGATCCTCCGCATCCTGTGCCCTTGCTTCCGTCAGAAACTAGTGCAGTCAAGCCAAGAAACCGACATACGCGCAATGGCGCTTTGCGACGCGGGTACGAAAACGGAGCGAATTTCACCTCCACGTTCAAGCGACCATGCTCACTGTATGCTGCGCTTGCTTTGTTTTGTCGCGGACCATATCTATAATTACGCATCAGAGCTCAGTGCATGAGTCAGTGCATGAGGTGTCTTGAAGATACAGACATTGCGCAAGCAAGCTTGGTTTTGGCGGTCTCCACGTAAGCAGATCCATTAGCCTGGCTGATGAACCCCGTTTGCAAAACTTGGGGTAAACCGATGGTCAGGAGCGCGAAGGCGTCACGATGTTAAGTGCGTACATATAGGTCTGATGTCGGAGGCGGCACGGTCTTGTCTAGGTTGGCCTAGAGTCCAAGACGGCTCTTCTGTATCCTCATACTGAGGCGGAAACGACTCCTCAGGGCCATTGATGCGTCGGCGGTCGAAGCCAGCTTGAGCCATTGCAGTGAGATGTACCGCGATCGAGACGAGCAAGCTATGTCGCGCGTAGGACCCCGCAATCTCCGAGGTCCCGTGCATCCGTCTGGAGGTTTCCGAGGTCCCAGCCTCCTGTGCCTCTGGTCACGAATCTCATGAAGCTCTCCTTCTCTCTCGGCAAGCCCACCAAGCCCGCAGGCGCCGCTCCTCCTCTCAAACGACCCGCGGCATTCGCATCACTTGATGATGAAGACACTCAAGACGTCGCAGCCAGCACCTCGGATAACAAGAATGCCGCCGCTAACAAGAAGCTGCTTGCACAGAATGTGGAGACATCAAGAGCCTCCAAGAAGCGGATGGACGAAGAGATGAAGGTGGATTCCACTGTCTATCAGTATGACGAAGTTTGGGAGAGAATGCAAGTGGCCAAGCTTCGTCAGAAGGAAACTAAGGAGGCGGATACAAAGTCTCGCAAGGTGCGCCGCCATCGCCTTCTACCACTTCTTCCTCGAAAGCTGACAATGTCTTGCCTTCGTATGCGTAATAGCCTAAATATATCGCAGGTCTACTAAACTCTGCTGCGACACGACGGTTAGACCATCTCCGAGCTGAAGAGAAGATGCTTCAGCGGGAACGTGAACTCGAAGGAGACGAGTTCAAGGACAAGGAAGCATTTGTAACGCAGGCCTACAAGGACCAAATGGAGGAAGTGAGAAAGGCAGAAGAAGAGGAGCGTGAAAGAGATGGTACGTTTGCACATTGACTGTTTATAACTGCAGTAGCTAAACTAGTGTGCTAGAGGCTGAGAAGAAGAAACGGAAAGGCGCTGCCGCTCCTGGTCTTGCTCACTTCTACCGCCAAATGCTGCAAGAGTCTGAAGAGCAGCACAATGAAGCCGTCGCCGCAGCCGCTAAACCAACTATTGGCCCACAAGGACCCAATCCCAACTTGACGATTACGAAGCCGCCAGATTTTACACCAAAGTCTGACCTAGAGCTTGCGCAAGAGGCACGCGGGAAAGGGAGAGAGGTTGAGCTTAACGATGACAACCAAATTGTTGACAAACGCGACCTTCTCTCCGCCGGACTCAACATCGCCGCACCAAATACCCGTCGCTTGGGATTGCAGAAGCCTTCAGAAACACCGACAAAAGAGGAAGAGGCTCTTGCACACCGCGCCGTTGGAAGTGCTGCCAGTCGAAAGGAGATCAACGAACGGCGTAGGCGGGAGGTCCAGCGGCAGATGGCCGAGGAACAGGAGCTTATGGAGAAGCAGAAGCAGAAGGAAGCGGCGGATGGTTTGAAGCAAGCGGTGGGTCGACACAATGACGAAGGAGATGTACAAAGCGCACGGGAGCGGTACCTGCAGAGAAAACGACGAAAGCTGGAAGAAACTACAGCCGAAACATCTGCCGATGGATCTATGGATGTTTCATAGGGATTGTACCGGGCAGACACTGCCGCCATGTTTTGTGTATTCACCATGGTCGTTCCTCCTTCCTGCGCAATCACCCTCAGTGGGATTTGGGGCACCGGATTGGTGGGTTTTCGTTGATCTTAGCCTTGAGCCTTCGCACTTCTTGCAACACCATCCATGCGGATGGACGGTTGGCGGGATTGCTATGTAACATTGGTCTCGTCAAATACGACAGTTCAGGCGCATTTGTGCGTGTATGCTGAGGTACTTTCAGACCCACAAATAGCTTGCGTCGGACTCGATGGCTCACCTGAGAACCTCTGAGTAGAAGGACACCGAGTGACCATACATCGGCTTTGAATGGGTCGACTTTTTCGCCACGCTCCTTCTCCGGGGGGACTTCCGTTCCCCTTGGGCATATGTCCGTCGAGGGTCCAGAGTCCTCGACTCTTTGACTAATTTCGTAATCTATGAACGCAAAATTGCCGTGATAATCGGCTAGGACGTTGTGCAAAGATATGTCCGCATGGATTATGTTATGCTGGTGCATGAACGCGACGTGCTGTGTTCGTTCAAAGCTCTCACTCAGGAGATGGTTCGATGAGTATATGTTTGACTTTACCTCGACGACCTGTTCTACGAAATCCCAGTATTGGCGTAAACAGCACGGTGGGTTAAGCAGAAAACACGATGTCCATTCCTCCATGACGATGAATGCAATATCATCGTCTTCAATTTCAATCACATCTAAGATAGCTGAACTGGAGTGAGATACGCTGAAAACACTGAGTGACGAAACAGTACAGACGGATGCAGCGGTTCAGCGAGTTCCTTCTCAAGGGCGGCGAGTCAAGGTATCGGACGACTCCAAGTTCACGACTTTGCATGTGGACAGCTTTCAACACGACCTTTGTTCCATCCCGAGCAGTGCCTCTAAAGAGGTTGTCATTCTGGTTGTCACAGGTTAGTTCTGTGCAACGCATTCTTGTGCCACATATTTACCAAACCAGGATCCTTACAGAGGGCATCCTCGTCCTTGATAGCACAAGCACGGCCATAACCACAGAGTAGATCACAATCTAGTTGGTCGGGAGGAATATTCTGCTGATAATGCTCTTTAACGTCCCGGACAGTGTCGAGGCGAAAGCCTCTCTGAGTGATAAGACAGCGGTAGCTGTTCCAGTCCGGAAAGACACGAGAATTGCATTCATCGTCATGATCCGATATACTAGATGTATCGGATATGTCGGAATGTGCAGAGTCCATGTCCCAGTCTGCGGAAAGGGCCATGTGAGGAGGGACAGAAGCTGCCTGAGAGAAGCAATAAGGTGGACAAGAGATTCCGGGGAAGTTCTGGCTTTTAGAGTAAGTCTTTACTTCTGGGAAAGGGTGACAGAAGCGCGACGTGTGCAATCCGGGCGGGGCACCGCGGCCCCAGCGAACTTTCGTCGGTATTTTCGCATGGCACTGTCAGGAATGCGAGCGCGGTGAGGCCAGGTAGCCGGAAAGGATTGCCTGGTGAGGCGAGGCGATGCCATAACGGACGGCAATTAGGTTGTACATGACAGAATCATTGAAATGAGCCGGAAGACAGGATGACGACGTTCGAGAGCAGCATGCTGGCTGCTCAAGAGATATAGACCATTGAAGGCATTCGTTCTCAGGCTGTTGTTCAAGGGCATGTCATTCTGTGAATATGTTTCTTGTTAGGGATGGTAAATACGCCAATGGCATCGGCTACTCTAGATTGGACCGACGGAATCTTTCCACAGACCTTGGCAAGTCCGCATGTCGATGCGGGCAGGCTGGGGGTACCTGGAAATACTGACCTGGCACTGGAACAGACGTTAATGGCACTGGCCTGGGAGTCGCAGCAGCTGGAACTTGGAAACCGAACGACACTTGCATTAATGGATTTGCCAACCTTGAAAAGGAAGGGAAATTATGGATGATTGTGTGGCTGTGCAAAGCACCTTCGGAACCGACGGCTCGCTCAAGACAAGTTGGAAGTCGCCCGTGACTTCCAAACGGCCACATGGAGGAAGGCACCAAGAGCAAGAAGACAATCTTCATCGGTGGCATAGGCGATGACATAGACGAAAACGCGCTCTATGAGACATTCTCCCCTTTCGGTTCGCCCATCTTGTCCATGTCAAGACTAGTCACTTCACAAACAATCCTCCAAAGGTGATATCATCGAGGTTCAGCTGCCCTCTGCGGCTACCAACCCCAACCAACAAACTGGTCAGCGCTTGTGCTGCTCATACATAACACCATTTGACTGGTTACGATACAGAGGCCAAACACAGAGGCTTTGGTTTTGTTACATTTGGCTCCCCTGCGGATGCTCAGGATGCAATCGACAACATGGACCTCAACGAGTTACGGGGGCGCGTGCTCAAAGTCAATTTAGCCCGTCCCATGAAAGGCGTGCTGCAAGCCGGAGCTGGCAACAGAGCCAGTGAGTGCAATACCTGTTTTTTCTCAGATTCAGTCTTTAAGTAGCCTGCAGTTTGGGAAACGGAAGAATGGCTTCAACGCTACGCCAAACCTTTGGCTGAAAGTGGAGGTGGGTTAACTTCTTATGAGCCCCAGAACTCTGAAGTAATACTTTTTAGGTGTTCAAGGCAGGAAGAATGGTAGAATATCGGAAGATGGTCAGGATGACGAGGAAGCAGGCGACGCAATGGAAGAGTAGTAGACCCCCCAACTTCGAGTCGCCTTCAATCCCCTCGTCGCATCCCACCAATGGGCTGTCAATGACCCCTTAGCCAGTCAAGTACAGGAGGACGCTTCTGGGATAAATTGTGACAGAATGCATGTGCACCTCAACTTGACGTCCATTACCATGCATTATACGCGTTACAGGTGAATTATGTGCTCAGCTTTATACTAAACATGTATCATACAAAAATATCAGAACTCTTTGGGATTATTGATATCTGACTCCTCGAACTGTGCACGAGCGCGCTTGATGTCTTCCTGCATGAATAGCAGCTCCTCCATACGAGCTAGCTTCTTGGCGTCTGCCGGCCGAGACAGCGCTTTCCTCAGGTCTTCAATTGAAAGACGCGTCTTTTTGCCAGGGCCACCAGCTGTCAGACACTAACACAAACGCGAATTGAGATGGAACCACGCGGATGTTACAATGAACACTTACCACATCCGCGATAAACTCGACTAGCATTTCCTCCATAACATTTACAGTGTCACTGGCAGGGTTCCTGTCGTCTCCGAAGCCGTACATAAGGTTTTTGACTGGCACTCAAAAGTTTAGCATACTGGAAGAGCAAATTTGCCTCAACGTACGCTCTTTCGTGAAAAGACCCCTGTAGTTCGCTGGTTTACGACCGCGAACCGCCGTTGAAGTGGTGGTGGTGTTGGTGTTGGCTTGGGAGCTATCCCGAGCATAAGCTGGCGTATATGATGTAAAGGTAGTCGTTCGCGGAGTAGTAGTAGCTGGTGTTGTAGATGTTGTAGGGATGGTGGCTTGTGTCACAGGTCGAGGAACAGTGGCGGCAGGATGTTGAGCTATGTATGTATAAGGGTATGGCCAAGCGCCATAACCAGTCACTCCAGTTGCATATGGGTTCTGATATGCTGTGTAAACGCCAGGCGTTTGAGGATGGTGGTAAGCTCCTGGTGTTCCTGGGTGATATGATGCGTAGGGATAAGTGCTGGTCGATGGCTGAGCTGGCTGGTAATGAGAGTAGGACATGATGAGTAAGAAAGGTGAATGGTTGAGGGCGTGAACGTTGCCAACGGCGGGATCTGGTTGGGTTTTGAGCTTAGCACGGAGACCCACGACTACTTCGGCTTCAGGATTCAAAGTGTCAAGAGCGCCAGAGGTTCAGCGCATGCTGCACTGAAAGTGTTCATACTATTTAAGGGGAATACCCCCTATCCTAGTCACCTCCGCAGCGTTGATCTCACCTATAGTACACTCGTACATATATACCTTCATAAATACTAGAATATTAATGCATATTCACAATGCATGTTCTCTAGCGCTCGCTAGCTGCTGACAGCGCTGACTACGTACACAAAGTAGAAAGAGCTGCGTCACTGGCTACAGTACCTCAGATACAATTCCGTAACTCTCGCGAGCATTCGCGTTCACACTTCTGGACATAATATTGGAAGTTGCTGACGTCATTGCAGACTCCCCACTATAAAACGTATGCTAGTCTATGGTGTTCTTTTTCAAGCTCACACGGAAGAAGATTTGGCCATTAGCGAACTACCCAATATTCAAAAAATTACAAACTATCGACAGCACAATAGGAATTCCTTGACAACTATCCCCCCAACAGTACATTTAACCGTTGGGTTAGACAATGAAGAGAACCGAAGCGCAAGTATGCTAGAACAGAGCTTTAGCAGTCGCCAAGTACAATAAGTTCCTCAAACGTTAATTAAGCCTAGTCTGCGTCTTCGCCTTTCTTTGATCTTACTTCCAGGTTTCTTGCACGGTCCATCATTCCTCGAACGAGCTGCCACTGAATGTCGATAACATTGCGTTGATCGAGCCATTCCATCACAGCATCTCCATCTTGTACATCCTCTGGGGGCCGTACGCCTCCAGCAAATGCCACCTTGACAAAGCCTAAGCCGGTGTTGCGTAGGTTATCGACTTCAAAGAGCAGTGCCTGGTATAATCGATGCTAGCAGGAAATTGGTAATAAGACATTGGAAATGAATGTATTCGTACCTCCCAATGGTTAAAATCATGGAAAACTTCTGTGCGCGCAGCACAAAATCTCCCCAAGTTAAATTCCTTCTTGACCTCAGACTCGCTCTCACTGTCCGAGTCCGAATCAGAACTAGACTCAGGCTTGACATGTTATCGTCAGCTTTTGTAGCATCACTGATGCATTATTAGGCTCATGACGTACCTCAAAATCAAGTTTGTTGTAAGCAAGGCCGGTCACCCTTCCTAGTAATGTCGATTTCCGACCACCCAGCTGACACGCATCGCATCCTGGCACCACGTAGTGTAGCTGCAGTTTCTCAAAGCCTGGATAAGTTTCCAGAGGTTGTTTAAACTCGGGTTTCCAGACAGATGAGGTGACGAGTGAATCACGAAGTCCTGATAACTTCCTACGAGTGACCTGAAGTGGGACAGAGAAGTATTCATTTGCTAGAGCGTGAGCCCGTTAGCACTACTCTGAAAAGGCGCAGGAACTAAGTACTTCGCATCATTTGTTCCATAAAGGTACGGCGTTCATGCACAGGTCGCACGGCCATGTGAACGAATAGTTGGCAAATGATCTTGAAGTGATGTGCAAGATCTTGGTAGGTGTTCATGCTGAACATCGCTGGTAGGTAGGTTGGGCCTCCCTGATCGTCATCCTCTACTATAAAATTGTCCTCATCTTCCAAGGAAGCGGAGCTAGCTGACTCAGAGCGAACAAAAGTGCTAGGTTTAGCGCCTTTAAATGGGGCGACTTTGTCATCGCTGGTCGCTTCGCTCGCAGCCGACTCGTCACTTAAGGTGTCATGTTCCGGCGAGGATTTTTGCCTTTTCCTCCCTTACTTACCAATCTTAGTTTCACGTGGCAAGTTCTAGTAAACGCTCACTAAGTCTATCCAGATTTCGTTGAAAGGGTGTCTTTTTGCCACGCGATCTTAGACGCGTGTCGAGAATATCTAAACAGTGTGATGGAATGGAGATCATATTTCATGCTGGTCTACTTACCTTTCTCGTCTACTTCATTATCCAAGTCTTCGTCTTCCTGAGATTCAGGTCTTTGGCCCTTGACCAACTTCGACCTACGAGGTTGCTCGTCATCCGATTCGTCCAGAACTCGCGACGCGCGTGCTTTTTGTTTTCCTTTCCAGTGGACAGGGACACCGACAGCACTCTCATCGGATGATGAAACACCCCGTTCGGGCTCATGATCATCGTCAATGACCTGAGAGCGTCTTAAACGCTTTCTGGTTGATGGTCGTTTCGGAGACTCATCCTCGTCACGGATTTTTCTGGATTTTTCAAATCGGACGGTTGCCACATCACTATCAGTGCACAAGATGTCGCCATCATGATTTGAGCTTGAAGATGGAGAAGGGCGTCTACGCTTCTGAATGAGAGCTGACCGAGGTAAAGGTTTATGTGGAGAGCTCGATGGTGATGAATTGAAACCCCCTGTAAGCGTCGTCTGCTTTAGCTTTGTGCCTACTACTTGAGGCTTTCGGCGTGAAGACATAGATATCTATAGCAGAAAAAGACAAAACTGAAGGAGCTTGATCAGATGGTGGAAAGCTGCAAGGATGAATGCGCCAAACATGGACGCGTTGGAAACTGAGGCCTGAGGACAGGGGCTGTGGCGCATGATGACTAATACGCGTCAAGTCAGATTACTGTTGGTTAACGTTAGTTCTAGCTAACCTTGTTCAGTGCTCACAACAGGTATCTCTCGGATCACTTACGCAGACTTGCGCACGCCCCCTCTAGGCTGCTTTTCTGGGTCTATTTTACTTACAGTGCATGCTGTCACACTAACACGATTAGTATTGATCTCGACATGGACGGATGGTCCCCAGCGGACTCATCTCTTGCTAAAGCGAAGCTGGCACCGCATTTGAGGTTGGAAATACAAGAGCCAGAAACCGGGTATGGTCGCACCAGCACGGAAAAGATATCACCAGATTCTTTGTCGCCCTTTGATTCCTCTGGCCCTCCCGTACCTGCTACCCCATCCAGTCCGCATGACAAATCCTCACCAACCGCCCACTTGGCAAAGGCTATATCCTCTCATATACCCCATCATGCCATAGAAGAATCTAGGAAGTTACTTGCACTAGTTTTACAAGAGCTTGATGCTCGACCGCGACCACCGACAGTGTTTGAGACTTCTGGTTACTTACCAACTGAAGTGTCCCAGAAGACGTTCGCCAAGGTTATTAAAACTTTCAAGGGCACCCCGCCTGTAGGCTACTCTGCTTCACAGAGTTCAAAAATAAAGGAATACAGTGACGATGAAGAAGATGATGACTCTATCTTCTCATCGGAAGCCACCTTCGACTTGATGCATAGACTTCGGGAAATCTTGTATTTCGCTGCTGCTCAGGGTTGGAAGATACTTGAAGAGTAAGCACTCAATTTATGGCACATTGGCATAAAAATCCGAGGCTTTATTAGGACGCTTTCACTTGGGGACCGCCATGGGTCGCTCAACAGAGGCTCATCTTCTCCCTTCCGGTTTCGCAGTTCCAGTCGAAGGAGCAGTTTTACCGGCGAGCGAAATCGCTCTCAGTCTCCGGAATCTCGAGTACAGCATTCTCAGCTGTTCACTCATTGCATGTCCATCTTATCATCAATAGTACTGGAGGACTGTCGATTCAAGATTGCTTCTCCCCGACCTTCCAAGCCCCCCTTTGCTCTACAGTTAGTTACCTTGGATGTCACAAGATATATGATCCTTTTGCACAGCGGTGAACACGACACAATAACTCGTATAGCCTCCGCGGTACTTCCCGCCTTTTCTACATTCCCTCGTGAAATGCGACCAAGCCTGGTGGCTTTTTTTGAGCAGATTGTTGTCAGAACGGTGTTCGAAGGGCTTGAGGCTACCGCCAGTGAAGCTAGATCTAAAGAGGTACTACTTCGATCTTCTACTTTTGACGTCAAGATAATAAAATCCCTTACAGCAACAACACGAAAACGCTCCGCACCAATCGTTGGTTCCTTCAGTTTCTATTCATATTGACGAGGCACCGGGCGACACCTTCGGCGCGTTGGGCAGTGATTGGCAACCATGGCACTTGCCAGACACTGACCGATCGCCATTGGGTTCGTTTGCTGCACCTTTTCATTCTTATCCGGTATACGTTATATCATCCTTTGCTGCTCCCTTGCTTGCAGCCTTGCTTGACACAGTGGATCTCGAGTCCGCGGATGCACTAACATTGTATCGTGTCAATCGTCTGATCAGGGCAATAATCGACAAGAAGAGGGATGCCTACCTCGATCTTCTTGAAGTGGTGGCTTACCACAGCTCAAGGAGTAGGTACACGGCGTTGGCTTTGCTATCAACATTCTGGCCACGAGCCTTGGGTCACAACACGGTTTCACAAGCTCTCCCTACGTTGGCTGGGGCGAGATTAGAAATGGAGAACGCGAGTACCGTTCGGGGCTGCCATTACGCGCATGAATTTGTCATATGGCGATACCAAAGGAGTACTCCTACGACTTTCGAGGACCATGGCTTGCATATCTGTCACATGTGCTCTACCGCTATTGACAATATGGGGCTCTTCTGCATTGGATGCATGTGTGCTGTACATTTTGACTGCTACGAATATCCTCAGGGCAACGCTGTTTGCGAGTACATGTCGGACAAGGCATCCGACACTCAAAAGGTTGCGGTCTACCGATTCTGTCTAGTGCCATCGTTCTTGCGGACTTCAGTCCCTGAACCTCAGAGCCGACAAGATCATTTGATGGAGCTCGTGAACATCTTTACCCTCACCCTCTGCTCTGTTTGTCGGATGCCTATCTGGGGCGTTCAAGCCCTCCATTGCGGCCGTTGTCAATTCTTTATACACATGTCTTGTCGCTCGTCAACTAGCCACCCTCTCCCCCCCTGCGATTCTTTCAAACGTGATGCATCTCACATGGTAACTCAGCTATCTACTGTGCGACAATCTTTCGCGGACTTCTATGGCGACATTTTCTTGTCTTCCGAGGACCTTGGTCGAAGGACATACGAAGAAATCTCAGTATCGTTCGGAGTGCTCTGGATGCAGTTGCAGATACTTAACAACGGTTTGGCGTTGGGATCCATCATCATTGAGGCGGATAAGCACGATAGTGCCAACGACACCTCCGGATTTGAACTGCAATATCTTGTTGAGCTATACGAGGCATATCTCTCCTCTGGAAAACTCCCTGTATCCGCTACTTTGGGGGAGTTCCTTCAAGAGTCTAAGCTACAACCTTCCAAGCATGCGATAATGTTCGATTGGCCGACACTCACCTATATGGCGTCATGTATCAAATCACCTTTCGAAGCCCAGGCACCTTCCTTCGGCTCCCCAGGAGGGTACCTCAGCCCTTCGGGAGTAATCGCCGGCAACGAGGGAAACCCTTCTGACAGCCGCGAGACTTTCAACGTCATAACACTCTCTCATGCACGTAATGTGCTAGGGTACGAGCTCAATCTCTTCTCAGACTCGGCAGCTGGATACTGTCTGTCATGGCTCAGTTCTCTTGGAATGTTCATGTCGAACGACACAGACCAGCTAGAAACGCCGATTTTTAGTCAGCAGAGAGTGTGCGAACTTGAGTTCCCGCTGCCCCTTGGTTTTGACTTATCGATACACGTGGAAACCCTAGTATGCAGCATAGAAGCGTCCCTATCCGACCTGAACTTGTCTGTGAATGAAATCGGCTTTCTGCTGCTGAGAAGATTCTGGCCAAGTGGGATGGCATCCGAGTATGCCCTTCTCAGATTAGCACAAGCCATCCTGAAGTGGGTATTAGCAGAGGTATGGTTTACATGGCTCAATGAAGTAAGTCTTACTGATAGCTTTTGGAGGACGACAATTTGGCCACTATCTTACGTGAATACGTCCCCCGTCGGCGAAATCTGCCAGGCGTGCGTTCCCCCGCGGACCCACAGTCTTGGCCTTATGATCGTGGCACCCGTCGTGTGGCCGTATCTTCGGCCAACAATGGGGGAGACTATGTCGCGTCAAGACGGTCGCTTCTTACCAAATATGCCGCTCCTTGGTTACTTGCTCTCCATAACCAAGACGCGAGACTTTATGCTTCCATGGTGTATGACGCCTTGGCCAGCATCGCAAAAGACGCTTCACAAGCAGATGTTCGGGTACGATTTCATCGGCAGATGACTGTTATGTACTTCATGTTTTTCACCGCCTGATGTCTCTTCTGTAGACGCCTGCTGTTTTAGCAGAAACTTTTACAAGGGCTTTGGTCAAATTGACCTCCACACCGGTCCTATTTAGCGCCCTCGATGATGTATTCTTTTCGTTGCTAGAGCGCGCTAATCCAGAACTATATTCTCATGCAGTAAGAACACGGATTTCCATGATGTTCTATCGACTTAGCCATCGCCCCACAGACTGTTCCTTCCCTTCCGCGGCTTTTTACTCGCGACGCTGAATCAGGGTCACGGTTCACTACTGCTGATCTACTACAGAGCACTAAACCCAATACTTCCCCGGACTTCTGGCCCGGAATCCTCAGAGCTGCAGCTTCCAAAGAAACATATCAACGTACTTTAATGTGGCTCCAGCTACTTGCACTGTCAGGAGTTGATATCAGCACTTCTATGTTCGGCAACTTCGTAGATTTCGCTCAGAAACATAATGCCCCCATGACTGATTGTCTTGCTCTCGTTGAAGCGATGTTCACGACCACTTGGATAAGGTCACTCGGACGGCAGGACCTCCAATCAAAAGTCTCCGCCCTGCACGTCTATGTGGCACAGAAGTTGCTCCCTTGTTTGCATTTACCAGAAGAGATAGCGGAGTGCGTCTCTTCTTCTACGGGAGAAATGAGTTAGAGTTTTAAAACTAAGCCAGTGTTGCAGATTTTGCACGTTTGTCCGCAAGTCGCTAGCTACTTGCTTACTACTCTATGGCTGTGACCGGGTTGAGCTGAGTACGCTCGGCCTTCTTGACGAGGCTGACCTCAAAGATTTCCCTTCAAGGTGAGTAGATGAATAATGTATAAACATCACATCCCTTATGTAATAATTCTTAGACGCAAACTGAACACGCGGATATCTAGTGCACATGATCCAATCATCATGGACGCAGAGCTTTTGCATGTGCTGGAGAACTATGTCTCCACCGGAGTTCCAGAAGTAGCTGCATCGATTGCCAAGTTCATTCATGGCTTTTTTGCACATGCCTCTTTACTAGAGCCGTATGAGATCGATAACTTCATTTTGCGGAATGGACACGCGTTGCGCTCATGGTATGTCAGCCACTCTAGAAGCAAATTGTGACTAACCACTCGTGTTAGTGTGTGGGGTTTTTACGATATCCGAGATCACAACATTAGTAGCATCAGACTGTCAATATTGGTCCGACTTTTGGCGGTGGACCCGTTGCCCTTCCAGCAACTACTGATAGATACTCTCGACATTAGGGACTATTGGCAAAAACGGTAAGACGTATGTTCTTTGTTTTCCAACTGTTGCTGATTTCGGGGCAGATTTCTTGCCATGAATAGACTTTTCCGAATGGTTCTGGATATGTCCAGCCCTCTAGAAGTTGAAGATCGACAGTGGAGATCCAGCACTTTAGAGATATTCTATCATTGTTTTGGAGCCCTGTGGGCGAATGATAATGTATGTGACTCCCTACCCCCAAAGTCAAGTCCAGGTGTCAACATTGATGAGCAGGAAGAGATTCGTGCGGCTGCCAGCAGTTGGGCACAAACCTTACTACCAGCTCACCTTGAAGCAGTTTCGCGGTGTTGGGACGAAGCCTTCTCATCCATACCCATCACAGAACGCTCGACACTCGTCTCTTTTCTTATCCACCTTCAGCCGCATTTTCCCACCTGGCGAGGTAGTATTCACATATGTCGCGCTTAGCCCGCAAACTGACGTTGACACAGTTTTGTCATGGGAAACAATCATTGAGGCCCTCCGCGAAGATGACTACTCGCAGAGCGACCGCGCGAATGACGATGGTCCTGCTCATGCTCATTTTGTAATAACCCTCGTTACTTTGTGGGCCTGTATTGACAACCAATATAGGATATGTATGGCCTGTCATCAAGAACAGCTTCGCAGCTTCGTGATAAGGATCAGGACACAGCCAATGTACAGGTACGTAGTTCATGAACAAACCCGCGCGTGTAACCTTAACTCCAAAACGACCTTCAACAGAATTTACTACTGGTTCTCGCTTTCCGAATGTTAAGTAGTGGCGTCAGCATTGATCTCTTTTCTATGTTCACCCTCAAGTTTTATTTGGTGAAGTTTGTCGGCTTTCTAGACGTCAGCTCAACCCAAGCTGCGAATGGGCGAGCTCTCTCTGTCCGATTCGACTCTTTCTCTCAGCTTCCCGAGTACGCCTTTCCTTGCATCCATGAGATCCCTCGACTTCTGGACTCGGCTTATCCATATGATTTACCTCCCTCTGTTATGGGAGGCTCGTTGCTTGAAGATGATGCGCCATCGCCAGCCCTCATTGGCACGGCTTTTGTGGATGTCGCCTTGACTTTGTTCTGCTCTTTGGAGGATATGCAATCGATACCTATTATAGTTCAGAAATCTCTGCTGGAATCGATGCTCATCATTGTCTACAAACAAGATTTCCAAAAACCGACTCTAATACCCCACGACACAATGTTACGAAAAGTCATACGAAAGGCTTTGGACACCATACATGGCGATCTCAGTTACGAACTTCGACAAACCTCGCTGTCCATTGTACAAATCTATTTCCAAAGATGGCCTAGTGCTTTGATGATGTGCGTGCCATACGGTTTCTTTCTCTTGAATTGCTCATCCGTTCGTGACATAATAGCGACGCTATAGAGCATTCGGCTGCTGTGATAATATCGCTGGACAGCCACAACGAAGACGCATTGGTAGCGCAAACTCGAGGTTTTCTAGCAGGCGTCTTGACGAAGTGAGTACGTCGAAACCCTTTAGGCAGGTCAAATAATTGAAGGACATTACTTATTCAGCTTCCTCCCGAATGGCATATTCTGCAGTTTGTGCAAGGTTTGTTCCCGTCATACTCTGATGCATGGCCTTTTCACCGATCTTCTTCCTAGCGAGATCTTCAGAACGACATCTTCAATGTCCTCAAATATGTCACGGATTCAGAAGCAAGGCGTGCTACACCATCAAATATGTCTTTAAAGGAAGCATTGCTTCGTAGCGTGCTATCTCAACCACCCGACGCAGACTGGAAGATTAATAACTTTACTGCCAAGAATATATGCCAGTACGTTCAAGTCGTGTTCTACGATGGTTATGATGACGCCTTATTGAGAGGTGAGAGCGTTATTGCGAATTGTTTCACCGAGTGCTAACGGTAAATAGAGATTGGCGATTGGCTGGCTCTCATGGCTCGCCGTTCGTCCGGTCGTGGATTCGATATAAATATTCTGCTTGACATAGCGTCGGTCTTGCTCAGGCACCACGCCCTCCCTTGTCAAGTAAGCCTCCCATACTGCTTTGGCTGGCTGTGGAGTTCTCAGTCAGTTTAAACAGGAGTTCGTTCAGTCAGTAGCGATCATCATGCGGATCGCGTTGTCGAGATTTGAAGTGCAGAAGGACATCCTTCTAGAGTTCCTTCCTGTGACTGGCAAGAACGTTTCGTCGGCTCACCATCGGAGGCATGCACACTCTAGAGAAGTAGCTGAAGTGATTTTGGAGGTATTTGACGAAGTCCTCCGCATGAAGTCGAGAGTCTCGCCCGTAACCCTGAATGCAATGGCCGAGGTGAATCGCATCAAAGTTGATTACGCATGATTACTAAGTCTTTATGTGCTAGGCTGTTCTTGCGATTGACCCTGCTTCTCTGGAGCGTGTCGATTGGCAATATATGCTGTCTATCACAAGCCTCACTGTCCCAGGGGCCTTGTTCCTCCTCCAGCATGCGTGGTCACCTTCAGACTCGGAGAAAGAATTTGGTGCTGCCATGGGAATTGCACGCCTCATACTACGGAGCCAAGAACTGAAAGAAAAGGCATTGCCAGCATTGTCAGGAAATGGAGAAGTTAGTACATTGCATTCTAATCCTTTCTAGCAAATCTCTGATGCTACTGCTGGTAGGGCCTTGTTCATCCAGGTCTCTGCGTCCGAACATGGAATATTCTAGTACTCGCCGCAACTTCAGAGCCCCCAGGATGCGGACAGCTCCTCCTGTCTCACTTCAAGAGGTTTGCACCTATGTACTACAGATCCTTAGATGCCTTCGCCCGAGCGGGAGCTACCCCTCGTGAATCTGCTCTCGCCGAATTCGAACATGCATGCGTAGCACTGAAGCTTTGGTTATTGCTTGCCCATTCTGCAATAACTCCGAGTGACGGTTCCGATCAGCAGATTACTGACATAACCCATATGATTTGGAATGAGTTGTGGCCTGTCATCGAGACACTCCTAGATACCTACGGCGCAAGCGGCAATGGCGAAGATGATTTTGTGAGTACCAGTGCCACGGAATGTCTTACGAGCTCATCACAGATATGTGCCAGCCATTCATCAACTTGATTTCCTCCTCTGCGGCGAATTTACTTATCTTCGTCCATCAATATCATCTGGTAGTAAATGTGGACCTTTTGCCCCACATTAGCTTGGTCCAACGGCAGCGCGATTCGATCCGGAAAAGCACAGTGGTGAACAAGGTAAACCACCTTGACTGAGGATGTGAGCGGCGTTAGCTCATTCAATCACAGTTGTCGCGCATTTTGGATGGAGAAACTTTTTCAGACGTCCAATTCGATGCCTTAACATCGCAGGTGGCAAAGGACATTATAAGTGCGGAGAAATTACGCACTCTCGACAGAGAGCCACAGAAAGCTGCTGGTGACCGGAAAAGGGACAGAGAAATGCGAGGGGGGCTTTCATAAATAGGAATATGTATACGAGGTATAGGTAAAGACCAAGCCGAATTACGAGTGCAAATAGTGAAATTATGCTGCTCGAAGCTTGGCCTTTTGAGCCTTTTTCCGGTTTTCCTTGACGATAGTTGACCCTATGAAGAAGCCAATGCCCGTCAATCCTACTACCAATAGGAAAGCTGGCAGACGAACTGCCCATTCGCGGGTTGGAAAGTAGGCGTGTATCGAACTAGATGAATCAAAAAATGGCTTCGAGAGGATCAGATGAGGGCATAAATGCATCATGTGGTACGCACTAGGAGGAGGGCCCATACAGTGTAGTACACAAACACGAAGGCGGCCACGAAGAGCATCGCGCCTCCGAGAGCTTTGTCGCTGGCAGCCTGGTGAGACAAAACTGAGTACGCGTTTCAGTACAAGATTAGGTAAATTACCATTCTCCGTCTCTTGTATTGCTGGCAAGTGACAAAATCAGATACAAGGTGCAGCGAGGAACGTCAATAGAATGGTAGAACGGGACGTCTGTAGTGATGTCGTGTCGTGGTTGCCAAAATAGGGCGAGCCCCTCACTCACTTTGCGAGACGCGATTGCACCGGCGGCTGTCCGCCCTACGTAGCGAGGACAATCGCGCCCATGCGCATGCGCGAAATCCACCCAAACCCAGACTCATAATCTGTTAGGGCGTCGGTCATGGAACCTCATGCATTCGCGTCTCTTGCCCACCTTCGACTGCTCGTCCTACCCGTGGGCACCATCTCCAAGTCTGCGTTTGAAGAATACGCGTCCGAGATACGTTGCTTCGACACAATCAAACTCAGTGACATACCAGCGAGTGTCAAAGACGAAAGAGGTCCGCCCTCTACTTCTCTCAACGCGTGCAAACTTCAATACTTTCAGCAGCTCGCTTTCTACCCAATCCTCTCTCCTCTGGCTCCCTTCACCTTCGCTTCTCGTCTTATGTCGGTCCCTCTGTGCGCGCCCCTTTGTCGCTCATCAGACCGTCACAATCAACTCTTGGCATTGTGGGCGTGGGTGTCTGTTCCTCTAAGCAGACACCTACAACACTGCAGCGACAGTTTAACAAGCTGGCATCCAGTTTAGCATTGACGAACTCTTTCCCTACGTCTAAGGTGTGTTTCGCCTTCGAGGAGTCTGAGGAAGTTGCAGGTGCAGCAATGAGCGAAGCCGTTCCTGGAGTGACTGTCATCCCGCACCTGATGGGAAATAAGAAACTTTACATCGGCACTTTGCTTGCAGATCTCTGTTCTCAGATACTGGGAGAGTTTGGACGTCTGGTATAGATTTCATCAATAAACATTGCTGTTCCAGAGCTCATGTGTTCAGGTAGATGAGCCTGCTTGAAACGCCCATAGGCAACGAACATCTCAATGCCACCATGTTTCCAATCTTCCCACCATCATCCGATTCTCCCTCTGTATTCGAAGACCCTATGTCGTTCACATCTTCGACCATGAGCCAACCAGAGCTGACCTCTGCTGGATTCTCGTCACCTCCAGGTGATCTCAAACGTAACTTATCTGCCGGGCCGGGTATAAATCCCATCACCAACACCCCTATATCACGACAATCAAGCCTCGGTTTTCCGGCGAGAAAGCGCTCAAGTACCCTAGCCTCGTCACATGGGAGGCTGTACAAAGTGCTTGGAGATATGTTCTTACTGGCTGGAAGAATCGCTGATGCTACTCTTTGGTAAACCTACCAACCTGTGTCTTCAAAACTCAAAATAACTGCTTCTAGGTACACCGAGGCGCTCGTTTTATTCAGGTCGTCACAAGATCCTGCATGGCATGCCTCTGCTGTAGAGGGGACGGCTGTGATCTCATTCTTGGATAGTTGGTCTGCCGGACAAGTGAGTATTAGGTGATCCTCCTTTTCCCTTCAGTAGACATTGAACTATCGAAGCAAGCTTCTATAAGCTATAGCAAGGACGGATGGTACAGCATAATGGAAAAGCTTTCCCAAGCTGCCTTGTTATATCCCAAAACCCCAATCATGCTGGACAATCCCCAGGAAAATGCAGTCTTGACGTCCTTGTACGTGGATTCCATCCTACGGCAAACGACGCTTCTACTTGCGGTGTGGGTATCGAGAGGCTGGGGCCCTCCAGCGTTTGCATCTATGTTGCAACCTGCCGGCAGTGCATGCGCGCGAGAGGACACTTCGGCCGCAGCATGGAGCCATCTTGAAAGCCTCTCCGTCGCTTCCGGTATCTCGCGGATGCAAATCTCAACAACGGTCACTCAAGCACATGGTCCTTGGCTTCTCCATCTAGATCCATACGAGCGTCTCCGTGCTCTGCAGACTGTGGCAATTATTTTCAGTAGCATTGGCTACAAGCGCAAGGAGGTATACATTCTTAGAGAAGTGCTCAGCTGCTTAATGGACCTAGTCGTATGTGGACGCGAGGAGAGTGAAACGGCTTACCGCAGCGACAGCGGGAGTTCAGGAAGTGTCACTTTCCCAAATGGTGACGACGGTAACCACAGCCCTGATCTCGCCACAGGGGCCATCGGAATTCGCCTGAACGAAACGCAGGAAGGCAATGAAAGCATCTTACAAGTGTTACGATACTCGTGTAGCATCATGGGAATTGACCTCGCCTCTGTCAAGCTCGTCAATTCAAGCGAGCGGACACCTAGCCAGGGCGAGGAAAGTAGTAATAACTCCCTTCCCCCACTAAATGAGCCGTTTGGATGGCCCGAGCTTCAGGTTGGGATGGTCCGGGAATCCATAGCTGTAGCTGAGGCCCTGCCTGGTGAGTCTTAGTTGATCGCATATGAGTTATGTACGTTTTAATTATAGTATAGATCATCTTGCTGTGGCGTCTTTCTCCCTCTCAGCACTGAGAGCTCTCCACTCCGTGTTCACCGTTGGCGACCAATATCACCTGAACCAAACTGCCTCGAGGGCTCTTGCAGTGGCCTGTCGTCGAGGTGCGACCAAAACCGTAGAATATTGGGGCGATTCTCCCATTGTCAATATTGAAGTCATGTCGTAAGTGTCGCTTGAAAGCTTAATCATTGAGGTTCTGATGGGTACATATAAAGACTGCCCTTTGGGCGTTTGCCTGTTGAGAAGCCCATGTCACTCTTAAGCCAGGAAGTCCAGGCAGATCCTATCGGTACTGGAGGTACTAATCCATTCTTGTACAATCCCAGAAAGGCAGGAAATAGCCAGGTCAGTTCTAGCTCTTATACGTAGACAGACCCCTTCTAAGCTGTTGGTCCAGGGGAAAGTTATCTTGGTGCAGAACGAACCAGCTGAACTACTTGTCACGTTGTACAACCCCTATGTATTCGAATTGGAGCTGCAGAGTCTTTCTCTCAGGTCAGTATACATTCCACTTTACTGAATACTCTCTGACCTTGTTTCCAGCACGTCCGGGCCGTCATTTGACTGCCAAGCATTGACTACGATCTACATCCCACCCCAGTCCTACTATCATGCTTCATTTACTGGCAAGGCAACTCAAACCGGTACACTGATTATTCGTGGCTGTATCGTTCAAGCTATGGGTGGCGCACCACAGGAATTTACGCTTCCCCTGCCAATTGAGGGAGTTAGCGAACAGTTCTCACGAAAAAGGACCTATTTGACGAGTGAAATTGGACGCATAAAATCACCTGGTCTACAAGCAAGGAGCACAGCTAAAAATACTAAGCGTGTTAGTACAACAACATCAGGACCGAACGAGCAAGTACGGTACTTGGAGTGTAATGTGCTTCCAGAGCAACCTTTGTTGCGAATGAGGTGGACATCGCTAACTCACGATGCGGTCATGCTTTATGAAGGCGAAAAGTCAGTGCATGGTTTCGCCAAAAGTTGGATGGATGAATTAACTGTTCTTAGATCAGTAATTCACCTCACACTAGAAAATATATCCTCCCTGCCAATCGACTTCCTCAAGCTTTCCTTCGATGACTCCACTATTGCGCCCGCCCAAGAGGCCTTGGCGGAGGGAGAGCTGACTGTTTTCGAGACTTACGAGACGGAATACCAACTCATCAATCGTCAAGCCTTCTCATGCGGTGAAGACTCGACAACTCAGGGCATCAGACCTGGAGAGAAAGCGACCTTGCCAATAACTTGCCTAGGCAAGGTTGGTTGGTAAGTCTCTCATTTCTGCCTATGCTGAAATCTAAGTCCACTTAACTGCATGATTCAGTACGCGTGGATGCATTAACATTGCCTATGCATATGCACAACGATCTCATGAGTCGGACAAGGCGTCGAACACCTTCCACACCCGACAGTTGTCATGGCCAGTGAACATGACAGTGTATCAAATGTTGGAGTGCAGCAATATGACCATTCTACCGGTCGATAGCGATTATCACTCTGAAGACAGCCTCGGGCAAGACATGACGGATCTCTGCATGTTCTCAATAGAAGTCCGAAATACGTATGGACTACCCTTTGAAGTGATCTTCGAGAGTGCTCAAGAGGGTAAGTGAGTGTTCATTGCCTCGTTATCATCCATCTGACACCTTCCCGGACGCAGGCGTAGAACCGACAGCAACCTCCACCATCGTCGCCCCCGGATCCTCCTCAAGGTATGTTGGTAATTTTTTCGAAACCATCATAATGACACTTCTTTTAAAGGGTAGTTCTGCTTCTCAAGAGGTTCATGCTACCGGATCCTGTCGTTTCTCAGACTATTCCAACCCTGTCAGAAAGACAGTTCGTCGTCGCCAAAACGGCATTGTCCGCCGAGGAAGAACGCCGACAACGAGAGTTGTTCTGGTATCGAGAAAAATTGCTTGAAGTTGTCAAAGGTTCATGGAAGGAACTCAACGGTATCCGGAGAGGAGACCTTTCTTTGCGACAGCAGCGGTTAACTTTACCGATGCTAAAGTCCCTCAAGACTGACATTGTCAAACTACAAATGTCGCTTGCTTACGATGATGGCAAGCCTCTTTCCCGGAGGGCAGGGAAGTTCTTGCCTCCACCCAACGAGTTGTTCTATGTCAACATTGTAGTTTCAAACACATCAGGTAAGGATACCAAGTAGCAAGGATGCGTCACTGTGTATGACTCATTCTATACCACCAGAAACAGCCCTCGTCCTTTTCTTGAAAGTACTTGCTGATCCCAGTGATTATGTGCTCTCGGACACCATATCATCCGATATACCTCTAGGTCGACTCAAGGGCGGCGAGTCACAAACGTTGGATATCCCCGTCTACTTCATTAGTTCTGGGCACTTCGAGTTGTGCGCAGAAGCTTATGCGTCAGAACACCCAGGCTCAGAGTCGAGATTGGGTACGAGAAAACTGAGAGCGTATGTGAAGCCGGAGGGAGATGTTTGTTATTCAGGATTTATTTAATGTCAGAGATTCCAACTACTTCCTGCACAGTTGAGGGATGGCTGTGTCGGTATTTCAACCATAATTGAGTCAAAAGAATTAGTCCCACCGAGGATTGAACTCGGGACCCTTGCATGGACTGTAACCTCATAAGTACAACGCTCTGACCACTGAGCTATGGGACTATCGCTATAGACACCGCTACGTTTTATCATAATACCATTTGGTTTGGGCATCTTATCTACCTCTCGCCATGCTACTTGAGAAGTTAGGGGATAGTTTGCCTGGTGGAACATACATGACAGTGAGTAGATCAGCCGACAGAAGAACCTAGTGTGCCCCCGCATGATCGTCGCTTCAATGTCAGGTGCATCTAAAGCGAGGCTCTACCAGGCAGAAGACGCATTGAAAGCGGTTCGCCAACCACCCGGACGAGTTGCGTCATACGTCGGCGGATGCACCTACTAGTAGTCTCCCGTAGGCATATCTGCATAGATTCATGCATCTCTGGGTACTGTTGGTGTAGTCCCAAACAAGTCTTATAAGCCGTAAATGATTTTCAAGCTTGCTGGTCCAGCCCATGCTCGTCGTCCAGTAACTATTTTCATGCGTAAGAGTAGGGGAATGTCTGATTATACTATATGCAATATATGGTTCTAGCAATAGAAATCTAATGGTGTTTCACTATACGGGGACTTGAGGAGGCATGCCCATCTCCTCAGGGGTGAGCGTAGAGCTCTCAATCATCACACCGACGCCAACCTTGGCGGCGTTCTGTACACGCGTCAGCGAGCATGCATGAATATTTGGGAAGAAACTTACCTTGAAGTGGTCAAGCTCTCCCGACACTAAGAATGAGAATGTTGGCGCGAAACGCTGCTCAAGCAAAGCGGAAACTTTGCCGGTCGAATCAAGCTGCGCCCTGAATGTAGCCATGCGCAAGTCATACTTGGCGCCGACGGTGGCGATAGCGTCTCTCCGCTGAGGAGCGGCAATACACTGTAGGTCAGCGGCGACCTCGACCTTCTCGCCGAACTTCTGCCAGTACGAGGCCTGCAGGATGCCGGCTGGTTGTAACTGTGCGGTGGCAATCCAGTCCCGGTTCGTGCCGGTGTACTTGGCGAGGTAGGAGGTCGTCATCTCCGCCATCTCCGGTGTGGGGCGCTGGTATAATGTCTCAAAACCCACAGCAAGGTTCTTGGTTAACGACTGGAAGTAGCTTCCAATGTAAATACCCGAGAGATCTGCGGGTGAGGGATTGACCGCCTTGGCGTTCAAAGAGAAATCCTTGCCCTGGTAATCCTGCTCAACCTGGATCATGTTCTGGCCAGCTCGTGACGATAGCTAGGGTACGTGTAAGCGACTGAAATTCTCGTAGGCGCGTGTGAGCGACTTACCTGAGCCTGCATTCGCGTCACATTGTTCTCCGTCCATCCCTGGTTCATCCGACCATTAACATTTCCATCATGGTCGATGCTGCCTTGGAGGAGAGTCTGGGGGAGAATGTCAGTTTTCTTGCCAGGTTCGGAACATGAGAAGCTGACGTTGTTGTTTGCGAACACAGCACCAAGGTTGTATGATGGAGCAACTGTCTGGGAGCCCAACGCAAACGAATGCGTCAGCTGGAACGCGGGGTTCATGGACAGGCTCTTGGTCAAGTCGGCACGCGCGCCATCGAAGATGAAGTTAGTCAAGTGGGTGGCTAGTGGTCAAACACGTCAGTTTGGCCCTAAAGAGAAACGTGAAAACACTAACACTTGACTTCTTTCTGCAAATTCTCGGCTGTGCCGGGATTGGGGAGGCCGAGAGAGTCCCTCCATGCGGAGAAGCGAGAGTAAATGCTGGTCAAGGGGGAGAATGCTGACTTCGATGGCTGCACTACAGGAGGAACAATGGGCGTTGGCGGCGAGGCCACGTCTGCGAGGCCATTTACAGGAGGAAACGCAGATTGAGGAGACGCCATACGAGAGCTGGACCAGAACGCGCGAGAGAAACAGGTCAAGTCAAGTGCTCAAAAAAATGACGGCAACAAACACCACCAAATTCGGCTTTCCAGCCCTGCTCCTCTCACGCGTATCTAGCCTTATACCTGGGTTAAGGTCAACAACTTCAGGCTACTGATTCAACAATCAAAGTGGTCAATCATGTTCATCCAGTGTTTAACGTTGTCATTCGATTGCTTGAACTAGGATGATGGAGTTGAGCTGCAGGGTATGACTGTACGTGACTTCCCTAGCTGTTTTTATTTTGATAATTCTGTGTATGATAGATAGTATTAATCCTCCGACTCCTCGAGCTCGTACTGTAGCTCATCTGCTCATCCACTTAGACATGGCCGAACTCTGTTGAAGACCGGCTATCTCTTTCTTCACGGAAAGTTACCCCTCGTTTACCACGGCCCATTGTCAAACCTCATGACATATGGGCACGCTTGAGCCTCACGCCGACTTCGGGGGGGTTTTGTGACTCGGTGTCGTATTTTAAGCCACGTCTTGTAGCCTTCGAATCAGAAGATGCACAGAGACCGAGTGCTGGACGTCGGCCTCATGCCTTACCTGTATATAGAGGGGAAGCTACTCTGGCTGCGGAAATCACGCTCTGACTGCGGTCTTAAGTCCTACTAGGTCCAACTGACCGTGGATCACTGGTTGCTATCGCTGAATGGGTAGGTAAGACTTGCTGGAGGGAGACGATTGGCGGAGAAACGAGGGTTGCATCGCGAACGCACATGACACCTTTATGGAGTGGAAAAGTGGTCATCTGCAAAACTTCGGTAAGACAGTAGCGGCCCCGACGAATGTCTGGTACGTATGTTCTTCCCTATGGTTGTTTTTTGCTCACAGGTGAGCGGCAGCCACGTCGCTATTTTCCCATCTGTGAAGCTCTCTGGCGAACTTTTGATTGTTGGCCGAGTACTAGCAATTCACTTGCATCTTTACCCTCTGATTGAGCGCCCGTTTGTCTTGATCTGCCATGCCAGTACGAATCGCCTGAACCGGTAGGCGGCTGTCGGTGCAGAGGTCACGTCAACGTCCCTGGTACTTATGCTCAGGGGCTGGGACCGAGGACTTCAAATACCCATGATGAAAACTCAATCATCCACTTTATTTTTAGATCGTCAAGACGTCACCGCCACTCACGGTGCCACACCTCAGTTCTTCCCCCAATCCAATGACCGTACATCCGGGTGCCTAGAATAAAAAGTGGTTGAAGTCTAGGCGAAAAACCTCAAGTGCGATACTACCGCCTGGGGTCTCCGGTCTTAGTTTCGGCGGTGGCATCGCAACGCTGTCCCAGGATGCGGAACAAGGAAATACCTCTGGCGACTGGATGCTTATCATGGTACGTGCTCCGGACATCGGGGTGCTGCGCAGCTCCAACTCGACGGTGACAAATACGGAGTGGCCTCCTGCACATCCCTTCTTGAGATAGTTTCAAAAATGCTTCATGCTTTAATTTGCTCTCATCGCTTCCCGGTCTCCTGCTATCGCATATAAGCTACGCGTGTGCCCACAGCTCCACAACTTCATTTTCCCCTCCTACTCTTTGGTTTCTCTCAGCTAACACCGTCGAACTTGGCTTTTAAGGGGCTGACTTCCCCGGTGTCGCCCTATGTCTGTGATTTCTTTGACAAACGCGTATCGTCGTTCGGTTCTACTAGCTCTCGCAATCTTGGTATGTGGTCATCGTGGCTGTTTTTGTGCAAATCATGACTGTCGAGTCTATCCATGCAGATTGGGATTATATATCTAATAAGTGCCCACCATGAAGAGAGCATAAGTCGGCTAACGACGTCTTGGAAATTTTCGAAGAACACAACCGCCATAGTCGATATTCCTCAAGTCGACTATAACGCGGACGCCCACCTAGTTACTAAGCCGACACCTCAGCAATCGTCTAACCCAGAGATTGAGCCGCAGCCCGAGGCACGGCGCGCGAACGCCACACTCTTCATGCTCGCCCGTAACAGCGACCTAAACGCCGTCATTCAGAGCGTAGAACAGATGGAAATGAAATTTAATCGCAAATATAAGTATCCCTGGGTCCTGCTCAATGACGAGCCGTTTACGGCGGAGTTCAAGAGGTTTGTCGTTTCGTCCAATCGTTACATCGCCGCCCGTTGTCTAACGTGACTGCATAGGCGTGTATCCGTCCTAACCGATGCGCCTGTTTCGTTCGGCGAGATCCCACACGACCACTGGCACCAGCCGGACTGGATAGACGAGGAGAAAGCGCAAGAAGGCCGCAACCGGTTGGTCAGGCAGGGCATTATTTATGGCGGTAGGTGCTTCACGCCACCGATCGCATTGTGCTTTGCCTGATTGAGACTAGGAAGCGTTTCGTGCGTAGGCGTTTGGTACTAGCCTAGCAGGCACAGCTAAACAGATTTATATAGGTACAGGAACATGTGTCGCTTTAACTCGGGCGTAAGTTTAGTCACTAGTCTCTCCCGGGGACCTCAGACTCATCAGGCTGCAACAGTTCTTCTATCATCACGAGTTGCTACAATCATACAAATGGTATTGGCGGGTTGAGTGAGCAATTATTCTGTTGCCAGCCATCTCGCATGGGTTCTGACTGCTGCAGGCCTGACATTCGCTACTTTTGTGACCTTGACTACGATCCTTTCTTGTTTATGGAGGATAACAACAAGTTGTATGGTAAAGAATGCTATTGGAGCGCGGGTCATATCGCGTACTGACAGATGCCTTGCGGCAGGCTTCACCATATCAATGCCGGAATGGGAGCCGACTATTCCAACATTGTGGGGAGAGACTAAACGTAAGTAGTTTCGGCTGCGCATACGAACTATGCTCGAGTTTACTGACACATAACCGCAGAGTTCGTCGAACAGAACCCGCATTATCTACACGCGGATAACTCGATGGATTTCCTATCAGACAATGCTGGAGATACATATAACCTCTGCCACTGTGAGGATGCACTCTGAATGCTGTAGCTCGCATCGTTGATAACACATTCAGTCTGGAGCAACTTCGAGATAGCCAACATGGATTTCTGGCGGAGCGAAGCTTACAGCAGCTACTTTCAACATTTGGAATCCACTGGCGGCTTTTACTACGAGGTGAGACTCTAGTATGATGGTCAAGTTTATTAACAAACAAACATAAATTAGCGGTGGGGAGATGCTCCTATCCACAGCATAGCAGTGTCTCTGTTCGCAGGAAGAGATCAGGTCCATTTCTTCAAGGATATCGGATACAGACATAGTCCATTTCAACATTGCCCGCAAGGTCGAGACTGGAGCAATGGACACTGCTCATGTGATCCAAATGATAACTTTGGTGGGCTTTTTGCAAGATGGTGTGCCTCGCAACATACTGACGGTACCTTGCTAGACTTTGCGCAGAACTCATGTCTGAAGCAATTCATGCGGCTGTTCTAGATGGATAGGTGTAGACACAACCGTGACTACATCCGTACTAGTTGGCAATATACCTGCGAAGTTGGGGGCCATTTTGGGCTTCAAGATGCTGTATTTTTAGGGAGTTAGTTTTTTGTCATCTACCTAGGCACATTGAATGTAAACACGGTAAACGACTGCGCAGTGCGCAGCTTGAGATATTCACGCGTTGGGTCGCGTCGAGCGCGTTGCGGAGTCCGTTTGGGACCATTGAGATGTGCCTGTGCCCCTGGATGACATTCTTGGCACGGAGTTAAATTTAGATTTGGCGGTGAGCTGTCGTCGGAGCGGCCACGCGGGAGCCGATATCCGACAAGGCTGCGGAGAGGAGTTGGCGCGCATCTGTACGTCGTCGGCTATGTACGCAGACTGGACAGTTGCTGGATACCTGTCACACTCTTACTCTCCTCCACATCATCCCCTTTCCTCCCTATCCTCGCCCGTCCCAGGGCGCATACATCAGCCAAGATGATGACCCCAATGCGTTATATCGTATTGGTTCTTGTCATAATCGTCAGCCCGTCCTCTCTGGCCGTTCAATCATGTTCGCTCACCCATAATATGCCACGCAGCTTAGCTTGCACTACATCATGAGCTTCTCGCATGAAGAGTATGGCAAAGCCACCTCATTGGACCGCATCAAGCAATCCTGGTCTGGCCCTAATCCCCCGTACAAAGGCGGAATTCCGGATGAATACTATAAGCCGTCCGCTCCAGTGGACCTCCCCGATCGCAAAGCCAACGCGACCTTTGTCATGCTCGTGCGCAACAGCGACCTCACGGGTATCTTGGGAAGCATGAAGCAGATTGAGGACCGCTTCAACAGGAAATTCCAATACCCCTACGTCTTCCTCAATGAGGAACCGTTTACGGACGAGTTCAAGAAGTCAGCCCTTTGCGATTGGATTCATTATCCGCTGCGTCTTCATGCTGACCCGTGGTCTATAGGCATATTACTTCACTCACTGATGCCCCTGTCGAGTTTGGTCTAATTCCGAATGAAGACTGGGTGCAGCCACCCCATATCGACGAGGAGCGTGCAACTAAGGCGAGGCAAGAGATGGTTGACCAGGGTGTCATTTACGGAGGTGCGTCTCGTATTCCCTGAGTATCTTTTCGAGATTGATCTGACGTGGCGTATCAGGGAGCGTGCCGTAAGTCACAGGCGCTTTCCAGCTGGTTTAAGGTGCTTATTTGCTCAGATACCGCAACATGTGTCGCTTCAATTCGGGAGTGAGTTGTCATCTCGATTCTTTACTGGGCAGCCCTCTGAACTATCATCAACAGCTTTTCTTCAAGCAAGAACTCCTGCAGAAGTACAAGTACTACTGGAGAGTCGAGTATGTCTCTAGTCTGACATTCCGAAAAGGGGTGGCCACTTAATATCCCCCAGGCCAGACATCAAAATCTTCTGTGACGTCGACTATGATCCTTTCCTTGTCATGCAGGATCAAGACAAAGTTTATGGTCAGTAACACTTTCGTCCCCATACAACTTACTGTAAATCAGATTCTATAGGTTTCACCATCTCGCTTTACGAGTATCCTGCCACCATTCCAACATTATGGGATACCACAAGAAGTACGTACTTCCATGGTCGACAGACGTAAGACGTACTCACAGCACCCCAAGAATTCATCAAAGAGAACCCTGGTCTCATGGCTCCCGATAACGCCATGGGTTTCATCTCTGACGACGGCGGTGAAACTTACAACCGCTGCCATTGTAAGTGAACAAACTACTTCTTGTCTCGTTTACTTCACGTTCATATCATGCGACCAGTCTGGAGCAACTTCGAGATAGGCAGCCTTGACTTCTGGAGGGGTGAAGGTTACACGAAATACTTTGACTACTTGGACAAGGAGGGGGGCTTCTATTACGAGGTCAGTGTATAGCCTGGTTTTCCTGTATGCTGTGGTGTACTGAGTTCTGATTTGTGGTTATTGTAGCGCTGGGGTGATGCGCCAGTCCACAGCATTGGTGCCGCCTTGTTCGCCAACAAGAGTCAGATCCACTTCTTTAACGATATAGGGTATCGGCACGAGCCCTTCCAACACTGTCCACAAGGCGACGTGCACGCTGCCGGCAGATGCTGGTGCAACCCATCAGAGAACTTCGGTGAGCACTCATCCGCCCGGGTTAATTACTGCTCAGAGTTTTTAACATTTTCACTTCTATAGATTACGAGTGGTATTCGTGTCTGAATCGATACGACCAGATGTTCTAAAGCATGAGCGCTTCGTGCCTTTGAGCCTGTGGAATAGTGGGAGATGATATATGTCGCATCTTGAATTTGTATGGCGCTTAGATGAAGCATCTGTCTACGTAAAACCGAGATGACATGCCTCGGAGGGCAGGTGCCGCCGTGCGTTTCTGTAGGGGGGGCGTTGCCTAGCTAGTCTCGGCTTATAGTATAGACTGCGAGTAGTATTGATACTGGAATAATACAGCATCCTGTAAACATTTGTATATGGGGTGAAGGTCGGCGTGCACGTACCGAATCGTAGAGACGCGTCCAGTTGGATCCTAGGGAGCTATCAATGAGTCTGTCTACGTGCTCGCCTACGAGCGAGTGTGTCAGGGCGGGTTGGAACCGATCTCGAAGTTGGTTCGCGGTTTGCTCGCCAAAGGCGGCAAAACATGGCATTGAGGAATCTGCGATCGAAGTCAGATCATTGAAGCTGATGCCCTCTTGCAAGCACAACTTACCCTTCTGCATCAATTCCACGAGAGCTAAAGTGAAGTAACGGTGAGTTGATGAGCATCACCTCAAGAGAAACAGCCACTCACTGATGATCCGATCGCAGTGTTTCCGCGCAGCTTCGAAACCCTCCCGAAAAAGACGCTTAAACTCGGCGAACGGTTCACCGTCAATCCCTCCGAGCACCTCCACGTATTCAGGAGGTAACTTGAAAGGAGCCGCCTCGAAGCCAATGTTCCCTGGAGAGTTCGAAAGCATGAAGCCGAAGTCGATGTGGACAACATGCCCTTCTCGGTCTAGCAGGATGTTGCCGTTGTGACGATCCTTGATCTGGAGCAGATATGTGATAACTGAATAACCTATCGCAACCAACTTTTGTTCAGGACCTTTGAAAGAGCAGCATCTTTGGGAGGCACTCACCGGCCATGGACTTGGCAAAGTTCCGTTGCGCGCGCACAAACTTAGCCGAGTTGGCGTCGCCGTATGCCTGCCGCCGCAAAAATACTGAGCTATGAAGCACTGAGGTCCGTTTGCTACATGGGGAGAACTCACGGTCTTGAAGTGGTCCAGCAGCGTCACATAGCCGAACCGGCCTTCGGCCAACCGCCGGGCGTACTCAGCCTTCTTGATCGAATGTATCGAGACGGCGTCCGTGATAGTCTCGACCAGGCCCGAGGAGGCACCGGTAATGAGTATACGGAAACTGGAAACGGCGTAGGTTGAGATGCTGCTTTCCTACACGCGCTGTACTGTCGCCGTCACGAACTTACTATCGCACCCAGCACTGACAGTTTTCTTCGCGCCAGATGTTATCAAACTCTTGGATGAGCTGAACGGCAAGTTGCTCTTGGCGTAGGTCAGCTCCGGTTTTGACGATGACGGAGACACAGTCCCAGTTCGCTGTCGGAGAACATCAGTCAAGTAGATCCATTAGTTTGGGAGTGGCCCTACCTAGATGGCCGTAAGGCGAGCCATGCCGGACGCGGCTCTGGATAAGTTATTCATGACATGACCAGCTGTGATCGGGAGGAATTGTACCTTCTTTGCTGCCCATGACTCACTGAAGACAACAGCGGATGGGTCATCTCTGTTCAGCTCGCGCTTCACAATGTCCTCGTCCTCTGCGGTCTTCATGCTCCCTCTCAGATCGCCTATGCGCATCAATCCTTCCCCCTCCCTGTGCTCTTTCATGCGGGACATCCGCTCCTCCTCTAGCGACATCATCTCCTTCATAATCCGGTCGCGGATGGCAGCCGCTTCCGCATGCTGCACTCTCATGCGCATTGGGGCGGACGCGTCTGCGCCTCGACCGCCTAACGAAGGATGGATAGGTCCATTGGTCGAAGTATCCCCCGAGGATCCAAAAAGGCTCGACCCGGGTATCCAGCTCCGCGAGATCGAGGTAGACGGTGACTCCGACACGGGAGTGGCTAGCGAAGGACTGCCGGACAGCTGCAGGGAAGTCACCGGTTCTCGAACAAGGCTGGCGTTCAGCTGCGCGAGCATGACAGCAGCCGTACGCATCCTCTCCGAGTACTCGTCTAACGAAAGCAGTATTTGTTCGCTGATATCGGCTCCTGACTCAGTGATCACGGGTGTCGTCGATGGTGTGTCAAACCTCCAACCTCTGTTCGACCGTAGTTCTGGCGTGGTTTGTGAGAAAGTCGCCATTTGCTCTAGCCGAGGTGTTACAGGCATGGACGGAGTCCGCGACCAAGCAGCCATGTCAAGTTCCTTGTTTTTGGGTGCGGGAGGAAGGACAATGGATTCCGACAGGTCAATGGGTTTTCGGAGGGATTCACCAACTCCTATGACTTGGTCCACCAGGTCCATTTCCTCATCATCGAGTGAAGTCTGGCTGTTCGGTGCAGTAGATTCTACCTGGATTTCCGGGACATCGTTGTTTTCAGCGTCGAGGATTGCTTCAGCAGTGCTTTTCCCGCCCGATAAGCTCCTTTGCGACACCAGTGGAGGCGCGGTGAAGTTGATGAGGTCTTTAGACGCTCCCTTTTTCTGGCTTTCTTTGGCAACGATGCGTTTGAGTACCTCTTTATTACTCCGTTTCGTCGGGTCAAAGTCCAGATCATCATTAAGAATTTCAATGAGCAAGAGATAGGGTGCACGCTCGGCTGAATTGAGGACCACGCTTTCGCCCGGAGGTATCCGCACAATCTTGTGATGTGGTTGTGTTCCAGGCGGACGAGGTGTATCCGACGAAGAGCACCACATGGGCATACAAACCTTGAAACAATTGTGATAAAACGTATAATTCCATGATACATTAAAGCTCATACCTCTGCTGGGAGCTTGTGATTCAGTGCAGTAAGCTCTGCTCGCAAAGCACTCACACGGGCGGGTTTGGGAACAACAAGTAATCGATTCGATATATTTTCCAACGTCAGTAGGAATTGAACCTTGAATTTGCAATTAGTGCTTATTGGTAACAGATCGGTCAATAGCCATACTTCTGAACGACAGTATTGACTGCGGAGTAAGTATGATTGTGCTGGCAAGTCGTACTGCCGCAGTAGAGCATCCGCCGCGTTTATTTGAGAGGGCCGAAGAGGTTGACGAGTGTGGGATATCGAGGGTGTAGACTGGTATGGTGCGTCGCTGCGATCATTCTGGCCGAGAGGATCGTCTGACATCCGCGGAGGATGTACATTACGAAGTAGAACAAGCGCTGGGCTCGTTTGGGCCGCTGCTATCGTTTTCCTCCGCTTTGGTGTATCAGCTGTACTATGATGTGTGTGGTCTTCTGCCATAGATTTCTCGGTCTTGTTTTCGCTTCCGTCGTCGGAGTTCTCGTCATCGTCGTCGTCAAGATCGTCATCGGCAGTTTCCTTGCGTGGAGACAATGAACCTCCTACACTACCGTCGTCCTCAGCCTTGAGGCTTTTTGAGCTCTCATCCTCAGCACGACCCTGTTCGATCGCTACCTCTCCCATGACACTGGTGAGCCGAGGCATCGCAGGGGCTCCAGCCAAAACGAGAGCGATCCCTACAAGAGCAGGCTCGGAGAGAGGTTTGACCTTCTTACGCGAGGAGAACGGGGAGAAAGTGATGCTCATGCCGGAATAAGGACCGGAGTTTGGGGTAGGGAGATCACCAAAGATGATTTCGTGGCACTGATGTAGAGTCCGCTGACATACTTTGAAAGATGGTGTATTTGGAGATGAGCTAAGGTCCTGCAGGGATGACTGCATGAACCAGAGCGTCTGTAGTGGTGAGGCGCGCGTCAGGCGCGAGATCCGGCGATGGTGTTCCTCGCGTCACGCACCAGCATGGCAATGTGAGTGGACTTGCGGGAGATGTCCACCACGAAGCATTCTAAAGCGCGAGACTTGGACGGTCGCGTTATGAGAAGGTGACTGAGACCAAGAGGGATTATTGAGAACAGATTGCGGGGTGTTTGTGAGATGAGATTACCAGATGAATCCCCAGACCTCGCGTAGCTCGTGCGTGTCATACTCCCGTAGCCTGCGGGTGAGATAGTAGGTGATACCTATGTTATCTGCATAGAGCATGAGGTAGCGAAGAGCGACATGGACAGAGAAGAAGGAGGGGGAGAGAAAGAGACGGAGGAGGAGGGCATGGGACATGGCTTGGGTGACTCGCAGGCAGCCTGTCCAGTGTCGACTCTGTCCTCCGCCGCCGGGTCGTCCGGGGACACGGTGCCTATGTATATATCATTCCCACGGTCGACACGTTCACACTAGAATGCTATTATTCGATCACTACACTTTTAGTTACTCTCTTGTACTGGTCACTTGCGCTTGTCGTCACTCCTCTCGACACGTCGCCAATATGCTTTGGCCCCTCCTCGCACTTTTTCTCGTCCCTCTTGGCGTTGCAGCCAGAAAGTCTCCCCACCAGGAGCTCGTCGACCTTGCAGCTGCCGGCAATGGCCACATCAGGCTCGACGAGCGCACCTTCGACCTCTTGACTGCGCCAAGCCGTAACTGGTCTGCCGCAGTCCAGTTCACGGCAATGGACGCCAGGCGCAGGTGTACTCCTTGCAAGCAAGTCCTCCTTCTCGCGTTCTCCAACTGTGTCTGACCGCTGCCCCCAGGGAATTTGATCCTTCTTTCGTTGCCGTTGCACAGGCATGGCATACCGCTCCCCAAGCCGACCGCGACTCGCACTTCTTCGGGACGGTCGATTTTGACGAGGCATCCGCAGTGTTCCAGAAGGTATGTGTTCTCCTCAGGGCCTTGACATCGTGCACTTAACATGGGTATAGCTTGCCATGGCCTCTGCCCCTGTCGTCCATGTCTATCCTCCTACCGATGGACCCCGCCGCCCGGCCAACGGCAAGACCGCCGCGTCTAAATACGACTTCTCCAAGTAAGCACACGCACTTTATCCCTCCTCCTCCGGGAACCCCGTCTCAACTCGCATACACCCATAGCGGCTTCGAGGCTGGCCCTCTTGCAGAGCAGCTCTCGCGTCACACACCCATCCCCATCCCTTACAAGGCGCCCTTCAACTGGGGCCGCCTCGGCGCGTTCGCGGCCCTCATCCCCATCCTCGCGCTCGTCTTCCGGTTCATCGCTCCCCTTGCGAACAACCGCTGGGTCTGGGCGGCCGGCACCGTCGTTCTTTCTATCGTCATGACCTCGGGCTACATGTTCACTCAGATTCGCGGCGTGCCGTGGTCCGGTCCTAACGGAGCATGGATTGCGCAGGGCTACTCCAACCAGTTTGGCCAGGAAGTGCAAGTCGTATCGGTAGTCTGTATGTATTTCTCACTTCACGAATTCTCAGCCAACCAAAGCTTACATTATCATAGACGGCGTACTCGCAATCTCTTTCTTGATGTTGACCATCGTCGCCCCTTATCAGCAGTCGCCAGGACGCCAGCGCACTCAAATCTATCTCTGGACTGCGGTCAATTTCATTGTCTTCTCGATCCTTGTCTCCTTGTTCCGCGTCAAGAACAGAGGTAAGAGTCCTCTGTACTACAGTTTTCGCACAGTACGCTTATGAATTATAACCAGGGTACCCCTTCAAGCTCTTCTTTTAAATTGTTTGCGCTACTTAGGTATCAACAGATGTTGCTGTAAAATCCGTGAAATTCTAATCATAACTAGAACGTCGGCAACATATACAAAGCGTGTGCGAGCGACATGAATAAATGATGCGTTATAATAAGTGTCAATGTCGTTAACGGCGTGCATACTACCTAAGGGGATTAACCTATGCACCACCGCCTTCTTGTTGGAAAACGTCAACGTAACGATTCCGTACGCTCCGCTTCGCTGCCTGCGAGCGAGGTCGTCCCATCGGCGGTGGGGGCGTGCCGCTTGCATCTGGCAACGGCGTGGGGGGTAAAGAAGCCACGTCGCTCGGAACCAGGTTCGAGCGAGTGCGAGCCATTGGCTTGGCCTGGAAGCCCTGACCAAGATCAATGGCGGAAGCAGGCCGAGATGGCGGAGGTGCTGAGGGGGGAGGTAGAGGACTTCGTGGTGGAGGTGCACCGCCCATGGCCCTAGCAGGAGATGCAGTTTGTGCCCTTGATGGTGGCGGTGGGGTTGCCGCTGGTTTTGCCTCTTCAGCTCCAGCCTATACCAAGTTAGCTTCACCCTACGGCGCAAAATTGTGTTAACTGACCGTCTTGTTCACCCACTTCTTGAGATCCTTGTCATAATAGAAGGTTACCTCTTGTCCGAGGTTGGCCTTGACAGGTGCTGGGGAGTCTGCCTTCTTACCTCCCCATAAGCGGCCAAGCCAAGACCCACTCGAAGCGCCGGCTGGTGCAGCAGGTGGCTTCTCTGAAAAAAGTGTCAGTACATACTATCACCACTGAGTAGCTGTCCATACCAGGTTTTGCCTCAGCCTTCTTAGGTTCCTCGACCGGGGTAGGTTTATCGCCATTCTCCGCGCCCTGGACAGGGGTTGACCGCTTTGATGAACTGTTCCCAAGACCGAGGTCATCTTCGTCATCTACGATGTTGTCGCGTCGCGCGACGTAGTTCTGGGGGATGGGTGGACTGGGCGTCACAGATAATGCGGGATCATCCATCAGGGAGATGAACCCGTTGGAGGATTCATGAGCATCGTCCAATTGGTGGAATGTGTTTGCAGTTGGCGTATTGGCACTGTCAGCGTTTCCAAGCGAATTCCACCAGCCCGACTCCTGCGCGGGTTCCTGCGAAGTTTCCTCAGCGGCACCGCTGTTCTCCTCCTCCATGACCTCAAGGGAAGGTTTCCTTGACAGTGAATCCCCGCTAGCTTGTGAAGAGGCGTACCCATTGCCGTAATAGCCATGCGGTGCTGAAGGCATTGACGTTGTTGAAGGCAAAGATGACGGGTAGGCAGGAACCTTGTTCGGCGCTGGAGACGTCCTCCTATTTGGTCGGTGCATGTCCATGGCCGAGGAAGCACGGTTGCCCGGAGCGTACGGGTTGGGCGCAGACCGGGTTGACAAAGCAGATCCTGTGCGTTGCGGTGGCGGAGTAGGAGCACCGTTATGCAGGTTACTGTACGAAGGAGGGGGAGGCGTTGAACTTGCAGAAGGCACCGCAGAGGATATTGTGCTATATTGAGAAAACGGCCCCGAGAAGTTTGGCTGGGGGTGAACCGGCTCCTTGTTGGGGTGCGCAGTCTCTTCTCCCTCGCCGGCAATGAATTTGGTGAGCCTTCCTTCCAACCAGCTTCCCAGGCTATCCAAGCTAGGCTTGGTTACCTTGCCCCCGATCCATGAGCCAGCCTTGTCCACTTGAGGTGCGCCAGTCAGCCGATCTGCAAGGACCTTCAGCCGCTCGACCATAATTACGTTAAGATACTGTGATGGACGACCGAGAGAGGCAGTAATGGACTCGCAATACCTTGATCAAAGTCAGCTGAGAATCAAATGTTACAGATTTCTACACACTTGCTAGCGGATTGCACATAACCCAATTCGGCAAGGGCGTAAGCTCGAACCAGCTTGTATGCCTGTAGATGAGGAAGGCCACCAAACGTCTCCTGTCCCTTCACAGCTGGCTTCAGAGAGAGCGCGAACTCCAGTATCTCAGACAAGACAATGGAGTCTTGCTCCTTGCTGAAAGTTGGTAAGTAACCGGGACTCTGCGAGCCTAGCAATATAATCCGAGAGGAGGGCGTTCCAACGCCACCCAGAGGCGATGTTGCGGGAGCCAGCAAGTAACTACAACCAATGTCAGATGTTGTTGAGGGGAGATACATAAACACATACCAGCAATGTGCGCCTTCTACCATTTGATGGGACAAAAGGTGATCTCCCAGTGCTGTCAGCATTGCTGAAGTTTCTGGACCCATAGGACTGCTAATGACTGAAGCAACAATCTCCGGCCACTTGCCTAATGATTCTGAAGGGATCTGAGCAGTTGTCACTGCTGAAGGGAAGTTAGGGGACATTGGTGTGATGTGGGCGAGCGAAGGAGCAGGCAGTTGCAAGCCACTGTCTTGCTTGGCGAGGTTGTTGGTAGGAATCATCTCCTGAACTAAAACAAACATCAAACAAAGGAAACAAGACGAAGGCTCGGCAAACATACCAGCAGAAACTCCCTGGCCAGAGAATAGACTGTATACAACTCTCAGCCATTCTCGGCTAGAGCCAGGCGATCCAGCTGCTTCGGTGGGCACACCAAGTTCACATTTGAGGAATTCACTAACGACTTCTTTCCATGCTTCTTTATCAATGCCACTCGCGATCACCATTGCATGAGCCCAAAGTTTCTGGTCCAGTGCGTAGTGATAAGCCTTACGCCGCTCCCCTCTAACGAGGAACTCCTGAATTTTATCCAGCGCCGAAGCAGTGAGAGTAGTCGTGGAAATCGGTGGTTCGTTGATGACCGGAGCTACAGTAGAACTGAAACCGTATGCATTGCTCAAAGGTGAAGCAAAAGATGGCGTCATGAGCTCAGACCCCACTTCGGCAGGATCACCTGAAGCAAGGTGTGGGAATAGTGCAGACCGTATGGCTGAGTCGTTACTTGGGCTGTGTGGGAGTTGGGTCAGTATTCAGATAAGATTGTAAAGGTACACACCTTCCGGACAACAGTCCATCGTTATCCACCATGATCTTGAGTAACTTCAGCAACGCCAACTTCCCTCGTGTACTGCGATCCTCTGGGCTATCCGACGAGAGGTAAGGAACTCCTTTGGATAGCTCTTCCATACGATCTTCGAGGTATTTGGCGACGCGGGCTTTCCTGGTCTTGGCCTGAGCTGCACCCGTCCGAACCAAACTTGTGACAGGAGACCCAGGGTCGCCAAAGAGCGGGCCAGGGAACGTTCCAAATGATGAATCCAAAGCAGACTCGGGTATAATCTCCTTTAACGTTCGGATCTGAACGTCCATCGACTTACGAGACGACAGGGCCACGTCAAAGCCAGTGCTCAGGCCACCAGCACCATGGAAACAGGTTAGAAACTTGCCACCAAAGCCGAAGCTGAACACCGGAATGCGCGCTGAAGTCCGGCCAAGAGGATCGTTCGAGCCTAGAAGGGAAGGCGAAGGCGCATAGAGCCCACGAGCTGGAGGGGAAACATACAGGTCTTGCCCCAAAGACGCGTTGTTAGCCGGAGCGGCGGGAGGCGCGTACGCGTTGTTGATACTTGTCGGAAGAGCGGAAACGTCCACTGGCGACACAGAGGAAAATCCACTGTCTGATCGGGGACGCAGCTTTGACGGTGACGTTTGGGTCTTTGGCGTATACGGGTCGTACGGGGAGTGTTGTGCCGGCGGAGCTGGGGCAGAGGTTGCATTCCCTGCATACGCAGGAGCATTCGAGGGTTTAGGTGGTCCATACGGAACGTAAGGGGAGTATGCGGGCGAGCGATGTGATGCAACTGAATGGCGGCTACCGGTGGATCGAGTGGAAATAGGTGAGCTTGGAGATTCAGGTCCCGGAACTGGAGGGGTATAATCTTGTCCTGAGCCATAGCGCGTGTCAAGACTATCTACTATCTCGGACCGCAGGGGCGAGGACACCCTTTGAAGTGGACTCGACCTAGGGGAAGAATGTCCCGCTGAACCATGAGAGCCTCGCTTGAAATGGGCCGTTGGCTTAGGAGATCCATGTCCCTGGCGAACAGCTTGTGGTGAAGAGGGAACGCTGGAATGAACCGGGCTGAAAACCGCCTCCGGATCATGCTCCTCGATAGAGGTCGGTGCTCCGACGTTTGCGAACGTACCCATCTCACTGGTAACGCCGTCTGCACCCTGTCCCACGGGGTTCTCCCCGGCAAGTCCAGCCTCGCCGACCTTCGCATCCCAACCACCATGGTCTTCCCCGTCGACAACACCTCCTTCAAAGCCATAGCTCTCACTTGGTTGTTCTGGATTATAGGCGGGGATGTCTTCACCGAATGGTTTCTCGAACGTTTGACGAGGTGTAGGCGCCTCTTCTGCCAGATCTACCTCCGAGGTCTGTGGGGCGTATGGATCGGGACTGGACCGAGCCTTCATCTCAGGCATTGACAAATCTTCAGTAGCAGAAGTACCGAAGTAGTCATCTGCCGGTGGTGGCTCCGTGTTTCCGTGCTCAAAAAGAGCATATCCTTCGGCTGAAGGAGCACGAGCTGGAGGCGGGGGAAGCTGGGCGTCGGCCCCATGCTGGCCGTAGCTATGGCCAGTCGCAAGGCCCTCAGAGTTGAGTGGGACCTGAGGGTTATATTGAACTACCGGAGGGGTGGCTCGAGCATTAGCGCCAGAGTAAGGGCTGTACGGGTTAGCGAGTGGAGCTTGGGTACTTGTGGGTGGGAGAGGGCTATACCGATCGCTGGCTAGAGGAGCAGCCTGGGTACCCGCGACTGGGCGAGGGCTGTATCGGTCATTGGCAGGGGGTGGGTGGCTAACCGCGACAGGACGAGGGCTGTACCGATCGCTAGCAGGAGGACGTGGAGACCCGACTGAGTAAGGATCATAAACACTGTTGTTTGAAGTAATATGCGCTGAATGACCCATCGGCTCATGACCAACACATCCACCGTATGCATGCCCACCTTGCGGAGGTTGAAACGCGTCGCGTGAGGGTGCACGGGGTGGAGCCGCTCTCGGGGGAGGAGGCGTTGCCCTGGGAGGTGGAGGAGAAAGCATGCTAGAACCTCTGTTAGGCGGAGGCGGCGGAGTGGACACCGGTGAAGGCGTGTAGGTGTTCATTGCTGGAGTATATGCAGGGCTGCGTCCGCTCGTTGCACGCTTCGGTTTTGGCGGCGGGATCGGCGGATCGTATGCATTGGATACTTTTGGACGGAAGGCATCCGCAGACGCAGGGGTCGGAGGAGGCATCGTGGCAGGTACCATAGGAGATCGCATTGGCTGGGACACAGGAGGGGTGTAGGACGCGTACTGCGATTGTTGGGGTTTCTGTGCCGTCGCAAATGGCTTGTAAGGGTCTACGGCAGCTTGTGCAGAGGATAAAGGTGCTTGAGTGGGAGCAAGGGTTGAATTTGCAGATGGTCGATACGAATCGTACGCATAGCTGGAAGCACCATATTGCCCACTAGAGTAGGGATTACTCTGCTGCCCATAGCTACTTGCCACCGGAGCTGCAGGCGCATAGGGGTTCGCTGGAGGAGCGGCAGTAGCATGTTGCTCTGATATACACGCAAGTCAGCGAAAAAGGATTCTATTCGCGGCAAGGTTCTGAGAACGTACGATACGTGCTGTATCCAGTGTTCTGCGGTAATCCATTATAGATACTTTGAGAGCTGGAATCCGACGGTAAGCCACTGTAAGCACTCTGCGTATATTGAGTGCCAGTGCTCTGGGGTGACGCTGCATAACTGTCTACCTGTGAGCCCTGTCCAGCGGGACTCAACCAGTTTCCAGACCCAAACGTCTCGGATTGGGATGTATCGGCAGAACCAAACAGACTGGATGCATCCTGACTCGCATGCGTTGAGTTGGTATCGAACGGGGACGCTCCGTGTTCTTGACCTGGCGGTGTTGCACCGTGAGCCGGAGATGTCGTGTCCCGTTCTTCGTCGCTTCCTATGACAGCAAACGGATCAGAAGCCGCGCTGGAATCGCCCCCAAACAACGAGGCGGCAGCTTCGACCGAGCTCATGACGGGACAGTCGGAGTTGGAGGAGGAAGGAGGAGGAGGAGCGTGCGCCGTACGGGACTACTTCAGTTGGGCGCTCCAAGCGGCTTGAATTACTTCGTAACGATGTTTACCAAAGTTTGTTGAATTCCCCGAAAGCCCAGCCGAGACCGACACTCGGGCGATCCTCCGACTCGTCCACGTTAGCCACGTTGACATTTCGCAAGCTTTCCCCAGAACCTCGCTCACTATACTCTAAAGTCCTCGTGATCACTCTTAAGTCATAATTTCTGACCAGGTATTGCTCCCTAGGTAATGATCACACATTCTCGGAAGGAAACAGCAATTCCAGAATATTATTACCGCCAGAAAAGTGGGTATGCGAGTGTATGATATACGAGTGCTAGTATGTGCTATGTAACGACAAGCACTGCGGAATTGGGAGTCCATTTGAATGTCTATTTGCGAGTTGCTAGAAGAAGCCAAGAGCTAGGTATTGGACACCAGAAGCAGATTGATCAATGCGACAGCTGGAAAGAGAAAGCAAGGAAGGTTATATCCAGGATATTGAAAAGAACGACTAAACAGATTGTGCGATTAAACAAGCAGTTGTGTGCAGACACTGTAAGCAAGAGCAGATTCGAGAGATTATACCATAGCATTACGACGATGGATTGATGATGGATGCGAAGACTCATGCTATTATATGGTTTACTGAGATATTGAGGGGTAGTCTGTGGGTTTGTCCGATGCGAGAGACCGTTCTAAAGCACGTTCGACTGGGGGAAATAGATTAGATTGGGTGCTAATAATACTGGAACGACTCCTCACTTGAAATAAGGTGTTTGCTGTAGGCGCTAGAGTACCGTCGCATGGCGGTAAGTTGAGGGCGTATTTTATTAGCAAGAATTTCTTTCTGCTCGCCCTCGGCAACAGTCAGAGCACGTTGTAGCACATAGTCTTCAACGAACGTTATTAAATGTCCTTGCATGATATGGGATAAAATATTGCTTACTGGCATACTGATCCTTCATCATGGACACGATGGGGCTGACACCATCGGCCTTGGGAGTAATGATCTCGTCAATGAGAGTACGACGCTCGTCGTAATTAGCGGTGACAAGAGCCTTCTCGCAGACGTTCGACGCGAATTTGTGCCGAGCCATATTCAAGAGCTGACCACGGAGTTTCGTTATGACGAGGGAGCGATCATGCGGCTGACATTTCTCGAGCACGAATTGGACGACATAGTTCTACACGGTGTGATTAGCGACCGAAATGACTCGATGACAAATGTGACGTACCCCGAATTGATCTTGCATAAGGTTAATTACATACTTGTGCAGCTCGTCCATAAGAGAACGAGTCATGTCATCAGGAAGGTGCTCCAGACATCTTTGGAGAACGCGACAGCCGTAAGGATGAGTGGAGAGATCATACACGTTCCCGCGGAAACTATGGACAAAACCAAGCTTATCGGCAGCAACACGCTCGATGAGTTTCTGAATGACCTGAAGGACAATCAGCTTTGCTGTGACCACGTCATAAGTTCGATGTACGTACATGATTGCCATTGGCGTCCTTTACGCATCTGGCGAGGTGCGGTTCAAGCTCCCTTACAAATTTGCCTTGTTGCTCGGGAAGAATGAACTCGATCGCCTAAACCATCAACACGTAAGTAAGTTGAACGCAAGTAAACAACCGGGAGGCTAAACCTTTTGGATGACGCGACAGCCATACATCTGCAGAGATAATGGCAGTACATGTCCCTCCAACGTGTTTGCCAACGCGGACTTCTGGATCTGAGTGCCATGCTCAAAGAGTTTTTGGATGACCTGCCGACAGATAAGCAAAATCGCCGATTTTCTCGGCAATGAGGACGTACGTAATTGCCAAAGACATCCTGAGAAAGAGCAAGTGTGTGGCTGGGGACGATTTCATCGAATATTCTTTGTTTCTCGTCGCTAGATGCGCTCTCGAGCTTCTGCTGAATGAAACGCGAGCCATGTTGATCGCCACTGAACTCAACGACATAGCCATAAATGTCCTAAAACAAAAGTTGGAGAGTCCATTGCGGGTGCAAACGTAAATAGCTTACACGAAGCTCCCATTTCCTAGTCTTGTTCGCTCGGAACTCTTCGAGGAGGGGGCTCCGTAAACTTGGGTCATTGCGATCACGGCGACCTGCCCTTGCATTCTGCGCATAGAAGGGTACTGCAGGTACGCCCGATTGCGCATATAAACCTCCATTTGGCATCATGAATGGAACTTGACCACCGAAGTCGCCAAAGCCCTGAACGCCAAGAAACTGTCAGAGCCGAAACGAGAGACCATTTATGGCTATCAATTACCTGAGGATGCATCCCGAACTAACGTCCGAATAATCAGCATGGATCCAGTTGTATGCACAATAAACACTCACTTGTTTCTTGCCCGGCATGGACGCCGGCACAGCGGCGCTGAGCTGAGGAGTTGGCATCGGAGAGTGCGATGGAAGAGCGGCAAACATCATAGCTTGATGGTGAGGATAGTAGAAACCAGGAGCAGTGCGTGCAGAGAGAGAGAAGTCGTAGTACATGCCAGCCTGCTGACCGGCCGCAACAGGATGAGCACCAGAGGGAATATTAGCGGGGTACAGATTATTGGAGGAAGGGTTAGTTACACCAGCAGCATGGTATACGGAAGCATCCTGTCCATTATTATAGCCGTATGAATAGTCGGCGTAAGGGTCGCGTACCGCGCCGTTTGCGTAATATTGGGAATAATCGCCGGGGGTTCCCGCTGGAAAATTCCCATAAGGTGCGCGTGGTTGGGTCATCTGGGGTGGAGGTCGTGTTTGAGGGAGAGTAGAGCGGCCAGTGGGGTTAGTGTTCGAGGGAGCCACCGCTGGAGATCGGTACTGGTTGCCGGTGGTATGCTCTTCTTCGACGGCCATCCCGCGGAGGCCCATAGAGAGCTCGTTCTCAACGACTGCAGACAAAGGAAGAGATTCATAACTGCCGGCTTGAGCACCAAACGCGGTGGTGGAGTGTGCTGAGGACGAGGCAGGATACCGGTGCTGTGCGGACTCGTTCCCTGACGCATTGTCGAAGCGCTGAGGCGAATACTGCCCGGACTTTGCCGAGGCCCGATCATCCTTTTGAAATTGAATACAGGAAACACCCAACCAAAAAAGGCAACCTTACCGCAGCGCGAGGATGAGGCAGAGTTTGTTGCGTTCTCGCTCTCGCCTGTTGCAACGACAACGCCGAGCTCGAATCCTGCCTCAACGTTTCAGAACAGCTCGCTCCATCTTAGAGCAACGTGAAACGTACTAGGATATACTCCGGTTGCTGTTGCGCACTCTCCACCATCTCATCCCAGCTACTTCCTGATGGACGCGTCGCGTTCCAGTTGTCGCCGATACCGCCTCGAAAGCCGTTGTCCATCTGACGCGGTGATAGTTCGTTACTCGTAAGTCCCGACGCAGAATTCTTAGACGGAGTCGACCAAACCTATGCGCGAACGTGTTTTTACAACAAGCTTCCACGTGTTGAATCAAGACAAGCTTACCTGCCAGCCAGCGCTCAAAGGTTTTAATCCTTGTCCACTAGTCATGCCAACTCCAAACATGGCGTTGGCTGCTTGTCCGCTGAGAGCTTTTTGAGACTGCTCAAAAGAAGGGTTTCAACGTGCCGAACGGACGTTCATACGCCACAAAATACGTACATGACCAGGCGAGGGAGAGGGAGTGTGGCGCGAGGAGCGAGTTGACGAACCAGATGGTTTGCGCGAAGTATCTCCTGGGCGAGCTGACATTAAGGTATAATGACCAAAATTTGTGCACTGACGCACGAGATGAGTACGGTTCCAGTCAACGAGGGAAAGAAGAGAACTGACAGATGAAAGATATTATTATATATGGACGAGCTATGTTGCGAGAAGGTAACTGGAAGAAACAAACAGTGACTGTCAGTATGGACGCGTGTTTAAATGAGGAGCGGGTGGAGACCCGGCTAGAAAGACGCGTCCAGAGAGAGGTAAAGGAAAGAGTGACGGGGAAAGCGTGTTGTTTCTTGGTTCGAGGGCGCGTGCAGGGTCGGAGGGATAACTGACCAATGAATGACTATCTAGGAGCGCGCTTGCGGAGCCGAGGTCTCCGGCGTTGGTTGCAAGAAGTTAGGAGAGTCAATCAACGCGACGAGTCGAACGCGTGGCCGGCAAGAGAGGAGTGGATGGGTGAAAATGAGTGGTAAGGAGAGGGTATGTAATGGAGGGAGCGGAATTATTAGGCCAACCATGTTCGCATTTGCTTCCGTTGACCCGTACGGTACGCGAATGCATCGGCTTTAGGCCAGGCGCCCAACATATCCTGTGACGTCTCAGCTTGGCCAGGTCCCCGTCAAATCAGCTTAGTTCGCCTAAGAAATAAATTTTCAGGAAGTCCCATTAATTTTGGTGCGTGCCCTCCCCCAATTTTGTTCCGACTTTGATGCCGCCGTCTTTCCATCTGCCTTCTGTTCACAGAAGCCGATCGCTCGCTTATCCAAAACGGGCTGCCCGACGCCAACCTTATTCCTGCTCCGGCTCCGTTGACGCGTTCCGCTCATCGCAACTGGCTTGATGCGCGTGCTTCGTATCCCAACTCCCGTCTTCCATCGACCCAGAGTTTCCATTCCATGTCTTCTTGTCTTCTTTGAAGCTTCTGCATGTTGGACAGCCGACGCCGGCTTTCCTCACCATGCGCCCCACCGCAGGCCCGCCAATCTCCACGAATAAATGAAAAACACAACGTTCAAAGGCTCTCTTTCTCCGACCGGATCTGGACACGCGATGACGTCCTCTCATCCATAAATGGTAAAAATGGCTTAGTATACAATCTCAGATAGTACTGACAAGCTCCCCGCAGTGTGTCTGAAGGGCTTGCATTAAGGAAACGATGGATATTAAATGCCAACGATGACGGTGTAGGGACAGGGGAGGGTATCAGAGCAGAGCAGTCGCAAATCCTGTCTGTGTCTATCGAGAAGTGAAGAACCACGACGCCCGCTTTGCTGTGTGAACCGGTTAGTATGTCCGACGGAAGACTCACGTAAATCTCAAACTCACCACCACTGTGGTCCGACGCGTACACGATCACGACATCCAAGCATCAGTACACGACCTCAAGGCAGCAACATGTCACTTACCCTCCGTCTTCGTTCTGCAGTCTGGCCAATGGGTTCGCCGACGAGGCGCCTCCTGCTACAGGGCCACCACTGACACCAGAAGCTGCCGCAGACCCTCCTCCACCTCGCAAGGGTTTGGCAATTCGTCCAAAGCCCAACGTTGTGGTGGACGCCTTCTGGGCTGTTGAAAATTCAATGTTATTAGCACATCGTTTGAATGAAGGATATCGGTCCGGTCTACCTCGTGCTTGATCCAGTCTGTCTTTAACCGACTGCAACTGGGCTTCAAACTTCTGATTCTGGACGGCTAGACGACGGTCAGCATCTTGCAAGAGTGTCTCAAGGTTCTGTATCCGCTCGTTGCGTGCAAGCAGCTTCCGCTCCGCAATGCCGGCCTCCTTTTTCAAGGCAGAGTTCTGGTCCACGAGCTATGATAGATGTTCAGGGTCGGCGGACGAAGCAGACAACTTATGACCCGTGCAACTCACCTGCTTCTGCACAAGAGTCAGCTGCTCTAGATTACGTTCGAGGAACGCCATCTTCTTCTGCTGGGCCTTGCTGTTGCTGTTGCGAATGACATTGTTGTACTGCTCCTTAATCTCATCTAATTGGATCTCAAGCTCAACGACCTGTAGAAAAAATTAAGTGACTTGTAGCTCGATTGTAGCTTGAACAGGCGCCTTCTCACCTTCTCGCATCGGTTCTGCAAGTCACGCATGAGGCTCTTCTTAACTCCATCAAACTCGGCCAATTGAACATTGATGGCTTTGCGTGTCCGCTCGAGATCCTGAGCGCTCTCGGCCAGGTTCTTGCCGCCCTCAATACCGGCAGACGTCACTGCAAATGCGCGCTGAAATGGGTGTTAGCTTTGTCCCACTCAGTCACTGCATTGAAGTACCTTGAGTTCCTCGTTCACGCTTTTGAGGCTGTCGATCGTGGCATTTAGCGAGCGGATCTCGTTGCTCTTGATCTCCATCTGCTGCTTCAGGTCTGCGACTTCGGCAATGCTGGCGTCCCTCTTAGCCGCATATTGAGTCTCAAGTTTGCTCTGTCATACACATCGCGAAGAAGATTAAAGAGCTCGAAAGATAGATTACTAAGACAAACCTTGAACTCAGCCATCGTGTCACCGGCGTCAACATTGCTCGTTTCCTCGTCGTGAATAGTCTTCTCTGCTCAAGAGGTTAGCATGGTGTAGAGATCGACTGTGTCACAAATACCTAGCAGCTCCTCGTACTCAGCTTCCAAAGAATTGAGGCGAGTCTCAAGTTCGTCACGCCGGCGGGCAATCATCTCAGCCTCTTCCTGACTCTGTTGCAAACGATCAACGGTCTCGCGGACTAATGACTGGTTCTCGGTAAGCGAGCGGCGAGCAGCTACCACGTCGTCCACGCTGAGGTTTGCCACAGCGTCCTGGGAGTCAATGGCATCAAGCTTGGCCAGCAGCTGACGAAGCTGTTCGTCTTTCTCAGAGAATGCGCCTTGCTGGAGACCATATAACATCAGTTCCGAACGTGTTGGCCAGGATGTTGGGCTTACAGCGTCAAACTTAGCCATCATCAAAGCCATCTTCTCCTGCTTGCGCCTTTCCTTGTCTTCGGCAGAAGCATCCTTCTGAGAGGTGCGAAGCTCAGTGATAACCCTCTTAAGCTCGTCGAGCTCATTCTTGCCATCCTGGTTCTGCTCCTTCAGGATGTCGATGGTAATGCTGCTCTCCTTGTTGTCATAGTCAAGACGTTCAACTTGAAGACGGAGCTCGTTGAGGTTAGCAGACATTAATTTGTTCTCCTGCAAAGCTTCTCAGTAATGTTACCCTGACAAAAGCGACTGCACACACGTTTGACAAAGAAGTCTCTTGCTCCTTGAGGAAAGTCAATTCCTCCCGGAGCTCCTTGACAAGCTTGTCGGCGCCAGTCAAAGCGCTCTCCCTCTCAGCCAACTGATCGCTGAGCTCATTCTCTCTCCGTAAGAAGTCCTCCCTCTCATCTTTGTCGAGGCCAACTACAGTCGGCGTCTGAGGGCGGCTGTCAGCTTCATTCTTGATGCCCTCAACAAGTGGGTTGACAGGGGTCATGCTGCGAGTAGAAGGAGGTGTAGGCGAGGCTGCCGCCGATTTCTTGGGCGCAATCGGCTTATCAGCGGTTGTCCAGTCTGCCTGGTCGACCTGTCCACCAGAACGCCATATAGCAAGCTCGGCCTCGAGGGCTTGGATATACGTCTGGTGCTTGGTGTTTGCAATGTTTGCTTTCGAAAGCAGACCCTTGAGTTCCAGTGGGGAAAGCTCGGCATTGACACGGGCAGTGTTCTTGATAGACTTTGCACGGATACCGAACCGGAGAGTGCCCAACGTCTCAGATTCGTTATACACCGACGGTGAGCAGTTGATGATGAGAGTTGTCCGTGAGTTACCACCAAGAGATTCTTGCAGAATACGCGTAAGCTTCGAGTCACGATAAGGGATATGTTTGGCCTGAAGGAAGGTATCAGTGCGAGGTCAAAAGATCATGTCATTTCAGACGTACTTTGCTGTCAGTAAGTGCATTGATGACCATACCAAGCGCAGACAAAGACTTGTTGATCTTCTTCGCTTCCTCGAGGGTCTGACCCGACGCGCCAGTTTTACCGACTTTCTCGGAACCAGCCAGATCGACGAGATAGAGGTTACCGGTCTTCAGAGCACCAGACTCAGTATTTCGTTGCTGGATCGTAATGAGGAAGATGGAATGTGATCGTGAACTCTCGGCGTTCATATCTGCACCACAAAAATAAGGCATTGGAAGGCTTTCAGAGGATAGATGAATGCTTACTAGTCGACGTGACAACACGAGCAGCACCACCTTGACGCATGATTTCGTACACCTCTCGCGCACTGCTCACGTAGTAATCTGACAGGTTCTTGACATAGACGCCCTTTGATTTCTCCTCATGCACTTGCAGGTTATCGTTTTGGGCTTCAAAAGTTGTGAGATTGGGCATGCAATAGACTTTTAGCAAAAGCAGCACTTACGTGCGAGAAGATCGCGAATGCGCTCGAGATAGATCTCCATGTAGGACACCTTGACAACGTATTCGAGATGTGACTCTGACTCTACAATGGACTGGAAGATTTGCTCCGTTATGCGTGGTATGATTCCCTTCAAATCTTCCGAGTCGATGTCGGCACCCTGACAATAGTGAGCACGCGTGATTTGTTGGTGGAGGGAGGAAGTGCGTACCATCATCGTGAATGTCTTTCCACTACCAGTTTGACCATACGCGAAGACAGTGCCATTGTATCCGTCCAAGACATCTATCGGCACACGTCAACCGAGATCGAAAGGATATGGGCGATGGGAAGAGTGTGCGACGCCGTAATGACGCGATTTAAGTTAGAGAAACATACCCTTTACGATGCTGAAAAGGTGTTGCCACGTTAGCGTCATGCGCGACGCGACACGTGAAATGGGATAGCTCACTCTTTCACGCCATAGTCAAAGACTTCGTGCTGCTGGGTGCCCATAGGGAAGACCCTGTCGAACGTGAAACCAGCCTTCTCCGGGCCTGAGATTGCCTGGGAGTTCTTCATCTGTACGGTTGTGAAGGAATCATCGAAGGCGACGACAATATCGCCGCCCTCTCTCAGTTCGAGAGCATTGGGAGGTCGAAACCTGGCATGGTATTAGATATGGAGGAAGAGAGCGAAGTGTCGGAAGGAGATATGTGAGCTGGAAGTAGTTGATTGCTTGCTTACCTGCAGACAACCTTGATGTTGGTCGAAGACATGATCGCCGATCCGTCTGCTGGAGAGATGAGAGCCTAGCGAGAGCCTGACGGCAGTAGGAGGGCCTCAAGCGTAGCAGAAGGTACGGGGCCTGCGACCGACAAAGGAGAGAGGTGATCGCGACAGGAACTGCTGGCTGCTGCTACCAAAATGAGTGTCGCGGTGGAAGGCAGCACGGCGCGCCAGCCTGCCCTTCCAATTCAGTCTCAGTACTAGTGGCTGCTGACACTTGTAGCTTACGATAGCTTACGACAGTTCTTGCCTACACTTTGCTCTGCGCAATGTTCTGAGAAAGAAAATCAGACAAGGGCTACAAAATTAACATTGTACGGCTCAATGCTAAGCGCTAGAGTATTACATGCAACTTGATATGCAAAATGGGCTGTATACTTAGGGTACGAAAATATGCAACTTGGCCCCGTACGCCAGTACATATGTGCTGCAAAAGCATTACTCGTCGTCGCTTCCGATCGACGGAGGAGCTGGCACGCGTCGACTCGAAGATGCAACAGTCCGCCGAGCCGTCTCTTGCTCCTTCTGGGCGGCGTCTGCAGCATCTATCCACTCCGAATATATATCAATGGGCTCCGTCAAATCTTGTCAAACGACCAACATAAGCACCAGACAACAGGGGTCAGGAGCTAAGGAATCGAGACGTACGGTTGACTTTGCTCTGATACCGCTGATCGCATATCCTGCATGCCAGCTGCGCTATGCCCTCCTTGCGGTCTATTCTAACAGTCACAGAATTATCATGGTGGCAGAACAAACACGTGAAGGTGGTGTCTGGGTGGAATTAGAATCGTATGAGCAGGTGCTTGCACAGTGAAATACATACCAAGCGGTTGTTTTCTCCTCGCCGCTGCAGCGGCGGGCTTTCTCGACGACTTTTTTCGTTTGCCCATGGTGGTAGCACTAGGGCAACCCTAATAGACAAGCGCAAGGCAGCTGCAGTAAATGCAAGCGCCAATTGGACTTGTTCTATCCACAAGCCGAGCCGGCGGCGTGCTCATTGATTTCCCACGGATACTCGTGACGAGAACGCGTCAAGCGTATTTTGCTTTGTTGATTCAGTCGCGCTCACTGTTTCGGCCAACGACCAACGGCTCCCCACCACATACCCGCCGTCGCCGACAATGGCATCCCGCAGACCCCCTTCGTCACGTTCGCGCGCAACTCCAACATCTCTACCTACCTCAAGGTCTCGCATTGCCACCTCGAACGCCAATGCCCAGCGAGCTCCTACACCAGCGTCCGAAGTCCGGACAGACAGCTCTACAGCCACAGCTGGATCATCATCATCCTCGCGCCTCGTCAAGTCCAGTCCACAAGGCGAAAGTGAAACCAACATACAAGTTGTCATACGCTGCAGGCGCAGGAACGATCGCGAGATTCAAGAGAACTCGCCCATAATCGCAACCTCCGCTGGGGCGAAGAGTCAAGACGTTACCATTGAGACCGCCATCCCCGTCTCGAGTCTCGGAGTCGTTACCCTCGCCCCCACGCGAACATATCCATTTGATCTTGTTTTTGGACCGGAAGCGGACCAGGCAATGATCTACCACGATGTCGTGAGTCCTATGCTTAACGAGGTGCTCATGGGGTACAATTGCACACTCTTCGCATATGGTCAAACCGGCACTGGTAAAACGTAGGCTACAGTATCATTGTACCCGGCTCACTCTGATGCTGCACTCTAGCTACACTATGCAAGGCGATCTCACGCCGACGCCTATGGGTAACCCATCTGCAAATGCCGGAATGATTCCTCGCGTCCTCTTCAGGCTATTCCACCAACTCGAGACTTCAGCAGCGGACTACAGTGTCAAGATCTCCTTTGTTGAACTGTACAACGAAGAACTTCGTGACCTTCTCGCGAATGAGCTCGCACCGCCTGCGGGCTCTGCTCAGCCTATGGGCAAGGGAGGCGCTCCAGATAACGGTCAAGGAGGCCTGAAAATCTTCGATGACTCAGGGAAAAAGGGCGTCTTCATTCAGGGTCTAGAAGAAATTCCTGTCAAGGACTCTAAAGACGCCCTTGCTCTTTTGACTAAGGGCAGCCACCGGAGGCAGATCGCAGCCACGAAGTTCAACGACCATTCAAGTCGTTCTCATTCCGTTTTCTCTATCACCGTGCACATAAAGGAGAAGTCAACCATGGGCGATGACCTGCTTAAAGTGGGCAAACTCAACTTGGTTGACTTGGCCGGTTCAGAGAACATTGGCCGGTCGGGAGCTGAGAATAAGCGAGCGAGAGAGGCTGGCATGATCAACCAGAGTCTTTTGACACTCGGTCGAGTGATAAACGCCCTTGTGGACAAATCGTCGCATATACCCTATCGGTAAGCCGTGTCTTGAATAACATGCTTAAGTGTTCTAAAGGGGTCAATACATCTTCGACGTCGTAGAGAATCGAAGCTCACTCGCTTGCTTCAAGACTCCCTTGGTGGGCGGACCAAGACTTGCATCATTGCGACGATATCCCCTGCGCGCTCAAATATGGAGGAAACACTCTCGACCCTTGATTATGCCCTACGAGCCAAGTCCATCCGCAACAAACCCGAGGTGAACCAACGCATGAACCGAAATTCCCTCCTCAAGGAGTACATCGCCGAGATCGAACGCCTGAAGGCTGACGTCCTCGCCGCACGCGAGAAGAACGGCATATTCTTTTCCGAGGAAACATGGAACCAGCTTAGCGCTGAGCAAGAGCTGCGGCAGACGGAGATGCATGAGGCAAAGAAGCAGGTGGAGATCGTGGAAAGCCACCTGAGGAACGTGAGGGAGGAGTTTGAGCAGAGTATTGGGCTGCTGATGAAGAGGGACGGAGAACTGAAGGAGGCAAAGGAACAGCTGAAGGAGACAAGGGGTGAGCTGGCGGTCCGTGATGGGCTACTGAAAGCAGCGAAAGGTGCACTGGAGGAGGAGATTGTTATTCGTCAAGCCTACCAAACGAACGAAGAAACCCTGGACGGTGTCGCGTCAGGGCTGAAGCTCGTTGCAGGGGAGAGTGTCACTGATCTAAGCAGCCTTTTCGACAAAATTCGTAAGTTGTGTAACTTGATCGATATGTATAATGCTCACCATTGCAGAGCGCAAGACCAGCCAGTTTAACTCAAATGCGAAAGCCGTGTCTACATATGGGAGATCCATAGGTTCGGATGTCCAGAGGCTGACCTCTGCACTAGAGGCCTTCAACAAGACGTTCAGCAGCCATGCGGAAAAACTGCGAAGTGAGATTAAGCAATTTCAAACGAAGGAACTTGAATCCATGTCAAGTCATTCTGAGCGCATCGATCACCAACTTAAACGCGTCCAGGACTCGCTCAAAGTCATCCAGACCAAGGACGAGGTCTCTGCCGATGCTCTCGTGGTCATGCAGAACGCTGTACAGGAGTCACAGACTACACTCAAGAGTGGCTTCGTCGCTTGGTCCGAGTCTCTGCGTTCTACCTGCAAGACTGTTTCCAAAGAGAGCTTTGATTCGAATTTGGCAAACTTGACCGCTGTGAGTTCGGCTTGTACGACCCACCATAGCGCACTAACATGACGCTCGGTAGATTGAAAACGCCTTCATGAACATGGATCAACTCATGAGCTCAATGTTGTCCGATGCCATGACCAACATACAAGAAGACGAGCAGATATCATCGCAAGCGTCGACCACCGCTGAGAAGATGTCGCAAATCGAGATTGCCCGTCTGCAAGCCCAGAACACCCAGCTAACCAAGCTTCTCGAAGCGGAGCGCGCCAAGTCCCAGAAAGCCAAGGACGAGCTGGTCAAGCAGATATCCGATCTGCTCGCCGGTTTCGTAGCAAGCCGCGACTCTGACATGTGTTCGACCTTTGGCTTTGTGGCTCACGACAATGCCAAGGGCGAGGAAGAGATGAAAAAGCATGCGCAGCAGCACAGGGAGTTGATGGCAGAGCTCTCAACGAGACACGCTGAAGCGGCTTCTCAGTATCGCGAGAGAGGTGTGGAAGCCAAGCGTACCAGAGATGGGGCTTTGAAGGTCTGTCATATCCACCCCTTACGGTTCATGATGCTGACGGGTGACGGGAACAGTCTCTCGGAACTGCCAAGACTTCTCTTGAAGACAGTTTTGCTGGAGTACAGACCGTTGTTACGACTGCCACAAGTACATACTCCGGCGAATTGCAACGGAACGCGCAGAGCCTCAATGCGTCGTTCATGGGAGGTTAGTGCATATCCTCCAGGAAACATCTTGTCACCTGTTAATCACCTATTATAGGTCTCGACCGCCATAATAGAGCGAAGAGAGCGCGAATTGATGCCACAAGTGCAATGTCGCTGGATGTCGATGCAGATCTGCGACAATTGCAGCACGGGCTGTCGTCTAGCTCGCGCCATGTCGAAAGCCATGTTGGAAAAGTCAATTCAGAGGTAGCAATCTTACCTTCCTCTTGGCGCTCAAGACTGACCCTCTCCTCAGACTGGCGCTTTGACACAGGTGGCGGACCAGTATCACCGCGAAGCTGGTAGTAAACTCGGCACGTTGAAGGAGAGCACGAAGTTGTTGATTGACAACGGTACGAAAGAGGATGTGTCCACTGGCTTGACGCCACGGAAGAGGGAGTGGGAATACGTCGATCATTGGGAGCTCACCGGCAGCCGCGATGCTATCCTCAAGTCTTGGAAGGGGGGAGATTCGTCTAAGATCCCAAGCCTTGAAAGATCATTATCAGCTTTGTCGAGAGCTTCCTCTCGTGGAACGAATAGCCCTGTGGATATGGAAGACGAGCGAACACCATCTCCAGAGTCCGTTTGCGAACCAGAACCAGAACCGGAATTACAACAGCCTAACCCAACACCGCCCATCTCGTTGTCGTCCTCGGCCTCTTCGACCACGACATTAGCCATGCCACCGCCTCCAGCACTTGCGCCCGCGCCTGCATCTGCACCACCACCACCACTGAAGAAGGCCGCGTCAACAAAGTCCGGTCTGCCCGGAGTGGGTACGCTGGCGGAGAAGCCAACGAACACGCTGCCGACGCGGCAGCTGAGGAGGATTCGATGATCTTCTGTTGTTTCCCATACCCATCTATAGGACTAGCATTGATTAATGTCTTTATTTTTGTTCATGTACTTATCTTATCGGACGCATTACGGCACCAGACACACGAGGGAAAGAGCTGACAGTCGTTCGACGTCGTTCCGGTCCCCACATGACCCCGCACGGACAATTCTAGCACCAGCCTCGACTCCCCTTTTCCCTCGCTGCCCACCTACTCACCTCCACTCTCGTTCGCTGGTCCTTTTCCTTTTAATCCACCTTCACTTCCACCTTTTCTTCCCTTGCGGATAATACACACATCCTACCTGTCACCCGCGGTAGCAGGCAACACCACTAAATGATTGCACCGAATTTTTCGGAGTTAACCAGCGGCTGTGTCGAGCAGGCCTGTCGCTCTAGCCTCTTCGACCTGCCCTCCGAGCTCATCATTGAAGTCCTCCGGAATGTAGATCATTGCACAATACTCAGGTGCTGCTCGGTGCGCTTGCTCCACCGCGTGTGTACACTGTGTTCTTGTGCTGACCCTGTTGAAGGTTTGTCACCGGCTCAAGCACATTATAGACGATGCTCTCGAGCTGCAATACATCATCGAGCTCGCCCTCGACGGCATGGTCGACGGCCCGCCCAGCACGCTCTCCCCGGGCGAGCGCCTGCTGCTTCTCCGGCGACGAAGACGCGCGTGGCACTTTCTCGAGTGGAGCAAGCAGCACATCGTGCCCATGCCCGGCTCATGCCAGGCGTACGAGCTCGTCGGTGGCGTCTTCGCCAAGACGGCCAGCACGGACTTCATCGTCGCGGGCTCGCGCCATTTCATGGCGACGTGGCTGCCCAGCACCGGCACGGGCGTCGCGGCCGGCGACGAGGGCCCAAGGACGCTCACGAGGGACGACATCGGCATCACGACGCGGGACTTTGCCATTGATCCGTCGCAGGACCTGATCGTGTTCGTGAAATCCGATGAGTGAGTGCGTGTGTGCGGTTGATTCAGTTTAGGCGGCTGACCGACATTTACGCGGCTGGGCGGGCAGGCTCAACTTTGGGATGCCAGACACGCTTACGCTTGTGCTGCGTGCGATATCTACGAACGAGCCGCACCCCGAAGCGCGTCTGCCGACGCTGACGTGCTCTGTCCAGTTTCCGCTCAATAGCGCGTTTATTCAGATCGTCGATGATGTGGTCGGCATGCTCTTTTACTCCGAGTTTGAGCGTGGACCACGCATTGTGATATGGAACTGGCATGACGGAAGCATACTCGTTGTGCGTGGCCCTTGTCATTCATTTACAGGCTCAAAAGGTGTTCATTAATCTTCATTGTTAGGACCGAAGCCACTACGACCTTCCACATCTTACATGGGACTTTTCCTTCCTCTCTTCACGCGCCTACATCATCACCTGCGCAGCCGGCCCAGGATCGATCGAGATATTCACATTCGACGCACCAAACCCATCACGCGTGCCCGTTCATGTCGCAAAGCTCCAGCTTCCACCACTACAGCCTCGTGTGCAAGTCGTCGGCGTAACAGCGCACACCGGTCCATTTGTCGCGCGTGTTCCTGCCGGCGTGCCATTCGCCCCGAACAACGATGAGCGGCTACATGTCGTCTCGATGCAGTACCGCACTCAGCCGCAGGACATGCCGGGGTCGATGCCACGATTCTGTGTGGTATTCAAGAATAGTCTGCCGATGGAGTACATTCGGAAGTACCGCGAAGAGAAACTTCAGGAATGCGCCACTGTGCTGTGGCACAGCTGGGGGCCGATGAAGACGCGGTTCCTCCCGCAGCTGGCACCGTTCCAGTGGCTGCGGTACGTGCACGGCATGCGCTGGGTCGTGCCCATCTTGCCGGTGGCGGAACGAGGACACCGCGTGCAGGTGCTGGACTTTAACGTGAGGAACACGCGCCGGCAGGACTTTTTCGCGACGTCGTCCGCAAGTGGGGACGGAGAGTCCGGTTCGAGGTCAGCGCCTGCGTACAGCTCGCATGTTGCACCGGCGTCTCCGTCCGATTGTGGTAGTCCGTCGAGCTGCCATGGGCCTCCGGCCATGTCGCCGTCAGAGCTCGACAACGGGGTGCGGTCGGCGGGGGGAGCCCGGGTGACGGTCCACACGAACGTAGACCGGGTCGCGGAGAGCATCTTTGTGACCCCCGTCGTCAGTTTCCTACCGTACAGACTAGCCGAGCCGACCGGGATGGGGCCGTACTCTGGCGTGATGATTGACGAAGAGCGTCTGATCGGGCTCGAGGTGCGTTTTCTCTTTATTTCTTGCATATGGTCTGTGCTGACATCGGGCTAGCATCCCGCGTTTTCGAACGGGGACATGAAGCACATCCACGTGTTCACGATGTAGGCGGACTGTGGGCTTTGTTTCGTCTGGGACTTGCGGTACGATAGGGATTTGGAAGACTGAGGCTATTAATCAGTGTACATACATCAATTGTACTACACAAACTCTGCTTGAACTACTAGGATTTGCTGAGAGTTCGTGGTGTTACGTAAGCGACTGCGAGCTGGAAGGCGGGTCGCAAATGGCCCTGGGCAATCGAAAGCTGTGTCGTCACTTGCCTCTCCTCGTCTACAGTTGTACGACATAACACACGATGGCAGCCGGACTGAAGAGTATGTTCTAATTTATTCAATATTGAGTTCAAGATGTTTATATCGTGTATTGTGCAGCTGTCATCCTCCTCTCCTTCGTCCTCGCAGTCGGCTTCCTGCTCATCATCCTCTCCTGTGCTCTCTGGGCCAACTGGCTCCCCCTTCTCGTTGGTGCGCACCTCACACCATCCTCCGTGCTCAAGCGTCATACTCACACCCATATCGTGATCTCCCCTCAGCACTAACTTTTGTCCTCGCCCCGCTCCCCAACGCGCTCTTCGCCCACTGCGGCGCAGACGACTTCTCATCGTACGGCGAGACCTCCGCCCCCGTCGACCTCGGCCGCTTCCTCACAGCCGTCGTCGTCGTCACCGGCTTCGCCCTCCCCATCGTGCTTGCCCACTCCGAGGTCATCCGCCCCGCGGCATGCGCCATGTCCATCATCGGCGGAGCGTACGTCCCGCTTCCCGCCTATCCTGTGCTCACTTGTTGACCGTGTTGTGTCACCGCAGCCTTGTGTATGGCACGATTCAGGCGTACGCAGCCGCTTTCAGGCAGGACGACGAGTACGAGTAAGAAGGTCGCGTGTCGATCGCTTGGCGCTTATTTATTGCACGGTGGCCCCGACGACTCGTCAGAGACTCCACCGCCTTGTTCATCCTGTCATCATCAGCCCTGAGGATGCGTAGCAATATGCTGTTGTAAATGGTGCAGGCTTTAATGTACGGTAATAGCGAATATCTCGATATGAAGCCCATTCATAAGTTGGCGCCATGTACCCATCCGTTCCTCGTCACGTCGGCGCTCACGTCTTCGGAGGTCCATTCGAAGGAGGAAGCCCTCCAGTGCGTGAACCCCCCGCAGCACCACGCTGCTTCTCCAGCACCGCCAGCGCCTGCGAGACGAGCTGAATCTTGGGCCAGATCGAACCAAACAGCCGCTCGTTCTCCGCCGTAAGTGTCCGCGCGACGTCCTCCTGGAACTCTTCGAGCAGCGGTGTCATCTGCTCGAGAAGGGAATCGCGAAGCGGCTCGCGCAGCTCTTCGATCAGGTAGTCGACCGTCGGCACGAACACGGGCGGCGGCGGAGGGGGCGTGGGCGGGCGGGCGAGCGCCGCTTCTGTCGCTTCCATCAGTACCTCGATCTCCCTCTGCATCTCCGCCTGCTCCTTTTTATGCGCCTCGATCGTGTCAGCCAGCTGGGCAAAGACTTGATTGTTAGTTGGTAGTGTCAGCAGGACGTAAGGCGAACGCACCTGCTGCTCATATCGCTCCAGCTGTTCTGTAAGGCGCCGGACCTCCCCCTCCGCCTCGGCATCCTTGTACATCAAACTGGCCACCTCCTCCGCTATAGTGCCAATCTGATCCTCGTGGTCAGCGATACGCGCATAGCTGGCCGCCGCGTGCGTCGCGATGGCCGCCTCGATCTTGGGGTCGCTCTTGGGGTCGCTCGCCGATTCATCAAGTGTGAGTTCCTCCAGGCGCGCTTCGAGCGTGTCCATAAAGTTTGCATCGCGCTGTGCAACGTCGTTCTTGAGCTCGCTGAGGGTATACTCCAGGCCTGAAAACCCGCTGCGCAGCTTCCCCAGTTCCCGCAGCGCCGACGCAACGACTTTCGAACGCGCGTCAGCCTTGTGAGAGCCAGCCGCGTCCTCATCCTTTGCCAGCTCCGTCCGCTTGCGCTTGCGAGGGCGCTCCGAGTCCAGCTCATCCGTGTCGGACTCGTCGTCCGTCTTGCCCTTCACGTGATTGTCGAGTGCAGTGTACAGCTTCGTCGTCTGCTCAGCGAGCTCCGTAAACGTCGATCTGACCTCCTCGAACTTGCTCTCGACGCGTTTCACATCCGGCTGGCGCACCGCCGGCCAGAAGTTCAGCGCGACCAGACGCGTCGTCGTCTCCGCGATCGTCCTCTTGAGCCTGTCGGCGTCTTCCTCGAGGGCGGCGAGCCGTGCCCTCTGTGCTGCCTGTTTGGCAGGGGGTAACGCCGCAAAGGGCTCGGACTGCACGACCTGCCGGTGCACGAGGATGTTCTTCTCGACGGCGTCGTATTCTGTGCGGGCTTTGATGCCTGAAGCAATGACACTGTGGACGCAAAAGTCAGATAATAAAAGGGTAGAGGAGTCAGCAACGCACTTGAGTCTCTCCTCCCAGACCTTGGACTGGTCTTCGTCCGAGAGGGCCATGGCGGGTTTATTGGATCTAGGGAGTTGAATTGACGTAAACGCGGGTGCCTTGGGGGGTGGCGGAGCTTCCTTGGATGGCTGCAACGTCTGAGGGGGTGGGGGACCGTCGGATGGAGGCGGGCGAGACTGCGATAGCGACCTGGCTTGGGGTGGTGGAGGATAAGGTGGCGTTCGGGGCCGAGCAGCGGTGGTTGGCGACGCGACGGGCTGGGTTGCACGTTGCGTGCTGGTTGCTGGAGGAGGCGGAGGAGGCATGGACGGTGCGGACTTGGATGGGGGTGGTTTGCGCGGATCTGCGGTGGTAGGGGGTAGAGGTGGTGGGGCTGCTCTTGGGGAGAGTGGTCTGCGTGTGTCGAACGTGGTAGATTTAGGGGACGAGGGTCTTCGTGCGCTGAGGGGCCTGGGGGAGGAGGGGCGGCCTCTGTCGCGGTCGCGGTCGCGTTCACGTTCACGCTCACGTTCGCGGTCACGGTCACGATCACGATCACGATCACGGTCCGACGGCATGGGTTCCGATATTCTGTTGGCAAGAGAAGGAGCGCTTGGGGTGGATTCGCCTCCGGAATGGTGGTGCAAATTAGGCGCGTGACTGTCTCGCCTCAGCCTCTCAAACCTATCCGAATCGGCGGACCGGACGGAAGAGGGGGAGCGGGACTGGCGAGACGGACCCGATTTGAAGGGGCGCTGGCGAGGCGGCGAGTATGGCGGAGAAAGCGAGCGTCGGCGGCTGGGAAACCCCTTGGCATAGTAAAAATCTTCATCGTCGTCGAGCACCTTGGAGGGGTGAGGGGGCGCGCCGAGTTTGGCGGTGTCCCATTCTGGGTCGTCTGGATGCGCAAAATGACAATCGTACTTTGGGCGCACACAACCAAGTCTGTCGTTACAGTTCCGTCGCGGCTTGCCGTTGTCGTCCCAAAACTAAGAGGAAATGAAGCAGCCCGCCACATATGCGCATGGTCGGAGAAGCACTTACATTGCATCGTATCCCCTTCGGCTTCCCGTACATGTGCGGATTTTTATACATCCTGGCTGGCTACTTTGTCTTGACTAGACCGATGGAGAAAGAAGGAGAATCCGGGGAGCTGGGAAGCTGGGGTGTTGAAGCTAAGTATGCTGCTAGTATGAGCTGCTTATAGGGGAGCTTCTTTGAGTGGCATGTCCCGGGGTCAATCGGATACAACAACAGTCGCGCCTTGTACTCGGGCCCCAGTCGACGTCAACAATCTATCAGAGCATCCTCCATTGTACCTTCAATGATGCTAACAGACAAAAAAGTAGACACAACTTCCCATTAAATGGAAACTATCATTAGTTGATCAAGTACGCGTAAAAGCAGCCCGAAAGCAAGAAGATAGCTACAAAGCAAGCCGAATGCACTGAGATCGTCCATGCATACATTGCGATTATACTGTATATCAAGATCTAAAACTCACTTACGTCCTCACGCCGTTTGCCTGGTCCCCGCTGCAGCCTCCGGCACATAGCTGGAGAACCGCACCAGCTTATCCCACACATACGCCAGGATCAGCTCGTTCTTCTTTCGCGTATCGACGTGATACCAATTTAACTGCTCTTGTAGCACCGCGCTCACATGCTTCTCCACCAGGTCCTTCACCGTCGCCTCGAGCAACGGCTTCAAGCCCGAGGCGAGCTCGGTATGGAGCTGTTCGACCTGCGGCACACGCTGCATTTCCTCTGGACGCTGCGAAGCCCTTGTCTGCGCCGCATCTAACTTCCTGTTGATTTCTTCAAGCTGTTCCTTCGCTTTCACCTGTTGCCTCTGAGAATCGGCGCGCTGAGTGAGAAATGTCAGCGGAGAGGAAAAACGCAGAACAGGACGGTCCCTACCCAGTCTTCGCACTGTTTGAGTATCGCTCTGCTCCGAGTCTCAAGCACTCTTTGATCCGCTTCGATCTTGCCGACAGAAGTGTGTAAACCCGCAATGGTATCTCGTGTCTCCGCCTGCTGCATGTGTGCTTCATCCAGACGCGTAGAGACGCCAGCGAGCGTCATCTGAGCCACAGGTGGAAGCACAATTGGTGCCTCCGCCGACTCTGCTCGGCGTTGCTTCTTCTCGGCCTCGTAAGTTTTGATCTTTGTCTCGATCTCTTCCCAGACGTTCTTTTGGGAGGAGTATTCTAATTCAGCTTTGAGCTCCTCAACGCTCTCAGCCAAGACTTTGAGACGTTTTGAAAGAATAGTGACGTCCTCAAGCTGCGGCGGCTGACTGAGGTCCAAGGGAGGGAGCGGTTTGTCCTCGTCTGCATCAGCAGAACTCGCCGGTTGCTCAGGCGGCTGGGTTATATCTTTGATCTGAGGATCAACCAGCTGCATCCATCTTTTCAGTTGGTTGAGATAACCGTCCACGTCGGCGGGGATATTAAAGCCAGCCAGCTCCTGAAGCCGCACGTCGACGAGGTCCGTGTTGAAAGTGAGCTGCTCGATCGCAGCATGGCGTTTCTTGCTCAGGATCTGCATCGTCTGTTCAATGCTCATGCGCTCTGCGTCGAGCATGTTCTGTGCGGCCGGACTGGATCGGCTGTAATACCCAGAGTGCTGCGAGTGTTTCAGGCGGATTTTCTGCTTCTCGGCCAGCTCGTAGCGGTGTCGCGCGTCAATCGCTTGACAAAGTAGCCTGAGGGATGCATATCAGTGGAGGCGCAGTAAGCGGCCAATCGAACGACTTACCTGACCGGGTCTTTCCATTTCTCCATGTCAGCTTCTTTCGGTTTCTGTGACGATACCTGGCGCTTCGACTGGGGAATCGCGCTGGTTGGCTCGGGAGGGGGCAGTGGAGTAGAGGGGGGAACGTCGCTCATCGTGACGTCCGCTACGTCCGTGTTGACCTGAACGCTTGGCCGTCGTCGAGGGTCAGCGATAGTTGATGCTGCGTTAGGTACGTTGGAGGTGCTCCAATCGCCTGACACAGGGGGCGCGCTGCTAGGCGGCACTGTGCTAGCAGGACTAGCAGAAGGCGCCATCGTGCTGGCGCTCGATGACCATGTTGATGCGGCCGACAAGGGTTCCGCGCCCCAGGAAGAGCCCGCACCGCCGGTAGATGGGGTAGTCGTTGAGCCCCAGCCACTGGACCACGCTGAGGAGCTCTCCTTCTCTTTACCCTTGGTCGAGGCAGCGTTCTTATTAGAAGTGTCTGTGCTTCCCCAGCCGCTGTCTCCCCATCCCCCAGACGAACTGCCCCATCCACTGTCATTAGCTGTGTTTTTATCTTTGTCGGTGCTGGAGGAGCCCCAGCCACTGGACGAACCCCAAGCGGACGTCGCAGGCGCCGAGCCCCAGGGATCAGAAGCCGCCACGCCGCCCGACTGCGAAGACGCGCCCCAGCCGCTGGTACTGGGCTCCGAGGTCTCTGATGGTTTGGAAGCGGCAGGGTGTGGGGACTCCCAGCCGCCGCCGCCACCACCACGGCCAGCTGGGGATGCTCCACCGAACGCGTCGCCAGATGTGCGCCTGCGTGCGGCCCAACCGGTGTCAGCTGAGCGACCAGGGATATCGCGACCCGGTCCACCAGGCAAGCCTCGTCCGCGTCCTCTGCTGCCACGCTGTAGACCCATATGAGAGGAGGGTTAGTGGGTAGGGAACATGCACCGGAGGGACGCCACGATCACGCACATTGGACTTCACCGACGTAGACCACGCTGGATTTTCAGGATGTACGAAGCCACAGGTTGCACCATGGGGGCATCCGTTGCCGACAGGTCGACCCTCTTCATCGAAATTCTAAATGAGCAGTACTGTTAGTCCTTTGTGCGGTAGAGAGTTGGCCAGTGTGCCGCACCCTGCATCGGACCAAATGAGACATGGTGAAAGTTGTGAAAAAAAAGAAAAGGAGAGAGATGCAATGGTGATTTTGGTGTATGTGTCAATGGCAAAGGGGAGTGAGAGGAGGTGTACCGTGACAGACCAGTTATCACGACGTTATATCAGGCAGTTATCGGGCGCGTCACGGTACAAAGGCAAGATATGTCGTGAATTAAGACGCGTCACAGTACGCATATGCGCGTCGTTACACTCGGAGTCAACTCAGTGCTCTGACTAGGTCCCATGCCTCGACTCCAGAGCCGACAAACACGTCTATTATGATTTCCTAGCGACAAGGACATCAAGAGTACAAGCGACAACCTCAAGCTACCAGCCCCACTCCGCAAGCACCTTCCCAGCCCACACCTCCAACGCAGCCCCCAACGTCTGCACCCCACCCGCATCGCCAGACCACAGCACAAACCACACGCTAGCAGCCAAGACACCCCACGCAAAGCCGCCCGCGACCTGCGCCCACGTATGGTGGCCGAGCGTCACCCGCGAGTACATGATCGCGCCCATCCACGGCACGACCACCGCCGGCGCGACGAGGCCCGCCCACAGCGGCAGGGAGCGGTGCACCTCGAGGTACATGCACGCGAGGGGCACGTAGGTCATGTAGAACGTCGCGCCCGATGCGTGCGTGCTCGGCATGCTGAGTTTATTCGAGCGCACGGCGAGAAGCAGGAGTGAGGGTACGTGGATCAGTCAGTGGATCTGAAGTGCGCCGAAGCAATGACACTTGTGCACTCACCCATAACTGATTTTCTTTCTATGTCCGCCTACGGGCCTCTGCTGCCTAATCGCTTTCTTGATGGCTTTGGCGCCGAGAGTGCATGCAAGGGCACCTGCTCCAAAGTATGCGATGCCAACTGAGCGAGTGTAGAGGATGGTTATAGCGGTCACTCCTGTAAGGACCTTCGAGGTCTGCAGCACTTTGTTAGCATAGTAGAGACATGACCAAGACATGACAAGAATGAGCATGCCTCATCTAGAAACTTTAACCAGGGAGGAAGGGTGCCTTCATGGTGTCCGGTCATCCGAATCAACGAGCGTAAGTAAGTCAAGTTGCAAGCGTTCACCGGACCTCTCCAATGACATCAAAGCCAAATTGTCATACCACGTCCCCATTTCCACAAAGGAGTACTACTCACGCCCTTTTCGTTCACATCTCTATGTAGCGTGTATTATTCCCAACCTAATCAATATAATTGCAAGAGCAGCCCAAAAAGCGGATATATTTACAGTTATATCCAAAGCCCTCTGCCGTCGCGAACGGCAATGAGCAAAGGACGAAAGTACGGTTAGTATCATCCTAACTATCTACCTACGCTACAAAAAACACAAGGCATCACATGAGTCGTCAAAGATTTCTGTAAGCATTCAAGAGTTCGTAAGAGGGAGTTCCACCGCAAAAGATCAACTTCCGTGCAAGGCAGTAAATAAAAGCAGGAGTCCAAGTATCGCAGTCGTCGTCGGTCGTGGGCCATGAGAGTCGGAATAAAAAGTCAGAAGAAGAGGGTGTCGCATAGGGAGGTGATTGAACAGGAGAAGTTGCTTGGCGAGCTGGTCATTCATTTACCACATCCACCCGCCGTTCTGTTGAGTTCTGGAGCCTGAAGGCCCTCGCGGAGGACCTCCACGAGCAACCTTCGGAGGCGGCGGAGGCGGTTTTACAACAACTGGCTCCTCATACTCCTCATACTCTTCATACTCCTCGTACTCTTCTTCAACCTCGTATTCTTCTTCTTCTTCTTCTTCCTCTACCTCTATGTATTCTTCACGAGGAGGCTCCACGACGACTTCTTCATAGACCGCAGTCGTCCGGGGAATATAGGACGACTTGGTAGTAGAGACGACATTAGGCGTAGGGAACGCCGCCCGACGCGTGTTAGCGGGCGGAGGGACGGTCATTGTTGGGAACTGGTTCTCATATTGGATGATGGTCCTCGTTTCTATTTCGAGTGTCGGCTCCGGAGGCGGAGGCGGAGGTGGTGGTGGCGGAGGAGGAGCTGCCTGAGGAGGTGGTGACTATATGAAGGAGAAACAAATTGTCAGCATTCAGTTCGATCACGAGCAGAGAAACCAAAGAGCCGGCGGCAGTACCCAGTTTCACGGAAGTAGAAACCCCCGCGAAACATTAAAAATGATGAAATGCGCGAAGCACCTCGGGTTGGGGTTTGGATTTAACCCTTTGATCGCCTTGAGCGATCACGTGCCAAGCGACGCGACGCGTCGCGGTTGGCATATGAATAGGGGTACTGCCGTCAGATCTGAGGCTCTGCCACAAAAGACAAGGGGGACAAGAGGAAATAAAAAACCGTTGTCCCCCAAGCCTGGACGAAGGAGGGGAAAGGAGACGGACTCTACGCGGGGTGCTTTTTGCCGATTTTACCATACAATAAAGGAGGAAAAAGGAAAGAGAAGAAAAGGTGGATGGGGAATGGGGTGTTAAATAGGTTGGAAATGGGGTTAAAGTCCCTCCTTCGTCTCAGAGCTCAGGACGGCGCGGATTGATGGGCGGAGGTACCTTGAGTTTACGCTTCATAGGAGGGGGAGGCGGCGGCGGTGGGGCTTCCTCGTAAATCATTTCTTCCTCAACGACATTGTCGTTGTTGATAAGTCTGCAGAGATATTGTCAGTCCCTTGATAATCGCTGTGGAAATCGTTACTTACACAAGTTGCTCCATAATCCATCCTTCTCGACGTGAAGCATCGTGCTCACGACGGTTAACGCTCTCCTCGCGGCGGCTAATATCGCGCTCGCGCTCGCCAACACGGAGCTCGCGGTCCAGAAGCTCTTCGGCACGAGCGCCGGCCTCCTTCCACCAACCAGGAGGAGCAAGATCGACCTCCTTGACAACTTCCTTGACGACAGTTTGAGCAGGAAGAGGTTCGACAATGGTGACGGTGGCGGGCGGCGGGCACATGGGGCACTCGGGCATGGGGGGAGGCATGGGCATGACACCGCCAGGGGCACCGATGAGAAGCTCAGCTTCGCGGCGAGCTACTTCGGCCTCGCGACTTGCGACGGCGCTCTCGCGAGCGATAAGCGCATGAGAACGCTTTGGGGTGAGAATGCCCCAGATGCTGTTTTGGACCCCGTCGTCGTTGGCCTCTTCGCCTCCAACTGCACCTACACTGGGGGAAGGAATGGGAACTGCTGGAGATGGAGTGCTGTTGCGGGAGGTGTTGGGCAGAGTGAGCATCACTGCAAGTACGGCAAGGATGAGGGACAGAACGAGGAGAAGGGTAGTGGAAGAGATGGTGCGGTGGTGGTGGTGCCTGCTGCTACTGCTGGTGGTGTGGTGCCTCTCGCGGTCGCGTTCACGATCACTCCGGTCGCGGTCGCGGTCATGATGAGATGAAGAAGGGTTTGCCATCCTCGCCGCCGTAACGTTCCGAGCGCTGATGGAATTCGAAGGCGACAAGGACGTTGCTGTTGGGGCGCGCAGATTGGCCGTAGTGGAAGAGGGACGGGGTTCAAAAGGTTACGTTGCCGTCGTCACTGCTGTCGACGGCGAGTCGTATCGTGAGCGGAGGAAAGATGAAGGAGGATGAAGGGATGAAGAAAAAAAAGCGGAGGCGAAGAAGATATACAGTTGGTTCGAAGTTGAACTTGGGAGGGCAATTGTTCGAATTTGGGGGGAATTTTGCTGTAGTTTTTATTACACCCATTTTATTTGCACTCCGAATTGAAGCCAAATAATGTGCACCAACAAGTGCAAAGTTACGCGACTCCCACAGCGTGGCTCCCCTATTGTGTTGCCATTGTTCTCCGGTTTGCCCGGTCTGGCCATTGCTTTATCGCTGGATCAGGCGGATGCTTTGCCCCCCTCGGGACGATTATCATCAAGCCTCGAGGCGTGTCGTGTCGCCGGGCTCTCCGAAATCATCAAACGTGTTTTCTGCGTGTTCTGGACGACCGAGGATCTCAGAATATCGGCAAAAACTTGTAGTGAAGGATACTAAAAATTGGTTTAAAAGCGCTGGGTTATCATGCAATTTGCAGCTTCTCTTGCCTATTCAAAAGAGCCGTCAATCAAGTAGATCGCCTTGGACAAAGTTGTAATCACCCTAATAGGCTCAAAGCACCCTGCCTGCACAGGCCGAATACCACATCTGGTTTTCATTGCCTGGTGAACAGTTTATCGTTCTAGCCTTGTAAGCTAGTATCCGTCCACTAACCAAGCGATAAATTAACCGAGCAAATGATCATACATGAAAAAGCATAAGTAGGATATCTGGACGAGAACGCGCCCATAATAAAAGAGATTTTAATCACGAGCATAGTCTATTAAACGATTTCAGTTTACCTCAATAATACTGTCCTCCCTCGCACTGCGAACCTTTCCCAATGAGCTAGTTGCACATCTTGCTCCGAATGGGCAATTGACCCTGCCTAACCCTCAAAATTCGTGGTTGAAGACATCTTCTTCATTGCCAGCGGCATGCCCATTACCGGCAGCACCGCCAGCCTGAGCTTGAGGGCGACTCCCACCGTGAGCGCTATATGCATTACCCGTCGGATCCTCGGGACCGTCAAGGTCAGCAGTGCTCTCACTGCGCCTGGAATAGGTCGAGTTCCAGTCGCCACCGGCATCACCCACAGTTGACGTGTTCTTGGACTTCTTCTTCTTCTTTTTGCGGGAGCCCTGGTCGGGATTCGCATGCGCCTCCTCTGTGCGAGACCACCGGTCACGGTTGTCCTTGCCGCTCTTTTTCTTCTTCTGACTGCCTGAGCTGACGAGTTCCGGGAGCGCGTTGTCAAAGTTGGCGGGATATTGCCAGCGGCCGCCGCCGCTTGAGCCGGCGTTGGCGGAGCCGTTGCCCCCATTGCCGTTGCTGTAGTAGGACTCGTCATCGGTGTTCCAGAGGCGGTTGTCGCTGGGGCGTGACGGCTGGCGCGAGAGCGTGCTGTCGGATCGGTGGTAGGGATCCGGACTATTCTCACCGGCTTCGAGGGGTTGGTCCTCAAGAGTAGAGTGCGGGTTACGGTCATTGTATCTGTGCGCCCACTGGGAACGTTGTTCATGGCGTTTAATGGTCGACGTATCAACGAGACCGTAGCGCTGAGCCCACTTGGGAGTGCGGCGGTGGTTCTTGTTGTTTCGGACGTTCTGAATGTAGAAGTTGTGGCAATGTCCTACATCGTTTCATGGGAGGCCGATTGCGCAGTGAGTGATGAAGAGGAGGGAAACAAGAGAATGATAGACTCACCGGGTATGTAGCCACAGATCGTGAGGAGAAGATTCAGCCAGAAGTCAGAGCCTATGCCGAATCGAGCTGCGACGGCTTGGGTAGAATGAGCGGGAGCAGGAGTCAAAAGGCGGGGGAGAACAGACCGAGCGGAGGAAAGAGGGTTCCAAGAATGAAGAGTAAGACGTTGAAGCCATGATGCCTCTTGATCTGAGGCCTCATCGGCTTGGATGATTTGGCGGGCATTGTGATGGGAGAGACTCAAGATGTAGGTCGCATAGGCCTTGCTGCTGCTGATGGGGCTGCGTCGTCGAGACCGCTGCGTCTGCTGGATGCCGAGGCGGGACAGGCACGGATTTATGTCGTAACCGTCTGTCTATATCAGGTAACGTTGCACGTGACTATAACCAAATGCGGTAAAGTGGCCAGCCATGCCCACTCGCTGTCAGAGCGAATGAGCCGCGAGCTCATTGGGCGTGCAAGGGGCTGTCATTCATTTTGCCCTACTCGCTGCAGTGCCCAGCTCTTGTCTCGCCGCTCGTCCCGGTCCACACGCGTATTTCGACCTCTGTTTCTGTGTAAGCACAGATCACTTCAACTCCCATAGTCTCTTGACGCGACGGTCCGCGCCAGAACGGGATCTCTAGATCATTCCCTCGTCATGGATGACGGGCTTGAGCCTGTGCTCGACCTCTCCGATGTCGTTCATGACGATCCTCTCGGCTCGGACGACGAAGCGCTCAGTCATTCCTCGCCTCCCACTTCAGTCACCATGCACGACCACATACCCTTCCCCGACCCCCACACCGAGGACTGCCTCTCATTGCAGCACCTATTAGCTCAATCCGACTCCACTTTAGAGCTCCTCGAGCGTGAGCTCACCAACCTCTTTCAACAGAATGCCTCTGCTGCATCCGTAGCCCTCCTCAGCGCCACTGCTCAACAACGCCAGTCCCTCCTTGACTTGGGCATTCACAACACCACAGAGTCTGCCGTACGCAATGACACCATCCTCACCCCGGACTCTGTTCATGGACATGGTGATAGCGCAGATGAGCTGTCCTCGATTGGGGGCTTGAACATCCCAGAGCTCGCCGCAATGCTCCAGGCCGCTCATGCTCAGGAGCAGGAGCGTCAGGCCGCCGAAAGCAAGGACAGACAATCCACCATGTCTCACGAACACCAGAGGCAGCCGACCCGCAATGCTCCTGCTTTTCACTCCCTCACCGCCAGTGACGATGCAGAAGATGCATATTCGCATGTCCCGCCCCCAAGGAGAGACAGTACATCTACCCCTGACCTCGACCTGCTCTATCCCAGAGAGCATCTCTCCGAGGACGGGAACACACCGTCATCGTCTCACTCACACGAACCGGATCTGCATGCACAGCGAAGTACGGATGCACCAGACGGATTTGGCGACATCAATGACATGCTCCTCAAGCATCTCTCCAGCCAATTCGAAGAGGATGACGTTCTTGCCACCCATTCCCATCATCACCCGCAATCATCCTCGAGTGATCCTGCTACCGCCCTATCACCCATCGAGACCTCCCACTCATCACCCATTCAACCACACTCTTCGCCTCCGCCCTCTAGCTCTCCTATTCCAGAACAGCCACTGGAGCCCATCGCTTCCACCTCCCGCCTCCCCATACCGACTGTACCACCGCCTCCTTACCGTCCACCAGGGCTCGCCCGAACCTTTCGTCGCCCAGTAACTTCCGATGAAGATAGCGCGCCTCCTGTAATCGAGGTTCTGCCCTTTGACAAAGACGCGCCACCGGAAAAGGAGAAAGAGAAGCCCGCAAATGTGCATACATGCCCGGAGACTGGGTGCGGCAAATCATTCACTCGTCGGAGCGACCTTGGGCGACATATGCGCATACATACGGGCGAACGGCCGTTCATGTGCGGACACAGTGGGTGCGGGAAGACGTTTATTCAGGTGAGTTCCTATGCATTTGGTGCAATATATACGTGCTTTTACATGGTACTGTGTAGCGTTCGGCACTGCATGTTCATCAGCGAGTGCACACCGGCGAGAAACCGCACAGCTGCGAATATCCCGCGTGTGGCAAAACGTTCGGTGACTCGAGCAGTCTCGCGAGACACCGACGGACGCATACCGGCAAGAGGCCCTACAAATGCGAAGATCCGGAGTGCGAGAAGACGTTTACCAGGCGGACCACGCTCACGCAGCACATGCGGACGCATGATCCGGGCTGGGAGCCCGATCCTAGCCTGTAAGTTTACTCTGTCTATATTTCATGCTCTTGGGTACCATTTACCCACTGACTGTGTATTACGGTTGTGCTGACTCGCGTTCAACTAGAAAATACAACTTCCGAGCGAAGAAGGCCAGGCTCGCAGCAGGAGACGACATCGATGTTGACCTCGAAGCTTCGGTGCGGACGATATCCGCCCTCTTTTCTGCATCCTCGCCGTCGGATTACCGAACCTGTCACTCGCACGCTCAGCGGGCGAATGGTGGAGTGCCCTTACAGCCGCGATATTCCGTCCGCGACCGCCACGAGGAGGATCCGGTGCTCGAGGCGCGCGTGGCGAGTATCAGCGCCGAGATCGCGGCTGCGATCGCACAAGCGTCAGCGCGGGTCGTGCATGAGCATTCAGACGACGAGGACGACGAGGACGGGGACGGGGACGGAAGTGGGGTTGAAGGGAGTGAAAACGAAGATATGGATAGTTGGGACGAAGGGCTTCGACAGGTGCGGGCAAAGGTGCAGACGAGTGGTATCCGGGGCGAGGTGGGCCAGAGGCTCGGTGACCGGGGAGTTGTCTCTGGTGGGGGCTCGCGCAGCGTGAATGCTGTCGGAGATGGGGGCGGTGATGACGAGGACGAGGACGACGAAGACGAGGATGAGGACAGCGATACTTTTCCTATTCCTCTTCGCACTCGGAAAGGGAAGGAGCCAAGTGACGTACCGGGAGGCGTGTTGGCTGGGGTGAAGCGGAAGCGATGACGCTGGACCAATTTGTGGTTTGCTGGTCATTTCGCATTGGGATTTTTGGACTGTTATTACTCGCTACTCATACGCATCACGAACATATGTACTACGTTACGTTACTGGATATTTTCACCGCCTGTATTCTATCATATCAACTAATCCAATGCATTGCTGAAGATTCTGACATGAAGAGACGGATGCGTATTCACATGCATTTAATCTGCACGGAGCGGGGAGGCGGGGCGGACCGCGGACCGAGTAATCAAGTGAGAGAATGATGTCAAGACCAGGCTGAGATAACTGGGGCAGACGACTCCCAAGACATCCCGTTCGTCTTCCGGCTCTGTCCTACACCTGGGTCACTCGCCACTACAAGACCTATATAACTCACCCGCTTCCACCCTGACAGTCATCCCGATTATCCACCATGGCCTCCGAGGAACTCCCCAGCACCGACATCATCACCCTCACAAGGTCTGCATCTCCCACTTATCGTGTGTTCGCGCTTACTCACTGCCCCTGTCTCCTCCGCATACCCTCCACCCGGCGCCTCATACACACAGACATGTTCTCCATGACCAGTTCCGACTTGGAGTCGCTGTAACCGGTGACCTCACCCTCCTTCTCATAGCCATCCAGACCACCTCCAAATTCATCGCAACCAACGTCCGCAAGGCTCGCCTGATCAATCTGTGAGCGCTGTCTCCCGATCACCCCCCTGAACACGGCCCCCGCAGCCTCGTATCGCTCCCAGGGTACTGATTGGCGCTCGCATCGTGTCCGCAGCGTCGGTCTCGCAGGCGAGACAAACGTCCAGGGGGAGGAGCAGAAGAAGCTGGATGTCCTCGCCAACGACATCATGATCAACGCCCTGCGCGCGTCGGGCAAGACCGCGGTGCTCGTCTCGGAGGAGAACGAGGAGGCGATCATCATCGACGAGCGCAACCGCGGCAAGTACTGCGTCGTGTTCGACCCCCTGGACGGATCTTCCAACATCGACGCCGGTGTCAATATTGGCACGATCTTTGGTATCTACCAGATAGTGAGTTCCGGGTCTTCTCGTCAATCCGTTGTGCGCTTGTGCATGCGCTTCGTTGTTGCTGCTTGCTTCTCCGCCGGCTTGGCCATCTGCGGTGCATGCAGACTTTTGCGGTTATCGCGGTCGCCCCACTTTTCTTCTTTGTGTTCCCAGACTTCCCCGTGTTGACCGACTGACGAATGCGGGGATGCTTTTTACGATGTTTCGACGTCACGTCCATAGCTTGTCTCGCTTATCGTTCTCCTCGATCACGATACTAACGTGCGGCGCCTAATTTAGAAACCGGGATCGACAGGGACGATCCACGACGTGCTGAGGGCTGGAAGTGAGATGGTCGCCGCCGGCTACACGATGTAAGAGACGCACCCACCCTAGAAATCAATCATGGTCTTAACGATGATGTTGCCACCAGGTACGGGTCCTCTGCGAACCTGGTGCTCTCCACCGGATCGGGCGTCAATGGCTATACGCTTGATGCAGCACTCGGAGAGTTCATACTGACGCATCCAGATGTAAGTGGATCCTATTCATTCATGAGTACCGCCCGCTCAGACCGGGGCTGTGTTCGCCATCGCGCCCGCGCGATTAGATCAAGGTTCCTTCCCGGGGAAAGATCTACTCGTTCAACGAAGGCAACTCGGTCTACTTCCACGAGCCCGTCGTCGAGTACCTCAAGTCCATCAAGTACCCCACCGCAGGCGCGCCCTACTCGGCGCGGTACATCGGGTCCATGGTCGCGGACGTGCATCGCACGCTGCTCTACGGCGGTATTTTCGGCTACCCCGACGACAAGAAGAGCAAGAGCGGAAAGTTGCGCCTCCTCTATGAGGCCTTCCCGATGGCGTTCCTGACAGAACAGGTGCGTTTCACGAAACCCGCTCTCACACCCGCTGCACGCCGTCCGTTGTTAGCGGAGAATTCAATAAAGGCAAAGGCACGGACAATGCTGCTGCTGCTGCTGACAATCTGATCCATCCTTGTTTGTTTGGGCGTTCGACCATGACTGATCCGCTGTTCTTCCCCTGCTACCGTAGGCTGGCGGCGTTGCAACGACCGGGCGCGTGCGCATCCTCGACATTGTGCCAAAGTCGATACATGAGCGCTGCTCCGTTTTTCTCGGGAGCAAAGAAGACGTCCAGGACCTCATTAAATTCTACGAGTAGTGGCTCAGCTGTGTATAGCGAGGGGCAAAGCAGCGGATAATAGCTACATAGTAGCGTCCATGCGCCATGAGGAAGTTTATCAGACATCATGTATTTTTACCAGGAACGTGTACATGTAATGCTGTGGTGTTGTCTCGCCGTGATGCATTGCAATGTTTATACATAGAAGGTATGATCCTCTGAAAGTCTATCTACATGCAGGTGATGAAATGAAAGAGGGACTCTTGTGATTGACGCGCCACGACCCCGTAACATTAATGTACAATGGTACACGCGCTGACTGATGCGGTAGCAGACTCGTAAGGATGAGCGTTGATAAGCCAGACAGTACAAAGGAAGGTAAGTAAAAGCATACAGAAACTAGTCATATAAATGTGCATGGCGTTATAACTTTATAGATAAGCGTATAGTGAGTAGTGAGTGGCCCATCAATGATAAAATATGTGCGACAAGGCCATTATGCCCACGCAGCGAGCCACGCGCCGAGAGTTGTATGGTGTGGACCCTACAGCGCCTGCCACGAAGCCGGCTTTTCCCCCCAAATCCCTCGCATCGCAACCGCGATACCTTCCGTCCGTCGCCTGCTCCAGCCTCGACGACAGTCGGTGGTCCTTCCCGCGGCGCGCCGAGGGGTCAACCTCCCAGAAACCCAGATCTGCATCAATCAGATTCGGCAACTGGTCGGCGTTATTTCGCTACTGTGACACCTTGAGCTTGGGCCTGAGCCTGGTGGGCAGCACCAGCGCCCGTCACGCCGACGACGAGACCCTTGAGCCAGCCATTCTCGCGGCGGAGACCCTCGCACTCGCGCTCGAGTTCTGCGACCCGCTCTTCAAGCTCCTTCGCACGTCGCTCGAGAGCGACCTCACGTTCCTTTTTCTTGAGACGGAAACGGGCGGATGCGGCGGTGTTACGACGGCGCTTGTCCTCCGTACCGACGACGCCATCGCTGCTACCTGGGCTGTCAGCCGCAGATGGAGATGCTGGCGACGAAGCAATGGGAGAGGCAGCTTGGTCGTTGGAGATCGTGTTTTTACGTTGACGCTTAGGCGCCGGTGCGGGGGCAGACGGAGTAGGTGATAGGCGATGAGAAGTAGGAGGGGATGAATGAGTGGTATGGGTGGTAAGGGGGGCAGGCTGTTGGGGCGGCATCATGGCCTGCGGGGGCTGGACCTGGGACTGGGCGGCATGGAGTGCAAGCAATTGAGCGAGCGAGGGCATAGGCAAAGGTGTCTGGGGGGCAGAGACGGGCGCTTGCTGCTGGGGCGGCTGAAGCTGCTGTTGTTGCGGTTGCGATGTGGATTGGTTTTGGTTCGAAGGCATGGTCATCGAAGGAGGGAGTAGATAAGGGTCTATGCCAAAACTGGAGAGGATGCTGTGGAGATCGACGTCTGAGGACGGGAGGTGGATAGGCTGTTGCTGATGGTGAAGGTGCTGGTGCTGGGCAAAGTTATCATGCTGATGGGGAAGAGCGGAACGACTCGGCTCGTCAGCGGACTGGAAGGCAAGATTTGTCCAGAGGTCGAGGTGAGCGGAGAAGTCTGGGAGGTTGGGTGTTGCGAGCGGGTCGCCCGAGAGCGAATCCGAAGAGGAGGCAACGGGCTGTACGACGTTAAGACCGTGGAGGGCGTGAGGAGACATGTATGACGATGCAGAGTCGATACTGTATAGGATGTATGTCGTCTAGCGCCGCTTCTTGCTGGTGGAAGGGAGTATACGGCACTGGGCAGCTATTCCTGGAATGCGATGGCGTAGTCAAAGAGCCAGATGGTGTGCGGCGGCTACAGCTGCGATGGCGGGGGAGGGGCTGGGCGTGGGCAGCTAATACGATGCGATAAAGATGCAAAGTGGCGAATCCATCCCAACGCCATATCCCTATTTAATTCGTCCCTCCCAGTCACACTCGTCACACATGCTCACCAATCCAGGCGTCTAACAACCTCGGCCCGTCACATCAATCACCACTCACAAGCCCGCAGTTACCCGACCCGGAGCCGTTCACTCGAAGCGAGGCCACGACCCTGTCCGACCGATATCATTGCCCATCCCCATTCGCTTTCCTATCATTCTGCCATCTTGCAACCGTCCACATCAAAACCACACGCAACATAAAACGTCGTCCCACGACTTGCTCCCACCTATCTACAATTCCAAATACCACTTCCAGATCACCGCTATTCCAAATACCTACTTCCAGCTCACCATCTCATTTTCATGCGTCATCACAGCCACATCTCTGCGAATCGGATTCACCCTCGGGTATACAAACTGCAAAACCATCAGTCAGCATCGCGCCTACTCCGCCAACGGCAGGGACAATACACCAGGAGATAACTCACCCCTTCATTGTATTCATACATCACTTCTCCAGCAAGGATCTCTCGGTCTCGTACCACCCCCTCGTATCCTTCCACGAGCCCCCAAATAAGCACACTCACAGCCGCCATAATCGCGAAGATCCAGACCCAGTTGCCGTTTCCAGCTGATCCAGCCCCCATATACAGAAGACCATGAACAGGTGAGTAGATCCATATCAGAACACGCTCCAGTTCCCCCGGAGTCCATATGTTCAGTTGCTGCACCTCTCCACGACCCGGGGGCGTGTTTAGAGACTTGCTCGCCGCTCCGGCCGAGTCTATTCCAAGAAGGAACCTGATCGACCCGGTGACGCCTCGCCATGAGATCGACAGAACGTAAAGCACCGTGTTAGCAGGTCCCTGCCCGCCAGCTCGATGCGGAGATGGAGGTGAGTGGGCGCGTTCTGGTGCGTGAACAAACGACGTTCTGGGTGATTGAACCGCGTCGGCCCGTGTTCGTCGGTGGAGCTGATAAGTTCGCCGCCTGGTAAACAAGGAAAAGACGTTCACCGCCGATGCAGCCATGAGGAGTACCGTCATCGGAACGGTCTGATGTTTTTGTTAGCGATTGACAAATGAAACCCAAAAGCTTCCCTACCCAGTCGAACCAGCCTTTGTCATCGTCCTTTTCCCAATACATATCTTCCCATCCTATTTCCGCCTCTACCGCAGCTTGAAGTTGTGCTATTCGGACGAAGAGGTGTATAACGTGCAAGCCGGCACCGATGATAATAGCCGAGGTGCGGGGTGCAGGGAGTGGCACGTTGTGCGGGAAGAGCGCTATTTCGAATGCAATTCGCGACGGCACAGCACGAATTCTAGTGAAACATATGAGCCGTGACCACTGATTTTTTCAGTCAACTTACCTTTCTACGAAACCTTTCTTTCTAACGACGCTCTTCCGCGGTGTTTTTGGCTCGTTCCCGTTTTGCGTGCCATGCGAACCGGGGCGACGCGGGGTTGCGTATGGAGGTGGGCGGCGGGCGCGCGCAGCATCCCAGTCAAATGGTGTAGAGTGTGTTATAGAAGGAGTGGCAGACGGCGAGTTTATGTACTGGACATTGGAGCGTCGTGGCGGCGTGTATGGTGTGCTTGGGGTGTTGGCATGTCCGTTTGGGCTACCAACGCTGGAAGACGAGTTTTGGGTGGAGGTGCCGATACTAGTTCGAGATCGGTGTTCAGAAGAGACAGAGGGAGAACCAGGGGTCGAGGTGCCTTTATTGAAGTGCGCGAAGCGACGGAGAGACATGGCTATCGCAGAATCGACCTTCCTTGAGCAACCTTGGAGTGCTGTGCCTGCAAGTGGCTTGACTCTGACTCGAGCAGAATGCACAAGTCGAAAGCGACTTGGTGAACCTACCGTAACCGCTTAAGCTCAAGTGTGAGTTGTTGTTCTGACCACCTACAGGCAAAGGCAAGCCAAAGGGAACGCGTCCAGCTTCCCACCGTCACGCTGCGCGTTACGCGTGCTTCGGCGGCAGTTCCGGGTGTGCCCGCCTTTCTTCGTTGAATGGAAAGGTTTCTCACGGTCTCGACTTTAACATTTATAGAAACATCTCTTCAGACAAACAGTTTCTGACATTGCGGCATAGTGACTCTCTTGCATATGGTTCTCCTCCCTTTTCATGATGCATTGCTTGTCCGAGCATCAATGCATCACACTCTATTTCAGCCTCTTATCTCCCCTCACTTCGACCTTTGCGGGGCTGAGAACGCCCATACTCACACGATGACACTCTGCATCTCAGTTTGGTTGACAATGAACTCAGACCACTACAGAACCTCATCTCCGCTCCTCCGAGGCTGTGTCAGAGGTATTCGTTATTAGGACCTGCTCAGCATGGTTCACACTCGCATCTGGAAGGACTACGTACCTCTTGCGCCCTGTTCTGACGGGCGCTGACCTTGGCACTCACCAACTCCCCGCATGGAGGGAATTCGCGGCTACCTCGGTTTCGATTCTGTTAGCTTCATGCCCCGATATACCAGGATATGTAGACCGTCACAGCCCTCGTGTTTCAATCTGCATTGCTATGAGTCCTGGATGCCGAACGACTCTTCTTCCCGACAGCACCAATCATTGCCATGGCCACGGAATCTGTTCCCGTCCATGTCAATCAACCATCTCACGAGTATCTCGCGTGCATTGCTCGGTGGTCCAGGGTGGTCCCTCCCAAGGAACTCGACTTTCTGTGATGCTCCAGCAATCGCCCATCAACCGCCACCATACAGTCTGTGCGGCCACGATCCCCGCCTCTGCTTATTTAAAAATAAAGGCACTACATAGCTCTCTTTCTATAAGGCTCACCTTCATATGCGCCCTGCTTTCATACCTTGCGTCATGCCGCTGCTGCTACAGGCTGCCGAGAATGGGTTCGAACAATAAATCTCAGTACGATCGCGCCCGACGTCATACACACGTTATGGCAGCCGCAAAGAGTCAATTGGCGAGGGATATCCGAGGCCGAGGCAATCAAAGGCGCCTCCCCGCCGGCGCGCGCCAGCGGCACCTTGTGGCATCAGGTTCTCTATCGTGACATCGATTGCTTGACAAAGAACGAGAAGGCGTCGCGAGCACAATCAATTGTGATGGAGAAGCCGAGTGCTGAGGAGGTGGAGCAGGCACATGGGCGTCGACCAAGTTTTCGAACCCCAACTTCCGTTGTGAAAAAGCCTGCTAGTTCAGGCCTCTGAAACGATGATCGTTGCATCGTAACGCTACCTACTATGCGGCAAAGCCTACATCATAAGGGAACTCTCAGTGGCAGCCTACCACAGCTCCGACACGGGCAGTGACATCCGTTATAACCTCAGCTTCAAGTCTTCAACCATCGTCTGCACCTCTTAAGACGGGAGAATGCCCTGGTTCAAGTGTCACAGTAGTGTATGCAAGACCTTCCTTTTGTTGCTGTAGGCAGCCAGCCATCCTACAGGCTCTGTGAGCGGCCCATGCTATCTTCAGATGAACATAAGAAACGAGAGATTCATCAATATTATATTGTTATTTACCCGCCGTCTGTTTAATGCATCGTTACTTCCACCATCCGATGTCAGCGGAACTACGACGATCAATTGCAAGTCAACATACGCCTAAGTCCTCTCGAATACAGTAGCAATAATTAACAAAACAATCTCGCAGCTGGCAGTTAGCTGACACAGCCCGTTGAGATCAGCCGTACGGCAAAGGTTATCCGTCTCTAGCCTGAGAGATGAGACTTATCGCAACATGTTTGCAGGAGCCTCTGAATTCCGAATTAGTAGTAGCAACTGTGCTGAACGGATCCAAAGGCCAACAAGCAAGTGGCAACAAGGATCCGAAGGAACTCAGTTAATGGGCATACATACATTGGGACGCACTAGTAGTTTTGAGATACTTAGTTCGGCACTTGGTTCAATGGTGAGTTTGGTCAAAACTTCTGACATTCTAAACCACCACGCACTGTTTAGTAGGGTCGGTTTCCTTGAGCTTGAAGCTTGACGCCTCTTGACGCAGTACTTAGCGATCTGTAGTGATCCGGCTATGTGAACGCCGATGTGCCTCGTTTCTGCGATCTAAATACAGTTACAAACCTTCAGTCCTTGTTCACTGATGTCAAGCGCTGACACTGACAGGGCGCCTACGTCGTTTCCCCATTTGATTCTGCTTCAACCTTTCTCGCTTCTTGTCGAACACCGAGCCGCATAGATACCATTCTTTGACAGCTTGCAGAATATCCCGCAGATTTGGTCGCGACCGGGATGCAACGGCTCAGAAAGGCTCTGGCTTAAGCTGATCACCGCGAACAAAAGATTCGGAGAATTGAAGCCTAAGAGCAACCACCTATCGGACCGGACCGAGAAGATCAAAAATCTAGACGGTGCCAGCCATTGCTTCCGCGGTAATCAAAGCATGTTGCCAGGGTTTAGGAACGACGCTGTCACGAACCGTCACGGACGCTGATTGGGGGCGCCATCTGGTCCCATCCTTGACGTCGTAGTGGTCTACTGTCGCGTTCACCGCACCATCAGAGGCCCAAATGTTCTGCACGCCTTTCTGACCTTTCCCATGGTCTGGCAGGATATCCGAGGGGAATTTGGAATACTAGAGAACACGCACATGCTGTTCAACCTTGTTTCAACCATGGCATTGCGTGAAACAGAGCGTTTGCGCTGAATTAAAAGACCACAGCCTGTTTCAAGGAAGACCCATGGAGGCCCCAGCAAAACCTGAATTAAAAGACGATCAGCTTTCTTACCCAAAATAAGGACGCCCCACCCGGGGATACATAGTTTCTGTTAAGGGTCCGTTTGACGTAAGATGAAAGCAAAGTTGACGCGGTAAGGAACGATTAAAAAGTTGAGTTTTGCAGCAATCAACCCGGAGCGCGCGGAACAGTCCAGCTAAGCTTCTTAATCCTTCTAATTGACTGAAATAAATGTCCATCGATCAACGCACTGTCAGTTAGCTTGTCATTGACGGGTAAAGCGAATTCGGAATTGCGGTGCATTTGCGTACATACGCCTCGGACAACGAGGTCAAGATACGAGTTGTCACATAAGTCATCTGATTTATGCCATCCCTGTTTAGCGAGGGTGTGCAAAGAAACAGATGGAACAAAGCTGTACGGCCAGTGCTATCCAGATGCATCAATGTCACTGAAAGTGATGCAGGGATAGAATACTGATCCTCAGACGAGACATCAACGTACTTCGAAGCAGGTACGTGCCATCCATACAGTAATTTCTAGAGAAATTACGTGGAAAGTGACTGATTGTTAACACCCGGTGAAGGAAGTGGCAACTATTAGCAAAGGAGTGAGATTACTCGTCTCACCTACAAACATAACCTATTTCTGGGGGAAAGCTGAACCTTGCAAGACAGGTTATTCGAACCGATGTTGACGACGATGTTACCGTAAACACCTAAAGCGCGCTTTACATATTTGCAAGTCGAGGCCAAAATTTGCGGTAATCAGCTCGATATGGCGAAGCACGGGACAATGGTAAGTTTAGAGTGCGTGGAACGATGCGCGACAACGTTTCAAAACGCACCGATTGTGATGGGCCGCAACGTTTTGTGACAGCAATATGACAGAAAGAAGCGCATCCCAAGTGTGCGAGGGCAAGATAAGGTATCTGCGTAAAGCTCGACACTCACCAACCATAGGGCTTGGGCGCCTGGGCCCCAGAGGGCAAAGAACCGAGACCAACAATGATAATAACATCCTGGACATTCCCAGCCTCCATGTGCGTATCACACCGTGGCCTCGTATGGCCTCGCGGGCTATCATGTTGCTGGTATAGATTTGTTGTGAGAAGACAGGATGTGCCAGAGTAGGTGTGTTTCTTTACGCAAAGCTATTGCTTAAGCCTAGACGTATGAGTCTGTCATCGTGACAGCGTTGGCCTTGCGCGGCATCTTTGGGGTGGATATTGCTCGAGATTATTGGCAGCCATAAGAATCAAGGTACCGCGGGCGGAAAACATGCTGAATTCCTTGTTCAGAGGTTTCAGAGAACACGAAGCCCATATAGATCCGTGGGACACTTTTCCAGCATGCACATGGATGGGACTGAGTAACATGTGGTTGACTGCAAGTCTGAGGAGGGCTTATCAATAGTGTAAGGCACGGGAGTGAGCTTGAGACTGGACTGGCAAGCACGAGATATAGATGCAGCAAGCACGCGGAGATTCTTCGCGATCTGAGGAAATGTCCGCCACAATTTCTGGGAAGCCCTTGAACATAGAGAAGCCATAAGCCAAAGAGGACCGCCAGGCCAACCTTGAATGAAAAGACATGCAGTAACAACAGTAAACGTGATATAGTCGAGATCAGCAGCTTGATTGTCGCATTTTCATGACGAATTATTAGTATGCGACAAGGTCAGTGGACTACGTACTGGCCCTAAACGCAGGATACCGAGCCGTTGACCAATGGGGACAAGACGGCAAATAGCACGCGATAGCTTGATGATCGCGACGCGTCTGCGTCGAGCTCTAGTTTTCGACTAGCAGTGGACACGGATCGCGTTGAGTCCCACTGCGAGAGATGGTAGACATCATCATCCATAGCAAATGCTATGGGCTGCAGTACAGCACAGCACATGTTCGATGGCGGCGGACCGTCGAGGGAAAACAAATGGGCACGGGCGAGCAGGGATAACTCGAGAACCTGATCGCGTTCACATGGGCGAATCTGTTAACCCACCCTGACGCTCACTTTGACTTTTATTACGAGCTCATTATCGCTCGTCCGTCTCCTTTGTACCGTCGCCCCTCTTCCCAGGACCATCCATGCTACCCCAGCGCACCTTCCCCCTCTTTGCGGGCCTCCTAGGCCTTGCGTCGGCTCAGGTCCTTTATGATTTCCAGGTCGCGGAGCCAGCTCCTGTTCCCACGGGTGATGCTCAGACGTGCACCGTGAAGATCCTCGAGTCAGTACCTTTCTCTAAGTCGTTGTAAGCTGGCAGGAAGGCCAATGGCTACGGTGCAAACCGCTGCTTTTCATTAGGCGCACGTTCGGTGACTCTTATGGAGAGTAAGTCACGAGCACGTCCAGTTCCCGTTGTGGACAAGCACTTAACCATACTCTTATCGCCATGAAGCCCGGAAATTGTCCAGTACACGTACGCACACTCGGAGCACCTCCAAGTCGATATATGCGTTGACAACTCACATACTTTCAGGCCTCCGACGGATTGCGGTGATGCTGGTTCATGGGCAGGCATCACTCTCAATCTCACTGTCACCTCCAATGGTACCCAGTACGACCGTCTGGGCATTTTCACGTTCCAGAACACCGAAAGTAAGCACGTTTGCAGCCATGGTCTCGCGATAACGGGCTCACCAACTAACTTATCAGTCTGGCGTACCTCGACGCCTGAGCCTACTCCCGACGGTATATTCTGGACGTACACGAAGGATGTCACGCGTTATACACCACTCTTCAAGGAACCTGGCACCTTTATTCTTGAACTGGACAATGAGTTGAGCACGGGTCTGACCGGGCAATATGCTAGTACGCACCCGCACCCACCGATATCCTCGTCGCACATGCTCACCACAGGTAATGCTAGCCACTGTGTATGCTACGTTCTATGCGGCCACAGCCCAGTATACAACAGCCCCCCAGTCCAATTTGATTGTTCCCATCTCTACGTTGAGCAACACGTCCGCGGATGACGCATCTGTGCCTCCTGTGTTCTCGACCAACATCACGCTCCCGAAGAACACCGTGGAGATCTATGCTGAGCTGTACGCGTCTGGGAACGGAAACGAGGAGTTCTGGGTAAGCGGTATTCTCGGTGCTGCAGGCCCTCACGGCTGACGGTGCACAGTACACCAACACTGCGAATGCGTATTTGGGCGATCTCCCTGCTGACACCACATACGGCGATGGGCCGTTCCGCGAAGTTCGTCTTCTCGTCGACGGTCAAGTTGCTGGAGTGGCGTTCCCTTACGCTGTCATCTTTACTGGAGGCATCAACCCTTCGTGCTGGCAGTAAGCTGTCCTATTTTCGTCGTGGAAGATCCTCGGTATTGAGCACCGTACTCTCACAGACCCATCACATCGTACGGCGCGATCGATCTGCCCACATACTTCCTCGACCTGACGCCCTTCGTCCCCGTCTTCGCCGACGGGCTCCCGCACAACGTCTCGCTCGACGTCGCGTCTGCCGAATCGAACCACACGATCAATGCCAACTGGTACGTATCCGGTCTCCTGCAGGTCGTGACGGACCCGTCGGGCCAGCCGACGACGGGCAACATTACGGCGTACGACGTGCAGCCGTACGCGGTCGCGCACACGGACGGGAGCGTCGGCGCGAACGGCGACGTGACCGTGACGGTGGCCGCGACGCGGTCGGTCAGGATCGAGTCGACGATCGTGAGCGGGAGCGGGGACACGACGGCGGTGGTGTGGGCGCAGGACCTCGAGTTCTCGAACACGCAGTATTACCTCGACAATGCGACTACGCAGGTCGGTTCTCCGGTTTGCACGCAGTGGATGGGATTCGCTCGCTGACGCCCTGAGACAGAACATCGTGCAGACCGGCCAGGGCACCGTGCTGTCGACGCACAACGGCAAGACGGTCGTGTCGGACAAGTTTGAGTACCCGCTCGCTATCAACGTCACGTACTTCAACATCACGAACACCTCCGAGTCCTGTGCGTATTCTAGTTAACCTGTCTGTATACCTTCAAGTTGCTAAACCAGCCTAAAATTTGCAGTCTACTCTGCCTTCGACCACTCATACAACCGCCAGGTCTCCCCGGCCCCATTCATCCTCGGGTCGACCATCAACAACCACCAGACGGCCAGTAAGCATCTCCTTCCTCCCCACTTTCTCCAAATTCTGGCTCACGGCATTCGTCATTTACAGCGGGCTACTTCACCATCGCCGCGAACGGCAACTCGGGAAATGGCACGAACAACAACACCTTTAGCTACGCCGACACCGCCGGAAACACGTACGACCGCACCGTCGACGCCGCCTACCTCAACATCACGTACGACCAGCAGGGCGGTTCGCTCGCTCCGGGCGCGGTGGCCCTCCTGGACTCCGTCGGCGGCATCGCGCCCGTGGTGCAGAATGTCCCGATGCCCAGGCTGCCGCTCGTAAAGGCCAAAGCCGCGGGGTTGGGCCTCTGAGAGGTGGACGCGCCTGTTACGTCTGACTTTTTGTTTTAAACTGCCATATGGCAGAGTTTCTTATTACTTATTGGTTATCACGGACACGCTCATTCTGCTATAAGGACAATGTTGTTTATAGATATTATTGCTTGGTGTAACGATAGTAAATCTCATCAGCCCCTATACAAACGAGCGACAGCGTCCTGGAGGCACACACTACTAAGACGCAACTACCTACTTTCATCGACATCGTAGGCAGCTGCCCGGCGCCTCTAGTCCGCGCTTCACAAGGCGGAGCTGACGAACGGACGACTCATACATACGGAAAACAACTCCACGCCCCACCGTGTGAGACGCAAAAGAGCCGCTGTTGAACGGCACAGTTTCTTTTCCGTGTTGAGACGGTGTTCAGATTTTGCCTCTGGTAAAGCAGAGGTAAAAAAGCCAATGGCATATAAAAAGCGGGGGCCATGGTCACGTCGCGCGAGCGTTGAGCACGCGACGGGCCGCGCCGCCACGCCACGGTGCCGGCTCAGAACAAGCCGACGACGCGGCCCGACTCGGGGTCGACTCCGACTTCCCAGAAACCTGGACACGGATAGCGTTCGCATGAGGCCCTCCAAAGACTATGCAGCAGGGAGTAAACGCACCAGGACGTGTACCCAGACCGGGCATAGTCTGCATGTCGCCGAGGATGGGGTACAAAAAGCCCGCGCCGGCCGAGAGCCGCACCTCGCGGATGGGCACCGTAAAGCCCGTCGGCGCGTTCTTCAACGACGGATCGTGCGAGAACGAATACTGCGTCTTCGCCATGCAAACTACATCAACGCAATAACAGCGCCGCCGTCATCATTAATCAAACACCACTCTACACCAAAAACAAAAGGAAAGAACGAACTGGGGAGATGGCCGTATCCCTGGCGCGTATACGTCTCAATCTGCTTCTGCGCAAGCTCGCTGAGCTCGACACCGTCCCCGCGGTAGATCTCGCGGCAGATCGCGCCGATCTTGTCCGCGATGGGCAGCTCGAGGTCGTACAGAAACTTGAACGCGGACTCGCCCTCGCAGATCGCGATCACCGCCTCCGCGAGCGCCTTGGCGCCCTCGCCGCCCTTGGCCCAGTGGTTGCTGACGACAGCGCCGTCGGCGCCACCAGCGAGCGCCTCCTGGCGGACGAGCTCGAGCTCGGCAGGTGTGTCCGTGCTGTGCGACATGGTCAGCCATGCAACCAAGACTCCAGCAAAACTTGCACGCACGCAAACTGGTTAATAGCAACAATAACCTTGACGCCAAATTTCTTCGAGTTCTCAATATGCCTCACAAGGTTCTTGCACCCCTCCTTGAGCGTGCCCAAGTCCTCCTTGGTGTACGTGTCGTGGAGCGGCTTGCCGGGCGTCACCTCGGGCCCGCCTCCGTGCATCTTGAGCGCGCGCGTCGTCGCGACGATGACCGTCGCATCAGGCGCAAGCCCGCTAACCCTGCACTTGATATTGCAGAACTTCTCCATGCCCATATCGGCACCGAACCCGCCCTCGGTGAGAACATAGCCGACGCGGTCCTCGCCCTCGCCGGGCTCAGTGCCAGCAAGCTTGAGCGCGACGCGGTCGGCGAGGATGGACGAGTTGCCGTGCGCAATATTCGCAAAGGGGCCCGCGTGCACGAAGACCGGCGTGCCCTCGAGCGTCTGCATCAGGTTCGGCTTCACCGTGTCCTTCATGAGCACCGCCAGGGCGCCGCCGACACCGAGGTCGTCCGCGGTCACGGGCTCTCCCGACTTGCTCGTCGCGACGACCATAGCACCGAGGCGCTCGCGCATGTCGTTCAAGCCGGTAGTGAGGGCAAGCACGGCCATACACTCGCTCGCGACGGCGATGTCGAAGCCAGCCTCGCGCTCGTGGCCCTTTTCAGTGGGGTTGCGGCCGAGAGTGATCTTGCGGAGGAAGCGGTCGTTCGTGTCGAGCACACGGTTCCAGGTGATGGTGCTCTGGTCGATATCGAGACGAGCAAAGCGAGTGATCTCCTCGGGCGTAAGATCGTTAGGATTCGTCTTGTCGATACCGAGCTTCTGCAAGCGCTTGAACATCAGAGGCGCAAACTCACGCTTGCCCTTCTTGGTGGGCACGAGACGACTGTAAAGAGCCTGCAAAAGCTGTAAGCGACATTCCAGTGAAGACATGGGCAAGACACACCTTGTCAGACTGGGTGGCCTCGTGGAACATACGGGCGTCCAAAGCAGCGGCTGAGATCATATTAGATGACATTACAGAGGAGTGTGACGAAGTTACCAAGCAAGTTGTTCGCGGCAGTGACGGCATGAATATCACCGGTCAAGTGAAGGTTGAACTGACACAGCGATGAGACCAGAAAACTACCACAATGGAATAGAGTACTCACCTCATCCATAGGAATAACCTGACTGTAGCCTCCACCGGCAGCACCACCCTTGATACCAAAGGTCGGGCCCTGACTCGGCTGACGAACACAGGCAAACGACGGACGACCAAGGTGAATACCGAGAGCCTGAGCAAGACCGATCGTAGTCGTCGATTTACCCTCACCGAGAGGCGTAGGCGTGATACTACAGCACAGTCAGCATTCACAGCCTACAAAATTCACATCTGCGACATTGACATACCCAGAAATGACAATGTACTTTCCATCCTTCCTGTGAGCGAGACGCTCCAACACGCTCAGCTCAACCTTGGCCTTGTAGCGCCCATAGCTCTCCAGCTCATCCGGAAGGAGACCCATCTCAGCCGCAAGCTGGGTGACGGGCTTGGGCGTCTGCGCCATGGCGATCTCGATGTCGCTGGGGACCTTTTCCTTGATCTCGAGGGGGAGAGCAGTGACCTTGCGCTCGCGGGCCTTTTCCAAGATTCTCTCTGCAGAAATGAGTACGTTCTCCATCAAGAGGGCGACAGTCATCGGGCCGACACCGCCGGGGACAGGGGTGATGTGGGAGGCGACGGTCGCAGCGGGAACGTAGTCGACGTCACCGACGAGGCGTTGGCCAGACTTCTTGGTCGCGTCGGGGATATAGTTGATGCCGACATCAATAACGACGGCACCAGGCTTGATCCAATCACCCTTGATGAACTCGGGTTGACCAATAGCTGCTACGACAATGTCGGCCTGCTTAACCTGTTGACACGAGAAGAGCTGAGAAGAAGGCAAGGAAGCGGATGTGAGAAAAGGCTCACGATGGACTCCATGTTCTTGGTACGGCTGTGGCATTGGGTGACAGTCGCGTCGCGGTTACGGAGAAGGGATGTGACGGGGTTTCCGACAATATCACTGCGCCCGAGAACGACAGCATTAGCGCCTGCGATCTGGGTACCGGTAGACTCGAGGAGACGAATGACAGCGGCGGGAGTGCAAGGAGTGAAGAGCGGGGTACTAGCGCGAGAAGACAAGTGACCGATGTTGTACGCGTGGAATCTGTCCGAGGCGGGCGCGAGACATTGCATTAGGACTGTGGAGGTTATTCACACGAAGATCAGAGAACATACCCATCGACGTCCTTTTCGGGAGATACGGCTTCTGTGACTGCGCGGACGCCATCAGCAGAGACGTGGGGACCGAGGGGGAGCTGGACGAGGATGCCGCTGACGGAGGGGTCTGCGTTGAGAGAGCGGACGACCTGGACGACCTGGTCTGCGGTGGCCTCTGCAGGGAGGGGCACGTGCTTGTACTGAATGCCAACCTCGCCGCAAGCCTTTGCCTTCATGCGGACATAGGTGGCAGAGTCTGGGCGTGCACCTGCCTGGACGATGGCGAGCTGTGGTTTGAAGGAGGGAGACACGGATTGGAGAGCGGAAATACGCTGAGCGACTGATTCGCGGATGGATCTGTCCGGGGGTGTTTTTAGTAGATTTACTCAGTTGATAAAAAGAAAGAGGTACTTTGCTACTGCAGTGCCGTCGATGACATGGGCAGTGCGGGGAGTATCAGCCATAGTGGAAAAGGGAAGATGGGGGAGAGAGGAAAGAAGGGATATGGGATGGGAGCGATAAGATGAGAATGTTTTGAAGATTGGGCGGTTGAGTGCAGCGAGTGCTCTGAATCCGAAGCCGGGACGCATCATGCCTCCGCTCCGTCCGCGCCCTGCCGTTTATGGTGTCCAGTCCCCTTTCTGGTGATTGGGGACAGAGAAACCGCTGCCCGCTGTCGAGTCAAGCTGGGTGAGTGGGAAGAAAACAAGAGAGAGCCCTCGATTGCATGCCAGTGAATTCCTCACAGCGTCCATTGGGTGTCCAGTCACCGAACACCTTATTCCCGAACACCCCGAAATAGCATCTTAGGTAATACGCCGGACATTCCCACGCGTCGTTCCGAGCCGGTGTCGTAGAATGCCAAAATTTGCGGAACGTCACTCACAGCCAGCCATGAACGCAGCCCGCCAACTTCTCCGTGCCTCTACCCGCTCCCTCTCCTCCGCCTCTGCTTCCTATGCCCGCCCCGCTCTCCACGTGAGCACGCGCCAGTACTCGGACAAGGCTCCCCCACCCGCGGAGGAACAAAAAGCGGACGAGCAAAAGTCTGACAAAGACACGCCCCAAGTATCCCTCGAGGAGCTCCAGACCAAGCTCAAGGCAAAAGAAGACGAGGTCGTTGACCTTACCGTAAGCAATCCAAGCCCATAATTCTACAAATGGCTCACGTGTCATCCCGCAGAGCCGCCTCCGCTACCTCCAGGCTGACTTTCTCAATCTCCAGCGCAACGCCGCCCGCGAAAAAGAGCAGCAGCGCGACTTTGCCATCTCCCGCTTCGCCGCCGACCTCCTTGAGACCGTCGACGTCCTCTCCCTCGCCCTCAAATCCGTCCCCGACTCCGCTCTCTCCTCACAACCAGCAGCGGACTCGTCAGCACCAGAAAAGACGCCCCAGGAGTACCTCATCGAACTGCACCACGGCGTCGAGATGACCCACCGCCTCCTCCTCTCTACGCTCTTCAAGTACCACGTCAAGCCCTTCGACCCCACCGGCGACGTCTTCGACCCCAACCTCCACGAGGCCCTCTACCAGGCTCCCATACCCGGCAAGGAGCCCGGCACCGTCCTCGAGTGCCAGAAGACCGGGTACAAGATCAAGGACAGAGTTCTCCGCGCCGCCCAGGTCGGCGTCGTCCAGGACACTTCATGAGCTCGCTAGTACACACATATGGAGCGGGCCTTGTGCGGGCTTCAAGTGCTAATAGGGGCGCGCTGTTCGCGTCGGGCGCGCGCGTTGGGTATTTATGCGGTTGGCTGGCTGGCGGTCCGCCTGAGCATGGGCCGCGATCACGACTTAGATAGATAGAGACTGCACTACCATCTCATGCATGCTTTTGGTCTTTGGGGTGGGTGCACGGGATGGTATGCCACGACATGGACATACGATAGACTTAATGTAGTACGCGACGCCTAATTTGATCTCACCTCTCCGTCACGAAAGAGTAGCGAGTGTGTTCGAATTGCGTGCAAGGTAAGTAAATTGTCACTCTAATGTGCAAGTAATAAAATTAAGCGGTGGCCGGGACGCGCGTCGAGCGGCACCCGTCACCGAATCTCGGCGCCGAACTGGTTCTTCAGCTCCGATACGACCTTGGCGTGAAGCGCGTTCGTCTCGTCGTTCGACAGGGACCTGCAAAGAGACGGGTCAGATTGAAGACGTGCTAGCGGCGCGACGTGTGCGTACCTGTCCATGGACCGGTAGTTGATGCGGTAGCACACCGACTGGCGCTTCGTCGTGGGGTGCTCGAACTCGTCCGTCTACATCAGACAGTTAGAATTCGACATGCACTTGTCAAATAGACACCACCCACCAGCGTCACATCCTCGACAAGGTCACCCGCGACGTCGCGCACGAGATCGCAAAAGTCGTTCTCGTGCATCGCGCGCGTGCCGCCCGCGACGTCGGGCCGCCAGAACGACACGTCCTTGTAGCACGCGGGGTAGCGCGAGTACGGGCGGAACGCGCTGATCTCGCCCTGCGCGAACTGCGCCGCGAAGCGCGGGTCGTCCGACCAGAACAGGCGGATGTCCGGGATCGAGTACAGGATCATCGCGATGCGCTCCAGCCCGAGCCCGAATGCCCACGCGAGCTTGTCGGGCACGTCTTGGGCGTGTTGGTTAGCGCCGAGAAGAGGGACTTTGGAGCGGGCAGGGGAGGGGGGGCTTACTGGCGTTCTCGAGCGTCTTTTGGCGGACGACGCCGCACCCGAGGATCTCGAGCCACTCGCCGCGGAAGAGCACCTCGGCCTCGAACGACGGCGCCGTCCACGGGAACGTCGTCTCGACCCAGCGCACCCTCAGCGGCTCCCCTCCCTCCGCGTCCCCGCCCAGATTCGCGCGCCCCCCAAACAGCTTGAGCAGCAGCCCGTTCAGCGAGAGCTTGAGGTTCTCCGCGAGCGCGACCGCATGCGCCGGATCGTGCTCGGGCTGGTGCGGATTCGTGCGCGCGTCAAAGTGCGGGATATCATCGATGACGATAGGACTGCGCGCGAGCTCCGCGCGGAGACGCGCGTTGTCCGCCGTGAGCTCGGCCATGCCCGTGGAGTCGGCGGACACGACGCGCGCGCCCTCCATCTGGTGGAAGACGGGGTAGTGCGACGCGTCGATCTCGTCGCGCCGGTAGACGTCGGCGGTGAGGAGGTAGCGCGCGGTGCCGCGCGCGAAGACCTCGACTTCGTGTGCGGAGGTGTGCGTGCGCAGCATGGTGTGTTTGTTGATGTAGTATGAGTCGGTCGGGGAGCGGCCGGGGTGGTCCGCCGGGAAGGAGAGGCCGTCGAAGTTCTGCGCGGGGGAGACGATGGGCGAGACGGAGGAGAGGTGGGCGTAGTCGGCGAAGTGGGACTCGATGAGCGCGCGGAGGGTGCTCAGTGGGTGGCCGGGCTGGTTGTACAGCTTGCGGGAGAGCTTGGAGATGATGGTCGGGGTGATGTTGGTGAGGTGGTCGCGGGTGTAGTCTTTGCCCATGACGTTGACGACGCCAGAGGTGCCCGTCGAGTAGAGGCGAGCAAGACGCACTCGACAGCGCAGAGGCGCGACGTTGGACAGCAGACGCATTGTTTTGGACGTCGATGGGCGCGTCAACGAGAGTTGGATTTTTGACCGCGTCGGGATCGAAAAAGGAACAGCCAATTGCGTCCGAGTCTCTCATGTCTGAACCCATCCGCATCAGAATCCCGAAGCAGGGACACACCGCCCACATCGCCGACAACGACGAGCATGACATCCACAAGCTCAGCCAGCATCAGCCATCCAGCTCAGCCAAACGCACCAAGCGCCGCCTCGTCACATCCGACAGCGAGGACGACATTCCTTCCAGCGACCTCAATGCACTTTCCAACGCCCACGACCTCTCCTCCCCCAACGCTCCTCCCCGCCTGAAGCGCGCCCGTACTTCCACAGTCACCAACTCCAGCACTACCAATGTCATCGCCAGTACTAAAGCGAACTTGCATGCCCCTACCGCCGCTGGTGACACCGCCTACCACGCCATGATGAACATGTCCCCGCTCACAGAGCCCGACGTGGACGCTATGGACCTCGACGTCGACATACTAGACAGCGAAGACGAGCCCGTAACGCAGTCTCTGCCTCCCCCTCTGCGCAGCGCCGCACACAAGGCTAGAGCCGCTGCTGTTGCTGCGCTGCGGAGCCCCGAGGACACGCGGTTTCTCGCTGCCCACGACGACGACGACGACGACGTTAACGACAACGGCGACGACGGCGCCGACAACGACTACGCGGGCGACAGCCACGCCCCGCCAAAGTTCAAGCAGAAGAAGGAACGCGCGGGCTCGTATCGTGCTCACGCCGGCGAGGCGCGCAAGAAGCGCCACGTCGTGTACTCGTCTGACGAGGAGGCAGATGCGGATCTGGATGTTGTCGTCGATGACGACGACGAAGTGTTCGACCTCGGCAGGGCGTTGGGGGACGATGACGGCGAGGACGACGCGTTCGATCTCGACGAGCACGAGCCGCGGAAGCGCGGTGCCGCGAGGGGCCGGCGCGGGGCAGCGGGCGGCAAGGGCCTAGGGAAGGGGAAGATGGTGTTGGGGATTGGCAAGGACAAGGGCAGGAAGGAGAGGAAGGAGGAGCGCGAGATTCTCGCGCGGGATAAGCGCAACTTTGCTGCTCCCCAAGCCGCGCTGGCGATATCCTCTGCGTCGGTGGCTGCCTCGACTACGGCTGACTCGGGCAGGGACAGGGACAGCGGGGGCGCAGACGCGCTGTTTGATAATCCAGCAGCCGGCGCCAGCGCCGCGGCGGATGCGGATGCTGCAGATGGGCCCGCGAGGCAGGAGAGCGGCGCCGCGTCCGTGGCGACGTCGACGCCCACGCCTACGTCCACCCAGCCGAAGAAGAAGCTCCCGACGATCAGGAAGACAAAAGCCGCGAACGCGGGGGGCTCGTCTGCGGGCTCGACGCCGTCGCGGCCCGGGACTGCCGCACAGGCGGCGGGGTCGTCAGGCGCAGCTGCTGCGCCGCCGCCTGGCGGGGGCGACGAGCTCGCGAAGCTCACGGCGCCGAGCGCGGCGGCGCGCAAGCCTGCTGCGTTTGCGGGGATCTCGGACGTCGATCTGAGCAACAAGGATATATACGCGGAGCTGTTTAGAGGGGTGCGTTGTCTGCTAATTGGGAGTGCTGCATTACGCTGATGCCGACGCTCGCCAGGGCGGGGGCAAGAGTTCCTCTGCGGGGCTCAGCAGGCAGGAAAAGGAGCGGCAGCGGCGAGCTGAGCTCGATCGTATGCGCGACGAGGCGCGGGCGAAGCGAGTCGCCGACGCTGTAAGACCTGTGCGCTCGCCGTCCTTTGTTTCATCCTAACATATCATATCAGACAAAGCCGTTCGACTTGCAAGAACAGGCAGACAAGATCGCGCGGTACGAAGAGCGCTTCAAGCGCGAACAGAGCTTCGTGCTGTACCCAAACTTCCTCGCGGCCAAGTTCCGCTCCGAATGGGACAACGCGCGCACACGTCGGCGAGAGCAGCAGCCCGAGGCGCAGGACGCTCGGGCGGCATAGATATTGATCTGCATACCACGTTCGCATCATCCACTCTATACATGTAGCATACATAGCATCTGTAATTTACAGCTTTTGTTGACCGGCTTATCCGACCTCGAGTTCTTGTTGGAGCGAACTTCGAAACTCGTCGGCTCGCTTGAACAAGTCTGAGAACCGCGTTTCAAAGTCCTTGCGCGCAGATTCGCGGTCCTTGCGTTGTGCATCGTCCGAGACCTGCATCTCGCCGAGCTTCTGGGCGAGATCGTCGGCGGATGGCGTAGGGGCGACGAACGGCTGCAGGCGGGTCTGCAGTGTCCGCACGACGGACGTGAACTCGTCCAGCTGCGTGAGCATGGCGGGGGGCTGGTGGGGGGCGTAGAGCGTGCTGGCGAGATCGTCGGACGCGACGAGGAGCGCGTCCGAGGACGGGTAGAGCGCGTCGAGTGCCGAGTTGGGCGGGCGCGGGCGTGGTGATTTGGAGCTTGTCGGGACGGACGAGGGAGGGAGGATGAGGAAGCGGGAGAGGACCTGTTCGTGGATGGAGACGGAGGAGCGGAGGATATCGCGGACCTACGAGAGCGTGAGGTGTATGCGCGGTGCGGATAGGTGAGGACGTACGTTGGTGGCGCGGTGGACTCCCTGGTCGTCTAGTTTGCTATCTGACATGTCGAGGTCGCCCATGACTTCGTCCCAGCCATCGTCAAAGTCCTCGTCATCATCCTCGCCCGCGTCTCGTCTGTCTGATTTGCTGATCATACCCTCCACCTCCTCGACGCAATCTTTGAGGGATTCGTGGTCATCTCTCCAAGCTGTTCTGACAGCTGCGAGGTTGGTGCGCTGGATGCCCGACTTGGCACGTGCGATCTCGACGAGACCGTGGAGAGTGTCTGTCTGGATAAGGTAGCTCTGGGCTGGTGTGCGGCCCGCGGCGTGGTCGAGGAAGATGTGGAGGAGCTGGCGGAGGGCGTCGATGACGTTCTTGATGTGGCGGGCAAAGTGGAGGCGGAGGGTGCTGCCGTGCTGCTCTGGGCGGACGAGGGTGATGCAGTGGAGGAGGGCGGAGGTGTGTTTGGCGATGTCGTGGAGGAGCGGGAGAGATGCTTTGTAGGCTGGTTTGGAGGGGTTGAGAACGAGTGCGAGCTTGTTTGCGGCTGCGTCGAGGAGGAGGAGGAGGGAGGAGGCGTCGTTGAGGATCGTGGACAGTTTGGGCTGGCTCGACTCTGGTTCGTCTGGCGGTGGCTCGTCCATGTGCTCGAGTGCGGTCGTGCAGGTTGTCGCAGCAAATGTCAGCGCAATCAGGGCTATTATATTTTATTATGCATGTCACAGAAAATAAAGAAAAGCTGACCGTTTTGTTTGTGGTCTGGCATGTTGTTGCCAAGGTTGAAATTTGAGATGTCAGATATCAGTCAGGGGATGATTAGCCCGGAAAGGAAACGGGGAGTGGGCCGAAGTCCGACGTCTGTCCGAGTGCGGCTTTTCAGCTTTGTGCGGTCTCCGTCACAGGCCAAGCTGCTCATGAACCTGCACCTCCTCGTAAGTCGATAATAAACAAAGCTTACAATTTACTTATATGAAAACAAGTGCTCGAGTGCGCGGTGCACTCCAGGCCGAGTCGTCCTCAGGCCACACGCACGCGCCGCCCTCTCCCGCTCCTTCGCATCCCTTCCCCGTCCCGCTTCCTCGTCCCCCGCCCTCTCTGCACGTCGATCCACCGTTCTTTCCCTCGTCCCCTCCAACGCATTCACCTCTCCGCACTCATGTCCCCGTCGCCAACTCTCCCTGTCCTCCTTCCTCCCATGGGGGAGTCGTACACCGACGCCTTCCCCCGCGGTCATCGCAAACATGTCCAAGATGGAGGCAGACGCGAACGCAAACCCCAACGACATTGACAAGCAGCTTGCCCTCTTCCAAGCTCTTGTCGACACCAACGTCAAGGCTGGTCGCGACATTGTCATTTCCCGCTGGGAGCGCATGTGCCAATTCGTAAGCCCCAAGTCCTCTAACCATCTGTACTCACCTTATATGCGCGTGCCACTTCTAGGATCCAAATTCACCGCTTCTCAAGTCTGACAAAGCATTCGAGCTCTACCTGACTTCACTCATACAGAACGGCATGCAAAGCTCCGTCGACCCCGCTGTCCGCCGCAGAGAATCCCTATTGGCTGCCCAAGTTGGTGCTGCAACGACCGACCCTGCTCCCGCCACCTCCGCTTCTGCCCTCGACTCGGTTGCCCCTGCCACCCCCTCGGAATCTGCACCTGCATCGTCACCGGCCTCCTCGACCGCCTACTCTGCCTCGGCCCCGCTCCCCCCGCCTTCGTCCCCGTCCGAATCCCCTGCTGCTGCTACCTCGGCCAGTCAGGCGATTGCTCAGCGGGTATTGTCCAACAATGCCTCGGCGAGCGCGTCGCCGGCTGCTCAGGCGGCTGGTGCTTCATCGTCGGCTAATCCGGACATGGCTAAACTTGCGGCTTCGCTTGGTGCTGGCTCGGGCGTCAGTGGTAATCCGATACATGTGACGTTGAGCGAACGTGAGTTTCCCGCCTTGATATGAGAATTCGACTGACAGGGTTATAGCCAAGGGCTCTTTGGTTATGCGATTGGTCAGGTTCTTTACGTTTACCGCCCTCAGTGCTTTCTGTGAGTACAATTCATCACAGATGTGCACACATGCTAATGCAACGCAGTCGTCCTCATCGTCCTCTCTGTCCTCATGGAGAACTCGGGTATGCTCAAGTCCGTCCCGCGCAAGACCGAGTACGAGCCGAACCAGCAAAAGACCGTCCGCTTCTCGGACGTGCACGGCGTCGACGAGGTCAAGGAAGAGCTCAAGGACATCGTCCAGTTCCTCAAGGACCCCGCCTCCTTCGCGAGCCTGGGCGGCCGCCTGCCCAAGGGCGTCCTCCTTACCGGCCCGCCCGGGACGGGCAAGACGATGCTCGCGCGCGCCGTCGCGGGCGAGGCCGGCGTCCCGTTCTTCTTCGCGTCCGGGAGCGAGTTCGAGGAGATGTTTGTCGGTGTGGGCGCGAAGCGCGTGCGGGAGCTGTTTGCGACGGCGCGCAAGCGCGAGCCGGCGATTATCTTCATTGACGAGCTCGATGCGGTCGGCGGGAAGCGCAGCCAGCGCGAGCAGCATTATATGAAGCAGACGCTGAACCAGCTGTTGGTGGAGATGGACGGGTTTTTGCAGAGCGAGGGGGTTATTGTTATTGCGGCGACGAACTTCCCCGAGAGTCTTGATCCTGCGCTTACCCGGCCTGGACGCTTTGACCGACACGTCGCTGTCCCTCTTCCTGACATCCGTGGCCGCGTGCAGCTCTTGCAGCATTTCATGAAGGAGATCGTTACCGGCAGCGGTGAGTCGGTCTTTTCTCGTTGCTTCATTGGTGGCTGACTACTGTGGTATAGCTGTCGACCCGATGATTCTCGCTCGTGGGACTCCGGGATTCTCGGGTGCTGAGCTCGAGAACATGGTCAAGTGAGTCACTTTGCGACTACATCCTATAATATGCGTGCTAATATCTACACCAGCCAAGCTGCGATCCAGGCATCCAAGGAAGGCTCCCGTGAAGTCGCACTCAACCACTTTGAATGGGCAAAGGTCTGTGGACCAGCTCTGTCCGCGTTACCGATCAAGTTGACCCAACATTTTCTGCAGGACCGCATTCTCCTGGGCGCGGAGCGCAAGACCGCGTTCATCACAGAGGACGCGAAGCTGCTGACGGCCTACCACGAGGGCGGACACGTGCTCGCGGCGCTGTACACGGAGGGCGCGATGCCGCTGCACAAGGTGACGTGTGTCCCGCGCGGGCACGCGCTCGGTGTGGTGCGTATCTCATTGTATTAATGCCTTTCACATGTCGCTGATGCATTCATCTGTGCAGACTTCGCAGCTGCCGGAGAACGACCGCTTCTCGGTGACGCAGACGGAGTACAAGGCGACGCTGGATGTCTGCATGGGCGGGCGTGTTGCCGAGGGCCTGAGTATGCATTCTTTTATACTTGGACGGACAGTGTTGGCTGACGGACAACGATACAGTCTACGGTGTCGGCGGCATGACCAGCGGTGCGTCCTCGGATCTGCAGAAGGCGACGTCAACGGCCACGGCCATGGTTAAGGTGCGCTTTGCTTACGTGCTGTTTCCCTAAACGTCATCGGTTCGCTCATCGTTGATGGTCTAGCAATGGGGCTTCTCTGAGAAAGTCGGGCCTGTGTTCTACCCGGAGCGCGACGAGTCGATAAGCCCTGCGACGCGGGAGCTGATCGACGGCGAGATCATCAAGTGAGCACTTCTTCCCATGGCCAAACACGAGAGCTGACGGATTATCGCATCGCACGCACCGCACCGCAACGCAGGCTGCTCTCGGACAGCGAAACGCGCGTGGCGAAGCTGCTTGCGGAGCGCAAGGATGAGCTGCACCGGCTCGCGCGCGCGCTCGTCGAGCACGAGACGCTCACCGCGGACGAGGTGCGCAAGGTGATCCAGGGCGAGCCGATACGGGATATCAAGGAGAAGCTCGCGGAGGAGGTGCAGCCCTCGCCGGCGCCGGCGGGTAGCTTTGGGGGCATGGTGCAGCCCACGGCGCAGTCGCAGTCGCAGCCGCAGGCGAGTTTGCAGTCGACGGTGCAGACGCCGACGGCGCCGTCGTCGTCATCACCCGCTGCTGAGTCGCAATCGGACTCGTGATCTTGCCATTTGCTTGATGGTATGGTGCGTACGACGGCGACCGTACGGATGTGTCGTCGAGATGACGTCGACTAATAGATGAATGTGTGAACGAGTGGAGGAGAAAGCGCTCCGCTCAGCACAACCGAATAACTACTTACATATAATACGTGTCTCGACCCTCTATTGCATTGGAGCGTTATCGCATAGACTGACTCAGACATACTTATAGACCTGCATCTGCATCTTGAAATCTAACCCTGCTTTGAACCAAGTCGCCGTTGTTCCGAGAGGCAATGTGGCGCCTGTCTGACGAGATTTCATAAGCGAGATATCAGAACATTGATATTCCGAGTCTTGATTGTCACTTGCCGGTGGAAAAATAAAATATCAGTCGACATACGTGGTACGTGCTTGCACGTTTCAGGGTTTGTCGCAGCTCGACTTGTCATATATGTCACAGTTTTAGGGACTGTGTTTCGTGTTTTTTCGCGCGTGTTGATCGGGGTTTCCATGGTCTCGCAAGTTAAGTACTAGATTATATGATCGTATACATAACTCGACCAAACCTGTTTGTTCGATTCCATCGTGCGTCGTGCGTCTGTCACGGCGATCGTTGTGAGGCCTCGCTCAGTTCGCCGTCTGTCCAATAATATTTTTTGGTCCTTGGCGTTTATCAACGGCGAGATGGACTGCCGCAGCACGCTGGTACCTGTCAAGTTGGGTGGCTGAACTGCGAAATAAGCGGAGTAATGTACTGTGCAGACTCCCTTCATAATTAAATCCAAGGGACAGTACGAGTCAAGAGGTAAGGTCTTGAGGTCCACTGGAGCCTATCCTTGCCTTATCGTTACAGTTAACCAACATAGACGGAGAGGGAATTAAATTAGAAATATGGTGTGAATGCAGTCCAAGCAATTAACCTCTTTGAACTTGTACCACTCTAGTACTGCGGCGTATTTATTGGAAGAGATCTCGGTCATTCGAGAGCCACTGAGGTCATCTACGTAACCTTAGCCTATTCCCGGCTCTGTAACTGCATCGCGACAAAGTTCCACCCGATGACCCAATGCATGCCTCCGTTTGTTTTGCTAATTTAATGTGCGGCTGTCGAGGCTGTACCGATATAGTTGGTTCCTGGTGGTTTCAGACGCTCACAAACCACACAAAACGGAGCCACCTGGGTGATTTGGTGGGCTCAAAAGAGTCAGAATTTATTCCAGACATGATGTCCGTCTGCTTGTCCTCTGGGACGTGGCCTCATGGCCGATGGGTTCTACCCTATGTGGATGTATGGCCTAAGTTCAACAGGCGTTCAAGCCTGGGAGCATTTGGACCCACGAAACACGCGGACGGTTTACCGGAGCCAGATTTTTACGTAGCATGGCTTATGGCCCACGGCGGCCAACCTGGCTCGTCTACCAAGCGAACTAGCCTGTGAAGTTCTCGTTTCCGACGGCTGGGTCCAAGCTGCTCGAAGAAAAAAATCCAGAGCGGGTTGCTTATTGAGCAACTGTCATTAACCCATTTATCCGCCACAGTCATGGCCAGATAGGGAGGCATACATAGTGTTAATTCCCGGGACATCGGTTTCTATCAACCGTATCTTCATATTCGCGTTTAAGAATACTTTGAAGCCGTCGCCTACCAACGCCAGCCAGCGGCGACCAGAGCCCGAGGTTTCCGGAGGTGGTGAGCTTCACCAGGCGGATTCGCAAAGCTTTACTCGAGCCCGTCAGGTGCGAGATGCACCATGCGATAGAGTCGCAAAGTTGCCACGAAAAAAACGGCTACAGCATAGTTAATCAGATCAGTAATATAGCGGCCTGCATGCCGGTCGGTGCGCCAGTAGCACAGCAACTGGAGAAAATTTAAGTAAAATGATTTCAGGCCAGTGACAGAATGTCTCCGTGTGTTGGGGTGGCCACGACCTGCCACTAACTTGCGAGGTCATATTAAGTTTTGTAGGAGCGCATTGCTCGCGCTGGATCATTGTTGCCACACTTGGTGCAGAATGAGTACCTTTCCTACCAAATTGACCGACCCAACTGGCGCCGTTACATAACGCCAGCTTGAAGGGCATGCAGAGAATCAGCGTCTAGAGGTAAATCAATGACGCAGGACGGACAGATGCATATCTAGGTTTATGGATAAGTTACCACTTTACCTAACTGATTCATTTTTTCTCAAGGCAGGAAGGCCGATAGATACACCATGCACAAGAAGGAGGCTGTAAGGATGATGTACTTGGTACATCGCGGGAGTCCTTTTTTCGCTTAATTCGTCACTTGACAGCATGTCACGCACAACGTGTGTCAGTCGGAGGCACGTGTACGGGACAATTTTCTAGAAACCTTGTATATCATGGTCGCCGAGATAAGATGGATATGTTTAAGAAAGGTGTGCCACAGGATGAAGCGCTGAGACGCAAAAGACGAAGCTTAAGCAGGCCAGTGTGGGCAAATGTGGACACGATTCAGGCGCTGGATTTACTTCCGAGGGGCGATCCTCCTCCGACACGGCATGCGCCTTGTTCCCGATATGACGTCTCATCGATCTGAATCAATCGGCCACCTCCTTGCAGATTCTTGCGTCGAGGTTTGGTGAGAACTTTTGGTCGGTCTTCCCAAACAACCGTGGGTCGGCAACACCCCCAGGGACAAGAACTCGAGAAGGAGATCACACGTTGCAGAACACCACTTGTCAACTTGCAGCAGTTCAACGGGATGATGTTCTACTCCAGCCTTTTATTCGCATGGAGTCGAGATCTGCATATAAGGGAAGAGTGAATCGATCGCGATTCGCTACGTCACGCATCACCAACTCGAGTCGTCGACATGTCATCAGACAGAGCCAGTCCCCGTATATGTGAGCTGTCAAGACTAATTAGAATCGTCAACTCTTTCATCAAACCAATCCAGGCGGTCCAGCTGACAGAGGACGGGAGGCTCGAGGGCGACGCTGCGCAAGGGCGAAGAAAGGGTCGTCCATAGGTGGACTATGGACTTAGCCGGAGAAGATCTGGGTCTGGAGATCTGAGACGCGAAGGCAGATAAGCCGGGCTTCGGCGAGAGTTAGATTAATCTTGTGCCTTGTTACATAGCTGCATCTTTCTCTACAGTATGTGCGCGCACTTGGTCTGACCACGACGGAGGGAAGGTCTTGCCACATTGACAAGCTGGCTGGCGTCGCCTAGTAGCCACAGGCGTTTGTTCCATATGCAACCTTGTCCAACCTTGTCGATCTGATATGAATGTGGACCCCGCTCGCCCATGGACGCGGACGGACGTGTCCTTCTTCTTGTCATACGTCTTCTCGCTTTGGCTTGTCCCCGTTTGAGCTGGTTTCCCTGGGTTCGTGCCCATCCCTTTGATGCAAAATTGTCCGCCCACGGGACTCTGAGCGGAGCTGAATCGTAATAATTCATTAGGTATGCGTATTTTCAGTTTAAATTCAACCTGGCTCTGTCCCCGTCGTCGTCCAACTTGAACATACTCTGATTCAGCGACAGAGCAGCGTCGGCCCCGCCAGAGTCTGGCATCCCGCATCCTCGGTGAGCACGTTCAGCTGATTCCGTCCCGCCGGCATGCCCTAAATCTCACGAGCCGATGCAGTGCAGTCAATCAACCGAACTCAAAACGTTGTTTCTTTCCAGGTGGCTATAAACCGTCCTCCTACCTCCGCCGACGACTCGTACGCACCCTTCGCTGAGCTGTATCGCTCTATTAACAGCTCGCTTAGCTTCCCCGCAGACCCCTATCCACATTCAAATACACATGTGTCATCGCGTCCTCAACTTCACCAAGTTCGCCTCATGCGGCCATCTCTCCTTCCACGGAGACCACTATATTGACTGCAACTCCCCCACTTGCTACCTCAGCGATGCTCACCCGCCACATTGCTCCTCCAACGGCAGGCCCTGCAATTGTCGAAGATATTATGGGTACCCTCATTCATCCACTCCACCCCGATCCTGCTTGCTAACAATTTTCTGCTAGGCAACCCCGCCGCGTCATAACTGAAGAGGTGGGTCTCCCCCATCTTTTTTTACATTATACTAGCTGACCCAATTCTCAGGTTGCTGGCGTGTGCCCACAGTGTCGCCATTGACAGTCTCCTCGCGTCTCTATTTACCTTGCTCATTCTTGCATCAGATACCACGTCCATTTACCATGTGTACATCACGCTTTTCACGTTCCACACAGCTCTATTTGATACTCAGAGTCAACGGCAACGTCTTGCCTAGATTGAGACACTAAACCGTCTGGTAGCCATATTCGACCTCAGAGGTCCAGGTCGACCAACATCTCATCCTCAATCCCGTCGTCACCGAACTCCTCTTCGTCGCCGTCCTCAGCAGCAGCGGCCAGCGCAAGTTCTTTCTGCTTGGCCTGAGCCTTTTCAATGTCTTCGACCGTCCAAAGAGACACGCCGGCCTGATTCTCGTGAGGATTCTGAGATATCGTCCGCATGAAGAGCTTCGACAGCGTTATGGCCATATCGGTCGACAGATTGGACGCCACCTCCGTAATGTATTGATTGATCCACCGAGGCAGCTTTGCGCGCTTGTCCGCGCGGGCGAACCGCTGAATGAAGCAATGCGCGAGCGGTCAAATCACTATGCGTCGAGGGCGGCATCGGGTTGAGTTACCTTGTCGGCAAACACCATGAGACCCCAGTCCGTCTTTCCGCGGAGAACACGCCCTACGCACTGCGCCGCGTTGCGCATCGCGTCGAACCCCAGAAACTCGGATTCGCGTATCCGATACGCGTCGCGCAGGTATTCCAGGCGTGCTTTTAGTATACGGCTCTCCGTATACTGGTAAGGCACTCTGTAGAGTGTGTCAATATGGATGAACCTGACCGAACCTCAAACGACATACCCAAACATAATCACGGCACGCCCGTAATTATGATCGAAATCGATTCCTTCCGAAACCTTTCCTCGGGCGACGGAGAGAAGGACAGCTCCTCGGCCATTGTCACAAGCCTACACATTACGGTTCGTGAAGTTTCCCCTGACTGAACAAGAAAGGACATACTCGTCTGTAATTTTCCAGGGCTATACTGGTTTCATTGGCGTCCGGGGTCTCCACAAATATCAGCTTGTTCTTCCACACTTCGGTCAATATACCCTAAACAAGGGTAGTTAGCATCGCGGCTCATAACCGTAGTCCCCAAAATACCATGTCATTCCAGGCCGCCACGATGGATTCCATGTATAGGTAACTTGGGAAGAACGCGACAATGCCGTCAGGCACGATCTTGCTGTATTCAATGAGAATGCTGCCAAAGTTCCGCACCACCGCTGGGTCGTTTCGGACTTCAAACCGTGAGCTAATCGCCACTTGATCGCTTCCTCTCGTGATGACCTATTGCCTCTCAGCATGCAAATACTAATTCGGCTCGGAAACATACTACTGACCAGTGGCAAGAATGTATTGCGTGCGAGGGTCATTGAATATGATTCCTGTACCACAGGTGTGAACTGCAGCATCTTGGGGTACATATCAAGAGGTGATATTGTCCCGGACGTGATGACAACGCTACTGAACCGCTCGAAGACTGGTTTAATGGCCAACGATGGGTCAAGGCACCTGCGACAAATAATCACTTTTGTCAGCACGGTGAAAGACACTATAAAACTCACGTAAAGTGGAACATAGGGTTAGGGACGGTGGCCGAGTCAGTTTCGAAAGGTTCCAAAATTAGCAGAAATCCTAGAAAGGCGCTGAGTCCGCCGTCATGCGCTGATTCGTCACTCGCGGACTAACCTTTCTCATACGTTGCGACCAATGTCGCGAAGCTCGCGACTTTCTGAAGCGATGAGTACTCGTCCAACCGACTGAGCTCCAAGGTTCGGATCATTGACTGAAGCCTCTCTGCGCAGAAGCTAAAATCATCTCGTTGAATTAGGACACAAAGCAAGAGCCAGGAAACTCACCGAAGCGGACGTCGTTCAATGTATGTTATATCTTTCAAATGCTGTAGGAACGACAACGGTGTCTCGGCTACGACATGGAGTACACGCATTCGAGTCTGGCAAAGTTAGGTGTCAGTTCAGCTGACGCCAAGCTGAAAATTCGGTCGCAGCATACCTTGAGGTATTCAACGAAACGCTTCAAGAAAGCCACAAAGTGCTCTGCCTTCCTGATGTTTCCAGGAATGGCTTCTGACAACAAGTCTTCCGGAAGTACTAAACACTATGTGTCAATCTTTGCCCAAGAGGAAGGTGAATCGAGTACATACCAGGATTTGACATGAAAGAGTCCTCTTCGGGAGCCGCTGGCTCCTGCAATCCTTCGACTAGCCTAGCATATTCGTCTTGTAGCTTGGCTGCATCGGTTCTCTTGATTCTACGCTCTGTAATCAGCACAAAGACGCGGCTACAGCCTCTCTTTCAACTTACTCCTCAATCTTGTCCCCGAGTTTAACGACACTACGGGCCGCCGAGTCAAGCATTGGCCGTGTGAGATCGATACTGAGTGACTCGATACAAACATTGTCTACGCAGATATGAGTTGATCCTGTCAGGACCTCGACGAGGCGGACCCACCAATGTTGTGGGCTTCGTCGAAAACCACTATGGCATCCTTGGACATCTCTTTGGACACCTGTTCGGCGACTTTTGGGTCCAGCAGGTAATGGAAAGAGTAGATAACAACGTCGACGAATGGCATCTATTACAGGCATGAATTGCGAGATAAGTGTTTTATGGCAGAGGCTAACCATTCTCCGAACTGTGAAGTAGGGACATGTTCCATTCGCCCGACCGTGCTCAAGAACATCAGCGAGAGTGTGGACGCCTGGGCTGATGAGAGAGCCTGGCTCGAGTTTCCCAAGGTTCTATACCACAGATGTTTAGACGACTTGGCTTTCGCAATAAAGCGTTGCACTTACTTCGTGCCATTCACAGAGCTCCACAGATCCCGGGTCCTCTCGCCCCTTGGCGCAAACCGCGCTGTTGGTCAAGTCTCGACACCGCGCATCCACCACCTTGCCTTTCTTCTCCTTCGCGACCTATGTAAAGGAAGGGTAAGGACTGGCACCAACAAGTGCTCATGCACGTACCTCCGGATGTATGCAGAGGTTCTTCCGACTCGTCAAGCCCAGGCCCCTAAAGTTCTCTTCCTTCTCTTTCTGCTCTGTAGTTTCCGCGCATTTTATTCGATACTCCATAAGCCTCTTCAACTCCGCCAGAGCCTTCTCAATCTCAGGTACCGTCCGTGAGCAATAAATGAGCTTCCGTTTGTTTGGATAGAACTACGCAAAGCAAGATCAGCACCAGAAGAATGACATCACCAACGAAATCTGACCTGCTGATAAGAGACAATCAACGACAGAAGGGAAACCGTCTTCCCCGTCCCCGAGGGCATTTCCAGAACGCAGTGCCCCTAAACAGCATAGCTTCAGCACTCGCGCTTGTCCTGGGGGAAGCATAGACAGACCGTCGCATCTAGGGTACGCTTGAGATCGCACATGTATGCATACTGCTCTGCGCGATACGTGAGCCGCCTGCTTCCTTTGCCTCAGACGAGCAAGCTGGATACATACCAGGATATATTCGGTCATAAGGGAAAATTATCTGTAAGCCGTGACCATGAGTTACACCTGGACATTCAGAGCATTTTCAAGTTTGCGCACAGGTAGATTGTCAATGAAGAACTTCATAACGCCAGCCTTCCAGTGCACAAGAGAGTGGGTCCTTGGCGGCTTGTGGTGGTCTGAGGCGGATTACTCGATCCGCGACCCGACCGTGGCGCGCGACAAATAATATTGACAGCGTTACGCGCTCACGTGAAGTCCGAAGCCGCCCAATAATCCGAGTTTCCTGCGATTTGTTTTTCAGAATTCTTTTTTCGTTGATTTTGAGTCACTGAAGAAGATACTTCGAAGCCAAAAATCGGCTTCCTAAGCAATCATAGGATTGACCCATCAAAGGAGCAAAACACCGACGTAGCTAAGCAATCGTACTAGGCGTGGTCCATTACACGGATCCTATATAAGTGAACAGTAATACGTCAGAGAAATGTCCAAAGTCTATCATACAAATGTCATTCAGTGAGCGGAGATAATGTTGTCTTGAGGGAGGCGTAAGCATCAATTTTTGTGATAGTAGCGTAAAATCTAATCGTCCATGACGGTCACCATACCAGTGACCTTATACAAGAAATCAATTAATCATTGTCTGTCCATATCAGAAACCCCGTAGCCATTAATGCAGTCAAAAGAAGAAAATAATTGTTTAGTTGTCCGCGGCGATGCCCTGCGCGGCATTTTGCAAGACCGTCTGGACACCATCGTTGGACGAACTGGAATAACCGTCGTTGGGTGTTTGGACGTTGCTTTGACCCCACTGATACTGCATGATGCCATTCACACCCTGAGCGACGCCGGCTGTGAAGAACAAAGTCAGTGTCTGCATGTCGGTGAATAAGGCAGTAACTTACTATTGACCCATGTAGTATATGCAGAATCCTGTTGATCGTTCGAGACGCCGTCGGAGGAGGCATTTGACGAGGCATCTGTCGAACTCGAACTATTGAAGGGTACAAAGTTCGGTGCATTGCCTTGGGTGACCAAACCAAAGCCAGTGATGATCGTCGGCTTTCCAACACTAAAGATTCACAGCGTGAGCCGCCACAGCGTATTAAGCTAACTCCATCCACTTACGCTCCACCAAGCTGCGCCTGGTTGTTGATCCAATCGACGCCGGTGTTTACGGTGTTCGCAAACGAGTCGGAACTTGAGGTAGACGTAGTATCATCAGCAGCGTAGTTGTTCTGGTCAGGGAAAAGCTGGAAGCTGCCGAAACCGACATCGGGGATGTTCATGATGTCTTGGCTGTCGACGCCAGTAGAACCATCGAACTGTTGACCGACTTCCGGACTGGACTGACGCTTCGCAGCTAAAGGCGGTGTCAGTTTTGTCACAGCTACATCACAAACAGCAATAGTGCTGACCAGTTGATACCCAACGGCCTCTGATCTGCACACCGTCCTTTGCCAAAGTACCTTCTTCGATGGCCCTCTTGCGATTGTTACGGCGCGCCTCAGATCTGTCCTTGAGGAGCTGCTTCTTGGTGAGCTGTTTGACATTTCTCCTCTTCACAGAAGGTGACGGCTGTGGCGACGGCGCGCTGAGAGGGAAAAGTTTTGTGCACTGGAGACATTGACCGCCCGAGGTTCTGTAACGATAACGGTGAGCTGTAGCACACAAAAACGCATCGCCGTATCACATACCCAGCTGAGACGAGATGGTTAGGGTCTACGGACTTGATGTGAGACGCCATGGTGGCGTGCCACTTCGTAACAGTCGTGGTCTGGCAAGATCCGCTTGACGGAAGCGTGGAATTGCAGCTGGGAAATATTGAGCATCGGAAGGTCCAAAAGACAATGGTAGAACCCTACCTGGGCCCGTTGGCAATCTCCCAGCTGAACACCGAGGGCTTGTCGGCGTAGCGAGAGACGATGTGCGAGGTATAATTTTGGAATGCGCTGATAATCTTCTCCTCGGTGAAGAAGTCATCGTGATGCTTCGCACCAAACTCGCGGACGTAAAGATCCATACCGCCTGCGAGAGATATCAGTGTGCTATCGGCAAGGTAAATGCGTGGATAACTTACCATAGTCATTCGAGAGGTAGTTGCGGGGAAGGGATTGACTTTCGCCACGTTTAGTAGAAGTCTTGGCAACATTAGGGAAGAAGTTGTTGGTCAGCGAGAGCAACACGTAGAGCCCCTGCTGCTCGGCCAACTCGATCACTTTGTCGAGCCTTTGGAGACCGTTCGGTCCTTCGTTGATTGATGTCTTCCCATCCTGGATGACCTGGAAATATGTACCATTACTAGGGACGGCGTCGACGTCTACAACAGGCGTAAGAATCTAGTGAACTGATGCAAGATGAGATTCACCATTGAACGCCCATAATCTGACGACTTTGATGCCGGTAGCGGCCATCTTCGCCAGCGTGGTCGAGATCTCATCATCTTGGAGGGTAGGAAGCCAGTAGGCATTCGTCCCTATGTACTTGAAGTTCCTTTAAAGACGTCAGTGTTCTGTATGAAGTCATAATGTCACGATGACTCACGTGCCGTTGACCACAAACTCTGAACCCTCCGAGGATACGAAGGGGCTCGAAGTCCTCTTCGTGGTCGTGGTCGGGACGATGGCAGCATGAGCAGCAATAGCGCCAAGGAGGGCGGCCCATATACGAGAAACCTTCATCGTTAGAGTAAAGAATGGGGCGGGGCACCAGAGGATGGAGGAAGGGCGAGGAGTAAACTGGCCGCACAGAGGGCCCTTTTTATGCTAGAAGCCTCGAGCTTCCACCTGTTTCCACACGTGTCCGACGGCGTCGTGATTTTTCGTACATATGGATGGACAGCGGTCCATTGAGATTATTCCTGTATCGCCGAATGGGAGCTGGGCCCTGGCCGCCCAAGGCACTGCTACGGATCGATCGGTCCCGGATACTGGCGTTCGCCGTCTAGAGAGCGCTTATCTCGGGCGTCGAACAAGCATGCATCGAGACGGTGCACTGGTTCGGACGCTCTCTCATTGGTAGTGCATCCTTTTGAAAAAAGTTTCGGCGCAGCGGCGGTCAAGGAAGGAAGTGAAGGGCGTAAAATGTCTTTACCCGACGTCAGACTTGCAGCATTCACCAGCCCAGAGCGGTCAGGATCATTGCCTCGGGGGCAAAAACCTTGTTCCTCCAGGATGGATTATCTGAAGATGTGCCTGTTTCGAGTTTGCACGCAGGTCCCTGTCACTGCACGTCAAGACATGTGGCGGTGGCGAGGCGCTGGTTCGACGCGGCCGTGACATGGCAGCGGAAGACGGTGCCCAGAAACCGCGAGTGTCCCACCGACGGAGAACTAAGTCCGTTTGATGAGGAGGTTTGGACGGTATAATGCAGGACGAGCAATAATGGAATGTGCCCACGAGTACATGCACATGGTACGCGGCGAGGCTGAGGCTGATTAGCGCTGAGGCCGGGGTGGAAGGTGAGGCAAGAGTCTGGGGAACAGGAACGAGGCCACTGAATTGGGCAACGTAGCTCTTTGCCAAGGAAGTCGTATTGCGACATCTTAGAACGGAAGAATTGCACCGATATCATATCACAATCAGGCTGCATCAGGTTGCATCCATCCGCGCCCTGACTTTGGTTAGGCTAGCCTGTACTGGCACATATGTCTGGCTTGATAGTTCCTGACGAGCATGCGAAGAAAATCCGACAAGACCGGTCCGTGAAAAGACTTGAACTAATGGGTTGAAATGTTTGAGTGAGCGGAGAAATGGGTGTAACAGATGGTGTAATACATGAGGTCAGACCTCGAGGCTATTATTGATTTGAAGGTTTGAAGTTTAGAAGCAAACATGTCAAGTGCCGCACTTCCCAAGTCCGAATTCCCACGCGTGATGGAAAAGAGGCTCGGTCGGTGACCTCATCGACTGCTGCCTCGAGCTCTGTCACTGGCCGTTCGTGCTCTTCTATTGGCAGTTTTCAGAGAGCACACCCGGCATAACGACTTTCAATTGCAGGCAACATGCTGAAACACAATCCTTTGCTCGCGCGACGAGTTCTTCGCACTGTGCCCTCACGACTTCCTGCTTCAACTAATCGCTACCTGAGCTCGAAGAACACCAACAAGTCTCCGCCCTTCCGAGATGAGCCTCTCCGAGACCAGCCCTCCGTGCTCATTGAGGATCACTTTGCCGCCTCGGCCATGTTCGGATTAAACTTCTTCAAGCGGTTCTTTCAGTACACTTTCGTCGGCTTCGTGGCTCTTGGCATTACTGGCTGGACCGCGTTCGAGGGTGCGCATATGTGGGTCGAGCACGTTGGAATGGCGCCGGACAGGGACGAGCAGGTACACCGCTGGGAGTGGGACCGCGACGCCGAGAAGTGGTCAGGAGGCGACGCCGTGGGCGGTACAAACCAGTCGCTCGGGTATAAAGCCAGGCATGCCATTCGGAGCGCTTGGATGGCGCAGAACTGGGGGACAGGCTCGAGCTCGAGCGTGGTCAGCTCCAAGTCTGGCCGTAACGGACAGGACTCGGGGCTCAATCTTGTGGATGCGCGGCTTGAGTACGCGCAGAGCTTCCTGCGTGCAGCCCTCCGCATTGCCGAGGAGAGGGTGGCTTCTGGATCTCTTCGCCCGCAGACGTTGGGGGACCTTCTCGCGCGTCATGCATCCATCATGGAGCGCATCGGCACGCGGGAGGCCCTCTTTGAATCCCGTTCTGAATTCGAGCGAGTGTGGGCTGGGCTGCCCGGAAAGGGGCCCGATTCTGCACGAGTCGCATTGAAACTCGGCGACCTGAACTACAGATTGGGGGACACAGAAGACGCCGTCTCATGGTGGACCCGGTCTCTGCAGCTCACGCAGGGTGACAGCACAGAGAGCCCGTCTTCACTTCCGGCAGTGGCCAGCACCATCCCTTCGTCACCCTCCGCACAACGCACACTCATCTCTACACTAGTGTCCTTGTCCGCCTTCTACTCTACCTCTGGCCAGCTCAAGCAAGCGAAATCCCTCCAAGAAGCATCGCTAGACCTGATGCGGTCTGTGCCCTCTCCTCCTAACCTCGCTTCCGCCTCACCACCTCAAGCACTTCACTCCCTATATGTCCTCCACCGCTCCTCGTTGCTCTCCATCCACCTCGCCGAAGTGATGTACGCCCTCCACCTGCCCAAAGACTCGTCCGTGCAGTACCTCACGCAAGCCGCCGAGTCCTCGGAGCGCGTCGCGCTCGCGCTCGCGGGTCTGCCATTCACGCGGCAGCCAAACACCGCCACCCCTTCCCTTCCTCAGCCCCCAGCATCGGGAGCCGGCCTCGTCCCCGTATACGCAAAGTCGACAGCTATGAGCAAGCCGGCCAAGAGCCTCTTGCGTGACGCGCGCCGGAGCGCCGCGGAGGCGTGGAACCTGATAGGGATTCTGAAGGAGGGGTCGAAGAAGCCTGACATGGAAGGTGCTCTGGATTGTTACGAGCGGGCGCTCGGCTGGGCGGGCGTCGCTAAAGAGCGCGCTGGCGGAGTGGGCGAAGCTGGTGAAGGGACCTTGGAGGCAGAGTGGAAGGTGCTTTGGGCCAACTACACCCGTGCGAGGGAGGCGGTCAGGAAGCAGACTGAAGGGCGCTGATTGAGTGATGTGAGTTTGGATTTAGGTCGCTGCCCAGTTAGCTTATCCTGTGGTGTAGATTGAGCAGTGTTTAGATTGTGAGGGTACGTATAATACATTGGTCGTAACAATGCAAGAATGAAAGAGACTATGGACGATGAACTGAAAGTAACTATATAGGTATATGCTAACTAGTGTCCATTAGTACAGACTGCACTCATCTCCTGCCCAAGCCGCTAAGATTCCAAGCAATCTTCGACTGCACGAAGCTGGACTTGACTACTAGCCACAACAACCAATCTCGCACCGTCGCTTTGCTGATAGGCAGCCACCAGCAGATGCTCTCGCTATAATGAGACCCCGAGTAAGCTAGCAGGTTCTTGGTCAGACCGATGATTTCGAGCGCCCGCGCTCGACGAGAGTCAGCGAACTCCCGCAGCATGCGGTCTGTCTCATGCGTCGGCCGGCTGGCTTCGGTGGCCCGAATGTGCTTCGCGAGCACCTCTCCGAGGAAGATGGAGTCACGGATACCCAGGTTCATGCCCTGGCCGCCAGCGGGCGAGTGGATGTGGGCGGCGTCGCCGACTAGCAGGATCGCGCCGCCCTCGGAGAGAGCTTCGGGGTCGCTGGGCTGGGCATGCGGGTCTGCGCCGAAGCGGGTGAAGGTGCGGTCGGCGACTGCAGAGTGGGTGCGGAAGCGGGAAGACCAGATGACTTCCTTTATGGTGGTGCCGTGGGGGTTGACGGTGGGGTCGGAGGAGAGGAACAGGGGGCCGAAGCGGTCCGCGAGCTGCTGCATGTACGCTTCGTTTGGTCCGGATGGGATTTCCCCCTCGGAGGAGGGTACACCGCAGATGACGCGGTAGATGCGTTCGTCGGTGGACCGGCCGAGCAGCTCGTTCAGGGGCTTCGGGAGAGGCATGAAGATGAAGATGGAGCCTGGGGAGGCGGTACCGCGGAATTCGGCGGGGACCTTGGCGTCGTTGTTGATGATGATATCTGCGAGCGCCATCTGGTTTGTCTGTCCCTCGAGCAGCGCGATGTCCTGACCGTCTGGGTCCGCAAAACCGATGCCAGCTGTACTACGAACCTGGATGAAGGGTGAGGACGTGCATGAATGACAATGCAAACATGATACGGACCACTGAGCGAGCGCCATCCGCGCCGATGACATACTTGGCTTTGATGACTTGCCCGTTGTTGAAGGAGACATCGGTGTATATGTTGTCCTGCGCATTACGCCCAAGCCCTGCCACTCGCATGGGCCTGTAAACCTCGATTCCATCACTCTTCAGTTTCTTCCTAAGCTCGAGCTCGGTCAGAGTCTGGGGAATGATCAAGGCAAAGGGGAATTTAGTGAGGCCGTCGAGGCTAGCGCCGAAGTCGACATGGGCAAGTCGTGTGGAGCGGTTGTGAATGTTGAGCTGCCTGTTGGGCACTCCTTGTGCGACAATATCGTCTGCAAGCGCAGGATCGATTGTGTCGAGGGCCTGTGATTGTTTCACCTGATAAGAGAGATGAAAGTACGATTGCGATATGCCACACACCTCGAGCGTGGCAGCGTGAACGACAATGGCACGAGAAGTATTGCTTATGTCGGCTTGCCCGTCAACGACGACTACATCATGGATGCCTTGCTTGTGGAGAGACAAGGCTGTGGCCATACCGGCCGGACCTGCGCCCACGATAAGCACAGTAATAGATTCTGGAAGAGACATCAGTAGGTAGAGAAGAACTGGAGCGGTGTTCGGGATGAAGTGGAATGAGCTTGGGTAGGTTGTTTATATACTACACATAGTAGTGGGTAAACGTAGCTAGCTCTTGCGAAGAGCAGGTGATCACGACGTTGAAGCCTTTGGAGACGCGGCATCTCTCCGAGACTCGGATCCGCGTCGTCGTGTCGTAGTCGGCAATGGTTGAAGGCTTTGCGTTTCCTTGTGGATGCGACGTCATTTGACGGCGTAATCGTTATTACCCGACGACCCACTTTTCGACAAGTCTGCTGCCGATCCCAGCCAATTCCGGAGGATTTCCATCAAGCCGCATCATGTCGCCATCTCAAGCCGTCCGGCCATGTCGGACTACGCAAGTGTCGACGAGTCGGACACTGGACTGACTCGCGGCTATGCTACGTAACTTTTGCTTATCCTTCCTTTGTAATTTACGTACTGCGTACGTACACCTTTTGTAGTAGCTGAGGGCGCAGTACTATGTAACACAAGATATGAGTCTACTTGGATTATCGAGTATTCTCCAAACCACAATATTATTGATTGCGTTTCAAATGCTGTATGTAACATGATTCCGAGTCAGCGTGAACTTCGGTCACCTTGCGCTCCTTGTCCCAGCGACTTGAACGTGAAGTAGATATTAGACAAACTAACTACCAAGCACGTCCAGGCGGGAGCTGGCGGACCGATTCAGGGGCTAAGAGTTTTGCGACTGCAAGCGCGCGACACGAGTATACCGCGTCTTGTGACTGACCGGCGCTCCCGAACTGAACAACGTGAATGCTCCGAACCGGCCTGCGATGTGTCCGAGGCCTCCACTCGAGATCTTATCGAACTCCATCGCTGGTTGCCACCAGCTACAAGCCATTCAGACCATTCGCGTTTCTTAGGACCATGGCCACTTCTGCCTCAGAGCGATACCTCGCGGACCACGAGCCACCCTATTGCGGCCTCGATGTCGCAACATCCTTTGCTCAGCTCACGTACGCCGTATATCAGTGTGCGTTGCATTGACATCTGACAGTCCGTTTCCTCAAGTTCCAAGGAGAAGAAGTATGCCCATTACATTGGACAGGCTTCGTGGGCCGGCGCACGCATCATCCAAGGCCAATGGACCCCGCACGCCGCGAGGCTCTATGACCTTCTCATCTTGACGTTCAGCGAGAACGGCAAGCTCGCCAACATTGACAATCTCAAGGCTGCTTCCGGACTCAGCTCAGAAGAGTTCAATGGCGTCTTGCAGTACAGTTCCCAGGTTCGTCTCGATTTATCTCCCTCAGTATCAGGCTGTTAACACGTTGCTTCTCGTCGACAGGTCCTGCACAACCTCGTCAACTACAAGAGCTTTGGCTTCACCAAGATTGTCCCTCGCGTCCCCGAGGCTACGTTCGCCGCAGTCGTTGAAAAATCTGCCAACGCTAGGAATGCTGTACCTCTTTTCAATGAGGTCTGTAATTTCGCTGTGCATCTTGGCGACACTGACTGAGAACTCCACAGCTGAAAGAACACATTTACTCCCTTTCTCCGGAGTCGTCACTGTTTATTGGCAAGCGAAGCGAAGGTCACGTATCCAACTACTACCTTGGCGAAGTCATCACCGACGAGGAGGTCAACGACGTGCAGGCCGCGGCCGAGAAGCTCGGTGTCGATGTATTGAACACCCGGTGCGTATGCCAACCATGTGCTTTCCTATCTTGCTGAAGTTGTCGCAGCGTTCGCAAAAACGGAGCAGGTGACTATACGCTTCTTGTTGCGTCGGCGAATGCCCCTGCACCGAAGCAGCACGATATTACTGTAAAGTCTGGTACTGCGAAGCTCACGGTCGAGTACGGCGACTTCTCGGAAGCCTTGAAGAAAGCTTCTGTTGCGCTGACGGAGGTATGCTCTTCTTATATGGTAGTGGCAGCCCTGAGACTCAGCACGTTGTCAGGCCAAGAAGTATGCGGCAAATGACAACCAGGTGGCAATGTTGGATGGATACATCGAGTCGTGCGTCCGCATTCTTCCTCTTTTCGTCGCCATGGCTGATCACCCAAAGGCTTGACACTGGCTCTATCGAAGCTCACAAGCGAGGATCAAAACATTGGGTCAAGGATATTGGTCCAGTCGTTGAAAGCTACCTTGGGTTCATTGAAACCTACGTCGACCCATATGGCGGACGCGCCGAGTGGGAAGGTGCGTGCAGTGGTGTTGAACATTCCCGGTTACTGATCAATCATTTTGTAGGCTTCACGGCCATCGTCAACAAGCAGCTCAGTGCGAAATACGATGTCCTCGTGAATGGTGCTCCGGATTTGATCAAGGCGCTGCCTTGGGGCAAGGACTATGAGGTTGACGTCTTCCGAAAGCCTGACTTTACTGCTTTGGAGATTGTTTCGTTTGCAACGGGCGGTATGTGCCTCCATACTTATCTACAAAAACCCGTTCATCATACATTGATTGGCTTTAGGTATCCCTGCTGGTATCAACGTGAGTGAAATGTTCATGTAATTCATCCCTTTTCTGATTCCTCTGTAGATTCCTGTGAGTGCCGGTGGCTTTGAGATGATGCGTTGCTCACGTGGCTTTCAAGAATTACTATGATATCCGAGAATCGACTGGGTTCAAGAATGTTTCTCTTGCTGTAAGTTTTGTTCTCGCCTATATCATCAAGCTACGGGTCGCTAATATGTTTTTTATAGAACATCCTTGCTGCCAAAGCTCCGAGTACGCAGTCTATCAAGTTTCGTTACAGACGGCCTGCTTACGTTACGACAGATGAAGAGGTGACGTTCATCCACCCCGACGACCTTGACCTTTACAATGCCTGGGATTCCCGAGCGTTTGAGGTTCAAGTCGCCAACCATGAGCTGCTCGGTCATGGATCCGGAAAGTTATTCCAGGAAAATACTGATGGCTCGCGGAACTTCGATCCTGAGAAGGTTAGTTGGACCTTGCTCGCTGTTATTTGCTGCTCAATTCATGACTGCCCATAGATTATCAACCCCCTCACAGGAAAAGCGATGTACGCGATTCACTAAGGGAAAGGTACTTCCTTCACTAAACTGCCTTATAGAACGTCCTGGTACAAGCCTGGACAAACGCCTGATTCTGTTCTGGGTGAGGTCTCGTCCTCGATGGAGGAGTGCCGTGCAGAGACGGTCGCCTTGTTCCGTAAGATATCTCTTTATCTGTTGGTCTGATCAATCTAACGGCGCACAGTCGTTGGAAACACTACTATTCTGAACATCTTTGGTGTACGTGCTCCTTTTGGTGCGAACGCCGACGAGGTTACTGACAGCTATATTCATCACAGTATAAGGATCCCAAAGAAATCGAAGATATCCAATATATCACTTTCTTGCTCATGGCGCGTGCCGGATTGCGGGCTCTGGAATACTATGACCCTGTCACCAAAAAGCACGGACAAGCTCACATGCAAGCTCGGTATGATTGCGAACGACATACCGTTAGGGTTCAATGAGCTCACTGGTGCCTTTGCAGCCTTGGTATAACACAACACCTCATCAAAGAGGGCATTGCTTACTTGGAGGAGATTCGTGATGCTGATGGTAAACTGCAAAACCTCTACATTCGGGTATGACTTATGGGTTTTTTTTTGGAAGCTGGGAGACTAATTATGATGTTCCCAGGTCGATCGCCAAAAAGTGCTGTCGGAAGGACATAAGGCTGCCGCAAAACTCTTGATCGACCTGCAAGTACGCAAGAGCACGGCTGACGGTCCTGGTGCTCGCGAATTCTACCGCACATTGACCACTCCGGTTGCGGGGTGGGAGAGTGACATCCGGGAGGTTGTGCTCAAGAAGAAGCTGGTAAGTTTGATGCATTTATTCAAGACCAACGGCTGACATGATGTTTTTTTATAGCCTCGCAAGGTCTTCGTGCAACCCAACACGTTCGTCGTCAACGACGAGGTGGTGTTCAAGGACTATCCTTTGACGGCAGCCGGTCTCATCGAGAGCTGCATTGAACGTCAGATATGACTTGGACCATTAGACAAAGATCTGTATTGTATTTCCTCGACGAGTAGCCGGCTCTAGCGTACTGAAGCCATGGTTCATTGAATTTCCTCGTAACGACTTGGCACGACACTTGAGATTGAAAGTTTGATCCATGGTTATGCCTTATGACGTTGATACTTGCTAACCTAACAATGGGGTTATTATCGAGGCTCGATCATCAGGAAGGCCGGAAAGCGCGAGCCGAAAGTACGGCCCACTTGGGTTTGACAGGTTCAAGCGTATTTCGAATCCCTTGTCTTCACCCATCTATGCTCCTTTCCACAACCACCAGCCCGTCGCCACTACTTCGTCTTCTCGCTCGTGAGACCCAATGTTCTTCATATATCTGTCGAGGACACCCACCAATATGCCTCCGCGGGGCACACAGCTCCGCCAGACGTATATCGACACAACAGCGTCCGTACACATTTCACCTTGGCGTTAGCTGGGCCGGGAAGTCGCCAGACGCCAGAACGGCTCGTCTTCGCCGCCCGATTCCTGCAAACACCCCCGTAGGCAAATGGAGAGACGAGATGCTGTCGCGACCGCGCAGCCTCAGTGGGAAGGACGCGGGAGAGGACTTTTTCTACGTGACGCCAGTGCGTTCCCATCTTATTCTCGTGTAAACCGCTTTGCTGAGCTGAGCTTGACGCGACTTTACCGCGCGTTTTATCGCGCCAACGCAGATGCGCAATAATTCTGTAAGTGTGGTAATGTTCATTTGCGGCCAGTGATAGTAGTTCATTCTCACTCTCGGCACCGGCGTTTCTCAGGGTATCTCGTTTGGCGTCGCCGACGGCGTAGGGGGGTGGACAGACTCGGGCGTGGATCCGTCGCTGTTTGCGCAGTGTCTGATGTACCATTCATACCGGTATGCGCGATTGGCCTGGGCAGGTGAACCGGAGATCGACCCCACGCAGGAGTACGAGGAGCGCGAAGAGGTCGAGGGATGGGAGATGGCGCCTCGGGATTGTTTGGAAGCTGCGTATCATGGTGTCCTGCGAGAAAAGCTTGTACGAGCTGGTCCGTCCTTCTCGTGATTTATCTTCTAGGCCCTACGTCGCTGAGCAGTGCTCCTTTCAGGTTCTAGCACTGCGTGCCTATTAAATATTAACTCGCTATCTGGGCTGCTACGAGCCGCCAAGTAAGTTACTTTTCGAGGATTCTTCTGTGTCAAGGCTTAGCTTATGAGCACTTTCAAGCCTGGGAGATAGCGGCTTCGCCATCATTCGGTCATCATCCATCATCTACCGGCAACAAGCCCAGACGCATTTCTTCAACTGTCCATTGTAAGAACTAACGTTCTAAAAGGAAAACGTTGTGCAACACTAACTCTCCCCATTAGCCAACTGACAAAGTTTCCTAGCGACACCGAGCGGTATAATCAGTCATACATCGATTATCCTAGCGCCGCAGACACCTATGAAACAAAGCTTCGAGACGGCGACATTGTCATATGCTACGTGCGTGTTCCTCTACATCCGAACAACAGTTTGACCGACTACTCATTCACGCTTTGCAGACCGACGGATTGTCAGACAATGTTTTCCCAGCGGACATGAGCGCCATTTGCTCGTTGGTCGGCAGGTCAGGTGGATCAGACGACCAACAAGTGCAGACCATAGCCGACCGGATCGTCCACTACGCCCAGACATGTATGCATGACCGGAAGAAAGTCAGCCCTTTTGAACGTATGCATATCCCACGAGTCCCCTTGAGACCTGTCTATAACACATTCTTGACAGGCGAGGCTGCCAGGGAGGGGATGAGCTATCGAGGCGGGGTACGCGCTTTCAATCTTATCCCTTGCGTTCATGCTGACGATGATCTCAATGCCAATAGAAAGTAGACGAGTGAGTTCTCCATCCTTTTCGTTGGCTTCTTCAGCTGTTGACGACACATCAGCGTCACCGTGGTTGTTGCATTGGTTCGGGAGAATTAGTGTCTTGCGATGGAACAGCCTCTTTGTTTTTCATCCTTTCCTTGTTTATTCTACGGACATCTATTGGCGCATAATGATTGGTTCAACATACAACATGATACCGCTCATCCACATTACTAACCACATGTTAAGCAATCGTACAATGCATTGTTAATCTTTACGTCACTTCTCGCCTGGATGGTCGTTTGTCTTCACTGTAGGTGCTGCGATAGTCTCCCTTGGCAGACTTAATACCGCTAAATATGATAGTCGATAAACTGACTGATGGTATAGTGCTGCGACACCGTGAGTGAAGGCGGAAGATCTGTACTAAGCGCACCATACGTGCTATACAGAGCCCCACCCAGATACATGACTCGGCGTTAGAAGGCCAGGTGGACTGGGCTACATACATGGACTGTTCATATAGTCGATTTGTGTCCTCAAGAGGCCTTAAACTTCGCGGGCACAGCGTGCATGTCACCACAAAGTATGCAATGTCTAAGTAAGAAAGTTTGTTCCGGTTTAGTATTCCTCTAATTATGTTACACCAAGTATATTACGACGAAGACAATATACAAAAGTACCACAATGGACGTCCAAAGTGTTGATGGAGGTAGGCCAGAGTAGCGAAAATGGTGCCAGCACGATGGGGCCTTAAGAAAAGTGTACGAGTTTCCAGTCCATTAGTCCGATCCTAGTCCAACCCATTAGATGTTCTGACATAAGGTGCAGTGGAATGTGATCTCGTTCCTGAAGACGGCAGCTATTGAAAATGGTTGAGCTCACAGTGAATGCAAGAAAAAGCAAGTACGTACGAAGGACGATCAGGGCGGCAAGACCAGCTACGACGATTACATAGAGTAGGAAATATTTGACAATCTGACGATAAAATGTTAGCCGGACTTCTCGTCAAGTAGTTAGAATGTGCTCACAATCCACCGTCTCTGCCTCTTCTGTTTCGTCGAGTAAAGGGGAGCCCGAATCTGCTTCGAGGGGCGTAGCCAAACTAGTGATACATTATGAGTTTGGGCACATTTCGTGGCAACTCTGATGGAAACTTACATAACATGGTGGAATGCAACTTGTCGACGAAGGGAATGAGGGCGGGACCAGTGAGTATCACCAGCAAGATGTGGCCCATGAGGAAGTCAGAGCTCCAGAGCGACATCTCCACGATCTTGACGATGAACTCGCGAGCAGGCTGCGACATTGCAGAATGTCCGAGGCCGCGGCCGTACCATTGGCCTGACCACCAAGCCCTGTTAGTCTCATCGTGTTTAAATTCGCGAGACAGGAACACAGCGATGAGAATCTTCTGGATGGTCCGCTGCACCGCAACGATGCAGATAACACCAAGAACAGCGTGAGACGAATCCCAAAGCTCCAAGAACCACTGCAAAACCATACGTTAGTAACGAGATAGATATGCTTGAAGATGCTTACGAAGAACTCGAAGAAGGCGATCAATCCCAGGAGCGAAAGGAAATGGGCGATCGCTGCAACGACGGACGCAAACTTCTGCCATTTGCTGAACATAGGACCAAGGAACAAGGAGATGAAAAAGAGGGCAATCAAAACTGCAGCGTTCCACACCATGGGGCCGATGGAGATGACAGCGATACGAATGAGGGGACTGGGACTGGGGTCACCGTTGCGGTCGGGGAAGGACTTGACGAACATGTAGGCCACGATGAATATGATTGCTTGACAGATTGGCCAGACAACTTCAGCGATGAAGACGGCACGCCAAGAAGCACGAGGTACGTCGCCCGAGAGCTTCTCAGATGGATGGCCGAGCTTTTTCTTCTTGTACCCAGTAATCATCGTTCGCGACAGACGGCAGTAACCGTACCAGCTGCTGGCCTTCGTCCTCGAGTTACCACGGGACATCCAGCGCAAGAACTCGCGATAGTCGATGATAAAGTCGGTGAAGGAGAACTGATGCGGGTTGAACACGAAAGGCGCAATGCAAAGGGATAGGACGGAGAACCAGAAGTAGATTAAGTGCGGGATCCAAATGGTCAAGGAAGCGTAGAGCAACAGCAGCAAGTTTCTCATGCCCATGTAGATGCTAGGACCTGCGAAGCGAGAATACAAGATGCTGAAGGAGATACGCGTTGTCGCGAAACCACGTCCAGTTGCGATGTACCGGGCACCACCAAACGTCAGATTGCTAACAACGGCCTGTGAATAGATCCGAGTGGAGAACACTTCGAAAATCGGAGAAAGAGACAAGAAATGCTTGCCCAGACGCAGCAGAGCCTTTCCTGTGCCTCGCTCGACAAGTTCTGAAATATACGCATGAGCAACCAGCCTATGATGCACTACCCAGGCTCACCTTGTAAGAACAACGGAAGGAAGGCGATGAAGAACACCAAGAAGATGGAGATAATGCAACGCTTAATCCATTCAAACGCAGGAATGAGGTTGTAGCAACCAGTGCCTTGTTGACCACCAAGCACGTTTCCTTGTGAGTCAACTGCACAGATAGCCAACTGCTTGTTCAAGGTCCCGATGTATGTCACTAGCGAGTAGCTTCAGTCAAGGTCTCAAACCTATGAAACTAGAACTGGATGCTTACAGGTTACCATGAAAACTTGGATCGAGAGAATGACCAGAATGTTATTGATGTGGAATCCCGGATGACCATAGTAGAAAGTCAAGAACCGATCCATTGGAAGCTGGGTTCCCAGGTAATAGTACTCGCGACTGAGCAATTGTTCACCCATACCAGTACCAATCTTGGTCTGGAAGTTGAGAATGGTACCAAAGCCAAGATCACGACCCTTTCCGCACTGGTAATACTCGGAGTGCTTGATGCGACCGCCACGGCCAAACGCGTTCATACCGGCGAAGATATCCTCATTGAGATGGAGACCTTTCTGAGCTTTGGAGACACCGCCACGAGTAGTCATGAACAACGCGTTGAGGAAATCGGGGTGTCCGTAATGGAGCTTGCCACCAATCCAAGCCAAAGCACGAGCTGTCATCGTACCGAAAGTCTGTTCCTTTCCTGCAGCAATATCACCGAGGACACCAATATTCTCCGAAAAGATGTACTCTCGGGTACCAACGATGGCGACCGGGGCCTTCTTGAATTCCTTATGGCCCCACTGAGCGTATGGACTCTGGCCTGAAACCTGGTACTCTTCAAACTCCCCAAGGACGTTCCTAATCTTGAGACATTCCTCTAGGTAATTGTCCTGGTTTGCATCGATAAGCTGCAGGTATTCGCCGCGGTAGAAAATGATAGCGTGGTTCTGGTTGTCGGACTTGCCATCACCCAAGATTGGGTTACCAGGGAGCTGTATACGGAACTTCGGCTTCCTCTTGCCAGTCGCTTCATCAATTTCAGAGTGGCCATCAATGAGAATAGAGTACAGTGTGGGGTCGCTGCCCTTGGGACCGGCCTCTTCATCCAGGTATGCAATTTGCAGGTCTGGGTAAGCGCGCAACAAGAACTCTGCATTCTCAAGCTCCTCCTTGTTGAACTTGGAGTATCTCTGCATAGAGACCATGAACTTGAACTTGCGACGAGACATGCGTTCCAGCTCCCGCTCAAGTTTATCCGTGTTACCACCCAGCATATGGACAATGTCCGGGTTCTCTACACGATACAAGAGCTTGATGGCCTTGGCATAGTTCATCATGCCAGAAACCGTACGATAGAGTGTTTGTGCGCGGAGGGAAGCCCATATACGCGTACGAAGAGTGTACTCCGGGGAAGAAGTCTTGAAACCGACGCAGTAGAATGGCAAGTCATCTGCTTTGCTTGATTGTTTCTCGTTGACCGAGGCCGTACCGTCCGTGCCTTCATGTTCAGCCGCCAAAATCTTGGTGTCCTTGACAAAATTATCCCACTCGACGGGATGCAGTTGTTTGAGATACTCGAGCAGTGTGACGCGAGTGTTCTGGTCTTCTTCACGAATAATTTCACGGAGGGAAAGAAGGATTTTCTCAGAGTAGTGAGGGACAATGACGGTGAAGGTGGGCATAGCATCGACCGGAAGGGGATCAGGCAAAGCGGTGGTCAGAGAAGAAGCAAAGAACGAGATACGACGTTCAGCTTCGCCATCGGCCGGGAAAAAGGTACCCTTAAAGTTGCTGGTCTGGCTCGTGAAGAATGGAGGAGCACGGAGGACCCGTCGCCCGTCAGGAGCATCGACCTGGTGATATAGCAACCGCTGCACATGTTCGATGGAGAGGAGATGCTCTCTGTACATGGAAATGATGACGGCATTCCAGATCTGAGAAACTAGGACCTTCGGCTTGTACTTAACTTCCATTTCCGCGGTAGCAAGCAGCTTAGCGTAGATACGCTTCGGCATGCGGGTATAGACATCCTTCCACGGCGTCCAGATGGATAGGCCAAGAGCGAAAGACCGACCAATGCTGAACACGACATTCCAGATGATGTACCATAGATAGGTATCCAGGAAGAACAGGACCAAGTCCATGATATACATGATGCCAAGCGTGAATGAGATTTGGTTCGAACAGAGAGCTGCACCAAAGTATTTGTCGTTGCAATTGTGAACCTCCGTTCGAGCCATAACAGCAATGGGCGAACTGAATGAGTTGGTCAAGAAAAAGTAGGACTCGACAAACTTGCAAGCGAAGACAAGCGCCCAGAGTGCGATACTTGCAAGTCGTGCAGACCGTTCAAGGGCGGGATAAGAGGCAGTAAAGGTCTGCGATGCCATGTATTTGCGGTTCTTGCCAGCCACGCGATCACCGAACATCCTCCCAGACGGTATTATGCCGAAGGCAATGGTGGCTACCACTGAGATGAAAAATTGCACAATACTGATAATCAGCGGGACCTGGGAGTTACTGGGATTTACACCAGTCTCCATCAAAGCGACGTAGATGGTCGGGCCAGCTGTGAGCGCAAGAATCACCAGTAAGAATATGAATCGGGTCGTCAGGTGTGAGGCGTTGTTCCATGTCGTGGGGATATACGTGAACTCGGCGAGGGTAGCAATGATCATGATTAAAGTAGCAACCGCACCACCGAGGGCCGTGGCAGACCAATACATTGCCGGTGCAGGAAACTGCTTATTCTCGGGAGCGTACACGCGAGGAGAGTTGAATGCAGTGTAGAACCAGTACATGGAAATGTGAAGGATCCATATGCGGTTGAAGTTGACAATCAAGTGGGCCGTTGAACGTTTTTCGAAGTAGGTCTTGAAGAACACACGGTCCCAAACCACTCGACGAAGGTTCATAAAACGCTTTGCAGGAGCAATATCAACAAGCCTCGTCTGTGGTAGATGGATCAATCATTGTAGTTGTGAAAAACAATCACTCAGAATTGCTTACCCCGTTCTCGAGGACGATACGTGCTAAACCTTCAGGATACCAGAAGAGTTGGTTGATGTCATCGTACCCAATGATCTGATCGTGGTCCCTCTCTCTTCTCACGAACTTCCCTTCGACAACTTCGTACCCTTGGTCACGCATGAACTTGTATAGCGGTTTAATGATCGTGTTGAGGTACAAGCCCTCGGGAACGGGGTCCATGTTGTTCTGGCATTCCGAGCTTCGGTAGTAGTCGTCGGCACACTTGAAGATGAAGCAAAGGCACTCAGGGACAAAGCGTACATTGCCTGCTTCACCCCAACACAAGAGGTAGAGTGCGATCTGTCGCAGACGGTCATACTGACTCATGTTGTTCATGGCATTGCGCCAGCGATTGATGGCGCTGTCAAGATGCTTGGAGCCAGCGGTCTTGGCATTACCTTTGACACTACGAAGTCGCTGCAAACCGGGATTCTGGGACTGGCCAACAGCATCGTCGAGATTCAGCTGAGCAGCGAAGTACCACTTGCGATAATTGGCGTGCTGCCCTCCGATGTAGTCCGCATGAAGAGTTAGGAGAGCCTGATTGGGGCTCATGCGAGAAGCTCTGGAGTCAAGAGCATGCATCAGGAAGTCAAACTTGACAATGGATCAGCAATCAACATAATAACTGGGAAAACCTGTGGCCTACCATGTTGCGCATGGAATCATGCTGGAAACCAAACTTCTGAGTGAGGTCGAGGAATATATCTTCTATCTCTTCACTTGAGATGGGAATCTGCCGCTCTGGTGACCAAGCGGGATATGGCCGGGAGCCTTGGCCAGGGTCGGTAAAGGGAGAAGCGTAGGGCTGACTTGCCTGCGAGGCAATAGAAGGTGCATAGGATCGAGAACCATGGCCGGCATCTGAGGCCGAATCCCTCACTGCAGCGGTAGGTAAGCAAAGAGGGAGTGGGATGTTTTATTATGTAAAGACAGTTTACCTCCGTAAGCACCTGTAGGCTGATCATAGTAGGGCTGGGCGGCTGCGAGCCGAGTTGTGCTGGTATAAGGACTACCTGCGTCTGAGTCGTTGTCATATTCATGCCTAATGGGCTGTCGTTGCTGAGGTTGCTGAGGATAAGGACCGGTGGGGATTGCGAAAGGATTATTGGGTTGCTGTGGGTAGTTTGGATTCGCCATGTCGGAGTACGACAGAGGGTAAAAGAGTGAACGTGCTGCAAGGAGGCAGCTGCGAATATCAGTAGCTAGACCAGAGGACGAGGGGACGAGAGGGAGTCAGCGCCAGCGGTGAGGAAGAGAAAGAATGGAGTCTCAGAAACGAGGGCGACCAGCCGAGATACAATGGCCACTTTAACCGTGGGAACTCGGTTACCTTGCCTCCAGAAAATAACCTCGATTTTCTCACTGCGTTCCCCGTCGGTACGCGCCAAGCTTAGCCAACAGCTAGTGCCGACCGGCGACTTCCCAGTACGCCCGAGTTTGCGAAGAGGCCTCCAGGACAGCCTTTCTACGATCCTCCCGCCAGTCATTACTGTACGATAAACCGTGACAGGTCACTCCACCTCCCATATTGTAGAGCGCCAAGTTCCATTGAGAACCTGTACAAACACCCTGAGAGCTCGACCACAACGGCGATGACGTCCTCGGTCGCCAAACCGAGTGGAGATGTCCACACGTCCTTCTTCGCGCGGAGCAAAGCGAGCACGTGAGCTGAATTGCGAGTAATACAAGGAGTAATAACCCGACGCGTCCGCACACCGATCTTTCCCTGTCGCGTCCAAGTCGCGTGGAGTGAGGCAGCCATGATCCTCTGGGATCCCCGTAGGCACACTGCTTCAGCTCGTGCTATCAATGAAGATGGCCAACCGATAAAAACCGCTACTACCACATTTCCCTCACTGTCTACCTTACCGGCCGCCTCGTATACTCGCGTCAAATTCCTTGTCCCTAAAGTTCTCCCGCCCCTTGCATATTTCTGCATACGGGCTCTCTCGTGCTGCCCCGAACAGCTCCATGTTCTTGGCGGCCGATATGTCCCTTTCAGCGAGCGAGTCGTACGGGCCCTCCTAACCTTACGCGAACCCTGCCAAAACAGCGACCAGCCTTCTAGTGAATATGACCTCTCCGGTATTGATCCCAAGCTTTGGGCAACTCTGGTTCAAGTTATGGCCCCGCTTCCTAAACAATTGCGCGAGTATGCCGTTCCTCTCTCCGATCCTAATGTGCCTCTACTCCAACAGATACCCACCACTGCACACTTTACGATGATCACGATTCTAGACTTACGTCGCTGTCTCGAAGTCACCGACGACACAGTATCAACACTTCATAGACTCTCTTTTTTAGTCGCTCTGGATATCAGTGAAACCCTCATCAGTAGTCATGGTATAGAGAGACTGGGAAGGCCGATATATGCTTTCAGAGATGAATCCATTATAGACCATCCTGGCCTTCGCGGCCTTCGGATGTTGAGGCTTTACAGCTGCAGGGCCATCAACGACATGGTCTTCAAGTCTTTCCTTTCCTTTCCCTTCCTCTCCGTTATAGGTGAGAGAAGCGAGCGACGAAAGTAGTCAAAGCTGAACTCGGGCTAGATTTGCGACATACAGGTTGTAGCTTCCGAAGGGCACCAGAACTAGCTGGCTTCGCTCAGTCAGCTAATCATGGCTTGTTCGTCCCAACCCCTCTCGCGACCTCATATTCCATGCTTGAAGAGTTGACGAAATCGCCACTTTATCCCTGTCCCATAGCGTCAAGCTATAGGCTTGATATATCGAGGCTGTACCATCACGCCTCAGCCAATAATTCTCACGTCCTTGGGAATGATACAAAGTTAGCCTTGAACCCGCACTCAGGGGGTGTCACGCCATCTCTGTTTTACCGCAGAAACATGAAGCAAGAACCAATCCTAACTCGTTCAACGCTTCCGGATCCGCTAGCATTGGAGAGGACGCCCCCACCGTGGAATACCTCATTGCTTGAACCACCGCAGAAACTGAATGTACTTGATGGAGGAAGGCCGGATACTGACATAGCGCAGCTGAACAAATCACGTCTCCCTCACGCCGGATCGTCCATGGCGCCGGAAGCTTGGTTTAAACGGAGGAAAGTGCCAACGGGAAGCAATTCTTTGGATGTACCTGCAGACTCTGTTGTGCACCGGAAAACAAATCCGTTCGCGAAATTTGGTCCGAGCTCGTCATCGTCCCAAAATTCGAAGAGAAACATAGACACGATATCGCCGTCATTGTCAACTACGCGCAGTAGTTCGGCTTTGCGCACAAGCCCACGGCGTTCAACAGAGAGACCATCCGAGAAATCGTTGAAACCTATTACGTCCTTAAAAATCCCTATCCTTCCGCCCACCATGAGATCACAACAAACCACAGAAAGGAAAGGCCAACGCGGCGATGCTGTAACGCCAATACCTCAGAAACGGATACAGAGTACTTTATCGTTTGCTCGAACCTCAAGTACTTCAAAATCTTCCATCGCGCATAAATCTGACAAAGGATGATGAAATTCAACGTAGACCGTTTCGTTTATTAGATATAAAAGTTTATTTTCGGACTCTTTGTCGTCAGGATCAGTTAAGCCACTGTTAGCTTAACATGGAAACGATTGACATAGTTGTTCTGCGCAAGTGAATCCTTTGCCCATGAAGATTCGTCGAGATAGGGGCATACCCAGTTTTGAGATGATCTTCCACGTGGGAGCGAGTCCTTGAAGTCCTATCATTGCGCCTTAATTTCTAGACTGGTAGCAACAAACATTGCATCGCAACAGCTATTCATGCGATGGACTACTTCTCTAGGTTTCTGCGAACAAATACTCCGTCCCCGGTGAAGCCCGTCCAGGACAGAGCGGCAGAGTTTAACAAGTCATGGAATCTGGTCAAGGTATGCTCCAGCTGCCCACGTTCGCCAGTCATCAACCTCGACAGCTGTGTTATGCTATGTCATAGAACACGCTGCAATATCCTGATGAGCGACAGCTGCTCAAGGGCATCAGGTCCACTGATGTCCCGGCACATCTCCAGATGATGGTGGACTCGCTCGTTTGGGAATCGTCACGAACTGAAGAAGGGTAATGCAAGCCGCGTATCTGCATTGACAGAGTTGCTCATTGTTTTACAGTGCAACTGGCGCTTGCCTCGAGTACCTGCTGAAGAATGGTATGCACTAAGTGGCGCTGATTCGTGTGCTTGTAGTTGTGCTTATCACACATCGTAGATGTTCTTGGAACACTTGTCAAGCTCAGTGAATCCGACAGACCATCAGGGATCCAAGCTGAAGTTCTCCAAGCCGTACAGAACATGGTTGTCTTGATGGACGAACAGTTCTTGGTTCACTCCGCCGTGCACAGGGCAGTGCTCAGGCTGCTCCGAAACTGCGTTGGTGACGATATCCAGGAGCAACTCGATGGCCGCACTAGAGTCATGGGTGCAGCAAAGAACACTGCGCGGAGCCAGCCGTCAGAATACGAGCTTGACCGTGAGTTATAAAAGCCCATACACACGCGGACCTTACCGACCTTGATTTGTAGTGGTCAATCTGTTGTGCATCCTCTGTAGTCGTATACGGACTTACCGGGAACTTCTCATGATCTTCTTCCATGATAAGCACTGGTATAGGTCGGAGCCACTTTTCTCGGTCGAAGAAGAGGACGAAGAGGACGAGGAGGAAGAGGAGGACGACCAAATCAAGGACAAGGTGGAACAAGGCGAAGACAAATCATCCGTGGAAACTTCAGAGAAGGCCCTTGACTCTCAACAAACATCATCTCGATCTGGTTCCCCTACTCCCTCGCAGAATACCATTACATCAGCCCCAACATCTCAACGTAAGACGGAGTACGAATTTCTACTATTTAACTACCTCCTTCGGTTTGTGCACCGGGAGGGTCAAATTGGTGACTTTGCTCGCGCCGGTTTACTCTTCCTCATGGATGTGGCGATGTCACCTGGCGAACCCGTTCATCGGCTCACCGGCGACACCTCCTCCGTCTCGCAGTCCGCTTCCGCTTCAGAAACTGTTGTTAACGATCCTATTGCGGATGCTGCTATCGCTCTTGCAGAATACATCATTGATGGTGACTTCAGTGAGGTGCTTGGTGCTGGTCTAGGAGCTGTTTACTCTCTGCTACCCTCGAAACTCGAAGTAAGGAGCGCTACGTATCCAAATGAAAACGCTGGGAGTGGCATGGTTCTTGGAAGCACAGGACCTTTGAACGAAGAGGAGATTGAAAAACGGGAGGCTGCATCGGAAACGAACCGAGGCATTGGTCTGGAAGATTCCTCCAGTCCTGACTTCAAATACCGTCTTGATCATTTCTTGAAACTTCTGGAATTCCTACAAGATATCTTTCGGCGCAATGTCATTCATGATTCTGCTGAGTGTAGTCTCAGCACTTCCACATTCCTCGGCACTTCAATTGTGCACTCAATCTTGGATGCTGTGCGGCGGATTTACCTTCAGAATGTTCTATATCCCACCATTCTTGAATGCTCAGATTCGGATGGCAGCGCAGTAGCAGTCATGTCTTATATCGATATTATCATCAGGACACTGGAAGATGGGCAACTTTTGGATCTTTTCGTCAGATTCCTTATGAGTGAGGACAACGACGAAGTTTCGCGCCCAATCCATCGGCAACAGGGTCTACTCAACCTTTCAAATAATGCTCCTCCTCAAACTGGCGTTGACAGAAAGACGAAACATGCTCGGCGAAAGAGCAGTGCCATGACTCTTCTCGAGATGGAGGCACCTGATTCCCGGAAGGAATCCGAGTACTTCACATCTATGGGTCGATTTACCTTGAAGGATCTTTTGCTGTCGAACCTCCGCTCTTCCAACCAAGCTACTGCCACCGCTACGTTCCAATTACTTCAATCGGTTGTCACAATATGTTGTCGTCACTCGGTTGATGGCCTACTTCTTGTGATACGTGATGAACGCGCAACAAGCTTCCCTCAGCCTATCATGCTAACACCTCCTGCTACACCGTCCGGGGGAAAGCGATTGCTGGGCGATGATGACAGCGATGAAGAGTTTATTTACCCCAGTGGAGAAGACAAAATGCACTCCGTTCCTGCAGGACCTTTTTTCGCCCAACCCACTGTTACCATCTCAACGCATGAGCGCGAGATGGGCTTGTATCTTACACTTGTTTCCCGCGTCGACCCAGCTCACCATGAAGACGCCTTCAGCACTGGCTACGACCATTACCTACGAGACGCGATGCTTTCGATTCAGAGCCATAGCTGCTTCTTCAATGATATCAGTATGGATTTACGGAGACAACACAAGCACCGTCTCAACGTTACCGACCCTATTTTGTCGCTCTTGCTCGAGTCAATGCGGAAGTTCTTTGCAAATAGCCCAAAGCTTAACATTTCTCTGACGGCGGCGCTTGCTGCGCTTGCGGTTTGTCCAGACCGATCGCTAAGCGGTTGGCTCACGTTTGCGGTTGATGAAACTTCACGGATGGATATCACCTCTCCCGTTTTTGCGGTGGGAAATGATGGAGATGATCGTTCCATGGATTGGGAGATTGAAGATAAGTTGGTGACTGAGACCAACATCCTCCCTGCATCGAAGATGGACGACCGGTCGCGGCCTATAGTACATGCCATCATACAGGGCTTGGTTGGCCAACTAGAGCGTTACCGCCAGGTTGTCGAAGACTTTGACAAATACCTGCTGGAACGGCGTCAGGGGCTTCTGTTTTCGGAGAATCTTACAGATGCAATGACGCTGGCTCTTGAGCCCGCAGAATCTCTTCCCATTCCTTCTCTCGTATCGCCACCAGGAACGCCAGCACCCAAGCCCAAGCCCAAGGCGTCCTCGCTTGTCTCATTCTTGACACCGCGCAAGAGCAAAACAATGCCAGCAAAGGTGGCTAACAGCGATGAACCTTCGACGCCTCCCAAGGCGACTGGTCGATCATCCGTCTCAACGCCGTTTAGCACGCACTACGAACAAACGCGTCATATCACTGTTGAGCCCTTCTTGGCGCCTGTGCCATCGTCAGCCAACTGGATGTCCAAGAAGTCTGCCAGGCGGAATACAAATGATGACGACCTTTTCGCTGCTTCTCGCCAATGGGGTGACGGCCCACCCGAGACCTCAGTCGATGAGGAAGACGAAGAGGACCAGGAGGTTACTCATGTTTCACTCTCGCACTTGCTCGACAACGTAGTGATTTTGGAGGAGTGTATCAAGGAACTTGTTGCTATCATCCATGCCCGGCGGAGTCTAGGGATTGATTCAGTCCGATACGTGTAGTCATAGTCAAGGTTTATGTGCGTAGCTACGGTTACAGAGAATCACTAATACAACCTGCTAGCAGGAAAAGAGAGCAAAGTAGAAAGCTGTAATAGACATTTACGAGGATGCTACTGAGTCTTCCTGGCCCTTCCTGACCTCCTGCCTGCTGACGGAGGTTTACTTGCTGCAGTCTTCGCCTGGCCACCGGTCAACGACTGCTGGAGCTTCTCAAATTCAGCGTCGTCAATTTCTGGAGGGATAGCGGCTTTCGTTCTCTTCTTTGGGGATTCATGTTCCCCGCTGGAAGGGTTGCTCCGATCTCGTTTTCTCCCTTTCTTAGTCGTCGACTCCTCGTCTAGGTTGGCGTACTTCGCCTCCAGGTTATCGAAGAATGACCCGCGGTCCTTCTGACGCTTGAGAATAAGGGCCTGCAAGGCGGACGTATCGCCATCTTCTTGAGTATCCTGTTGCTTCTTCCCCTTACCCTTCCTCTGTCCGACCTTCCCACTTCCATAAAACTCGTCCCAGACACCGAGTTCCTTCGCCAGCTCCTCTGCCTCCTTTGCTTCTTTCTGCGATTGCTTCTTTCGCACCAATTTCGCCTTTTCGTCCTTCGAACTCGACTCCCATAGAGGAAGCGCATCTAGCTCGCCTTCAGAAATGAGCTTCGATAGGAGCACGATAAAACGTGGCTCGTCGTCCACGGTCGAGTGAGGGATGTGCTTCATAATATCGTCCAGTGAGCCGCTACTCTCGATGTATGCAGCCTTAAGGTCCTCGACTTCCTCAGATGAACCTGAGGTGGAAAACTCAGAACACGTAGATAGACTACCAGAGATTTGCTCACCTTGATACTCTTTCTTCATCTCATCTAGCTTTTCACGGGTAACACGATCGAAAAGGTCTTCAAAGTATGCTTCCCAACCTCCGTCCTCGTCCGCTTCAATACCGAGACCTTCGTCTGTACGCCCTGTGCTATCATATCGTTTCCTGCGTTTCTCGTCGCTGAGGACAGCGTATGCGAAGCTGACTTGCTGAAATTTCGTAGATGCGCGCTTGCGCTCCTCCTCGCTTGAATTGGAATGTTTGTCGGGGTGATACACGAGGGCAAGCTTGCGGTATGACTTCCTGATAGTCTCTGCGTCGGCACTGGACTGCAGGGTAAGAACGGCATATAGGTCGACATTCTCCTCCCCAAGGAAGAAGTTGGAAATGGGATCTTCGCCGTCCATGGTTGTGTAAATGGTCTGGTAAAGAGAGCACGCGTGAGTAAACTAGCAAGTGTCAGACGCGTTATTTAGACGCGTCGCGATTGCGGGCCTCGTATTACCATAACTGGTTGAAGGAACAAATCCGATGTAGTCACCACTTCAGCCAAACGTCACCTGCATTGAAACCCAACAACACAACTACTATATCAACTACATGGGTAACCTTGCCTGCGACAAAAAGACACAACATTCGTTGTCCGTCGAATAATTGATAGTAGGTATGTTAGTCTGCAACTATCGCCATAAACTCGCACAATCACAGGAAACAAGCTAATGGAATCATATGTAACCTCGTAAATTACTCGTAAGAGGAGTGGTCACCGTCACATGCACGCTTGGTGGAAAAAGTTAGAGCAGGATGATTTCTTACTCAATCGAGATGGTCGGAGCCAAAGGTGCTCCACCAGTAAAATATGAGGACTGTCGTTCGCCCATGCCAGCTGGTGATTTAGGGGACGATAAGTTTTGGTTGCCATTAATATCTGAGGAGGAGAAATGTTAATCACCAGGTCCAAAAGCATCTATTTCCTGAAGCTTGACAGGGGCGTACGACTGACCATGAACCTTGGATCCGTGAAGGCCTTTACCAAAGTCGTACATACACTTGATCCCAACGACAAAGCTCGCGAAGAGGATAAGAAGGGCAACAACGGCTGAGAAACGTTAGTAAAAAGCGACCAATACGCACGTACGTGAAACTTACTGAAGGTAGTAAGGGTAGCCCGAGTGGTGACGTACTGAGCCTGCGAAGCGGGAGCATAAAATCGGTATAGCTTGAAAACTGGCCAAAGTCAACGACACATTCTGTAGTCATGTCTAAATTGATGCAAACCAACTGAAATCCTTATGTTAGCATTGAAATAGTGCGATATAGTCGGAAACGCTCACAATACGACATCGCTGCAACCATCAACACAAGAGAGGCACTCATCATCCTACGGAACTTGAGAATTTAAATGCCATTTATTATGAAGCGAACATACCACTTAATCTCGCGTTGTACCGCGTAAGCGCAAGCAGCTAGAAGCACAATGACCACTGGAATGGCAGCAATTGTAAGACCGAACTCGGCAGAGTTGGTCGACAGGACGACAATGATCATCTTGGAAAGGATACGTTAGACCAGGTATAGAACATCGCATGAGCCACTATTACCTGCATGGTCACTCCAACAAAACAGAAGAAATCAAACTTGAGCAGACATATGAGGACCTGATAGTATTGATACATTGCTGAACGGTTATTAGATATGTTCATTCATACTGCAGCGCCATCAGCTTACATTTCAGCTTGGGGTTGGCCCCGACGACGTGGAAGATAACCCATCTATCTCAAGTAAGACTTAGCTGAAACGTTAAGAAGGACAGTCTCACCCGAATTCAATGTAGAGCTCCTTAATGAACCACATCATAACGAACCAAGAAGCAGCGATAATACACGGTGCGACGATGAGGAACGGTTCCACCGTCTTGAACAAGCCCTGCGAAAGACTTTTTGAGAACAATACGAGATTCCAAGGCCGCCAAACTCACGTCATCGGGCTCAACTGCGTCTCTGGTTTCGTGCACTTGCAACGCTGAAAAAACGATAAGAGCTAGGTGGAAGACTAGGGTGGCAAGTCAGTGGTTTCAGTCGCAAAGCATTCAAGCCATAGACGCACGTATTATCCCAAAAAACTGGATGATATTTCGTAATCTTAAGGCATCGAAGGCCATAGCAAGCTCGAATATCCTGGTATAACCATGGTTAATCGTTGGACTCTCGGTTAGGGTGAAAGACGGGTCATACTCTGCAAGAATGTACAGAGCTAGGTAACATGGGAGGGTCTGGTGTAGTGTACTTGAGCACTGAGAGGGACATTAGAACTAATTGGCATAGATACCTTGTAACCTGAGTGATCGAACTCTTCTCCAAGTCGATTCCGACACTAAGGATTATATGAGAACCTCCTAATTGTCGCTAAGGAAGATATGCTCACAATACCGAAGGTCAAGCCGACCATTGTTATCACGATTACACCCTCTGCAGGTGGGAACGTTATATAGAGTCGAAGGAAAGTATTGAAAATACCGCACGAATCAAAACTACATGGCATCGAGCAATGGTCAGAGTGGGGATGCGCGGACGTAAGGGATGGAGCTGCGTACTGGTGATCATGATACCCTTCTGGGCTCTAGTGCTCAATAGCGGTTCGACTGCCATTGCAGCAAAGTAAAAGGGCTTGCAAGGTCGCGAGCCGAATGGGACGATGAAGATGGTGATAAAAGGCGACGAGCGCGCACAGCGATGAGGGCGGGTAATTCAGTCGGGCCCGGGCCTCACGGCCTCATAGCTGTACAAGCTACGAGCGCTCATAGTGGCGGTGCTAATACCCTCCAAGCCGATGCACGGGGAACAAGCATGGGCATAAGCAAAGCTTGTTTCGTCGCTGGTGTTCATCCGTTTACACCCCCTGACTGTTCAAAGTTTCCGCGATCATACCAGTCCACAATCAAGACCCAGGGTAGGGCCAAAAAATCAGTTTGATCACACAAACCTCCTAGCTACAATGGGAACAGATCATGTCAGGAAAGAAACTGTCCATTTTTCCTAGAGCATATCACCACTCAGAATGCTCCCCTTCACAAGCGTGGCGACATAAGATTCTTCGTGCCATAATGCCTTGACATTATCCTCCACCCACTGACACCGCTGCTCAGAGGACATCACAATACGAAGGCACTCTCCGTATTCCCGCATGCGCGCTTCAGACCTCTGGACGACCTCGTCGCATATTCGTACCGCTAAGATCCTCCATTTTTCTTCATTCTCCGCGCTGATCACATCACGTTTGCCTGCTATGACCTCTTGCCAAGCGTCAATAATGTCTGCCTCTGTCGCTTGGTTTGGCGCCAGTGCAGATGCAGCCAGTCGCATAACCGTGATAAACCGATACGATGGATGAGCTGGGTGCGGCGCCGAATGCAACGTCCAGTCTCTAAAACATTCGTTCATACAAAGCTCTTGTCCGCAAATCATTCTGGAGCCAGACGTACCCCCAGTAGCCAGCTTCTTGTAAGTGACGCTGCAGAAGATCAGTTTGGCGCGTCAAATTTGACTTCATCAATTCCTCGACAACATCTTGCACGTCAACTTCACCTCCGAATGTTTCGACCGGTGGCGAGTCATCTTCGCTGTTCTCCTCGAATCTGTTGATAAAACCATACTCTGTAAAAAGTGTCCGGTTCGAATGGTGTCCATACATCAAGAAAAGTTCGCTGCCGGCATCGATTGCACCATCATCAACAGCAACAAATTTAAAGTCGTCGCCAAGTTTCTTCGTTGGCGCAACATCCCACATATCTGCGTCAGTTGGCGCAGGGACGAAGTTTTGGCGATGCGGGTGGTGATTGGCGAAATCCAGAATGGGGCACATGGTAACGTTATCAGGATCCGATTTGGAGGATTTGAGACGACGATAGATACACCGTGTGTTGACTGCTTCCAAAGATTGGCCATTTACGAGAATGAAAAGAAGAGAAAGTACTTGCCATTTAACCACGCGAGCAGATATCCTGAAGTTTCACTGTTTTTCGCTTTGGCTTCGTAATTGACAGAATTTGCAACCATTCCAGGCAGTTCGTGCTGCTATGAAAAGACCGCCCTTGCCATTGAGGAGAAGGCAACAAGGCAACAAAGACTGAACAGACCATATAGGCACGAACGGCCGTCCAGTCCTGAAGAAAGCGTTCATGCAAACCACGGAGAGCAGTCAAAACACTAGGGGGTAGGCTGTTCAGCAATGCACGATGGTAGTCAGAACTTGATTGCACCAGCCACGTCAGCGGATGGCTGTCAAAGTTTCGAGGCAGAATCGAGATGTAAGGTCCAAAATGAGGATCTGATGAATCCTCGACTTCTCCGCAGGGTTGGTGAAGAAATAAGTGCAAAGATATGAGTTGTATCGCAGTCAAAGTATTGCCAGGGTAGATCGGACGGAGAGTCTTGACGTTGATCAGAGCAGTTGCTGGTATTTTAAACAACACAGAAGATGGCTAGAATCACAGAGGTTCCAGAGAGGGTCAGAGTTGGAAACCAAGTTTGCATGCAGCAACGACTTGGAGCCAGCGTTTGAACCCACTTTGCATCCTTTGACCGTAAAGAGCCCAATGCCAGCTCCTAAAACGTTGAAGTTGGTTTTGACGCTGCATGCCGATGGATTACCACCGTTACCGCACCTGGGGTTTCCCTGCATTCTACAGGCAGATCATTCGGACCCGTCTTCATGCCTTTCTGGGCCAGCCATCGGACGAGGTTGTTCCACCGGTATTGTGAGAATTGGGAAGACATGACAGCGGTTGGCTAGCAGCGTGGTAGCCGACTTGGAGTCTGGATGTCATGAGACAGGCCCGGGTGAATGGGATGGCGGCAGCCCGTCGATCCACCTCCGAAGTCACAACAAACAGCTGCCACTGGCGGAATGTTCGGGGGAAGAATTGCTGTCTGCCTAAGTCTAACTCTGGGTAGGTCTGCCCATCTCCCATCCGATAGCCATCTCTACCGCAAGCTACGCCTCTCCAATCAAGTCCCAGTCCTCCGTCGCACCATGTCCGTTTTCAACGCCTCTCGCCTCCTCGGCAAGACTGTCCTCATCACAGGTGCAAGCTCTGGTATCGGAGCTGTAAGTCGTTGCTTTACGATAACAACGAATGGTAAACATATTCATTTCCGCGTACTATTGATGTTAGGCAACCGCCATCCTCTTTGCTAAGGTCAGTACTGTAATGTAGGTGATACAATCATTAGCACACAAGCTCACAATCCGCAGGGAGGTGCTAACCTCATTCTCACTGCGCGTCGCGCAGACGTTCTCAAGACCGTCGCCGATGCTTGCACCTCGGCTCACAAAGAGTCAGGAGTCCAGCAAGGCGGTAGAATTGCCACCATCCAGTTAGACGTATCCGACAAGACGCAAATAGGCGCCTTTCTCGACAAGATTCCCTCAGATCTCCGCAATGTCGATGTCCTCGGTATGCTTCATTTCCATTACCCTCGGCCACCGTGTAAATGAGCCTTACGTTGGTTCCTCAGTGAATAACGCTGGGTTTGTCCTCGGTGTTGAGCGCGTGGGCGACATCGCCGCTGCTGACTATGAATCGATGTTTGCCACGAACGTATTCGGCCTCATCGCTATGACACAACTCTTCATCAAAGGTTGGCGCATAGAACGTACCCTTATGACTCTCCTCTAATAGCTCGACCAAGACTTCAAGACTAGAAAGACTGGGCACGTCATCAACATCGGATCCATTGCCGGCCGCGAGCCCTACGCTGGAGGTAGCATCTACTGTGCCACAAAACACGCCGTTAATGCATTCACGGCGGCCATGATGAGAGAACTCGTCGATACGCCCATCAGGGTCACCGAGATCCAGCCAGGTACGCTGAAGGTTCATGTGTTCATAAGCTGATTAATTGAATCCATCCAAATCTTAAGGCATGGTGGAGACAGAATTCTCTGTTATTCGTTTCCGTGGTGATAAGTCAGCAGCCGATAAGGTCTATGATGGACTTCAGCCTTGTCTGTGTCTACCTGCGCTTGGCTGAGTGAACTACGAACTAATCTCTACTTTGAACAGTGGTTGCGGAAGACATCGCCGAGGAAATCGTCTGGGCTGCTTCTCGCCCACCCCACGTCAATCTTGCCGAAGTTTTCGTTCTGCCAGTGAACCAAGCATCGGCGACTATCAATTTCAGAGGAAACCGCCTGTGAATGGATCAGCCTAAATTCATGTATTATAGATCAGTACTGCAATACACTACATGTACGAAATAGATGCCAAATCTGTGCGAGGAAAGCTTCGAAAGCAAATAATACAATAGATAGTCCCTGTCCAAGACATGTCCTCAACTCTTGGCCTTCTTGCTCCTTGACCTTGTCTTTGGAGGCGGTGGAGGGGGGGTAGGTTCAGGTTCGGCTTCGAGGTCATTATCATATACGAACTTCTTGACGACAACGTTCACGGGTTCCAAGTCGGTCAATGGGGTATTTTCCGCGTCCATGAGGTTGCCCATGGTATCCAGACGTCGATTCTGAAAGTATCTAAGCTGAAATAACAATGCACAACTATGAAGCCACAAACCTTGGACTCGGAAGCTAGGCACCCTTTGCTGATAGTGAATTCTTTGGGACGTGATTTAGGATTAGGAACTATATCATCCAGATATATAGTCGTCGAGAGACCGCGGTCCCACTTGACCTGCCTCTGCATTCGTTCCGCCACTTCTTCCCTTTCCAGGGCAAATTTAAGCCTCTTGAGGGGACGAGGTATCTTCTCGGGGGTTTCATAATCCTCCTCATCCCCAGGTCCTCGGCGGTGCTTAGGCAAATCCTTGGAACGTGATTGGCCCGGGTCCTCTGTGACCTGCACAAAGCCATCTTCTGTATCGCTGCTGTTGGCTATATCGCTCGCCACTGAGCCCTCCTCGCTGCGCCGCGCCCTTCGCTCTGCCCTTTCACTCCGCCGACGATCTTGCTCCTCCTGCTGTTTCTGTACGATAGTACGCATTTTCACCGTCGGACTCTCTGGTCTGAGACCATCCTTGCGTATCGTCTCCATCTCGAGCGTCGCCGTTATAAGTCTCTGGTTCTTCTCCGTGTTGGAGTTTGTTAAGGCTTTGAGAGCTATTGCGCTCAGTCCCATAAACCCGTCACCTTCGGAGCGAAGTGCCCTCTTGCGAGGTGCTGGAGCCCGCGTTGTACCACTGCTAAAGACGTCGGCAGTCGGAGGAAGTACAGGTTTCCGTGCGCGGGATGTGCGTCGAATGCCTGCTGGTGCATCGTTTGACTGCATGTCTGACGTTTGGTCAGGTTGACCATCTTTGCCATCCGAGTTCGAGGTTTCAGGAGGTATGTCTGGAGGGACATCTGCTGCGTTGATTGGTGATGGAGCAGTATCCAGTTCCATGCGCGCTTCGACCTCAGATGATTCCGTCGGAGGTATCGATTTCCCCGAAGTCGGCAGCTGAGATGAAGGCGTTTGCGCCGGCCGTTCCTTGACAACCTTTTCTGTCCCCGAGCCCCTTACGAACATGCCGTCAACGACTTTGCGCATGCGAAGGGGACCCGCAGGCTTTGACGGGCTAGGCTTTGATGGCCGTGGCGCCTGCATCTCAGTTTGAGCTGCAGACTGCTGAGGTTTGGCTGCATACTTGCCCCCAAACATACCAGGGACGACCTGGCGCATCCGAAGCGGCTGAGTATCTGGTGCAGATGGTAGTGTTTCCCTCTTCCTCTTGAGCGTTGTCAAAGTAGAGGACTTTGCTGTCCCATTAGTGGATGGCGGACGACCTGAATCAGAGCTGCTGCCGCTACCGCTGCTGCCTGGTGTACCGATTCGCGAGGGTTGCGATACCTGCTGTGAAACGAGGGTCAACGAAACTCGCGGAGATAATAAGTAGCTCGTACGGGTGTGGTTCCCTTGGACTTAATAAAACTGCTGCCTTCGGCCATGAGGACCTTGGCCTTTGGTTTAGCGTAAGGTTTTATGTCCATCCTAGGGATTCGACTGGATACAGTTGGTTGCTTCAAGGACGATTTCGCAGGCGAAGATAACCTCGTGGGCTTGCTCGAGCTTGCTAAATCTTCCGGTAGCGTCTGGTCCGATGTCTCAACCTCCTCCGGGATCGGAGGATGTAAACCGTTTGGAAGTGATGCAATGAGCGGAAACGGTAACTTGGAATCTCTTCGTGTAGTTGAGCAGATCAGCATTTTGTCCTTCTTCCTGTTCGTAAGTGGTGAGGGCTCTACAGAACGACTTCTGGGGTGACCCTGATCAGATGGTTTAGGCTCGACCGAAGCACTTCTGGCTCTCGCAGGCGTTTTGTCGTGAAAGCTTGGGGCATCAGGTGATGGATCGAGGTCTATTATCGGAATTCTCTTTGCAGGAGTACGTGATGGGTCATCTAGTGCAGTTCGCGAAAACAGTTTCGTGGGCTTCTGCACTGAAGGCATGCCTTGCGCGAGAGCTTCCTGGATAGGTACTCGGCGTGCCGGGGTCCGTGTCACATCATCCCGGGTGAACGAAAACTTCAAAGGAGAAGGAGGAAGCCGCGAAGGCGTGCTCAAACGCTGTGGGCTGGTTGGCGGGCGGAAGACCGGAGTAAGTCGAGAAAGGGGAGACTGTGGTGGCTGAGCTTTGGGGTCTGGTTGATCCGGAGCTGCGGTGGGTGGCAAAGGGCGTATATCTGTGTCTTGATGCGACAGCGATGGTCCATTGGAGGACGCCGAAGGTAAGAGGCTAGCCAGCAAACTTTGGGACGTTGGAGACAATGAACCAAGCTCGCGCTGGAAATTCGTCACTGGGGTGGAGGTGCCTTTTGGTCGATGATCACTTTCGCTGACTATGTTCTTCACCTGTAGCCCTGTCACTCGCGTTGGTTCCGAATCGGATGGTATCAGCATTTTGTCATCAGTAGGACTCCCTTCTCGAGAAGGTGCGTTAGCCGTAGATGGTGTGTTAGACTCGTCCAGAAGGGGTCTCTTCAGGGGACTGGTGCTCTTGCGAGACGAACGTCGAGGCAGAGCATGAGGATCAGGAGAAGGCGCACCCTCATTTGCTACGGATGTCACGAATCGACTTAATGGTGCGAGGAAACCGTCAAGTTGTGTAGCTGAGGAACTCGATTCGCACTGGTGGGAACGTGCAGGAATTGCTGGGGGTGTTTTGGGAATGTCACCTTCTGTAAACGTGTTGGGACTCGGGGGAAGGACGGTCGGAGAGCCAAGCAGAAGATCATCAATAGTTTCGGTAGAAGCTTGAGGAGGTTGTGTTCTTGACACTAAGCTTTTATCGTCGTCCATGGGTGGGCCTGGTATTGGCGTTGAGCATGAGTCAAAAGATATTAGGTCTGGTTGGGACACGTTGCATGGGGATGACTCAAGCTCTTTAGAGGTCTCAGCAGGGCCATCCCCCTCTGCTTGAGGCAAGGTATGTAGAAGATCGATTCCCTGGAATGGCTTCACGGGATCAGGAGATGCTGACAGGGCTCGAAGCGGGGAGCGCACGTTATCCGGAAGAAGGTGGGGTGGAGGCGACGGATTATCATGCGCCCGCAATATTCTGCGAGCTAACGATGAAGAGGGTTCTGTTCAGGTATTACTTCAGCACATATTGCAAGGGTGTTGTCCATATGACAACGCACCGTCTTGACGGAGAGGGTCGAGGTCGGGTGTTGCGTCTCGAGAAATATGTACAGCAACGTTGGCCATCTCAATATGTGAGTCTTCAACGGCGTTGTCTATGTCTTCATTGGGATCGGTTGTCTGCTGAGGAGTAGATGGTGGAACTCCGGAGAACCTGGGGGAGCGTCTAAGTGGAGACGGAGAAAGGGGAACTTGGAGGGATTGACGTGCTTCCTCCTGAGCAAGGAACTTCTTCTCCGGGGATTGCATAGGTCCAAAATAGACGCGAGCGGAGGACGAGTTGTCTTCATTAGAATCAGACGAGGAGCCTGACGGGGAAACTGGACGGCGTGCGAGGGTGTCCATGGTGTAAACGACGATGGGGGTTAGGACATAAGACACATTCAACAATATCTAGTTGACCGTAGTGAGGAGCTGGGGAGATTTGAGAGATAGCGACAGTGCCGAGGAGGCGTGTTGTGCAGATGAACACAGTTACACGAAAACAAACATGCACTCATTATGCGCGGCGTGCATGCTTGATCGCGTTGCACACACGTGACACGTCCACCTTGCTTTGAGCCACCTCCTTAAGCTTTCGACCAGTTTCGATCAGCTCCATTTGACCAGTTTACTGACAAGATCCACTACATAACCTCCTTCATAACACGATGAATGAAGTAGCATATCTCTATGATGGGGGCACACTTTCCAAATCTCGTAGCTCCTCCTGGCACTGCTCTTTCAGACGCTGCAGTAAGGTTTTCATGGTGGCAACTCGAGTGTCTGCCGAACCCCTTCGCCTAGTATCACCTTCATCGCTTTTGTGTCGATTCTCTGTGTGATATTTGGCATATGGCCCTGATGCATGTTCGAATTCCGACTCGGAGTCAAAAGGCAGTACAGGGCAGTACCTCATCTCTGGTTGATCTAAACGTTTTTGCCGAAACATCTACACTGTTGCAGTGGCCTGAGTTTCCCTTCTCTTTAGCCTCTAGATGATATCCACGAAGGAGACTATTGGCCCTGGCGCCCATATGCTCCTCTGCGACGCTAGACAAGCTGTGGACTCCCGCTCGTACGTCGGTGATTTTGGTGAACTCGACCTTGATCAACGTGAAAAGCTTTTCCCATGCTTGACTTAACACTGCCAGATCAGAACCAGTCGCTCTGGCAAGCGCAGGTAATATCGCGCCAGCTACCCCTGGCGCAGCCTGGTACAGCTCATTTGACAGCTGCGTGAAAGCCCGGAGGGCCCGCACATATTGATATAAGCAGGGTCGGTTCGATCGACGGGTCCACAAGCTGGAATCATCAAGACAAGTCGCTAAGGCTTGCAGGCAACGACATGGGCTAGCCTACCTTCTCTATGCTCGAATACCTCGTATCGGTGCTTTCGTCTTTGGTGATTTTGGGAGCGCTACCTTGTAAAGAGTCAGCTTCGTTGGGGTATCGCGCGTGATCTTGGCGAGATTTTGGCGTTGAGCACACACTCTCATTTTCCCGCTTGAACAAGGCTGATAGAGGCAGAAGAGGGAAGGATTGTGGCTGTCGTGAAGAACTGCGGGAGGTCATCCTGGCTCGTCCCTCGCTCTTGGTATTTGCGTTCTGGCTCTCTCTTTAGCTCGAATATATAATGTGCCTTCTAGGCTTGATGCTATCCCACTGGCAATCGCTTAGATGGATGAACCTTGGTTTCAAAAATTAAATCATGCAGTCAGTTCCCTTCGAAATCCCCCACCGGCAACGACTTCTCAAGTTGCAATAAGGCCTTATTCCTCTCCCATCTTCATCAAAATACTAGTAAACACTCTGAGGGTGTCAGATGCGTGTAACTTCATTGTATGTGGGGCATACTCGGCAGCGGACCGTCTTGAGTAGTGAAGATCTTCTGTTGCATATCTCCCCAGCTGCGTCGAGCGCAGGAGAGTATGTATGATCTAAACCACAGATGGAATTTTGAAGTTTCCAATCATGCACATGCGAGGTATATGGTACTTGGTGCAATATTGCTCTGCATATTCGAATTCCTTCCGAGTCGTAGCAGCTCCAAAGATAGTCCGGATAGATTACTCCTTCTGAATGCAAGTGGCTATAAATCTGCGCGCAATTTCCGTTGGATACAATCTTATCGCAGCCAGGTTGACGTCAGGGCACGAATCTGAGTGCCGTCTCAGTTTTCGAAAATTTCGATACTCAAGTACTCAAGCTCAAGTGGTAAAACCTGCTCATAGAACTAGTGCAGACATGCAAGTACGATATAGGAAAGGGAAATTCCCACCCGTTACAGACCTGTTCTGAATCATCTTACTCTGTGCATCTCTTCATGATCAGTATTAATGCTTGTACTTGGCTTGTACCATGCCTGTGCTACTTATCACATGTCATTGTGTCACCGACAACGCCACGCGTTTGCATGGGACGGAAATTGACGCGACGACGGAGAGCTTGGGATTGGCTCGGATTGGCTCGGATCACGACCACCGCCGCTGATATTTCTAGGCGTCGAGTGAACCTGGTTGCTATTCCCGGTTGACAAGAGTTGCCGGCTTCCAACGGTCTCATAATTACATCTTAGATCGAGAATGTGGCCTTTACGCGCCTTTGTTCCTCGTCGACTATCCTTCCCGGCCCATCCGTAGCAGCTCTCAAGATCTCAAAGCTGAGTATCATCCTGCATCTTCCTTCCACTGGTACCTCGTCTCCATGGGCTTTCAATCCGACTTCTGGAAGTCGATGCGTCGAACTGTCGTCCACGCACCGCCGAAGCCTGTCACTGTAGCGTATAAGGCAAGTGCATCCGAGGAGTCTGTCTCCATCTCCGAGTTTGTCCAACGCCGCTGTCCGAGTCTGGCAAGAGACTTTGTGCCCGCCTGGTGGCTTTTCAAGTGAGCAACCATCTTCTGTTCGCAGGCCTCTAATAACATTGATGATCCAGCGGTCATCTTCAGACTCTTTACAGCGTTTTGGGCGACTTTACGAAAACAGACAATGTCATTTACCAGCGGTAAGCTGTCTTGGCCTCGTTTTACCCAAGACTAATATCTGTGGGTAGCACATACCTACGTCTGCAAGACGGCGGTACTTTGTGAGACCCCAGCTTCTTTGGTATGCTGTTTCTAGACTGATCTAATATATCAGAGGTTTGGACTTCACAGGTCCTGACGATACCCAGTGTGAAGCAGACGCGCCCATGATAGTGGTCTTGCATGGCTTGACTGGAGGTGAGATGCTTGCCTGGGTTCAATTTTCCAGGAAAACTCAACTCCTTGAAGGCTCTTACGAATCATACGTGAGAGCAATCTTAGCGCCAGCCTGCTCACCCCTCAGTGAACAAGGTCTAGGCTATCGGGCAGTTGTAGTGAACTTCCGAGGATGTATGTCACCATTAAAACTTCTCAATGGCACATGTTGACATTCCATATTGACGAAGGCGCTGGAGTCCCACTAACGAGCCCCCAGCTTTACTCGGCGGGACATACAGACGACATCCGTCAGGCGTTGTTCTACATCTCTCAGCGGTATCCAACCGCTCCTTTGGTTGGCGTTGGGTTCTCTTTAGGTGCCAATGTCATGACGAGATACGTCGCAGAGGAGGGTGAGCTCAGTCGACTAAGGTCCCTATGTATCTTAGGTTGTGTAAGTAATCATTGTCTTTTATATGCGCGCATTGCGACTGATTTGGTCTCACTTAAGCCTTGGGACTTACAAGCAAATACTGACAAGTAAGAGACCTCTTGCTCAATCTAAACTCAAATTTACCCGGAGCTCTAGACTCACATCAACTTACCTCGGACATCATGTGTACTCAAAGGGCATGGGACGGAACCTCGTGAACCTTTTACGCCGCCATGTGGATACGTTGTCCACTTACTCTGATCGTGGAGTAGCGGAGGCAGCCGCCGCAACTATGAATATGGTCAGGCCGACCATAGAAGCGTTTGATAGTCATTTCACGCGGATTGCGGGAGGCTCGTCGCCACCCTGGCCATTCGCTACCGCGGGCGACTACTATGCATACGCATCCAGCCACAAAGTCCTTGGCAATGTTCAGATACCATTCTTAGCGATCAACTCCGTCGACGACCCAGTGGTCCGTGAAATACCTGTGGGTTCCGAGAGGAGCGGATGGGTGACTATCGCCGTTACTCCCCAAGGCGGCCATCTTGGCTGGTTTGAAGCCAATGACAAGTGGTTTGAGGTGAAGAGATGGATTCGGACACCAGTAATGGAGTGGCTCAAGGCAACCGCAGAAGACCTTATCTGCGTGACACCGTCGTGGCGGCCACTATATACCGACAAAGATGGATATATCAGAGAGGTCAACGGCAATGCAGGTCTCGGTTGCAAGGAGGTAGAAGGAGGTGGTATCATCGTTGGAGCGGAGCCACAGCGTGATGTACTCGCTGGCCTTTAACCTATAGATCGTCTACCTATACCTCTAGAACGTACACCTCGCTAGCCTTGAAATGCCTACTAATCGCTGTCGCTGAAGTGCACCCTATCTTCCTCTTCCTCTTCACGCTCAGCCTGTGATCTATCGTATTGACTGAAATCGACCGATACAGTCCCTTCTTCCAAGAGGCTCTCATCGTCGTCCATGTTGCGATTCTTCTCGAACAACTGACGGCCTACAGACGAACTTATCAATTTATCATGGTAAGATGAACAAAAAGGGGCATGTTCGTTACCTGATAATCTGGTTGCGAACTTTTTGGTCTCATCTCTCTCTTTCGCAGTCAGGGCCCGAAGCCTTTCTTCCTCCTCTCGAAGCTTTTTTTGGGCCACCTCTTTATCAAATTTGGCTTTCCATGCTTTGAATGACTCGACGGTCACAGGTGTACCGCGAGTTCGAGCCTCTTCTGCCTATATTCAAGGTCTCAGACAGAAAGAAAAAAGGAAGGGCGAAATCTATCTATCTACCTCAATGACCAATCGTTCCTTCTCCCTTTCAACCTGTATCTGGGATTCAAGCCTGTTCTTCGATAGACTTGAAAGCTCCTCTCGTAGGTGAGAAACGACTGTGAAAGTCATAGCCATTCCCAAGTTTTCCTTTCCCTGTGGACCTGGCATTCGCATATCAAAGCGCTGAGCAATCTTTACCACTTACAACACTCCTCAAGCTTTCGATGAGGTTGTCGCACTCCTGATCCGCCAACTCGCCCTCTATAGGCTCCAAGGAGAACTCTGGGAGAGCCTCAGGGTAGTCATCGCCATATTGAACTGACAATTTCAGCTTGACTGAAGAACGTGTTGAGCCAGTGGTGACGATCAACCCCGATGAACATACTTACAAGGATCAGCACCGTCGACGATATCCTCGGGTTCGACTTCTAGTTCTATATGGCGCTCGGATACAACTTGACACACAGCTCAGCGACCTGACCAGAGAGGGTGCTTCTTTACGAACTAGTGAGCTCCGTAGGGTAGATAGATTCGAGTACCTGCCGCGGAGATGATTGTCAGTTTCAAGCTGCACTTGAGAGATCAAGCAAGAAGACTTGCCTCGAATTCCTCTGTGAGAACGCCCTCAGACATGTTCCTTGGTGATAATAGGTTGCGTATGTGATAGTGGTGAAGATGAAGTTGCGATGCCACAGCGAGATCAATCCCTAAGTCATATAGTGGCAATATGTCGAAGTATCATCAGCTGGTTGGCGAATGCGTACCGGTGCCGCGCCGTGAAGGATTGTCATTTTCTATTTTTAGTACCGCGTCCTGTCAGAATATCCTCTTTTCCTGTTCCGCGACTCTCCTTCAGTCTTCCAACATGCTCGGGTTGGCCAAGCATGCGTTTCCCTCATGCTTTCTTCGTCAAATTGTTGCTTCACGCACCCTTGGGCCTGTCATGACGTCGACCGCTATCCCTGCTCTCAGCCAACTACGCTACTCAACTTTCTCGCACCATAATTCATCGACATTTACAACCTGGTCTCGTATTGAGCAGACGGTAATATCAACACCGCCCGTGCCTGAATCCTCTGCAGAAGATCGTTGGCGAAAGAAGAGCGAGGACAACATGAGTACCATGCCGGCCCCCTCAGACGCATTTACAGGTGAGTACAGACAAGTGGGGGCATTAATATCCGAGTTTAGTTCACTAACAGAAAACGCCTAGGTCGTCGGGTTACTGTCCCGCGCGGTGACCTTGGCCTCGCTTTCAACAGGCTCAACCAGCGGCTTCGTCGGAACAGAGTCTGGTATGAACTCCGACGGACTGCTCGCCACGAGAAGAAAGGGTATAAGAGAAGACGGTTGGAAAGTGAGCGATGGAGGAAGCAGTTCGCTCACGAGGTGAGTGGTCTCATGACGCGAGCAAGAGCCCAGCCTTACTCGAATACACAGGTCCGAAAGAAAGTCAAGCTTGTGGACACGATCCGGAGGCGAGGAGCATGACATACCATGCTCCGCTTTTAGTTGCCACGATCTTAGAACCCAGGTAGCAAGAACCTTGTACTTGCCGGCCGTAATTGAGAGTGCCTATTAATCTATCATGCGGTCTGTCCATCATTAACAAGGCGTAATACACGGCTGGTGCCCCACGCCCTTGAGTTGGTACGGAGTTCTAAATGTGCTTCTCTCCCCCTTCCCCGAATCCACCATCGACCGTGCTTGGTAAATCAAAGTCCAATTCAAACCTCGCTTGCAACTTCTCGACACATTGGAGGAATTCTGGAAGGTCATCATACCCCGGCTAGTGGCGTTCTTTTCCCCGCTTTCCTCTTCCTAGGTCACTTTGACTGATCTGAGTACTCTTGGCAAACACGACGCTGCCCTTTGGAGGGTCCTCAGGGACCAGAACTATTATTGAAAGCGTATCACCTTCGGAGGAGACCTCGTTGTTTAGGGCGAGCCCGAAACGCGGCTGACATGCGGAGATGTGACGCAACGTCCCCGTCCGTTTTAAAAGCTACTTGCACCCGTACCATGGAACGAAGCCTCCTTCCAGCTCTTTCTTCTTTGCCAATCCCAGAGACGAGAACATGTGCCGAAATGTACGTCCGAGTTTCTCTGATCGACGCGGTCTCGATGCTCACCGTTGGTAGATCATGGATGGCAGATACTTTTCAACATGCGGGCACTTCACGTCGATGGCAACAAGGCTTCAAGACTGCTTCTCACCCACGTGCGTCTTTAGTGGGAGACACCCATTAGGTTTGTTTTGTAAATGTTGCGACGTGAAGTTATTATAATCTCCACTATCAGGTTGCAAGGACCGCCGATGTTGTAACATGATGACCCCTCCAGCCCAAAACCCCATCCGTATCAGCCCAGGGAAGTGCGCCGCTTGTTTGGAGACGCCAATATTTGGCATGCAGAAAATTTGAAGTTCTTCCACCCAATTATGAGCCGTCATTCAAATCACCAGAAACATCTTGCACTAAGTTATAGACTCGGACTGTAGAAACCATTTTTGTAAATTGTAATCCCGATACGACGGGTACTTTTGTATACATGATATCCACTGCAGTTGCCCCCCAAGGACCACCGGAAGATGTTCTCGAATGATCCTAGGTTTTTAGCCTGTTTTCGAGCGAATACGAACTGGACACCAGCCTCAAGAGGGACGCGTGTACATGTTTCATTCAAAGTAAGTATTAGTACCAGAGGTCCAAGAATTCGCACGCCTCAGGAAAAGAGTTGGACCTAGTTGGACCCACCCGGAAAGCTTAATGATAACGTTTGCTGATCACTAATACGTATGATCTTGAGTCAAAGTTCGGAGGTACATCATGATTCTTGGTCCGAGTCATCCACCCATACTTTTGGACGTCTTGAACCCGCGAATGTGGTACCGTGTATAGAGCGGAATGCTTAGCGGCAAGGAGTAGCGACCCACATGTCCATGATGCAGCTGATCCTTGGTACAAATCCCATGCTTCATTTGCTACCCGGTCTTGGATTAAAAGCACGGGGCCTCGTTGAAAAGTGGTTATCGCTATGACTGAACGTTGTTTTGCAGCGGATCACCCCGTTCAAGCTCAAGCTCCGAGTCCGATCTATGACACAGCTTCGAAGCGGAAGGACTACGGAGTGAGTCACTCGGACCTCCTCCTTTGTGGCACCCGGTGAAGAACTTCGCAAAGTGCCCGAGACACACGGATACGGAGACAAACTTCGGCCCGTAATACCAAAGTAGTTTCCAATCGGACATCTTGTCTGTGGACATCTTGTCATTCCGGTCGGTCTCGACCTGCCTCGGGACAGATCCGATGCGGCACCAAAAGGGCCCATATGCCAACAGATGTCGGGCAGATAGGTCATATTCAAGTTACGGAGATGCCCCGGTACAAGTTGTTCGGCGTCCACATCCCGATTATCTCGACAGACCTGGGCTGCTAGAATCAGCTAGGTATCCAACGATAGCTTCCGTAGTCAAAGTTGTGGGTGCAGGTCTGCACACACTCATGTGTCGTACATAGAATTTCCTCGCAAGCATAGCTGACTCCCTCCCACGATCTAACCTACATAGTGTGGTCAATCCTTCGTTCTGATCTCCTACGTAGGCTCGTGACTTCAAAACATGTACATCTGGTCCGGTCTGTAGCATAGCTATGGAGTGGATCGTATGAAGTAGTTTATGTTGGCCTCGGGAACTCGTTCAAGAAGTATAGTGGAACAAAACCAGCATCTGCCATGGATTCAGGGTTTACCTGGTGTTCATGGAGCTAAGATCCGGGCAGGCCATCTTGGTTCCACTTGGGCTGAGCTCGTTCTGGAACAACAGGCGCGCTCACCTTCACCGTTCGACTGAGGCGCAAGAGCGGATCGTCCAACTTCAGGCCAGGGTTGGTACAGCGTAGTATAATGCGGTCTAGAAGGCGGAGGTATCTGGGGGAAATTGATAAGAAGGCGGACAGTGGACTACACAAAACTTACAGCCGCTAATGGGCCAACGTGACCCGAGCTACTCTCTAAATCTTGTGCAGAATAGAAATCTAGCAGGATCTGGAGGGCATCTGATGACGGGTTAGAGAGCCCAATGCTATCTCGGATGCTAAGGGGTACTTGCGTGCTAGGTGATATAACTCGCTTTCTGAGAAGCTGAAATACTCGATGACAAAGCGTGTAGCATCTGGAGAAGCAGGTTTGTGCGATGGAGGGGTAGGAAGGGAGTCGGATGGTGAAGAAACTGATATGCGAGCGTCCAGCGATGCCGAATGTGGCCCATCAGACATTCGTTGTGCTAAGACATAACAGGCACCTGCGATGATGCGAGTGGGAAATAGAACACAGAGTGGCGTTCGGTACCTGAGGAAGAGACTCAGCTCTCCGTGGAAGGAAGCTTGCAGACAGGGAGACAACTGACGAGTCGTGAGCTATACTCCAAGCATAGTCTTGAACAGTAGTGTCCGCTTGATGAGCACTGAAAAGATCGACAAGTTCTGCATGGGGGCTGGATGTAACAAAATCAAAACAGAGTGCCTCCAGCAGTACTTCCTCTGTAAGAAGGATAGCGGTCTGCTGTTGTTCTACCTCCTGTAAAAAAGATGGTGAGCTGTGGAATATGACAACTACAATTCTGTTGCGCACTGGGCTGTCGCTGGCTATATGCGAAACTTCAATGTTCTTGATCTTCGACTGGCACACTCTAGCAACATCACGCAGCTTTCTTCCACATTCTTCTGTTTTGGTAGCGAGGAAAATGCAGGATGCGGCAACGTCCTAGTTCAGACCGGCCTGTGGGTTACGCGTCGGTCAACGAGGATCTGGCTTACCTGGCGATGGTAGTCCTCCAGGGAGTAACGCATGTAGAAACGGTGGAACCATGTCGCCGCAGTGAAGTTGGCTGAGGATGGTCTGAATATTTATGCGCACGAAGACATGAGCCTGATGTGTGAGGTAGAAAAAAGCGACTAGTCTGACAATCCAAGAGAAGTACCCAGGCGAAAGAGGAACTCTACACCTCTCGCTCGGTCATAAAGCTCTTTGGCCAAGGGTATGTTGGAGGTGGAGACGCTGGGCGTGCTGCGAAGAGCGTCGAGGGGAAAGAGCCATTGTGAGTCATTTTCCATAGGTAATGGCTGCTTAGTGTGCCGTCAACAGTGTCAAGCAGTGTCAAGCTTGCTCCGAAGGCAGGGAGTTCCGAAAGAAGGGAGATCGCGTGGATTTGATCAAACTTGAGTTTGGTGAAGAAGACCGGTCGCGTGGTTCTTCGGAGCCACATCACTTAACGTAACCCGTATGTAAGTGGCTGTAAATGGTAACATCCGCGCGTCACTTCCACTTCCGCTAGGAACTACAGTACTTCGTTCCTTGACGCCCTGAACGGGCCATCGCTCATCGATGCTCATCTCGCCCATTCTCGAACTGAAATTCGGCTCCTGCTCTTCTCGACGTATTGCTGTCTCTCAGACTTACCCGCTTTTCCTCGGAGCTCCGCGTTTTTTAGAGACAAGCTAGTCTACTCGGAGCGGTCCCAGGGGCCGGCCCTCTTATCCACTAGCCGCTCTGTCACTTCGCGCCACACACTGCAACCATTCCATCTCCTTGGGCCTTGGTTACCTTCTGGCTGTGGGAATCTTTAACAACAGATAAATGAGCATCTGGTACCAGACCCGCGGACATATCCGTTCTTGCCTCAATACCAGATTTCAGGCCCTTGTCTTGCCTCGTGCTTTCACGTTGTCCGCGCCGTGCAGATTTTTTTAGAGCTCCAAACCATGGCCAGACTCTGCGTCAGCGGTCAATGTTCTCATATTTATACATTCGTTCCCCCTGACTCTCAGCTTGGTCTGATTTTTAAAATTCTCGCTTGCGCAAATGTTGACGTTGGAGCAAATTCGATGAGATGCATTTCTCGCGGCGGTGTTGACCCCCTTCTTTCCGGCGCAGGAGGCTGCAAGAGGTTTGGCAGGCGACCTCATGTACGTATGCCTATTTCGGCATGCGTTTATTACTCGCTCAGCAGCGGCCTCTCCCATCTCGCTATCTGTCCGGAGTGTCACCGACTTCTACAATCAAGGATCCCTTGCAATATTCTGGGTGGGCGATACATAGCTTCCTTCTGCCGTAGGCTCGTACCTCGGCCATCATGCTTACGGAGTGGCTGATATCTGTTGGTTCCTCTGAACCAGCCGTAAGTGGAATAATGGTAAGCATGGTAAGCGGCGACGTTACGTTCGCGTATCGATTAATTTCTGTGTTAACTATCCTACAAACCATCCACGTCATCGCATATCACTATTCTTGTATTGGATAGTATGACGCATCTTCCCCATCGTCTACGCACCCCTGCCCTGCGCAGCACACGTTGGGCAAACGGAATCGATTTGAGGATCTGGCAGCCGTCTCGGATGATCAACGTTCGTCTCTCAGAGCTACCTGCCAAACTTACTATACTGCTCAGGAAACTGACGACTGATTCCCCCGTGCGTAACGGTGTTAGCTTCGCAGATCATGACTAGATGTGTGGGATCCTCACTATTGCCAGCAGGTTTGAGTGCACGTCGGAGGCACACAATCCGATGGATGCGTGGTGCTAAACTTGCAGAAGCGATCATCGCATTGTATCTATTTCCAGTAAGCACCTTCGTTCCGAGAATCGTGCTCCTAGCTGTGCTCACCATCGCGTCGGGCTAACGAAGTAAACTGTCAATAAATTACAGAAAGCAAGCCAAGCAGGCACCACGTACCACATCATAGGCATGACCACAGCGTCTGTAAGTGTTGCGGACTCTGTGGAGGGTACTGCATTTAGACAGGTAGAGCAACACTAGTCGTCAAGCGACAGACCTTCGCCAGTGACACATCTTGGGTAGTTATCGAGGAGGGGTGGAGGGCTTTGAGACGAACGCTGGGCTTTATATGCAGCGGCGCAGGCCTATAAGTAAATTTACCGGGTCACCCATGCGTTGGGCTAACCAGCGATCAGATATCGGTCCGTTCGGAGGATGCAGATGTTGTGCATACGGTGGACCACTTCGCGAGGACCAATCGCTGCTCCTCGGGCCACTGTATTTGGCACCGCTAGCTGCAGCCGTGTTCCGTCGCCCTGGGCATGTCGGCCACACGTCACCATGAGGAAGTCCTTCTCTCTAAGCGAGCAGCCAAAACGTTAAAAAGCCAAAGTGACTGCACACACGCGGTGGCCGAACTCTATGTGGCCATCGTCCCGAACCTCGGAACGATGACGAATGTCTGACAGCATAGTCCGAGAGATTCAGTTACGGCCAGCAAGCGACTGATTTCCGTCTCCGTCAACACAAACTCCGGAACGTGATCCCGAAAATCAGCTTGATGGCTATCGCGCTTGGTCCAATATCAGGTAACATGATGGTGCCGGATGCCACATAACTCCGAGTGTGGTTGGCCAGCAGGGTCTAGCACAACCTAGTACAGCTTGTGAGGAGGGACGAGTGATGCAATAAGGTCCAACCATCATAGTCGCAAACAAATTAGTGTTCATATCCGTGCTCTTCGCGAAGGTTCAGGTTACTGCTGTAAGCGCCTTGCATTTGAAAGGAAACCGGGCATGCTTCCGAACATCATTTCGCTGGCAGATGAGCGTCGCATCGAAGCATGGGTCTCTCCACAAGAAGACGCGTGTTTTGCATATTTTGACAGCATGACGAAAGGTCGAGATAAAGTAACGTTTGGTCCGACAAGTCGAGAGACGGAAGATGAAAAGATCCGCGCAACGCGCAAAAATTGTAACGGATCTCCTATTGCACAAGTTATCGTAACTCTATCGTGTAGAATAAGACCTTCGGACTCAAGCCCAGCTCGTTGTCGGGCGCTCGCTTATCCCGCGAACATGCCAACGAGGTACTGACTCACTCCGTCGGGTGTTAAGCTACCAACGTCGGAAAATACTAGCGAAATGAGATCGGGCCTGGATATTAAATATATGAGCCGGGAATTTGTATGGGAATTCGTAGAGTTGGACTCTTGAACGTACCTAGTGTAGTCTACGTTGGGATTGCAGGCAATCTGTTCAGTTGTCATAGTTCGTGTATGTTTTGGGATCGTAATCTTTTCAGCGTCTTGATCAGCTGAGTTTTGCCCGGGTCCTTTCGCGTCAGGTGTGACAGCGGACGGGAAAGATAGGATTTTCGGGGTGTGCGTCGGAAGATCGTATTGCGATAGCGGAAATAAGCGATGGAATTTGTAACTGTACGTGATGACGGCACGCCGTTTTTCCATGAGTACTCCCGCAAAGACGCTGCGGGACCCACCTTTCGGCCAGGGCATAGAACGGTATATTTGCGGCCTTCGCTATGATTGCTATTTGGTTGCTGCCGACTGCATTGATGAGGCCACCACTTTCAACCACTGCTTCGGAGCCCACTAGGACGAAGTCCACCTGGTCCATGACGTAGGAAACAGCTGAGTCGAGAACGACAGTGCATGGTATTCCAGCTTTGGTCAACTCCTCGTATGTTCGTAGTCTAGCCCAGAAATTTAGTCGAGCGGTTATAGGATCTCGCGATTTTAATGATATTTAATAGAGACCTACCCCAGTCCACGCGGCCTGGCTTCTGTAACATACACCGATATTCTCTTCCTCTCATGAGCGCGTAGCAATGCTCTCATTACCACTCGAGAATATGAGTGGGTCAATATCTATGGCAAAATGTTATTCCGAGGCGACGAAAGGCTAAGCTTTACTTACTACTGAACCATCTTTGATGAACCCTAAAGCGAGGTTTGCTATTTTTTCGCGATATTCTTGAGCTTCACGAGCATAAGCCCGGCCTTGCTTAACCAACTCTGTCTTCAAATTGGAGAAACTCTACGAAATCGAGTGCGATAGCAATCAGCGTTGAGAAGAGTGAACGTTGATCTACACGCACATCGGAATCATGAGGGAAAAGCGTGACAAATGCAATGAAAAGTTCACAACCAGCATTAAGGCCAATGGGGTTGGGAGTGCGTTCACGGAGAACTTTGGCGCCGTCGTTCAGTGCCTTGACAAGCTCAAACATCGTGCCCGCTGATCGAGGGGTAAACATAGATCGGCGTCGTATTGAATGTTGACTTCATACCGCTAGACTGCTGTATGAGCTCCGTTAGAGCAAGGATGGCGGCTAGGGGTGTCGAGATCTTGTGGCGGCTAGCGTTTAGTCGCCTGCTGAGAGGGCGGAAGACATGAGGACTGACGCACGTCTTCGTTAGCGAGGATAGCCTGATATGTGGCATCTATGTCAAAAGAAGAATCATTGGATGCACTTGTTTCTGGTACGCTTTGATGATTTGACATCGTCTACACCGACTCAGATTGAAGATGGCCTGTCAAGTTAGCGAGTGTCGACGTCGACTGCAAGCTTGTCGGTGCGCCTAAGCGTGGGGTCCGATCCATCGGACTCAATAGCCGGAATGACCATATAGTACCCACGTGGCTTTGCATCTGTTCCTTCGGCTCCCTATGGACAGACTGGGACAACTTGGGTGGTATACCGGCCGTGTAAACTCTGCCGAGAACTTGAGCGGTTTCTGTTCCGAGAGTTACATGAACAGCGCCGTAGAGTACATGCATTCATATACATTTGTTTAATGTTCGCACCTCTGACTTGATGCCTCCTGCTCTCCGGCCCTTTGGCGTCACTGGCGGGGTCCAACTGACATCATATATCACCGTGCATGGTCGACCCTAAAGAGCTACAGGCTACTACAGGACCCTACAGGACCCCACTCACGGCCCACGACTGATATTGCATGGCGGCTAGATTGGCCTACATTGGTACATCTGTACGTACTCTGTCGCCAACAAAGATTAGCCAGAACAAACATAGCTAGCGCACCGATCGCAATGCCGACACAATCGCCTTCATGTCGCCAGCGCCGAGCTCAGAATCCAAAGGTTCGCGGTCGCGAGCGGTTGCCAATGAGATATATGAGAGCCGAACAAGGCGCTTGCAATGATACGGTCGGTTCCCTGTACTTGAAATAGACTGATGTTTCGACGGGCCCGGACCCAACTGGAAGATACAAGGAATACTTTATATGCATATGGGGGCAGGACATCGATTCAAAGCTAGAAGAACCTTAGTCTATGATCGGTTTGGCTTTACAAGGGCTAATTCTAAGTCGACTTTTCAGGGAGATCTTGCTTTGAGATTGAGCAAGATCTTACCGCATACGGATGAATTACGACACAAAGAGACCAAAATCGATCGTTTTCCCAGGAGAATTTGGATGAATTGAAGGGTCGCTTTGTCGTCGAAACACGTTCCACGTCTGGCGGGCTTGAAAACTCCTTTTATGTCTTCCAATTGGTCGCGATCGCTAGGGCCAATTATAGTGGCGGGACCCACGCCCGCCGACGCCCGTCCCTCAAAAGGCCCGCTGTAGCCCATGTGCTAGCCTGCTGTCTGTCGTCTCCCCTCCCAGCCAACCTCATCGACATCCCCGGCTCTTATCATCCCCTCTAGCCTACGCAGCGCGGCCTGTGGCCTGGCGTGCCTCGTTTACTCGTTTACGTCTGCCACCCTAATTTCTGCCGGTTCAACGCACGTTTAGTCGGTCCGTGCTCTTTTCTACTCCGCGATATAACGCGAACACGCTCTAACCAACAGCACTCCCTCGCCCAGGCCACTGCTCTCAACATGCAGAGCCCTACTTCGTCCTCCCCTCAAGTCCATTTTTCTAGCGACGTCCAGAATATGGACAGCTGGGCTAAACGCACAGGGATCCCGCTCACGACAGCGGATGCGTTGGGCACGACATATGCGCGTGCCCACAAAATGCTGCTCTCGTTGAAGATGCAGCTTGTCCAACAACATGGTTGGACGGACGTTTCCTCGTCAATTTCCAGGATGCTTTTTACTATTGAAGCACCCTCTCCGTGGCGCTCGTCTAGCGGGGTCCCACTCAGTCCTAAGCTCAAGCTTGAGCTTCCTTCGAATGCGTCCTCTTTCTTCTCGCCGGAGAGGAGGGTGCAATGGCAGATGGTTTTTCACAGCGACGTCTTTGCTACGCAAAGAGTCATCATCCCCCAAATTGCCGACATCCTCAATCTGCTTCAGTGCCTCCTGACAGGTGTCCTAACGCTCGTCCACGAAGAGTCTTTACCAGACGGCGTATACAAAACCACAAGGGGTCTCCCTTCCGTCCAATGGATCAATGCAAACCAAGCCGCCCTCGTCGAAATCTTTGGTCGCAGTCACTTCAAGCAATTGTGGAAGGCATGCAATGATCGCGCTACGTCGTTCAAAGTCGACGTTGAACCTCGTCGGTCATGATCATCCTCTCTTCCCTCTAGCAATTCCTCTCAGCCAATCCCTGGCATCACCTTCGCATCAAGGGCTCGCATGCCCTAAACCCTTGCCATCGATTGGCAAGGCCTTCTGCAAGAACTGTATCGTGATCGTTTCGCATTGTTGTGATATACTGCTGTTTTACGCATTGCTCACTTAATGATTTGGTTAATACTAGACGCCACTAATACCTGCATTACCCCATCTCATACCCGACATCATGCACGTTAATTCCGCTATCCTACGCATACTCCTTTAAATCACCTATTTCTGCTCTTTAGTTACATCACATTTCTTTGAGGGTTTTTCCTATGCTCGACTTAGTTTCAGGTCACGTTTGGGGACAAACGCAATAAGTTGCGCAGCTGCGTGCCCTATAGGTCTTACAATTGTACGATCTTCGTGATCGCTAGACGAAATTACATCCTTGCTTGTGCAGCATGCCTGCCCCAGCGTGAGTTTGATCAATACCTTGGCATGCCAGAGGATAAGTCAAGCATCGCGGCGAGCACATTTTTTGCACTGTGAAAAGACTAGATAAGCCTTGACAATAATTAACTTTTGCAGCTCGCGGGACTTTATCGCGGGAAGCGGAGTATTTTTCTGACGGGAAGTCTTAACAGTCGTTGGGGGCGCGTCGCATGTGGGAAACTAGACCGTGACCAATGCCCGGTGGCTGTACTGGAGCACAGCACTTCATACGAGCCAAAGATACCTGGCGTTTTGCCCAAGTTTTGCCCATACGCGTCTGCTAGTTCAAAATCAATCTGCTGACATGAACTCAACGACGACCGTCCATTGTCAAAGCAAGATCTGCGTCAACGACCGACCACCATCGCAACTGGAATGTCCTACTTGCAAGAAGTATGCCAACATCTATGATGCTCCCCTACCACCGCTCAGATAATTTTCTGTAATCGCAGATTAGGCATCCGAGGCTCTTTTTTCTGTGGCCAAGAGTGCTTCAAGGCAGACTGTGAGTCTGCCACTGGTAATATGTTTGACATTTGTTAATAGGAGCAACAGGGGTGAGCTGTCCAGATGACAGACCATAGTACTTCATTGAGCTCACGACTCTGGGTTAGAAAAGTCACAAAATCATTCATGATCTGGCTCGCGGGACTGCTGGAGGTGGGGATAATGTTTGTTTGCTCTCTACTCACTCACGAGACTTCTAGATGGAACCTTCAACCCGTGGGCTAACTTCCGTTACACTGGTTCTATGCGTCCGGTATACCCACTTTCGCCCAAGCGGGAAATCCCTTCACATATTAACCGACCAGATTATGCCAACGATGGTACGAGCTTGGGACTCCGCCACCAGCAAATGGCACTTCCGTGGAAGCACATGTTAACATTCTTTTCTTCCTCTCACTCTCAGCCTCGGGAATACCTCATGGCGAACTCAGACGGGCTGGTCAACCGCCGAGGATACTAAGCCCGGAGGAGATAACGAAGATGCGGACGGTCTGTCGGGTACGTTGCTTTTCATCCCGCAATCAAATGTCAGGAGGAGCTATGCTTCTTAACGTTTATCGTTGCTCATGTTATAGCAGTCTATCGAACTTCTGTGCTGATGCTGTCCAATAGTATGGTCGAGAAGTTTTGGATCTTGCAGCCGCAGCTATCCGACCAGGCATTACTACTGATGCAATTGACGAGATTGTCCACAAAGCAATCATCGAGAGAAACGCCTATCCCTCTCCACTCAATTATCGTAACTTCCCAAAATCCGTTTGCACGTGAGCCACATTTTGTCAGACCGAGAGGGATAGCACTAAAGGCACTGAACGGTGACGTCAAAATAGGTCTATTAACGAGGTCATCTGTCATGGTATCCCGGATCAGCGAAAGCTGCGCGAGGGAGACATCGTCAACCTTGGTATGTGTGTTGGACTAGAAAGCTATTGATGTCGTTGATGCTTCTTCTCAGATATCTCTGTATACTACGATGGTGGGTTTTACACTGGTCAACCCAAGTGTAAGGCTGAAAACTTGTGATAGGGTTCCACAGCGACCTGAATGCAACCTATCCGGTTGGAGAAATTGACGAGGCTTCGAAAAAGCTTATTCGTACTACGCGTGAATGTCTGGACGAGGCGATCAAAATGTGCAAACCTGGCGCATTGTTCCGTGACCTAGGTAAAGTGATGTGGGTGATTTCGCGGTGCGGTATCATATTTCACCTTAACGACATTTTTCAGCGAACCGATAGCACGAGCTAATGGATGCTCTGTTGTTCGCCAATACACCGGTCATGGCACAAACGACTTGTTCCACACCGCGCCTAATATACCACATTACTCAAAGAATAAAGCAGTTGGGACAATGAAGCCAGGAATGGTAAGCCTTGGATTGGCTCTTCAACACAACACATGGGCTGACGAATAACAACCTTAGACGTTTACCATCGAGCCTGTATGGGACTAGTTTCTATCACAAGTGAAGGGCCACTGAATACGTGTTCTCAGATGATCAACCTTGGCTCGAATGGGGAGCCTGTCCACTGGAATGACAACTGGACAGCCACGACTGTTGATGGCAAACGAAGCGCTCAGTTCGAGGAAACCCTCCTGTAAGTGTGCTATGTGATATCAGGGATGATACTTACGGGTGTTCTACAGTATTACTGAGACGGGCGTTGAAATCCTGACGCAGTGATTCCCGTGAGCGTAGCAAGCACTTGGGAAGGTACGATACCGTGGGATAAGTTGATAGGCGTCCAACTACTCATGTGGGCGGAGATCGATGTGGCGAAGAGGATCGACTGCCAGCGATTACGGAACGGCATATCTATAGCATGATATATTAGCTGGCCCGAAATACGTATTGCTTCCTTGAACGGTGATCGACTTCATCCTGTCATGTCTTTATCTTGGAACCTTAGGAACTCGGCGACGTAAGAGCAAAGCATGGTGTCTTCATCACGTGGCTGGCTTATCAGCCCTAGTTCCACGCCCCCTATACACACCATCAGGCTCCTTGTTGTTGACCATGAAGCCGGTATTTAGAGTCCATTGTAGTCCACTCTGCACGCTAGTCCTTGCCCGCTTGGCACCTCTCATCTTGTTCCCCCCTTAACCTTCAGAGGTATCCTGATGTCTTCCGACGCCCCAGAGCCATATCTGTTAGTCGAGAAATGTGGTTCCAACCGGGGCAACCCCATCTATATTATTACCAAGTTTATCCCGTCAGTCATAAATCTCCTTTAGGCTGACTGGTATAATTGAGCTTATGCTCTTCGCAGCGCCGAATCGAGAAGTGTACGTGCTTTCTTTTCTAATGGCGTCTTCATCAAAGCATCTTGAGTATCACTTGAACACATGTGACCAACCCCTTCTCCAGCGTGAAATCCGATGCATGGACCTTGGAGAAGAAGCTCTTGGAAGTTACAGACAACGCCAACAAGCAGGCTGTACTCAAATCCAGGTGAGTTCAATGCTCAAATCCTGTAAAGTTTGCTGAAGTGATGCCTGTTGTCAGTTCTTCAATGAAAGAGAAAATCTAAGGTCCAACCGTGGTTTAGTTACTCAACTGAAGCTTGCCCGCTCATGAAGCTGTCACAGGTGTACAAATTGTGCTCTCGAGTTCCCCAAGAATCTGCTAAAACAAAGTGCTTACATCGATGTCAGGGGCTTGCCAGCATGACACACGAGGTATTACACTACTACAGAGTATGATAAATGTCGTGATGTATACCATAACTTACAAAAAATGACAGTCCCTGGTCCTCTGATACACAAAATCTCGCTATGAACTACTGTTGGCGTCCTTGTTAAGATCCATAGTAACCTCTCCAAAGGGCTCCTTCTTGTCAGCATCTCCAATCCGCTCAACGGGGATCAGGTCGGAAAGACTCTTCTTGCGCTGCCGTGGTGATTGGCGAGCTACCGCCGAAGATCGTGATTCAACACCCGTAGAAGCTGAGGCGGACATTCGCAACTTTTGCAAATCGGCATACGAGCCTGGGCGACTACGAATCCTGTGCCGTGGAGGAGCTTCATATGCATGTAGCAAATTCACGACGTGATCATAGTCTCCGTGGTCCTCGTCGTCAGATATATCTGGTGTCTCCGGTCTGCTACTCATTTGACTAGGCGTGGCTCCGCCCCAGGCGCTGGTTCCGCGTTTCGAGCTGTGACTCCAACCAAACAGACGTTCGTCTAACCAAGTCTAGGTTGAATGTTAATAAATAAGTCCGAAAGTGGGGTTCGGAGAAGCCGCACCATAGGGTGAATAAGCAAATTCCCTTGAGCATCGACACCTCCCACACTACTCTTCCGGCGCCATACGCCTTGCTCGCCGGTGGAAGGTGGAGCACTGGCGGGCACCAAAATCCGGAACTATCAAGAGGATAGGGGTAAGCATGGTGTAGATGCCTTGGAACATAAGGACTTGCTTGGTCAAAATCATCATAAAGTTTTGGTCCAAATTCGTTAATGACATCGGCGACTTCATTCGAGAGTTTCAATCGCATAGCTCTGAGGTTGTCGAATAAGCGCTGTTGTCCTGGGACCACTGCAACGACGAGAGGTCGTAGGGATCTATGCGGTGTCAGAGTTGGACTTCAACCACGAGGTATTACGCACTTAAGAACATCCATCCCAGCTTCACCAAACTTCAAGGCGGCGTAATTCATGAAGGGCAGCGCGAAGATCACCAAGAAAGGTGTCAATATCTTTACACGAGTTGATGCGCCAGCTTTGGTGGCAATAATGGTTGCAAGGATAGCATATGTGAAGTAGAGGACGGGTGCAACTCCAAGCGATATTAGAATTTTCCATGTGGCGAGCACATCCCTGCCTGCAATCTTGACTGTCGATGCGGCAAGAGCCTCTGAGAGGGGTTCAGAATAGGTCAACTGCAAGGTGGAGTGTTCATACCTTTTGCTTTCTTCTTGGAGAGAATGGAAGCTAATATGAACATGGGGCTGTTCAAAATGGTCCCAGGCAGAGCGAGCAAGCTCCAAGCCAAAAGGAGACCAACACGGTAAAGCAAAAGGCCTAAGGTCTTGTAACTTGCTTTCTTGGCTACTGGTACCTGAGGACGGAGTAAGCTTCGAATGTTTGAGTGATATATTCAATCATACTTGATGATCACGGAGCCCAAGGTCTCGCAAAAGTCTGTTATATTTGATCACGTCCTCCCGAAGCCTTTGAACCCGTGGCTCATCTTTGAAGTGATTGTATCCTTCCAAAAAGCGTCTATTCAGTTCGACCACTTGGCCGAGAGTGAGGTGCTGTCCAGGCGTTTTGTAGAGCCTGCGGACTGCTTGAACAAGCTGTGCTTGATGGATCAGTTATTGACTCGAAGGGCAGGGAGAAACCGTTACCATCAATGTATCATAATCGGGTGCTCGAACTGTGACCGTCTTCAAACCGTCATAGATTAGATCAAGGAATTTAGCAACAGCTTCTCGCTTCTTTGCACCTCCTTGCTTGAACATCTCTACGAGCTCAGCGGGAACATCCAATGCGGAGCCGAACTCTACCACCGCCCTCGATCGGAACCGGTGAGCATGGAAATAGTACAGTCCAACCGGTACTATCTTGACTTGGACATTAGGATTATTGGCCATAGCTCCCAGAGCCATGATGGACACGCCGGCCTTCAGTGGAAGGAGGTCAGTACGGTCGTGACTGCCACCTACGACAGAGTGAGTTCCCGAATGGACTCCGAACTATCATGCACACCTTCAGGAAAGATGCCTATGCAGCCGCCTTCTTTCAAACGAGTATAGACATGGCCATACATTTTCTGTTGGTCAACATAAGGAAGCCTCTTAAACTCGAGCCCATTCTTGCCCTCTGCTTGACATTCAGCTACTCGTTCACGGAAACGAGAAGTCCCTTTGCCCGTCTCTCCTCCAAATTCGCGCTTAATGCGTAACTCGGTATCAGAGATCACTTCGAGGACTTCGGCGACAGCAGAGTTGATGGCTTTGGGTAGCAATACCTGCATTCTGGGCTCAAATTCTGAAGTGAACTTTGTCCCTTGTCCTAATACAAGGCATGGGTCGTCCTCAGACAAGCGGATGAGCCCCGTGGCTGGTTTAACATCGTCTGCTGCACGGGCAACCGGAACTAGATACACTGCTTAGAAGGTGGCTCTCGAATGAAGGAGACTACCACTACTCACTACTGTCCATGAGTCTAGCAAAGAAGCCGACGGTTCTCCTTTTCATGCTTTTTGCTGCAGTGAGGAAGGAAACGCGACGACCTGTTTCACGAAACACTTCCGAGCTTAAGAGCAAAGGGTCAAGGAACTAGGCGCAGAGTGAGCATAGTGTTCTTGCTTTCAAAGGCCCAGTGTAGCATACCTGGTTGTGATGCGGAGCGCCAACAAAAATGACGGGGCCTTCCTTCGGAATGTTGAAGGCCCCACGAGGACGGACCTCCCGAAAGAAAACTTGGATGATTGTCCGCCAGAACATGAGGTTGGCGTCATACCCCAATGCCGTGGTGATGGGCATGCTCGATTGAGACATGTCCGTAGTTGCACGAAAACGACAAAGCGGAGGGTAAGCTCTTGAGGCCGAGATAAAGGAAGTCGACCAGGCTGAAGCTGAAGCTTGAAGGCTGCTCGGGTAGACCTATGTATGAAGGGCAGGGCGGTGCACGCACGGATGACGGCACAACGTAGGCGATGTCCTTCTTGCGCTCGGTGACACGCGGTCATAGGCACAAACAGCATTAAACCGCGTCTGTACTTATCTCCGACTTAGCCGGGTCGCTGCAGCTCACAATCAATGCATGCGCCATTAGTGCCATTAGCTAGTGCATAAGTAGTTTACAGTTTTCCACAGTTACTTAGATTACATATACAGTGCAAGGAGACTGTGCCGAGTATACACATTAATGCAAAATGATACTAGCCGCCAGATACACCTCAACTTCACACCTCGGACATTCGCCGTCCTTGAGATGACGAACCATTGCTTGTCACGCTCGTTCGCTTGTAGTGAAATAGATCATGTAGCTCGTGCAGCCTTGCACTGTCGCTTGGCCCACCTTGCGTCGGTGATCGAAGAGTCGCCTCTGTTTTCACAGGTGAACTCGGTACGGTGTTCGAACCGTTGGCCTCCAGCTCTGCGAAAATGCGTGCATTAGTATCGGAAATAGAGAACCCATGCTTTGAGGCTGGCTCACTAGACAATGTGCTCGCAACGGCAGCAGTTCGTTCCATATCCTCGGCAGCCCTACTCGCCAAAGCACGGTTGATGTACTTGCGGAATGCTGGACCAGTGGACTCTAACAGCTTTTCTACACGTGGCCGCTTCTGGGGATAGTTCTTCAGGAACTGATGCAACTCAGTGATGCCCTCTTTGTGCATGGCACCCGTAGTCTCGCTGGAGATGTGGTTAATGATAGTTAGCAGCTGGGCATCTGGATCGGGCTCTTCAACGGGAGGAGAGAAACCGCCACCGTTCTGAGAAGAGACACTCGGAGATGAGCGTTGATGAGTGCCTGAGGTCGCCGAAGATGTAGTTTGTTGGGGCGAGATAGGCCGACTGGATGCAGCCGAATATGGCCTGCTGAGAGCTTCCGTGTCTTGTTGATGTTGTTGAGCCTCTGCAGCCCGATGAGATGAGTTGAGGATACGGTAAACGTAGGGATAAACAATGGTAGCCGAGGGATCATCGAAAGAAGCGGACAAGCTATCGTACACCTCGTCACCGTAATGGGCTGTTGGGCTACCTTAGCGCATGACCACGGTTTCAAACATCGCTGTCACATACCTACTACATGCTGAATGATGACTTTGATGGTTCGCAGCGGCATGTCTCCGCATGGAACATGGTTCGTCGCACGAGCACGCCATTCATTAGGAGGTATGGATTGCAAGAAGTGTTCGATGGAGGGGAGAAGCTCTGCAGGATCCAGCTTGCCGTCTTTCAAATCTTGCGGAATATTCCTAGCCAACTTCCACACGCACTTGAGCACTAGCTCGGCTACTCTCGCCTCCTTAGAGTCGGGTGGAGTACCGTTGGCCGGGAACGGCTTCACAATTTGAAGTAGCAATGCAAACAAGGCTCTGTAAATCGTTGAGAATCTGTTTGACACAAAATTGGTGGAACTTGCCGGAATATTGACATCCTTCGTCCAGTAGCAAAGAGGCGGAGAACAATCATATTGATGAAGCGCGACAAATCCTTGACCTTGCTAACCCGACTATCGTCCGTCTCAAGCAACCGCATCGTGAGTTCATCGAGCAACGAGGTAACAATTTCAACAGTCAACGACTCTGCAAGGACAGCGTGATCACAAAACGTATTGAGCGTCTGGATCAGATGTTTCGCGAGCCTGAAATTGTCGTCGAAAACAAGGTCGTCCGGACGTTCGAATACGTGCGTCATCTGGAGAGTAATCGTCTCTATTAGACCTTCTGTATGTTCTGCGAGGTCCTGGTACTCTGCAGAGTGGTTGCCATTTTCAGTCTTGGTCACAAGAATCTTCTGAACTTTCTTGAGTGCATCAACGCTCCGATGAGGGTCACTACTGAGGATGGAGGATATCGTGATGGTGATGTCGTCTGTGGCATCAGCGGGCGGCGGTGCGTCCACAAGGGTGTCGACATCATCATGGGTGTCGAATGAAGAGTGAGGAGGTGGGTGATGTCCATTGGCACGAAGTGGAGGCTCTTCTGCTTGCGCTTCAGGATGACTCCGAATCTCTTGCGTAACAATATGAGGTCGTGATCGTGGAGGCCCAAGTCGAGAAGGAAGCAAAGTCTTTGGACGCGCTATGCCTGAAGGAGAAGAAGGAGGATGCAAACCGCTGGCGGCGCTGCTTGGACCTTGCAATTTTAAGCCACGTGCAGGGGATCCTGGCCGAGCAGGGGCACTGTTGATGGGGGAAACCGCTCTTGAAGGTGATGCCGACCGATCTTGACCACCTTGGCGGGCGAAGGAGGCAGGGGAGGATGGTCGCGGGACCCCTCTACCAACCTTGCTTGGCTGAGATGAGACTGAGGGTACCTCAACCTTCCCAGCGGTGCTGGGGCCCGCCACGCGTCGCAGGCGTTCTTCTAGTTGGGTTTTGTCCTTAGGTGACAAGCGCCCGACAAGAGACCATACTTTCTCTCCGACCAATGTGTACGCCTCACTAAGATCTTTATCAGACCTGATAACTCACGGTACTCCAGAAGGCTCACCTAATTGTCGTAAGTGCAGACTTTCTGACAGCCGAGTCTTTGTCCGCGATTGCCGCCGCAATCTGAGGGAAGGCCTTGCTTGGTTGATTGCATGCCGCCATACCATTGCGCTTCAAGAGGAGACCGAGTTCATCCAACGTACCTTGTCGGGTCTTGGCCACTTTAGATTTAAGGCCGTGTTCGAGCAACATGTCAAAGACTCTGCTGTAAGCGAACACTTTGGGAAGCGTCTGAACAATGGCCTGGACTCGTTGTCGCACAGGTTCCCGGGCATCACCGAGCTAAGTGGTGTGTTAGCTTCGTATTAGTTAAAACTTGCAAGAAGCTGACCTTGTACACAATTGTAGGTACGAAGCAGAGAGCTTCTGCGTCTTCAAGTTGAGCATCAATTGCTCTATAGAACGCCAGCACCGCATCAGCAACATCTAAGCATCGTGTTACAAGGTTCGATTGTGGCTCATGAACCCGCAGTGAAACATATTTGAAGGCAAAATCGGAATTTGCTAGTCCAACGGCGTGAAGGTCATCAGCCGGCACACCGAACCGTTCGTCACCCGATTCCGCGCAAGTGTAAAACTCGTAAAGCGTCGACAATCCCGCGATGTGATCATTGACCGCATTGTGATCGTGGCTGAACAGTTGGGCTGAGAGGTCTTTGGAGGCGGCGAAGTGGTCCATTTGGTGCTGTAAAAGCTCCGCGAGATCCTTTCGAGCACCGCCCGACTCGTTCACCCATTTCTGACCATCCTTAGATAGACGCGCTCGTTTTGACTCCATATTCATGCTTGTCAATGGGAGCGCAGCAACGATTGGAGACGGTGCGGAGGAAGCCGTGGGGGTTTTCATGCTCATCGATGCTGGTACGCCAAGCTTCTTGACGTTTGGCCGGGGAAGAGGAACATGCGCATCCTCAGTAGCGGACTCTGCCCGGGAATCTGGTCTTGAGGACGTGCCTTGGGGCAGTTTGCGACGGACAGTATTGAGTTTTGACGATGGCCCGGCAGATACTCCGGAAGATGTGGAGGCTTGCACAGGCGGAGCAGGAGGGTCCTCTCGAAGTGAAGCTGCGGATGGCTTGACAATCGCGGACTTTGGCCCCACTGGTGCAGGCTTGGGAGGCGGCGGCGCTTCCGCTATCGGTTGCGGGCCAGCAGCATCTCGAGCAGCCTGTATCGCGGGCATGGCTGACTTCCTTGAAGCGGGCTTGAGGTTGTTAGTGGCGTGCATGACGCGGTCGAACCCAACCGAAGTGATAAGTAAGGGCAAGGCAGCCTGAGCGCCTTTGCGGACATCAGCATTTCGATCATCCAGGCAATTAACCACCGGGGATACCCAGTCCCCAAGATCCAACGGCGAGGCGGGAGGGTGATCCTTCAGATAATCTGCGACCCAGTTCAGCAAAGAGCCCTTTTGCGTGGGATTGGTGGTCTCTAAAGCGCCGCCCAAACCGTGAACCATCGATTCCAACCCTTCGCATGCTGTCGCCATCGCGCTCAATGTTGTTATCGCAGCTGCTCGTATAGGAGCCTTTTGGTCAGACAAGACGGTAGCCACAGGGACAACGAAAAGACGTGTGTGTTTGTCGAACGGTCTCCCCATGCCCGTCGCGATGCGGGCCACAATATCGAGAGCAAGACTTTGGACGGCCTTGTTGGTGTCAATGACCCGCGCCTTAAGCACTTGTCCAATTTCACCTAGAAGCCATGCGTGTCAAGGTTTAGATTGCTTCAGAATCAAACATTACTTACCCATGTTAGGCTTCAGCCGCTTGTTAGCTCCCTGGTCGAGGGTTGCTTGAAGAGTCTCCAATGCCTCTTTCTTCGTCTTCCATGCATCGCTCTTCGCATCTCCAAGTATTGTCGTACCCTTCAGTAGTCCATCAAGCTCCACTCTTGGGTAAAGGTCATCCAATGGGTCAGCTACGGCACTACCTTTGCCTGGTGCTGATGAAACAACAGCCGTGCTTGCAACGTCGGCTGAGGTTCGAGTGGGCTCCGGCGCTGGCGTGCCTTCGACCTTGTCAAACTCGCTTTGAATTGTTGCAAGCAACTGAGGATTGAGGTCTTCAAGAAGATCTTTGATACCTGTCAAGGATATGTCAGAAGTCAGATAATCCAGTACATGGCAGATTTACTGACCAGCTCCAGCATATAGCTTGACGGTCACTAAGGTCTTCGTTGCATTGGTACGTACCGCTGCGTTGGCGTTCTTGAGTGCGTTCTTTAGAAATTCAATAAGACCACGTAAAGAAACGCCAGCAACACCAAACTCGACAACAGCATTGTCCACCCAAACCAGAGAGTCAGCTAGCACTTTAGGCGCTTTCTGTTTCCCCAATGGCTCATACGCTAAGTGAAACGGGTCAAGAATCATTATGAATCGCATAACCGATGATAAGCTGACCTTGATTGAGTACAAACTGCAGGGAAGTCTTCTCGGCGAATACGATGAGAGTATCGCCCGCTGGTTTCTTGAGCTTGGCATCACCCAACTTCTCGCTCAAGTGACCAGTAGATAACGCAACGCAGGACCGGCCAAAAGAGGGACACTGTTCCGCTAGAATCGTAAGGACATTGTAGATCTTTGCAGAGACCTAAAGAGATGATAAGCGATCTGTGTTCTTTTGATCGGCTCGCAACTCACCTGGAAGTTCTTCTCTGACCATCCTTTCTTGGCAATTGCACGAATGACGACTTCGGCGTCAACTGTTTCAACGACATCCTCAATCCATGTTGTTAGCTCATCACAAGCAACTAATCTAGTCTTCCAGTTCCCATCTCCGAGCCCAGCCATGATGCTGCCCGGTATCAATTCCGCCGCCATGGCCTCTGCATCTTCGGGCGTGTGCTTGTATTTGAAAGTGTCCAAAGTGCCTGGTGGGGGTGGTGCTGCTACTTTTGCGGGTTTGGCAGCGGCCGCTGCTGCAGGCTTCTTTACGGGAGCAGCAGATGCAGAAGGTTTGCTGCCGCCAGCTGAGGAGGGCCCAGCATCAGTGTCGCCGGCTGCTGACTTCTTAGTCTATAACCCCCTGAGTAAGCGCTCATGACGGTGATTTACAAGTGACCTACCATCAATCTTGCAGGAGGCTTCGCTATAGGTTTCTTGAGTGGTTCTGGCTCCGTGTTCAATTCATCGGCCATGCTGCTAGCTTTCATAGATGCTTCCCCCTTGCCAGAGGCTGCCCCTTTTGCCGGTGGCGCTTTCTTTGCAGTGGCAGCTGGAGGCTTAGCGGCTGGAGCCTTGGGTGGACCACCAGCCTTGCACTTCACGGTAGCCTTCTCGTAAGCCTCCTTGATTTTTGCTTTCCGGACATCCGCCAGCCCATCCATCAAGGCATTCAAGGGGCGTTCACCAATCATCTTCATGAGCGTGCCCAAGCAATTAGCTGCTTCATTTCTGGCACCTTCAAAGCCGTCCTCTAGGAGAACGGCCAAAGGGTCGGTCAAAGTCTTGATCTGTGCCGGCGGCACGGGAGTAGTGGCTGTGGACAGAGATCGACCTAAGAACTTGAGTGTTCCTTCTTTGACCTGGGGATTCTTGTTGCCTAATGCGGGGAGTATATCGGGAATGATATCTGGGAGCGTAGTCTAAACCACATTCAACGACTTCTCATTGACCATATCATTAACATGATGCTCACTGTGGAGAAAACAGCGTCTAAGGCTGCTCCGATGGCATCGGTGACGTTAGCTTTCCGCTCTTTAAGCCGTTCAAGCATGAGCGGAACTACCGTTTCCTTTACCTTGGAGAATGGCGCCATGATTCCTTTGGCAAGGCCTTCCATACAGCTAGCAGCTGTGATGACACAATTGACGTTGGCGTCCTTATGAATGCAAGTCGCCAGCTGTTTGGCAATGTCATTGAGCTCGCCTGCTTCCTTGATACGAGGGGCAGCATTGATAACGGTGAACAGGTCGTCCAATGCCTCTTTACGCTCTTTCCACTTGGAAGAGGTTAGGTTCGTTTGGAAGTTAGAAGGGATCTTGGGAACAATATCGGCAGGCTCTGCCATCGTCCGAGGATCTGGAAGAGCTAGTTCCTCTAACACCCTCTTATCAACAATAAGGAGGAGAAGAAACCGCAGGTCACATACCTTCATTCCCTGCGCTAGGTGCATCGTCGCCATCTCCATTCACTTCAGCTGTTTCTGCCTCTCGCGCTTGCTGTCTGGTTAGACGCTCCGGCCTAAGTGAACCCTTTCCTTTCCCTTCTGCATCCATGGTCTGAAAAGCTTCTTGCAACTCCTTCACCTGCACGGGCTTAAGATCCGCTAGCCATGGTTCTATCGCGGGGCCAATGTACTGGTAAAGGGTGTGCGCAAGCAGAGTGCCCTCAGCACGTACATTCTTGTCGGCATGAGAGAACATCTTTGGAAGTGCCTTAAGGACCGGGGCTGGGGGAGTAACCTGTGGCCCGAATGATCTGTGGAAGGCGAGAGTGGTTGAAGACACGACGCGCAGTATGCTACAATCGCCGACTAACCTGATGATCTCCTTAAGGACTGAAACAGTCGACGCCACCGCTTTTGGTTGTTTCGCAGAGAGGCCTGGCAGTACATCGGTCTGCATGTGAGAAGTCGGATAGTGGGTGGACCGGTGATGAGGATAAAGATTTCAAGACTCACGACAACGCCGGTTCCCGTGTTTTCTACCTCGACATACTGCAGGGCCAACTCAAGAGCATGGTTCTTCGTACCCGCTCTCGATGAGCCAAAGCATTTGTCTACGAGAGCTGGAACGACTGCCTCCCTGGTCTTAGCGGCTGTCTCGCCGGCGTACTTGACTAGTGCCACGAGGCATTCGACCGCTCGTTCCTGCGCGACAGCGTTTGAGTCTGTGGCGAGCTTCTTGAGCAGATCTGAGTTGTTGATGTAGGGCTTAAAAGCTGGGTCCGAGTCGGAAGCGGTTGTTTGGAAGGTCTTGATGAGAGAGTCGTATGCACTGACGCGAGCCTTCCAGTTCTTGTGTGCGAGTCTGTCGGATATGGGGAGAGAAGAGAAGTCCTCTTCTGGAGGAGGAGGACCGTCCATGGTCGGACACTCGATCGCGAGGATATGGGCTTTGAAGGCGAGAAAAAAGTGAGTGACCGCACCGTTGATTCCTCACCTCCGTCACTCGAGCTTAGTCTAGTCGAACAACCCTGACCCGATCACACCACGCCGTGACTTCTTCATCACGTGCTGCACGCGACTTGTTTTCCACATGATATTTTAGGTACTACGTCATCAACATCGTCAAATACTAGTGAGGATCACTAGACTGACCAGCAATGCTAATGCCGACCCGCGACACTATCTCCCATATCCTAGACACCTCCTCATCTACGAGAACCTCTCCGTGTTTTTGCATCAGCGCGTTTGTCTCCAGATGGCGCTCCCCTGTCTGCTCTGACTCTGACGTCTCCCCCAGATTGTGATACACCACAGACATCAGGAATTGCACATCCGCTAAGGATTCGGCGAGTTCGAGTCTCTTGTAGTCTTCCTCTGCCATCTTCAGATACACCAGCGCTTCGCGCAGACCTTCCCCTGAACCAGACGGAGAGCATGCAACTAGACACCTTGCATACGTGAAGTATGCAAGTGCGCGATGTTCAACGTCGTCTCCCTTTCGCATCTACGTAACGAGGAGTTGATCAAAATGTTGCACCTTTGGAACGATATCGTCTACCTGAGGCAGCACCTCTTCCAACAAGCGGCGGCAGTACTCTGTCAAACCAAACTCGAGGCCGACATCGGCAAGCAGAATCACACCAAGTCGATACAGAGGGAAACGGCACTGAAATTCAGACAGCCACAGCGCTTGTAGGAGTGGTTGAATAGCAGCAACAGCCTGTCCGTGATGCTAAATTTGTTAGACATTCTTCACGCTCACATACCGCGTTTGTACGCGACTCACTCGCGCTCGAATGACTTCGTGTAGCTCGGCACGTATACTACCTAGCTTCGGTGCGGAGACGTCATCAAAGATATACTCTGAAACGTTAGTTGAAGAAGGTCTCCTTGGCTTGAGATAGTTGTTGAACAGCTGGTGTTGGCCGCTAATGATTGCACCAATTTATATGCCAAGCAAGTACAAGCAAACTTGCACTTACCGGCGAATGGCTCTGATAGCCAGCACATGCCACACCTGCTCGGCCCATTCGACATACTGTGTGTGATTTAGAGTCATCCATGTATCGGTGTGCAGTATCGATGCCAGGGCCTCTTCATAGGCGCCGTTTCTTGCAAGCTGAAAGTCGTTAGTAACCATCCAGTTTCTCCGTTTAATTGTACGCACCCTGCGCACTCGATTGAGAGTCACGCTCTTCCGATTGACATCAGGAATACGTTCCACGAATGCAGATACCATGTCTTCCTCGACCTCGGCGAGTCCAACGCAACCTGATCCCATCACATCGTCTCTTCAAGAGATCGTCGCACTGGTGCCACACTTACCGACGCTCTCCCAAAGTACTGCTTGCATGGAGTGCAGACTTCTTGATTCCCAGTCTTGGACCATGTTTCTGCGGCTTTCAAACCAGTAATCATAGAGCCCAGCTGCCTGGAAAAGTTTCTCAAAGGCACTCATGAGGGGTTGTCCCTATGGTATCGTCAGTCGAATGGTGCTTCCCTCATAGGTTCAAAAACATACGTTTTCGGGATTCATAAGCTTAGCGACATCATGTAAGACATCAGCAGGATGGACGTCAGGTTGTATTTCGGTAAGGACTGGGGTCGGCGACGGTAGGCGGTTGATTAAACTGAAGGGTTGCATGGATCGTTAGGCTTGTTATCGAATTATCGTCACTTTGCGTCACCTTGTGCACTGCTGCAGTGTGTACCTGTCACCCACGCCCCGCGCAACAGAAATCGCTTCTTGCAGTAGCTGTCGATCCATTCAGTGTACTTTCATCGCGGCAAAAGACGGCACCAAACGTTTCTGACGGAGGCGGTTTCGCCCCGTGCAAAATGCATGCGTGCAAGATACAACAATGCATGTTGCCTCACACCCCTTTCGTAGCAGGGTGAATGGTTATTAGATGGCATAGACTAGAGACGCACGAATCTGGGTGATCGTGGAAATGCTGTTCAAAATAGCGACGCAGATTTTCGGGACCTAAAATGCTGTCACCTGAGGCAAGGCCTTTGCCTGCCCTTTATCGAACCTTCAGATAACGATGGCTGCTTGTAAGTGATTACACTCACGCAGCCAAAGGTTCTGGCCGGGCCCACGATTTGATGTCGAAGCCCGTTTTGAATATCCAGATATCTGATTGGGAATATTCAGCTAAAGGTCTCTGGAGGCCATGGACAGAATTAACCACACCTTGTGTCAAATAATCTTTTTCGAACGGACCGTAACCAGACTCGTATTGACCTAGAGTATAGGACTGGTAGTCGGCATGAAGATGGCAAACACTGTACCATGAAAGTTTGAGGAAACTAATAAAACATCTGCGGCAAAAGAATCCAAACAGGGAACGTCGAGACTACACCCATCACGTTCAGAATTAGGCCAAATCGGAGTGGATCACCAACATACTATTGGCGCAGGCTACTTGATTCATCAACACCTTTGACGTGAACCAAACATAATGTGCAAACCTACTTCGTCTTCACTCTTATCAACAAACATGACTGGCATGCCTGCAAACAACTGTCAAAATTTGAGGCGGGGATGAAGAACCAGCGTCATTACTATGAAAGAAATTGTTCAGCTTATCAGCTGAATCCAACTGACTAGGCTTGCAACAGGGTTAGGTGAGGGCCTCATGAGGCCAGGAGTGGTCAGCGTACCAATGTTTCTAGCGCAGTTATTAGGTTTCGTGCCTGATCCTCGTCTGCCTCTGGCGTTTGTTTGAGTTCATTCAGGAGCTCAGGGCGTAACTTGTGAGTCGCGACCTGACAATGGGCGGTTCGACGCGCGCAACAGTGAAACAATGAAAGACATGGATTACCTCCGAAACTTCCTCTAGCAGAAGTCTATAAACTTGTAGCAAAAACGACGAGGGTAGTTTCTTCTGGAACTCCTTGAACACAAGCAGGAACAAAGCAATGAGGTCAATGTGATGAGGCCGAAGAACATGCTGGATTGGAGGTGGAGTATTGGCGCCAGTTCTATCCATGTTTTTGAAGCAACGCAGAGGGTTGGTTTGGTATGGTTGTTAACAGGAGTTGGGTCACTTGTCAAATGCCTGGGACAAGTACTAGAAAGCACAGGGGGCACGACGTGACCAAGATGGTTCATGGAGCGCGTGTTTGATCGACGCGGTCGTGGGAGCATTTGAAAGTAATAATGGCGACATTTTGGTGGTTAGCCTCCTAAATTTCCGATTCCTAGTGACCCAAGGCGACACATTCTGCGTTCTCAGCTAACAATCATAGACATGGGAATTAAGCCGAAAAAGAGATCTCTGCAATCAACCAATGTAAGCCCTCTCACTGGGCCTTTGGTTGCACTTATCATGCTATTCGTATAGGTTTCGTCCAAAAAACGCAAAATTGAATCTAGTGGCAAGTCATCAGGACATCCCAAGAAGCAGAGCAAAGGAAAAGAACGTGCTTTTGAAAAACCGTTTATCCCCATACCCAACGCAAATGACCCTGACTCTGACGACTCCATACTTTCTAATGAGGACGCTGCACTGCTAGAAGAGTTTGGTGAAAGTGCCCGTTTCCTAAATGTTCTCGATCATAAAGGCATATCAAGGTACGAAGGCACGTTCTCCTACTGTTGCCTCATTGTGAATAGCATCGAAGGAGCAAAAAAGAGGAGGAGCGCATTCGTCAGATGAACAAGCCCATCAGGAAGCCCGCGAACATTGACGATCTCCCTTCTATCGACTCCCATGATGAGGAATCCGATTCTTGGAACTCAGAAGTGAGTGACATGGATGATGTGCCATTGTCGGACGAAGATTTTGGTAGTGACGAGGTCGACTTCTCCGATTCTGACGATGAAATGCCGTACGAGAAAGCTCCCCGTACTCAACGCTCAGCTAAGGAGCAACCACATACGGCTCATATCAAGGGATTGCCCGTCAAACTCGCAGACGGCAGAGTTCAAGACACAGGCAAACGTACCACCGCTGCCTCAAACAATGAGGCCGAAGACAAGTCCGACTCGGCTCATTCGGAGTCAGAGCCAGAAGTCTCCAACGCAGTGGAGGATGTTGCCACAGGCGCACGATTCGGCCGCCCAGCAGTTGTGGATGTCCTTACGCAAAAGTCGAGGTCGGCGCGGATACAAGCCGCCAAGGAGCAAATAGCTGGCCTATGTTCCGATATACTGGCGGATCCAGAGAATAGCGTACGCACGTTAACTTTCCTTGTCGGCAGCCTCTCAAACTATATTCGTTAGTTGGGCCTTCTGCGACGTCTACATACGTTTGCACTTTCTGAGGTAGTCTCGCCAAGCCGGTCCAAACCCGTACCGAACGATTTCATCATCCGCAAACTTGCCATTCTATCGCAACTCGCCGTTTTCAAAGACCTCGTTCCAGGTTACCGTATCCGCGCATTGACAGACAAAGAAAAGGCGGAAAAGGTCAGCCAGATGGTCGCCCGTACCCGTGAATGGGAGCAGGGTCTGGTTACTGTGTATCAATCATACCTCAAACTGCTAGAGACGGAACTCAAGGGTAGGTGCACCAGTTTTACTACACACTAACTATCGCGTTTGAAACTCAACGTCCGTTAAGCCAAAAATGACCTGTCTGAGGTTGCACTGCGATGCATGTGTACTCTGGCAGAGCAGGTCACCCATTTCAACTTCAGAGTAAACTTGTTGAAATCCATTATCTCGCAATTAAGTAAGAAATCGTGGAATGCAGTGAGTATGTCCCGCTTTGCGAGCTCAACTCCGACACTGATTATTTTGACTGTAGTCCTCCGACCTCTGTTTGAATACCCTTATCAGCATTTTTCGGGACGACCTCACTGGCACTCCTTCTCTCGAGATAGTCCAACTGCTCAACCGGATGATTACAGAACGTGGGTATAATGTGCATCCGGAAGTCTTGACCTGCCTTCTTCATCTCCGCCTCAAGACTGAGTTGTCTGTGCGAGCGTCTGATTCGAAGGTTGACAAGGCGGAGGGTGGAGAAACCCGAGCTAAGAAGCCAAAGCCCGGCAGTCGAGGTAAGAAGGCAGGTATCGAGAACGGGTACCTCAGCAAGAAGGCAAAGAAGGCTCTGAGGGAAAAGAAGGAGATCTCTCGCGAGCTTCGGGAAGCAGAGGCGGAAGTTGATAGGGAAGAACGAGCAACCACAGTAAGGATGGCCCAATTCGTTTTTGACTCAATTCACATGCCATACGCAGCAAACAGAAACGCTCAAACTTCTGTTTGTGCTTTATTTCCGTATCCTGAAGAACCCGCGTCCTACACGGCTGCTACCATCAGCACTGCGTGGCATCGCGAAGTTTGCCCACTTGATTAACGTTGACTTCTTCAGAGATCTGTTGCAAGTTCTCCGAGGTCTCATTGAGCGTGACAGCTCAGACGACGACGAAAGTGGGGCTCCAGGGACGGACCTCGTCAATAGCATCCAACACCGCCTCCTTTGCATCATGACTGCGTTTGAACTCCTGTCAGGCCAAGGTTTGTGATCGGCGCTCTTCGCGAAGTTTACGATTTGTTGATATTTCTGTTTTCAGGCGAAGCGCTCAATCTCGATCTTTCGGAATTTGTCAACCATCTTTATGCCATCATCCCAGCAGTGAGCTTGCTGCCGGACATAGATGTCGCGCCATCATCCTCTTTTGAATCAACCTTTCATGTGGCACGACCAATGTCGATTGCTGATATGTTGTTCCGAGCGCTTAACGTTGTATTCTCTCCGAAGATGAGCGGCAAAAGCGTGTTGGTCTGGCGCTCCGCGGCTTTTGCAAAGCGCCTCCTTACTGCATCTCTAAACTGGCCACCCTCTGTTTCTCTCAAAACGCTCCAGTTTATCGAGCAACTTCTAGGAAAAGATCCACAATTGGACGCGTTGCTGTCAACAGAAGATCGACCTGCAGACGGGATTTATCGACCAGACATTGATGACCCACAGTTGTGCAATCCTCTCAGCGCCACGTTTTGGGAACTTTTCTTACTTCAAAGCAATCATTATGACACCCGTGTGTCTGAGGCGGCTTCTGCATTGTTGCATTATAGTAGAGTGTAATACCATTTTACCAATGATGTACTAAAAAGACCCAAGTGATATCTACTTGTGGGGAGTATTGTAAAGCAGTGAATTAGATGATACAGATAGCAAAATGATTGAAAACATGACTAAAGTTCAAGACTACTTAAGAAGTCTTACTCGTTTAAACGGTCCATAAGCCGTACGCAGGCGTAATAGTGTTGCTACAGTATAGACTCAAGCACTGTGGAACGAAGTAGAGTCAGGTCATGAAAGGGCATAAGAGGGGTAATAATAAGGGTCATGTGGGGATGAGTTCGAGCTGACTGTCGATAATGCGCATGGCTGTATTGACTGAGCTGAATAAACGGCGCGAGGTATGCATGATGCTGGTTGAGCCTGTGGGTAGTGGCCAGGGTGAGAGTCGTAGACGTAAGCGGTGCGAGAGGACACGTTTTCAGTGCGGTGATTTTGCCAGCCGATAAACTCCGCTGAAGGCATGTTTTCGCACTGGCCTCTGTCCAAGTCATACACAACTGTTGCTATCTCTTCGCCATCGACGGCAATCTTCTGCATGATGATTGTCGGCACAGCTACAAGTTGGTCAGTACCATTAAGGCGAAACGATGATTAAATCAGGCGTACAGGCTTCCAACCACCGGCATCGGCTTAAGGATGACTCCGGCAACTGTGCAGTGACCTGCTCGGTCATCGACGCCTCGTTGACACTTTCCACTGCAGTCACTGAGCAACTTTCCATCTCCCGAGAAACGCACTGATTCCGCACGAACACCATCGTTGAGCACCTTGCCGAGGAGGAGTGCATAGCAGCATAGCTTACAGACCCCTGGAACCCGTGCAGTGTCGGAGAGTACAGGGTATCAAGTGCCGGTAAGTGCAGCTTCACTCTCATCACGACAGCGGACCCAAAGCCGGCGTTTAACGGGACGACAAAGGGTTGCATGCCTTCGGCTGCTAGCACAAGCCGAAGAAAGGCACTCCCGGGGTACTGCATCGGAGGACTGTCGTTCCCGACAAAGGGGAGCGCAGAGCCAAACGGATCGGGAGAGTCTGACAACGGCGATTCTGCTTTGACACGCGGCGATACATCCGAATGAAGGCCGGAGCTTGTGGTGGAGCCATAGCTCTCACCAAAGCCGGTCTGGATAGGGTACAGTGAATCCGCTGAGGGAAAGTTTTCTGACGGCTGAAAATTGGCAGAAAAATTTCCAAGAGTCGCCGATATCGGGGACAGTCGCCGAGTATTGTGTGTGGCAGTCATATCTGAGGTAGGCGCAGAGTGCATGCGACGGTCGTTGCTGAAGAGCGACCTGGAGTCTGAATGCGTCAACGGATCGGAATGTGGAGTGGATCCCGAAAATGCTTGGGCTGTCGCAGGCGACCGGAGAGGCGCAACGCCTGGTATCGGTAACACCGCATGCGTTGGACTTCCGTCCATGGAAATAAGGGTATTGGTGTCCGGTTGATCTTCAGGCTTGGGAGTGGGATATTGGAGACCTGCTTCAAGGAAAAGCTCTTCGCCGCCTGCTACTAAATGAAATTCTAGGACGCCAGTCGATCTCAGTCGGTTGCTTGTAAACGAGATTGTGACCACGCTTACCTGGTTCGCCCTTCCACATGTTGCGAAGGACCTGTATGTGGCTGGCAACCTGTTTCTTAGAACGATCCACACCATTGCGGCGGAGATAATCTACTAGAAATTGATTGCGCCAACGGCTGCGACCCCTGGAATAAGTAGCCCAAGGGGAGTCCCAATATTGGCGAAGACCTGCCCGGGAGAATTGAGTGGGGGCAAGGGGAATAATCAGAGGGGTGACGCACCTTCAACAAATACTTTCTCAACTTCCTCAGGCCATACCTCGCTCGAGCCATCCTTGAGGAGTTTACGATGCTTTCTCTGAGGAGTGAGGCTCTTTGTGGAGGAGCTTTCTGGGTCTGGGATGACCTTGTTGGACCTCATCGTGACGAAAGTGAGGTGTAGAGGTAAGCAGGAGAGCCCTAGCGGGGACGGGAGGTCGTTCGGTAAGACGGAAGGAGAGACGGGGATTTGGGACAGCACCTTTTTATACCTGTGAGTCAACGGGACGGAGGAAGTGGTCAGCCTAGCACAGTCTCGAAGACCAAGGCTATTTTCCGGATCGGGCATAAGGGGCCCATCTGCTTGGACACAGTCTAATTGAAATAGCCCAATTGAGGCAGCCGGGTCGGAACCTTCCACATGGAAGCATCCTCCCTTTTTGGGTTTCACTTCACCTGTCGCAAATGGAATTCTTCCGCCGTGCCAGTGGAGTCAGCAACCTCGCAGACTTCCCAAACCGGCGGTCCAGATCTGGCTCACGCTTATTGTCCCTCAGAAACGCTCTCCGTTCGTCTCAGCAAGGTTTGAGGGTCGTGCCACCGCAATTCTTCAGTGAACGCATCCTCCTAGGCCCTTGGGCCCCTGTGTCTCGAACGACCGCCCAAGACGGATGAAGAAACCAAACCCGTGTCACGCCGCGCTCTTTCCGGACACCGGGCCCACCCTTTCAGCATGCCATATTTGCTCTGTGCGCAACTTACAGGCCGGCCTGGTCGCCGTACGTACACCTCTCAACCATCGCTGGCGCCATGATCATCAGCGCCTGATTCGTGTCTGCAATCTGCGGTTCAGCTAGATCCAGCTCTCGTTGCAACCCGCTGGCCACACGTCGACCGCCCGGGCCCGAGGCGCGCGAATCTGAATATGCGGAGCAGTTCTTAATATTCTTAGCTTGATTTGTACGAGAGACGGTCGGGTGGTTGGGTGTATACAATGCCGGTGACGTCTCCTCGGCGAGCGGAAGTATCCCGCGGTAGATTCGAGCACCGATGATGATCGGAAGGTGAAATTTGCTACTCCGAGACAAGTCTCACCATCAGCGGGTTCTCAGTACGCTCAGCCAAACGTGAAATGAGCAGCGAGTCACTGACACAGAAATGGCTTCGGCAGAACGTCGCCCCCTATCCTCACAAGGATAGAGTCTATGTCGACATCGATGCCGCGCTCAGCCGCTTCACCACCCTTCGGCCAAAGTCTGACGTCTACAGTTCAGTGTCCACTCGTTTGACATCACCTCCGAATCACTCATAGCTCATATCGACATCGGTCAGCTTACGACGATGGCCGTTCTCAACTCCTCCTTTGTCTTCATGGAACTCTTCCCATCACATTCCGCGGAACGACATACAACATCCCGATCGCCGTCTGGATAGCTCGAGAATATCCTCGCCGCCCTCCGATCGCGTATGTCGTCCCCACGCAAGACATGCTCGTCAGATCCAGCAAACACGTCGATGTTAGTGGCCGATGCCTCACTGGCTACATCCAAGATTGGGAAAGAAAGAGCGAGGTCTGTTACGATGAAATCTAATCAGTATGAGTATGTCTTGAACTTTCGCTTGTAGTCATGCAACTTGTCTGCCTTGCTCGAGTCCATGCAGGCAGAGTTTTCTCGTGGCCCCCCAGTTTACGCGAAGCCAAAGCAGACCTCTTCGTTGACACAACAAGTGTCCCCCGCCCCCAGTCCTATTCATTCGACGCGACCAGCAGGCGTTGAATCAGCTTTGGATTCCAGTCCCTCAAGTAACCGCCCTACACTACCCCCTAAACCGGTGTCCTCAAGTTCGCCGCCTGTGCCTCCGCGGCCCGCCAGCGAGCACTACGACGCCGCCTCTCCAACGGTATTTCAGTTGCTTTCCCGCTCTGATCCGGAGCTCAAACGTAGCAGGCGAATTTGCTCTCGCGCCCCCCTCCGCCACCGCCTCCTCTTCCGCCCACGGACACTCAAACCCCTCCGCCGGTGTTTCGCTCACCCGACGGCTATGCCTACAGCACACGCATGCATCATCAGGCATCAAGCTATGCTTGGCCCTCATACTTGCCTGCGAGCGCTACCCAGTCTCCTGCACCGGCACCAACGGCTTTACCTCAGACCGGCCCGGCTACACGGTCCGCACCCGCACCTCCGCCGGTGCCCCCGCAATACTCCACATCTGGGACTGGGTTGGCCCTTCAGCCACCCAATTTATTGGAAGAGGAGGAAGTCATGGGGACTGAGTCTCAAGTCGTGGGACAAATAGCGGCACCGCCACGACCGCCCAATCCTGAGTTACTTCACTTGCATACGCAGGTTCAAGGCAGAATAAACTCAGAACTGGCGTCACTCTCCCACGCGATGATCGTAGATGCCGAGCGCCTACGGGCGCAGCAAGCGGATCTACTTGCCGGGGAGCCCGCGATTCGGGACGAGATGGCAAGGTTGGAGGCGGTACGTGATGTTTGTCGCGGAGTTTCATCACGGCTGCGGGCCGTGGTCGACCGTGGGGAATCCAACGTATCCGAACTTCGGAGGAAGGGTGACCCCGAAGTGGACGAACTCGTCTGCTCGACGAGTATTGTGCACAACCAGTACGTAAATATCCACTGGCCATATGGACACGACACGGAGAGCTGATCGTTTCACGCGCATCACAAGGCTCATCAATCTGGTGGCTGAGGACAATGCAATAGAAGACACGATTTACCACCTCCACCGCGCGTTGAACTCTGGGCGAATAGATTTGGAGAGATTCCTTAGGGTGAGCTTCGCTTCCGACGACCGCATCTTCACATGAGCTTGAAATTAGTGTTCACCATGATCGTCCTATAGACTACACGGATCATGGCTGAAGAACAGTTCTTGAAGAGGGCGTTGATAGAGAAGATTAAAGCGGGCCTTCCAATGGGAATGTCGTATTCCTAAAACATCGTAGCGCTCAATCTAGGGTGGTGGCAACCGGAGGCGTGGACAAGATTCTTTGACGAGGCCGTCTACTAAGGTGCCTCGATGAAAAAGTTACCAAATGCGAGTGGTTCTAGATCATGACCCGAACTTTGAAGAAGATGTAATTTTGGCACCACGGTACCGCTGAATGCCCGAGGTCCCCTCTTTGAACAGGACGCCACGGCAGGCCACGGGCTGTTCCTGAATGTGACATCGGAACCCAGCGGTACCTTTACCCCAATGAGGCTCCGTCCAGCTCTCCCCGATTCGTGCATCCACTAAGGAAGACAGTAGAGCCGGTTGGACAGACTGTGCCCTCAACGACAGCTGTATTGATATCAGGCGACCTACTTATTGTGTGGACAGACGATGCCACACTATCGCGTACAAACGACGAAATATATTAACTGCAAGCAAGTACATCCTGTGACAGATCTTTCGAGCCAGTCCGAATAGGTGCTAAAGTGCGTACCTAAGATTCGCGTATCTGTGGCCTTCCCGTAGTACCTATCCACGTCCATACGCGCAGCTCGTCGCCCCCTCGAACCTCCGCGAGGCTAGCTCTCACGTTCGCATTCTCTTCGACCTTCTTCTCCACATCCGTCCACAACTTCTCTCTAGTGGAGATACCCCGATCCTGGAGGAGGAGATCACGCATCTGTAGTGACGGCAAATATGGCTGCGGAGCTGTCACCGGGTCGGTATGGTGGGCCAGTTCTTGGTTCCGCAAGGTGTCCAAGACAACTGACGCTAGCTCAGCCACGCGAGCTTTGTGTGACTTCTTCCGATTGTATCGAATATAGACTGTGAAGAGAGCTGCTATTCCTAGAGAGTAACCTGACAACCAAGGCCTGAGTGGTGACTTGAATGACAAGTTGTTGACTGATCGTACCGATGACATGGGACCGCCATGCTTCCCAAGCTTCTCGCAACTTCACAGTGACTTTGCAATTCCATGTCAAAGTAGGGATTGTGTGAGCAAGATATCGCTTCCCACTGTGAATGATGTTCAACGTGTCAAAATGGGGTGGCAGCAAATTGATACCGTCACGTACCTCGAATCTTCCCCGAGAATTACACCACCCCATTGCACCAACTGTTGTACGGCGTTGTCGAACATTTCGTCGTAAGTGTTGAGGAGCTTCGGCTATTCATTAATTGAGCCACTCCATCGTACGAATCTTGCTATAAGGAGAAGTTACGTACGGGCAATTTACGCTTCATCTCTTCCTGAAGTCTTCCCTCCTCAAAGCCCCACTTTCTTGCTTCACCACCCTCTTTGTCGCTCACGTTGTCCCGAAGTACCTTCTGGCCCGCGCAGAGGCGCCGACCTCTCTCACGAGCAAGATGTGATTCGATAGCTTTGCCCAGTGCACCGATATTCCTCTTTCGTTTGGGGTCCTCGATGCATTGAGGGGGAAATGCAACAGGGCCTAGACCTGGCAGACCATCCGCAACGTGGCCTACTCGATCAACCAGAGTAGGAAGGCCGGAACCAAAGGGTGAAAAAAACCGCAGGACAGGGTGGGGACGAAGTAAATATCCCGAATCACAGATGACGGAGTGTTGAGTGCATTTAGCGTGCAGCGGGCAAGGAGTGCATGCCATAGGTTGAGGAAGCAGCGATAAGGGTGGGCAAGGGGTGTCGCCTTCTGTGGCAGAGCGATCACTGTGTAGATGCGTTCTATTCTCTCTGTTGCATGCTTCAATGGCGGCAAGCCGAGCTTGAAATTCCATGACTGCGCTATTTGTTTGTGATCCCGTGTCACAGAAGCCGAAAGCTGCGGACTGAGAGCTATATTCTCGCATGCACCAAAGAGCGAGGGCGAGGCCTAGCCAATAAACAGACATGAGAATCTTGGAAGAGGGTTTGGAACGAATGGGTGGAGCAGAGCGACGCCGGACTATGGCGTGGTCACTCTCGCGTGTCGACTGTATAGAAGTTGAAGATTGCGCATCCTGGTTCTCGACGGAGACGATATCATCAAGCTCTATTTCACCTTGAACGGGGTGTTCGTCCAAGATGCTCTCTTCCAAGGTGGGTTTCAAGAGCTCCGCTTGGTTAGCATTGTCTTCAACCTGGGGTTGAAATGTTATTAGTGGTTCGCCAAAATTGGGTTTGGGGAGGCGAGGCGACAGTTGCGGTTCGAAACGTGCAGCTACTGGGGGTCGCGCGAGGGAATCGTGGGCTTTATGTGGTGACTTTACAGGTGACTGAGGTGGAGCAGACATGCTATAACGAGATGTCCTTGGAGCAGAACTACGTCGCACGGGAGGGGGTTTGGTTGGGGAATCCTCTGCTCCTGATTGGAAGATGTTGTTATCTTCCCAGCCACTATCTTCAGCCAGCTGTAAGCTAGTGTTTAGCTTTTCAGCTATCAGCAAGACCAGCACAAGTACGCACGGAGATACGACGCTCTGAAGAGCCTTCGACCTTAGACTGCTGCGTGTCAGTAGCAAGGTAACTTGGTTTTCTCTTTACTCACAGTCTTTTTACTCCTGGCAACTTTACGAACGGGCATTTCCTCATCAGCATCGCTCTCTTCCATTATTGGAGCCTTCTCTGAAATGCCTTTCGTTCTCGAGGGGCCGCCCAGGCTAGGCTGCGCGGACGAGCGCCGCCTCTTTGGCTACAAAATGGGATGAAGCGCCGGGCATTGCACTTTCAACAAAGGAAACATACAGGTTCTGGTCGAGCTAACTGTAGTCCTTTGTCCTCCACAGCACTTCTGGATGACCGTCTAGACGTGCGACGAGGCTAGAGAAGCATTGTCAGTTTTGGGACAATTTTCAGAATCTATAGCACAATTCTCGCCTTGGGTGCCCCATTGATTGGCATTCCAGTGATGCCATCTGTGATTCCATCGTCGCTTGGCGCACTGTTTTCTTGCTTTATACGCTGTTTTCTGAGTCTTGCGGCGTTAGGGGCAATGTCGTCGAGAAAGGCTTGAACAAGCTTGGGTTTCGTGTAGGGAGTAGGATACTTGACGTTGTGATATCCAAGAATACCTAGTAGCTGAGAAACTGTGAGAGACGAAGGGTCAAACCCAGGATTGAGGTATTCTCCAAGTGCAATAATCTGAGCCGAGGTCAGCGCTCTCGACATCGTGACGGAGCGTGTCCAAGGTGAGGTCACTGCTCCGTCAACTGACGCGGCCCGGTAAATGAGCAAGCACGTGCCAGACGCGACCCATGTAAACAAGGTGCACTAGTGGGCTTCTAGTCATCAAACTTACAACTTCGAGATCCTCGACGCCCACAACAGTATGACGGCTAGCGGATGCACCACAGAATAGAGACGCGCTTGAGATGTAATACCATTCATTATTCAGCTCCCCCCAAGTTATTCCTCCGAAGTATAATTCCTCCGAAGTATAATTCCACTAGTAGGAATTGTTTTCTGCAGCCCATGTTCATAGCGGGCCAATACGCACCAACGATTGATCGGTATACGTCGTGTAGCTATCTTTCTAAATAGTTGTATCCTGCAACCTCATAAAATCCATCTATGGGCTTGCAGTGTACATACATCTGAGTCGCAAGTTTTGAGGCCGACAGTGCAAGGTATAGTAGTAATATGTCTCCTCACGAAAAGGTCGGACGGATCGGACCGGTGGGACCATACCAGGTTCCCTTGATCTAAACACACCAGGTGAGTAATGTTGGTGGCGTGCATTTCGAAGCCACATACCATCCCGTTCCAGTAGGCCCAAGGAAAGACATCCTACGCGCGCAAATCAGCGATGAATAGACTTTGGAAAAAGCGGACCGAGATAGAATACCTTCTTCAGATGATAGAAAATCCTGTACAATCAACGGCGTTAGACCAAGACGACAGGGGAAGCGTCACAATAAACTGACCTTCGGCGCTGTCTTTGATCTCCGAGATAACTCGCAAAGCTCTCCTTGGGTTCTAAACCATACTTGAACTCGGCGAGCATCAGTTCACCGTATCCGGTTAGGAGCTGCGAGATGTTAGCGTCTACACAATAGCACGAGAAGAATGCAGGCAACCCACCGGACAGCTGGTATACCCATCATATTTGGCAGAACTGACTTCACCACTGTCCACAACCGAAAATAAATTCTCGGTCAACACGGGTGCCTGTGATGTTATTGCAGCCGCGGTCTTGCTAGTAGGAAGGGAAGAGCAGTCTCCCAAAGCGAAGATGTTCCCATACTCCGGCTTCACATGTCTCAAAGTTGCCGGGTCTACTTCAACCCAACCGGTAGCATCAACAATAGGGGAGCTCTTGATGAAATCCAGCGGACCCATCGGGGGTGAGACATGGAGAAGTGTATAATCCTCTTCGGTCTTGGATCCGTCAGTCTTCTGGAATGTCGCTTTACGATTTCCGACGTCTACTGAAACCAGATTGTGCTGAAATTCAGCGCCCACGCCACGCTCAATTCGAAGTTCGTTCAACGCATCCGAATATTTCTTCACACTGAACATCGATGGCATGCCTGTGCGAAAATCAACCTGGACATTCTTGCCACGTCCGGTCTTCTGATACCTGTCCCAAGCCATCCACATTATTTTCTGAGGAGCTTTTGGGTGGGGTAAGTTGGAAGTCCTTCATGATGTCGCAAAGCAACACATACCGCCGGCACATTTGATGACACCTGCGGGCTGGGTGAAGATCGCCCGACCAGATCTCAACCCGTCGATGTCGTTCCAGACCTTGTCGCATGTATCGTAAGAGTAGATGGAGGAGACGCCCGAAGAGGGATCCGCAAGTGCATTAGAAAGTCCAGAGATAGAGTCCCAGTTTGTCTTGAGACCCGCAGCTACGACTAGGACGTCGTAGGACAGCGTTCGGCCACTTGTAGTCTTCACAGATGATTTGTCGGGAGAGAATGATTGAACGTTTTCGGAGATACGCGTGATGTGACCCGGGATCAAGGATTGGAGCGGTCTTCTGAACTCTGTCTTTTGACGAAGCCCGGAGCCAACTAGTGTCCTATGCAAAACTCAATGAATGCTTTGTTCTTACCATTTATGACACGTCTTACCATCCAGGCTATGCACCAAGGGTGGGTGTTAGTCTGACAGCGAATACTCCACATTTGAAGAGCGCACCTGGTAGTAGTGAAATTCGGCAGCGTCCACGACTGCAATGTCATCACTGTTCAACGCCTTTCCGCCAGCTTTGAAGCGGTTGTAAATCTGATTGGCTACCGTCAAGCCCGCTGATCCTGGTTTGTAACATTATGAGGATTGTTCTTGTGGTCCTATCTGCGAGCTAACCTCCTCCTACAACGACCACCTTATACTTGTCCTTGTTCTCATGCGTAGCAAAGAACCGCGTGGCCTTGATGCTTCTTCTCGCGCTTGAAGGCAAGCCACGTCGGGAGAGGGGCAGCATAACAAGTTCAGGTGAAAGATTCGGGACAAATCGCTACAAAAACAAGACCTGGATTGGGTGTCAGAACAGCTGTAGCACGCTTGGTGAGAACGAAATTGCGTGCGTTCAGTAAGCCATCCACGTGATGCGAATGATGTCAGAAAGGCAAAGTATTCAAAACATCATGCTGACTCGGGGAAATGCCGCTGTAGCGGCGGAAACCTTGCTTGACGCTGGGATCTGCGCTTCGAACAATTCGCAAAACCTTGTCCATTCATCATGAAGCCAACATGTAGACCCTAAAGAATTACCAGAGACATCAAAGTAAGAAGTAATAGCCAGTCTAATGTAGTATGTGTACATCCATAGTACTAGTAGGGTATATTAGTCTGCTTGCAGCGGCATCAGACTTTTGGCTTCTTACTTGGGGATGCAGCGAGATTGATGGAGCGCTCGATCTTGTGCTTCTTTGGAGAAGAGTTACCGGTGAGTGGTGGAACGACAGCCTTCATCATCTCGATGTTTGCAACATACACATCCGATGCATGCTTGTTGTCTTTAGCAGAAAATGACCAATGACTCATTGAGAAATGTAACTCAACCATAGCACCATCAAGTGCCTGACGATATTGCCTGGGCTTGAAGAGGTTTCCCTGGAGGTCATAGGCCGGAACCGGGATGACGTGATGAGTTTTGACCATAGCTTCCAAGGCGTCCTTGGCACCATCACTGTGAGTTGGCCAGTTATCTATGGCAAACTCATCTGAATGGGTGGTGCTTATCAGTGAGATTGACCACACTAGTGGGATAAAAAATCCACTTACTACCTTGGTCAAGATACCTGAGTTATCCTCTGCCTCATGAGCACCTTCAGGGTCTTGTTCATCGCGCGGCTATCAGACAAGGGAGGTTAGAGAGTTGTCTATTTCACCAATAGTAGGTTGAGCTGAAACACTTACCTGTATATGTTATTGTCAAGCTGAGCAGGACCCGAGCATCACTCTGATTCACGCCTTGACGGCCTTAAAGATTCTGTGACACCTGTCGAAACAGCTAACAGGAGTTTTCAGATTAAAGTGACGGGCACTGAAGGAGAAGACATCAAAAGAAACATACGAAGACAGCGTTTCCCTATGATTGCTGCATATGCCTTCACCAATTATCGTTCGCAAGGCCAAACAATCCCATATGTACTCGTGGATAATGCAACGCCTCCAACGGGTGGTCTCAATTTGTTCAACCTATACGTAGCCTTGTCTCGAAGCTCCGGCAGATCAACGATTTGACTGTTGCGCGACTTTGATGATGCCGTGTTCCGAGCGTCACATTCGCCCGAGTTGATGGCGGAAGATGACAGATTGGCAGAGCTGGATCAGATTACAGAGTGGTGGTGGAAAGAGTTGGGACGTGGACAGCATCGTGAATCGTGCGCGTAAGTCACAGGAAGGATGCATTCCCTACGCTTCTGGAACGCGCCATAGTAGGACTTTGCTTACTTACTTCACTAATACCGTTTGGCTATAATTTACTTACCAACCAGAGTAGCGAACGCTGTTTGTACTTATGTGGCAGGCGCGACGTTCCCACGCAATAAAGGGGGTGACAGAAACCTTGTCAAGCAAGGTAATGGTAGATCTACCTAAAGGCCGGACCATCAACGCCTTTGGTCAGTAGTGTGACAGGACACGGACTGATCACAGCTATGAACCTACTTTCGTTGTCCTGGATCGTAGGGCTTTTTGAACGCGTATGACTCGAACTCCTGCATGGTGACGATTGTTACTTTTTGCTTTGCCCTTGAGCCAGTTGTCATTGCGAGCTAAGACGTTTCAGCCGTTTCATCATACTCCGATGTCTGCAGGGCATGACTATAGTTTATCTGGATCCTCTGGCGTTGCATGCCCAGTAGCGGGGTATATGGCACCCCACACGACACATGAATGCTTCACATGTAAGTGCTATCACTGGACAACTTGAGCATGTTAGACATGTAGCGAGACCTGCGCTGGTGCTAGGTACAACCGTTAACGCGTTAGCGTGAGGCCAACAGGACGTGACGCCCATTGAAGAAGTTTGTGGATATACGTTTGATTATTACAGTGCTCTGCAAGTACGTCACTAAGAGCATGTTGAAGCAGGTGGCTGATCGATGATCGATGACCAATTTAATGATTAATGATTCGCGGCAATTGGCAAGCTTAATGCTTTATAGTACAAAGTTGGCAAGTGAGCTTCCTTGAAATGCGCGCTTCCGTAAGTCAAATTTCCAGCGCGTAATGTCACTTAGAGAACTCTGGCGGCGGCGTCAATACGGCAGCGTCGCAGTTTCGGTATCGGCCTTCGAATGCACCGTCTCGATACTACTACCAGTCTCATACCTACGCACGAACTTAAAGCTTGCATGGTCAAAGTACTAGGTTCCCGCCTCACAAGTGGAAACATTTCACAGGAGCTACTGCCACTTGGCCATCGCTCTCAACGTTCACTAACACTGGCAGGTCGCAACGCTCAACTTGAAAGCTTGAACCTCGACGACCTTGCCGACGGTAGTCGTACAGCGTCGTCTTTCTCACGGTATCTTCAAGGTTGTCTCACCATCATTGGTGCTTGGTTATGAGTAATCTCTTGTTGGAGGTTCTTGACTCACTTGATTGATTATCGACTCCTTACCGATCCAATCAAGTTCCGAGTTGATTCAACTTGGTCGACGGAAGCAACGTTACGCTTCGCCTCAGTAAGGCCACACAGTTTGTAATTGGGTGAACAAGGCCGAGATGACCGCCAACGTATGCCTCCTTCGCTACGGTTCACAGGTCTACTCAAGCTTGAGAATCCGCCAGCCTCTTGTTGGCGCACAGATGGCCCACCAGTAGTCCTCTGAGGGTCTGTTTTGACACGCCCAGAATATCTCCTATGATACCAGGGCCGTATCTGTGCAATACTCAAGTTCACACAAGCAAGGGCTCGCAGCTTCTCATGGCGCTATGGAACTAGGATACTCCTAGACGTACTTAAGGGCATCATCCTCACGGTAGGCCTCTGTTGGCTGTCCCTTTACATTCCGCGTTCTTTCTTCGATTCACTTCTTCGTCGAGTTGACTCTCGATCTTTTATTCACAGGTGAGTTTGGCTACATTGATGTCTGGGATGAAAATGGCGATACTGAGTAGAATTAGTTCTCTTTGATAGAGAAATATTGCGCAGACTCCTTGAGGGAGAGACTGTTCGAGACCCATCTTTTAGCATCTTCGCCGCAGAACATCATCTCTCGCAACACTCTTTATACACAACTTCCAACCGAACGCGATGTTGTTTACCTTGTTCGTCAGTTTGGCAGCCTTCACTGGAGCCGTGCGGGCGGCCCCTGTCATGCCTTCAATGAACAGCTGGACTAGGTGAGTATAGCAAGGAATGCCGCTTGTCCATTACTCAATATACGCCAGTCCTTCAGTGTCTTCGCCTTCTTGGTCTTCTTCTTCTGCCCCTGCCATGATGACTGGCGGCTCGTGGGACGGCTCGTCTGGATCGTCGGCCTCTTCTGAGGGATCTTGGGATGCCAGCTCTTCTGTAAATTCGTGGGGTTCTTCAACAGATACTTGGACTTCTGCTGCACCTACCTATGTCGCATCATCTACTTCTTCTGCTGCGGCAACTTATTCGACTCCGTCCTATGGCTCTGGAAGCTGGAACTGGGGCAACGAGTCTCCTTATGACAGCTGTGTACAAAGCCAGTAGTCTGCGCTTCCTGATTCTGATTGAAAGCTAACTTCGAAGCAGGTTGTTTGGCATCTTACGGCACCCCCACCGCGACATATATGCCGCCCAGCTCGACGATGACTGGCACAGCAAGTTCCGGCAGCACTGGTACGGGCACTACACATACTATTATTGTGGCTCCTACGCAAGGCGTTTTACGCTATGTTCCATTTGCCGTGAACGCCTCTGCTGGTGACATGGTCGAGTTCGTTTGGAATGCCAACGAGCACACCGTCACAAAATCGTCGCAGTTAACGGTTCGTGATTACCAGTAAATCTCACTACATTCAGCGACCTACTAATGTAACTGGCAGATCTGTAATGAGACCACCAGCGAACCATTCAACTCTGGAGAACAAAACCAGACTTCTACTTGTATGTCACTAACTTCATTGATGGGACTATCCGATTGACTAGCTCTACCTACAGTCACCCAGATGGTCAACAGTACCGATTCAATCTTCTTCTATTGCGCCACACCAGGTCACTGTGAGAAGGGGATGTTTGGCATTCTGTAGGTACCTTTCTCTGGGTAACTGAGCTAACTGCTCACATACGTGTTGTAGCAACCCGCCTAATGCAGACACGTCAAGTAACATGACTGTGGCCAGCATGATGCCCTCTATGGTTGCCAACGTGAGTCCCTGTTCCTAATTCGCCTCTATACCTTTTTGGTGCTTAGCTTCTGTTTTGTAGAATTCTGTGATGTCCGCGATGTGGTCGTATACACAAATGATGACTGCGAACAACTCACTCGCAGCTGCATGGGGAAGCACCATGGATTTGTCTAACATGCCGGACTGGTCATGGCAATATGTCATGGAGAATGTGATGTATACTCGCACCTTCCTGGCCGCTAATCCGTCTGTCATGAGCCCCGATGGCACTGTCAATCTTAGCAATGCAAGCATGCCTTTCGCCATCCCAATGGATGTCACTGCTACGATGATGTCTAACGGAACAATGTCCTCTGGCTCGGGTACCGCGGCAGCGTCATCGTCGACTATGTTCCCCACTTCTAATGGGGCGCGTGGATTTACGGCCTCCAACAGCCTGGTTGCGCTCGCAACGATAGCTGCCATCTTCTTCATTATTTGATGCATTTGAATCGAGTATTGCCTCAGTGAAGCCCGGACACTGTATATACGTTAAATGTCGTGTTTGAATCTCCCAACCTTTGCTTGAATATCGTTTCACGGTGGACTTTTTTCTGGTTTAACTTTCGTTCTTCGATTTCGAGACTTTGTCATTTACACAACTACACCTCATGATTGTACTCCTTATTAGGTCGAACTCAAACCTACTTTACTACTTGCAACCTACTTCATAAAAGAGATTATCGCCAAATGAACTTGAGGGTAACTCAATGGATTTGCGGTATAGGTGTAGGCGGGCATTAACGCTAAATGTTACGTTGCAGCAATTCCACTAAAACCCGAAGATTGCATCAATCTCATCACTTCGCATCTTTTTCTCTTTACGGCTGGCTCTTGGTCGTGCTTGTTTGCTTTGAGCATTGGGCTTCTGTGGAGAAGCCGATGCTTTATTTTTCTTCTGAAAATCTTTCCGGTTGACTGCAAGACAGTATGAAGCTCTTCGCATAAATACAGTGACGGGGCCCTATACCTTGTCCTACTCCATTATCCGGTCCGCGTTCGCCTTCTTCAGTGGGAGGCACGGCGAGGCGGCGGAGTATTCCCTCGCTGTCCTTGATGGTAGTAGGGCAACCTTGTGTTGTCCGATCGCGTTGTGCCCCAGTGCAAGTAGAAGGGTCGGGTTCATTATCACTTGGGTGTAGGACACCTGGGACACAGACATGTGGTTGCCCCATAGAACTCAACTAAACCATAGGTGAGATATAAGATAAATTAGCGATCCAATGACATACCTCGAACGCGTTTATCATCCGACCGCAAAGGGATTGACCTGCAGTCACCGATTCGTGCAAGCTTGGCATTAGAGCTGCCATCCTAGATGTCATTCCAACAAGTAACAACACAAGTTGGACAAATGCGCCAGACTGCATCGCCAACGCCAAGTGTCTGAAAAAAGAGCTCAGCAGACGACGGCGGACCGCAAGACCTGCTTACCGATACGCGCTGTCTATACGTTCTTTCATCTTCATAATTTATCACCAAGTGAAGAGTGAATGTGCCAATGACACTCACATGATTTAGCAGTTTGACAGAAGCATCCAATCTCAAGGCGATGTGCTTCACGAAAGAAACGTCAGGACATTGGTTCCAGGCTCCTTTCAGCAGCTTCTTGGAACTGTGAGTAATGTCAAGACGAACGAAGATAATTTGTAGCAAGGACATACTTGGTCCCAAAGAATGCAGCACGCAACTCTGCCACAAGTTCGGGTAGCTGCAAACCAGACAGTCGGTATCCATAACGTCTCACATCGGAGACGCGTTTGAAAAACATTGATGATCGATGCTGGTTCTTGCTCTTATAATACACCCTTTCTAGGAGATGAAGTTCGTCTGCAAAGGTCGACATAGAGGCCCGTAGACGTGTAGAGCAAGTTTTGAGACCTTTGAGGATGGCGTCCACATCTGACTGTTTTTCCTGCGGGATGTTGCTTCTGGGAGATGGATTTGGTATTCTTAGAGAGTGTACGACCGTGAGTAAAGGCATAGGATGGATCTAAGGTCCAACGGCAGGCAGTTGCAGATTAACACATGGCAACTAGGGTCGAGAATCCTGACTACTGCACATACATATGGAGTGACTAGTGGTAGAGTGATTGGTACCGAAGCTGTTTGACGCGCTTGAGCACTTGAGCGACAGCCAGCCAGTGACCCGCGACTTCTCGTCCAGTCACTACTTCAAGCTAGGCTCGACATTTACGCCTTCAACTAGTCCGAGTATCTCTTCTCTAGACGATACTCTTTCTCTCCGCTTGCCTTCTTAATTATTGAATGCACGTACAATGAGCACGCAACAGGGCCAAGATGCCAAGTTCTTCACGCGCGGTAAGATCGAGGTCAGTCAGCTTCTCCTCATGAACGTATGGCCCAATCGACTCCATCGACCTACAGGAGTTTCGCGCAGAACTTGCAGCCGCAGAAGCAAAGGACAAGAAGTTCCAGAAGCGAAAGACTGTTCTCAAAAAGATTGTGGCCAATATTACTATGGGGAACGACAGTACGTGCTTCACATGCATATTGCCCAAAGACATGGCCTACTCAATTCACCAATGTAGTGTCGCCGCTCTTTCCTGATGTAGCTCAATCCATCGGGTGCCCACTGCTGGAGATCAAGAAGAGTGCGCAACGTTATAATTGCTACGCGTTGTCCTAATCCATTCCTCAGTGGTGTACTTGTATATGCTGAGTTACGGACGGTCGAAACCAGATCAAATCCACCTCGTCATTCCAAGTTTCCTCCAGGTAAGCAAACACGTTCGCCATTCTGAGCGCTGCTTTACACCTTGTAAGGATTGCAACGACCGGAATCCCCTCATACGCGCTCTCGCGATCCGCACAATGTCATACATACCCATTCCAACCGTCACAGAAGCTCTCAGTGACCAACTGCGCCACTGCCTGAAAGACAGGGATCCATATGTTCGAAAGACTGCTGCGATCTGCGTTGCAAAACTGTACGCGGCTGATCCTCGGCGAGCAGAGCGAGGAGGGTTTGTGGAGATGCTCAGGGATTTGATGCTGGACACGAACGCTACTGTCGTAGCAAACGCGGTCGCCTCACTATCTGAAATTGGGGATCGACATGACGGCGTGATCTTCCGACTGAACTTGACAATAGCAAACAAGCTCCTGACCGCTCTGGGAGAAAGTTCAGAGTAAGTAGACTGCCTTGTTCCTGTGGACCTTATGGGATAACCTATGTGTTAATAGGTGGGGCCAGATTTACATCCTGGATTCACTACTGCGCTACGTGCCAGAAACACACGCTGACGCAGAGATGATGGGCGAACGCGTGATAGTACAGCTCCAGCATGCCAACTCAGCGGTCGTTTTGACAGCCATCAAAGTTTTGCTCTACCTTATGAACTATATGGACAATCGCCGTCTCATTGAACACATATGCAGGAAGATGGGCCCTCCACTCGGTCAGTCAGCGTCCTCGGCGAATGTCTGCTCTAAACTCAATGAGCACCAACTTAGTGGCCTTGCTGTCTTCCGGACCTGAAGTACAGTATGTCGCGTTGCGAAATATCCTCTTGATTATACAGCGACGACCAACGGTCCTGAAGAATGACGTAAAGGTGTTTTTCTGCAAGTACAACGACCCAATATATGTCAAGCTTGCAAAGTTAGAAATCATGTACCGGTTGGCTCGGGATGAGAACTTCAGAGAGGTATTAGCGGAACTGGAGGAGTGCGAACCACCCCCCTTTACATCTCTCCTTTTGCTGATCTTATGAACAGATACTCAACAGAAGTCGACCTTGATTTCGTCCGCAAATCTGTGCGGTCCATAGGTCGCCTTGCAATCAAAGTCGAGGCCGCTGCGGACAGCTGCATTAAATCACTCCTCAGTCTCATCGACACGAAGGTTACATATGTTGTACAGGAGGCTGTCATTGTTACCCGGGATATCTTTCGAAGGTACCCAGGACGATACGAGGGTATCATACCGACGCTGTGCGAGCATATGGATGCACTTGACGAGCCCGAAGCCCGGGCAGCAATGGTCTGGATATTGGGCCAATTTGCGGACAAGATTGAGAACGCCGATGAGCTTCTAGATGACCTCACATACACCTTTTTGGACGAGCCAACCGAGGTCGGTAATGATCGTTCGTATCCCTGAGATATGACTTTTTGACATTGTGCAGGTTCAGCTAGCCCTTTTAACAGCAACGGTGAAACTATTCATCTACAAATCTCAATCCAACACTACCAAAGCCCTGGTGCACAAAGTATTGAAGTGGGCCACAGAAGAAGTTGACAACCCCGACTTACGCGACAGAGGATTTATGTATTGGCGTATGCTTGCAATCAACCCATCCGTTGCTGGGGAGATAGTGCTGTCTGAGAAGCCAGCGATAACAACTGATTCTGACAGGATGGATCGTGGTGCACTGGATCAATTGCTGCTACACACTGGGACACTGGGAAGCATCTATCACAAAAACCCGGAAGTTCGTCCACATCCTTGGCGCTCAAGCGTGTAAACTTACCTGTTTATAGACCTTCATTCGCAATGCTGCTGGAAGAGCGCTGACAGATAGTCCTGCGTTGAACGCGAATTCTCGTGCGACCATCGTACCTCTGGCTCGACCACACTTGCCTCCAGCGGCAGTCAAAGTATCGGGTCCGGGCCCAAATGAACCTAGCAGCGGCTCGACTCAAGCCCAGAATAATGAGGTTACTGTAGGGTCACCTGCTGCAGCTCCAACAGAGCAGCCTTCGGCAGGTGATGTAGATCTTCTAGATATGGACGATTCGACTGTGGGCAAAAGCCATGCTGTACAGGAGGAGGCTACCGTGGACCCCGTGGATGGGCCAACTGGCGCCCCAGACCCATACGCAGGTCTTGGAGGAGCGTTTGGGGGTTATCTTGCTGACCAGCCACAACCTATGGCCGGCAACCGGGTAGGAAACGGTAACGGGAATGATCTTGGTGATCTTGTATTTTAGCATATTACAGCTGCAGGACGCTGCCGCATATTACTGCCATCGACATGTATATTTTCACTGCGAATATTATGAGGATGGATCATTGTTCGAACAAGTTTATCGCAAGATAGAAGAAATTTTATCTGTAACAGCTGTTAAACTTGACCTAGGTCGCAAAGAGTTGTAGTGCTGTATATTTGGGTTAGTCACATTTTTACACATCTTACTATGTCCGCTCACCTCTCCTAGCCCGTACATTCGCCTATGGTAGCTTATGCGAACGGCTTTCGCGGTCGCGTCAGGTTCCTGAGATTCTCCAGTTGGTGTATGCACGACAACAGGAGGCGTTCCACCCTGCACAACATGGATTGGGATATTGTAAGCCCTGCTTAGGGCAAGAATCTCAGGTTCTCCGCCCCATACAGCAGTATCCCGTATTGATGCACAATATCGCTCGAACTGAGCAGGAGTCATGAGGCCTGTGTCATCTGTAGAGCCTGCACCGTCTTCGCCAACCGAGGAAGGAAGAAAAGGAATGAAGTTATCGGGGTGGGCGAACATGTATCTTGCGGCTACGTCTCTAACGCTAGCGTAATTTGCTTGACTTTCCGGAATTAACTGTAAAAGAGCAAGCTGGTCTGCGACAGCAGAGAACATACAGTGCCCGTCTGGATTGATCTGATGCGAGATGAGAGCGCAAGGGAGGTAAAGGTTACGTATACTCACATCGTAAATATGGAGGTTTAGCTGATCGCATGTGCTCTTGATCATTTCTTCCTCCTGCTTTGCTTCCCGTTCTAAACGTGCTGCGACATTCGGGTCAGATTCGGGATAGCTTTCAGCAAATGCTGCAGCTCTCCTGGCCTGAGATGAAGATGGTTGAGGAGTTTGACACGATCCTAGTGGATGATCCTACCTGGCGGGCTTGATGGCGGTTCTTCGGGTCTTGTTTCCTAGGGGGTGGTGAAGTCGACTGCTCTGCCACTTGCTTTGCTTGAATATCATGAATTATTGTAGCTGATTCGCCCTTGACAGCACTAGTTTGCTCTCTTGAGTCGAGCTGGGCAAAGAGATCGTCCATGAGTTCTTCGTCATTGGCATCACTGACTGGAGCCTGTTCAGCCGCTGACTTGGGGCTGAAGGCTTTCTTGATCTTGTTTCGCTTTGAACCGGCCATGAGAAAGAAGTGGGGTCTTACGTTTGAAGAAGAGTGTGTGCTTGAAACCAGCGTCTGGCTTAACTAGTGACTGCGGTTGCTGCGTGCGCCGTGTGGGGTGCAGCTGTTAAACCGAGGGGTTATATTCTAGATCTCAATTGCATCTTATCTTATCTCAATGCTGATATCGAACGACCAGTCATTTACGGACGAAAGAGCGCTGTAGTAAACAATGTGCGATAGGCTCGCTGTAGCTATAGCTAGAATACATGCAAGGACTAGAAGCTCAACTAGGGTCTCAGTGCTCGTGCTCGTGCTCAGTGCCTAACTTTGAAAGTCAATGTACATGGTTGACGTAGCTCCATGACCTTGTGCACTACAAGGACTACACTCAAGAAGAGAAATGTCACTTTGGTGCATCGCCACCGTTTGCAGGTCGGGCCACAATCTGTTTACCGGCGCCTAACACGGCGGAGGATCAGGGGAGTGGATTCTGACTTTCAATCTCGGACTGATTAGCTTGCTCTTCTCCTCGGTATAACCTTGCAGCTATCCATTGCATCTCTCAACAAACTTCTGTGAAGGATCCTACTCCTCCATGGATCAGACAACCTCTTCTTGCTTGGATGTCGCGCATAAACTAAACGATCAACTTGTCCAGTTAACCTCCAACAAAGATCCTCAAACGTGGACTGATGTCGCTTCAACCGCCCAGCTACTAGCAAACAGCCTTAGAGTGAGAAATGGTCCAGGTGCGTCTTCAGAGCCAGTTCTCTGCGCTCATCCCATGATAACTTTCCGACCTCATGTAGAAGACATCCATACGGTTTTGGGCAAATCCCCCCTTCCTCAAACTATCACTGCCTTGCTCAAGACCGCTCTTGAGAACTCGCAAATACCAGATAATGAACACAGCGCTGCTGTTCTAGAGCTTCTTCGCGTAGGTGCAAACCTCTGCGTAGAGCATGGTACGCTCCATTTGGGCAATAATACTTGTTCGACCTGACCCAGGCTTCAAGACCAGAATAGAGGTCAGCTCCTGGAAGCTGGTCTCCCTCAAGCTATTGTCTCGCTCCTTGAAGGATATTCCGACAGTATACCATCTGGAATACCAACGGCACCCCTTGCCATGTCTATCTCAAACCTGAAAGTAGTCAAGACAGCCATAGGAGTCTTGCTAAACGCCAGTGTTGACTATGGTGTCGTATTCTCTCTATTCGGCGACCTTAAGCTGACTGACATCTATAGAGCCCGTCAAGAGCCGCCTTACATCACTTGAGGCGGCAATGACGCTTGTACGCCTATCATTTGCCCTATACCCCCCAGGCTCCTGGATGACGAGCACATCTTCTCTTGTCATCCCTGACCCAGGTGACACCCGGGCAGAGAACGAGATTACGGAGGATTCGTGGACTCTGAGAAGTGGCCTATCAAATTGGGCTTGGAGGTTGATATCAGAGCTCCGAGACGAAGGTCGGTTGCCTGCCCTCCCCGTGGATAAATGGGTTCAAGCTTTGTATTTCAGCACGTCCAGTCTTTGAACCAAGCGTCCTTCCCTACCTTGTTTCGTCGCTCATCAGTCACACTCCTCCGACCTTAACTGTCGAACTTGTACCAGCCTTCACGCAACCCTCAGATCTTCGCACGTTGCTTCTGCAGGCTGATTTCGACTTGTTCTCGGAATCGTGCTCTTTGATAGAGTCGCTATCTCTTGACGTTGAGGATGTCAGACTCTCACTTGCTCGAGGTTTCCAGTTCCCAGCCGAGCACGACGGCATCCCATGCCTCACTGCAATGTTGGACTTCATTCAACTCGGGTATTACCCACCACTCTGGTACAAGGCTGATACCTTCGAGGGTCATGAATTGAGGAGCAAAGAGAAAGCGTTCGATGACTGCAAAGGCGCTGTGATAAAGTCAATTGTAGAGCTATCTGGCGAAGATAAGAACGTCGACGTACTGTGGGACGACTCGGAGGAGGACAAGCCGGGTGGGAGCTTCGTCGCCCGCATGGTGCAATGGGTCATAAATTTCGCTGCCAGTGGACCGCACGGAAATGCCCGGGATGACCTAGTCATCTGCGCGACCTTAACTTTGGGAAATCTCACTCGGAGAGGTCTGTTCGTTCACTCTACAGTGCAAACGATTGCTGACGGTTAAGAACCAGAGTCGCACTCTAAAATTCTTCTCTCGGAGCCCTATAATTTAGCGTCTCTCCTTGCTTCCGACACTTTCCTGTCAACAAGGACAGACATCAAAGTCAAACACGGTGTAGTCGGTCTGTTGAAACACCTGTCACAGACTTCTGCACAGTCTCCAGCCAATCGGGCAGTTTTAAGCCGAGCAGGAGTCATACAGAAGCTCGTCGCGAGTGGCATATGGGACGAGCGCAGCGACGTAATGGCCGACATCGTACAAGTGAACGCCATTGGCGCTGTCAAACATCTATGCAATGGGAATGGTGTGTTGAATCAAAAGATGGTCGTGGATTGGGCGGCTTATTTTTGCTATAGTCGACAATTGCTTTTTACTTACTCTTCCAGAAGGAGAAGGCCACGCGACAGGCCTCGAACAGCTCCTGGAGCTCATCCGGCGGTCGGATACAGTGGCTATAAAGAGCGAAGGTACTCGTGTCATCGTCAACATCGTCAAGTCGCTGTGGGCAAGTGATGTATCTGAGAGTCAAATCCCCATAGAAGAGAGGCAGAAAAAGCGAGAGCAGTCAATCGATGCGTTGCTTACTCCAAAATGCGCGCAAGCCATTGCTGCGCTGATTGCACGAAGCGTCAAATACCCTGTATTGATCAACGAGGGTATCGTCGCGCTCAGTCTACTGAGCACTCATGCGAAAGGAGGTTCGTGGCTGTCTCGTGATTCTGTAGACAAACTGACACTTTCCCTAGGCCCTCTCGTAGTACAGTCTCTAGTGGCGATTCTTCCTGCAGAAAACAACCAAGCGCTCGCAAGCAATGCTGCGGCTAATGGCCTTATCACTGTAGGAAATGATACGGACTCGCCGTTGACGGCAGCCCCAAAAAGCAGACTACCTTCCGCAAAGCGTGCCATCGATCAGGTTGTCGCAGTTCTGCGCAACAATGCGAACGATGGTGCCTCTACCCCTCAGCGTGCAGCCCTGCCCTCATATCCGGTCGAAGTTCGCACAAACACCTGTGCACTCCTAGCGCAAGTCTCTAAGACCGGCTCCGGCGAGGATCTAGACAAGGTCAAGGAGGCGACACGGTCTGTGCTGGAAGATCTCGCAAGCAAGAACCCCGGACATGGGCGAGAGAGCATGCTTTATGCGGCCGCCAAGCGTGTCGTCGACGCTTGGACTTAGTACCTGCTGCAAATTGAGGGTTTGAGATCAAGTAACGTTGTAAACTCGATGTTTTCCTAGCGGTTGGTCATGATCTTTTAGATGTAACTTTGTGTTTAAGTAATGTTTTCTTACAAATGTAGCGACTGAAACGCCTGGTTATATAATGTACATCACTTTTTCACGCAAGAACCCGCGGGTAGTGGATGTAATAACCGGCAACTTCGGCTTCTTCCCGACCGGCCAGCGGGGTTTGTGTGCATATGGGTACATATACATGAGCACAATCGGCTCCCGGTCTGACTTACCCCGCACTTGTCGAACAGGCAAGTTGCCCAACCATGAGCACTGTTACCGTCGATATCTCGCAAGGAATTGCGACCATCACATTGAATGCGCCCAAGCGACTCAACGCATTGTCACGGGACGGTCAGTTTCGCGAGACGCGTCCATTGGCATTACTTAGTGCAAGCATTGACGCGTTCACGCTCTAAACATTTCAATCCAGACTACGATGTCTTCGCAAAGGCTCTCAGAGAAATAGACAAGAGAGACGATGTCGTCGCCACCGTGTGGCAAGGCAAGCTGGCGTTCTTTGGCTCGCGTTCATGAAATAGTCAATAATACAAGAGCAGCCACTGGCAGGTGGTTCTGTGCGTGAGTCTCTTACATGCCCTCAAGCGTCCGCATCTCACGTTGTATACGTTCACGCAGCGGAACGGACGTCAGTGTCCAGCGGGATGACGTGGGGCCCAATGTCCGGGAACAGTTCCTTCACAGAGTTGCTGCGACCAATACGGAATGTAGCCATGCAGTGAGTTGTATCCGTGAATATTGGGAACGTTGGGCCAAGAAATGCTGACCAACATTCAGTTGTCTTCGCACAGCAAAATCCTGGTCGCTGCTCTGAACGGGCCTGTGATGGGTATGATGGTCCTCACACATTGTGCTCTCGCCGGACATAACTAACATTCTATCTAGGCATTGCTGCTGGTATAATCCACATAGTAGTCTTGCAGTCTTTTGCTTGACCATAAGTTTGCAGCGTTACTAGGAAACTTTGACTTCATCTACTCTGTCCCTGAAGCATGGCTTTACGTTGGATTTGCCTTCCTTGGTAAGAGATTAGACCACTGTTAATTACTTGGTTTTCTTGACTGTGCCAACAGGAATCAGTGTCGAAGGTGGGGCTAGCGTCGGCTTTGTGAATAAGAGTACGCGTGATTTTTCTAGGCGTCGTCAGAGATCACCGCTCACATCTCCTCAGTGGGCCTTGCCAGAGCCAACGAGGTTCTGATTTTCAACAAGAAGAAAACTGCTCAAGAACTTGAGTCCTGTGGCTTCATCAAGTGAGCCATCCCTTCACGGCAATCTTAGTTGGTTTCACTGAGCTTTGCCCAGCAAAATCTTCCCTTCCCAGTCGACGGAGTCGTTTCACGCGTCTGTAAGGCAACACTTACTGGATGAGCTGGACGGACTCGACGCAGCCGCAGTCCTCTCTATTCGCAACCGTATTCGGGAAGGACTCAAGCAGAGAAATGACCCTGATTCCGTGACCTTGAGAGAGAGTTATGGGCAGGCAGAGAGGTTTGCGACCGGTATCCCGGCGGTTCGATTTGGTAAAGTCTCCAGGAAGGAGATTCGACATAAACTTTAGAACTGCTGTATGTATCCTCGACTTAATACCCAGGTATACCTGAAGAATATAGGCACCAAACACGGAAGTATTTGGGGTGATCATGTTCGAAGCCTTGGAGTATCTTCTCCTTTTGTAGCGAAGGCGACATAGCAAGACTCGATTGCACTACCCGGTGATTACCCGCGCTTGCTCAGGTGAGAAAACATGATGCTCTCGCCATACACCTGTATAAATATGTCCTTTCAGCCGCACGCTCCTAATGTGCCCCGAGCGCTTGTCAGGCTATCTTCCTTTTCCCACTGACGCTCTCAGGCGCCTTGCACATTTGCAAACCTGAGATGCCCATATTAGCATCGGACCAGAAGCTCGAGGAAGCCTATGATGTACATATTACAGATGATCGACAGGACAGCGCACATGGGAATGAGTTCCCAGCGTCTGAACCGCTGCATCGGGCTCTTAGTGCTCGACACACGTCCATGCTTGCTGTACGTAAAACCTAGTCACTTCTGCAATGCAATTCCCGTCTCACCAGTCAGCTCGCGTTTTCAGCTTGGCGGTACGATTGGCACGGGTCTTATCATAGGGTCAGGCACTGGGCTCGTGCGCGGCGGTCCGCTCGGGCTCGTACTGTCGTTTGCCATAGTGGGCGCGATATGCTTTGCGTCTATGGCAGCATTGTGCGAGATGGCTGCTTATCTGCCTCACAGCACAGGATTTCCGGGGTATGCACGGCGCTTCGTCGATCCGGCGCTAGGCTTCGCGCTAGGGTGGAATTATGCTTTCAAGTACCTCATTGCGCCAGCGAGCAACCTGAATGCTGCATGCATTGCCATGCAATATTGGACGCTGGCCGTTCCTATAGCCGGCTGGGACGGTAAGCTTTTCTGGGTATGAGATTAATACCACTGCAGAGTTCTGATATTCACGGTATCAGCGTTGTACATTATGATCGGTTAGTGGTCTAGGGTGTCTTATTCTGGGACCCTCAGTGGTCGCTCATAGCTTTTGCACAGTCCTGTGCATCACTTTGATGGGTGTCCGCGTTTTTGGAGAGCTCGAATTCTGGCTTGGATCGCTCAAAGTCCTGTCTTTGGTTGCGTTCATCCTCCTCGGCATCATTGTCGATCTAGGAGGCAACCCTCAGCATGATAGAATAGGCTTCCGCTACTGGCGGGCTCCGAATGGACCCATGGGGACCTACCTGACCAAATATACGGACAACGCATCGCTTTCTGCTTTCCTTGGATTCTGGAGCACCCTAACAACTGCGCTGTATGCGTACATTGGATCTGAACTCGTGGGTGTCACGGTCGGCGAGACGCGTGATCCTCGTAGAAACGTCCCAAGAGCGATCAAGAGGACGTTCTTTCGGATCGCTGTGTTTTACGTCGGGAACGTATTCGCTATTAGCTTGATTGTTCCCAGTACAAGCCATGTCAGTATCAATCTTGCTTGGGCCACTCGTATTGTAGCTGATGGCACCCCAAAATGACAGGAATTGTTCGTCGCGAACGGCTCTCCTGCTGGCGCAGCAGCTTCTCCTTTTGTTGTCGGTGAGTCTTCCGCCTAATATTGGCGCTGAAAGGATGTGACGGATGAAATTTGCAGGGGTCCAATTAGCCGGCATCAGGATACTGAATAGCGTTATCAACGCCATAGTACTCGTCTTCACACTGAGCGCTGCCAACGCGGACGTGTACATCGGTTCGCGCACGCTTTACGGCATGGCAGTCCAGGGAGATGCGCCTCGGGTGCTTGCAAGAGTAGACAGGCGCGGTGTGCCATGGACAGCACTGCTAGTCGTTATAGCCTTCACCTGCCTCACTTTCACAAACGTTAGCACCTCTAGCGCCAAAGGTAATTGTAAATTCATCGCCATTGCATGTGTGACTGACCAACACGCCGTAGTGTTCGCATACTTTGTGAACCTCCTCTCGGCATTCGGTGCCATCACATGGATGTGTATCCTTTACACCCACATGTAAGTTTTCCCCATACTTTAACCAGCCAAGCATCAGCCACAGGCAAACGTTTGGTTAATGTCCCTGATCGAAGTTATTTGAATTTAACGGACTGTGACTTTGTTATTACTACGTACTCGTCTCACTTCCGCATGCCATAGCGCGTTCATGCGCGCCTGTCACGTACAGGGGATTTCTCGGGCTTCTCTACCGTACGCCGCGCCAGGCCAACCATACGCATCATGGATCGCGCTCGGCGCAACAGCTGTCATCACTGTGTTCAAAGGCAAGTTCGCTAGTCTTTTTCCCGCTGCCACCGGCGTACTTTGCGAGCCTCCAGGAGCTCCAAGCGCTCATTAACGCCTGTGTACTGCTGCGGCTAGTCACAGCGGTTCCTCGCCCCAGGGCCACTTCCAGCGCATACCCCCTGAAGATGAAAGCATGTCTGGCTGACGTCTAATCTGACAGGTTTTGATACGTTCCTGCCTTGGTCCCCCGCTCTGTTTGTGACGTGAGTACATAGTCATTTCGCGTGAGTGACAATTTGGAGTAACAAGCTCTTGATCTGCAACCTTCCGCAACCGTTTACGACACCGTTCCTCTGGCATCTCATTCTCACATCACCATCGGAATCCGATAACCGTCGTGACCGCCCTCGGCCTCCGATTGAATACACTCTCCGCACTCGATCGCTGTTGCATGCGCCGGTACCGTCACGGACGTGCCATGGGGGCGCTGTTAGTGCGTATCTCCCCGTAGCGCTTTTTCTCGTCCTGTGGGCAGGTTACAAGATTAGATTTCGTTCTTTCGTCATACCCCCTGAACGTGTCGATCTGGCAGAGAAGCAGGGCATGGCGGCAGAGGAACGAAACGACAAAGAACCAGAGCTTGCAGGTTCTTCGTGGTGGCGGAGGTTCGTAGATAGGTTGTAGTCATAGTGTCAATGTGGGTCAACAACCCCTTGACCATTGATGCTTCCCATGTGCTATCGTCATCATGATCTTATCGCCCCCTGGTCTGATGCGGAGAGTCCGTGGCATAATAGAAAGGGGCAATTGCGTCACAGTGTGATGCTTAGTCGGCATAACCATCAAGATTGTGAAGAACACAGCATAGTAAGGCCAACATTGCATTGATGTAAAGTTCCGAAGCCGCACATTCGAATATGTTGTATATACAGGAAATTGACAAGAAACGCAAAGGTATAAGTTATCGCTAAAGGTACAAAATTATAACAGCGCATGCGCAGGGCTTAACCTATGTTTTCTTTGATGTTTGATGGTGTGCTGCAGTGGATAGTGGTACAAGTGCTGAGTGTTGAATGAAGGTCTCGGACGACTGATAGCCGAGGTGATAGGAAGAAGTTGGAGACATGGAGTCGGGAATCAGCCATTTATGCCTTGGCTGTGGGACGCGTGAAACGACTATTCGATTCCTGCCGAGCACGCTGAGGCGAGTGCATTGCAAGAAGGGCAGCAGTGTTGTCATTTTGGTTCAGCACATTCCGAATTGATTGCTCAGCAAGGTGACAAGCCTGGATAAACAGTTTGTCAGCTAGTGACTCATCGTAGAGGCAGAAAAATGGGTGGACTTACACGACTGTAGCCACCACGCTCAAGGGTCGAACGCGAGCGAGCGATAGAATTATGGATGGAGTCATACGAGTATCTACGCCTGCAAACAAAGGTTAGCGTCGATTGGAAGAGTGGAGTGGGGGAAGCACATACAGGACGCCTTCAAGCTCGGAGCGCGAGCGGGGGAAGATGAAAATGTCTGAGCCAGAGAGATAGCGGCTGAACGCTTGGTAAGAGGCACAGCCTGCGATGAGCGTCTCGTTGAAGGAGGAATGGTCTGTATCCCAGTTGAACCAGTTCTCGCTGTGAAGGGCGGGTGATGTGAGTGAGAAGGACGGGAGGAGGGAGGGACACGATGAGGACGTACGAGAGATGGTTGAAGGCCATGGCCTCAGTGGTATTGGGGGCAAAGAAACGATCCATTGCAACTGGAGAGTGGCTAGTTGGGGATTGGGACAGGAGAGGAGTTGGGTGACTGGAAGGACTGGAAGGGGTCGACTGTATATATTTATATATGTCGGCTTGCTGAGGCAATGGGCGCCTTGTGTGGTGAGAGAGGAGGGAATGTGTGACACAGCCGCTTCTTAACTCGAAGTGTCCAAGACAAGAGATGAAGCGGCCGACAAACGTTGGACTCTCTTATGAGGAATCCTCCGTTTCCATACCAGGAAATCGCACGGCCGCTTCGCACACGTTCGCCAACTTTTTAATATGACTCGTACCATGCAACGCCCGTCACATTGTCACATCCCCACAACCATGCCAAGTTGCCAACTCTCACTGTCAACCCTGCCCAACCCCTGCCTCGCTGTGACTCCTTAACCCCGCACCCATCACGCCTCGGTCGGCTTGAATGACCCTTTTTCCTGTGAACATGGCTATCCTAGCTTGCATGGTCTATTTGCCGCCCCAAAGTTAGGGATGGGCTAGTCTTACTAGATAAATCCGAAGCGCCGAAGGCGGTCCGAGGGAGAGCGTGACAAGGCTTGGTGTCACAAGGGGTTGATCTCTCATTGATCACATCTCATCTCCGAGATCTGCTGTTAATCCGGCGGCAGATCTGAATCTGAGAAAGAGCGGATCAGTTGAAGGATTGCTTATTTATTTTTATTTTCCTTGGCTACGGCCATAGCGATTGGCTTGTCATTGGCTGGCAGCAGCCTTTCTTGGCACCTTCGACGGTGCTTATCTCTCCGAGATCTCATTGACCCTGCTCGCCTCTGCTCACGCCTTTGCAGTTGCTCGACATCGTACGACAGCATCCATGATTCGATGGCATTCTTCGCGCTTGGCTCCCTTCTCATACCGTAACGCTTGTCACGCACTCACAGGAAAAGGCGCCCGCCAGCGTCAGCGAATATCCCGGGCCCCGCGATTTCTTTCTTTGTAAGGTCTTTTCTCTCATTGGCAGACACGCTCACACGCCGCTCGATGGCGCGAATCCCGGCGACTTATCTTACTCCTCCGGGAGACACGCAGCAGGTACTGTTTAGTAAGTGTCTGACTGTTACTGTTTCTGCGTGACAGCTGAAAGGGGTGTGCTGACTTGGCTCTCTGACCCTGCAACGTTGCGGATCCTCGGGTCGGCGCGATCCTTGCTGTGACTGAACACTAATTTCTTGTGCTGTACATAGCTATGCTCCTTGGACATGAAACGTGTACAGCTCCATCTCTTGGAAGCTTGCTATTTTCATTGTCATCCCAGGTGCAGCACCTAAGTGGTATTGGCATGCGCTTGGCACTCGGCCGTCCCGGGATACACACAACCTCTGTACATAGAGGCCATGAAATGGGTTTCGTACGCGGTAACTCTTTGGCTTTTAGCGACACCAATAGCAGGCCATGGCACCTCGGTTTTTGCTCACTTCCCCAACGTTACTACTTCCCCAGTTTGATCGTCCCATAGATAAGGACCCCTTTTAGCTTTTGAGTGCAAAGCTTGTGAGGATGCCACTGTCGTCATCACACACGACAGCATTCACAGCGTCATGGCATTGAAGAAGGGGTGGCGGTCTGGCGAGTAGGACGCGTGGATTGGCTTGCCAAGGCTTGGTTCATCTAAGACGCCGGGCAATGCAGCGGGGGAAATTCGCTGCTCGATATGGTAGCCGGGTCTGCGCTCGCTGACAGACGGTGAGCGTATTGTCCTGCATTGGGATGGAGGCCCATGAAAACATTTCCTTGCTCGTCGTCTGCGTTGGTAAGGCCCTGTCGACGCTGAGTAAGACATCTATCAGTCTCCGAGCATAAATATCGCCAGCCCGTCCAGCGATTGCACAACCAGCAGTCGCATTCTTCACTTCATAACACAGCACACAGAACTCGATTCGGACTCGTCCATTCATCTCGCTGATTACATCGCCCGTAGCCCTATCCAGCCTCCAACATACAGATAGATAACCCAACCAATGGCAGCCGCGAACGTTTCTCGCAAAGTCGTCCAGAAGGTTCTCGCGATTGAAACCGCCGAGGTGTGTCATTCATTCAACTCCCCCGCGCGCCCCTAGCCACGTCTCTGGTTGGACCTTTGGACTCACGTTCGTTGCTTACAGGGAGCAGGCGCCCGTGTTCGCCGTTCCATCGGCAGTGCCGGTCTCAGAAACCTGACCCCTTTCCTCATGCTAGACCACTTCCATGTCTCCAAGGGTGCTGTCAGTCATTCTGCAATCCCTCCTTAGGTATCACATCATAACTTTGTTCCTAAACAGGGGTTCCCTGATCACCCACACCGTGGGCAGGCTACCGTGACATACATGTTGGAAGGGTACGCGATAGCTCTAGAACGGTCATCTGGTAACGCGTCCTGACGCCATGCGTACGTGCATGTTAGATCCAGTCGACATGAGGATTCTGCTGGTCACGCGGGAACCATCGAGACCGGAGGAGTTCAGTGGATGTGCGCTGTACGTTCTTTCCCTTCCTATCTAATCTTCTTGCAAAGAGAAGCTGAATGATGTCAGGGCAAAGGCATCATCCACGCGGAGATGCCTGTCCACGCACCTGGTGTGCCAGAACCCCGCGGGCTCCAGCTCTGGGTCGACCTCCCAAAACAAGTGAGCAGTGCTTTCTCGAATTTGGAATGGTTTCTGATGTTCTAATATTCTTTACTAGTACAAGCTAGTGGTGCGTATTCTTGTGATGGACGCTGGCCTAAAGACAGGGCTGACGCGACTATGCAGGAACCGTCATACCAGGAACTCGCTCCTGAGGGGTACGTTCTCTTGTCATTGTATATCAACTATCAATAATCAAATCCCGGATGATAGTGTTCCAACTGCGTACCCAGATGGACCCGACGGACCGGTCAGCGTCCGTGTCATCAGCGGCAAGAGTCACGGCGTCGAATCACCAGTCCGGCCCCTTGGTGGCTGCTGGTTTTTCCACGTCCGCATGGCGAAGGCCGGCTCGACGTTTTCCCAAGAGATTCGTGAGTCGCCATTTTGCTTCTTTGCTTGGCCTCTCGGGTTAATAGCGATCACGAAGCTGCCGGGTGGACGTCGTTCATTTACAGTAAGTAACAGGCACGCAGATGTGATAATCTCTTTATGCTGACGCATTGCATTTCACAGTATGGAAGGGCGCCGTGAACGTCGGTGAGGGAGGCTCGCGGTGTGAGGCCTTTAACACGCTTGTGCTTTCGGCCGACCAGGCACAGAGTGGAGTGGACGTCCAGGCCGCCGAGGACGGCGTCGAGTTCGTTTTGGTACGTGCCCAAAGCTGAAACCCGTCGGCCGGCTGAAACTGATTTGCTCCGCTCGTCAGGTCGCTGGAGAGCCGCTGGACCAATCTGTCGTGCAGTATGGCCCATTTGTGATGACGACTCATGAGGAGATAGAGAAGACGATTTCGGACTGTACGTGTGCTTTGCTCATCCGCGCGAGTACTCCTGATGATTCATGTGTCTATGACCGCACAGATCGAAGAGGGCAAAACGGCTTCGAGAAGGCGCACTCGTGGAAGAGCAAGATCGGCAATTGAGCGCTCAAGGTTGTGGTGTAAATCATCGATCGGCGACCACGCTGTTCTCTCGCCGAATTTGCCAAGAGGATCACAGGAAGTCAGACTGGATTTCAGGGTAGAAGTATTTTTGTCATAGTGATCTTATCTGTATTACTGTAATCGTCAAGGACATGATTCCGTGAATGTACTTTTGGTTCCCTTCGAGCCGAAGGATAGACAACAATCTCCCATAGCCGAAAATACTACCGCCTCTTTGGCACCTTTGAGCCTTTCTTTCCTTTCATGTCTTCGTCGTTCTCGTCTTCTACAACCTGCATGCCTTCCAGAACTGCATCAACGTCCCCGCCGTCTTCTACATCCTCCTCTTCCTCATCATCACCGACTTCGCCATCGCCCTCCTTGACACGCTTAGCAGGCGTGGATGGGGGGATGTAAGAGCTGTCCCATGCTACAGCGGTCGGTACAGTCGTCATGAATGCACGCTCGAGCACGGTACCACGAACAGGCTGTGCTTGACCCGCTGTCGCTGGCGGAGCGGCGGTGCTGTGTATACGCACATATCGATCGAGAGCGGCAGAAGCAAGGTGTCCCGATGCTGCCGGGGCGAGACTGCACACAGCGCCAGCGATTCCTGCTCGCGAGTCAGTTCCATCGTAGTAAGAACATGAGCGAGCGAAAAGTACTGTACCTTTGTACCCGTACAGCACACCGCCCGTACGCAGATCGAGGGCGAAGACGTTTGTCCCTTGGTCTGACATGAACACCTCGCTGGTTTCAGTGGTCAGCGTCTTGTGTAGAGTAGCAGCGGCGTGCGGGCGAGGATGCACTCACTGTTCTGCGAAGCCCGGCTCGACGGTGCGCACACCGCCGACCTTGGCTGCGCTGGCGAAGTCGGCGACGGGCCGCCGCCCTGCACGCGTGTCGTACCGGCGCAGCGCGCCCATGCGTGTCCCGGCGAGGAGATGCGCGTGGTTCCCCGCGTTTGGCGGGGAAGCTGTCGGGGGGTCAAGGTAGGTCAGGCATGTGTTGTGCACGGGTTGACGGAGCCCCAGGTGATCGTGTGGGACCTGGAGGTGTAGATACGTGGATTCAGCAAATTGAGGGATAGACGTTAGGCGGTCGTTCAAAGTAGCGAGAGACGCACATTTTTGGCACGCCATATTTCGCCAGGGAACAGCGTGTCGGCAGCGCGCTTGCGCTTCTTGGAGGACGGCTCGGAGGCAGAGGCATCGTTTCCAGTTTCAGCCGCAGGCGCAGCAAAGGCGCGCTCGGTATCCCACAGAGAGACCTCGACATCGTCGCCGCCATATGCGAACGTGCGCTGGTCAGCGGCCAAGCGGAACTCGGACAGGCGCATGGGCAGGGATGCGAGCTGCTTCGAGAGCGCGGCGCCGTCCTCCGAGCTGGACAGAGCAACGGTCGTGCGCCGAAGGGCACCGTTCGATGTGCACGAGTAGACGGATCTAGATGCGAGGGCGCCGCGCTTAGCACAACATGCTGGGCGATGAAGATGAGAAAGGCATGTCGACGCACTGCCCAGCGAGCTCGAGTCCGACAAAACTCTGCTCGGCCTTCATCCGCGTCTCCTTCCACTCGTGCGCGACGGCGAGTTTTGATCGAGTTTCGTCCTCCCATCGGAAGAGCGAGAGCGCACCATTGGCATGGGCAGAGGCTACCTAACAGTTTGTGCTTTGCTCAGATATGAACGTTTTTCTCCGGAGATGATCAAGAGCATACCAGCTGGGAGTCTCCTGAGTCGGCCTGCGATATGCACAACTTTTGGATGGCCCTGCTCCGGCCTGTCGCGGTGCCATCGTAGAGGATGTCGACGGTGGTTTTGGATTCAGCGGTGGGCGCGTAGGTGACCGCTTTAATGCTGCCCAGCTCGTCGGCGGCGAGGAAGCGAGCCATGACGCGCTGATAACTTTCTTGCGGTCGTATTCCCATGCTCCCATCAATCGCACACAATAGCAGCGTGCTTAACATTTCTAATAGCACATCGTTGTACACTACAGCCATGATGAATAATTATTGGTCTACACGGTGTGTAAATAATCTACTGATCTAAGCGTCGTCCTCCCAGTCATTGGGGACGTCTTCTGCAGGAACCGGCGGTGGAGCAGGTGTCGGGGCTGACACCGGTTCTGTCACGGGTGTCCTTTGGCGCGAAGGCGGCCCGCTCGTAACCAAAGCACTAGCACTCGTGCGAGCAGCGGCTGCATGTCTACTAGCAGCCACCACATCAAGTCTTCCAGTGACAGGCGCCGGTGAGCTAGACCGGGGTGTCGTCCACCCACTGGCTACCGGAGGGGTGGAGCTGCTGGCGGGTCGAGAAACGACGCTCGTCCACGCATTCGGTCTAGTAGACGTGAGCGGAGTGCTTGACCCGCTCGCAGAGACACCATACGCGACAGGCAGCTTCCCGCCCCGTAGATCGGTCAGCCTCCCGAGCCCCTTCTTCTCCCCGCTGTCGGCGCCGAACACGACCTGGGAGAGGAGAGGAACGGGCACGCGGCAGTCGATGCGTCTCCCGAGCTGCACGCTCCGGTGCGGCTCCGCGTCGACCATAGTTGCATCGAGGCGGTAAACACTTGCGAGGCCCTGCACGAGCCCGCGGCGCTCCGGCGGCATGTGCGGGAGAACCTGCGTCGAGCGGTCGCCGTTGACAAAATCCGCGAGCGCCTTCTCAGCGAGCGCGACGAACTTAGGGCCCTCCCGGCGTGCCGACACAAGCAGCTCGTCGGAGTAGGTGATCGCGCGGCCTTGGCCCAGCGCAGGCGGGGACCCCCGTTTATCGGGTGCGATGCCGAGAGCCTCAGCCAGCTGTGCGCGACGCTTCGCGGCGGCGCAGTCTGGTGTACATTTCAGCGCACCCTCACGTATATCCGGATCGGCCGAAGCGCGCCCGCCAGCGTTGTTGGACGGTGTGGCACGCATGCATGGTACAACACTGCGCATCCGTCCGCAGGCGCAGGTGAGTGTGACGGGCGCTAGACATGGCTCGTCCTCGGGACAAGAGGCCGGTGCGTGACATGGGGCTGTACAAGGATGGTGAGCAGGCAAGCAGGACCGGCGTGGCTTGCCACATGGCGCTGCACATGCTCCACACGGTGGAGGATGGCAGGTTGATGAGCAGCTATGATATCCGCAGGCGAGCAGACTGCAAAGTAATGGTCAGCCGCGAGCTAACATGTACAGCACGAACACGTACCGGCCACAAACAGTACCACAGCTGACCCTACTCCGGTCTTGTGCACAGCGGACGTTGTCGACTTCCTTTTTTCCGCAAGCGCATTGTTTTCGGACCAGGAATGGACAAGGCGGGCAAGGCGAGGGCTGCCATTCCAGCTCTCTATTTCCACCCTCAGTCTGTTCGACGTTCTCATCGTCAGGCTCTTGCTGGGGGTTATCGCTTTCCGCCCAAGGTACCTCCGCGCCCGCAACGATCCATTCTTCTTGTCCAGTTGAAGCCCTGATGCGCGAAGCTGCGTGGCATGCGTGTGGAACGACAGGATGTCCACACGCTTGAGGGCGATTACAGGAGTAACTGCACTCTAAGCGGGTTCCGCACGGTATTGGCGGGTCTAGAATGGTGCGACTACAAGGACATATCATCTATAAAAATTGCAAAGCGTTAGTTTATGGTGTATACAGCATAACACCATGTACGCACCTCGGTAAACTCACTTCTCAAACAATTACCGCACACACCTCGGTGGTCTCGGCGCTCGCATGTGTGATTTCCACAGCCAAGTACCTTTCCGCATATCAACTCGCAGGTGTGCAAACCACCATCCTGGTCATCGTCCAGCTCCAAGGCTCCGGCCGCAGCCTTGCGCTTCCCCGCCGCTGCAGCGGAAAGCGACGCAAGTGGACAGCAAGCACGAGTGCAGCGGTGTCTGCGGCAATTCAACATGCCGTTGCAGACGCGACCACACGCCCAATCGCGGCCCTCGCCTTCCTCGCCGCAGACGACCTCGCGAACGTGGCTGCCACAGCGACAGGCACGCCGGAGGCGTACCGCGCAGGGTGGACATTGTCCCGGGTGACAGCGAGCTTCGCACGGATGACCGCAAGCTGCGTGTGGGCGTGTACATAGGGAAAGACAGGTTGGGACGGGTGTAGTACAAGATGTACGTGGAAGATAGCCGGGCGGTGGATGTTTGTGGTCACGGGGAAGGGACGGGTCTTTGGGATCATTTGGTGTGGCTGAGATGACCAGTAAATACTCATTGCCACTTCCAAGTGATATTCTGCCGCATGGACAATTGGTCATCAATACTGGATCGAACGGGCAAGTCGGAGGGCGAGAAGATGGGGGATGACAGGAGAGTGAGCATGTATGCGTTCCACAGGCGAAAGGTCTGTACAAAGCCAGAAGAAGTCAGTGCTAAACGATAATCGTCGGATTTAAACAACTGGCCGTTCGCAAGCTCCGTCGCACATGAATCTTCCTTCCCAATTCTCTCCTTCGACGCTACATGAAACAGCACGCTGCCTGTCTTCTCCGCACTTGACACGCTTGGTCTGCTTGCCACAGAAACAGAGAACCTGTTCTTCCTCCTCGCAAGGAGTGCAGGGACCTGGATGACATAACATGGCGCAGCGGTGCTCGGGATTGCCGCAACTGAGAGGTTTATCACAAACCTGAGCGCAGGAAACGCCGCTCTGGTCTGAGATGGCGTCAAGAGAGCGATGAGAGCGAGAGATCTCTGAGCACCGCCAAGCGCGCTCTTCCTTCTTGCACCAGCACTGTTGGCGGACGGTGATATTGCAAGGCGGACAAGGGCCGGGATGGCATGGAAGAGGGCATGAATGGGTGCAAAGCCGGCGGGGACGGGCACACGGCGCTGCGCAGGAGTGCGCCATGTTACGAGATCCGCTTGGGGTCAAAGTAGACTGGCCACAGAAACATTTGTACTCGGAGGGGACTTGCATCCTCCTTGCCTGGCATCCTGGACACCTCCACTCTCCCGGTCGCTCCTCACCGCGTGCACGCCAGGCTGCTTCCAAGTCTTTGACACTCTTGGAGGCCCAAGACTTGATGCACTTGAGATGAAAGGTGGTCCAGCAACAGTCATCCTTGCTGTCAGTGTCCGGTTTCTCGTCTGTCTGGTCGGCCCGGCCAAGAGTGGGTGGAGCGCATGACCAGGTTGGGGCAGCTGGATGTATAGAGTTGAAGCAGATAGGGCAATCTGCATAAGGGGGGGTCTGGAGAGCATGGGCGAGTCTGCCTGCGAGGGTGTCGGGCTCGGCTGCTCTGCGGGGCGGGTGTGTTTTGCCGGCAGGTTTCTTGTGCGTCGATGCATCGGGGGCGTCGTCCGTTGCGGTGGTGAGAGATCCTTTGAACTTTGCAGCGCGTCTCCCATGTGGCTTCTTGTCTTGGGTAGGCAGAGTACCTGGGCGATCTGTCTGCGAATCCCCGGCGGTCGGAGCGGGGGTGCGATGGCTCTTTTCCTTTGGGCGGTTCCCTGGCTGCTGCCCCTCTGGCTGGGGATTGGCCCTGTTCCCGGGCTGGCCGCCTCTGCCTCGGCCGCGCGCTCTGCTTGGACCACCGCGGGCACCTTGGCCTTGACCCCGTCCGCGGGCAGAGGGCTGGTCCTGAGCTTGATCTAGATGTGACTGGCTGTGATCATGTGGGCGGGGATTTCGTTTGCTGCGGGTTCCGCGGGAATTGCTCGAAGATGCTTCTGGGGCCGTCGAGGACACCGGTGCTTCCATGCAACCACGGAATGGACGAGGACAGTAACGAGTGAAGCCAAAAAGCAGATCTGCATGAAATACATCTGTCGGTGTGGCTGTGCTCTGATGACTCATCCGGCGTGCGGGGACGGCCCCGCAGACAGCAGGCGAGTCCGGGTGACTGTCGATTGCCATGGACGGTCCACTCAAGGAACTCGCAAAGATCGAGAAACTCGCAGACAGGGACGCGTCCGGAAAGCTCCCCGCCATACAGACATCCCTCGACGCCCTCCTCCACTCCCTCAACGACGCAAAGGACCGCATACAGGCCAACAACGTCTCCCCCGATACTTATGCCCTCCTCGTCCAGTCCGTCGACGCCAGGAAGAAGGATATCGATGACAAGCAGAAGGAGCTCTACAACGCCATCGCAAAGCTAGGAAAGGCCCTTGACAAGGTCTGTCTCTGTTCCTTCGCGGGCGTCTATCACCAGCGAGCTCACGCCCACAAACCAGAAATTCCCCACTGCGCTCCCTTCCTATGACCCCCTCTTCGCGTCGGACAACTCTCGCCACGCCCTCGAGCATACCATCGCCCTCCACTTCCTGCGCACTGGACAGTTTTCTACTGCAGAGACATTCATACAGGTCCCTTCTTACTTTGCGTCACATTAACCCTTTGAAACTCATTGTCCTTTACTAGGAATGCGGCTTGGACATAGCCCCTGAGCGCCGCTCCCACTTCCTTCAACTCCATCATATCCTCACTGCCCTTCGCAACCATGACATCTCCTCCGCTCTCGAGTATGCCCGTGCCTCTTCTCATGTTGCACACCGTTCTTATCTATCCACCAACAGATGGTGCAGCCATAACCGTCCTTTCCTCCACGCCCGCTCATCCCCCCTCGAGTTTCACCTCCACCGCTCTCAGTTCGTCCGACTTCTTCTCGCCAACCACCCACCAGACCCAGACATCGCCCTCGGCTATGCAAAAACGGCCATGCAGGCCTTCTTTGTCGAGCACGCGTCCGAGTTCCAGCGCCTCATGGGTGCCCTCCTCTACCTGCCCATCGACCACCTCCAGCGCTCTCCGTATGCGGACCTCGCCTCCCCCACTCTCCATCTCGACCTTATCCCCCTCTTTGCAAAAGAGTACTGCGCGAGTCTCGGTATGAGCAGGCAGCTTCCCCTCAGCACCATTGGCGACATCGGCGGGGGTGGAGCTCTCGCCCGCATCGAGAAAGCCAAGAGCGTCATGCGCGAGCGCAAGAGCGAGTGGAGCCAGTCTAATGAACTTCCGGTACGTTACAGTGTTCCACGTCTTATGATGATTGCTGATAATCTACCATAGATCGAGATACCACTTCCACCAGAGAACAGATACCACTCCATCTTTGCTTGTCCAGTCTCCAAGGAACAATCGACGGAAGCAAATCCTCCAATGATGATGGCTTGTGGGCACGTCATCAGCAAGGAGTCGCTGGGCAAGTTAAACAAGTCGAGCGGGTATGTTTATTAGTTGCTAGCCCATTCACGCCAGGACTCACTAGACCCCAGACGAGTCAAGTGCCCGTATTGTCCCATGGAGTCAGCGCATACCTCGGCCATAAGAGTGCATTTTTGAGCTGACCGCCCTTATTACATGTAGCTGTACTGTATTTCTATCTTCCATAGCATTCATGATCGTTAGCACCTTGAACAATGAACCAAATCACGATTTCACCATTCCCGTCCTCCCCAGCGGCAGAATTCCGTACGCGCTTGCTCGTTCCTATGCTCGCGCAGGTTCCACCCACCGAGCCTAGAATGTGGATGAGGCGGAATGTCAATTGAACTAGTGGGATAACACACACCTCCATGGTCACTTCTTCCTCCCCGTTCTCGAGCGCAACGCGCTTGACCGTCGCCTCGTCCGCGCTCGGCGTGTTCACGCGTCGCGCCAGCACGCGCAGGGTCTCCGGGCTGAGGCCCGCGCGCTCGGCGCGCGCATCGACGCCGTCAGCACCACCAGCACTCGAGTCCTTGCGCGCGTCCAGCAGCTCCGCGAGCGTGCTCGCCAGCACGCGGTTCCGCCGCTGGCCTTGGCTCTGGCTCTGGCTTGCCGTCCCGAAGTTCGACGCGGACGCGGACGCAGCGTCGAGCTCGGACTGCGTGCGCGCGCGGTACATGTTGCTCACTTGGTCGTCTGCGGCCTGTCGATAGCTCCGTGTTTGTGCCGGAACGCATTAGAGGAGGAAGGAAAAGCACGCACGGTTCGCCGGTTCTGCATGTGGTGGTCGACGCGCACGGGCCCGAGGCGGCTCAGGTTCGCGTTTAGATGCGGGTCCTTGGCATCTTCCTCGATGGCTAGCGGTTTGTATCAGTAATTCGTCAGAGAAATATGCCAGTGTGTCTTGCGGAAATGTCATACCTGCAGACCTGGTCTCGCTCGCCATGACTCTCGGAGGCCGCCCGGCCCTCGGGGCTCCTGACGATGGGGCGCCGTCGTATGGACCCGGTGTTCTTGCTCCAGACCAACTTGGCTTGTCCTTTGGAAACCGTCGCGCAGCTTTCGACGATGCGCTACCCATGTTGTAACTGACAGGGTTGGATGAAACGGTGACCGAGGCGAGCGGAATGACCCTATCGTGCACATACCGACGTCACTTTCCGACATTTCCGCGCCGACCAAGCCGAATCGCCGAAGCTCAAACAGGCCCACACCAAACGGCCAAGGCAATGATATATATTGGAAAGAAATGTCTATAGGCGACCAGCATATTGTACAGCCATCCGTACGCAAGTACTATACACCAACATAGGATTCTCGTTCAGATAACAAGCAATACGCAAGTAAAATGGGGATTGTACAGTGGCACTCCACATCGGCGCTACCTGCACTCGCCTTTCGGTGGCGGAAGGTCGTGGGTCCAATGCGTGCAACAGATAAGTCTACCATTGATTTGGGTATCAAAAATGAGTGATGATGGGGCCGGAGCAGGAAATCAGATTTTGAGCGACGTTATGTCGGTGTTGATAGCCTAAACAGCTGAACAAGCGGAGAAACTGTAAAGAGGGAAGAAATGAAAATGAAGAAAATGAGATTGTCTCGTTTCGTAACAGCGTTTCATATGTTCATGTGCATGGCAGGTTCGTTACGTTGCTTAACTGTAGGGACCCATATTCGGCGGGTTCTGTTGGTATACTTGATGATGATACATATATGGCTGATAGAGTTGCGGCTGAACCGGTTGATGGTTGTATTGATGTTGGCCCATGCCCATAATATTGGCGGGAGGGCCGAGATTGGGAGACTGCGCTCCGTAAGGAATGGCAGAGACAGGAGTGTGAGCGATCGGGCCAGGAATAGGTCCAGCTGAGGCATGACCACCTCCATTCCGGCCAGTCGTAATGCGGGGACTACTAATATCCGGTGAACGAAGCGCGAACGGGTTGAAAGGGTCAGAAGAAGGCGAGAAGGCAGAGCTGGGACCGGAGATGCGCCCTGGACGGGGTGGGTTTTGGCTATAGGCAGGGTCAATATGCAACTGGGGGGGACCGGACTGAGGGTTCTGGCCGCCCATCTGCAGCGCAGCCATCATAGACGCCAATCCTTGGTCGTTGGACGGGTAGCCCGAAGGGAGACCGGGCATGCCAGAGTTACTACTCGTCGTAATCTTCTTGCCACTAGGCGGACCCGTGTTGGTGTACGTTGGCTGGTAGTTCGGAATCGGCAAACCAACTTCCTCAATAAGACGACGATATGCCTGTGTAGCAATGACCTTGAGTTCAATGAGCACACGTTTTGTGGCATCAATGTATATCGGCTTCTCCGTAACATCGAGGAAGGGGCTCGTGAGAATCTTGTGAACAACAGCGACACCGTTGACTTGGTCACCAAGGACATCGGTTAGGACGTGATCGCCAGGAGAGGAGAACAGCGCCTGAACGATCTGGCGAGAGGCATCAGGCTCAACCTTCTGGTTAACGATCCGCAGCACGGTGAGCGACGCCAGCTTGTGTGTGCACAAGTGTGACAGGTGAGGAGTGAACCGTGGGGCAAGGAGGTTGTACCGCGAAGGGAAGTTGGAAGTGTCAAGGAGCCAGGTCAGCAACAGCGCACCGTTGGGGTTGGTAGCGAGTGGGATGGAATTGAGGATGACAGCCGTGGCGATGCGCCGTTGCTGGCTCAGGCTGATATGAGGGCTCTCAAGACAGGCCCTCATACTCCTGGCGCCAAACCTTCCTTGGGCAATCTCCCACATACGATCGACCATGGCGTCGAAGATAAAATCATTGTGGGGAGGACCAAACCGCAGGCAGCACCTGAATAAGTCAGAATAGATTTGAGGGAAGAGTTGCATCAAAATAGACACTCACTGTACGACATAGTTGCCGAACTGGTCCAGCAAAAGGGGAGGGGCATATGCCCGCAGGTTTTGCACGATAAGGCCAGTCTCTTCGCCACTCTGCACGCATTCAATGATCTTCTGTGCCGCCCATGTACCATTCTTGTGGATACCAATCATAGCCAAGTGAGGAGCGATCCTTTCTAGCATCATGAACCTGGGTTGAGAAGAGCATTTCTCGAAGAGTTTTTGCACAACCTAAATAATAATAATGAATACTCCATGTAAGTGCCGATCGAATGAACGCACCGTGTTGCCGAGCCAGTCCGACGCCAGGTCAACTATCTCGCCGTCCAGGAAGTCTTCAGCAACTTGATCCGTCTCCTCCGTTGTCATGGTACCAGAGTCAAGCCTCTTGCGCAGTTCTCGCAATTTGGAGGCATCCCAGCGCCTGTTGTTCGGTCGCTCAGATACGAGAGGGATCGTAGTATAGTACATAGTGGGTGGACGGAATTCTGAACCAACGTCAAGAAAGAAACGAGTTCAATACGATAGAACACACCGGAGAGGGCCTGGATATCTGCATCGGCGTCGGTGCTGCCCTTTGTGAGCTCCTTCATGATCATCTGCTGCTCCGTCACGGAAGGCGTCCATCCTGCGGGCTTAGACAAGCCGTCGGAGACATACGCAAGGGTGTGCATTCCAGACCCAATCATGCTAAGGAGGAGGTTGGAACGGTAGTTCTCGACTGCACCTCCAAGGACTTGCTGATCAGCGGGGATTGTAGAAGCTCCTTTCACACTGCGAAGAGCATGAATCGTAGCACCAACGCTAAGATCGCCGATGCCTTGAACAGCAACGCTAGGGCTTTCGTCCTGTCCCGATGCACTGTCTTGTCCGTTCTTGACAGGGACTTTAGCAAAGCCAATGCGAATAGCTCCCACATCACTCCCGAGCACGTCACGACCATTCAATGCTTTTCGGGCTCTAACGGCATCGTCAAGACGCTCAAAGTTAACTAAAACCCGACAATCAGATCACTTATCAGGCGGCCAGGTCCGCGTACTTACTAAAACCACAGTTTTTGTGAGTGAGCACCCTCGCAGATTCGATCGGGCCGTAGGGACTGAAGACGCTAAGGATGGTGGCGGGTGTGGTTGTGCTCGGGATAGAACCAATCCAGAGAGCACGTGTGGGCGATGACTGAAGCTGGGCATCCATGCCGGCCGCGATACCAGGGCTAGAAGCTTTCGTGGTAGCACCACTAGGAGACGTAGCACCGGATGCATTGACCGTCGAGCCTTTAGCAGGCGCAACAGGAGCACTGTCTGCCTTGCCAAACCCGATGCGCACAGTCTGACCATTGGGCATGCCAATATTACCACCTAGACGGTTCAAAACATCGTCTTTGGCACGGATAGCATCAGCCTGATCGACGAAGTTGACGAAACCGCACTCCTGCCATCATCATGAGGTAGTGCATACGCTAAACACACGGATGACATACCTTCTCAGGAAGCAACCTCAAACTTTCAATGGCACCGTAAGGGGCAAACACGTGAATGAGCTGTTCACTGGTCACAGCACTATCAAGATTGCCGATCCACAAAGAACGCGTGGGTGTCTGAAGCTGAGAATTGTTGTTGTTATTGTTTCCCTCGGTCTTAGGTGATATCGCTCTGCCTTGCGGGTTTGGTGCTACAAGATACGATGACGCCCGACTAACTACTTAGAAGGTGAGCACGGCACTTGAGATTAAGGTCGAACCACTCACTAGACTCCGGCTTAGGAATTCCACCAAGATTTCCCATGCCCGTCAGATTACCTGTACTCGGTCCAAGGTCAGGGAGGTACGGCGTGGTCATGTCGGGGTTCCTATATTGAAGTGATCGGGTAGGGTCATCAAGGGTCCCAACTGAGATAGCCCGAGGACGAGATCCAAGACCGCTGGTAGGGTTGAGGAGATCGGACTGTTTAAACCCCTTTGCAACATAAGATGTACGAAGGAGGTTTGCATCATTCATTGATCCATCGTATCCGCTCATGCGTTGTCTCTCATAAAGATCCTGAGGAGAGTCGTAAGTGTTGTACATTGAGTCGTCATCTTCGACACTGGGCGTTGGGAGAAGCGATCCCGGAGCATTTCGCGTGGGATATGGGTTTGAGACTGTTGTTGCACGCATACGCGGAGGGTTCGCGAGATTGCCGGCTATGGCAGCTTGAGCCTGAGAGCGCAACTCAGAGATGGTCGCCGCCGGAGGAGCGCGATGACTATCATCTAGTCCCAGGTAATCGATAGTGCGCACATCATCGGTGGAGTCAGCTGAAGTCACCGAACGAAGCTCATCCAACACAGGATAATGAGAACCAGTCCCGTTGGATGATAGCCAGGAGGAAGAAAAGAATGAATTGCCAAATGGGTTGTTGTTCAAACCAGACGCGGGTAACGTGAGGGAACCAGATCTAAGACGACTATGGCGCTCTGAACCAATAGACGTTGCAGTGGCAGTGGTAGCTGAGTGGCGAAGGTTGGGGCGGGGGGGTGCCACCATGCTTGGTGTATTATTAGCGCTCTGGCGCTGCTGCAACTGTTCAGCAAACGATTCCGTTGACCCAGGAGTGCTGCCGAGCGTGTCCGAAGCGGCAGCATAACGTTGAGCAGCGAGCTGCACGTTGGAAGGAAGCGTGCCGGCTCTTGCTCTCCTAAAGCCTGGAGGATAGCTGGACAAAGGAGAAACGCCTGCACTATCTCCAGCAGAGGTGGGAAGGTCATTGGGTTGGGTCTCGTTGGGTGCGCGCAGCGCAGGAGGCCTGTACCTGGCTCCTCCTAACCCTTCCACTTGCATCTCTCTTGCCCTGCGAAAGCTGAGCTGAAGTCAACAAGAAGATGTCGGAGGTAGCTCACCTCTTAGCGTAGGCGGCAGAAGGAGCAGGCGGGGGCGTCTTGCCGGAAGGACCTCTGGAATAGGAGCCATTGTTATCGGAAGCGGATAGAGACATTATAGTGTTTCTTTCGTTTGACAAATTATGAATTATCGAAAATGATGATTAACGGGTGGCCTATCCGTTATGACGATGCTGGGGACTGGGAATAGGACTGAGCCTTGCTGCGACCAGTTTTTTGGGTGTCGTGATGAGATGCAAAAGGTCCTTGAGGAAAATTAGTGTTGGCGACAGCAAGAACAAGCCAAAAACTGTAGAAAAAAGCAAGGACGTGGGGAGGCTATGACCCACAGACTAGTACAGTAGTAAGCCTGGTGGATGCCCACCAGAAATATGGGATACTACGAGTAGTTGGAGTATATGGTGGTTGGGAGCAAACCGCACAAGATTCTGCACGTAGCGTTACCCGCTTTTCACACTCCGCCGTTTCTTACATATACCACCCCCATCTTCTATTCCCAAGCAGCTCTTTGGCCGACGAACGCCTCGGTCTCCAGGTCTATTCAATAATCGATTCCCATTCTCACTCAAATATTGGCGGAGAGCGGCCAACCAGCTGAGAATCAGATCTCTTTATCGTGGAGCGACGACAACATCGCAGACGACGGCAGCCTGAATTCGCCTCCCCATGATGCAGCGTGCCGCGATTTCCCCAGAGCATGTAATTTTATCACTCACTGTCTGATGATCCATCGCCCATGCGCACGGTCTTCCCCTTACATAGCCGCCATATAATCGCGCATTCGCAGGGATCAGCTCACGTTCTGGGGCTCAACAGTATCGGCTACAGCTGGAGCCGCTGGCGGACCCGTCCGAAGATCAAAGAGTATCGAGGCGTATTTATCAGGAGACACCACCAGTCTGATACAAAACATGTGCTGATCATGATACGCTGTAAACAACGTGTCTCTACTGCCCGCGGTAGTAATCAACGGCGCGGGTCGGATAGGTTCATCAGAGATGGCATAAGCACCCAAGTGCTGAGAACAGGCGGGAGTAGTTCTTTGCCACAGCGCACATGACAGTGCCACAACGCAGAGTTAGGAGGTGGTTTGTATTGTGGCGGGACTCCTCAAACGAGTCGCTTCATATCAAAATGAAGGCGTTGCCATCCAACGTTCAGAGCGTCGGAAGGAGTCAATTGTTTGTGGGGTGATCAATCATAGCGACCATCGCAGGCGCCTATGCCTCATAATTATGTACCGCTGGAACGAATAGAGACTGTTGCACCAGGGTGAATACGCGAAGGATTCGTCAAGCCGGTATCATCGAGAATATGAACGTTTGAACACTCATCAGTGTAAGTACACTACTAGTTGTGCGGGCTCGCGCGGCTGAGGTGTCTACTGCTGCATGTTCGATACCCCACTAATACATGCACGCAGGCCACAAGGATCTAGATCGAAGCTTAGACCGGCGCTCATCGAAGCGCTCATCACTCTAGCAGGGCATTTCAGAACGTTCAGATAGACGGCAGACGAGGTGAACAGATGATATTTCAGAGCCTGAAACCACAAGGAGACTAAATATGTTAATTGATAAAAGTACAGAGTAATGTATATGTCCGGAAGATACACAGTATAGCTAATGGCACACCAAGAGATCAGAGCAGAAAGGAAGTCTAGTGAAGGGAGGTATCGTGCATAAATCATGCTGTTGTAGCCTTCTTCGACCTCGAAGCTGGCTTAGAGGCGGGCTTTGCCTTCGATGCAGGCTTTGCCTTTGCCTTCGTTGCAGCAGTCTTAGCAGCAGCCTATGTAATGTCGTCAAAACAATGTAAGCAAGTGTGGCCATACTAACATACCTTCTTCTTTTCTGTGGTCTTTGCACTCGGCACCTTCTTGGTTGCCGTTGCCGATTTGGCCGCAGGCTTCTTAGCAGATGCGCCCGTAGTGGCTTTCTTAGGAGCGGCGGTAGACTTAGCCTTCTTGGGAGCGGCATCAACCTTCTTGGTAGTAGTGGGCTTCTTGGTGGTAGCGGCGGGCTTCTTCGCGGCGGCAACCTTTTTAGGAGGAGCTTCAGCCTTTTTCACAGGCTTCGCCGCCTTCTTCACGGGGGCGGCTTTCTTTGCGGCGGCAGGCGTATCGTTCTATCAGACGGGACATTAGCTACTGCGACCAGACTAGTGAATTGTTATAGAACTCACCTCCTTTCCACTCTCAGCCGCTGGCTTCGCCTTGGGAGCGAGCTTAACCTTGCCAGAAGGGCCCTTGGGCAAGGCAAAGACACCCTGCTCGGCACCAGTGGTGATGGCACGGTTCAGCTGGTAAAGTGTGTTGCCGGTGACCTCGATCTTGTACGTCTCCTCGGCGAACTGCGAAAATCATGAGATAAACCTGGTTTTGTTTACAGGCCAGTCAGGAGAATACATACCTTCTTGATGGTGCTACGGGAGACACCACTACGAGAATCTTCCTTGTGAGCAACAATACATTCCTAATAGATCACAGTTATTGTTGTTATAAAATGGCAGTAAAGGAGCAATAAACCTTGATGATATCCTTCCAAGAAGGATGACCAGAGGTGTTGACAACCTTTGCGGCCTTAGTAGAGGACTTCTTGGTGGTAGACTTGGAAGCCGGCTTCTTAGCCTTGGCTTTGGTCACAGAGGGCTCGACGGTGACCTCGACAGGGGGTGGCGAAACAGAGGTGTTGGAAGACATGGCGATAAGAGTTAGAACAGTGGGAGTTGACGTCCAAGCTATGAGAGGTTTGATTTCTGTGAGGGGAACTTGCGGATGAAACGTGGGATCGGGCAGTGCTGGCTGGGGGCAAGGTCTGGGGACGGGGAGGAGAAGGGTTGCACAAGCCAGGTGCTATCCGGAGCTTTATACCGTCATAGCGCGCGCATCACGTGTATGCGCGTTTGTTGATTGCTCTAGGTCTGAACCTTATTTCTTGAGGTAAATGGGCACCGCCACTCCACGTGGCCACATAACCTCGTCGCGTCATTTGTCTGCACGCTCCTGGTCTCCTCCCGATTATTATTATGGTTTGGGATCTGGTTTGATCTGTTGCAAAGTTGTGGGACACTTTTAGTAGGCTTCCCCTGAATCAAGTCTTCGGTGCAGGACACGATCGAAATCAGGAGTTCAGGCAGTCAGATCCTTCTCAGCAGGCCGACAGGCAATCTACGAGGTACTGATAATGTACATAATATCTGGCTCAAAAGTCCTAATCTTTGCAGGTCCGCAATCACTAGCTATAGCCCTCCCATCTTCCCTTCGAGCACGCAATATACGGGACCTTCTGACTACGTAGCATGATCTACGTAAGACAACGCTAGCATCCGGTGTTCAAAAGCGTATCGCGTTGTTTGCTTGGAAAACAATGTAACAATTTTTATTGGTCACCAAGCCAAGTGTCGGAAAGTTCAATGCAAATCGATACCAGTCACAAGAGTTCAAGATCGACGGTCGCTTCATTCCAATTGTCGAAAATCAAACACATCTCCAGTCCAGTGCTTTCAACGGCGAAGCATCACAAACCAAGCTGTGCGACGGCACTTGACAAGCAGAGCAGTCGTCTTGAACTTGGCAACGGTATACCCCCGTCCCTATCCATTCCGTAGCAATGGTTAGATAGAAATCACATTTTAGTCATGCCCAAAAGGTCCACACCAGAGACACATCGCGTGTACTGCGAACAAACGCACGAAATGCGTTATACATGCTGGACAATCGTGTTGACAGTGAAAGACTACGATTGAAGACGAGTGTCAGGTCCGTACAAAATAACATATCCAGCTTCAATTTAGAGGCAACGCGTGAGTGGCCAGGAGGCGAAACATCTCTTCCAAAATATCACTAGAGGTAGGAGTCGGCAGGCTTCCAGGCGGTGGAAGTTAAGCCGGGTTATGAGCAAGCAATGAGTTTGACCACAAATACACTGTACCGAGGAAGAGAATCGGGCTTGTTGACTAAACCACGATGACACAAGGGGCCGCGGGAGACGCGGCAGCGAGCGGCCGTCAAGCGTTAACTGTCTGACCGAAACTGCCTCCGCTGACGTTGCGTTCGTACTTATTCCGAGCGCTTCTAGACGGCCAACTCCTTCAACACACCACCTACCATGTCTGTGAAAGAGCTCCTTGTCACTGACGACCTGACTGTCCTTCTTGGACTCGTCTCTGTCACCGTCTTTCTTCTCCAAAACCTCTATAAGCCCCAACCTCTGGTTCACCCTATCTTGCTCGGTCGCCAAAGTGAGGCGGGCAAGGTACGCAACCCGGGAGAGAGTACGGTGTATAGGAACTATGGCACTGGTCTGCTAGGCAGGGCAAGCTTCCTATCTTTCGCCAGTCAACCCCACGCACTGACATATTGTTTTAGTTCCCTGTCCGGCCTGACGCCAACGCCAATTTGGTGACCGATCTATTGAAACTGGACAGTTCTGCCCCTCGCACTCTTTGGAATACAAAGGTATCTTCTCATGGCGCGATCAACATGAACACCTCTGACCTAGCATAACCAAGGTCACGAATGCTATTGTCAAAGACCGTGTAGATGCGTTTGGCACTGGGCTCATCCGAGCTGCTGGTTTGGTGCCGAAGGAATCTAATGTTTTAATCCTCCTCAATGACGGTTTGGGTAAGCATCCAACAAAGACGTTCATCACCTTAGATTTACTGGCTCTTATAGAGTTCCTTGTCGCTGACCTTGCGCTCGCCAAACACTCCATTGCTTCATTTACGCTCAGCTCTCCCAAGTTGCTATCACAAGTGCTCGAGTCTCACCCTCCGTCTGCCATCATCACGGATTCTTCCTTCCTTCCTCACGTTCTGGAGCTTATATATGACTCGAACGAGCACCAACACCATACCGTCATCGTCACTGGAGAGCTGACTAGTGCTGTCGCCAAGTCAGCACGATCTGCCAGAATCATTGCGTGGACCGAGGTCGAAGCGGCTGGCTCAAAAGACAAGGTGGACACTGCTCCTCCAGGCAAGCTGATTATTGGATCTTCATTTCTTATATCTGACCCTTTCACAATATGACAGCTCCTAGCGACGTGTTCACAGTGTCATTCTCTGAGACTGCCTCGGGCTCACTCGAGGGCATCCAATTTACTCACGAGAATTTCACCGCAGCTGTAGCCGCTGTCCGTACCCTCTTCCCTCCTTCCAACAGTCTGTCCCCGTTGGATACTATTTGCTCGGCGCATTCCCTCAGCACTCCTTTCGGGCGCTCAATCGCCTACACCGCCCTATACGAGAGCACAAGTTTCGCGACGTTAAGCTCTACCAAGCTCTTCCAGATAGAAGGTGACTGGTCTCTCTTCGATCTCTGATTTATATTAATGGTTGCCGGTGCAGGTGCGCCAAAGCTCGATGTTGCTGACATCATGTCTGCCACCAAGTTACCTATTCCTTCCCCTACTATCGCATTCTTGAAGCCAGAGCACGTGAAGGCGCTTTCTTCCGACATCTCGGCGCAGGCTAAAAAGTCTTCCTTCTTATACTCCGTCGGATGGCGGCACAAGCTTTCGGGCCTGACAGAAGGCTTTTTGACGAAAGACAGCCTTTGGGATCGCGCAGTCTTTGATGGTGCCCGGGAAAAAGTTGCGGGTGACTTTGGTCGAACTATTCGTCAGGTCATCGTCAGCGGTGGTAAGAACGATATTGCTGTTGGACAACTCTCATAAACTGACTCTGCTGATTTTGTTCCCCAGGTCCTGTCCCTACTTCTGATTTGACGCCAACGCGCATCGCGCTCTCTGTCCCGATCGTCAACGCTCATGTGCACCCTGTTAGTGCAGGGCCCGTCTTTTCCACTCAACCCCTTGATTTGCAAATGCTGCCCGCGGGATCATCAAGCGATCCCTTCTCTGGCATAGCTCATGTTGGGGCGCCAAGCGTTAATGTGCAAGTGAAGCTTGTTGGTGTGGACGATGCCGAGATCGAAGCTGGCGGTGATCCCACTGGTGATATCCATGTTGGAGGACCTCCAGTTGGTATACCCTTGGGTCTCGGCAGTGAAGATAGCGAGACTGCATGGCGAAAGACGGGAGAACGGGGGCGTGTTCTGACAAATGGAGCATTCAAAGTCCTTGGCTAGCTGTAAAGTAGAATCTATGTTACTGTTCCCTTACTTGCTGGAAGTTAGACCCTGATATTCGTGCGAAGTTTGCAGGCTATGTTACCCAGCTTTTGCTTACAGTATCAGTCACTGTAGTTATGAAACCATTTTCTTACCGTTCACTACGATTCCAGTAGCTAGCTCTGATGGAGATTGTCTCGCGTTCGGACCTAATAACACTTGTTACCTCCTATTACTCTGCTTGCTCCCCATCTTCAAGCCCTGCTCCGGATCCACGGCATGGCAGCGAACGAACAGGAAGCACAGATCAAGGATGTAATCAACAGGCTCCAAGAACCTGTCCCTGATCTTCCAACATTACTCGACTTGCTATGTGGGCCCTTGGACGCTCTCCACTTGCTCCCTCCCCCGTTCAGAATATATTGCGTTCATGCAATCTCGAACGATGTCCCTGCTGTCGTGAAGCACCTACCTGCCCTTCAAAGGGCCATCCTGCAAGTCGTTTTTCCTACGTGGGATCAAGTCTTACTCGACGAAAATGCTGTTTTGCTAGCTATGCAGTACTTTTGCCCCGATGCGTTCTTCTTTGCCTTGGATACGGCTGGCGCAGTGGCCTTGCATGCTTTCTCGACCATCTTGTCGTGCCCCATTGATAAGTTCTCCGTCCGCATACTCTCCAGGCTGGCAAAGGAGTATCCAATCGACAGGTTACATGCAGCCGTGTTTGCTAAGCCTGGTGCATCCTGTGGACCATCCAGGTACTCCATCGACTGGGATGACTGCCTTAAAAACTACTTTGCTATTCCTAGCAAAGTCGCCAACGCGCTCGAGGGACACGGCTTGCCCCAGGAGCTGGAATTCACGACATACATGATTCAAGCATGCGTACGAACTGAGGTATTAATTTATTCATTGTCGAAAACTTCGCAAGGAGGTTAGTCCTTGGTAATTGTAATGATTCATGGATGTTCAATGCTGATCTTAGACGAATCGCCTGACCTAACGTCTCTCTTCATCAAGCTGGCCAACAATGGCTTATTTCCGTCTCTAGCTTCTTCAACACCCGTGTCATTTTTTGACGCTACTCTAACTCAGATACGTGGGCGACTGATAGAGGACAGTAGTGGGCGCTACTCTTCAAAGTGGAGTAGCGTACTACATTCTATTCCTTCAGCATTGACCCAAAACAACGTATTCACGTCCTTGTTCCTTGCCCTATCTGAACCACAACAGCTTCTAGACGACTCATCTTTCAGCCGAGGTGCCGTGCACAGAGAAGCTGTTTTGCTTTGCCAGCTATGTGGGCCTCTAGTGCCTTCCGAAAATATGTGGGAAACCGTTATTGCAGTGATTACATCTCGCAATTGGACAGAAGGCCATGCGAGGATCTTTGTTTGCTGGGCCGCTATCTCACAAAAGCAAAGCAAGGGAGGAGAAGGTCATGCTGCCAGCCTTGTAATTGAGGAATGGTTTGCTGACTTTTCTCAGGTCTATCGCAGTTCATGATGCGAATACTTGAAGTTTGGTCGACTTCAAATCACATCAAGCATTCACTACTTTCTCGACACCAATGTACGTTACTTGTGATTATGGGCACTAGCATTACCAAAACCCTACAGATTACACAGCGTTGCTGGCCTTAGCTGTTTCGTACTTTCCAGCTGGATCAACAGAAGTGACTTCGGTAGCAATGTCGCCTGCATTCATCTCTGCTATTGGCAAGTATATCAGTCACCTTGACCAAAACGTACGCCGGTGTGGAATGCTTGTAGCCGAGATTGTTGCAGCTCAAGCTGGCAAAAAACTGGACTTTGGAGACTGGGATGGGGAACTAGACGGACGCTCCTGGGCTCGGCAACTTAGAACACTGTGCGCACGTCGCGATGTTGATGTAGATCCTCTTGTTCCCGAGTTGAGAAGCGGCTTGGATGAGACCATACCCCATGGTCTGGAGGCTGAACACGATCCACGGTCTCGGGCTGCGACGGAATCACTGGTGGCTTCGTCCCACAGGGAGCCGAGCATAATCGTAACGCAGTCGGGTTACGATTCAGATGATTCTCTTACAGGATACCAATCATCAAATTCTTCGCGCTCACCTTCCCCTACGCAGTCTGAACTAGATGAACTCGAGCGAGATCCAACCCTTCGCATCGGAGAAAAGAAAATTCTCCGTCCTGTATATCTTGCGCAGCTAGCCGAAATGGTTCGCAGCCCTGGCGGAACGAAGCCCCCGGAACCTGCTGAGGAAGTTAATAAACTGAGGATGGCCCTCGATACTGGGGAAGAGCTTATAAGAAAGAAGAGAAATTATGGGACTGAGCTAAGTATGTTTTATGACCGCTTATGCGTAGTCACAAATCCTAACCACACATCTAGAGGAGAATGCGGTCAGTCTTGTCTATGGGTTTGTTGGCCTGCAAGACAACTACGATCTACCCGAGTTCGAGATCAAGAGGCAGCGGATAGCGAATGCCTTGGTTGCTTGTTGTCCACAAGTCGTCGCACCGTAAGTTTGCTCTCGAATACTGTGAATATTTCTCAGTATGGATGTCGCAGATGCGTGATCGAGGAGTTTTTCAAGAACCAGTACTCAGTGCAACAACGTTATGTTATGTTGAATGCCCTGGCTATGGGGGCACGAGAGCTTGCTTCTTTACCGATTACTTCGAAAGAGCTGCAGCCTTTATCAGACCCGAAGATGTCCTTTCCTAGCAAGATGCTCCCTCCGGCTGCCCATCAAAAGTATATATCTGCCTCTCGGAATGGTGGAACAATGCAGGACCTTGTAGAGAGCATCACATCTTTGGCTGTTGGAAAAACCCAGGATTCCTCTCAAGCTATTCCTGCAACCGTTATGCGCGAAAGACAACTAAGGACACGTAAGCCTGCAGCTGTAGCCCAGGTCTTATCATCAAGTACAGGACGACAAACAGGCTCAGACTCCTCCAAGGCGACCACATTCACGGACGTTGCTTCTGAGTACTTCATCATGCCCTTCATCAACCGTTTCTGGTTGTTCCTTCAGACTGAAAGAACGAGGGAGGAACGAACGGCACATCGTGAAACATTGCATCAATACCGCGGTGCGGGGACTGGACTCGTGCTGAGTCCTGCCGTGTTGACCCACTTCTTGCGCTCCCTGACCATTCTCATACATGCTGCCCAGAATGCGCCTCAATGGTTGTCCATAATTACTCCAAATGCGTTGGAACTTGCATTAGCGCTCAGTGCTCGCTCAATACTGACGCCTTCTGATGTTGCTAAAGACGAGGACGGAGAGAACGGCGAAGAAGACGAGGCCTCTGTATTGACCTCGGCGTTGGAGCTGGTGCTCATCGTTCTGGACGGGAGCTTGGATCTTGATCGGGGGAGATCACTGAGCCTTGAGAATACAACCCTGCTGCTGGGCGTCAATGACTGGGCCGAGAAAGTCTTTGCCATCTTGGATAAAGGAGTATTGCTGAAAGGTGGAGGTGGGGCGCAGGAAATAAAGTTACGGCGGGCACTATCTGGAGTCTTGTTAAAGATCAACGAGATTACTTCGACCTGGGGGAGGTCTATGGTAGATATTCGATAGATTCGATGGTGTAAGGACCTGCATGCTTGTGCAATAAGATGCTCGAGATGTAACATAAAACTCTACATGCAATCTACATGCGAGTTGAAATTCTCGACTGTAGCTGACTCAGGGGTTATCCTAGTAAGGTAACTTGCTAGGTTGGGTGAGGGAACAAACCTTTCTCCAAGCTCCCAGCGTGTTTGAAACCCTCGGCCTAGCAGTGGTCCAACAGTACTTTCTCAGCGCTTCGCTCCGTCACTTGCGTACTCAATCAGAACGCTTTCTCCCGTCCGACATGATTATTGCCTTTGCTTTTGTGCTGTAAACTTCTAACCTGATACCGCTCTGCTCCATTGTTTCTCTTCCACTGGCATGCCTGAAGAGTGGCCCCATGCTTTGTTCCAGGACCCGATGCGGCTGTATCGCGCGAAGCGAGACAGCGCACACCGTAGTGTTGCGTCAAAGTACACCATTCTAGGATTCATCTCTTCGGGAACCTATGGTCGTGTGTATAAGGCCCAGAGCAACGAGCCCGACAGGACCGTACATGCCATCAAGAAATTCAAACCCGATAAAGAGGGCGACGTCGTCACCTACACTGGCATCAGCCAAAGCGCCATTAGAGAAATAGCCGTGGGTGCCAGATGTCATCAGTAATATGCTCTTGCGTTCAGTGTCCACCAGTTAAACAGAGAGATCTCCCATGAAAACATCGTGGCGTTGAAGGAAGTTATACTGGAAGACAAGTCCATCTATATGGTCTTTGAATATGCCGAACATGATTTTCTTGCAAGTGACTCTCGGATTCATGGCTACCTCACGCACTCATCTTGATGGTAGCAAGTCATACATCATCATTCCCAAACTCTGCGTGGCGCGATAAATATACAGGTCTTGAAGTCTATGACTTATCAACTTCTCAATGGGCTCCTCTACCTGCACTCAACGCACGTCCTTCATCGAGATCTCAAGCCGGCCAACATTCTGATTACATCAGGAGGTGTTGTCAAAATTGGGGACCTAGGTCTCGCCCGCCTAATCTATCAGCCCCTACAACCATTATTCGCTGGGGACAAAGTTGTTGTGACAATATGGTACCGTGCTCCAGAGCTCCTAATGGGAGCTAAACATTATAACAAAGCCGTGGACTGCTGGGCTGTTGGCTGCGTTCTCGCTGAATTAGCCAGTCTACGACCAATTTTCAAAGGCGAGGAAGCGAAGCTGGACTCGAAGAAGAATGTGCCGTTTCAAAAGGACCAGCTTCTGAAGATATTCGAAGTGTTAGGAACTCCTGATGGTAATGCACGTAATTCTCCCTGATCTCCCATTTCTCATGCATTGTAGAGCGGGAATGGCCCGGAATCCGAGATATGCCAGAATATCAGAACATGCGAAGATTAGACACGTACGTTTGTGATCTTGTAATCCCCGGATAAGCTCTGCTCTCTCAACACTCCTAATAGCTACCAGAATCATCTATCAGATTGGTGTAGTTCCCGTCTACGGGCTCCTAGAGGCTACGATCTACTATGCCAGCTATTTGCTTATGACCCAGATAAACGACTGACGGCCAAGGAGGCGCTATCACATAAGTGGTTTTACGAAGATCCACTACCGACGCCGAAGTAGGCATTTACAACCCTCAAACGTTTTCCTTTCCGACCTGTTTTTAGTGTCTTTGCTGGAGTTCCAAGTCACCACATGCCGCCTCCACGTCGTATTACGCACGATGATGCACCGTCTATGATGGCCGTTCCGGCTCCCACTGCCCCAACCCAGTCGCAAATAGTTCAACAACATGCGCATGCTCAGCACCTCTCGCAACAATCTCAAGCAAACTTGTCGCAGTCAAAGCCAGGCAGTGCCAGCAGCTTTGCTAGCGTAAGTGGTGGGGGACAGCAGTACCAAAGTAGTCAGGGAGGCTCCGTGAGGAAAAAACAAAGAATCGGATGATGTGGTCATTGTATATTGGACACCGAGCCTGTCTTGCCGCTACCTAAATATTGCATCATAGCCATACAATAGTCATTCACATCCACGACCGCAAGTTTAAGTCATAGTTTCAAATGGATATGTCACACCGACCCTGCCATGTAAGTAATGCAATCACTCTTACTCGCGAGTCGCGACAAGCCGGAGTTACCGAGTGTGGGAGTTTGGCGTGCGTTGTCCGAATCCTCCGTTCACCCATACCTAAGCTAAGTAACAACCTACCGGGTCGCGTCTGTCTGTGGTCCGTGATGCTTGCTCTACGGCGTTCCATTGCTCTGCGCTCCATTGCTAGAAGAGGGCTCTCCTCTTCGTCTGTCAAACGCTCAGATGCACTGTTCGTGGTGAGTAGTGCACTTCGTCCAAGAACCATCCCGCGATTCTAACCTTCGCTCAGCATCGGGACACGAAATACAACAACCCTTCTGTACGGCCTTTCGTTCGTGCCAAAAGTCAAGTCCTTAGACTAATCCACGCGGCCCTAGATTCCTTTCGAGTTCAGCAAGGAGAACCTGACCAAGGCTGAGGAAATCATCGCCCACTACCCTCCCCAGTACAGGAAGGCTGCTGTCATTCCTCTTCTTGACCTTGGTCAACGCCAGAACAAGGGATGGACAAGTATTAGTGTCATGAACTACGTTGCGAAGCTACTCGGGATGCCGCCTATGCGTGTTTACGAGGTGGCCACCTTTTACACCATGTTCAACCGGTACGCGTTTGTATTCATGCACTCATGTCAGGGAACTTAAGGGGCGTCCAGCGAGCCCATCGGTGACAACTTCGTTCAAGTTTGCACCACCACACCTTGCATGCTTCGTGGCTCAACCGAAATACTGGACACGGTTTGCAGTCATCTCGGCGACATTAAGCCGGGTGAAACTACGAAGGATGGCAAATTCACCGTTATTGAAGTGGAATGTCAGGGAGCTTGCAGTAATGCTCCCATGATGGTCGTCAACGATGATTTCTATGTAGGTCACACAAGATATCGTCTCGGCTTAGCTAGCTAACTATTCATCTAGGAGGACTTGACCGCCGCCTCTACCAAGAAGGTTCTGGATGCATTTGCGCAAGGACAAAAGCCAAAGCCTGGCCCTCAAAGTGGCAGACATACTAGTGAAAATTCTGCAGGTCTAACGGCTCTAACATCAAAAGTAAGTAGCCATTGGTCTAGTTCTCAGCTTTGGCTCACGAATTCGCGTACTAGCCGTATGGTCCTGGGGAATTCTGCACGCCCGAGTTCCAATAGACTAGACAGACTGTATCTCATCACTACTCTATAGGGACTTTTTCTAGAGAACCTACAGAGTTCGTTAATCGTCGCCTTCTCCATCATCATAACTTTGGACGCCGTGACCACCTTCCGGTAGTTTCTCGATCATATATCTAACGCAGCTGAGGATCAACTGAAGACACAAGGAGAACTTACTTACGCAATTTCCTCCCTTAGATCGTCGCAGTAAGTATCTAAGCAACTGCTTAGGTCCAAATCGCGCGAAGAGGCATCTCTACTCACCTAGAGGGAGATCGTGCTTGTCGTGACCTGTTGATGGAACCATGTATAAACTAAACACATAAACTAACACAAGAAGAACACTCACCAAAAGGCATCTCGATCTGGTCCGCGATGCCCTCAATACCCATGAGAGTGAACGCTACCACTGTTATAATTGGCACAATGGCCCATCCAAGGTCGTTGATAAGTGTAAATGGGAGAGCGAAAAGATACAAAGTGACACATTGCTTGAGGTGGATGGCGTCTGTGGCCCTGATTAGTCTATCGACTTGGAGAGAAATTGGTGTTGCGTACAGGAAACTGGTATTGGGGTATTTGCTACCCTCTCCATGGCAGTCATTTGATCGACCATTGATGAAACCCTACTTAGCGTTAGCATAGATAACGTCGATGAGCCGGGACATCACTTACATGCCACTCATGGCGTTCGCGCCTGAAGAAAAAAACAATGAATCTCATTGATTCATTCAGACCCCGCATCTCGCTCACCTGCCGGGCCAACCGTCTCCAGCAAACTATCTCGGCGAAACCTGAATATTGCGCTGGAGAGCTCGTGAGCAATCCTGAAATATGGCAGGTGAGTGCGCGTTGTAGTTAAGCAAAGGAAAGCCCAACATTAGTGGTAGGGGCATTGTCAAATCTTCTGCAGGACGGCAAAATTCGATGCTCTGGTAGGGTCCATTCAGCAGCGGAGTATTTGAGCCAGAGACCTGAGGCGTATTTAAAACCAAGTTCCTCTTGCTGCGCTTGGGTTTGACCCGTTTGGTTGCACCGGCCAAGAAACTGCTGCTGGATTTCCCCTCCTCGGATCCTCCGCCGGACAATGACCCGTAGTCCGGAGAGTGTCGTCGACTCCCTTCAACATTGATCCGGCTAGCAAATGATAGTGGGAGAACACCGCTGAAATCTTCGTGATGAATGCCGTCCTCTCCTCTTACATAGTGCTTCACTGCGTATGCGAATGCGAGGCAATACTGAAGTGCTTCAATCTTCTGTACCCGTACTTGGGCAGCAGTAAGCTCAGACGTTACAGCTTTCCCTTTCGCCACCAAAGAGATTTCCCCGTCCGGTGGAGGGAGCGCAACTTGGACCCAAATCACCCGAGATAAACTCCGTATCTGTAGAGGCGATGAGCATTGGGCAGACATGAAATAGCTGGGCTTACATTGGAAGTTAAAGTTGCGAAGCTCTTTCGACCTTCCCAGTAACGATCGTAGGAGGTCCTAAGGGGGTTGAAATGATAGTATCATATGGGCCGTTTGAAGCTCACCCATTTCTGTCATAGACATTATGAGCTCAAAAGTCACATTCAAACGCAAGAGATGTAGCCTCACCGAAACACCAAGATCAGACCAACCTAGTTGATACCTTCGGTGAGACTCGCAGCAGACCTCTCGACATTAGCAACGCCTACCACGACAGATAAAAGCGGAAGAACCGAGTTCGTTAGCCGGAGCGCATACCCTTTGGACCACAAGAAAGCGACCACGGCAGCGAAGACGGTCACCGTCAGCACCGGGCCAATGATATGTCCGATGACCTATGATGGCTCTTAGTCTGGATAAGAAAGATAGCAGCACGTAGTACTTACGCTCCCTTTCAGTCGCAGAACATCAGGTAACCAAGAGTACTACATGTTCTTATTTCAGCGCCAGTTTGAGGTAATATGCAGATCGGAGAGCAAACCTTGCGCAGGTGCCGCCTCCGTATGGGACGAAGCTAAGATGTAGAATGAGCCAAATTCGCACGCAAACTGTTTGTTCACACCTTGAGAGTGGATAAACTAAACGTTGGGGTCTTGGTTGGCGGCATGAGGAGGACTGCAGTATTGGTCCAAGGAACGTGCAGCAACTGATGGAGTAGACCTTGCAACTGAAAAGGAAAAACCCCTAGCTAGGCAGCGCTGACGACATCAACCTGAGTAACCAAAGTTGCCGAACAGGTAACTGAAGACCTGTCACTACAGTCTTCGGGGCACTGCGATTGCGTACATCTGCCATTACTTAGAACTCGGGATGGGATACTTAGGATTATTAGCTGCCAATCCCTTGTCATTTCACAGGATGCCTCAATTTTCAGGCCGCTCTTTGCTATTAATGTTGTTAAAGCCTCGCTCTAATAAAACAATACATAGAATGCTGTCTATCTACGGCACATCGGGCCGCATTAAAAGTCAAAACATGGTGAATGAATGTCCTTGAACAACGAGACCCAGATGATTAGGGGTCCGAGCATCAAGCTTGTTTAGGCGTTTCGGAGATAGAGATACAGGGAGTGTCATTTAAAAGGCTGCGCCGGAGCACGAGGACAACGGCATGTCAGCACCAGAGTGAACATAGGATTCAGGGTAAATTGGAGTCGGCTTGAGGACTGATGTCCCATAGGGATCGTAACCATCTGGAGAGCCTGAGTTAAGTCGCCACAGTTTTTCATCAGAAGACCATGAGTATTCTGTAGAGGTGTTCGGACTAGTAGACTCAGAAGAATACCCTGACTCAGGATAAGTAAGATCGTAAGGGCCACGGACAGAGGATGCACCAGCGTCGCTAGGGATCCCAAAGGTACCATACCGGCCCCAGCGCATAATGTGATTTTTGAGTTCCGAGAGAGCATGAGTGGGGAGCGAGCTGTAGTCGGACCATTGACCGTAATCGGGCGCAGAATAACAAGTTTTTGTCGTAGGATGCGGAGAGCACAGGTTGTTGCGATAGTCAGTGTCATTGTAGTCCTTATCGTATTGCGTCGTCGTATGAGAGAACAAGGAATTCTGGAAGCAACTCTCTGGCTGACTGATGAGGCCGGTGGCGCTACCGAGCGTATTGGCAAACTCAGCGGTGTCGCAGATATCTTGGTAACTTGGGGAGGGAAGCTCCATCTGTCGCTGCAGAGCTGGAAGGCCAGCAGCCAATCTCCGGAGAGACATAGAGTTGCATGGATGTAACGCAGATTTATCCGACATAGAGCTGTAAGACCTTTCGATACTTGGGTTCTGAATTACCAGTGGCTGTAGCGCCGGATGAGGGTCTAGGAAGGCGCCTTCGTAAGCCTCATGAGGCTCTTGAGCGTCGCAGTACGAGGAGTCTAGAGTTTCATTCTTTATCTTCCAACAATTATGAGCGTGCTCGATGTTGGTCGATGCTGGCAAGTGAACATCTAGATGCATAGTACGAGAGTGCTCTGAGTCTTTGTTCCCGGACGCAGCGCTGCTCTGGAACGATGAGGGCAGAGCGACGAGCTTAGCACCGCCAGACGTGCCAATAACTTCGGGTCCCGGGACTGGTTCAGCGCAAGAGCTACCCAGACTAGACTCCTTCGGTTCCAGACGAGAAAGGACTAGAAAATGTTCAAGCAAGTACGTTTGTGGAAGGAAACGACGCACATTCAGGGTTCTTCCTATGCATCTTCTTCAGTCGCTGCAGATGACTAGAGACCTGCTTCCTTGTACGACTCTGGCCTGTTTTTTCCAATATGTAGAGTTGTATAAGCTGACACCGACCAAATGCTTTGACTCTTGAAGAGTCATGAAAGTCCACGCTCTTTTTGTCTTCCCCTTTCTTGAGCAAGTAATACTTGATGCGTCGCTTACCCATCGGTGGATATAGGGAGAGTGCTGTCAAAGAGAAGCCGTCAAGATATTGGCTCTCTCATTTGGATAGCATGTTCACCTTCCATAAATGCGGCATGCACCTCATCGGGCCAGATGTCCTCATACTTTGAGAACTTGAGAGTCATCGGGTGCACAGAAGGAGTCGAGTTAGGAGCGGAGATGGAGTCCATTAAGAGCTACTGGAGGATTGAAACAATAAGACAGCGAGAATGAAGATGAATTACGATTATAGAGAAAATGTACAGAGGGAACGATGCATGCGATGTTGAAAGCCGAGTTGAAGTGGCAGTTGAAATCTGTTTAAATACTCTTAGCTACCGAGGAGCAGGAGACATTCAAGCTCCGCGCGCTTCGACTTCTGAATCACCTGATAGAAATAAATATGCACGTGACCCTAGAATTCTCATCATAGTGTTCGCCCTTGGCGCGTCGGCTTTAGATTCTTCCCAAGTACATCGAAAGTGTATGGTCAGACGTCCTCTCTTGCCCTGTTATCCTCCCTTATGAGTCTACAAACGTCTTCTAAAAAGCTCATTTCTGAACTCAAATCCTTATGCGCTGACAAGAAAGCTATAGAGTCTGCCGAATCTATCGTTTCTTGCCTCGTCCTCCTGGTAATACTAGCTTCCGAAACGCTCATCATGGGTTTATATCTCTGTTTTCGTCCAGAAATCTACCTCCCCATCGCGAAGTACTTTCCAGAAGCTATGCTCTATCTTGCGCAAACCCTTGTCGCGACTGTATGCGATCGCTTCAACGGCTTCCTTGGAATTTAGCTCTTCAGCCTTCCGCCTCATACTCTCCGACAAGATAAATAGTCATAATTCGAGCAATTACGTGAGGCAAGGCTGGGAGGAAGTCGCCAACGCCATATTATCTGGATTATTGGTTTGTGCAATTCCACTGCCGTCTAACCAGTGTTCGTTCTACTAACGGCTGACCAGGACTCGCTAGATGAAGTTGACAATGGTCCGAAACAATAATTTTCTTATTTCTTTTTTGGCTTACCTCGAGAATGCTCTGTAGTATCCTTCAAAGAAGAAGTCGCTTCATCTTTCTACCCAATGCTCTGCGAAAATTTCTTTTGTAGCCCGACTGCAGATCAAATCGGTGCAACTCTGAGGATAACGGTACTCAGCCATGGATATATGCGCCATGAAACGACATCGCTAACCTCAAGAATAGGTACATATGGTATTATCTGAAACCCTTGGCTCTTGCAGCAAAAATCAAGCGAAACTTCGAGATAGCGACACACTGGGAGGGTGAGATGCTCACAGTGTTCGACGAGCTTCTTCAGACACGGCTAATATCCATAACTTCTAAAGAGAACGGATTGGCATGATCATATCGCGAGCTAAAAGTCTGCGTGCCAATGCCAAAAATTTCGTTAACTAACGACTTGTCAACGGCAGGTTTCTTTCTCGTTGACTCATTGTTAACCCTCATTGCCTGGCTGCTACCGCCCACGCTCAACACGGCCGCCGGCAGATCCAAACGTGCACGTTTTGTGAAATCAGTCTTTTCATCGAAGTACTTTAATTGCAGTCAGGAGCTCATCTCAGTTTTCGAAAATATCCCGTCATCGGCATGGGAGGACACCGCGATACGCATTGTGGATGTCTTGGCCAGAGCTGATAGGTCCTTGTGAGTGCCCTCCGGTAATCATGGCCTCTTTACGCCCACACTGATAACTCATTAGCCCGCAACATTTTCGAGTACACACAATAAATGCATGCGGGCGAACTTATACACAACCTGGCGAGGCTGATAGGTTTTATGTTGACCCACACGCATTCGTTGCAACCGTCTATGAGCAGGCGAGTTTCTCTATTCACCTTCGTGGCTGTGACGAGAATTCAATATTAGGAAGATGCGTTCGAAAGCCTTGACATCTCTTTCTTGCAGATCCACTCCATTACCATCAGCACACTCATTGGGAGTTCATCGGGTGCTCGGATTGAGGTGACGATACAGCTCACTTCACCGCCCCGCGTGGGTGGTTTGACCATGAAAGTCGCTGAGGGACAATCGCTCTCTGTGCTGTTTACACTTGGAGCCGAGGACCTCGATCGGTTCACGGAGGCACTGCAAGAAAGAGGAATGGTTGGCGCTTACCTTAAAGTCCGATGACTCTGAAGCTGACATGATTGTTTGTAGCAGACGAAGATCCACTTTGATGACCATAACAGCTCAAGAGTTCAAGCTCGGCTCAAATCACACCATGCCACTTCTCTTGCATATGGGCTGCGTTTGCCTGATGGCAGCTCTACACCCCTTCGCCCAGTGACACCTTTTGAAGTCTGAGCAATCTATATATAAAGACAATTTTATGTACACTAATAATGATTACAGGACAAAGTCAAACATGTCTCCCAAGGTAGGAGACGTTCATACCAGAAATCATTCCCTAATATTATCAAGTTTATGAAGCAGCTTCACGTGCCGCAACAGTCGAACCCTCACGTCATATCAGCAATGCGAGCTCTCAGAGACCTTCCTCTGCTCGAGGCGAGGGCAGGGAGCATACATGCGCTAGTCCCATCTTAAAGATAATATCTCTAGGAGCCCGAAGTCCGTCCACTCAATTAAGTCGTTCACTCTCGCCATCACCGATCGCGCGGCTCGTGCGCCACGACTCTAAGGCTGAAAAAAACAATCTGATCAAAACCGCTCTCTTCGGCGGAAGCAACGATAGCCTATCTGTTCTGTCAGACGATGAGTCAGCGGGTGTTTTGGCTGTCGGGATGCCTGTTCGCCAGGCAGCGTCTTGCGCCACATCCGATCACATTAGGGAGGGTCGTCCGAGAGTCAACACCACATCAGCCAATCCCAAAGGCCAGCCTAGATCGTTGCCTGCTGCCTTCAAATCTCCATCACCAGGGCGCAATCGTGACTTTGCCAATCAGTCCGAGCCACGAAATGACAGCGCCTCAGAATACCAGCCATCTTTCCCTGTCCAGGAGCCCGTCAGGCCAGGCGGTGACGTGCGCGCTAAGAAGACCCGAAAAGAAGAATACCGGGCTGGTCAAACGAAGGCAGGCAAGGTGTCAAAACCTGAAGCAACCATTCTGTCCATGCAGCCAGACTCTAGCCGCCAGAGCAAACGCAAACGTGGTGACCTTGCTATCAATGATGAGGCAGTGCAGACAAGCAGGCAGCCACCAAAGAAGAAGAAGCGCCAAGGTCAGGACAACACTACGGATCTCCGCAACCAGTCCCTCGTAGTTTCGACTTCAGGTACCTTCAAGTCTTCCGGTGCTCAACCTCGAACAGTCAGGACCTATCGAAGGAAGGGGAGGACATCCTCTCCTGTGTCTGCGGAACGGAATGGGGTGGACTTTGATGAAATTCCTGCAGAGAGTGAACCTGTGGTCAGACGTAGTGCCCGCAATGGAAAACCATCTCAACTAGCGTGTAAAGCTACACCTGTGAGGGAAAGGCAGACTCGTAACACGACCGTGCGCAATCGCACCGGAAAACGTCAGCCACACGATGGGAACCATACTCCAACGAGGGTCGTCGGCGAAGCCAAGTCCCAGCCTAGATCGGGAGGAAGTGGGATTCGCCCCAGTCTCCCTGTGGTAGATGCGGTCAACGTTGATCAACCGTCTACCGCGGCTTCACCTCATAAAAAAAGCCGGGCTACGGTCAAGGTGCGACAAATACGGCACTCAAGTTTTCAAATCAGTTCTAAAGCATCGTTGAAGGAGGCGCCAGTCGCCTCGGGCGGTTTCAAAGATGCGAAAGCCCGAGCTAACGCGACAAGTAACAAAGTCAGTCACGTATAGTGTTCTTGGGCTACGCATTGACCATTTACTTTTCCTCAGGTGGCACACGAAGACAAAGGTTATTCCGCATCGAAGATTCTGGAAGCTGTAGACAAGTCATTACCAGACGCGAGTGATGTCGTACTTCAGAAAGCCGCATCCACCAAGTCAGCTGAAGACCATTTCACCGTCACTAATCCAATACCACTTGGTGACAGCGTGAGTGAGGATAATGACCAGCATATCTCTCCAGGAGAGCTCGCAAAGGAAGACCATGTGGAATACTCCGTTTCCTTGAAAGGAAGCGAAAGCTCCGTGAGTAGGATAGATCACATCAGGCTCATTGACTTCTTCATGCTCGACCTAGGGCACTCCTATTGTAACCCCAGCCCGCCAACCTGCCAGCCACAGCGATGTCGTTATGATTGATCTTACCCAAGAAGATTCTCCGAAGGGCCCCCAAGAGTCGAAAGATGACCTAAGATACCAGCCAACAAACCTACGACCACGCACATCCTGGGATTCAAAGATGATTACTTCAGACAAGGCATATGTTGCTCCACGTCGTTTAGAAGAACAAGAAGTGGCGGCTAAAGTCTCCCAGCCGGTCAGGCCAATAGCTGACCGTGTCGCAACATCCGATAACGTTATGCAACCGTTGGACACGGGAGTTTCGACCGACGATTCAAGGGCTACTTTTGATTCAACAACACTCGTGGATAGCTCCCAATTCCCTGCGGGTTTGAATGCATCTGGCTACGTTGCGAGGCTCCGTTTAACGCATCAAGTACCAACTGTCGGTTCACCGCGAGAACAAGATGTCGGCAAGGATGGAACACCTAGTAGTCATCAAGCATATGCTGTTGACGACAAACGCAAAGGCCCAGGTATCGGCATGAAGATGCTTAAGCAAAGTCGCTACAACGAGGAAGACAAAAGACAGACGAGTCGAATACGCCCTTCGCATGATGCTCATTCTAAGCGTGAATTGTAGTGTTTCTTCCTTTCAATGACCTGATAGTAGCCTGTTTCTAGATGCGGTTGCTTTGGAAGCGCAAACCGTGCTGAACCCGCCAAAGAATACGACCTTCATTCGTGATGCGCAGAAGGCGTCTCAAGAAGGTAAAATGCAAGGGATCTCTGAAGTGAGGAGTTGTACATCTTTGAAAGACCGTTTTTGATCCTGTTCTAGGTTCTCGGAGAGATACACCAGGTGATGACAAAGGCACTGGGGAAGATGATCGCTAATCGTTGTTAGGTCATCCTTGATGGAATCTCGAGCAAGTTCAAGGACGCAAAGAAGGATGTTATCCGTGGGCGACAACGTATAGTCGAAGAAGCCGGGGGAGACATTAGGACCATGGCGCTTGACAGGTGGGTATGCACCAGTTCGGAGGATCTCGGAAGCCAATTATGTTCTCCAGCGCACACCATTTCAACTCGATGATACCTCTCGAATTGGATTACACAAAATTCCAAGGGAGATTGTCACAGGTCTTGGAAGAGGCAAGTAGGACGAACCGCGCGTTTGCAAAGACGCTACGAGAGGGCGTTGAGGGACACGACCGAAGAGTATTGTCGGCTAAGTTTGCTAAAACGATAGTTCCGAGGAGGCGCGTAGCATAGGCGCGTAGATAGAGCCAGAAAGACATTCAACGCAGCCATTCTTTGCCCTTCTCTGAGGTATTGGATCGAGTAAGCATCTCGGGAGGAAGGGTCCGGGTCAACCGGGTCGAGGGATGAGGTGACGAGGATTTTGAGTTGAAATTGTTTACGTAAGGGGATTGCAAGTCGCGTGTGCCACAAGCTGGAAGGAGAGTCATTCAGAGAGTGAGCGCCCCGGACGACCATTATTTGCCTCGTCATCAGTAGCAGTACTCACCCTTGGGCAACGACAAGAAGACACCATCAGCTCGCCCCAGCTCTTCGCTCTCTCGCTCTCACTTACTCACACAGCGCACGTACACGCTGGTGACAACAACCTTCTGACCCTGCAGCGCGATGAGGGCATTTGATCCTGTACGAGATGCCGTGTTGAATTCCCCAGTCACCCCGTCGCAAGGGCTTCCCTACGCACATGCTTCCGGAGAAAACCATACACACCTTGACGGACATAGCGACCGGCTAGGAGCATCTGACTTCCCTTCTCCGTCCATCTCTCGGCCTTCCTCCTCTCGCACAACTTCAAGCCCCTCACTACAACGACGGGCTACTGACATATCAGTCCTCCTCAACTCAGACTCACACGAACCCAAGACGCCACAGATGAATAGATCATCTAGCTTGTCCCGTTTGCTGCGTGATAATAACGATGAAGATGGGAAACTGGCTGCCGCCCCGGCAATCCAGCGCAAAATGCCACCTGCACTCGATATCCCCCATGATGATTCTCATTTTCCAAGACAGCCCGTCTCTGGGCCCTCTCGGCCTGCCCCATCACCTATGAAGTCCCAGCTCACGGCTTCTCCAGACCAGACCGCGCCCCGTGCACACCCAGCCACGCCTGTATCGCGTTCACCAGTCACCATCACCACGCCAAGGCCTCTCTCTTCTTCTTCCTCAAATCCTTCTTCAGCAACTTTGGCAACCACCCGCAACACATCTCCAGTCATGCCTCCACCTCCCTCGGTGCCCACAATACCCTATAATCCACGACGAGTCACTCCTGCAGCGTCTGTTCTTGTTCCCATGACGCCCCGAGAAATGGAAATGTATAAGAGCTATCGGGGAGTAGGGAGTCAGCGCTTGCTCGGTAAACGGAAGAGAGAGCGTAGCAGCGAGGCTGAAGAGGTGATAGGTCGACCCACCAAGCGCCACGCAGGCGATGTAGAACTCGTCGTGGGACACTGTGAGTACCGAAGAACTTTCACCATAATTTCATATAAACGTTTTGTCACAGACAACGCCCGACCAGAAGTGGGTGTGAAGCAGCGACTGGATTCACCGATTATTGGATTAAAGGCATTCAACAATTGGGTGAAGTCTGTGCTTATCACCCGCTTTGCTCATCCAGCGCTGGCCGCAAGTCGTACCAAAGGTCCACGGGGTAACTCCGGAAAGGTTTTAGATATGGGTTGCGGCAAGGGTGGTGATCTCACTAAATGGGCAAAGGCACGAATACGGGAGTATATAGGGGTCGGTATGTATGCTTGTCTACAAGAAGCCTTCAGCGTGATGCTAAATGACTTATGGTAGATATCGCCGAGGTATCTGTCCAGCATGCACGGCATCGCTGGGAAACCTTGCGAAGCCGGCCGTTCGATGCCTCTTTTGCTGCCCTTGACTGCTACGAGGAGCCGCTGTCAACAGCATTTCCTCCGGAACAGCTAACAACGCCTTTCGATGTTATTTCCATGCAGTTTTGTATGCATTACGCGTTTGAAACTTCTCAGAAAGCGCGGCGTATGCTCGACAATGTCAGCCGATGGCTGAGGCCTGGTGGAATATTTCTTGGAACAATACCAAACGCTGATCAGTTACTGTATGTTATTTCGCTTCTCGAACCTTCTGTTTCATTATATCGGGCAATGGTGCTGAGTCAGGATATTTGTACTCGTAGAGAGCAACTGGACTCTCTACCACCAAACGCTGAAGATCTGTCGTTTGGCAACGACGTCTATAAAATCCGCTTTGAAGACCGACACTCGCGACCATTATTTGGCCATCGCTATCACTTCTACTTGAAGGATGCTGTTGACGACGTTCCTGAATACATAGTGCAGTGGGACAATTTCGTACAGTAGGTCATGATCCCCTTTCAGTCCTTCTTGACAGTGGCTAAATATTATGTTCTATTCGTGTTTCTACAATGCTGACATGTTGACTTCCAGGATGGCGCTAGAATATGGGCTATCCGTCGTATACAAGGAGGAGTTCCATGGCGTGTTCGAGGAGCACCAGGACGACCCGGAATTCGGACCACTGATGGTGCGCATGAAAGTGGTTGACTCCAATGGTGAAAGTGCGATGGATGAAAACCAGTGGGAAGCTGCTAGTAAGCAAATACGTAACTCTGGCACAGATATTGAGGTTAACTAAACTTTCGTAGACATCTACATCGCCTTTGCACTCAAGAAAATGGGCTAAACCCAAGCTTAGCAAAGTGATATCCGTAGGTGTGACCTGGTTTGGTCTCTTCGTCACTATGTTTTTGGGCATTATTGTACTCGTGCTTTACTTTAATTGTTATGAATGCTCAATGCATCCGCAATCTTTGACTTGTAGTAGGGATCTCCTGGTTACATACATACTCAGCACGCATGACACATGTGCCCCAAGTTGACCGGTGCGGTATGCCGGCACGCGCTTGTTTGCTGATGTGATGAATGAGCACTGCAAACAACTTTCCTCGTTTTGCTCCCTTCACGTACTTTCTTGTAGACGCAAGGTGCAGCTAGAAGATGTCGACCTCGGGCTACAATTATCAGTCGCCGTCTGTTTCGATGGAGAAGGGCACGTATCGCATGCGCCCACCCCGGAGTAGTCGTCCGACTGTACCTACATCTGCCATCCGGGAAGGGTTCATCGACATCAACACTCGACAACGAAGCAATTCAGACGTCACTTCAAAGGACAAGAGACTTATCACCCTCATTTTCCTGCTCGCTGGCGCCACCATCATTAGCTTTGGGACGGCCTACTATCTATTCGCGACGAGGTACCCTTTCACGCTCGTCTCGCCCACTGATCCGACTCCTGACAATATCGCACATGAAGCCGTCCCGTATGAATTTCCTGATTCGCGGCTGCTCCAGCAGCTGTATGACGACCCTCAGGCCAAATTCTTATCATATTTCCCTCACAGCGGTTTTCATAACCAGCGCATCTCGTTCGAGAACGCCCTCGTTTTGTCTAGCATTCTTAATCGCACACTACTTGTACCCCCCATTCGCTTGGGCAACAAACCAATACGATACGTCCAGTTTGACAAGTTGCGTCGTTTTATCACGCTAGGCTATAAAGAGGGCCTGCATCACTGTTTAAGTGTCCCTCAGAATGTCCATTCTCCGGACGAATGCGTCGACTACTCCGACTACACCTTTGTGCCTTGGCAATGGCTCGTCGACCTCAGCCCGTTGAAGTCTCGCGTCTCACTTGTGCCCTATTGGAACGTCACGGAGATGTGGTTGGCAGAAAACCTCAACGTGTCAAAGGAGGACACGCTCACTTTGCGCGACGCCAGTCCTTACGACTTCAGGTTTGTGGACTACTCAAACGACAGGCATCTGGCAAGCGGAAAGTATCACCAATCCGTTGAAATCTCAGGTCTACAAGGGGCTTCGCAACGGCTCATACGGCTTGGCAGTCTCTTCGGGTCGTCTCGGGTCCATCTGCGATCGAAACAAAACGCGATGCTCCGGCGAGACGTGAGGAAGTCTATGGCCTTTGCTAGTCCTGCCTTGATCAAGACCGCCGATCTGATACGAGACCAACTTGGCGGGGTCTTCCTGGGTGCTCATGTTCGCGTGGGCGACGGTCGCTTCCTTCAGGACGCAGAAGAGACGACGCGACAGATCTGGTGGCGGCTCGTGCACCTGGCTCTCGGCTACTCGGTGCACGATACTCAGTACTTGGAGTGTCGACAAGAGAAGCTCTACAGGGAAAGCTGCAAACTGCTCGACCCCCCGCTTCTCCTGATGGATGGCCCTTCTCTTCGGACTCCTCACCCTCCTCTGGACGACCTTCCGAAGGTCTTTCGACCTCAAGTGCCCTGTCGAAGGAGGCTACACACCTCGCCTTTCTTACAGCCGCTTAATGTACCCCTTTTTATTTCCACGGATGCCAAGTTCCCCACCGACGACTCGCACCTTGCGCCTTTCATCGACACATTTCCGTGTGCTTTCTTTCTTTCTGATTTCGCTCATGAAGTCGCACAGCTAGATGTCCTAGTCAACGAATACGACGGCCTCCAGATGAAGCCGTTCGTACTTCCGTTCTTAGATGCTATGGTCGCTGCCCGTGCGCGCGACGTCGCGATCACCAACGGAAGTACGTTTAGTTTCTTCATTCAAGATGTTCTTTGGCGCTCCCACCATGGCTGGGAAATAGTTCAAAGGGGCTGACTCTTGATGTCATCACCAATTCATATTCCAGATGCAGCAAAAGGTTACGGTAGTAACACGAAAAGAAAGTCTACGTAAACCAGGTGTATGTATTATCAGTAATTGTACAAAGATGTGTATAAAAAAAATTCAGCAGCGTAGAGCCTACCTGCCGACAAATATCCAGGGTAGAAAAGAGGGGGAAAACACAGTCTGATATATAAAAGGTTTGAACTACACAAGAAACGGAATGTAAGCAAGCATATAAACCACAGCCTTCCATTACTCTTGTCCGAACCCAACAGTCTCCCTGGAGAAAGGCAATGGTTTAGTCCGTTTCTTGTCAAAAGCCGAGAAACGACGTACTCCACAGCCAACGTCAACTTATTCTCAAGACTGGCATAATCCTTGTACGGAGGCAAATCAATGCGGTTGAAACACGTATGACTCTTTGGCAACTGTGAAGGATCGCCCGACTTCTCGATCGTGAAGCGTCTTGGCCCGTCAGATCCTTGCAAATCTTTGAAGCCATTGACAGGTATCCGTGATGTGCCGGTGGCGAACTGGAGTAACCGGGACTTGCGTTCGGGAGGCCAGCTGCGCACACACTTCCAGAACCACTGGATGACCTCGTCTTCGAGAGAATAACCACGGTAGTCCGTGAACTTCGACCAATCATCACTGTTACACAGGGAAATTAGTTGACGATCATGTCGTATGAGTAGTGCTCTTACACGTCAATTTCGGACATGCCGCCGATCAAGAGCTCAAGCTCTCGCTCATCGAATACAGTGATGAGGTCCTGAGGGATGAGTTCACTAAAGCCGGACATGAAAGCATCGAACTGCTCCTTGACACGCTTGGAGATACGATACTCGACCACGGCATCAACATAATCTTTCTTGTTATCCTGCGTCACGGGCATATCCGCTCCGCCAGGCTTCAAGTCAATGGTCACCATTTCACCGAAGCGTTCTTCGGTGGTGGTGAACGTCTCGTCAATGACATCTGTGATGTCGTTCTCGCTGTGTAATGGTAAATTATGGTGATCATGCATGATGGTGATGAAACGCACAGCATCCAAGTGAGGCCACGGTGCAACTCAGCATCCACAGACTCCAAATCGGAAAGCGTGACTTTCTTCTTCAAGATCATTTTATAGAAGCTAACAATGAAGTATGCGTCCAAGAAACGACGATGGAAGATGCCAAGACCGAGGCAGCGGCCGATGAACTTGAAGTAGTTGAGATGTTCGGGGTTGACACCGGAGGCGGGGTTTATCTGCAGTGTGTAGTTGTCGTGGGCCGAGTACTCGAACAAGCAATAGAAGGGGTTGAACATCTCGTGTGAGAGAAGGAAAAAGAATTCTCTGCTCGATGTCAGGATCGATCCTTGTGCCGTTATATTAAGCAACATACCTCGAGAGACCACCATAATCGAGGCCGTCCTCTCCATCGAACTTGATCATCAACCGTTTCTTGAGGTCATTCGACGTTTGCCTCATAATTTCGGCATAACTGTCCTCAAAGATATGGTTACGGCGAACTTTAATCTGACAATTGCCGGGTTGAGCACGCATTGCAGGCTGACTGCGGAAGTAGATGAGTTTCCTGCGGAAGTCGCGCTTATATTGAGGTACATTGGCGTCAAGAGTCGAGGGCAACCGAGGATCGTCCCATGTGGTTGTCTTCGTGTTATGGTCAACGAAGTACACACGCGCAGTGGAGGTGAGACGCATTTCCCACCCCGAGGGCAAGGGACCAAGCTGTGAAACAGTCTGGGGCTGCAGCGAGGTGTTCTGACCGTTGGGTCCCATGACCCGAATAATGGTTTGACGCCGAGGGTCCACCCATGTGGTCGTGCGAGTGTTGTGATCAACGTAGTAGGGACGACCTTCTGGTGTGTACCTCTCTTCCCATCCAGCTGGAAGGCTTCCCGAACCAGCTGTTGTGGTGTTGTTGCCAGTGGCAACAGCATTTGCGGCACCAGTACCACCAGCTGCAGGCGCCGGGGGAGAGGCAGAGCTAGCACGGAAGGACGAGTTCCCTTGAGTGTCTACCATATCGTCGGCAAGAAGACGACGCGAGTGTTGATCCCGGGCAGCGTTGGTTTCACCTTCCTGAGCACTATTATTGACATTCTGGTTGGCTGAGGGCCTGTTCCAGGTAGTACTGCGAGTGTTGTGATCGACATAGTAGGTCCGACCAAGAGGATCGATGCGTCGTTCCCAGCCAGCCGGAAGGGGGCCGTATTGATCCACGTTCGGGTTGAAATTGCGAGTCTGCTGCGAACTGGCTTGGGAGCCAGCAGATGTGACCAAATTGGAAGCGGCGGCCGCCTGCGAGGGCTGATGTGGGCCAGCACCTCCACTGCCACTGGTTGGCCGCGCTGAGGCCGAACTGTGGTGAGACAATGAGTCCGGTTCTCCTGGCGGTGGTTGGATTGGTATATGGGGAGTAGGCATAGCCATCTGAGGAGAGGATGCCTCGGCATGAGCCTGAGCGCTAGGCGTGCGAGAGAGTGAATTGCCGCTGGTGGAAGTGTTCGGGTTGAGGGAAAGGTTTGACTCGTTCATCCCCATGTCAGCCAGGGCGGATGTGACACCCTGCACCTGGGATGGACCAGGGTTATTCATCGGTTGATTGACATTAGTGGACAAATAAATGATGAGTTTGCCATGAACGACAAGATTATCATTCGATTTTTTGAGGTCAAGAGTCAACATCTCTGGGGAACACCATGAGTTTGCCTCCACAGCATGACAAAGTGACGGGGACGCACCATGCCCCCCTAGCTCGAGGTCCAGTACGTCGCTCACTCGCACATTCACCACGCCCAAAAAACCTTGATCACGTCGTTTGAATTTGCGCTGGTCGAAGATCTGGACTGCGACGACTGAGGAATCCTTGACCGTGCTGCGGAATGCTGTTCGTTAGAGAAGACCAAATCGGAGGGCTGAATGGGCACAAACATGTCGAAGCTCTCGTTCCAGTAGGGATTCAAGGTCTTCTTGATGACACTAGTTGTATGTGTCTGCTCAGCATCGACGGTTATGACGGCAAACGGGTCCGGGAGACGAAAGACATCGCGTTTCGATAATCCGTCGGCAGCGACGACTGTGAGATAAGAAACGAGAGGTCGGGGGTGGGATAATCAAAGATAGCAGCTACTTCACATACCAGTGATCCTGATTTTCTTCCTCCTGAGGAGAAGGTGGTCAGCGCTAGTCAAGGGGGGTAAGGAGTAGGTTAGGGTGGTGTGTGCTCACAGAGCATGATTGGTGCCCGTCATAGTTTTCGAAACGGGAGATCGCGGAGGGGCGGGAAGATCCCTGGTGCCGGGTGAAGATGGGAACGAGGTCGTCGACGAGGATGGCGGCGGCGACGGCGGCGGCGGAGGCAGGAGAGAGGGAACTCAGTCCGATTTTCAGACACCGCCCTGGGAGGTCACAGGTCGGCAAGGCGGCGGCACCGACTTCTGTTTATGTAAGCCCCTGACACCGCCATCGCCATCGATTCCATGTGTTCGCTGACCACTGCAGTCTCTGTTTATCGCACCACGCACATTTGCTTCATGCTCGCTTACTCCTCCGCCTCATCTCTTTCCATCGTACAACTCTCTTCATTCGTTATAGCTAAGTAATTACAGTGAACGCTATGGAACCTTTCATTCAGGGACCGCTGTGCTCTCCAGCTCCATTGCGGCTACCGGTGGAGTCGCTCCGCCCCGGCAACCCCGAATCGAACGTGATGTGTGGAATATCCACCTCCAGATAGTCCACCCCGATGGGACCATCTCCTCCTCTGAAATTCGGCCTTGTTGTCGCTGATCGGTGCAGCACCTCTGTCTCCTTCATCTCTGGCACGCTTTGCGGCACTTGCATGACTGTCGCTCTCCTCTTGACGTCCTTTTTCAGGAAAAAGTCTTTCGCTTGAGAAAATGTTCCTCGTGGCCTTGCTTTTCCGAATGGGCTCCTGTATGGATATCTTGCTTCTGGATCCACGAACTCTGCTCTCTCAGAACATGCCATATATGTTTCAGTCGCTGATGACACAGTCGGCTTCTGCTCCGCATTGAGGCTCTGTATACCCTTGAGGACTTCTTCCAACGGATTTCGGTCAGGTGTGGCGATAGGTGTATGACCCGAAGGCTCGGCATTGGAGAAAAGGTTGAGGGACAGCCCGCTACTCGAAGGTCCCCCTCTCGGAGGTCCCTTGTTTCTCTCGCGAAAGATTGACGCCAGGGAGGCTTGCGTTAACAGTAACCTCGAAGGTCGTTTCTGGGTACAGGGTCAGCACATTTCACGTAACAAACACTGTGCTGTCGTGACTTGCTTCAACTCTGTGCGGACGCTTGGGGAACTCTGGGGGCGAATCCGACTCGTTTGGTCGTCAATACAGTGATGCTGCTGAAAAGCGCAAACAGACTCACGCAGATCCTGTTGGATGCGTCCTGATATAACAGTCAACTTTAATGAGACAACCTGACAAAACGGATTCTGACCGAGGATGGACCTGGTCGACTGATGGATTCCGGAGATGACGATAATGACATATTGCCGCTCGCGCTCTAGTAAACCTCTTGATCAGCGTTGGTACGATATCTCGATTCTTGACTCACCTGATTGTGTGCTTTGGGCGGGAGGCTTTCAACGAGGTTCGTCATCGAAGTCAAGAGGCCGCTGGGGACGCAGCACCAGTTCCGTGTATTGAATATATGACTAGTACATCATTATTATTCAAGTTTGGACGGAATGTGTGGAATCCGTCTGCTCTGAAATCCTTGTACCTTATGCAAAGAGTCTACTCACGACTACTACTGTACTACTAGTACAATCACACACGCGGGGAAGGCCCAGTTTGCCAGATGTGCGGACGCCACGCTCTGTTTCATGTCAGCGATGTAATAACACATCATTATTATTCAAGTTCTATTCAGGAATACAGCAGGTATGGTGCGAGTTTATCGATAGTAGCCATGAAGCTCGAAGTCCGAGGCTAGAGTACTTGAGTACCGCGCAAGTGGACAGCAGAGCGTTTGAAGGACGCTATGGGCATGTGGGACTCGGTCTACGTCGACGCCTGCCCGAGTCCGCTCGAAGTGGGCCTTTCAGGGTTTCAGCCGTTCTATTACATACACAACCTGCATATCAATTTTGAATCGCAAGCTGGAGGCTGTTTACTCCTTCGCACATCCGTTCTCGTCCCGAGCACCTAACTTCTGCCCGTCGTCTACTGTGAAAGATGTCGGCGAACACTCTACCTTTGCACACTGTTAGCCTTCTTCTTCGAACGGCCTATCGAATCACACGCTAAACGCTCCTATGTCTAGGCGCATCAGCATGCTGCTAATGCTGAAGACTTTCTTGGCCAAGGTCTATTCATACCAGCAGCGGAAGAGCACTTTAAAGCAGCAGAAGCCTTCCTGACCTGTGTCGAGAAGTCTGACAATGACAATGTTAGCCGTATGTTTTTCACGGTACGATGTCTACTGAAGAGCACATCAACTTAGCAGACCAAGCGCACTCTTCGGATGCTCCATAACGACCACCTAAAAGCTGGGAAGGACCTTGAACGACGCATTGCCCAACTGAGGGAGGAAAAACAGGATCCATCCCTACCTCAGAAACTATCCCCTCTAAGCAAAGCGCAACCACGCAGCGCAATGCCGTTAGGTTCCACACCTTCTACATCGCAACTGAACCATGCCACACCAATCCATGCGTCCACTCGCATGGGAGAGTCACATAATAATGTCGATGAGTCGTTTATGATGCTGGGGCAGCAGGTAGTTTCACCTGTTTCAACCTGTTTGTGGGATCGCTCATCAAGATTACCTCTCATGCTTCCAATAGTCAGATCCCGGCGATGCGTTCAACAACTTTTGGCGAACTATGGAGGGAATGCTGGACAACTTATCCCAGCCTGTTGCCTTCGCTACAGCGCCGCTCGGAACTGAGCCTCATGCCCCATGTCGTGAAGAGAGCGCCAGCAGTGACACGGATGGTGAGGCGCTCCCAAACCGTCTCCCATGGAAAGTTCCAAGGAACTCCAAACCTCGAACAAGTAAAGCAATCAACTCAGGCTATGCTTTGGGTGCTCACGCTGAGACAGCGTGGCAAGAACACGGACGATCTCACGAGGGAACAGACGACGAAGACGTTTTCGCAGACGACGGTGCGTTTTTGCCCTCAGAGAGTCCGTGGATCACGTATTGATAGTTGTCCAAAGGCAATGAATCATCAGAGTCCTTCTGTTTGATCCCTTCTGGCTCCGAGGCCTCATCCTCCCTGAAGGCAGAGAATATTGCGCTCAAGAGGGAACTGGAAGCCGTGCGAAAGCGACTTGATGTAGCGAGCCGTGTAATTCAGCTGCGCAAGGATCAAGATCAGCAGCTCCGAGACAGCATCGTATTGGCCCGAAATCAGGTTTGTGGTTTATTGGTTGAGAAGAGTCCAAAGTATTGATAGTTTTGCGCCATACAGGCACAACGTGCCATGGGGGCGTCTTTGATGTTGTCGAGACCAACGCCCGGCCCTCCGGCAGATCTAAGTGCCCTGAATCTTAACTTAACTACTATCCCGACGCCGATAACGCCGGGCAATGCCGGACGTGATCGCGAGGCACAGCTCCTTCGGCGGATCCGTGAACTCGAGGAAGAAGTCAGAGCGGTTCGCACGGAGAATGAGAAGCAGGTAAGCCACGGTGTTCGTTGCTCATCTGATTTGCCGAGGCCAATCTGCCGCTTCTAGAAAGTGATGATTGCGCGTTTCCGCGAGAAATGGGAAAAACTCAAGGAATCTGCGAAGCGCAAGAAAGATGCCAAAGCAGCGTCGGAGGCACCCAGAATGGCAGTCCGTGATCGCATAGACGAAGAGCCCGAGGCTGAGCAACAGCTCGATGAAGCGTTCAACGCGAGATAGGTGATACAAGACCGCTTTGTGTACGTGTTAGCGAACTCACCATCTGTATACTGCAACGAACCTGTAACGCTGCACTGGCGATGCAATTCTTGCTATGCTGCGGATGATTGCGGCCCTGCCTCATGACACTAAAGGTGAGTATACAGAAGCAACGTGGAATTTTTGGAGACTGAACATGTCATGTCCCCAGAAAATGATCTTTGTTTTCAAGTCTTGGATAAAGACCTGAGCAAGTGACAACTTGCAGAAGTAATATGATAAGCGCCACCAGGCGCCCGACACGGTGGCGGTTGCAGCAGTGTCACAAAATTAGAGTACTTTGGTGAAGGATGTACCATGCTTCAATCTATTTTACAACATTACACCACATTTTATGTCATACCGCGTTCAAGATAACAGATCGAGTTCGCTTGGGTGGTGGGGCAGATGCCTTCTGTCTATAGCGATTCCTAAGCCAAGTTCAGTCAACGATGGCAAGATGCCAATCTATTCACGCAAAAAGACCATAGTCCATAATGCGCAAAGATCGTATCATGATGTCAAAGTCTGGCTCAATATCACCCTCTGGTACATTGGCGGTGACAAGCAGGTCCACGTTTTTTCCCTGGACACGGAAGAGACCCATGAAGATGGTGACTTCGGTGGGCTGAGGTTGGTTAAATTTGACAGCAGACTGCTTTCCTCGGAGAACGACCGGGGACGGCGTATCGTCCATCCTATCATTGACGATAAGTCGGGTATCAAGGACTCGAGGCTTATCATCTCCGTTTGCCTGAGCGATGTCTGTGAAATGATATCTATTTTATGCACGTGTGGGTGTGTGTTCACTGGGCGGGTGATGGATAGCGACCTACTTTATTGCTTCGGTAACATCGGTGGGGGGTGCATGTTCGAGAACTTCGATGATGAAGCTTGCGTCCGAGTCAGGGTAGACGAAGACTTCTTGGCTATCGGGCACCTGGCGAAGTTTCCTTGTTTCGTCTGAGGCTCATGGCTGTCCCGCTGGGAAACAAGGATTGACGTACGAAACGTCGACCAGTCGGGTTGGGAGGGTGCACTGGATCGCGCCGCCGAAGAGCTCTCGAATAGATGACATCAGGTGTGCTGCTGTTTAATGTTCATATCAGATAGACCAATGGCAGTGATTTCCGTCCGTACCTTGCTGCTTGGGTGAGACTGCTGAAGGACCCTACTAACGTTGAAGAGTGTCTGGTCTCAGGGGTTGTAATTAATCTAGCCATGGTCACATGACCGTCGCGTACCGCGTGCGTTTGTCGCTCCGGATCTGGATCCTGTCATTTGCCACCTTCACGTCCTCGGGCCCAGCTGGCTGCTGCTCCGGCCCGTCAACAAAGGTCCTCTTAGTTGCGCACCATGTCCGACATCCTTCGTAGATCAACTTTGCACAACTCAGTAGATCCTTATGCGGGTGCCCGCTCAGGCATCCCAATGCCCTCCACAATCAAGAAACCAGCACATCAGTCTTCAATGAGAATGTCTCTTGCCGGCGGTGGCATGCGGCCTCCTTTATATCCCCCTTCCGGAGCTGTGCCCAGCTCAAATCCTCGACAGTCAATGCTTCGCTCTCAAAACGCAAATCCCCTGCTCCAGAGTTCGACCAAGCAAAACTATGGTAGGACTCCAATGAGCAAGTGCGTCCGTTTACCGCCGTCAACTGTTCATGGCTTTGAACAAGGAAAGAGCTCACGACAAACCTAGCAGTGTACGCAGAGGCTCGGTGTGGGGAGGCAATGCCCTTGTTGCCGGTCCTTCTGGCAGCCAGACCATGAAGGATCCTCGACCAATTCGAGAACGCTCCTTCCAAGCTAAGATGCGGTCAGAAATATTTACTTGGCTGCAGGCTACCGAATACGATATAGCACCGTCGACACTCACTAACATCACTGGAAAGGACTACCGGGCAATATTCCACCACCTAGTCCAAATGTTAGACCCCTTTTACCCGTTCGACCAGAGATTACGTTTCGAGGATGAGTTTCAGCCATGTCTTAGAGCTATCAAGTATCCGTTTGCGTCGTCAATAGACAACAAATGGCTAGCTGCTCCTGGAAGCATGCACTCATGGCCCGCCCTTCTTGCGGTTCTGTACTGGTTGGTCGAGATGGGGAAGGTAAGCCGCTCACTACCATCTACTTGAACATGGGGATGTTAATCAACTTTCCAGGCAAGACTGCATTACCTGGAAAGCGACGATCCTACCCTTCAAATACCGGAGAAAGTGCCAGAAGAGTTCACCGATCCCATCCACCACCAGACCTTAGCGTTTGAGTACTTCTCCGAGGCATACGTGGCCTTCTTTCATGGAGCAGACGTCTTCGAGGACCAAGAGAGGACACTGGAGGAGCACTATGGTATGGGTACCCGCTATATATTATCATCCTCAAGCTCTGACACCTACTTCAGGTAGGAAGAACGAGACGACAGTGACGGAACTGGCCAAAGAAAATGCCCTGCTGGAGCAGTTGCGATCAGAATATGAAGCCTTGCAATCGGCAGCGGTATGTAGTCATATATTGAGATCTACGGTTCTTCTAACATCACACAGGCACCGTTGGAAAAAGTTCAGAAAGACCACGGATTTTTGATTAGCGACAGAGCCAAGTTTCAAGATTGTTTACAGCGGTTTGAGGCGCGGAAGAGTCACCTCATCGACACCATAGCTTACGAGAAAGCAGAGCTAGAGAGCCGCTGTATGTGTCGCTTAGCCCAGCTCCGTAGATTCTAGGCTGACGTTCTCCAGCGTCTACCCTGGAGCAGTTAAAAGCAGAGCAACAAAGGCTATCCGACGTCGTAAAGGAGCAGAACCTATCTCCCGAGGAGGTCATACGCATGAACACAGACCACGAGACGCTAACTCGTAGCCTTGAAGATTTGAGGCACAAGATATCCGAAACGCATAAAACGGTAATGTCCCTTGAAGTCTCGATGACAAACCGCGCCGCTGCCGCTGAAGAAACTCTGGACGCCTACATCAACCTCTTGAATAATTTAGGCTTGCTGCCTCACGTAAACACTCCCCAAGGCGACATTGACCTAGTGCTCCAACTCAACACCGCCACAACGAACCCTCATCAAATGCTCGTGGGCGCAGATATTCGGAAAATCATCAAGCCTACGTTGAGCACCATAGCCGAGTCGAAACGCTCGGAACGTGCCGACGTTGAAAGCGAGCGAATCAAAGTGGATAACGAACTTGATCAGTTGACCTTGGAATGCGAAAACGTGGATGAGGAGGTGGGGGAGACCGAAAAAAAAGTGGCGGGCTTGAACGAACAAGCGGATGATCTCCGAGATGTGTGTTTGATCTGGATTACCTCCTTCTGACCATTCCATGATTAACACTGTCACTCTCAGGCTGCCCAACAAGAATCAGGTCTAAGCAATGCCGAAGCATCCCGACTGGAAAAAGAACTTGCTCATGCGCGCACGGCGGCATTATCAAGCGGCATGGGAGCCAAGTCTCGCTTGCAAGCTCTCCAATTCAGGTCTGTTTACTCCCTGTCAACGGCGCCGTCAATGTTCTTAAAAATAATGCCAGTTACCGAGAGCAAGTGACTAAAGTTGCGAAAGTCAAAGACGAAACTATCAGAGCGATTGCAAAGAACAGTCACGACATCGCGCTTTTCAAAGAGGAGGTTTCAGCCCAATTGAGACATCTGAAGGAATTTGTGGAAGAGGGGAGTTGATTTCGCCATGCTATGCTCCGTTCTATGGCTGCTTTTTCTGTTGATTTCTATGGAGTGTATGTATTATTGGTTCTATATCATTGAGGCTAATCATCTTCGGAAAGCTTCTCTTGAGAGGAATAGGATCCACCTCATCCCCTGCGTCGGTAGACCATCGGGTGTTTAACTTGTCACGAGCGAGGTAGTAGCGGCATATTCCTACCTTCGCCGAGCGTTTCTCTCGACTGCAGGGTAGAAAACCCATTGGGGCCGGTGGTGTCCACGCGAAAAGATCGTGAAACAAACGACAAATAAGCCTCCATCCCCACCCCTGCGGCTTAATTTCTCCCTTCAGAGTATTGAAATCTGCGGTTGCGTGCCGGAAAGTATCGCTTTCCTGGCTATATATGGCAGCAAGGTCTCTGGATCACATCCACGTGTGGCCAATTCTCAGTCCGTAAACAAGTCAAACGCCAGATATTCCAGCATCAAACTGCTCTCACCCGCCCAATGTTGGACAAATGTCACTGCCTGGCAGGCTGATGCGATCGTCCCGCTCAAGGCGCTTAGACTTTGCCGCGGAATACCCCGTTCTTGATCTGGATACTACTGCAACCCTCGGTTACTCGTGGCGAAGCTCGGAACGCCGGGGCTATTTTTAAGGTTCATCTCAACGATCTCAATGCGTCATGTTCTCTCGGAGGCGGTTCTCAAGCTACCAGACCAACGTTCTCATCTGAGGCACCGAGTATACTTGGACCTTGTTTCCCAAGTGTCTACGTCGGACGTACGCACGGTCCTAAGAATGCATTACAACCTATCATGGCGGACCGATATCAAAGAGACATCTCAGATCCAAGCAGGCCAAAACACTGTCTCGTGTTCCACTCCTACGGGAACTCGGGATCTCTAGAACCCTATCGGAACCGTGACCATGCTCAGTTCGTAAGAAAACATCCCTCTACACAACAATTACAGTGAAAGCAGGCGCGCTACCTCTTGGAAGCCGTTGGAGGTAATTAATGTCTTGAGGATTCGAGCTGTCATCAGGCTCCATGTCCGTCGGACAATCCGATGGGAGGTGATCGCGACGGGTCCCGACCAGAACAGTCGATCGTCTTTCCTCGTTTCTCCCTGGACCAGCAACTATGGCTCAAGGAACCGGACAAATCGCCTAGTTGCCGGACACTTCTGGGAAGCTCTGCGAGTTTGTTCCACGCGAGCCATACTATTGGTGCCTCGTTTTCCGCAGGCCATGGTAGTCTATCCTCGTCGTGGGTGGGCGAGCGGCTGTGGATCTGGGTACGTCCCACAGGGACGTTGACAAGTTTAGAACCTCTGGAATAAATAAATAGAGACAAGGGATCGTGGTCAGAGACACTGCCAACTCAGCTTTCCTCCTCCTTGAACTCGCAATGGCTACCAAGCATACGCAGGTTTATGGCGATGCAGAGAAGGGGACGCTGGAGGTTCACTCTCCCCAAGTCGCTGCAACCCATGAGAAGAGCGAAAAGAAGCCCATAGACATCACTGTCTTTCCCGTCCCGGCGTTGAAGAAAGATGCACCCACAACACCTCCTGCAAAGCCGGCAGCGAAGCCGAAGCCGAAGAGGAAGGTTTCTAGATGGATCCTCTGGGTCATTTGGTACAATACCTACAGGTCGGTGGAAGGTCCCGTATGCCTTGCTCGGTGTCTCATTTTCCGCCTACAGGAAGTTCTTCACCTTCGTGCTCTCGATAAACTTGATCGGGATCGGGCTGGCAGCGTCTGGCCACTTCCCCTACGCGATGGGGTACCCTGGTGCATTCGTCATCGGCAATTTGAACTTTTCTGTCCTGATGCGTAACGAAATCTTTGGTCGTTGTCTCTACGGCTTCGTCAACACGTTCTTCGCCAAGGTAAGTCTCCAATAAATAGCATGCAACGACAACAAGACTTACATTCACTTAGTGGACTCCTCTCTGGTGGCGTCTTGGCTGCACCTCAGTACTTCAGGTTCGCTTCAAGTCTCTTGTCAATCTGTATACATTGACTGAGCCTTGATCAGCATCTCGGCGGTATTCACAGCGGATGTGCATCGTCTGGTATCGCTTGGCTGATCCTGATGATCGTGTTCCAATGGAAGGAGTTCTATATGTTCAACGATTCCATTCTCGCGTTCGGTATCATCACGGTTGTGGTCCTCTGCATCACACTTGTAGCAGGCTTGCCTATCGTCAGAAACACGCATCACAAGTGAGTTGAGCGAAGTAGTATCAACGACGACCCCCTTATCCCATTGCGCCCTTTCAGTGTCTTCGAGAGAAACCATCGTTTCTTCGGATGGAGTTCTCTCTTCTTGAGTTGTGAGTCAGACCATAGGTTCACTGACACCGTTCAATGGCTAACAACATCAAGGGGTTTACGTTATCCTCACCAATACATATGACTCGTCGACAAAAACTTGGAACACAAGTGGCGTTCATGTCGTACGCCAACAGGCTTTCTGGTACGTCGTGGGAATGACCACCTTGTAAGTTTGATCGCGCACTTCAATAAAGTATTCATGCTGACATGTGCTTTAAGCATCGTTTTGCCCTGGATCTGCACACGCAAGGTTAAGGTTGACATTGAGCTGGTAGGCTGTTTTCGTGACGCTGCTCAACCTGCAAGACTAAGTTGCGCTGTAGCCCTCTCCGAAGGTCGCTGTCCTCCGCTTCGAGCGAGGTATGCAGCAAGGTCTCCTTGCGCGCGTTAGCCGCTACGCGGTTTGGGAGTACCACGCCTTTGGTATCATTTCGTCAGTAGTGCTCCATTCAAAAGTGCCCGATTAAGACTGAAACATTTACAGGGAAGGAACTCATGCAAAGTACCACTACCTGATTTGCGGTGTGCAAGGTACAAGGTTTCGCATTTTCTATCGCGGCAAACATAACTCATACCTGCGCCTGGCAGGCGACTTTACCAAGAGCCTGGTCAACGATCCACCCAGAAAGATTTGGACGAGAGAGCTCAAGGTAAACCAGCTTCTATGATGACCCGAGTCGACGGTTCTGACGGTGTTTCCAGCTCGCTGGTGTCTCCAACACGTCCACGCTCTATCGTCGTGGGATCCGTATCTGCACCGGAACCGGTCTCGGCGCGGCTCTGTCGACGTGCATTCAGTCTCCCTATTGGTGGGTCATTTTAGCCCATGGAGGTTATATATTCCCTAACGCGTACTTTCAACTTACAAAGGTACCTAATATGGATAGGTAAATCTCACCGAATGTTGAGGCCTCGCACCGGCACTAATCCCTTGTCAGGATCCGACCAGGAAAAGACTTTCGGTCCCACAATTAGTGGTCTTATCCATAGGCATCTCGGCCCGGAGCGGTATCTCCTGTGGGATAGCAAGGAGAGAGGTGGCCGTCCGGATACGATGAAAATTCTCAAGGAAGTGTACGACTACTGGCAAGCCGAAGGTGAGGAGGACTCGATGGTGCTATCATCACCTGGCTGATTCACATATGTGCCAGTCGTCTTCATCACGTCCAACTTCATAGGTAACGCTGAGATTCAGCAAGGATGTAAGGCTGCTGGTATTCCTGCTTTCGGGACGCTGTGGGATTTCGTAAGTTTTTCAGTATCGTTTACGGCAGCTCGGAGGATTGACGTGTCCGGCAGTAATCCACGAGGGAAATCTGGGCTCACACACCCATGGTGGTGTGAGATTTGGCTGGCCGTTGTTATCCACGCGTCTTGGACTCCCAGCATCTATGCGGTCATGTCGGGCTTCTCAGTGCATTATGGAATATATAGAAGCCTCAGAAGAGATTGACGTAGGCATGTTTCACGATCTACATTGAGATGATGATAGCCCTTCGGACGGATGGCGCCGGAGGCTCTGTGGGCGACCAAGGGGCCTCATCATACATATTTCTGATAATGTCATGGCTCTTGCCCTGGCAAACCATTTGTACTTATTTAACCCATCTCCATTTCATAGCAATTTATGTAGATATCTTGTACCACCTAACGTAATGAAACCCAGTTCTTTTGAGATTAGTGGTATCATATGCAGGATGGTAAGGCAAGGCGCTCGCCAAGGTGTCTAGTCTAGGTGAGCTTCCAATACTTGTCCGGGTTTTCCCATCCATGGCCAGCGCTTCCGGGGATTGATGTGTGTGTTCGGTTCTAAACGAATGTCTCGTCGGGCGAGTTCGGCAATTATCCGCGCAAGGTTCCGAGAATCCTAGAATCATCCGTGGTCATCCGACATTCAACGATGGGTCAAGTCGGAATGAAACTTACATCAATCCCACTGTGGAGGCGGCCCTGAAATGCTGGTAGTCCGAGAACTCGAAGCTGTTGTGAGATGTTAAAAGGAAAGTAGTTCACGTTTGCTGAGTGCTGAGTGTATTGATGAGGCTCATTCAATCACTCGGAAATCATCTGAGCAAGTACACGAACCCTTGTATTTCTTTTGTAGGATCCTTCATGCGGTTGTGCGACCATCGACACCACACGTCTTACATCCATAACATCTCCTTTCAACCAGATCGGCATCGGTATCTGCCAGGGATGAAAATAATGAACGGGGGAGCCTAGCCTCCTGACTAACCTTGGAAATGAAACATTGCTTCACTACAAAGTCACGGATGTCAAATGGTCCGTCCGAGCACCAGCAGAATCGCGCAACCGGTCTTCCATTTTTAGGGTCGATCAGACCGTGTTCTGCGAGGAATTTAGAGAAATGCTTGAGAACGCGAGGGAACGTTGGTGCATCTTTAATTTGATCCTAGGATGCCCAACATAGACCAAAATTTAGTGGTTCGGGCTTGAGGGGAACCACGCAAAATTAGACGAACCTGTGTGATGCCCGTAAGATCGGTGCAGAATTGAGATAACTGGGGTCTCCATGTGGGTTGGACGAAGCTGCGGAACTCATCTACAACGGAGAGTTCCCTCGCCTTTCCGCTGGGAGATTTGTCTTTCCACTTCATTACGCACACGGGCCATTCCTGTCACGTTGGAGAACGTTGATGTCGGATGCCATGGCTCCTCGACAAGAAAAGATAGAACGGACTATGATTTCATTGGGCCATTCAAAGTTTGAGCCCTGCTTGCATGTTGCTTCAACGTCAAGGACCAGAAAGACGTCATAGGGCTGCTTCACACGAGAGTCGATTGCGGGGTTTGTCTTGGGAAGAGGTAAGTGGTGATTTACACGGCAGAGGCATAATGTGGGTAACGCACCGAGGTTGTTTCCTCTTTATCTGGCTGAGGCGTTGATTGCACTGAGGGTGTGTGAGAAACGGTGGGAGCAGTCTGAACCCAGGACGAGAGAAATCGATAGGTTAGAGTGAGAAAGAGTAAAAGGGCGCCGGCCTGCCAATAGAGATCGATAGGGGCAGTATCGCTGGAAAGCCAGTCGTAATAGAGAGACGGCATGGGCATGGTTTTGGTAGAGGTTCGCTACGCGCTGCCAGTAGCTTACTGGCGTGAATGAAGCCTATCCGACGGTGTCAAAGTCGCCTGCAAGTTGTCGTTGGCAATGAGCGGATCGGGCGTCTGCTGCCTCATGGCCTTGTCAGTGCTATGCAGGACTAGTAGCGCTCAATTATTGCTTCCGGTCGACGTCTGGTTGTCCGAGAGGGTACCTTCGCGGACTTTGAAATGATACCAGGGGCAAAATATTTATCACTTTCTACCGGAATCAGCGCAGACCGGCTCAAGCTAACTTTCAGGCCCCCGTGTATCTCTCCCCGACACTTACTCTTCTACTCGTTCTGATGATTGCACAGCACGGCGATGACCTTGAGGATGACTTCGTCCCAGACGACCTCGTCGCCCTCTCTGGGGAGGATGACGACCAAGACGACGCTCAACCGAGGGGAGACGACATCAAGGACTTGCTGAGCGCAGAGGAGGACAACGATCTGGATGCGGCGCGGCAAGAGGAGGCTGCCAAAGAGAAAAAGCGAAAGAGAAGGGCAAAGGAGAAAGAGCGAAAGCTCAAGGTATGACGCTCTTTCCCTTCGTACCTCGCATGTTCTCTTACGGGTACTTTCTCGATACAGAAGCGCAAGGTCGCCGCACCAGAGGATACCTCTCAACCGACCTCCTCTGCCGCTCAATCTCCACAAGCTCTGGCAGATTACATGTCATCTCTGCAAGCCAAGGCCCTACCATCGTTATCCACCATGGAGCTTGACGATATTCGGATTCCCGGTGAGTGCTAGTCATGTATTGTGCGAATGGTATTTTACTTGACATCTAGACAGAAACCTCGATAGTGGACACGACTCAATGGACGGGATCGAGGTCATTGGATAAGCTCCCAGACTTCATTATACAAGGTAAAACAGCCCATACTCATGCCTACCGCTCTGCACGGCCTTACTGTCATCGCTTGTCACCAGTCCTGCCCACGCTTGTCACCAGACTGTCGCAACGGTCCAAGTCTGAAGGCTCACCCACCCTTCTGTTCATCTGCGGTGCTGCCCTTCGCGTTGCAGACGCTGTACGGGTTTTGAGGGACAAAAAGCTCAGAGGCGAAAAGGGCGGAGATGTCGCAAAACTGTTTGCGAAACATTTCAAGCTCGAGGATCACGTCTCATATTTGAAACGGACCAAGATTGGTTCTGCTGCTGGTACTCCTGGGAGAGTAGGCAAGCTACTCTGCGACACAGGCAAGTCTCTCTGTTCACAATTCTGCAGTTGAGGTTGACATATTCTCTTTGGCAGACGCTCTGTCGTTGTCGCAGCTGACACATATCATTCTCGATGCCTCGTTCCGCGATGCAAAGGAACGCAGTTTGCTGGATAATCCAGAAACTCGAGATGAAGTGATGAGGACTATCCTAGGAGCACCCAAAGTGATGGACAAACTTAAAGAGGGTAGAATTCAACTTGTGCTCTTTTGAAACCTCGCGGCTGCCCAGCTTTCATGAGGTAAAAAGTATGGATTAAAAATACGCATACAAATACTGTTCTAATGAAACCTATAAATTAGAAGCCCAATGGGTTGACGCGATTGGTGGTCTGCAAACATTGTGCTCGTGTTAGTAGCGATGTCGTAGTTGCGTACGCTGTGACCACGTACCCGCGTCCACTTGGGCACCTTATGTATGCCCTTGCGGTAACCCCGATGGTGTCTGCTGTAGACGGTGTACTTGTCTCTTGGATCCATCTCATGTTCCTTGGGGAGCAGAAGAGCAGTGTTCTGTGCATGCTTAGAGGCGTATACCAGAAACTATATGAAATCCACTCACAAGAGCGGCACATTGAACACCACTTGCGCGGACTGCTTCTATGACAGAGTCGACTTTCTTCAGGCGCGCTCTGGCGTTGGCTTTACGCGTCGGCGAGAGTTTCCATGGCGTTTTCCTGCTTGAGTGAGCTACGCTAGCATATAGGCGGAAGACTGGAACGTACCACAACAACCCAACCTGATTTACTAAGGACGGACGAAACGCACCAAACATGACAGGAATGTCAAAAGACAAAGGACAAGCAAGACGGGACACTGCGTCCGAGGGCCGACAGGTTTCAAACTCCGAATTTCGGGCGGACAGACGCGCGCGTCTTTGGACAACCAACTCGACTTTGACGTCGAAGCAGCGCGGCCAACCCAACTGAAGCACACGACGCTCGCCTCAACCATGGCTGTCGAAATACAAGCAGCACCCATCGAGAATGGTCTCGGCTCAACAGACGATGTCGTTATGCAGAATGGCACCAAGGAGAGCTCGCTCAGGTTTGCTAGTGGGCTTATCCTCCCACCTCCGGAAATCAAATGTGCGTCTTCAATCTTCACCCTCCTTCTGTCGGTACATCCTCTCATCCAGTACGCATAATGCAGCTGTCATTGACCGCACGGCTCTCTTCGTCGCTCGTTCTGCCAATCCGCCCCAGTTCGAGGACAAAATCCGCGAGAACCAGCGTCAGGATCCCAAGTTCTCGTTCCTCAACCCTATGGACCCTTATCATGCTTATTACAGGCATAGAATGGACAGGATAGCCGCAGGAGAAGAGGTTGATGAGGGAGGCTCAGAGAAGGCAAAACCAGCTACCATCGTTGAGCAGGCTCCCGTTGTGCAGGAGGATCTTGGCCTGGAGCCGCCGCAACCACAGTTTGTCATTGACTTGCCCAGTATCAGTCCTGTTGACTTGTGAGCGTTCTCGGTGTACAGTCTCTTTCAGACACCCTGACTAATATTGCTTTTAGGGACACCATGAAGCTGACCGCTCTTTTCACTGCCCGGAGGGGCCGTACGTTCCTTGCCACTCTTTCTCAGCGAGAGGGTCGAAATTACCAATTCGATTTTCTGAGACCAAACCACTCTCTTTTCGGCTATTTCAACCGACTTGTTGAACAGTATACAAAAGTCCTTTACCCTTCGAAGGACCTTCTGGACGACGTCAAGGAAAGGACACGGAACGACGCGAAGTGGAAGATTCTTGAACATTCACGACAACATGCGCGGTGGGAACGGTTGAAGCGGGAAAAGGACAAGAAGAGACAGGATGATCAGGAGGCAGAGAAGCGTATGTTGGTTGTGCTCTTAAGTCTCTTGCGTACTCACATCATATGCAGGTGCATTTGCAGAGATTGATTGGCACGACTATGCGATTGTCCAAACCATTGAATTCACGGCTGCGGACTCTAACTCTGAACTTCCACCTCCGATGACCGTGTTGGAGATGGAGAACATGACGCTAGCTCAGAAGAGGATGGCTGCCATGGTCATGGAGACAACAGCGGATGACGTTGAAGCCCACCGTGCGCGTCAAGCAGCTGCTGAGGCTGATGCTGCTGCCGCTGTTGGCGGGGCGGGCCTCAATGGAGAGGATGGCGGAGACACTGCCATGGAACAGAGTGACGATGAAGAGGATGGAGAAGAAAGGAAGAAGAAAGAGGAAGAAGACCGAGCTAGAGAAATTGAGCGTGCGCGGGCCATTCAGGCCAGTGCGAGCGCCGCAGGACCAATGAAGATCAGGGCAGACTATGTACCTAAATGTGCGTCAAACTCTCATAGTCTTTGGTCAAATCTGATTCCCGTGCCATGTCACAGTGGGCGCCAAAAAGGGCGTGGCTCACACTACCTGTACCATTTGCGGTCAACAAATCCCTGTTGATGAGCTGGATGAACATATGCGTATCGAACTTCTTGATCCTAAGTGGAAGTCGCAGCGTGACGCTCTGGAAGCGCGCCGGGTTCAGGCTTCGGAGTTGCTTCGTGGCGCGGATGTCGTTTCGTCACTCAAAAACCTTGCCCGTACTCGTGTTGATATCTTCGGTGCGGAAGCGGACGAGGAGCGGAGGAAGAAAGAAGAAGAGGAAGAAAGGAATCGGCGCAGAGAACGTGAGAAGGTTGTCTGGGATGGGCACACTGCCAGCAAAGTCTCGACAATGGACAAGTACTCGACGAATGTCAACTTTGATGAACAAATTGCTGCCATCCACAGGTCGAAGGGTTTGGGACCGTGCGTCTATTCAACTTTTGCACTGTCTGATTGTTACTGACCACCGAATAGGCAAGAAATCAATGCAATTGGGCCTGGCATAGGACCAGCTTCAGCACCACCGCCGGCGGTCAACAGCCTCCCCCCGGCGCCATCATCTCTACCAGCACCACCGCAAGGTGCTGGAGCCTCGAATCCCGCTTACTCTGCCGCCACCGTATCATCTGGGCCTCAACCAGCCTCTGCCTACCCCCCACAGCAGCCCCCTGTTATGCTCCCTCCTCTTCACTATCAAGGTCTAGATGCTGCTCAGCCTTTCGGCTACCAGCCTCCCCCTGCTGGCCTGGCACAGCGTCCGCCAGGGCCACCCGCAGCTGCCTCGCCTGCGCAAACAGGTACAGTGCGCAGTGCCGAGGAAATGGACGATGGCCAAGAACAGCCGGCCCCTAAACGGCAAAAAATCGCCAAGTTGCCTGGCGGTGCGGTCTACCCAGAAGCAGACTGGATCGCGATGCATCCCGTGAGTCATTTGTAACTAGACCTTATGTCTCAAACGGACCTAACCCTTTGTGTGCAGTATACGATCTCGCTACACGTCCAACTCCCCAGCGATCCGTCTAAGCCCGAGTGGAAATTGGACGGGAAGGTTGTGACCGTATCCGACTTGCCGCTCAACCTGCTCGTATCGACTCTGCGGGAACGGATTACGCAGGCCAGTGGTAGCCAAATGCCTGTATCCAGGATCCGACTGTCGTACGCTGGGAAGATGCTGACGAACTCGAGCACCATCGCTAATTACAACCTGGAAGATGATGATCAGCTGGTGTTGAGTTTGACTGCGTCGCGCAGATGAGGTGATAACACTCGTATGCATTTTAGCGCAGGTAGTTTTTCTTTTGTTCTATATTATATACAAACAGCTTCAGTATATTCCATGTAAGGACACTATATTGAAATGCGTGATAATGACGGTTTGAACGCGATAATGTAGGACGAAATGCAAAACGGAAACAATGATGAACAATGATATCAGAGCAATGCATGCAGACGAACATGATGGTGAACAAGTGCAAAGTAAGTATAGTGGTCGCGTCGGATGTGCCTAGTCAAAAAAGATGAAGATGGAATATGCCCGTGTGTAACCCATATATGCCCAAGGAAAAGAAGATTATGAAAAAATTGCTCCAAGTGATTTATCGCCGGTCATAGTCATCGTTGGGGGACGCTGCGCAAAGGATGGTGGGAGGGAAGGAGGAGGCGAACGGCGGTGATGACCAAGGCCGGACGACTGGGGAAGGGAAGGTGGTGGTGTAAACGGCACCGTCTGTTTGAGGAGAGATGTTGGACGACAGGACGGATCGAGATGAAAGAGTGCCCTTACTGTCTGCCCGGGGCTTAGTGCGGGCCATGGCGGAGTCCATGCGCCATACGAGGGGCACGGTGTCTCCGAGCCATTCCTCCTCCTGCTGGGAAGGAAACTTGTGGAGAGGCGTGTCGCGATTGAAGACGCTGTCTGGGCTGAGGAGGAAGGGCGACTTTGCGAGGGACGGGGGCACGGGTGCGGATGCTGGCTGCTTTGGAGCGCAGAAGGAGACAGCGCGTGCCTTGCGAAGGTCTGCGCGGGAAATGTCTGAGGACGAGGGAGCCATGCAGAGGACGGAAACGGTATGGAATGCTGAGCCTCTGTACGGAGCGGCGGGGACAAGGAGCGTGGCAGGGAGCGTATGGTTAAGGATATGTCCCAAGACCAGGAGCGATTTTGTGCAGCTGCGAGGGCGTCCGTGTGTGCTTCCGGCAGCAGAGCCGTCGCTGTGTTATACCCCCGCTCAGTGTCCTCCAGAAACCCGGGGCCGATCGCATTTCAGAGTTCAGATTTCCAGAGCAGTGCTTCCGCCGCCGATTCTGCCCCTCGATCACATAAGCATCGGCCTTCCATTCCGTTTCAGCCTTTCAAATTTCAGTCCCCGGACCTTACAGTAATGCGGCCGCCTCTTTGCCGTCCTTACAGCAACATACAGTAACATTAGATATCGCGATAGTCTCACTTATCGACGCAGCCCATGAGGTATTATACATAATTCTAGATACACACGCATGTCTAAATAGGGGGAAAGAGACATATCCAAAGTCCTTCCAATCCTAGTCAGAGCATCCTTCGGCACACAAGTCCGAGAACGAGAGCCAGCAGGACACATATCGCTGTGTCAAGCAGCAGGGTGGGCCGCGATGAACCTCTATCCGCAGCACGGACGACTCCTCCCCGGATGGCATTCTCTACCAACATCGGGGCGGAACTTCCATCCACCTGCGATTGATTGCTCTCTTTCCGATCTTCCGCTGTCTCCACTTCCCCGACAGGTACAAGATTGTCTCTGTCCGCCACCGTTCCGATCGCCGAATTGGTTATTGTTCTCGGCGCGTCGGAAGCCTCAGGGGCAGTCCCCGCACGCCCGGGTGCCTCCTCGTTGACAGCGACGTTGTCTTCAGTAGACTGGATCGCATCCCCAGTTTTGTCCGTCGGAGCGGTGTGAGGGTCGGGCAGACATTCCAAATTGGTCTGTTGACACTTGGGACACTTCCAATCCCGCGATCTACACCAGTTTCATGAGGTTCAGCATTTTAGGCAGTCACAGAAAGGAAAGCGTTGGTTCCTCACAATTGAGCCAAGCGTTTCCGTTCGGACATGGGGTATTCAACTGAACCCACGCCAGCCGCTGCTTGGCCTTTGAGAGGGAAAAAACCTTGTAGACCAATGATTGCTGTTCTAACGCCCCAAGCCGGCTGCCACTCTTCTTCGTGATCTAGACGCTGTGTTCATATGACCTGAGAGCAAGCTCATTGCATAGACTTACAACTTGTGAAGCTGATGCATATCTACGTGACAGAAAATGCGTTAGCTCTGGATACCTTATTCCATTTTTCCAGAAAGCTACCTTGGTGTTCAGTTCAAAGCGGCCATTGGGGGTGAGGAGCATGATTGAGGGCGGTCGAAAGGGGTATTCTGCAGGGAGCATGATACGGAAGTGGTAGATTCCGCCCTCGAATTCAGTGCCGGCTGGTCCGCGAAGGGTACAGTGCCACTCCTATGTGCGAGTTGAGATAGCGAACTTGCTGACAAAAAGGAGTGACGCACGAAGATATCGTCCTAACATGCATGAGCGCTCGTGAGTTCTTCGGCAAGTCAGATGTGCGCGGCGATGCAGAGGCGCACCTCGAGAGGTGCTGCAGAATAGTCTGTACATGGATCATTGGCGAGCTCTTTGGCTTCTTGCATGATTCGCTTGACGGCTGTGTGAGTAGAATACGACGCTGAGTGAGCTCGATGATGACATGTTTGGCGCATGCACGAACCGGCGTTGTTCTTGTTGAGTGTTGGCATCTTGCGTGGCAGAGGAGAGATGAATCGGCTGATAGAGGTGGCTGGAGTGAAAGGAAAGGGATCAGCAAGATGAGCTGGAGAAGTGCAAGTGGAGAGTGTATTGTCTGTGTCTGCAACTGTGCTAACGTGGACGAGCCAGTCTCCGTCAACGTGTGACACCAGACTTGCCGCTTCTGGACAGGCGCTAATTATGTCAGGACCGGTGCGTCTGGGCCGGAGACTTTTCTGTCTGTCCCAGTCCGACTGCAAGGTCACCTCGTCCCGACCAGCTCACCATGCCTGTCCACATCGCAAATGTCCGGGTAAGGCCCAAGAAAGGTGACTGACGCGTACTTTTGTCATGTCTAGCTTGCGTGCTCACACCACGTCTACAGCGCCGCCAACAAACTTGTGTGCAGGCCAACTGTCAGCCATGCTTGGATGCTGGGCGGCGACTAAAGACCTCCACAACACGGGCACCTGTGCACAGGCTGCACAGGACCTTTTCCACTGCATGCGAGTCACCGTGCGTCGACCCTCACTATCCCGTTCGCGTTGTTCACTGACCCCTTCCCCCGTCTGCTTCCTTTGGCATAGCCCAAGACAGGGAAAGTCGCAAGACCAAGTATCAACTACCATCTGGCGAAGCTCAAGAAGATCACCAAGTAGACACGCGTTCACACCATATCAAATGGCCGCCCACAGAGACGGGCAGCTTGCCTTGGAAGCATTCGATCACACGCAGCGGACTGGACACGCGTGTATCTCACTCCGGACGCCAGATGCGCTGCATGAGTCCTTCTAGAATGGTAGACATCTGCTTGCTGTGCGTGTAAATATATGGTATCTACAGCAAGTTTCCTCTTTGCTTCACCCGATTTAGGTCTCATTGTGAGGGTTGGCCATGGGCGGTGTCCTTCTTCAGCTATTGTACTCGGACATTGAGAGGGATAATGTGTGAGAAGCAAGTGCAAGCAGTTGTAAGCAGTGCTTGGACGCCGAATGCTCTTGTGCAGGACAAACGGGGCTCAGTTTGCAGTGAGACGGCGGTCCTGAAAAGGCAGGTCGTGCCCCTGGACAAGGTTTGAAAGAGTAAGGATCGAGCGCGCATAGAAGAAGTTATACTTACACCCGTTTCAAGCCTAGTCATCCTACTATATATCGTATTTAAACCGTAGGACTGGCAGGATCCGTCTCCTGTCTTTCCCTTCATGCCCCCTTCACACTCTGTTGCCATCTTCTGGGATTATGGTGCGTACTACCCCGCGTTGCGGTACTGACCTTGGCTTATTCCTTGCGTAGAGAACTGCAGCCCACCGGCTAACGCGCCAGGCAATGACCTAGTGCACAGAATACGCCGGATGGCTCATGTCTTTGGTGGCGTCACGACCTTCAAAGCATACACTGGTCTGTCAGACCCTTGCAGTTCCAAGACCTCCAAGATGCGCTCCGAGCTCCAGTCCTCAGGGGTGTCCCTCATAGACTGTCCACACAACAACAGAAAGGACGTTGTGGACAAGATGATTCTTGGTACGTACTCGAACGACTGTCGCCAGCATTGTTTGAACGTGACTTCTGTTACTGCAGTCGACATGCTGGCGTTCGCCATTGATAACTCACCAGAGGACGCCACTATTGTGCTCATTTCGGGGGATAGGGACTATGCATACGCCGTCTCTACGCTTAGACTCCGGCAGTACAGGGTCGTGCTCATCGCACCTCCGATATCCTCGCCGAGCCTGTGCCAGCAAGCGTCTATCATCATCGATTGGGACGTGGCGGTCCTAGCTAAGCGCTCGCCAGCCTCGTTTGAAGAACCTGTGCGGCAGCGGTATATGGACGAAGACAGAGAGCGCGTGTCGAACCTGTCGAACTTGGCACGTAACTTTGCAGGCGATTCCAGTGCCCGTCCTGCGAGCAATCCTGTGACACCTCCATCGAAGCCTCGTCGTCTGAGCGCTAGAGAGCTTTTGCGTCCATGCTTCGGGACCACCCCTAGTGCCCCTGCACAGACATTGACGACTCGTGGGGCTGATGACGTCTCCAGTCAGCCCCAACAACACCCTCCGCCGAAGCCGCCTGCGCCTACACCTCACCGATGTCGAAGTGCCAGTCAGCCAGGTGAGTGATGTGAGCTTATTTGAAGGCGTTTCGTCACTCACTACATTGGTAACCACGAAGGCCAGCGTCCTGTCGTTTCCCCAGGTGTGCAAGTCAATTCACAGGAGATGACACCTACATCCGAAGCCCTTAACAGAGGGTACCCATCACCTATACGGATACAACCCGACTCGGAGGTGCTTAAGAGTTCTTCTACCCCGCCAGAGGGTGCCCGAGTATCCACGGATCCACGTTCTGAACACCCTACATTTGCAGTGGCAAAACCAATTACTTTGGCAGCTGACCAAGCTCTTTCGTCCTTCGACTTTACTATGGGGAAGGACTCCGTAGAAAGATGGTCTCAGCTTTTACCTGATGCGTCGCTACCCCAAGGGTGCAGAACAGCTGACGAGGAGGTCACAGACCAGCATTTATCCGCGTCTGTTGAGACCGATATTGCGACGCCACCCAGAAACGCGACACCCCCCGCGGATCCGACGCCACTTTCGTTTAACAGTTGCCGATCTGAACTATACTACATGGCCAGAGAGTTCGAACCCACCTCGAGCACCGCCCAGCCATTCCAAAGCAGTGTTCATGTCGAACACGAAGCTCCCGAGGTGGTTGTTACCGAAGGTCACGGCAACTCAGCACCGTCCTCCTTTGATGCTTCGGTACAGTCGACGCCAGCCGCGTACGGTGTTAGAGAGCTACCCGACGCATCCCATTTTGACATCCTGTTAAAGCACCTACGCCTTAAGCTTCGCGAAGGGCAAGTGCGCGTCTTGCGGTCTTACCTTGCGGCGTGCATGGCTGTGCACAGACCGGTGCTCGAAGCGGCTGGAGTACCGGACCTGAAGTTCAGCAAGTATGTCAAGCTGGCGGCTCAACTTAGTTTGGTGAATATCGGAGGCGAGAATATGGAGTCATGGGTGTCGTTGCATCCGTCTCAGATGACGGATGAAGACCTGGAGCTCGCTGCTGCTGAGAACATTGCTGCCAAATACCAGGCCCGTTTGGCGGCCACACATTCTCCTTTCGCAGCGCTCCATTCCGCTCCGATGCGCAAGTCAAGGATGCAAGTTCCGAAACAGCTCCTTCCTTTGTACGATATCCTCAGTCGTGCGCATGAGAGTGGGATGGAACAGCCGTCTCGCACGGACGTCGCTGTCCAGCTCATGAAGCTGAAGCCGACCGCGTACACCGATGCTGGTGTTACCAGTTTCAAGGATTATGCTGCACTTGCAGAGAAGGCAAACCTCGTCGTACTCGGCCTTCAGAAGACGCATGCCTGGATGTGTTTGCAGCCACAGTGGAGAGGACTGGGTACTGACCATGGCGGTTCTCCAGCTCCAGCGGTGACATGGCCCATCAACCAGGCCGGCATGTCTTCCTTCTCTAATCGGGCATATTCTACGGGTCCGCTATCGACGAATTCGCCCATGTCGACGCATTCGTCGCTCTCCACTAGCCAGGCGTGTTCGTCAAGCGATGGCGTATCGCCACCGTTCGCGCCTAGAATACCCGCCGCGTTCGAGCCGCTGGTTGTCTGCCTCAGACAACTTCGTGCTAACGGGGAGCTGCAGCCTCTCCGTTCCAGGATTGGAGCTTTGTTGACTCCGAATGTCTACACCAACGCTGGTACCGCTGGGTTTAAAGAATATATCAGCTCTGCCGAAGCGGCAAGCATGGTGCAACTGGGTGGATATGGCGGTACCGCATGGGTTGCGCTACATCCTAGTAGGATCTAAGGGATATATATCAGGATCTACAGATAGATTTAACCAGTGAGCTATATAGTAGCTACGAACGCTTGTATGTATTGTATAAACCTCTAGTCGCTATAGCCAGCGTGTACAAACGTGTAGCATAGTACATGCACTCATTCACTCCTTGGGACTGTGGTCCATACCCGTACGACATCAGCGTCCTCTTCCAGAGACTCTACGAATTCAAAGAGTTCTTGCCGCGATTCTGGCGTGGTCTCGACTTCGTCTATCGGTGCATATTCTATTTCGTTCGCTATGATTTCGCCTTGGCCAATTCGTTGGATAGCAGAGGTCACATCTGCCAGTTGATTTGGCGGGCATATTAACTGAATGATTTATGAGCCTTTCAAGTTGTGGAGCGAACGTGTAGCTGAACCCACCTCAAGCCCATTGATTGCCAAGTCGTCTTCCACCAACTCACTAAAATCCTCGACTCCAGCTTCAAGGACTTCACCAAGCAAGGCTTCATGGTGCTCTTTGTCGAGCCGTATTCTCACAACACCCCGATGCTGGAAGAGGAACTTCACGGGACCTGGTCTAGCTCTGAATACATTTGTTACTTAGCGTTTAGGTTGTAACTTTGAACCCTGTTATACGCACCCGTGCGAGTTCCAGATTTCACGCAGATTTCCAATGGTTCTGTTGGTATTATCTGTGTGGCAGTCTCTGCAATATAAGCCGAGGGTCAATGTGATTAGGGAATAGTAACTTACACTATGATGCCGACGCTTCCGTTATAAATGAGCTCGTATTGAACGAACTGATGCCCTGCATCCTTTCCACGCCTGGCCTAAAGAACGATAAATGGAATAGAACTATGAACATTATAATAGAAAGAACGTACTTTGGCCAACGACGTTTCTATATTATCCCTTGGTACCCCGTTATCCTTCGCCTTACGTATGGCATTGGCTAACGCTGTGTTCGTCTCAGGATTCGGAGAGCCTCCAGCTGTAGGTCCGTCAGCGTACTGTGATGCGTTACTCGAATGTGCAACCTACCTCTTGCAGCCGTAAGAATATCCTTCGAGGAAAGGTCAATGAAAACGGGAAAAGGTAGCCATGTCAGAGACTCACTCTGGCCGCTTTGCCGTACAATGCAGACTTCTTTGCATCCTCCACGCCTTTCTTACCCTTTATTTTTGACCACTGTCAGTAGGACGGGAGAGAGCAATCGTATGAGGGGTGTGAGCGGTCAAAGTTACAGAACGTACGCACCTTGTTGTGTCCCGAGAACACGACGGACGTTGAGGATAGGAAACGTTTGTCCGTCTGGTACAAACAGCGTCTAGCGAGGGCGGGTATGGTACGGAGGCGTAACGTTAACATTGGCGTAAATATTCTGCGCGCGCCAGTCGCAACTTTCGCGATCGAAAGTGTCAAACTGGGACGCGACGGAATCTTATTGCTTCGGGCCGGCGGCGCGCACAGATATATCCAACGAACATCCTGAGCGCTTGAGCCACGCGTTTATGGCAGCGTCTTTCACTCACTGGAAAGACACCGTTGATTCTAGGTCTGAAGAAGGCTTCATCTAATTTTGGAGAAGTATAGTCTAGTCCTGTGTATCGTACAGCAACTCATGATTTACAATAATAAAGTCCGCCGCGGTTGTATAGGTATGTGTGGCAATCAGCTGTGCTAGGTGTCAAGCTCACGCTTCCTCTCCTGAGGTCGTGACTTTCACAAGGGAATTGGAAGGCGTGTCAGGGCGCGAAAGGGACTTGCCGATACCACTCTCTGCAGCCCGTACTGCCGAAGCGAGGTCGAAGTGGAAGAATGGTGTCTCCATGGATATCAGAGGAGCGGTTTCCGTACTGCGTCTTTCTTCGACGACAGTGTTTGCAGCGCGGGCTTCAATATCGTCATAGCGAGGAGTTTGTGAGTCGTCCTCGTCGTCCCATTTGCCTCTCCGGCCGTCGCGATATGGCACCACTGGCGCAACTTCATTGCAGGCATCGGCCAGTGAGATGCCAACACCGAAGCTGCCAGCAAGCAAGGCACGGCGGATCCAAGGAGAGAGAATGGTGGCAAAATGGAACTGGTGCGAATAGATGTTATTGATTGGTCGGTCAAGTCTAGGAAGGTGCCTTACCTCTACTGGATGGTCCGCCCATGCTTGCACCTCATTCCGAGTATCAATTAAACTTTGAACGGAGGTAGTGTCGATATGCGACCTTTGTGATCCGTCAGCACAGCGACGGAGGCGGGTACTATTGATGCTTACACAGAGGAGAAGTCCAGTACGATAGCGTGCAAATCGGGCTTGGCATTGTTTATTTTCCGTGCCTCCTCCGCTGATCCCGAAGGAGGACCGGGATCATTCCATGGTCGGTCTCGAAGACTAATACTGCTCATGTCCTTTCCGCGCTTCAGGTTGGCCTTGACATAATCCACAATAGCAGCGTTGACCGACGAGCAGTTTGGGTACAAGTAACTCTCTTCCAGGCGATAGATTATGACCCCAGGAGTCGGAGGGTTCACCTTAATGTCGTCGCGAGTGACGCCATCGCGGTTCATTGGCACGAAGACTTCGCGGGAGTCATCCTTGGATGAACCAGAACCATCGGACAAGGACACTTTGCCAAGGAAGTAGCCGCGAGGATGCGCTATTCTAACCAGCAAGAGCGCAAGCGACGAGCATATCGAGGTATAAATACCATTCTCTATCGTAGAAAAGACGGCAACGAGTACCGCTGCAGACCATATAATGAACTCGAGTGGTGAGACACGCCAGTAGGAGTACACCTGTGCCGGGGAAGCGACGAGGTCTGCTACGGCGTGGATGATTATAGCGGAGAGACCGGCACTTGGGATCCAGAAGAAGGCAGGCGTCAGACCGTAGAGAGCGACAATGACAACAATGGCGGTGAAAATCCCTCCTAGCGGGGTGCGCACGCCGGACTTGGATTTCAGCGCTGAGCGAGAGAAAGAGCCCGTGGCGGGGTACGCATGGAAAACGCTTCCGACGGTATTGGTGACACCAATGGCAACTAGCTCTTGGTTGGGATTAATCTTATAGCCGTTCACTCTCCCAAAGGCTGCGGCAATATATTGTCAGGATAGCTGTACTTGGTGAAGAAAGAACATCTCTCGTACATTTTGCGATTGCGATGTGCTCGAGCAACAGGATGATAGTTGCAACAGGGAGTTCGGGGGCGAGGGCGCTTAGGAGGTTGGTATCGATGTGAACAAGGCCAACGTCTTGGAAGCCACGAGGAACGTTCTGTAATATTTTGATGGGATACTTGCCAGAAGCACTTTTGTTATGACGGCAGTAAAGGTAGGCGGCAATGGTTAGGAACACAATCACAAATGCGTTTCTGGCCACCGAGACGAAGAAAAACCAACGGGCTGAAATGCGATCAGCACGGAAGACCATTGGTAATGGCTTTGTGCTCACCTCGATGAGGGTAGCGTTTCGATAACCTTTCGCAACCATATCGAATAGCATACAGAGCAACGAGCCCAGGCAACCCGAAGGCGGCATCAATGGTGGTGCTAGGCAGACCTTTCAAGGTCTCTATGATTACTGTGTATGCCGCCGCTCGGGTGCTAAAATGCTATGCGTCAGATAGAGCGGCTATTGCGTCAGCATTTCACATACTTGACGCCAGATATGCCCATCAAGGCGGGCACTTGGCCAGCGGCAATACTGATAGCAGAGCCCGTCATGAAACCGCTGACAGCTGGCCCTGGAATGAATTCAAGGATCCATCCTAGGCGCAAAAGCCCGATACCGAGGACAATGAAGCCACAGATAAACGCCACCGTTGTGGCAATTTCTGGGCCGCTCCATTGGTTTGGGTATTTTGCGTCGACATGGGCAATGATATGCGAGACCGTCAAGGACATGACAGCAACAGGTCCGATCGAGACGTCTTTGGATGTGGCAAAGAACTGGCGAACCCGTTATTGCCAGTAAATCACTCAAAGAATTAGGATACTCACGCAGTAGACAAGTACTCCGACGAACGAAGAATATAAACCGTACTGGGGCGGGAGCGTTGCCAGCTGTATATGTGGCAGAACAATGGTCAGAAACTTGCTTTGGGTTCAAACAAATAGAAAATATCACGGATATACCTGGGCGTAAGACATCCCTTGAGGGACTAGCACAATTCCCACAGTGATTCCGGCGACGAGGTCACCAGAAAGCCAACCAACATCTGTGAAACAGTCAGGGCTGTTCTTCGCCAAACGACGAAATTAGCCTACTGTATCGAGTGATCCAACCCAAGATTGGGAACAAACTTGTCAGGTAATTCAAGACCTGAGAAGCATGATAAGTGCGCGCTTGCATGCATGAAGGGTATATGAATGTACCTGGTTTCTTGGACTTGGAACCTCTTCTCGAATGTAAGTTTCAATTGAGACAGATGATGGACTGTTGTCAGGATGTCCGACGACATCTTTGACTGCCCGTCGGATGTTGGGAGACATGACAGGGAGCAAAGAGTAAGGTAGCGCTCAGAGGGACCGTCGTGACAAGGGGCCGAGTTTATGTACGAGCACGGTTTTGCCGAAGAGGTACGGAGAAGAGCCCGAAGAACCAGAAAGAGAGAATGACGCCTTGCGCTGGATGATGGATGATTAATTGATCAGGGGCCTCCGGATGACATGAGAACTTGGTTTGATCACCTACCGAGCAGAACCGACACAAGAGGTACGCAGTGTAGTTAGAGACCCAGGTATGCTGGTGGTAGTAGCTTCGTAGAAAATGCCCGTGTCGTGGGTGAGAGCAGCGCAGACTTAAAAGCTGATCTGTGTGAGGGCCCGAGAGAACAGATCGAGCTGAACGCCAGATTTCGAAGCCGATGCTGAGCGCTGAGGAAGCATCAGAAATTACCTGACGAGATACATAGAACCTCCAGAATTTCGCATGAGCACGCCATCTCCAGGTTGTGCTGACGATGTTTGCCGTAACTGGAAACACGTCCCCTGTCGCGTCAAAAGCACAGTCGCGGACTTGCAATTTATTTCCACTTGTCGTTGGTGCCTGGTGGGCTCGTGAGCTTTAGGTGAGCTTCCGGCGGAAGTATTGTTGACGTCAATATATGTACCAGAGGGGAGCTGCGCCCCACAGATAATCTCTCCGAAGCAGTTTGGTTTAGGTCCAGCGGCATATGAATGAATCTGTCCTCAGATTCAAACCTTCGTTTGGTCCTCCGTTCGTGATCAAACTATAAGTAAGCAGCTGCAGAATTCAGAATTAGCACACCATAAACAGGGGCGTAACGTGAGTACGCAACAGTTTAGACATGTGCCTTGTTCAATATATTGCCGTGCGCATCGGCAGTGCTGGTGAGAAATTGGTAGGTTGGATGGCTACGATGTTTGTAGGTTTGTAGGAAGCTGGTATAGGAAGTGATAGCAAACGCTCGGAACATATCGTGATCGGCCTTTTCGAAGTTATGTAGCGGAACGGATACATCAACCTGGTTCGATCAGTTCCGCCCCATTCCACCCCATGGGACAAAGTCAGCTTCCGCAAGCTTCCGCCACTGAGTATTGAATATTGAATATTGAATGTCTGACATGGCCTGCCGATCCGAGGCTGTCTCGGCAGCTTGACAGACTCGAGGCTTGCGTTTCCTGAACATTATGATCTATAATCTAACCTAGATGAAATCCTGTGCCATCGCATTCCCGCTGCTACATTAATGGATTAGTGGCATCGATGCTTGGACCTACTTGGACGCGTCCGAGCGGGACCAAACGCGCCGGCGGCAATTTCTCCCCCCTAAACCCCTGCCCCAAGATGTCTTCCCGCCTGGTGCATGGTTGCTGCGAAATTTAGCTGAGTAGTCCGCGAGTGCAACTCGTTCCTTGGCGCATGTAGAGATACAAAGGCATCCTTCTCGTGAACACGGGGTTTGTGTCCGTAGCTGGCGGGCCGATTTGTGTTTATGTTAACAAGCATACTGCTCATGAACGAATGGATGCAATAGCTAAGGACATGTTGACACTGCGAAAAAGGTTATCGATACTTGGTGTTCTCTTCGTCCACCTTAAGGCCTTAGGTCCGGTCCAATCCTATTTTAAGTGAGACACTGGGAAAAACTAGCCTCAAGCGGGGCCTTCACACAAAGTATATTGATGGTCAAGAGCATCGAGAAAATATGATTTTTGCAGCCAGGAAAGTTGTGTACCCACCAATCAAAGCCAGAATTTCAAGCCTTCAATGTCGCGGAGCCAGCGCGTCAAAAAGTTGACATTTTTGTTCCCTTCATATGGGTCAAGGCGGGCGGCAGAGCGAAATTCCCCTATCGTGAACCTGAGATTCAGGGCGACACGCAAGAAGTCAGTTACGCGTAAGCAAGTAAGAATATGAGAGAAGTTGGAACAAATCCGCCGCCGTTGTCATGCTTGGTTCGGGTGCCGGGAGATGCCGACGTCCAGAAGCGACTGCCGCACGTTGCTTGGTTGGGTGGTCTTTGTCCTTCTGACCAGAGCGCGGCGCGCCTCTGTAACGTGTAACGACTCTAATTCCTTTATTTTTTTCTCATTTCTCTTGTAACGATTCATGTCTTTCCCTCCAAAAGCAATCCCCCTAGTCGCTCCAGGACATACCCGTCCGGTCACTCACCTTTCATTCTCCCCTCTTCTTGACGACGGAGCGTATCTTCTCGTATCAAGCTGCAAGGATGGCAACCCCATGCTTAGAGAGTGGACTGGAGATTGGATTGGGACTTTTCTAGGTCACAAAGGTGCTGTCTGGAGCACGAAACTCTCCCTCGATGGCTCCAGAGCCGCAACAGGTAGTGCAGACTTCACCGCGTGAGTCACCTTGGAATATTCGGAGAAAGTGGCTTGTTTATACCGTGTCATGTCGCGTGTTCTGTGCAGTAAAGTATGGGACACATACTCTGGCAGCCCTCTGCACTCTTTCCCTCATAATCACATCGTTCGGACGGTCGCGATGTCGCCGTCATCGTCTCATCTTCTGACTGGCGGTCAAGAAAAGAAGGTTCGAAAATTCGACCTTACGAGGCCAGACGCCGACGCGGACTTCCTCAGCGAACATGGGACTAGCGCGCACGAGGGAACGGTGAAAAGCGTAGTCTGGGTCGGGGAGCATACTGGAGTTTCGGCAGGAGAAGATGGTCTCCTCAAGTAAGTGCTGTGTCTGGTGGCACTTGGATGACACTGAGCCATACCTTCTGCATTCAAGGTGGTGGGATTTACGCTCACACCAACTTACCACCTCTGTCACGTTCCCTAACCCAATCACCTCCATGGAGCTATCCGCACAGACACGTCGTCTAGTCGTCACCTCGGGCAAGACGGTGGCGTTCATCCCTGCCTTGCCTACCGGGGCACCTGCGCATACTTTGAGCTTACCATACTCCCCGTCGTCCGCGTCTGTGCATCCAACACTGCAAGACCGATTTGTGACGGGAAACCTTGCAGACGAGTGGGTTCGCGTACATGACATGAATGGCGAAGAGAAAGATGTCCTCAAGGGTCACCACGGTCCCGTACACTGTGTTGAGTTCAGTCCGGATGGCGAAGTCTTTGCTAGTGGAAGTGGTACGTATCTTTCTCCTCACGCGCACTATTCACTAATGATGTAACTTTTTGTGGCTGCTGCTTAGAGGACGGTAAGCACCAGAAGTCAGCTTCCTTAAGTTAATGCTGACCCATCTATCACGACTTTAGGCACGATCCGACTATGGCAAACAACACCAGGAAAGCCGTATGGTCTCTGGCAAGGGCATGTGAATGGGGGCTAGACTTAGCTGCTTCATATGTTTTTCGATCTTATTCTGGAGGTTCACCCATGTGTCAAGAGACGCTCTGATTGTATTGGCACTCTAAGGAAAGTGTTTGATAAACCATATATACAGAGGGGTTCTCGTGGAAGCACGTCCTTTTAATAACCAGCCAGTCACTGGGTATCTAAATGGCGATAGCCATTGATACCAATGAATGCGCGTTCGACCATCTTATCGCGCCGCGGACGTGATCATGCCGTACACGGACCACCGCACCCTGAAAGTTGATGCTTTCCTCCAGTGATTTCGTCTGGGCATTCCTTGACGTGGTTCTAGTGGTCAATCAAACAAAAGTCAATAAAGCCGTAAGCCATCCGAAAGCTCTTTAAAACCGACTGATGTTTATGATCCGGAGCGATGTGCTGCGCAAATGAAGCTGCTTCACTGTCATCGCTTCGTGTCGACCCAGTCAGGGTTATGACCATGCTCCGTTGGTGTTGATGCATGATGCCTTGTCCTCCGGATAAAAGTTCGGAGACTGATTGGTTGGTGAATGGGTTGTGTTAAACGGGGTTGACTTTCGACAGGCTGGGCCCAGCACAAGGAGGCGATAGGGTGTGTGTATGTTCACTGTGATCTCAGGCGGTCGCCCAGCCCTTGATACGCGCGCTCACGCGCTACAGGTATGCATCAGTTTTCTTGTGATGTTGTTACCTCCCCCCGTCCGGAACATGTACGGACATGGCTAAGAAGCCCGCTCCGTTGCTCATGTGCCCTGATGTACTCCTAATGCGCCTTCAGTTCTGAAGGAACTTCGGTACGGAGTCGGCACGAGTAGGTCAGCTGAGGGCAATCGTGGCAAGCGAGGCGTAGAGCCGTGGGGTTACGGTCAACAGAGTGACCAGGGTTGCTCGCCTAGCCTTCGAGCGCTGGGCGCGGCTGGACAATTTAAGACAGGCCCATAACACCCCGCATTCCTCACCCAGCCTCCCCTTCCCCGTAATCTTCCCATTACAGTACTCCTCCACCCACACCACTATGCTTTCCGCAGCAGCCAAAGCGTCAGCTAGGTCCATCGTAGCCCGGAACGCGGCCCGGAGGGCAGCCGTCACGCCCATACGCGCCTTCGGCGTAACTTCGCGTAGGCTAGGGGGCGCGAAAGTAGACTTGTCCGCGTCTCCTATCGCTCCTCTCGGTATCGAGGCTGCCATTGAAGCTGAGAAGGATCCAAACTTCAAGCCTACACCTAAGATCTTTGACGAGTTCGCGCTCAACGACCGCGTTGCTGTCGTTAGCGGAGGCAATCGCGGACTTGGACTAGAGATGGGCCTTGCTCTTGCAGAGGCCGGTGCTCGCGCGGTCTATTGCTTGGACCTTGCCAAGGAGGCCAGTGAGGAGTTCCAGGCTTGTAAGGACTACGTCGCGAAACTCGGGAATGGATCGCGACTCGAGTACGTTAGCGCGGATGTGCGTGACCAGAAGAGTATGTGGGAAAAGGTCGAGAAGATTGCAGACAAGGAGGGCCGGATGGATATCGGCGTTGCCGCCGCTGGTATTCTCAAGAACCACACAGACTGTTTGACATATCCTGCGGAGCAGTTCCAGGAGGTGCGTAATTCACGTTGTGCAAGTTGAAGGACTTGTGTTGACACTTGCTCCAGGTGATGGACGTCAACACCAACGGGGTTCTGTACACTGCTCAGGCCATCGGCAGGCAAATTGAACGCTTTGGCAACGCTGGCAGTCTCGTCCTCGTCGCTTCAATGAGCGGGAGCATCACGAACAGGGTGAGTTCTGACATGTGAAACTGCACTATTGAATGCTTCTAATTGACGCTTTGATACATTAGGATCACGCTTGGGTATCTTACAACACGAGCAAGTCGGCGGTCCTACAGATGGCACGCAGCATGGCCTGCGAGCTCGGACCGAAGAACATCCGTGTGAATACGCTCTCCCCTGGACACATTTACACCACGTACGTGACTGAGCGCGTGTGTGTTAAGGGGTGAGATTGGAGGCTAAATGTATTTTTGGTGTCTAGTATGACGGCAGCGTACCTGGACAAGCAGCCACACCTGCGGGAAAAGTGGTCGAGCTCGAACCCGCTTGGACGGCTTGGAAGGCCGAACGAGCTGCGTGGTGTGGTGACCTGGCTCGCGTCTGACGCGTCGAGTTTCTGCACGGGAAGCGAGTAAGTGCTTGTTTGTGCTGAGCTGGCATGTGTCTTTGCAGGGCTGACGCGGTGCTTTGCGCAGCATTCTTGTGAGTGGAGGACATCACGCCTGGTAAACTGGAGGAAGCGTCTTTTTTCTTGATTTTGGGGGTTTAAATGATGTTATTATGTGTGCGCAATGATTTCCTCTGTTTTCAAACGGTGTATAAGTAGAGATTGCATCTTTGGTGTACATAGAACATGCAAATGTGGCATAGGGGCTATATGGGTGATGAAATGGAGTGGCGTGACGGGGAGTGACATGGCCTGATATGGGAATGCTCGATCGGCGCAGCAGCGACTGCGGAGAAGCGTCCGCAGTGCAGTCCAGACGAGGTCAAGCTTAAGCTGAAGCGGAGGGAGCAGCAGCGCATACAGCCAGCGCGCCTCTCTCTGCCTTTTCCACCACCCACCATGGTCCTCGAGAACTCACCGGACCAGCCACGGGGCCCTCGTCGTCCGAGAGAGCGCGACCCTGCCCAGCCGACAGACCTCGCAGAACGCCTGATCGCGCTCCAGCGAAGAAATGCTGCGTACGTAGCTGACCTATACCGCCCCGCGCAGTCATCTAACCGAAATCACTCCCGCCTGCCCTCTCCCTTATTAACCACAGCACAAACAGACCGAGAGAAAAACCAGACAGACCCGATCCATCCCCTTCCTCGTCCTCCCGCCCCGCACCCCAGCCAAATTCCCTCTCCCCAATGCCTGCCCGCACATCACCCGTCGTGTCCTCCCCACGCAAGAACCAGGCAAGCCCCCATCTCAACACACCCCGTCCAGAGGCAGATGCAGACGAATTCTCCCGTCTCAAAATATCAAATCCCCCTCGGCAGCTGCACGGCAAGGCGCCCCAGTCCACCAAGCTTTTCAACCCCAACTCCGACCCTATCCCCATGCGCCGGCATGCAGAACCAGAGCTAGCTCCCGAGGCGAACAGCAGCCTGCATGTCCCCCGCAACGCAGCACAGAGGCGGGATCCCTCCCAAAATCAGCGCCTTTACGATCACCGCAAGGACGACCCTGTTCGATTCTCGGTTCTCGCCCGCCCATCGTCCAATAATATGCGCCAGCAAGCAGCCTCGAAACCCTCGGGCGACTACGTCTCCGCCTCCTCCACCTCTTCCTATGCCCACTCGATGGCCTCTTCGAGTTTCACTTTGTCATCAGGCACTACCGATAATTCGTCAGCATCCTCCGCAGTCTTTGACGTCCATGGGAAACCCAAGGATGACGCCGGCAACAATGCTTTTGCCGTCCAACTGAAGAAGCTGTACAGGAACATATCAGCCTTGGAGTCGAAGATCCTGAACGAAGATGCCGACGACCATGCCGACGAAGGACGAGTGCTCCTTCAGAGCCGCAGTCGAGGTGTGTCGGAAGATGAAGCTGAGCAGACGAAGTGGGTTAGGATCATATCAGATCATAAACAGTCAGTTCTCGTGTCATTCCCATCGTCTGCACTAACACTATCCTTATCAGACTTGCGGAGCTCATGCACACTCTGATGGAGATCTCGCTATCACCAAGCGTTCCGGCCTCACTGCGGGTCATTCCCACCAAGTACAACATCATCATCCGACTTTGGACCCACGGGTTTCACAAAGTATTGGAGAGTCTCCGCCGTGCTTCCTTCTCGTCACCCATAGCTCTGGAACATCTCCAGGACTTCATCTACTTTGCTTACACCTTCTACACCGGCCTCCTCGAGGAACCGGCCCTCCGTTCGTTCCGGGGAGGCTGGTTAGAGGCACTCGGGGATCTCGCCCGCTACCGAATGGCCGTTGCGGCCATGGTCAACAACAATCAGATCGCCGGCGCCGCACTTACTACCGATGCTGTCTCGCAAGCAGCAGCAAATACTGTTGACGATACGCTCAAAGGCCCGAAGTCTCATACCAGTGCTAAATCTAGTGGAAACCGCCCCGCTGCTCGCATCGATGACTCCCCGACACCCAGTGTGGGCATTGTCGCTGCACGAAACATGGTGGTCGAGCCTGAGAAGGAGCGGTGGAGGTGTATCGCCCGCGATTGGTTCGCTCAGGGCCTTGCTGATACGCCTGGCGCTGGCAAGCTGCACCATCATCTTGGTTTGCTGAGTCGCGAGGTGGAGGCCGAAGAACTGCGTGCCGTCTATCATTTTGTAAAGAGGTGAGTTCTTCAATGAACATCGGAGTCGAATCTCATTTCGATACAACAGTATGACGACACTGCATCCCTTTTCGACATCCCGCGAGTCTATCCTTCCAATATGGTCGTTAGCGGCACAAACACGTCGATCGCAGCCAGACGCTCGTGCCCCCGAGCTATTTGTTCTTCTACATGGCATGCTCTTTACCAACATCCAGCTCGATGATTTCCAACCAACACTCGCTCGCTTCCTTGAACGCTTGGAGATCGAGGGCGCCGAAGAACGTGAATGGATCATGATGGCCGTCATCAACATCAGCTCGCTTCTCGAGTATGGCCGCCCAAGTGGCCTGCTTCGGAAGCTTGGTGCATCCGGCACCCGAGACATCGGGTCCAGCAACGTTCGTGTGGCCAAACGACCCGCTCAGCAGGATGGGATGGATGTCGACGAAGATGGCGATGAAGACATGAAGCCCTCTCCTGCAATGTCGGAACCCTCGGTTGGAGCAGAGGCACCGCTGCAACTCAAACTTGCTATGCAGCTCGCATTCACCATGCTGTCGTTTGTCCTCAAGAACCCACTGCGCAAGAACTCGCAGTTCTCCCGGCCTTCCGTCAACTCCTATATCCCTGTTATTCTCACCTTCCTTGCCACAGTCTTGAAACAGTCCGACATCCTATCGACCTTGGAGCGATCCGTGCCTTGGGAAGAACTTGCGAATTTCTTCTCTTCTCTCCCTCAAAACGTGATGATCAACCAGGGTTTGCTCGCCCCAAGTCTTGGTCACGAACGATGGGCCATGCTCACGAGTGGATGCGCGCCTCCACTTCCAGAGGACTGGTGCCTACGCGGCATGGAATGGGTTGGCCGGAAGGTCTTCGAGCGAGGCTATTGGAAGGGCGGTGAGGAGCAACGTGCAGAGGTGGAGATTTTGGATGTGGTGGAGGATCAGGTAGTCGATGATGGCGTGATTGAAGACGACGAGGAAGACGGTGTCTCACGGAAGTCCAAGGTTAGCGACAGCACTCGCCGCTGGACACGTATTGCACGGTGCGCTGTCACCATTTCGCAAGTCGTCGACGGCTTCAACTGGGTCGAGGGGACGAGGGCATGGAAAGTCGAAGGCGCTCTCGAATCCAAGGCTCAGCAGTGGTCAGTGGAGGACAAGCGCGAGCGTGAGGAAGAAGAACGTCGCCGTTCGCGCAGATGGGTTGACGATTCGATGGATGTCGATGACGAGGCAGGTCTCGACGAGGAGTCGGAAGAGAGTGATGGCGGCGAGGATTCTGAGGCTGTTAGAGAGCTCAAGGTAATTAATACGCTTCTCACTCATCTATTACTAACTCATGAAATCTTAGGCGCGCCGACAATATTTGCGCTCGATGTTGGCCTCGTCTGGACGGACAGGTTCTGGCATTCGCCACGACCGCGTTCGTAGAAACCGCACCATCAAGCCTCAACACAACCTCAAGATTGTTCCAGGCTACACTAATCTCGTCCTCGACACCAACATCCTTCTCTCGTCGCTCTCCATTATTTCATCGATTGTCCAAAGTCTCACTTGGACTATCGTTCTTCCGGTGCCGGTGATTATGGAACTCGATGGGCTCAAGTCCAATGATTCTCAGCTCGGGCAAGCTGCCAAAGCCGCGCTTGCCTTCGTCACATCACACATACACTCGCACTCGACATCATTGAAGGTGCAGACCTCGAAAGGCAACTACCTCACCTCCCTCGTCATCCGCACTGAGCAAATCGACTTTGACGGTCAAGATTCCTGGGATCGTTCCATGGATGACTTGATCCTTAAGGCGGCTATCTGGCAAGACGAGCACTGGGTTGACAGGTCCGCACTTCTCAAGGCACCCACCCACCCCGTGGATCCTACCGGTGCCGTCAAGGTCGTTCTTCTTAGCTTTGACAGGAACCGTGAGTTATCTTCTCATATCTTTGTCTGTATTTTTGCTGATAAAAGCGTCTCTCCAGTTCGTCTCAAAGCTCGGTCACGAGAGCTCCCCGCCGCAGGCGAGAGCGATCTTGCGGCCATCCTGGCCATGGAGTCGTGATAGAGTCTGGCGTCATTTCGCTGCTGCCATCTTGAGCCAAGCTGCTCTTCGCCCCGCGCCGCCATCCATTGACTCTGCTCTAGAGCTTTGGTGCTCTTTTAGGAGTCGTGCTTAGTATATGTGTTCTGCAAGTGCGTGCGCCATTTCAATGGACTGATGAATAGCACGCCGTGTTGTGGTTGTTGCCTTCACTCTCGTTCTATCATAGTATTATCAGTATTATCATTATTTTTGCATGTGTCCCCTGTCACCATACCCTCTCGCTGCATACATATCTTTGTACCCACTCTTTCGTCTCTGTTTCAATAAACATCGTTTACTCGTTTCGTCTCATCAACATCAAGCGCAATCAAGTGTGATCATCAGATACAACTGATATTGTCAAGATCTACTGTACAACATATTGTCACATGTCGTTCTCCATTAACATCCAACTGCCGACATAAATCTACTCAAAGATCATGGTCTCCTGGAGGAGAGTATACTGGGCAAAGCCCTCAGGGAACCAGCTATAAGTGCATTAAAGATGGTGGCTCCCGTTTGATAATAATGAGACACTTACAGGCCGATCTCCTTGTTGGCACTCTCAACGGAGTCAGAGCCGTGGCAGATGTTACGGCCAACAGCAAGGGCATAGTCACCGCGGATGGTGCCTGGGTATACCGTCAGCAAGCGCCAATCATATATGCCAGAGTATACTGACCAGGAGCAGACGCGAGAGGGTTGGTGGCGCCGAGCATGACCCGACCGGTCTTGACGGCATCGAGACCCTCCCAGACCATGGCGACGACGGGACCCGAGAGCATGTACTGGATGAGACCAGGGAAGAAGGCCTTGTCGCTGAGGTCGGCGTAGTCTATAGTGGCGCGTAGAAATCAGATCTCGGTGGTGGTGCGATCAATGCGATCGGAGGTGACGAACGCTTCTCAAGGTGCTCCTTGGAGGGAGTGGCGAGCTTGAGGGCGACGAGCTTGAAGCCGCGCTTCTCGAAGCGAGAGAGGATCTCGCCGACGAGGCCACGCTGGACCCCGTCGGGCTAATAAACGACGTGGGCGAGGTCAGGGCGGCCCGACATGAGAAATCGGTGGGTATGCTGACCTTGACCATGATGTAGGTCTGCTCTTTGTTGTTGGGTGCCATTGTTTTTTGTTTGCAGAGGAGTGAAGATGGGGACGAAGAGAGACGTGCAGACAGACCAAGCGCGTTTTTTGGTTTTATTGAGTGATTTATCTTATCTGCATCTAAGATTATCCCAAGTTGACATTGCGTTTATAACAAGAAATTGCAAAACGCGCCTTGCAAACAGAGCCAAACAGGGAGCGAGTCCGAGTGGACCCGGAATTTGGGTCAGGCGCAGACACAAGAAACAAGAAACTACGTTAGACTGAAGAGAAGATGAACGCCCTCGGTCCCTCGCTCGCGTCCTACGTGCGCTCCTCTCGTACCCTCAAAAAGTGGGCCCAGCCCGTTGCCGCCTGGTACACCGACCTTATGGGCTACAGAAAGCTTGGCCTCAAGGCTGACGACCTTCGTTCGTGCTTCTTCTTTCGCCATCTTCTCTCTCCCTTACCCTGCTACTCACAGAGATCGAGGAGTTCCCTGAAGTGCAGCGCGTGAGTTGCCACACCTTCGTTCTGTTTCCCCGGCGCGTCTCATGCCATTGAACCAGGCCTTGGCTCGTCTATCGCCGCGCGAGTACTATGACCGGGCCTACCGTTTCAAGGTCGCCTCTCAGCAATCTGTTCTCCACAAGGCTTTGCCCAAGGAAAAATGGACACCCGTCAGCGAGGTTTGTGCTTGTTGAGTCTTGGTTGGCGCTGCCCTTCTCATATGTTCTCTCAGGACAAGCGATACCTTAAGCCCCACGTTGAAGCCGTCATCACTGAAGAGAGCGAGAGAGCAGCTTGGGATAACTTGGAAGTGAAGCGCAAGTAGACATATTATTCGCATATAGAAGACTGGTGATACACTACCGCCATTTACATATTCCGTGCAACACCATCAGCCATCCACTCGGAAATGAGGGCGGAGTCCATCTAGCAAGAAGTTACAGGATAGTACACGACATTGTGTGTTTGTTTGCTCAAGAGGTGCTTCTAAATAGATCATCATTCGTCCCTTCAAAGTGCCTTGACCAAAGGCGAGACCACCTCTCCACCCTTCTTCCTGTAGAAGTCAATGACCTTCTTACCGACCACAGCGATGTCTACAAAATCATCTTCAGCGACATATCAGGCCTACCCACGTAAACAACTTACTGCTACCAGTGATACCGAACTTCTCATATACCTTCTGGTAAGGAGCAGAAGCACCCCAGCCTGGCAGACCGTACTGCTCGTGGCTGTACTTTTGCCAGCCAGTGGTCTGATAGGCGTATGAGTCAAGCTTATTGCGTCAAATCCCGATATCGCGTACCGTTAGGGCCTCCAATGAGAGGATGGGTGCACCGCTCCGAAGCACGCTCAAACGATACTCCTGGTCCTGCTGGTCGAAGATTGACCAACACGGCAAGCTGACAATGCGGACTTTCAGCCCTTCCCCTTGTAGCTTGCTGGCAGCCTCAAGGGCGATCGGGACCTCGCTACCGCAGCTGACGATGGTGAGGTCTTCGTTTTGAACCTCATGAAGGACATAGCCACCCCGAGATGCGCGCTCAATCGACGAGCCCTCCAAGTTGGGCAGGTTCTGACGTGACAAGGACAGCACAGAAGGTGTTCTCTTGCGGCTGAGGGCCACATAGTAAGCAGCAGAGGTTTCGTTACCGTCCGCGGGGCGCCAGAAGTCCAGATTCGGGATGGCACGCAGATGTACAGCAGTTTCGACAGGCTGATGCGTAGGACCATCCTCGCCAAGACCGATGGAGTCGTGAGTCGCTATGAGCGAGTAAGTCGGCGTCATTACATCTTTGTCGTTGTTCAACACTCACCGACCCATATGACTTGGTGCTTGCTGAGAGCAGACAACCGAACGGCACCAGCTGCGTATGAGACAAAATTCTATTGGACGCATGCAGTGAGTGAATTTGCTCAAGTCGTGTCGATGAATGAGACACATACCATGAAGGTAGCCACGAAGGGCACGATCGCACCATACGCAGCCATACCATTGGCGATGGCGCCCATACCATGTTCGCGCACACCAAAGCGGATGTAAGTGCCAGCGTACGTTCCCAACTTGGTGCTCGGATGCTGGAAATCAACAGAGCTCTTGACCTTCGTCAAGTTACTGCCGGTTAAGTCGGCCGATCCGCCCATGAGTTCAGGAAGAATGGGGATGACAGAGGTCAAGACAATCTCGGACAATTTACGTGAGGCTTGCGCAGCGTCGGCGGGTTTGTAAACTGGGAGTGACTTTTCCCAGCCGTCTGGGAGCTTGCCCTCGATACGACGGACGAGTTCTGCATGCTCTTTGTGGTAGCTTTGCTTGTACTTCTGCAGAAGGCTGTTCCAATCGCCCTCGAGCTTGGCGCCCTTTTGAGCGACGGCATGATAAGTTGCGTACGTTTGTTCGGGGACATGGAAAGTCTGGTCGGACGGGAAATTGAATTTTTCTTTCAATGCTTTCAGGTCATCTGCCTTCAAAGCTGTTATAAAGCTGTTATCAGCGGGCAAAATTTGTGCTGTTAAACATTACGCACGGGAGCCATGGATGCCATGAGTACCCTGTTGCTTGGAGCCGAAACCGATGGTAGTCCTGAGTCGAATGATTGTAGGCTTGTTCTTCTCGGCGCGGCCCGCGGCAATTGCGTTGTAGATGCCAGCAAGATCACTTACAGCATGTCAGTCCTCACTTGGTCACTGGGGGTTACGGGAAGGTGCCCTTACCTGTCTCCATCGTTTACGTGAAGGGCTTGCCAGCCATACGCCAAAAATCGCTGCTCAACGTTTTCGGTAAAAGCAACAGCGGTATCGCCATCGATGGAGATATCTGATGAAAGTCCTTTAATCCCAGGAAACAGTCGAGAGCAACGTATCACGCACGATTATCATCGTACACCTATCAGTGAAGGTATAAAGTGAGTGTTTAATTTGTGATGGCGTGAAGTCACCTACAACGATGAGGTTACCAAGCTGCAGGTGTCCCGCAAGCGAAGCAGCCTCGCTAGCCACACCCTCCATAAGACAGCCATCGCCAGTGAAGACTGAGTAATTGGATTCAGATAAAAAAGCCACATTGTATTAGGGGATTTGCCTCACCGTAAGTATAGTTGTTGACAAGGTCGAAGTTATCGCGGTTGTAGACTGCACCAAGGTGTGCTTGTGCTATGGCCAGTCCGACACCGTTGGCAAAACCTTGCCCGAGTGGACCAGTGGTGACCTCGATACCTAAGAGACGGGTGAGTTTTATCATCCTACGAGGGTCTTAGCCACTAACCGTCCGTATGATTGGCTTCAGGATGACCAGGGGTCAGGGAGTCCAACTGACGGAAAGCCTTGAGATCATCCATAGACAGCTTGTAGCCGAGGAGATGGAGAAGTATGTACTGCAAGGCACAGCTGGGTTCGAGGGTGAGAAAATGAGATATTCGTGTAGATGATTTGAGCTTACGCATGTCTGGTGAAAACGAGCAATGAGCCAGTGCATAAACCAGAGGAGGACGCGATAGCTTACCCATTCGACAAAACGAACCGATCACGATTAAACCACTTGGAGTTCTTCGGGTTGGCGTTAAAAAATCTAGAGAAATATCGATGAATGTGTCAGAAAAAGTAATGAAGGAGCCAACCTAGTGAAGAGGACATGGGCGGCGGGGGCCATGCCCATGGGTGCCCCTATCGGAGAGCATGGTGAGTGATAAAGACGATTAGATTTAGCGGAGACAGGGACGTACCTGGGTGGCCCGAGTTTGCTTTCGTGACGACGTCCGCGGCAAGGGTGCGGATAGTCGCGATGCAGACGTTGTCTGTGGGCTCTGGGGTGAAGGTCGACATGGCTGGTGAGAGAAGAGACAGATTGCTCGAGCGGCCACCCGTAATCTCGACCTACTATTAATACTAAGTACTAGCTAAGTAGTCGGAACACTACTTACGCGTAACTTACTAAATTACAAGCCCTCATTCTCGCGTGCTTCTCACACCTCGCCGGAACGCGGCACGCGTACCCGCGTACTCCCTGCCTTACTCTCTCAAGTCTCTCTCATAGGCAGGTCCGTGCGTGTCTCACCAGACCTGCTCGCTGTCAACAGTACCGACCGGAGTCGGCTCATTTGATTCACCATGCATCCCCAACTATCTGACAAGAGGCTTGGTGTGTACTCCCAGCTTTGCGTAATAGATTATCCCTTGTTGAACTTTGCCCAAGCGTGCAGGGAATTCATACAAGCCCTTGATGCTTGTCATGCCAGCAACTGGGCTCGACTGACCGGGGGGTGCAACAAGGAAAAACTCAGGCTGAACGAATGTCTGCATAAGGAGGTGAGTCGCAGTATTCAGAAACGTCTTCCGGTCAAGTACTTGTGAGAGTTACCTTAACAGAGTCTCGCACGTTCCTCAAGAAACCGTGAACATGCTAAGGAACAGCGACTCAAAACCGAGCAATCGTGGAAAGAATTACACGAAAACGACTAACTTACCCGCCGCTATCCCATGTCAGTTCTAACACGATTGCTACCGAGCCGATGACCACTCGCTGTCACTATTGTCAGCTTTGGGAAGCGGGTCCTCAATTGGCTAGCCTGTTGTTGGCTTGCCTGCACATGTAGTAGTGCATTCAAGGACACGGGAATAATAACAACAACGTGTATTTACTGGTATTACTTCTGCTAATGCTGCCAAGGATTCAAAGGATTTATGCACTGCTCAACATGCAGTGATCTGGACTTCTGGTCAAGATCTTTCCATCCATCCCCTTCCAACAAAGGTACTCACCAACGCTCATGACATTAGGGTCAGGATTGCCCCACCATATAGGGAAGTTTGCTTCATTTCCGCCAGCACCGAAAACCGCAAAATTCAGGACAAAGTATATGATGGAGGTTCCTCCATCCAGAGCCGCCGAGGTCAGGTCTTTAATCAAGCGTGAGCGTCGAGGGACAAAGTCAAGAACGATCAAACTGACAGTTATATTTCCTGTACCAGTGTGGCTTCCGTGTGCGTACCCACCACTGGGTGAACAGGCCTATCAGGAACCCTGGCCACCACATGCCTATATGTTTCTGAGTAATAAAGCAAGAAATCAGGACAAATATCCTCACCGTTTACGGAATACGGCAGCCAGCCCATATACGTGAAGATAATTGGCATATTCAGGTATGACCAGATCCTTTGTCTGATACACCATGATTGGATGAGTGCCGGGCGGTGCATTGTGAGCTACATACTTTGGGAACAAGCGATGCAGGAAGTAAAAAGGAAATGGTGCCAAGAATCCGTAAAGGAGTCCCATTGGTATCTTTGCAGCATTCAAGTCAGTCGCTAAGGAGACTAACAGAAAGGCAACCTAAGCAATTCACCTGGAAGTATGTCTTTCCCGGGCTGTACAACTCTGCCGACAGTGCACCCCAAGTGATGGCTGCGGAGTTGATCTCTTGCGAATTCCAGCCAGACCATATGCGCGTCCCAATTGCTGCCAGGCCTCACACATTATTATCGTTGTCGGAAGTGCCAACTGCAAGACGTACGATTGATGAGGTCCTGCCGGTGTTGGTCGACAATGGACATGTACAGAATGTAATTGAAGACTAGGAATGGACTATATGCAAGTGCTCTTCAGCATCAATCCTGATCACTCACTTGCGCCAATGATAGTACCGCTTAGTTGAGCAATAAATGTTGCGCGCGGTGGTACTTTGGCGTATTGTCCTAGAAAATCCTCAGCCAAACAACTACTTACAAGTTCAAAGGCTGATTCATACCTAGCTTGAGGTCGGAGAGCATGTACAAGGTCTGATACCCCGTACTATAGCCATACAGTTTTGCATACATGTTCTGGACGGGCTGCTGAGGATGAACATAGGCCTGGAAGCAATCAGAAAAACCGACACTCATTACGATTGTCCGCTTACAGCAATAACTTGGACAATACCATCTGTCGGAAGTAAAAAGCCTGTCACAGCGTCGATAAACCCTAGGATGACGGCAAGGATGAAAGCTAGCGACGTTGATCAGTAAATACGACATATGTGCAAGTGAGAGATCTTAACCAATGATGGTGAATACAATGACCGACCACCACGGCAGAGTGTGAACGTCGGAGTATGCCAATCCGATGGCTAGTGCCAGTGAGACTGCAAAAAGGGCGCAGTACCATGACTGCGGTACTTCGGGGTAAACCTTCATCTTCTGAAAGTGTACACTCAAAAGATATCAAGAGCTGTTGAGAACCGGGACTGGAACACATCTTACTCGTCAAAATCCTGCTTCGATCGGAGGAAGTTGAAGCCCCGAAAAGCCTCCCACAACTGCCGCCAATGCCAGAGCATGATATGGGAGAAGGCAGCGCCAGTGGAGCCATAGCTCACAAGGAGCGAGATTGCATACGTCGCGCTCATATATCTTGAATTCATGCAGAAATGAGACCCATTGTCATTGGAAGCAGTTGGATGAGCTCTTACGGTGGTCCTATCTGTGCGTACTTCTCGGGATCGAGCTGATTTTCGGAATTGAGAATGGCGCTTTGGTCATACGAAGAACCGTTTCCACTGAAAAGTGCCGTCGACATGAAGGGAATCCCTCGTGAGTACCCCTCGAAGACGTCGTTGTAATAGCATCCCGCTGACAAGCTAGAATTAATTTCCTTAAAGAAGTGAATAAAACGAGAACTCACTCATTAAAGCATAGCATATGGCTATTCCGATCCAGGATGAAACCTGAGTCTGCAGCGGCCAGTACAATGGATAAGCTTGCGTGATCAAGGACCAATCAAAGCCAAATGAAAGCAAGCCTAGCCCTTCGTTGGAAGACCCAGCGCCAAAAAGGTTACGAACAAAAGGTGATCGACCATTATCGGCTAGACAAATGACAGAGAATGCAGTTAAGAGCGGAAACATCCATGTTGGCACGATTTCCTAGTGTTATACGGATGCATGAGCACTGAGCTTAATACATGAGACATCGGGGCTACTGGCTGCACGAACCCAGCAGAATATTGCTGTGAAAACTGCAAGGTCATCAGATATTACCATCAACCTCGTGAAGAGTGGAAGGATATTCTACCTATCCAGAAATACTTCATCTTCTTCCGATTCAGCATCCCACCAAAATGCATAGATTGCAAGAGAGAGATCGATGGAAGAGCGCTGGGGTATAGTGCATAAGTCGGCCATACAAGTAGGTTTCTCAGTATTCCAGCGAATCCGTATCCGATTAGCTAGGGATGAGTTAGACTTCATCCTGAGCCACGAGAAATCAAGCGGAGTTTACCTGCGAGGCAAACGTCTGGAACATAGCTGTACCGGGATTTAACTGAACATTATAGAAGAGATTCAGCGTCGCAATTATGCCGACCGCATTCGCAGTCGTGGACGCAGTAGATGCCATGATGGTAATGCACGTATGCTCCTTGATGTTAAAAGGACCTGGATTTAGATAGCTCCAGAACCCTCTAGATCTGTATGGTATAACCCAATGCATCTAGATGCGCTGTGTGAGTCTAAATGAATGCTTGTGGAGAACTTTCAGACTTACTGCAACACCTAGAACATACGCAATGATGAGAACGAAGAGAGCTGAAACTGTTGTATTTTGCGGCTTCCAGAAATAAATCTCTGATAAGACTGAACCTAACGATGGAGGTTAGCAGACGGGGGGACTCGGGTTGTCGTATTGTGACGAACCAAAGGTTGATAGCCCAATACCTAGAAACCAGAACCGAAAAGTTAACGCTGGTAATGAAGGGTCGTCCTCTGCTGAAATGATCTGATCAAGCCCCAACAGTCAATAGGGCTGATTCAGAACGTCATGAGTCAAGACTGACTTGTACAGCAATGTCCTCAGCACCATGAATGACATTGGCGGTGTCTTGCAACGCGACCCCGGCTTCACATGGCAAACTGTCATGCGACTTCCCATCATATGAGCACTCCTTTGTCGGTGTGAGGAAAGCATCTTCTTTGATCGGCGCAGGCGAAGAGGTTGATAGGTCTTCCATGGTGGGAATACAACCAACGTTCAAGGCCATGAAAGACGGACATTTAAGCATTGATACTACCCTCCAAATATATCTTAAAGGGACGCCCACGAACAGCTGCAGACAGATAAGCGTGAAGATCACATATGCGACTAGGGAGAACTGAATTAGACTGACCGATAAGCATTACAGATTCAGAGCAAGGGACCTGTAACTGTGACCGGGCTTCTTGATGCAGATGACCAGTTATCTGGCAAAGCAGATAAGGAGAATTTGAGGAAAGATAGCTTCTCTCAAGATGAGTTGGCCGCCACCATGATTCTGAGCTCCCCCTAAGCAGTAGTCCAGCTCCCAAGGTAGAAACCCAGCAAAAGCGCTCAGAGCTAATTTAAGGTTGAACCAATGCCAACAGCAGTTCTCTAGTCTGCACATTGCCAAAAATTAGGTCACGTAGAGGTATGATTTTGAGCGTTCGAGATTTCAATACTAGTAGCCATCCGTTGCAGAGACCGACAAGGGAATCTCTATCAGTTTTTGACCCAGATGTTAGACTCGGGTCAGGACCCTGTCCCCAAGCCCATTGTAAAAGCGTAAACCTGGCATCGTTTTCGTGTATAGTGACATCGAAGATACGAGTCACGATAGTTGCTGAACCAAACTGGTTGTGTTCAGTTTGACGCGTCTCGAGGCGGGAGTGTTTGCGGATTTGTATGTTAGGATTTCGGGCCGTCTGCCGTTTGGCGTCCGCGTCGCCCGTCCGACGGGCGGGTGCCATATGCTCTCCTGCGCCGTTTATAGGATCTTCTCGAATTAGCTGCAGATGGCGCCCAGCTTGTTCCAGTCGCCCCTTTCGAGGCTTCAGCTCGTTATCGGCTATGTCTGGTCAGGAAAGAGCACCGTACGGCACATGGAAGTCTGACATTAACGCGGAGACTGTTGCTCAGAGCGTACGCATTCTTTTCAACTTGAACTAGACCTCTGTCATTCACCGCTGAGTGTCTCCCAGAGCAAAGCCATCCTCGATGTGATCGTCGATCCAATCAAGTCAACCGTATACCACGTCGAGCTCAGGCCAGCGGAAAAGGGACGCTATGTCATTGTCAACACCAAGACCAATGATGATGTGATCAACTCTCCGTGGAGTGCTCGTACCGCTGTTCACGAGTACGGAGGAGCGTCCGCCATCGTTCATGACGATACGTTATACTTCTCCAACTTCTCGGACAACAGATTATACCATAAAAGCTTGAAGAGTGATAGCGCCTCAGAACCTGAACCTGTCACTCCGGGTGAGCTGGGTTGACCGGGCAAACAAGTTGATCGCTAATTCATGATCGCCGATGCAGAAAATCCATTCCACCGCTTCGCGAACTTTGCTGTGACTCCGACCCACCCCCATTTACTGGTCTCCATCCTTGAGGATCATACCGAGCCTGGTCATGCAGCTCCGCAAGACGTGGTCAACACACTCTGCGTTATCAATACCGCCTCCAAAACTGTAACTCACTTGGTCTCTGGCGCTGATTTTTACACCTCCCCGTGCTTCTCTCCAAACGGCAGGAAGCTGGCTTGGGAGCAATGGAATCATCCTGATATGCCTTGGGAAGGATCACAAATCTGGGTTGCCGACGTCTCAGTTGAGAAAGACACTATCGTTCTCAGCAACAGCACCGTCGTTGCTGGCAAAGACTACAGCGACAGGGATGCCGAAGACATTAGTGTCTCATACCCAACTTGGGCATCCAATGAGAAGCTCATCTTCACTTCTGACAAATCCGGTTTCCAGAATCCTTGGGTGTTCTCTGTTAAGACAAAGACCGCTGGAGCAGTGTTCCCGAAACCCGTCGACGAGGACTTCGGTGCTCCTGCATGGTCGCTTAGCTACAAGCCTTACGCGCTCCTGGACCAAGACGGGTCAACTGCATTGTTTGCAGCAATGCGAGATGGCCGGAACATACTTTACTCTGTCAACCTCGCGTCTGCCTCGCCCAAGCCACCCATAGAGCTCACTGGTTCGCCATTCACTGTTGTTGATATGGTCCATGCTGTTGCCCCACAAGTCATCGTTTTCTCTGGCAAGCGCGCCGACGCGGACGGTGGTGTTGTTCTTTGCACGCTTACTCCAGCTGCGAGTTCTGGAGGCTCTGTGGGTGAGCCAACTTTCGAGATCATCTCTAAGGCTAAGGAGGGCGGAACAAGTCTTAGCTCCGAGTACATCTCGTTGCCTAAGCCCAAGGCGCTCTACAGCCAGGGTTCAAACGACCCAGTATACGCGGTATATTACGGTCCTAAGAACCCGCGGTACAGTGGGTCAAGCATCGAGGGAGAGAAACCTCCTTGCATTGTTAACCTTCACGGCGGACCCACGTCAGCAACGTACCAGACACTGAGCTGGATGACGCAGTACTGGACCAGTAGAGGATATGCTTGGTAGGTTGGACTTCAATCGTCTCAGTGGATGAATGATTGAAGCCACGTTTGCTTAGGCTGGATGTTAACTACGGTGGATCCTCTGGCTACGGGCGGAAATATATGTAGGCATCCTCAGTGTGCGGAAGAGTTCTGATGCTAATTATCGTTCAGTCAACGCCTGGCGGGAAGGTGGGGTATTGTCGACGTCCGTGACTCGATTGCTGCTCCGCGGGCGTTGGCTGATGCTCCTCACTCCCTCATTGACGGAAGACGCGTCGCTGTCCGTGGTGGATCGGCCGGAGGGTATACAGTACTAGCGGCGATGTCGCTCAACTTTGACAAGACCGCCCACGATCCGACAGCATTCACCACCGGCGTGTCGTCGTATGGCATATCTGATTTTGTGGAGCTTGCTCAAGACACCCACAAGTTTGAGCTGAGATACATGGAGAAACTCCTCGGAGGTACTTCGGAAGAGCTATACAAATCGCGCTCGCCGGTTGAGGAGGCGAAGAACATCGTGAAGCCTCTTTTGGTGCGTACCGCCTATCACATATGAACTAAGGCAGCTAATGTGTGCCATAGATACTGCAAGGCAAAGACGACAAAGTCGTACCCCCCAAGCAGTCGCAAGCCATCAAGCAGGCCATCAAAGATCAGACTAAAGTCAAGCTCGTTGAGTACGAGGGCGAGGGACATGGTTGGCGCCAAGCAAGGACCATCGTGGATGCGCTTGTCGAGGAGCAAAGGTGGTATGAGGAGTGGCTATTGTCTCCTAAGCCATAATTTGGGCGTATATCTTGCAAGATGTATCAGGAAGTTACTACCTTGAAGGCTTAACAGAGTGCGTGGGGATGGTCAAGGATGCGCACAAAGATTTCTACCGTATTCGGTGACTAGAGTTCATCACAGCGAAACCAAATTCCCGTGATCCATGCCTTTCCTCCAGTTCGATAGTATCCTGAGACGGTACGGGAGATGGGATGTGCAACGCCTCTCCCACCTTACCTTAATTGCAGTACAAAGCAAGCATATGATAGACATTCACTATCATTGTGCATTATGCATCGTCATCCTTCTACATAGCTCCAAACGGCCGATGATTGCAACATATGTAGATCACTAAAAAGCGGGAATGTCGACTGAACAAATTTATACGATGGACCTATGCTATTCATTCGACGTGATGGCTTGTTCAATGTCTTCCTCTTCAGGCTTGATCTTGGGCTTAGACGACCTCATGTCAGGCCCCCCAAATTGCACGCATCGGACGGCCAAGGACCGCAAGTTCACAAGCACCAGGACACCAGTTTCGAGGAAGCTGGGCACTAAGACGACTCTGCAAGGGCGATCTTCGGTTGTCCGGCCTTCGGTTTTGTCCCCTGCGTAGACCAGCGTCGTACCAAACTGGGGCATATTGCCAATGATATATACGTCTGGGGTCTGCCGCAGTACAAAAGGATCCTTTTCCCGGAAAGGGTGACACCACAGTGTGTCTGGAGCAGTAGGAGCCATATGTCGCCATTTCAAAGTAGAGGCGGCCATTGTAACCAGAGTCGAGGGGGGTGTAGGAAGATACTTGTACATATCCAGGATGGGCTGGCCCGATGACACGAGGAAACTGCGCACCGTGTTACCCGCAACTTTTGATGTCGATGGTTCATCATCATCATGCTCTGGAGGATCGAGACCGCTCCCAACACGTAGCCATACGGGATTAGTCTCACACCGGAAGGTATCGAAACCGGCTGCCTCGCCAAACATAGCACGCGGGAACGGCTGTTGAGGGAGAATGCTTCCTGAAGGATCGTCTGGTCCAGGAAGGATATGCACGGGGAGGAAAGTCGTCAGATCTGCAAGATGCTCGGAAAGTAGGTGATTGGGGTGTGGAGTAAAAGTCGCTTCTGCAGGAGCACCATATCGCCGCTGTTGACAATATTGTTTTAGAAATATGCCACGGAAGGAGAGTGTAGTAGTGGCCGGCAAACCTTCGGTTTAAGCTCCTCTTCGTCGTCGTCCTCAGATTCAGTTAACCTTATTAGGGAGTTCCCCGCAACAACCAGGCGCGATATGCTCGACGCTAGCTCTTGGTCTTCTGGTTCGCCCGCCTCTCCGGATAAGAATTCGACAAGCATTTGTATCTGGGAGTCTGCAGAAACGGGGGAGCCGAAAGACAGTCCTGATATGGCTGCCACATACTCATCAGGTTGTGACGAGTCTAACAGATATTAGTTTTAGATAATCAGCGGGTGTACAAGGACCTACCATCCACATCCATAGTTTCATCGTTTGAGGGTGCTTCTTCAGCGAATGGTGCCAAATCAGCAAAGCATAGATCGACGACTTCAAAATCTCCTTTGTCAGTTTCCATGCCCAGTGCAGCCACAATGACTCCCGTCACCAGACGACTTTTAGTGACTGCTGCGCCGACGAGCTTAATGCGACCGGATGAGTCCTCTATCATCACGCTGTCATTCGAAGAATAGAACTTTTCCCTTGGGTTAGGGGCGGGAATAGAATGCTATGAGGAATATTGAGCAGACAGATTTGTGCGGGATAAAGAAGACGAACGTTGCGGCTAAGGTCTTCGAGAACATTCGGTTTTAGTGGCATGTCAATGTAAACGGTCCCAATTATCCAGCATAGTTGAGACTTGACAACATCTAGGACGCGTTCGACGAACAGAGGGCTGCCTTCGATGGCCATGAGATTGTCAAGATGCAAGTGGCATGCGAGTATGGGCAGGCAAACTCACCATCCACGTCCTTCCATTTATTTTTTGCACGTTCCTCCACCGCACCTCGAAGCATTGCGAGACGCGTAAAGTAAATATTGGAGTACTGATGCCTGTATGACTTGTCTTTGGCATCTATAGTATATATCGGCGTGGAAGGGGTTGGCGCAAGGAGGTGAGATGGCGATCGACTCAGCGTGCTATTGGCCATCTATGCTGGATTTGGGTGCTTATTGCAGGCAAGGTTGCGTCAGGGCTATGAAACCGTTAGAATAGAGTATTACCAACTTATAGATTACACAAATAATGAGAACTAGCGCTTGTGTGCTGTTACGCTCAGGGCGTGCGCATGAGGTTCAAACGCGTCAAAGACGCGACCGAGAAATTTGCGTGTGTTTGTCATTTGAGCGGGCTGAATTGCCGAGTACTTTACTGGTACATACGACTCCGAGTCATCTTCTTTTGCTTCCTTTCTAAGCACCATCGATCGATGGGTACTTATAATATACTTGCAATGATATCTCTTCGAGTCATATATGCCTTATCTATTAGTCCTGATCTGCTCATTATACTGACCAGGAGATGGAGGTGCTAAGTGAAACAACGTGGTCCGCAGCACTCGCATACACTGCAGGCAAAACGGGATTTTCCCGTCACAAATAATGACACGAAGAGGCGTAGAATTGTTATAATGTTTCGATCACTATTAGTTGGGAAAAGAGCGGTGGAAAAGTTTACATTTTCGATACCTTTTTGCATGACACCTGTCCAGAAACAGAGTGTGCATTGCCACTCAAACACAGAAAAACAGGAGTTTAAATTTTTTTAGAGGTCAAAAAGTTATACTTTTTGCTGACAGGTGTCATTTTCCATGCAAAAAGGCATAAAAATGTAACCCTTTTCACCGCCTTTTTCCCGACTAAGTGGTGATCGAAACATTTTAACAATCCTACACCCCTTCCAGTCATTATTTGTGACGGGAAAATCCCGCGTTGCCTGCAGTGACATCTGATAGTGGCTACACTGGTACTTAGTGTGGCTACGTTGCATGGATTCTGACAGCTTCCTGGTGGATTCGTTTCTAGAAAACCGGTCATTGTCTGCTGGTTGCCTCCGGTTGCCTTCTCTAGCTGGAAACACACTGCTGCAACGAGGTAGCGTGGGCAAATTCATGTCATGGTGAGGGGCCTCTGAATACATTCAGACAAGAGCTGATGTCCTATGACGATTGTCCGCGCGCACGATCGAGCACCAACCGCTTGATCCCAGCTGCGGACAAAGGAGCTAATAATAAGATGGCAACAATTCGTACTCCACGTCTATTCCTGACAAGAGACAACAGGGTACGTTGTATTTTTATCAGGGATCCAGCTGCGGTAGCTCTGAGCTCGGGATGGACACATGTGCACGTCGAAGCCTTGTATTAAATGAGTTCAGTTCTAGTCTGTCCAAGCATAGCCCACGCCGCTGCTTCCATCATGCATCACGGCCTATCACGACTCAGGCCGGGGCCCACAGAAAAGGCGATCTTTAAGGAACGTATTTACGTAACGCATCTATTCTTAGCACTCCACCTACGGTCCCGACGTCATTGAAGGTCATCGAGCATGTAATGGCACCCCCTGTTTCTCCGTATTTAACCATTCAGAATCTAAAGCATCCCTTCAAATCATCTTTCACTAGACACTTTTCTCGCTTCCATCGCTCTGCAGTATGGCTTTGTCAAAGGTGACCAATCCTTTAAGGCCTCCTCTCAGGCATAACACTCACACACATATCAGCATATCAACCCCGACACACTCATCAAAGAGTCTAAGGTCAGTCTACACGCTGAAGCTATCTGGCCCCTATCGAAAACTCAAGGATGTGTCTAGGACAAGAAGAATCATCACCACCAACTTACCAAGTCTGATCCTAACAAAATCCACCATCCTTACGGTGCTCGCTATGGCACAGCCTCTATTCCCAAATACCACCTCCCTTCCACGGGCACCGACGCTGAGGACGCTTATCAGCTCATCCATGATGAGCTTTCCCTCGATGGTAACCCCAGCTTAAAGTAAGTACGTTGACTGCGTAGTAACGTCGTTGCTTACTCTCAGCATAGCCTAGCTTCTTTTGTTCATACTTGGATGCCCGAGCCTGGTACAAAGCTCATGGTGGAGAACATGTCCAAGAACTTGATCGATCAGGATGAGTATCCAATGACCCGTAAGTGAATAAAAACCTGTCTTTTGAGCGATGTTCACAAAAAATGCTAGAAATGATTCACACTCGCTGCGTCTCCATTCTGGCCGATCTTTGGCACGCCCCATCTACTCAGCAGGCTATTGGGTCCGCCACGACTGGTTCCTCCGAAGCTATCCAGCTCGGTGGTCTTGCGATGAAACGTCGCTGGCAAGAACGTCGCAAGGCCGAGGGAAAATCTATCCACGAACCGGGCCCCAACATCATCATGGGTGCCAATGCTCAAGTTGCTCTCGAGAAGTTTGCCCGCTACTTTGAGGTTGAGTGTCGTTTGGTGCCCGTGAGCGAGGAAAGTAAATACCGTCTGGATACCAAAAAAGCTATGGAGGTGGTTGACGAAAACACGATCGGTGTCTTCGTTATCCTCGGCAGTACTTACACCGGCCACTATGAACCGGTCAAGGAAATGTCCGACCTCCTCGACGAGTATGAAGCCAAGACAGGGCTCAATATTCCCATTCACGGTTCGTCTTTTAATCTAGTTATCTGCCATCTAGGCTTACCCAATGGTAATTCAGTGGATGGTGCCTCGGGTGCTTTCATTGCGCCGTTCGCGCATCCCAAGTTATTATGGGACTTCAAGCTCCCGCGTGTTGTATCTATCAACGCTTCTGGCCACAAGTTTGGCCTTTCGTATGTTGGCGTTGGCTGGGTCGTCTGGCGCTCTAAAGATCACCTCCCGAAAGACCTCATCTTTGAATTGCACTACCTTGGCTCAGTCGAGTACTCGTTCTCACTCAACTTCTCCCGTCCGGCTGCACCTATTATCGCCCAGTATTTCAATTTCCTCCACCTCGGCTTTGAGGGTTACCGTGCTGTTGCCCTCGATGATCTGAGAAATGCGCGAGTGCTCTCGCGCGCTTTGGAGCGGACGGGGTGGTATCAAGTCCTAAGTGACATTCACAGGCTCAAGAGTACGGCGCTTGTCCAAGGAACTCAAGTGACTTTGGGACTTGACGAGGAAAATGTTGAGGTAATCGTTAACCCCATCGCAACAGCATTCCATTCTTGACATTTTTCTTCTTAGAATTACACAGAGGGGTTGCCAGTTGTTTCCTTCCGCTTCAAAGACGATTTCAAACAGCAATACCCTGAGGTCCAGCAGAAATGGGTCCAGACTTTGCTTCGCGTGAAGGGCTGGTACGTCATTGTGACTGTAATTCAGTTACATTTTTGAATAATATTTTCTCATAGGATTGTGCCTAATTACGAACTCGCCCCTGATCTGGAACATGTCGAGATTTTGCGGGTGGTGGTTCGCGAGAATATGACCGAAGCTGTACGTATCGATTGATGTCCTGCAGTTTTCTTCTGCTGACATCATATCAGCTCATTGACCAGCTTGTATCCGACATTGTAAGCTTCGGATGTGCTAAGGGTTCATACATGTGTCTTACTAATGGTTTGATAGGTGCAAATCACTCAAGATTTGGTGGACAAATCTTCGTCGACTCATGCACTCGATATGCTTGGGGCGCAGAATCATCATCGCTCATCCCATCACACCTCTGGCAAGCTGGACGAAGGCTCTGGATCCAAGTCGTCTGGCACATACGCGAAGCAGTGCTAAGTGGAGCTAAATGTAACAAAGTAAACCACAAGCGTTCGGCGGAGTTAGACATAACGTCGATGTAATTGTAAAATTGTACACGTTCGAATATTGTACTATATTCAGCCTGATCGTATATGGTCTCCAATTTACTCCGTATCAATTATGGTTTCCTATCAGATAGAGCATGTAAGTGTAGTATGAGAGGGTCGGCGTTTGCAAGTCAATCGCAAGTTCACTATCTTCTATATTAATTATTTGATAAATATGATACGCAAAATTATTAGGGTCACGTGTAACTCACGTGGCTCAGGATATAACGCCTTGCCACGGTTATGCAATTAAGTTTATTAGAGACTTCAAACAGCTTCAGCTCTTTCACTGGTGAGACTAGCGGTCTAGCACCAATTGTCTTCCATCTGGTGGAGTCTGCAGAAATGGCAGGACCCAACCTAGAGATATTTAAGTTCTCGCTTTACTTGTTTGTTCCCGTTGTTGCACTGCTGCATTTTGGAGATCCAGAGTGGTACCATAACCACGTTCTTCCTGTAGGTTCAAACCCGTCTTGTAAGCTGAACACCACTCATAACCTCTGTTTAGTACAAGGACCACCTCTTCCCGTCCTCAGATCGCTTTCATAGTGTAAGTCTTTTCAACACGACTGGCTTATTGTGTTCGTTGTGGGCTGACATAAAATCAAGCGATTACCGACAGAGTCGAGCGCTGTGCGAGAAGAGCTGGAAAGAATCAAAGCGGAGAAGCTTATCCGTCGCCAGCAAAGGGAGCGTGTCGAACAAATGAGGGAAACTCAGAGCGATTCGTCAGCGTCTTCGTCAGTCGGATGGTTCAAGTGGTGGTGAGGAGAGTATTGGTTCCTGTACGTTCAGTACACCCCTCAAGGCCGCATTGACGATCGGTCCGTTGCTTTGATTAGTCTTTCTCCCCACTTGCATTATAAATGATTGCCGTAAGCAGGCTTTCCTTCTAGATTTACTGTCCTCGACTCTACTTTGGCGTGTTTAAGTCCCGCCCGTTACACGTAACTTTCCACTCAGGTTCTTTCTTTGCAGCCGCCTTCATCTGCAAGTTCCAAGTCACCATCTCATCCACAGATACCTTGATGCCTCCGCATACGACGAAAACAATATTTTGATCTCTACCGTCGGTGTCGGGCAGAATGAAGTCAAACACTGCCTTATTATAAGCGGGTGCGAGGGTAGCTGCACAGGATAACTCCGCCATGATCTTGTGGTCGTCTAAGTCACGCGTTAGCACACACGATGAGGGACATGGTACCCTGACTTGCCTGCAAAGGACTTGGAAGCCCACATTGTCATGTCATCCGCGATCGTAACGCACTTAACACGACCGTTCCCAGTCCGATCCAGTGCCAAGCGTACTATTCCGGCTGCTGGCGAAGTGGCTCCTAGAGATGCGACACATGAGTTGATGTTGTGAAGGTGGGCCAGGTTGAGATTGTATGTTTCATCTCTTATCACGTCGTATGGGGCATCCTCTGCCTTCGGGAGGTTCCCAAGACCGAAATTATCTGTGTTCACAGCCATCGTTTGATAGAAGCAGTTTGAGCCATGAGTCTCAATGGCAACAATGGGTACTGGCAGAGAAGGTCAGTGTCGTGTCCGTCCTGCGGCAGCGTCGCTTACTATCGTCCCACCCGGCGTTCCTGCACCCAGTCAGCACGCCTCCTAGGAGACCACCGCCACCTACACTACAGAATATAACATCGGGCTTTGCAACAAGCTGTTCTCGAATTTCTTGGATCATGGACGCATGCCCTTCCCAGATCAATGGGTCGTCGTAGGCTGGGACAGTGACGCTGCCTTCATTACATCAGAGAACGATTCACTCAGCCATGCACACCTACGCATGTGGGTCTTTCTTCATATCGTTCCGCATGGCTTGCAAAGAGTCCAGGTAAACCTTGCCAACAATTATAACTTCCGCTTTTTGGCGGCGCAATGCTGCCTGCGTTTCTTCAGACACGCCTTCATGAAGGTACACGGTACATCGCAATCCCAGATCCTTGGCGGTCATCGCGGCAGCTAGCCCTGCATTTCCACTCGAGGCAATGACAAAGTGAGCGGACGGTCCATGAATCTCTTTCATCTTCTGCCCGAAGTGAGAGATGCCACGATATTTGAACGATTGAGAGGGTTGGAACATCTGCCGATGACGTATTCAGCTGAAGATTCCCGGAAGATGGATCGATCATACGTCAAGTTTCAAATACGCCGAACGATTCAGGATCTCCGAGATGTGATGGGATGGCACAAGCGGCGTCTCACGCCATAATCGGTTTGGTGCAGTGGAATCCGTCATTTGAGAGTGAAGCTGAAGCGATTTACTAGGTGAACCGTCCGTGAAACAAGTGAGTGACTGAAGTGGTTGTCGAGTCGGAACGTATATATGTCTAACAAATATGTGGCTTGGTCAGCCAATGGACAGCCCCATCAAAGCGTTGCTAATCAGTAGTCTGCTGTATCGGCGCTATCGGATTCACTTTGACCCGACTCAACGTTTATCGATCATCGGTAACCATATTATTTATTCATGAGTGCGGGGTATAAAATCATTTCACGTGACAAAACAGGACGCGACGTTGTTGGACCTAGAGTCCTGCATGTACAAGGCAACCACTGGCACAATAGACAAGGATCGAGCGAGAACGTGTCCGGTAGGTGGTTCAGCTGTATAGTACCTTGTTCTCGGCTGCATCAAGCCTTGCTTCCCGTTTCTCCCCCTGCCAGTTGCTGGCGGATCTATTTCGGCCCGACTCAGCGGTCCGTCAGCGAGCCGACAAGGGTCATGTTATCGCAAACCTACCTGCTGGGTACAATTTAAAGCGCAAGCAGCAACCTGTTACCTGCTTTAAACTACAACCCTTTTTTTGCACATTGGGATGAAGTTCAACGACGGTTTTTGGCTTCTGAAAAGCGGCGTCAAAGCCTCTTATGGGCTCCAGGTCACTGACATTACACAGGACCAAACGGGTTATAGTTTGCATGTGTCAACAAAACCTATTCGACACCGTGGAGACACGTTAGGAGGTATAATAATATCTCTCCAATTTGCATAGTCTGATGCGGTATCTTCTAGGACCACTGCTTTCCGTCAAGGTCCATTCTCCTACTGAAGGCGTGATTGGAATCAGAATTGACCACTTCAAACATGCTGAGAAAAACCCCTCCATTCCATTGTTTCCTGACGTCCCTGCTACGCCCAACTTCTCCACAAGTAAAGCTAAAGGATGTTCGGCGATAAGCACCGGTGGCTTGACGGCAACGATCACGGAAAATCCATACACAATCACTTTCAAGGACACCAGTCGCACACTCACCTTTGTCGGACCAAAGCACCAAGCAATCTACGACGTCCCGAGCAGATGGACACTGGGAACTGCTGCCAACAGCTCCTGCCTAACGCTGGACCCAAGTTCTAACCCTAGTCCAGTTACACTCTCCGAAACAGTCCGTTACGTCCACTCAGAACTGAACTTGTCTCCTGGAGAGCTCATATATGGTCTCGGTGAACAATTTGGAGCATTCGTTAAGAACGGTAAGCCATATCTGGCTTTTCATACATTTTAGTAATGCAGAGTTCAGGTCAGTCTGTCAGTCTCTGGAATCAAGACGGTGGGACCTCTAGTGAGCAGGCGTATAAATGTGTGCCTTTCTACATCACAAATCGCAACTACGGTATATTTATCAACCATCCGGGCGAAGTCGAGGTCGAGGTTGGAAGTGAGAAGGTCAGCCGCGTTGGTGTTAGTGTGGCCGGAGAGAGTCTAGAGTATTTTGTGATCTACGGTGAAACACCCCTTCAAGTGAGTGACGTGTTTGTTTTCCTACCCTTTGCTGATGCCAGTCAGATTCTTGAGCGATATACACGGATGACTGGGAGACCGGCGTAAGAGTCATTGGAAATATCATGGCCAATACTAACGGCTTCTCAGTCTTCTCCCCGCTTGGTCTTTCGGACTTTGGTTGACCACGTCCTTCTTGACGTCGTACTCAAACACGACTGTCTCTGGCTTTCTCCAAGGTATGAAAGATCGCGATTGTAACGTTCGCGTATTCCACTTGGACTGTTTTTGGATGAAACAATATGAGTGGTCAGTATATTTGTTTGTTGCTAAATACATAATCCTTCAAATAATCTGATGCCACAAACTAGGTGCTCATTTACATTTGACCCTGAAAACTTCCCTGACCCAAAGGCATACCTAGCCGAGATCAAGGAGAAATACAACGTCAAAGTTTGTTTGTGGAGTACGTCCAACGAAGGTATCACTGAACATTCGTTGACTTTCTCCAACAGTAAACCCGTACATCTCCCAACTTTCTCCTGTCTTTCAGGAGGGAGTGGAAGGTGGTTATCTTATCAAGCGGTCCGATGGTACACCGTGGCAATGGGATTTATGGCAGCCAGGACTCGCTGTTGTAGATATCACCAACCCCGCAGCTCGCAAGTGGTACTGTGATAAACTATCAGCGCTTGTTGAGCTGGGTGTTGACACATTCAAGGTTGGTCAAACTAGATTACGGTTTTCCACTATGATCTAATATTGAGCGCGTATAGACCGATTTTGGCGAACGCATTCCTCATGCAAACATCAAATACTTCGATGAGTCGGATCCCATGAGAATGCACAACACATATGCGGTGCTTTATAACCAGATGGTATTCGAGCTTCTTCAAAACCATTTTGGCAAGGGTGAAGCTCTTGTATTCGCAAGAGCGTCTGCAGCTGGGGGCCAGAGGTGCGCTGAATCTAACCCCTATTAGGCGTGTTCTGATGGAGTCCCTGTAGATTCCCGGTGGTACGTTCTCCGCTGTAGTACCCGGCATCTACATCTGACCTACGTTAGCACTGGGGTGGAGACTGCGAGTCTACGTTCGAGGCTATGGCAGAAGCTTTGCGGGGCGCTCTCAGTCTTACTGTGTCAGGCTTCGGATTTGCCTCGCATGATATTGGGGGTTTCGAGGTAATCGGGCATAATCATTTGGAAAGGATGGGATATAACGAAAAAATCTTCAGGGACACCCCCCTCCTGAGATTTATCAGCGATGGGTGGCTTTCGGACTTTTCTCAACCCATTCACGTCTTCATGGCTCGTCATCCTATCGGGTTCCTTGGAACTATGGCGAAGATGCTGCGAAGACCATGGCTAAGTTCGTCGATGCAAAGCATAGGTTAATGCCTTACATCTACACGGAGGTGATTAGATAATGCTATCTCAAGGCATTGCTGACCATCTTTGCGTGCAAGGCGATCCAAACTCATGATACTGGGCATCCCTTGATGCGAGCGATGTTCCTGGAGTTTTCTGAAGACCGGACGACGCACTACCTGGATAGGCAATACATGCTTGGGCCATCGTTGCTTGTGGCACCTGTTTTCGTACCCATAGGAGAAGAAACAGAGTACTACCTACCTGCCGGCAGATGGACCTCTTATTTCCATCCGGAGCGCACTCTGCAAGGCCCTACCTGGGTCAGAGAAGTCGTTCCTTTGGATGAAATCCCGGTATGGGTGAGAGAAGGATCAATCGTTTGTCTCGGACCCACCGGCATGAAGCAGCCAGATTACCGCCTGAACGTGAACCTAGAAGTTCATTTGTTTGGTCCCAAAAGCGCGACAGTGTATCTCCCAGACGGGAATGGGAAGACAGCTCAAGGATTGGAGGTAGAGGCATCTGAAGGCGCCATCAACGTCTTGATAGCAAATGAATCTGTCACTGTGTCCTCTATCGTTATATACAAGGAAGGCATGCGTGGTCTCCAGGTGAGCGGTGGATCAACCACCCATCTGGACGGTGGCATTGGGGTGAAAGTCGATGTTGAAGGAGGAGCCAAGGAGGTGAATATCCGTTACTAAGTACCAACCGTTGCTCCATGCTATGGTCGAAGTTGAACGTGTATAATTCTGCTGTAGTATTACTAGTAAATATTGCGTCTAAACCTCGTTGTGCCAGTGCTCTTGAGCGTGGCGGGTTGTTCACCACTTGTTCGCGGCCCTTTGGGAGAGCTTCGGACCGCGGAGTTGACGACCAGTGGCTGTGCTCTGCAAGAGCTATGTTGATTGCTTCGATTTGTCTTGGCTTGTAATACATGGTCAGTGCGTCTGGCTTTAGACTCTGAGCCGTTCAACAAATTGGAATAGAGTTGCCTGTCAACAGATCTACATCTCTCCCCAGCTTGCATCTCCGTTTGCTGTGCAGACGCATTCATCGTCTCACACTCGCCCTTCACTATGTTTGCCAAATTTCCGCAGAAGCTCACTGCGCCGTTCGGACTCTTGTCGGATGAGGCCAAGTTAGCATTTCGAAGTAAACCAGACGGGATATCCAAGCTTTTCAGCACAAGGGTACGTCAATAGCTTCGTAGATACCCAAACTCTCTTACACGCTCCAGAATATATCTGAAACAGACGCTTATTGGGATCAAGTACGTTCCCCTTCGCAATCCAGGGGCTTAAATGCATGACCTATCTCAACAGTATTTCACGCTGTTTGATACACCTTCAGATGTATTCTCATTGATTACGTCTCAAGACGGTCAGCGAAACTCATACAACGACCTTGAGGCGCATGCTTACTGTCACTGTGCCCTTGCAGTACGCCGGGCATTGCTCGAAGCACCTGAGAACGTAGCAATGCTCATTCGCGTCACGACATCTCGGTTGTTCAATCTTGTGTCCGACCATACATTTCCCACTTCCAATCCTACCTTAACTTCGTATGCATCCTCCTTCATGAAAGTTGGCACATCGGAACGGAACACAACCAAGGAAGTGCTCAACAGTCTCCGCGTTCTGCAGAGAGTACTGCCTGCGGTGTTTGAAGTTCAAGGGGAATCGAACGCTTTCGAGCTCGAGATCCTGTGGAAAAAGGTGGAGGTCAACGAAGACCAGAACAACCTAGCACCGGATGACGCTGCACAATTTGTCATTGAGGATGATGATGATAGTGACAATGGCGACGATCCAGCCCATACAGCGCTGGCTTCCCCTTCCCCTTCGAAAGGTACCTCCAAGCTGAAGAAGACCCTACCTTCGTTGGGAGAGAAACTCTTCGGGTGCATCATGGACCTTCTGTTCTGCTGCGGATTTACCCTACCGTCGAAGATACAAGTCGACCATTATAAGATCAACTATGTAATTTGGTAAGCATTTCTTACGCATAACCCAGGTTTTATAATCAGGGCTATACTAAACGTGTATTCAAAAGGGAGAAGGGTGTGGGATCTACCACTGACCAAGGTCCTAACGCACAATACGATTCAAACAAGGTCGAGGTTTTAAGGCTGTTACTCGTGCTCTTGTCTCGGCAGATTTATGTCCCCCCGTCCGCACTGTTTAACAAGCCATCCTTTTATAGCCTTCATATCGTCAGAAAGATGCGTCGGCGGGACGTTCTGACGCTCCTTTGCTCGTTGATGAATACTGCGTTGAACACTACATCGGAGCAGAACATATCAATAGGAAACGTGGCCGGCAAGCTACCCTACAATCATCTTGTTTTCAAAGGCGAAGACTCCAGGATGATTCTTATTAGCATGTGCTTAGAGACGTTGTGCGCCTTACTGGACTTCCAGAGCGGACCAGCGAGAGACATTGTCACTGGTACCGACGAAGCTGCACCCACGGCTCAAACCAATGCGTTCCGATACTTCTTGGCCAAGCTCGTAGGTTATGTGTGACCGTTGACAACATTCGCTAACGTTCCTGTCAGCACCGTTCTCAAGACTTCGTTTTCATCTTAAACGGCCTCACTACTATATGGGCACAACAACTTGGGATTGTCAACAACTTACTTCCTGGATCCAGGAAATCGCTGCCATATGTCCCTGACACTGGTGCGGTGTCATACTGAAATATGCCCACCTATTTGCACTGACGGTTATCAGTTATCTTGTTCTGGAAACTCATTGAGCTGAACAAGGTCAGTCGCCTTTAACCCGAACAGACCATTCATTGACCTTTGGTAGAAATTCCGAGCATTTGTATTGGATTCCGATCATGCCAACGATATCCTGGGATACCTTCTTTGCTATTCGCTCGACATCAAGGACAAACCTCGTGAGTTAGATGTATCTATCAGTCATCATGCAGCAACTGAAGGGTCACATTAGAGCAACACGGAATGTGCAGAGCGATATCATACATCATCCAAACTTTGTCTGCTGAGCCTGCATTTGGCTCGAGGCTGAGTTCAGCCATGAAGATACAGGTGCCATCCAAATGGGCAACACCTGGAACCACAGCCGATTTCATGATAATTGTCAGCGCGTTTCTCCTTTCTCGAGCTTCCCTTTAATAAAAAATTCGCAGGCTATCTACTCCATAGTGGCAACCACTTCCGGTACTCTCAACTCACTGTATCCAGCCTTGATCATTTCTCTATCGAACGCGGCACCGTATTTTAAAAATCTATCGGTCATCTCTTCTACGAGGCTTATGCAACTCTTTGCATCCTTCTCTAATCCTCACTTCCTTCTTTCAGACGAAAGCCACCCACGACTGCTGTTTTTCCTGTAAGCCGTTTTCTTTGTCATCAGGGTCACCAATAACGTTTTCCATGCAGGCTAGAGATGTTTAACTCAATCATATCTCATCATCTTACCGAAAACCCCCATCTACTATATGCTATCCTCTCGGCTCACAAGACATTTGAGGACCTCGGAACATTTACGTTAGCACGTGGTCTACGTGACATCCAGCGCAGTCGGACCCTCAAAGAAGAGCAAACTCACAGAGATGAACAGCAATCACAGGGAGGCAAAGGGTTGGGCCAGGTTGAGGGTGCGCACGAAGAGAAGGCAAGGCTTCTTCGAACAGAAAGCGATCAAGCGCTTGGCAGCGCCGCTGAGACCGTCTTTGCTGTGGATGACGAAGAAGACCAGGAAGACGAGGCAACTGGGACTACTGGCGCAGCAGAGGTAACTCGACCATTGATGTCCCCCACTTCAGAGATATCTCCACCAACGACAGGTCCTTCAGAAAAAGTCAAAGGAAAAATGAGAGCGAGAAGATCTATATCAGTGGATGAGGCAGGCACAGCGGTGTCTGCGGCGAGTGTTGGAAGAAATGGCTTCGTCCCCACTCAGGAATGGGTATGATGCATGGTCTCCATCAATCACTTATTCTAACGGTATCCTTTCAGGTGACATCATGGCAGCAAGGGTAGGTTCATCCTGGGCGATTTTGACGTGCTCAATTGACCGGCTTTCTAAAGATTGCCACTGGATGTCGTCATGCTAGTGATATCTGAGCTACTCCACAAAGTCCAAAACCTGCAAGCAGGGCGTCAAAAGGCTGCTACTACGGGGGCTATCACCGACTTCTTAAGGACCGTCGATCTGTCAAATGTTCTACCGGCCACGCCTCCTCTTTACCCTAGGCACTTTGTCGTAAGTTATAATCATCTGAATCCGGGGCAGGTCTCATTACACTATTGACAGTGGTCGGATGCGTCGGTGATATGGCTAACGTCCCTGATTTGGGGAGACATCTACGTTCGCGGGATGTCGCCACTTGGAATATGGAACGCGACCAACGTCCGGTTGTTCTATGTGAAACACGCACAGGCCCAGCAGCGACCAATTTCTGAAGCCATGACGAGCGTGGTAGGCTTCCTAACACCTAGGGGTCAACGGCCAGAGAGAACTTGATGGTCACGGACTACACATATCGAGTGATGTCCCTCCTCGTTTCTATTCATTAGTGTCAATATAAGGAGTTGGATTAGGATGGGACTATTTGTTGTTTTCGATTCCCGCAATGGAGCTTCAAAAACGTCGCACCCTCTTTGCCTCCCCGATATTACATATGGTAAAGTATGCTAAAAAAGTGTAGATTACAAGGGCATTGATGAAGAGAGGTCTTCAAGGCGGGTGAAGATGTGGGCGTAGCGGATAGGTCCGCCTTCTTGAAACGTCGATCTTAACGCGGGCAGGCGGCCGAGGAATGTGCTTGTTGCCGCTAGGGATATCGGGCAAAACCAGATCTTCTTCGTCTTCTTCCATGATTTGACCAACAAGTGTTCTCTGCTTCTGCTTTGCTATTTCTTCAAATTCATTGTCATGACTTGGATGATGAGAAGGGAAGGCAGTCAAATTAATGGCATGAAGCGAGACGGCAGCCTTTTCAGCCAGTTGCGACAAAGGGACCGGGGCTGGGACAGCTGGTCTGGTTGGTAGACACACAGTCTTCACTTGATAACCATCGGGATGGGTTTCATTGAGATGTCTTTGAATATCTCTTGCAAGGAACATGTACTCACACCCTACACAACCATTGTGAGCGTGCAGGATGCAGTGTAGCATGCAAGGCAAGAATGACCTTGTGCAGGGCATGGGAGAGGTTGTCGCTCCAAGTGGCTGGTGTTGACATGCTCCTTCAAACTCTGGGTAGTTCGCTGAGATCGTGCAGTACACTTAGACATATAGCACTGGTATCCGCCCTGAACCCTATACATAACTTGGCCAACCCAAGGAGGAAAATGGGGAAGCTTACCCAAGTCTGTTCGGCTCGGGCCACATGCCTATGAAGATGCTGCGAGAGATCAATCAAGAATTCTTAAGGCAAACGGGGAAAGAGAGATAAGGACTTGAGGAGTGGAAATAGCTCGTAGTCTTAGACTGTACCTGCGAGCTGTGAGGGAGGTGGCTTGCACTTCAACTAGTGCATGGAGCCTCGTATGTACGCGAATGAATCTAAAGGTAGACATTCACCTTTTGCAGTCTGTCGAGAGAATTCAGTGTGCTTGTACATTTTCCCCATTCACATTTGATGGGATAAACAATGGACCTCGAGAGCGACACAACGTCAACATCGGAGTGGGGGGGTCTAGGCATGTAACTTTGAAGCTCATCATCTACTTTGTTCAACCAGGACACTAGTTGTAAATAGGAGCAAACAACTATTAGGTCTGCACAGTCTGCTCGCTCATGAGCTTAGCCCAGATCCTGGTTGACCCTCACCGGCCTCACCAAGGGCATTTTGTGACTATTGCATCCTATCCTTACATGCTCAGTGAATGAGCAAGAATCAAAGACATCAAGATGAAATATAATCAGCTTTCCACCCTTACAACACTTTCCAAGGAGCAGAAGGCTGCACTCGCAAAAGGTCTAGCCCTTTCAAGCGTGATCTCTCCAAGTCAATGACCTCGGAGAGTCAGGCAAAATAGGCGATGTCTCCCAGCTCCTGCTATCATCACCCGAAGATTTATCTAGGGCATGCAAGCTTGCACCCAGAGATATGGAGACCATCATCGAGCTTGTCTGCAAAGCCCATCGGCATACTCTATCCACGTTGCAAGACCTTTCTCTAGGCGAATGCGAAACCTTTACAACTGGTGATATGGAGCTGGACAAGCTGCTTGGCGGGGGAGTACGCACTGGAATGATGTGGGAGATAGTTGGAGAGAGGTAAACCTGTCACTTTGCTCACAATGCGTTCCATCATGTTCAAATGTGTTCAGCGCCGCGGGTAAGACACAAATCGCTCTGCAGCTGTCCTTGACAGTTCAGCTTCCTAAGGAAAAGGGTGGCTTGGCGGGCTCTACATGCTACTTGCCGATAGCTTCAAAACTTGCGACCTCTCGCATGCAACAAATTCTCGAAAACCATCCTCTCCTGGCTTCATCCTCTTGTAGTCTGTCCTCAGTCCACACGATCCCTACCCCCACCCTTGAAAGACTCCTTTACGTGCTGGAGGATATCTTCCCCCAGTTTGCGGAACAAGGCCTCCACAGTGCAAGTCCAGTGAAGCTGCTGATAATTGATGCGCTTGCCGAACTATTCCACACCTCAAGTAAGACGAGCACATGCACTCTTGTCGAACGTTCAAAAGGTATCGCAGAGATAGCACATCGTCTCCATGCTGCAGCGAACAAGTACAGCATCGCAGTGGTAGTCCTGAACGAAGTTGTTGACGTCATCGAAAGAGGGATGTCGCATGAGCCGGGGGAACTCAGTTACAGCGAACAGTCTCGCTGGTTTAGTAGAGCAGACACTCTGCCTGGCGAGAATTTGAAGGAGGCCACCTTGGGGCTTACATGGGCTAATCAGATCAATGCACGTATATTTCTGACTCGGACTGGTCGACGCCGATATCTGGAAGGGCTCCCAGGTCAAACTTCTGGTGGCATCATGAAATCCTCTACCACAGCTGAAGATGAACCCACCCTCATTCGCCGTTTATCTGTCGTATTTAGCTCTGTTTCCCTACAGGCATCCTGCGATTACCTGGTCACTATTGCGGGTGTTTCCGTTGTCCCTGGTTCTTTCCAGGCTCTGAAGCCGCCTTTAAACGGCATACCTTCCCCAAAGGCCTTGACATCAGAGCAAACCACATTGCGGGCCGACATTGGTCCTCATCTACCCCAGCAGCAGGAACTTGCTCCCTTAGATGTAGGTTTAATGACAGCCAACGAAGACAATCTGGAGGCGTCAGCCGGGCAAGCCAATGACTCTGATGAGTGGGATGAATATTTAGGAGAGTGGGAGTTTCATGATTTACCGCCATCTTTGTACGAAGGTTCTTGAAGTTTTTAAATGGGTTTGGTATTGCCCTTGACCCACCAAACATGTATATTCACCATTGTAGCGCGGACCGTCTCACGAAACTATGCAGTTTGGCAAGGAGTATAAGAGCCTGGGTACGTCAAATAGATACGGTAGATGTCAAGCTCCAGGCCGACCTTCAAAGCAATGTACATTGAGGTATACAACCGCTATACAGGAACAGTCGTCCAGTGATTATAGGTGGTGTGGTTTATTGGAAGCTCTCCAGCAGACTTTTCCGGACCAAAAGCCGCCTTCTGGTATTGAATTGGTTTATCCGATAGCCTCAGCTCTGCAGCCTTCTTGCAATCATACAGGATGTCGCAGTCCCAACGGAGGTCAATAGGAACTTGAGGTGGATATGCAGAGCTAGGTGCTTTGTTTGGAGGAAATCGAGGGGTGACTTTGACCGCTCCAGAATGTTTGTCAGCATAAGCCGAAATCATTCCAAAGAATGCTAATTGAAAATTAACACAGAGGAGCGCACAAACACAGTCTTTCCCACCGAAAAAAATTGACACCCAATCCAGAATCTCCATGGCCAGTCCTAGGGAACATGCACCGGATGAGAGGCTGAAATCCAAACAAAAGGCCTGCCCATCCACTTGTGCCGAGCGGATGGTTAAGATAGTTCCGGAAGCTGCACAGGCGGCCTGAGCACACTTGACGAGTTGTGCAAACAATCATATTTACCAGCGCCCAAGAACCAGAGGATGCTGAATGTGATCAAACTGCGAAGGCTAGACTCGCCATCGCACAGCCATCTATGCAGTACGCTGTACGAGGCAAATCCTTCAGTGATTCCGACCTGTTTACTTGGAACAGGAATTGCTTACAAAGACAGTAGCGTCAACAAAGCAAGGAAATTACATATAACTGCAACGGCTTCATAAACTGCAAGAGATGTGAGATTTGGAATGACGAAGCCCTGAGGCTGGGAGAAGGAATATACCTCCATGAGTTTGGGAGTAGTATACCTTGGAGGCCAAAACGCCTGAAATAATATGGCAAATCCCAATTAACACTTGAACCGACCACAGTAGTCTGTTCAGTCAGGATAGACAAAGAGCAAACCGAGAGCTTACGCAAAAGAATTGCGCGACAAACTGAATGAGGGAATGGCATAATGAGGTTTTAGAGTGACAGAGCAACGCCAATGACTCGGTATATGAGTATTGAACGAGCTTCGGTCTTGCAAGTGCATGTTCACTGGGCTGTAGGCAGCATGCTCGCCATGGTTTAGCAGAAGTCTCGGCGACGAAATCGCACTATAGTGCACGGCGAAGTTGAGGAGGACGTCCGCTCAAGGCGTGGTGGAGACATAAATAGCGCGTTCTGGCATGCGCAACGCAAAAGCGTGTTCCCTCCACGCTAGAAGGTTGTGTACATGCTGTAGCGCGATCGTCGCTTTTTTCGCTTATGTGAGTACCAAATCCAATAACTTGATCAGACCTCCTCAAGCTTGCCAGTCGAGCTGTGGCCAGAGGAGGACTGTCAAGAAAGATTGGAGAACGATGATAGCCAGATGGGCACATACCCTATACTTGACAGTCGCTAAGATTATGAATGCTAGAGCGCAGTTAGGGCGCTGAGTGTGCATGAACTTCCTTCGATGCGCGGCTGCCAGAAGCTGGACTTCCCAGCCTCAGTAAGTTAGCGTGTACCAAACAAGAAAGGTCGAAGAAAGCAGGATGAGTCTACATGCATGCACGGTGCTATAGCAAACTCGAGAACGAAGAACGGCTAAAGGCCTTCCGCTTCGAAGTACTGATCTCGATGTTAGCTGACAGCTTGCAGACTGATCCCGGCCTCGGTGGTCTGCTTGTGGGCAAGTACAAAACGATTTCAATTAGAACTCAGTCGAGGTAGTATAACAAGTACATTATGCGCAGCTTATCTCAAGATCTCAGCTACATATGATGTCCCTCACAGCTACGTTGCGCGCCACCGCAACGCCACCGAACGCCACCGAACGTTCAAAGCGTCGATTGTGAACATAGTCAATATGTGCGATTATCCATGTACAATGGTTGGTCAAGGCGAAGAAACAATCGTAAGTATAATACAAAGAGAGAAAGCATGCGTCGTCGTAGAGCTGATCACAGCTCAATCCATCCATCCTGACCAAACGTGTTCTCCCCTGAGTAGCTTACATAGAGGAAGTTGTCCTCATCCCTAGACTATGGTCAGTCTGATCAACTGTCAAGTACATCACATAACTCACTTGTGCTCCTCGTATATAGCACTCATCAGTGCTGCTGTTGGTGGCAGCACCTCGTCCACGAAGATGAAGATGGCCTTCTCTGGTGCAAGCTTGATCCGCTTCCGGATGACGTAAACAAACTGCCCAACGGTCAGATCCTATATAGCAGAAAACACCAGAGAAAGAGACCAGTGAGTTGACTTGCTCGAGATTAATCAAGAACGCTGCTTACTGATGGAACCAGGTACTTCTTCTTATCAATCGTTGGGATATCTGTCCGGTCTGCCTTCTCACAGATCACCTAGCAGACTGTGAGGAAGGTATTGGGTTCAAGCGATGGGAGGCATACAGGAATGCGGTCAGGGTACTTCTGCCGGATGCGTTCAGCCTCCTGCTTGCGCTTCTCTGAAACCGACGTCCGGTGTGAGTTCGTGCGAGGTGCGCGCCGATGGTGAGTAAGTGCGTACCAAACGGGTGCTCATCCTTGAACTTGGAGCGCATATTGTAACGATAGCTGAGTGGTGACAAGGACTACGGAGTAGGTGTGGGGAATATGGGTGAAGGGGTGGTGGTGGTGGTTGTATTTAACGAAGTGGGTAAGTTGAAAGCGGAAGGAGGACTACTACAAGGCTGGCTCCTCGGCTGCGTGACGCGTGACTCAAGCCTGTAAGGGTGGCCAGAAAGAGAAACAGTGTCAAATATGGTCACTTGCCCCTCAAAGGGGCCCAAACCTGTGCCAGTCATCCTGCCTGCGGTCACGGTGCATGACCGGGATGCAGTCGAGTCAGAATCACAGCAGGTCTACGATAACCTGGGTCTCACTGACTTGTCAGGTAGACCAGCTGGATCCGTCCTCCACTCGGCTGATTCTGGGTTCTTGGACGCGAGTCCACATTGCGAAAACTGGGTAGTACGATCGACTCAGTTCGACTTCGGACTGATTCAGACACGGAAAACTGTATTCTGAGACACTGACATAACTAGACTTCGATAAGTTACTCCTAATTAGTACATGCAATGCTGCACGGTTCAACTGCCCACTTAAACTCGGCGGGGTTGCATAAATAAAGGACGAAATTTGCAACGCTAATTAGACACCTTCAAACACAAGTCTCAAAGATTTCAATCACAGTTATTGCTTGGTGGCGGCATCAGATCCCATACGCGCAGCCATGCCCATCGCAAGTGCGCTGCTCATTTGACCAGCAGGTCCCTCTGCCGGGGCGAACACTGTCTTGTCCCCATACGCCTCCACACGAGAAACCTCCACTCTGCGCAAACCCATCTCGCGAGCGAACTGGTCTGTAATACTGGCATCCGCATTCGCCTTGGTACGGGAGGCTTCAGCCTCTGCTTCGGCAGTGAGGCGAATGGCTTCCGCTTCCGCTTCCGCCTCAATCTTGGTCCGCTCTGCTTTCGCCTTGGCGGCTGCGATGACACTGTATGCTTCGGAATCTGCTTGTGTCTACGGAACAACCAGTCAGCAGTTTGTCATCGCACACACAATTCGTCAGTTCGCCTTACATTGCGAGTCTGCGCTTTGATGCGAGCAACAGCTAGTGCGCCTTCTTCTTGCTTGACCTTGTTGCTATTCTCCCTGTCCACGTTCTGAGAGGACATCAGCGTATGCTTCCTGTGATCGTCCATCCCGGCGAACTTACCGCGGCTTCGACTTGAGCTTGTAGGGCTCTGGTGGTAAGCTTGTCCATGGTGGCCGCGATTTCACCTGTCGCCTGGTGAGCCTGGATCTGCGAACCTCAAACATGTTCACGCACCCTTGAACTGTCTATCAATAACGGCTGTTTATTGATCAGTGACTGTGGCCCATTCTGGTTCGCTGAGACATACCCAGATCTTTGAGTACAATGCCATATTCCAATGCGGCTTCATGCATCTCGTCCATAGCACGTGTACGGAGAGCATCCAAGAACGCAGACGAAGGATCTGTCCCATCGTCCATGTTGTCAGGCCCCAACGATCGCTGCTTGACCATAGAGCTATAGTCAACTAATCAAAGAGTCAGCAGCATTAAAATTCTTGCATTAGATACCACGTACGATGAGCGACGATTTGAGTTAGAATCGACTGTGTCTTGTCCCTGAAGATGGTTTAATACAGTCAATGTCTGACGATAAGACAACTCACCGGAGCGCTTCATAAGGTGTGGCGTATCCATGCGTCGTAAGCTATTGAACGTTAGGATTTGCACTTTCTGGAGACATCGATGCTTACCTTCAAGGGCTCGACAAGCTGCCTTTAAATTGTCTCAGACGATGTCTTCAAGTGAAAACTGATAAGCTCACCATTTAAGGTAGATTCTTAGCCCAACGGGGACTTGATCACGAGTGAGACTATGTTCATAGTCTTTAGTAAAGGATTTTTCACGAGCTTCAAATTCTTACATGTCTTTTGTCGGCATCTCAAGCTGGTTTTCACCAAGCGTGTACATTCCACGCAAAGTGACATTTGGGTTCGTCATACAGTGTTGACCTGCTGGAAGGAGCTCGAGGTCATCACCGCGCTGAAGGATGGCACAGTTATTCGCCGGTATATTCAAGCTATAAGAGCAAAAATGAGACTAATTGATGGTGATGGAGTCAAGGTCTTACAAGAGAGCAACGACATAGTCTTGTTGTTGGCCACCGACACGACTCTTCATTGTGACCTCATGTGTCCTAAAATCGCAGAGGTGAGCGGGTATGACCAGATGGCTGCTCCCAAACTTACCAGCCAAGAGTGGCTCCAGTGACGCTGTCCTTCATAACATTTGAAAGATGTGTTTGATCTACGATGGCCAAGACGTCGTATGTTCCTTCAATGGCATAAGCAACAAACCCCGAGTTCTTAACGACAAAAATTTGATTCTTGAGAAGATGGGTCAGTCGTCTTCCTAAGGCACATTCCCAATTTAAAGATACCTGCGGATCCGAAACGACTGCAGCCTGTGTAAAGCAACGACATTCAGATGGGTTGTTATAGCCGTCAAAGGTCCGGCGTACCTGGTTCTGGGAGACTTGTACAACAGTCAACCCTTGAAATTCAATTGACGTGTCTGACACTAATGGCAACGCTTGAATAACAGTTCATGATGGAAAGTGACCTACCTACGCCCTTTGGTACCACACCAGGTACGTGCCCACCAGTTGCGCAGCGGGAAACCCGGGTATCGGCCTGGGCGAACGAGCACCTTTGGCAGGCCGCCGTGGTTCACGAGTCCTAAAGATCCGGGGCTAACTTCACTACCTATCCAGTCTGTAGGCGACTACAAATCGATAGATACGATTAAGTGGGCAGTAGGCGCCGAAAACTACGGCATCATCACCTTCTTTGAGAGAATTCTATTTCTTCCAGACTGGGATTAAGTTCGTAAGCTCTCTGTACTTTGGGACAAGGTAGGTAACTTACGTTCTGGAGCTGGATGTCGAGCTTCTGAAGGGCTGCCGTCAAGCCATCTTTGCCAATAGGCACAAAGAAAGGCCTTTCCACAAGCTCGTCTACTTTAGAGAAGTCGTTACCGCGAGGTTTCGCATCCTTGAGATGCTGGCCATAAGGTGAAGGTTTGGTAGGGAAATCAGACCCGTCAGACCCGTTCCGGTCCTTGAGATCTTTACGGTTGGCGACAGAGGAGCCACCAACAACGGTAGTGTTGTCTGCGACACTGTAGTTGTCCATGAGATAATTCGCGAAACTTGAAGTAGAGGTTAGGTTGAGAGTGATGTGGAGCTCCCTTGAACAGAGAGGAATTTATATACTATTCGGAAAGTAAGCGAACACAGGATGTGGGACTTCAAGCTTCAAGTGCGGTCAGCACAGCACATCTTGTGCCCCTTGGCGTCTTCCAAGGCAATCAGCGGTGAGGCCGGTGAGGAACACTCTGACAGGGACCGTCGCATGACCACTAGTGCTATTGCAGGACCCGGGCATTGATATTGCGTGCCGACGCTTGCCGACGCTAGTACATTCCACGATATCTAAGTGCGTTCTTTGGAAGGTTCATGCATGGGACTGAACTTTGCTAGCGATGTACCTGGAGCTGGAATATGCCATTGGCCACGTCGATGCGCGTGCCACGACGCATAGCCTTGCATTTTTACGACATGAGGCTACTAAGCCTTCATGTGGTTGGCCAGAGGCTTGTAGCAACACTGTACATGCTGTAGAGTCTCAAGCGGAGGCGATGTGTATACATGCCGCTGTTGTTGTCATCTGCAGTGGAATTTCCGCTTGCGTTCTGATCTGACTCGCGGAAACTGAAAGAGGCTGAAACTAATTTATTTGAAATTCGTTATATCGCGCGCTCGTTCTGGCAAGTCAAGTTCACGTGCGGCGACACGTTGCAGGTACAAGTAAACTTCAAACTACAAGTTTGTAGTCGCGTTGCTGCAGAACTTTAGAATGCGTCTGCTGTGGCTGCTTCTTCCTCTGGCGCAGTTGGCTGCCGCTCGTCCAGAGAATGCAACAAACGACCTCCTCTGGGGCGCGTATCGCCCCAACCTCTACTTCGGCCTTCGTCCGAGGTTACCGCAATCCCTTATGACAGGCCTCATCTGGTTCGGCACCCATAACTACGCCTCTATAAGCAGTACGTCTTTCAATTACGTCCGATTGAAGTTTACCACAGCATGTCACTGTAGAGGCGCGTCATGCCTGCGAACAAGGAGATGGGCTTGATTCCTACACCTGGACAACCTTGGATCCTCGCCAGGGAGGCGTACAGGTTCTCAAAGACAGTCAGAACAATGTTGAGTTGACCACAGAATTTCTCAAAGTGCCTGGTGGAAGTCATGGTGGTAGCTGGATTGCACGCGTCAAGGGCAAGCCTATGGACCCAAGTGCGTACCAGATACTTCTATGGTTCAACATCGTCTGACACACATCTCAGCGATACCTTCCAGTATTTCTACCATTTTTTATCTTGGCCTAGAGGGGCTTGGTGGACTGGATATGATAACGGACGAGGATGAGGACGTGAGTACCATTACACCAAAGCGTTTATTATCTGACATTCCTATAGGGGCTTGAAGGTCCAATCGAGTTCGCCGGCTCTTCACCCGAATTGGACGAATTTACTGTACGAATTGTTGACGGTAGTGTTTAACGTCCGGCTGGTCATCATATGAAGCTCACACTTGCATCTAGGTCCCAACAATCAGGGTGTGACTTCGGGCCCCTATTCCGATGTATTCGCGGACCGCATTGGCAAATCACACTTCTTTGGTTTGCGCGTAAACAACGGAGACATATGGACGGCGAAGGGTATGTCCGAGCCTGTGTTCAGTTTACCTATGCGCCTGAGTTTGCTGGTTTATTTAGACTGGATTCTCCAAAACATTGTCAAGCGTGCTACGGAGATTGTTCAACCGTACCAGGACAACCCGCCTCCACCTGATCCATCTTTCGTTTTGCAGCTTTCGGACGAGGTTTACTCGGCTAGCAACCTTTATGCTGTACAGAAGACATTCGAGGGAGAATTCCAATTTGATGTTTTCTACGAAAATGGCGAGGCCGCCGGAAAATTGAACAGTGCGTAACCTTCAGGGCGCGTCTCCACAAAGCATACAGCTTACATGCATACCGTAGGTGACGTGATGGACGAAGGTGTATCCAACCTCGTTTCTACGTTCGACCAGCGGTTCGAAAACGTATTACCGACCTCCTCAGCATATCCTACCGCTGAACCCGAGGCTTTGGATGCATTCAGCAAAGCCGTGACTTCTAATCTCTTAGGAGGCATTGGTTACTTCTATGGAACGTCTATTGTTGACAAGGGTTTCGCTTATGAATGGGATCAGGAAGATGACGACGATTCGGATGAAGACGAGGACGACGGGGGCAGACCCACCTCTGGCGCTCGATTGACTGAGCCTCGGGCACTTTTCACAGCAACCCCCAGTCGCAGTTTCTTCCCTCGTGGGTTCTACTGGTAGGTTGTCCTGAGTTTCAATCAGCTGCTAACTCATGATTACGTTAAGGGATGAAGGGTTCCATCTGCTGCACATTGGACAATGGGATAACGACCTGAGGTTTGGTTGCGAACTTTAGTTGAAGCTCGGCTTTTCTCAACTACTTTTAGCCTGGAGATTCTCAAAGACTGGATCAATCTGATTGACGACAATGGTTGGGTTGCACGTGAACAAATCCTTGGGGAAGAGGCACGCAGCAAGGTAAAATATTGCATTACACCCTTTTCTTTGTCTATCCTCTGAACAAAGCATTAGGTACCTGCCCAGTTCCAAACACAAGTTCCTACATTTGCCAACCCTCCTACACTGACAATGGCAGTCACCGCGTTCATTGATCGCCTCAAGTCTCAGTCGAATGGTCCTTCTGCTGCTGATCTTGGCCTTGACTTTGGCACACCTGGTAGCCAAGCTGCTTTCAAGGCTGAAGAGGAAGTTACCAACGGTAGCAAGTACCTTTTGCATGATCATGCATTGGAGTACTTGCGCTCGATTTATGAACCTTTGAAACGTCATTATAACTGGTTCCGTCGCACACAACGCGGTCAGATCAAGCAGTACGGACGGAAGGCACGCTCACGAACGGAGGCTTACCGTTGGCGCGGTCGCTCAGAGCAGCACGTCCTCACTAGCGGCATGGACGACTATCCAAGAGGTCCACCGCACGCTGGAGAACTTCACCTTGATCTGATCAGCTGGATGGGCTTCTTTTCGAGGACTATGCGCGAGATTTCTGAGTTCATTGGCGAGACAGATGACGCTGCTAGCTACGCTGAGATTGAAAAAGCAATCATTGACAACATTGATGGTGAGTGTCCGGAGACATAACACTTTCTGGTGGGACTAACACGTGGTCAGACTTGCATTGGAGCGAGGAAAACCAGATGTACTGCGATGCAGGTATCAGCTCTGAAGGTAATGTTGATCGCGAATGCCTTCGGAAGCCAAATTTCTCATCTTTTGTAGACGAATCCGAACATATCTGTCACAAGGGATATCTTTCGCTCTTCCCCTTCATGCTCTCCCTTTTGCCGACTGACTCACCTCATCTTGGGCCTGTGCTTGATCTCCTTCGTGATCCCAAAGAACTCTGGTCGCAATACGGCATCCGGAGTTTGTCGGCATCTCATCCCGAGTTTGGACAAGGCGAAAACTACTGGAAAGGCCCTATCTGGATGCAAATGAACTATATGGTTTTGAGCTCACTGCACAAGGTATGTCATAAGAAGGACGGCCAATGCTGATATTGAACACGATCTCCAGACCTACGCTGCTCAAGAAGGCCCCCATCGGGAACGTGCCCAAGAGATTTACACTGAGCTACGCAAGAACGTTGTAGACAACGTGTTTAAGGTGAGGAAATAAAGTCCAAAGATAAACAGATGCCTAATAGTTTGTTTAGGAATACACGCGGACAGGCTATGTTTGGGAGCAATATGATTCGATGACAGGAGAGGGAAGAAGAAGGTGATTCAACTTGCGTCTTTTCTGACGAACCTTGCTAACTCCTTGTGCTAAGCCATCCCTTCACTGGATGGACCTCGCTCGTGGCTTTGAGTAAGCACGCTTGCCACACACGAGTTGCTGATACTAACGATACTTTCGCTCAGTCATCGCAGAAAGCTACTAATCTCCAATCTATACTTGGGGCCATGATAACACCAGTATATCTAATAGATGGCGACAGCATTCATAAGGAATAAGATGTCTGGCACCTTGAGAGAATTGCATAGTAAAAGCGTGACGAGCAAAGCGTAGCGAGACAGCAATAAAATGATGCAGGAAAGAACGATCCAGATTAAGGGGATAGATGTATGTATGCCATTGTCATGGAGTGATCGTAGAAATGTGAAATATCTAGAGACAAATACAAGTCGTCAAGTATAGTCCTTGTGCCCGTCATCAACACCGAAACATTGGTTCATCGTCCACAGACACCGAATTCGCCGGGATCAAACGACAAGGAGTCGAAGTGCAGGGAGTCAAGCCGCATCTCAAAACTAATGTCGCCACTGCCCTGATGATCGGAAGAGTCGGCGTATGCGGGAGAAGAATGTCGCATCTTATGCTGGCCATTACCATCCTCTACGTCCACGAAGCAAATAGCGCCATACGCGGCTTCCTCTATAGGGACATCTGGCTCAGATAATGTCGTGGATGTAGACGGCGAGGCAGCCCACGAAGACTGCGGCGTGCTTTCTTCGTCGGGCGACGCAGAGGGGGTGAACATGCGATGGAACTCCATAAGGGAGAAACGCTTCCGTGATGAACCATCGAAAGACATGCTTGGAGAGGCTGGACGTTCTGGATTTTCATCCTCGGTAAAACCCCGAGGAATGACGGCTGGGACTGAACCAGAACTCCGAAGGTAGGCAAGTGATGAGGAGGTATCTGACGGGATGACCTGTGAAAGGGGGGGAGACTTCGGTTCAGGAGCAAAAGATTTTGCAGAGTGAAGGAGCTGAGACAGGGAGTGAGAGGCACGCCGCCCCAAGCTAGGCGTCGCAGAGGCCGTCAACGGAGGGGCATCCATAGATCCTTGGGGTTGACCGTCGATGCCCTCCGCAGCATTAAATATATCATCTGAGGAAGACAGATGTTCCCTAGTGGTAGATTTTCGAGAAACAGCCTTGCTAACGCTCCTAAAAGATTTAAGCGCTTTGGACGCGCGCTCCTTGAAGGTCGCGGAACGCGTCATCTTGGGTTCGTTCTTGAGAGCAGAGTTGTCCTTCCTACGCCTGACCTTAATCACTTCTACAATATCCGGGTCATCTCGAACGTCTTTGCGATGCTCTCTAATGTCAATGTGAGGTTTACACGTCGCCTCTGAGCCTCTCCTTTTCCACACACTTCTGGACGCGCGAGGTAGTGGGTTACCATCGTCTAGAGGTGGACGATGGAATACGGGTGTGGATGGACTAGTTTCGAGTTGGTAGTTGTCGTCTGCGAGACAGAATTGTTCACGCTCATATGCTTCCTCGTCGGAGTCGCTCTCGGTATAATATGGTTCGTCTGCGTCGAAGCAGCAGAAGGGCGGTGTTTGGAGTTGCTCTTCCTCGGGAGGGATAACGAAAACATGAGGGAGCACGAGGGGGACGGGCATGATAAAGGAGTGAAGCAGAATAATAGAAAATAAAGAGCGACTGTCCTGGCGTGAGCAGGGAAGGATAAGAGTGTGCATTCTGTGTATTTACGCGTAACATTACTCGAACATCTCTGTGTCACGGGTTCGTGGCGAAATCCACCCGTTTCCTTTTTCACACTCTCCTCCTTCCCTGAGATAAGCCTAAGTACTGTTAGTTTACAGCCTGTGCAATGGCACGTAACATGGTCCTCACTTTCCTGGGCACCTCGAGCGGTGGTGGACCCACAAGAACGCGTAATTGTTCTAGCATTGGTACGCGTCCGTTCTCCGATGATGTCATTGGCCATACCCATGCACATGCTCAGGTCACTCAACTTCGCAGTGGCCGATATTGTTGGCGACGGCTCACTCTGGTGTATGTGCAATTGCAGAGGCCGATCTTATGGGAGCACTTTGCCTAATGTACGGTCCACCCAGTGATCGATTGTGCTGAAGGAACTGTTCGCCAGTTCGAGCAGCAGCCGCGCAGGGTAAATCAACAGAACCTTCGAATCGGCAGGGTGAACAAAATCTTCGTGACTCATATGCATGGTCTGTCCCACGTCCGTCTACTTCTAAGCTCAGGTCTTTTTATCGTCGTCAATGTAGCCGACCACGTAATGGGTATAATCACGCTCTTGCGCAATGTTTTGTTTCCTCCGCGAATTCCGCTTCCAGACCCGAGCACAATCAGGGCAGCGGTATTATCATTCTACATTCGTTATTTTTGGATGATCTCACGAGTATACAGCCACCTTTTGAACTTTACGGTCCTGCGGGGCTGCGCCAGTTTGTGAGAACCATCTTCAACTTGACTTGCACCAGAACTTCGGAGCGTTTTGTTGTGCACGAACTTCTTACCCCAAAGGACGACCTGACGCCATGTAATACGGAAGTCTTACATCCAAATGAGTGCATCGGAGAAGACATTGTTTGCTCCGAAGATGGCATTTGGCACGAATTCTACTCTCAAAGAGGGTCTATGAGCAGCATCGTCGTAGATGCTGGGCCCATTTCGCATAGAGGTACCCTGCAATCGACTGATTGTGCACATAGAAGTTGCTCAACTCATGCATCCAGATCCATGCCTCGGATACGTGTTTCGAGAGGCCGAAGGCTCACGACGGAAAGTGGTCGTCCTCGGTGATACCTACGATGCGTCAGCAATTATACCTCTTGCGAAATCACCGAACCTTCTGGTTCATGAGGCGACCGACGCGTATATTCCTCGAGATGTAGATCCTTCGGTGAAACGGAAGAAGGAAGTGGTCGAAGAGAAGATCTTAGCAAGGGGACATTCTACTCCTGTGATTGCCGGGCAGTTCGCCAAGGAAGTTGAGGCTGAGCAATTAGTACTTAACCACATTGGGAGCAGGCAAGTTTAGCGCTTCAGCCGGACGGTTTTAGGCATTGATGATTGTCAGACATCCTGCTCCTCATTTTCCTTATCGTCGAGGCGATGTGAGGCTAGCTGTGATGAATGAGTTTGAGAGACAAGCGAGCGAGGCATGGGGCATGGGGAAGGCAAAGGTTGCGTACGATTACATGCGGATCACGATCCCGGTGCCCAAATAGGTTCAGTGACGAGCCGAGAAGTCGATGTTAATGTATCAGCCCGCGCCCACTGGACGGACCACAAATGCAGTAAACGGGGGCACTTACCGGAAAGCCTTCGCTGTTGGGACCGATGTTTGAGAGTTCGTCGAAGGACGGATTCGGAATGTGATTTAAATAATTGGGAATGATACTCGCTGAGTTAACAAGGAGTTGCCGAATTATTGCCATATTTCGAATTCAGGTATGCGCGCCCGCTACGACAAGTGTTTGACAATAGGGGAGAGGCTCTCCGAGTCGATGAGTCCGCCTTTGTGAGCGTGAACCCATTGATCGAGGAGTAAGTTCAATAGTGGCTGCAAATATAGAAAGTGAAAGATTGATGGGTGGGAGCCCACTGAGGCGGACACTGACAGGCTACTGGACCATTTCGATCGATACCGAAGAACAAACCTCCGGTGATAGTCCCAAGTTTGCAGGCGCGGAGATCCAAGTTGATGCTCAAGGGCTCAAGCTCAAATCACACTCGTATCGCAAAGTTCCCAAGGGTCACGAGATGCTACGTCAGTCCATAGAACATATCTGGTTTCAACAATGTTCCAACGTCAAAAGCTGGTCTCCTGTACATAAGTCGACCAAGATGTTGTGCATTTGAGGCAGTCAGAGCGAAGATCAACGCCCACAATGGTCTGACCGCGAATTTTTCATGGATGTGCTACCTGGGCCTCGGCTCCCCTAGGCCTGACAGTACCGGCCAGGCGATTGACAGTTTCAAACTGGTCAGTCAGGAACGAACATGTGTCCCCCTATCCTAAAGTAGACAGTTATGGTGTCGTCCGAAGCTCGAAGGTAGATACGTAGAAGGCTGAAGGCACGAAGCTTGGCCAGCCGGTTCATCGAAAGAGTTCTTCTTAGAGTAGCACACACTAGCATCCAGAAGCATGTTAGATCAGAAATATTGATTCTGCGTTCGGAGCAAAAAGGCCGGCTCAAGCGCGTTGAACAATGCGGGGAACGATAACGTACGCGTACATAGTTGCTTCAGGTAGGAGGTGCACAGCTTGTTTTGGCTCGCTTAACTCGCGGCGAACCCAGAAAAATGCGATCAAAAGGGTGAATGTGTGTTGTTTTGTCCTGTTCAGTCGGAGAGTCGGTGATAAATTGGCGCAGAAAAGGCAGGTGGCTCGTTGGTTTGGAGCAGATCTTGCGATTGGAAATGAATTGAGAGCTGGGACTCGTGTTTGTGTGTGCTTGGCGCGTTGGCGAAGGTCACAGGATCAGACGGCCCCTTCTCCTCCTCGTCGACATTCCTCTCCCATCCTCCCCCCTTCATAACGCCTATAACCACACAGCTCCACTCACAACCAGCCGACCCACGACTTCCTCTCCCTTCTCTCTTTATTTTCCCCCCACTCTCACCTCTGCTCTGTCTCTCTTAGCTTAGGCGCCCGCCTCCGGTCCAACATCAGTTCCTCTTTCGTCCGCAGTTCCACCCATCGTGAATCCATCCCTCTACATGGCCTCTAACGCCCCAATAAACGGAGTGAAAATTTCTCGTGCGTTCTACCTCTTTCCTTATCGCATTCCCGACCCCCTCCCCTACCTAGTGTTCATATACGCAAATGCCGTCCATAACGCCCACTTCTGTTACCCACCTCTCCTTCACAATCCATTTTAATACCCAATGCTCACTCACGGAACTCATGTCAAACAGCCATCGACGATCCTCAGAAGATCGTCAAGGTCGTCGCCTCGGATGGCAAATCAGCCGACACGAGGGACATCTCTTACTCTAACTGCAAGGTGATCGGCAACGGCTCCTTCGGTGTCGTATTTCAGGCCAAAATCGTTGGGTCTGCGAATGATGGAGAGGATATTGCAATCAAGAAGGTTTTGCAAGACAAGCGGTTCAAGGTGCGCTTCAGCTCCGCACGACACCATCTTCGGGTCCGCCGTATAACGCTTGATTGCTCATGTCGCTTTTGTCTTGGCAATCCCTCTTTTCCCTCACTAGAACCGCGAGCTTCAGATCATGAGGCTCGTCACTCACCCGAATGTCGTCGATCTCAAAGCCTTCTTCTATTCTAACGGTGATAACAAGGTGTGTATCTACCAGCATGAGTAAAGTTGAATGTTGACATGGCCTGTCTCATAGAAAGACGAAGTGTATCTTAACTTGATGTTAGAATATGTCCCCGAAACCGTCTACCGCGCAAGTCGCCACTATGCCAAACTCAAACAGCCCATGCCCATGCTTCAAATCAAACTGTATATGTACCAACTCCTCCGGTCTCTCGCCTACATCCACTCCGTTGGTATCTGCCACCGAGATATTAAACCTCAGAATCTATTGCTGAACCCAGCGACGGGCGTCTTGAAACTCTGTGACTTTGGTTCGGCGAAGATCTTGGTTGCCGGTGAACCCAACGTTAGCTACATCTGTTCGAGATATTATCGGGCACCCGAATTGATTTTTGGTGCCACTAACTACACTACTTATATCGGTGCGTATGCATGACACATGCAGTTCAAGATCACTAACCTGGCTTCACTGATAGATGTCTGGTCGACGGGTTGTGTCATGGCTGAGCTGATGCTCGGACAGCCCCTGTTCCCTGGCGAGAGCGGCATCGATCAGTTGGTGGAGATCATCAAGGTTTTGGGTACCCCGTCTCGGGAGCAGATCAAGACGATGAACCCGAACTATATGGAGCACAAGTTCCCGCAAATCAAACCTCATCCCTTCTCCAAGGCGAGTAACTATCTTGTCCGCGCCAACCGGGGCGGACGCTGAACATATGGATCGGACAGGTTTTCCGGCCGCGCACTGCGCCAGAAGCCATTGATTTGGTTTCGAAGCTGTTGGAGTACACGCCTGGCGCTCGCCTGAGTGCAGTTGAGGCGATGGTACATCCGCTCTTTGACGAGCTGCGGGTAGAAGGAGCGAGGATGCCGAACGGGAAAGACTTCCCGCCTCTGTTTGACTTTACGCGAGAGGGTATGTCGTCGGACGTTGATAGACGATGACTTGGGAACTAACATGTATGCAGAGCTATCCGTGCGGCCCGACCTGCTCCGGCAACTTGTACCGCTGCACTGCGAAGGAGAGCTGCGCTCTCGAGGAATTGACGTGGACAATTTTGTACCGATACCTTTGGAACAGCTGAAGATCACACTCGACTAGGTTGGACCAAGAGAATGAGATGTAGCGATGTATCTGTTTCCCCTGCTGATGTCTGTTCTACATTTTTGTGTTGTGCGTGCATAGTGTACATTTGCAAGTAAGTCGAGGTATTTGCTGTGATGAGCCTGTGACGAATGTGATGAGTGTGACCGAGTGTCCCATACATTAACGGCATTGCGAGAGCAGTTTATGAAGTATAAGAGAATGAGATGACGAGTAGTGCTAGTGAGATGCGTGACTTGAATGACAGGTTGCGTGATGTCGCGTTAGATGTTCGCGAGCGGGGATGCAGATGGGCTCATTGAGTTTATATCCGCAAAGTGCCCTGCGTCTTATAACAGACTGGGAACAGAGCACGACTAGTAGACCCTCCGCCCACGATGCAGACGCAGAATTATGCCTGCGACACTCTGCCTGCCGCTAAGCTGGCAGGAGCTCCCGACGCTGACCAGCCTGAGCAGCAGGCCGACACCAATTTGAATAGATCCGTCTCTCCCCCGCTGCCATTTATGGATCCGACCGGGACAGAACATCTTGACAAACCCACCGAGGACGCTATCAAACAAGCCCAAGGCCAGGCTTTCCTCCCACCCACAATGCCTGCCGCCTCCCAGAGGAAGCTCTGCGTTCGCCATCTCCGCATGGCGGACGAGGGCACAAATCTCAAGCTTCAGCAGGTACCTCCCCTTTTTCCGCTTGCTTTGCTAGATTGCTCACACGACTCCCCCGCCACAGGCTCTAGATGCCCTACCTATCGAGGATCGCCAGACTGTCAGCACAATATGGTCCAGCTTTTCTTCGTCAGCACATCCCAGGCGAGAACTTATCCTCCAAGGCATCCTCACCATGTGCTGCTTCTCCCAACTCTCCCTCCTCACCGAGCAGCTCGGTCACCTTATCCGTCTCGACCCCTTCGTAGTCCTGCCCCGCGAGGTCGCACTTAAGGTTCTGGCACATTTAGATGCCACCTCACTATGTCGCGCAGCTCAGGTTAGCAGGCTTTGGCGTAGTCTTGCCGACGACGATATCCTCTGGCGCGGAATATGTGAACAACATATAGGACAGAGGTGCCGCAAGTGTGGCTGGGGCTTGCCTATCCTCGAGCACCGTCGCACTGCTCGAACCTCATCTTACTGCTCCACACCCCCTGGCTCATCCGTCACGTCTCCACGATCGAAACGTGCTGCAGAGGATTTTACAGATCATCCTCATCCCACAAAGCGCTTACGATCCGAACTTCAGGATTTCTCCTTGGCTTCTACCTCTCATACCACCGATCATGACACCCACTCCCGTGCTTCTCCTTCTCGCGAGCTTCTGCTTACACCACCACTTGATGCACCTCGGGTCCCGGTTACTCGCCCGTGGAAAGATGTGTACTCCGAGCGCTTGACCGTCGAACGAAATTGGCGACGAGGTCGGTGCACTGTGCGGACTCTCAAGGGACACGCCGATGGTGTCATGTGTTTGCAATTTAGCGAATCCATGCATCATCCCTCTTTTCCGGTCTTGATCACCGGCTCGTATGATCGAACGATACGCGTGTGGAACCTGGAGACCGGGAAAGAAGTCCGCTGTCTTCGCGGCCACACTCGTGCCGTCCGGGCTCTGCAGTTTGACGAGGCAAAGCTTATCACGGGAAGCATGGACCATACCATTCGCGTCTGGAACTGGCGGCGAGGCGAGTGCATACGAACGCTGGAGGGGCACACCGAAGGTGTCGTGTGCCTCAACTTTGATAACAACTTGCTCGCTAGCGGCAGTGTAGACACGACTATCAAGATCTGGAACTTCCGGACAGGAGAGGCATTCACCTTGCGAGGACACCGCGACTGGGTGAACTCCGTGCGGTTGTGGGACGTCAGCAATTCGGGGCTTGAAGATTCACTATCCCTAACCGGTGGTGGTTTCACCTGTCCACCCGAGATTGGCTCGGGAAGGATGCTGTTCTCCGCATCCGATGATGGGACCATCAAACTTTGGAATCTGTGCAGTCGAAGCTGCGTTAGGCAATTCACTGGCCACGTAGGTCAGGTGCAAAGCCTTCGGCTGTTAGCAGTCGACGAGGGGTGCGATACAGACGAGGGTGGGTCGGACAATGTTCGAGTAGAAGGTGTTGTCAATACAGAGTTCCTCAATACGCCGGGTAGCTCTTCCGAGTTGTTCAGCGTCGTTACGCACGACACTCCGCCGATGAACAGGACACTCAGTGAGAACATGGAGGAGGCCAGAAGTCTCGACAGGTCCACAAGGCGAGCGATGGGCGAAGAATCTTCCAAGCGGAAGAAGCCCGTGCTCATTTCTGGGAGCCTCGACAACACCATCAACATATGGGACATCGAAACTGGAAAGGTTACTTCGACGCTATTCGGGCATATTGAAGGCGTTTGGGCTGTCGCCTGCGACAAGTTGCGGATCGTGAGCGCTAGTCATGATCGCACAATAAAGGTTCGTGGATGTGCTATAAGATCATGCACTCACTCGCTGAACACTATCATACAGCTTTGGAACCGTGAAGAAGGCCGTTGTACTGCTACGTTATTTGGCCACCGGGGTGCAGTAACCTGCCTTGGGTTGGGTGAAGACAAGATTGTTTCCGGAAGTGACGACGGTGACGTTAGAGTATGGAGTTTCAGTGGATAGCTATCATGTCGCTTATGCTTTGCTTTCGCTGTTTTTATTTGTAACTTAATTGACCCAAGTATACTGTACAAGGAATTGGCTACTTATGAATCCATGTAATGATGCGAGTTTGTCCAAAATACGTTATAGTCCGAAAGCGAATGTGTGTGCACCATACATTGCCCCAAGCGCACGAGACTGCCCATCCTCGCCTGCGCCCGCAGCAACATATATGGGAAGGAAGTGTTCCTCTCTAGGATGAGCTTCACGGAAGCCCTTCAAGCTGACCAGGTCTAACATAGCAGCCTTGCGAACCTCGGGCTGTAGCACGTTCGTGTCAGTCTACATCCCAAGAAAGAAACGAAGAGACGAACAGCTTGAACGCCGGCCTCGTAGATCGCGTCGCTAAACGTCTTGACGCTGGCGGGCGCCATACTCTCGCTAAACAGCCTACGATCCATCAGATTATGTATGGTAAGTCCTCCAGAAAGGATGAGATATCCCTCTTCCCTGCAAGATATTTTAAGTCATAAGGGCTTAAGGAGAAAGAGAGGCGGTACCTCAGCTTTGCTACGGCTTTGCCCACCTGCCAATTTGCTTCTGCCGCTTGCTGAGGAAGGGATCTCGAGCTGGGGCCTTCAATGGATACCTGCACCACTGGAACCTTCTGGAGTGTCTCTCCAAACATTAACGTGAAGGGCACAAACACGCCATGATCTAGGCCGTGACCAGGGAATCCACGACCATCCTCGCCGCGAACCTCGTTCGGGGATGATAGGCGTGCACGCATGCCCGCCTTAGAATAAGAAACTAAGCTTGGGAACCTTTAGCAAGTTACATACCGGAACATCCTACCTCTGTGAACGAATCGACCACCCTCTGGGAGAGACTTCTGTCTCCTTGGGAGTTGAACTTGATCTGATATAGCTCGGGTCCAAACCCATAGTAATCCATGAAGAGCGGGTTCTGGCCTTCATAGTTGCTGACTAGGGGTTTATTGAGCTAGCGTCGGAGCAGCTATTCAAACATACTGACCTACGCGCTCCCCTTCGGTCTCCCAATGAGCGCTGAAGATGACAATGCCCTTGGGCTTGTACTTTTCAAGCAGAGCTGGGCCAAAGTCACGAAGGAAGTTGGCTAGAGAACCCCTCGGTCCCATCTCATTGAAGGAAGGGGGGAGTCCACCCGACTCTGGGAAGACAAGCATGGGAGAGCCATGGGCGAAGAAGAAGGCAGGGATCTTGGGTGGGTTGGATGGCAGCGCGTCGAGGGCGGCGCGCCATTGCTCAGGGATTTTGGGTGCGACCAAAGCGGAAGACATGGTTCGGAAGTGTGGTGGACGAGATAGTACGGAGGTCTTCAAATGACGAAGGGAGTTCATGCTCTTGGAAGCATGTTATATATCTGATAACTCACGGTTTCGCTTTCGCGTCAAGGGCGCCTACAAACAGCGAGGACATCGGCATTTCTGTCAGTCACTTACATAGCGTGCTACTGGTACGGGACAACTAGAGTATGTCATACTTTCGTGGATGCTCGTAAGCCCGCTGCATGATGGAGATAGAAAATCTCACGGGCTCATATACATACTGCATCAGCCTTACCTGTCTCACCGCTATTGATATTGGTCAGGAGTAGACCCAATTAGTGTAATCAGGCTGGTGCGCAACGGTTCGCATCGAATAATTTGCGTGGGAGGTAGTGTTAGCCTAGCAAACGCTCTTTAGGCTCCGCTCGGTAACGGGTTAAATTAAATTAAGTTTAATTTAACCTGTTACCGAGCGGGGCCTTGCGAGTTCCCCAGATACACTCCTCAAAGCGCCGCTGGAGATCTTGACGGTGTACTACGACAGGCTGCATGGATTGGTAGCGTGGCCGAGTTGGTCTAAGGCGTTGGATTTAAGTATTTGAATCCCAATGGGCGTAAGTCCGCGCGAGTTCGAACCTCGCCGCTACCACTTCACCATTGAAACTTTTTGCTGGGGCCGTTCTTATGTAGATAACAGAAGTTCTCGACGTTGTTCAAACATTCATCCATAATAAAGTAGCACATCAATTACAAACTGCCCAAATACACGATACAGCAGGGGTGCCAGCTAGGCAAACGAACTGAAATACACTTTGGATTTCGTCTTGAATCACTACCATTCGCTGGTTCTTTAGAATAACTGTACAAGGTGAATGAACGTCGGCTGCTATATCAGCAGAAAAACTTACACCCTCAATGTTGTCCGCACCTCCAGGGCGCTCACGAACCCTTGTCAAAGATGTGTATGTCAACTGCATGTGGCAAAGACAAGGGGACTCTGCTTACTTCCTTGTGGGAACGAACGCCTCTTGCTCATCACTGAAGATGCTGCTCATGCTGCTTGAACCTCCCGGTACAGTTCGCACACGCCTGAAGGCAGTCAGACCCATTGTGTGCATATCTGACCATGGCCTTGGCTCACCTTGTTGGCTTGAAACCATCAGCGCTCTCCGAAGGAGGTGCGACGGAAAGAGCATCATCTCCAAACTCTGGTTCGCTCATAATCCGTTGGGCGGTAGAAGGAGACATGGCGGGCGGCGCAGCATCGGAAGTTGCTAAGTCGGTTTAATTCATAAGAATTCAGGCATAAGAACGTAGCCACGAACGCGGAGCTTCGCCTTGATCGGACATCTTGCCAAAAGTCGCATAACCTATAAGTCGAGGTCCCTGAGTCGAATCAATGGAATGTAAACATGGCAATATTCCTACGAGGAAGTTTTTGGATGTTTGAGAAGTTGGTGTCAACCGTAGTTCCGGTATACCTAGAAGGCGATAAGAATTACACTGCTGATGATACTGAGGGGACACTCTGATGAATCATACCTCAGGAACTCAAGCAAAGTGCGTTTGGTGAACACTACTTTTGTGTCGTCCCAGTCAAGCATGCCTTGGCGGTAAACTCAGCAATTGACTTACAAAGCGAGCTTTTCAGCGAAGCACAAACGTACCAAGATTTAAAGGCCAGTCCTTTTCCTTGGACATATCGACTACTTGAGAGGGAGTGAACCTTTGAACAAGAGAATCAGCGGGTACTCTTGAGCACACACTATGAGCATACCTTTGAGACATGGTTTCCTGGTAGTAGATCGGGGATTGAGAGAGGATACGAGTGGGATCAAAGAACACGATGAGAGTAAAGTTAAGACAAGGAGCAGTTTCCAGCCAGACGCGTCTGGTTGAGACAGAGGTCTCGGTTGTTATAGTATCTATAGCACCCAACTGAGCGCTCCCAAGGTATGCATATGGTCATGGTGACAATCTACTAGTCTGCCGCGCGCCCTGCAACTTAAGCAACTGCTTGTGTTTAACTAAAAGTAAAAATCTGAACTACGAGTCCTTGCCCAGCTTCAAACTTGAGGGTTTCCGACGTTAAGTTTCCGGCCCTGCATCGGACGAGAGACGCACAGGGGCGCCTCCGAATCTTGCCACTTCTCGTTCCCCATCGCCACCAAAGTTTTGGGTTTAATTTCCGCATCCCACCGTGGAGCTACATACATAGCTGCGTGCGCTCATGTTGTCGACGCGTATTCTCTGCGCGAATGCTGCCAAAACGGCACAGCGTGCATATGCTACCCGAGCATCCGAATTTTACACCGATCCTAGCAAGGCCCTTGAGCCAGCAGTCACGTCTACTCCAGAGGTCAACTCTTCGCAGCGAGAGGTCCTGGACTCGGCGTTGCGCATTGATCAGGCAGGCGAAATTGCTGCTAATGCGATCTACAATGGTCAAATGGCCGTCCTCGGTAGACACCCACATGTCGGCCATCTCATTCAGGTGCGCATCTGGTCCTTTCCGTCCAGAGCTTGTTTGACTGAACGCTTCGCAGGAAATGTGGGATCAGGAGAAACGGCATCTTGTCGTAATGAATAAATTACAGGCACAGCATCAGATACGGCCAACTGTGCTGACAGAAGTGGCCAAAGTGGCAGGTTTCGCTCTCGGAGCTGCGACAGCATTGATGGGCAAAGAGGCAGCCATGGCATGTACTGAAGCTGTGGAGACAGCTATTGGGGAGCATTACGACGAGTGAGCCACACTCCTTGCGCCTCTTTTTCTCAGTCAGCTAACGCAATGACTTAGCCAGTTAAAGGAGTTTGAATCACTACCGGAATCACATCCGAGCGTACCCCTTCTTAAGGATGTCATCCGGGAACTCCGGGACGATGAACTGGAGCATTTGGATATTGCTGTCGAACATCACTCACAACGCGCACCTGCACACGCTTTGCTCAGTACGGTCATCAATGGGGGCTGCCAAGTGGCTATAGGGATATGTCGGCGGTTCTAATGGTTTTATTATATTCGATTGCTCCGAATAATGTGTGTCACGCGTCCTCAACATGTCGCCGATATGTGTCAATTGAATGCGAACGCCACCTTAGTCTAGAAATCATCACGAAGACTGCTTAGCGAGCGCCTGGTCTTTCCGCTTGCCTGCCCATGACCACTTGTTCTGTGCCGCAAGTCAGTTTCAGGCTTACAGGAAATGAGGACAAACATACGGTTGTTTGAGTGGAGAGGTAGTAGATGGCACCGGGAACAAAGACGAAGCCCATGAGGGATACGAAAGTTGTTCTGGGAGTGAAGCGGAAGTGCTTGTATGCGTCCTCACGCTGGGATGGTGGATTGAATGAATACGTCGGGGAGCAGCAGAAGGTAAACGTACCATCCGGTTCCATCGTTCGACAGCTGGGTCCAACTGGTCGAGCGGGATGAATGTTCAGGTCATGTACGTCAGGCTAACAAGAATTGCTTACTTTAATGAAACCTGTAATATGTTATGCTGTCAGCATTGTGTCAGAGGGAGAGTACACATTCAACTACTCACTGTGTGCAGCCATGGTGGAAGAGGTAACTTATGTTGTTTGAATTTGTTTACCGACCGGGTGTGGTAGCTCTAGTTTCCGCTCTGGGGGTAAACAACAAGTTCGGCCGTGTGCGTTCCTTTCATTTCTCATACAGTCCACCACCACCACCACATACACTATCTCTTCTTCTCCGCCTCGTTTTTACTACTGTATGGCTTACAATCGCGAGTGGGATAAGGGAAAGGACGACTGGGGCGGCGATAGTTCTTCATGGTCAGGCGGAGGTGGAGGAGATAGATTTTACTCGAGGGGCAGGGAGGACGACTACTACGGCGAAGGCAAACGTAGAAAGTACAACAATGGCGTGCGTCTGCCTCCTTGTTTCTGTCACTCCTCTTGACACCCTCTTCGCAGGGCTATGATGCCGGATATTCATACGGCGATGGCTCGTACGACCCCAATTGGGGACAGGGCCAAGCCAACCAAGGCGACCATTCTCAGGACTACGGTCATGACGAACGTCCAGGCAAGCCCTTTGGCGGAAAGAAACGGCTTGTCCCCAGTGAACCCAGTCCCCATGTCATCTTCCTTGGCCTTGACCCCGACTTCTCCGAAGCAGACGTCCGTTCCTTGACTGGATCATCCGTCTTACTCCAGGCTGAAACCACTCTTCTAGCTCCAAGCATACCTTGTAAACAATGCATGCAATATCGAAACCGTGACCATCATTCGTGAACGATCAACAGGCACTTGCCCATTCACATTCTCTTCTTGCGCTCGCATTGACGTTTCCTTGGCCGTTGGATTTTCAAAGGTCTTTCCAAGGGCTTCGGCTTTGCTCAGTTCGCCAGCGTAGAGCACGCCCGCGCGTTCGTCGATCCTCTGTTTCCTTTCATCCAGATACCTCCACCCGCCTCTCATGGTGCCTCCGCTACCGCTGCCTTCTACAAGGCGCTCGAGACTGGCACTCCTCACAATGGCCGGAGAGTGAAGATTGATTACTCTCAGAGTGCACTTCCACATGATAAGAGTCGAACCCGGCAGAACATGAACGACGGCACGCGCGACATTGGAAACTCGCCGGCACCTGTCCTACTCTTCCGAGGCCTTGATCCTCTGTCGGGACCACAAGCTATCGCGCAGGCCATGATCAGTTCGGCTGGTCCCGGGAATCAAGGTTCTAAGGGCATGAAACGCATCGTCCTCATCAAAGATAAAGTGACATTGGCCAGCTTTGGGTTTGCATTCGTCGAGTTCATTGATGCACAGGTGAGTTTGAACATTCTCTTATGAGCCCAAATCCAGATTGATACCACCTAAGTCTGCATCCGGGGTCTTGGCTAACACGATGTCGGCCACCATTCACCCCCAAGGCTTTCGTATTTCCGATAAGCCTGTAGCAGCGTCTTTTGCCCATCCCTATTCTTTCCAACCAGTTACTGACTACATGCTTCGCGACGACACTTCTATCACCTCTTCAATGAGTTTGGGTGGTGTGGAAAATACTTTTGTCAAGTACTGGGATGAGACGGCTACCGTAGCTGTTCTCGAGTTTAAGGTCGACGAACCAGTGAGTAAGGATTCACAACAGGCCACGTCGACAAAAGAGAAGAAGGAAAAGAAAAAGAAAGGTAAGCAGATTTTCCAATCAAGTGGTCCAATCTGACATGTGCCAATAGATGATAGCTCGAACAAGCTCCCTCAAGCCTCCGTTCTGCCAGTATCCGATAAACCTGTCACTCTTAGCTTTGGCAAGGGATTATCAGTTACTTCAAAGCCTGCGGGCCCCACAGGTATGCCGTGTGTCATCCCGCAAGCATTTGCTTACGGTCACTTCCAGGCCCTACGAAAGCTCCAGCGCTAGGATTTTCTGCAGAAGACTTTGAAGGAAGTGATGCGGACAAATCAGAAGAGTACGCATCAGGCAAGGACGATGCCAAATGTATAGTTATCTATGGACGCGTTGAAGGATGTACTGACTGGCGGTGCAGCTACAGCGGCCAAGAGAGTTGGCCCTATGATAGCGAGCAAAAAGGTGATTGTGTCAATTCTTCCTTTCGGTGCTGTTTGATCTGACTACTATCTTGTACAGACCGTGAACAACATCCAGAAGTGGAATCAAGTAAAGGAAGAATTGAAGGAAGATATAGGTGCTCGCCCTGCTCCGGTTGGTTGTATACTTCATGGTATAAAGCATCGGTATTTGATGACCATTAGATGCAGGCGACTGTTCCTACCACTGCTCCTACCACTGCTCCTACCGCTGCTCCTGCCGCACCCTTAGTGACCAAGTCTCCACTCCCACAGGAAGACTTGGAGTTCGCGGACATTGGCGCTCTTATGTGTCTCCTGTGTTCGAGGCAATTCAAAACAACGGAACAGCTGAAGCGACACGACAAGGAATCAGATCTTCACAAGGTTTGCATTTCGATCATCGGTGCATGGAACCTCTGCTGACGCATGTCCCTACCTATGGTCTCTCCTCTGTTCCATCATGTAGAAGAATCTGCGTGATTCGAATCTGCGTGAGGTTGCTCATCAGAAGCTGGCTCAGAGGCGGACAGAGTCATCCTCGAAGGGGGATGCAGAGGGGCCGAGGTATCGAGACCGCGCGCAAGAGCGCCGAGTTATGCATCATCAGCCCGATGTCCCGTTACCAGAGCCCTCCGTGGCATCAGCGTCGAAGAGAAAAAGACACGCGGAAGGGCCCCCGCCGCCACCCTCGCCACCGCCTCCGCCTACTAATCCAGGGGAGGACGAGAGCAACGTGGGTAACAAACTGCTCAAGATGATGGGATGGACGGAAGGATCCGGGTTAGGTACCGAAGGAGACGGCAGAGTCGATCCCATGTAAGCCAAAAGTTGTCGCGCACGTTGCATCGCTTATTGGGCCATTATCGTTTTCAGCCAAACCGCCATGTATGCCCAAGGTGTTGGACTAGGTGCCAGCAAGGGGAAGGACGTAGGTAAATATGCGGATGGATATGCCGGTTACGTGCATATGGCTCAGGATGCGGTGAGTCGTGTTCTTCAAGGTGACCTCTATAATGACTCAACGGTGTTTTTTGTCTTTTCTGAGAAGGCCCGAGAGCGTTACGGCAATTAGCGAGACATCTCGCGATCGATGTCTTTCATATTATTCTTGTTTTACAGTAATCCTGCTCTGTAGTTCTCTTTGAAATTGATTGATCACTTGATATATTGTTACAATGGATTTGACCCACTGAATCATTCTCGCATGATTAGTGTAACACTCTGTTAAGCAGTAGCAACGATAGATACAGACTGGCGCATCTATACAAAGCACATTATGGAATAACATAAGATGATGGTGACAGCAGATAGAATACAGATGAGGAAGCATCTAGGTATGCATGGGTATGTATGATGCATTAAGCGTCCGTCTGGGAATCAGCGTCTTGGGGTATGTCTTCAGGTTCAGGTGTAGGTTCAGGTGTAAGATCGTTCTCGGCAAGTTCGGAATGGGTTGCTAATGGAGAGTTGTAGGCTGATGATGTCTCTTCGGCTTCGCTCAGCATGGCTGTTCGTTTCCTTGTGCGCCTCCGCGGAGTTGGCGTAACGGGCGACGGCGCGGAGAACCCGTCAGCTTGCAACTGAGCCAGCATGTTGCGCGCCATGTCCGCAGTATCACTTTGAGGAGTGTCGGTGTCTGTGCTGAGAAGGGGCGCCGTTGGTCGCCAGTCAGGTTTATTGCGCGTTTTCCGCGTCCGCTTGTTCACTGTATCACCATTGCGCAGTTTCTCCAGCAAATTATCGAGGACGGCACTGTCTTCTTCTTGTGGACCGCTCTCTTGATGATTCTGCCTTCTCTCCCGAGACTCAGCAAACATTTGCTTCCGCTTCTCTACAGCCCGTTTCTCATCAGCTGCGTTCTGATTTTCGGCTTTGCATTTCTATGAAACGGTTGGGTCAGTTCTCCCATGGTTTTGAGAAAGGCGTGTCTTACTCGGTAAGAGGTGACGAAGGTTTTGAAGATCGCAAAGAATTCTGTAGACGATATAGTCTGATCGTCCTCGCCATAGTATCGCACAACCTCGGTGAACGTTGCTTCTGCGTGGGTAACGTCGTCCACTAGATACTCGATTCTTGACGTTGCTTTGCCCATGAATGACCACATATATTTGCTGAAACCATCGTGCTCCGCAATATCGGTGTAGTAGTCGTTCAACTCTTGTCGTATCCGCCTGAGACCTTCACGCAGTTCACCCATGTCTTTGCGCGTATCCTGGATGTTGACTATAGGCACGTTAGAATCTTTCCCTGTGGGAAGACTCATGAACCAGAAGAGGTACGTACCTCTGTAAGCCTCCGCTGGCTTGGAGAGTTCCTCGAGGAAAATTTCTATGCCCGAAAAGTGCTTTGCGATGGTGCGCTCCAAGAAGTGCAGCAAGGTGGTATTGTTGACGGATTTAGTGTCCACGAGCTAAGAACCGAGTGTGAGCCTTCATCCGCGAAACAATCAAATGCCACTCACTTTATTGATGCTGCTAACCTTGAACCCGAAGGCACCACCCTTTATACCAGTTCCGTTCATATAATTACCGACCATAAGGATGAGCTAGTAACCAGTATAAGCAACTAGGAGGAAACACATAGGCTCGCTACTTACGTTCAAAACCTCCTTAAAATTCTTCGCATGCAGCAAAGCCTCGCTGGCTTCCCCGACTTTCTTAGCACCCTTGACGATTGATTACGTCTTTAGCCAGGACGAAGACCATAGCTTCGAAGAACACTCACATCGTCCAGAAGGGCCCAGGACTCATCGAATTTGCACTTGTACAGCATACCTTCGATGCGAGGCGCCAGCCGGTTTATCTGGATCAGCTTTACCATAAGCCGATCGGAGGGATGCAGTCCTCCAAGTTCCTCGGGTCCAGCATTCCGATAGACGTTCAACTTGCCAACCTGACAGCCACGTTAAGCTGAAAGTTCACAAGCAACTCATTTGCTTGCCTTACCTGTTCTGGGGTCGGTAAGACGCCCTTAAGCTCGCTCAAGAACGTTTCTGTGCACATCTCTTGGTCAAACTGCTGTATCTTGCGAGCGATTTCTTCTGGCTCCAAGGATTTGACCCTTCGGATGAGAATTTCTGGCCAACGCTTCAGCAACAGTAAACCCAACGGTATATCAAGCCCTTACCGACTCGTTTCTTTGTTTGGGCATCGAGGACACTCTTCAGCTCTGCTTGTCTCTGCTTGGCTGTGGCAGTGTCAGTGCAGCCATTCTACTCGGATAAGATGCGTACAAACCCATAAGATTAATCATTAGCTGCTTCGCTTTGAAATCCTCCTCCATTTCTGTCCAGACATCATTGGTTTTCAATTTCTCCAACATCTCTCGCTCCTTCTGACTATCATCGTCATTCCAAACAGTTTTCGACACTTGCTGTTGAGGAAGCTTGTCCCATTGCAGCTGTTTCATCTTGGTACCCGGCGTAATTGGCATATCTTTACGCGCAGCAAGGAGCACATTGAAATTAGCACCGAGAAGCATAGAAGCACGGGCAGAGCTAGGTGCAGAGCTAGGTGTGGATGCAATTCCTCTTGCACCGGGGGGAGGTGGAGGTGGCGGAGGGGGAGGTGGACCTGAGCCACCGGATGCACCAGCAGTGGGGATTCCGGCCCCGGGAGGTGGAGGAGGAGGAGGCGGGGGCGGGGGCGGGGGCGGAGGGGGAGGAGGCGGTGGTGGTGGTGGTGGCGGTGGCGGCGGCGGCGGCGGGGGAGCTTCAGCAGTAGACACATTTATTTCTGCTTCGGGCACCTCGCCCAGGGGGGTTAGAGCTTGTGATGGTGAATCTGATTCCGCTTCTGACGAGGGAGACCGGCCACCCCTGGCTTTGAGATGGTTTTTCAAGGCGTCAGCAAATGACCCAGGGGCAAGTACGCCAGCTTTCTCATCGGACGAGACCACGGATGTGGCATTGGTCTCATCAGTGAAAGTGGAAAAGCCACTTTTGATGGACCTGCCGAATTCGCTTTCTCCATCCTGATCTTCTCCACGGCCATTAGCTTCCCCGCCCACCTGTTCAAAGGAGTCCTCCTGACCAGGTGCGAGCAGATTGCCAGCCTTATAGGAACGAGGTAAAGAGGCGTTGATATCTCCAGGCAATCTTGGACCCATCCGTCTAGGAGATCCTCTGATGCTACGCGAACTGTATACGGGATTTCCTTGCGGTGAAAGCTACAGTGGATTCCGTCAATACGCGCGACCAGGTAACAGGAAAAGAAGCTTACAGTTTCAAACTGAAGTTTAACCTGTTGCTCGGCATCCGCTTCGTCCGCGTCCATAAACTGAGACGATCGAGCAGCCTCAGAAGCGCGAGCTTTCCCGTTGCCCATGTTCTTGGCAGATGAAGAGCCATTCGCTTGCCTTGATGATTTGCGCGGAGTAGCATCTCGTGACTCTGCATCAGAGCTCCCCGTCTCTTCTCCATCATCACCTTGACCTTGACCCTTTTTCTTCTTGCCTCGACCCTCCAGGATGCTTACAGTCTTAGTGCGCTCGAGATGCTTGTTTAGTGTCTCAATCAGGGTCTTGCGATCCATGGAGCCCGAGTTTGAGTCGATGATCTTGTTAACACCTGTGCCAAGTTCCCTAAGCATTCTGAAGAGTTCCATGATCTGCTGCTCAAGTTGGGCAATCTGTTCTTCGTAGCCAGCTTTCTGGGTAACAAGCTGACCCTGGAGGCGAGTTACAGTTTCTCGGGAGTGAGCCAAATTGTCTTCAAGACGCGAGACTCTGTCCTTGAGCTGTCCGACAAGTCCACCACTTCCTTGGGCCACCTCTTCCTCTAGCGCATCTCTCTCTAGTTTTAATTGTAGGGCTTGAGCGCGCAGTTTGTCGGCATCAATAGCGGCGGTTTGGTAGCGTTCAGTCTCGTTCAGTTGGGCAATCAAACGCTGCACTGAATGTCCAAGTCGCTGCTCCGCTCCCCCTAGTTTATTGTCCATCGCGATATCCGCAACCAACGAGTCCATGAGCTGATAGTATTGCACCATACCCGGCCCCTCCTCTCTAATAAGCAGCAAATGCTGCATCATAGACAAGAAGTGTGCTTTTGCGGGCGTATTATCGATCTTGGCGCATACAGCATTCCAGACATCCTCCAAGTTGGAGAGGTTCCGCAAGATGTCTTGGTCGAATCGCTCTCTGAGCTTCAGCTCGTCTTCTTCGAGTATGTCTTGAAGGTCATCCAGCTGCTTGTCCATTGGTGGCACGCCAAATTCGCGACATAATGCAATAATCCTCTGGAGACCGGCTGACTCCATCAGGCTCCTGTGATGTATCCGGAGGTCGATGTCATCAAGTGCATCCATGATGCGGACCACAACGAATACATTAGAAAGCTACGTCGTTTATGAGTCCCGTAGCCTCGAAATATACAACAGGATAGAGCTCACAGCATAGTCCAAAAGAGAACCATCGGCGCCACTGAGGGTTTTGACGTCCTCGCTGGCACCAACCAAGCTCCCCATTCGTCCTCTCCCATTGAGAGCAGTTTCGAACGACTTGAACCAGTAGTCGTAGCAACCTCTGGTACCAACACAGACTTCGCTTAAAGTCTCTAGAGCTGTAAAAACGAGTCCGATTGATTCCCTACTACAATAAATTGTGGAAAGGAGAATTTCGAGGATATTTTTACGAGTTGGAAGATGTGGTGAATTTAGCGAAGAGCTTATTTGCGTTATAACGTTGGGATGCTTGAGTGCCTCGCGAACTCTTGTCTAAGTCATGAGGTCAGTTAGAAAGCTACAAATTCAACAATGGCGACGCTTGCCGTGTGGTTGAATATGATCTTTAGACAGTTGGTGATCTCTTTTTCAAGAGGAACATCACCGTGTCGCCTAGGGAATTTTAGGAGTGAACACAGGGGATCAAGGCAAAAACCCACCGCTCAGAGCCTTTTCGACTTATGTGATACAGGGCTTGAGCTAGTACCGAGGTGCCCTGAAGCTCAAGGAACCGTTCCATCCAGCTAATCTCATTATTCTTGAGCGAGACCCAGACACTGGATGCCTGCTTTGCCGTGATAGTCTTGTCAAGGAATTTCTTGATATACCAATCCGGAGACCCTTCCCCAATCGGTGCCGCCAGAGACTCGCCCTGCTTCCGAGACGTTTCTTCCCGGTTCTTTTCTTCTAGCCATCGAAGATGCTCGTCGCCATGTACGATCTTCCACTTTTGGTCGATCGTAAGCGTTTGGCTATCCGGTATTGCTCGCGTCTGCTTGACTTGCTGGAATAAAGCTTCGACACCCTCGTCGTCTGGGCGGGGAAAATAGAAGTCGTCTTGAGGTCCATGCCTGTTGAGATTGAGATGATAAGATAGATGGTGGTGTGAACCGGCCTCTGAACAAGATGAGGTCATTCGAGAATCCCATGGGAAGGGGAGGACAGTTACGCACCTGAGGAGGGACGGAGGGAAGCGGTCTGAGTTGATGGGGAAGTGGGTATGTATGTCGAGTTATATTCTGAGCCAGATGGGCTTCGTCTGCCCGTTGAGCTGGATGCTTCGCTTCTCCGGACTCGCTGCTGGCGGGCCGAGGCTGGGGTGGCCGGCCATTTGCTAGCGTTAGTGTTCAAAGACTCGTTGTATAGGGTTCCCGAGTCTGAAGTGCTGAAAGTGGAATCAGGGCGCGAGGTCGTGCTGGCGTTGGCGTAACGTTCTCTCTCGGCTCTATTCCGCTGAATAGCCTGGAAGTTGAGTTTGGTTCCATCGGAGGTGAGAGTGGGATTGGTGAGCGGGGCGGATATGACTGAAGTACCACGAAGGCCTTGGGAAACGGTGCCGACGGGCATAGGAGAACGGGAGGGAGGGGCAAGCTGATCGTATGGCACGGACCGTTCTGAGAGGTCGCCCGACGATTGGCGGGGCCGCCCTTTCTTGCGGCCGAAGAAGGAGTCCATTGTGAGGGAGTGCGCTCAGATGCGCTGGGATAATGCTGAGGATCAGTTCGCCAGGGTCGTAGTAGATGGAGGAGGAGGAGACGAGCTCAGAGGGGTCGACCGGTTCAAGGGGTCGGTCGGCCTCAGCTAAGGCTTAGTGGCCGGGCCAAGTGCGGGCGGTAACACTAGTAGTAGTCGCGCGCTTGCCTCCTTTAGCCCTTTAGCGACACGCTCCCACTAAGCAACGCTAGGCCATTCTTTGCAACTAAGTTTGCACAACATATACATATATGTCCACTAATTAGACTACGTGTACAGCCAGTACTTGAATTTCTACACTAGCATCATCACGAAGACGATCATTGTCAAAAAATTGGGTTCTCGGACACAGTTCATCGGGCGAACCCTCGCCGTCATGGTCTGCTAAGCAGGCCCATTTGTCTGCCACTTTCGAAGCAAACTTCCCTTCCACATGGATCCATTCGACCGCAGCCAAACCACGCGCCGATGGTCTCCTCGTCTGTTGGCAGCAGCCATCGCTTCAGCCGTCTAAGTCAACGACTTAGATAACCGGCACTGTGTAGATGAAGTCGAGACCAGTCATGCAGGCACAGCCATCAGCCAAGCTCAGGTTCGTCAATGACACAGCCGGCTCGTCACCCATCGGAGCAGCAACGTCCAGCTTCCCGCCTTTTTGAAATGCAACGATCGCGAGATGCACGTCCCCGGTTCGTCAAGACACATCCTAGCCAGTTTCGTGTTTGATAAGGTGTCTCGTCTCGTGCGAATGTGCACTACGATAATAACATGCATGTACAGCCATCACGGCATTGTCAATGCTGACATCGAGAACGAATCTCTGTTAAAGGACCAAGGGCCCCATAACTTCAACATGACTTTGCCTCCGGACAGTTATACAATGCATGCCCTCCGTTGAACACAAGATTAGACGAAACCCTCAGAAATGGCATCATTAGAGTGCTTTCGAACGCGGTTCAAGTGACATCTAACCCAGACAGATCAATTACAGAAAAGAACAGTCCAACTGGCCGCAAACTCCCCAATAGATGCGTCATGGCCTTCTATGCTGTGTCAAGCGATCACCATCTCAAAGCCTTAGAGTTGTGTGCGACAAGTTCAGGACGACCGTCCAGCAAAGTGCGACTGTGCTACTGAGACAGGAGCAAAGTCCATGAGTAGCCCTAAAGAAGGTAGGCAAGACAGGCCGCAAACCCGAGCATGGACAACATTATCCGTAGTCCATGAATTCCAATAGCAGTGGCATGCGTTCCTGTGTGTATTCACAAGCTTCGGCACACCTTACTCTCTTGTCCGCTGCCACGAAGCCGAGCAAGCTTTAGATGCATATTGCTTTAACGGCCAAATCGCGACCCAAGATTCCCCTGGTGAGGATGTCCTGGACGCAAAATAGCTCGCGGTGAACAAAGTCGTGCAAAAGTCACCGGAGGTAAAGTCCCGAGCGCAAGACAGTACGGAGGTCCACCAAGAACATGTGCGTAAACTTTCAGAAGCGAACCAGTTGTCAAGATATTTCGTAGAGGAGCTTGTCGAGTAGATATGAGGCGGCAATGGGCAAGAAAGATCTCATGACGAGACCTGTACGGGACCCAGACTGCTCGTGATCAGTGCTCCTGACTCTCCAAGTTTTGTGCGGTGCCCGCTCCACCGCTACATGGTATGCTCGGTACGCAATTTTGACCGCGAATGCCTCTCTGGCTCGTGACATCGACTCGCCGAAGCCTCTATCAAGCTATCCCCTACGTTTCCGGTGTTGGCTAGCCGCTCAGACGAGCGGATCCCGAGCCTAACACATGCAGGGAGATGAACAGGAAGAGACAAGGGCTTGAGAGTGCGTCAATCAGAGCTTTCCGAAGAAGACATGCGTATGCGTAGCAGATTCGTAGCAGGCAAGGTTAACCAAGAAGATGGGAAGCGCCAACGACGAACACTCAGCCACTCGGGGCTTTCATCCTTTCTGAAATATCGACCGGCAGTACAGCCTGAGCTGCCGTTGATCCGCGAAAGCAGAGAAGAGTCCTCGGTGGCCTGTAGACAATTAGGGTTAGATGTCATTCCGGGTTAGGGGAATGGCTCTTTTGGCTGGAAGCGGCAGCAGATAACGACGAGAGTTGGTGGATGAGAAGAAGTGGCTACCCCCAGCGACCAAGGGGAACGGAGACGCATATCGCAACATGGGCAAGGTTGGAGGACGGGAAAAAAAGCAAATCGCGTCGACGCGTCGTGGATGTCTTGTGTTACGTTGTTTGTTCCAAACAAATAACGCGTACACTACAGCGGCCGCGACTTGAGCAATATCCTAAGTAGCGCATTACTGTAATAGCTGATCCGTCCCCTGTGTAGTGTTGGTGAAGCAAACTGCTCATCTACCCAAAGTCCCATGCCATCCTTCACCTGGTGAAACCAACCCATTCTCCACTAAGCCTTGCCCCCATGTCTCCGTCAGCCACACCGACGTTCCAAACAGCTCCCTGCACAGCTCCGAGACATCTTCCACGGTGTCGACGAGGTCCATCATCACCTCTCTTTCTGCAATTGAGTAAATCATAGGAAGTCCTCGGAGCTGACTATCTTCTTCGACTGCACGCTGCAATTGCGCTTCGATGCAATTAGCAACTATCTCCAACGCTTGACGCGCGGATGGTAAGTACTGAGGAAGCGGCTGTCGCGTTCTGAAAACGTGTTCACAGGCAAACAGTGCTATACATATCCGTGAAACCTGTATCATTTAATATAGAGGGGCAGCACGATGAGGTTGTATTTAACTGCAAGCAAATATTCTTGGCTCACGAATTCACGACGTTCCTTGAATACAGCTGTGATCGTCACCTGGCGAGGGATGTTTTCTCTGACCTTGCGCAGACCGGTCATGAGATCAAGCACCTTTTGTAATTTATCTATCAGCCGTCTGTAGTGCCGCATGGGTTTCTCGAGTTCAAATTTAGAAAAGCATTGCGTTAAAGAGAAATCGCTAGGGGTACTCACTGGGACTAGACTGAGCTCGTCATGCATGGTGGTAATGAGGGCACCTGAACGGTGGAGAGCATTTCGGATCTGTAGTTCTAGTTTGAGGACCTTCTTCTTGTCATTAGGTCCGAAGACGCGACTCCGGTGTAACGTATCTCTGGAGTTATGAATGAGTCCATGTTAGACCACTCCGCGATCATTTATTCATACCGACTCAAGAGGTGGTATAGTTGACTTAATAAACCGAGCGTACGACTACTTTGTTGGAGAAAGAGCACCTAGATGGTTTTCATTTAGTGATTGCTCTCACGGAGAGATTTGTTACTGACTCGACAATGACGAGGAAATACGAGACTGTTCATAGAAAGCGCAGCAATGATACCAATGGATATAGCGAGCCCTCTGTAAAATGCCAAGTCTGGAATACCGCATAAAAGTTTGAGTAAGTATTGACGACGAAAACACGCATACCTATTGTTGAGGTCGTCAGGCTAGTGGCTATATATTGAGAGAGAACAACTGGAGGCAGCGTCACAGACCTACAGGGAAGTTAGCGACGAAGAGTCTGCGATGAGAGTTGTATGTCCTTACGCAACTACTCCAAGAGATGGGATGGAACTCCTGATGATTATCCAGCTGATCGGTATATCGAAGAGCTAAGTTAATAATTTAAGCTGGTAAGACATCATGTCAGTTTGCAATGATAGAACGTACAGTGATCATAATAACAACTCCGTATGGGTTTTTATGGCAAATGAGCCATGTCTGGGTATGGATCTCAGGTCATTTCCGATCAGTCTTATATACTAGACACGTACCACGTAGGCGTAGGCGGCTCCAAGGATCGTTCCCGACTAAGTAGTAAAGCATCAGACATATTACTGAATGTTACGCGAGCAAGAATTTACAAGGCGCAGGTATCCCACCCTCCAGGTAGCACCCGTATTGGTCTCCAGAACCCAAACAAAACTGATGATCATCCATTGCCCATGGACTTCCTTGAACCACGTATATCCTAGTGATTGTCTTGAAACCACGTGCCATAACCTTAAGAATGGAGCTTACCAGCCGACGTTGGAGGAAGAAAGGCAGCTAAGCCTAGGAGAGCTACGCCAACTGCGTTTTTGAGTGCATGGCGAAGATGACTGGAGTGCTGTAGACTCCGGAAAGCTCTTGATGCACGCAGTCTTAATACGAGCATGTGAGGGTGGTTCCAAACATGTCGCACGCGACACAAGAATGAGCTTGGGGAGTAACGCCTCATGCCTTTGGCCTCTGGGTTTCCCCCAGGCTTCATGCCACCCAAGTGTCGTTTCTCTTGTGTCTCTTGCGCTCCTGCACGGTATGGGGCCATTCCATGGTGAATCTCTCGTGCAGATAAACTTGTTTCAGCCTCCGTGACCTCTTGAGCGATGTTGGCACCGTATTCATCCATGATGAACGTCCTTGGTGCAATACCAAACCACTGAGACGATACTCGTGGAAGCCACACTCTGATTCGGGATGCCTCATGATTGGCTCCGATCTTTTGAGTAGCTTCAAGCAAATGACTCGTATCGTACGCTATCTGCACGTAGATCAGTCTTAGTCAACAATCCCACTCTTCGTACGTACCTGGAGCAGTGATGCAACATAAAGGGAGTGGGCACGAACTGCATCAGCGCTGCTCTTTGTGTCAACTGACCGCGACTCTGTGAGTGTGGCAAGATTCAGCTTCCTAACTTCGTCTTGGGTGTTCGTCCATGCAATGTTTAGGTTAATAGAAGCTGTGACAACGGAATCCTTTTCTATACGAACATTCTTGCGATAGAGAGTTGAATTGGCGTATGCGACGGTGATAAGACGTTCTACGGCAGTCAGCGCCTTGAGTATATTGTCAGTCAGGCGGAACACAGATTCGTCGAAGGAGACCAATGAGTCCTCTCGCTCGGTTACATCGGCTGTGCCGGCATAAGGCTCGCGCATGCCCCAAGACAATTCACGTCGAAGGTGTTCCACGATGCCAATGAGAGGTTTCAGAGACTTGACTACGGTTCAAGTTACGTCCTGAGTCATCCAACTCAGAATGCAGGTACGAATCCAGCTCACCACCGACGCGGCCAATGCGAAGTTCAAATGCAGCATGCGCGTATGCCTCACTTAACTTGATAGACTTCCGAACAAGCTTTGCGTGCATAGCCTGCAGGTCGCTGATTGCCGTCAGAGACGAGCCTTCCATGCTCAGGAGTAAACACCGCCGCAAGTCGTTAATGGCTGAGGAAATTTCTTCAATAAGGTGAGTAGATGTCCAGTGAAGGAGTATCACGCTGGAGAAGAGACAAATGACAGCGGCAGAAATGGTGATCCATAGGAAATCTCTGGTCAATGGCCAGACATCCTGAAAAGGATATAAGTATGAGAAATGAGAAAACCAGGGGCCAGACGAACCTCGTAGGAATAGGGCTCAGTTGTAGCCAACATCCATATCGAAACAAAACATGAAATCCGAGCTGACAAGTGTAGCCTTGGCAGTCGACTTTTCGCCCAACCAGCTAATGATGAGCAAAGAAAAGGAATATCATTATATTAAGATTAAGACAGAATACATGCCCCATACAAAATGCCTACCGAAAAAGCTGATTGCTATCAAGAAGGCGGCCGGAATAAGCCTGGAAGGAAGTGAACCAGGTTCATACAGCGTAGCCAGAAATCGAGCGAGAGTAGAAAGACCAATGCCTAAGAAAGCACCAGGGATATTAAGAACAGTGATTTCGACTTGTTGAGCGAGATCCTCTTGGACGGAAAATACAAGCTCCTTGAGGCTGAGAACAAGGAATGCATACGAGCCTCCGAAGCGGGAGAAGGAACGAAGGATGACAATGAGAGCACATAAAAAGGTAGAAAGGATCCGGGCTGAGGCGCGGCGAGACACAAGATGAGCGAGAAAAGACTTCAGGGCGTTCGATGTCGCAGATATACGTGTTGACATGCTCTTGAAGCAAGATAGCTCATACTATAGCGGAGGATGGAAGGAGTGGTTAAACGCAAAAAGGACGTCGGGCGGGTATCCACCGGTCTAATACCACTCCTATTATTGTTGCATTCTTAGCCAAACGAACAGGCTCCGGAGGAGATCCAGAGAGCTGAGGGAGACACGGCTGACAGCTCTCCATCAACCTTAATTATAACGCCAATAGAACCAAGGTCCATGCATTTAGCTTAAATAAACTTCCATCTTGTCCCGCGGTCCAGTTGCAGTCCAGTAGAGTTCAGTTGCGGTCCATCTGATGGTCCACGGCACGAGCCGAGCCGGTTGTCAAGTCTGTGGAAAGAACTAAGTATTGGCGAGTGCCCATTTCAGAAAATCGCACAAGGGCCAGACCAGGATCGTGCTCTCCTCTGTGGCAGCCGGTCTGCAGCGTTCTTTACGACCAACAGCCAGGCCAGATGGCCGACATGATATATAGCAAGGGGACAAGGGTCTGGTTTGAGGACAAGGACCAGGCCTGGATCTCCGCAGAAGTAACCACAGTCACCAAAGGCCAGGACGGCACCGTAAAGCTCACCTTCGTCGATGAACGCGGCAAGGTCCTTGCCTCTAATATCCTCTCCGAACCCTCACTTACGCGTCTTGTTTCCTTTCTGACAGGAGACTACGATTGACACGACCAGCCAAGATATCAAAGACGGCAAAGGCAGTTTACCCCCACTCCGTAACCCACCTCTCCTCGAAACTGCCGATGATCTAGCGACCCTCTCCCATCTCAATGAACCTTCTGGTCCGTCTTTTCCTGGTGCAGCTGTTGGCTCTCTAAATCAGTTATTATAGTACTACACACCATCCGAAATCGATATGCCCAACACTCCATCTACACCTACTCTGGCATCGTCTTGATTGCTGTTAATCCCTTCCAACGTGTCACTCTCTATGGTCCTGAGATTATCCAGGCGTATAGCGGCAAGAAAAGGGGTGAACTTGAACCTCACTTGTTCGCTATTGCGGAGGACGCGTACACTGCGATGAGTCGAGAGGGTATGGGTCAAACCATTATCGTCTCCGGAGAGAGGTAAGCCTTCATCTTTTCAATCGAAGCATCCTTCCTTGACTGTATCCAGTGGTGCAGGCAAGACTGAGTCGGTCAGTAATATTACTTCGTTGTGCTTCTGTAGGAGCCGCTGATCACTCTGCTCCAGGCCAAGTTTATAATGCGATACCTTGCATCGGTGAATCCCCCAGGTTCAGACGCTCTCGCGCGGACCAAATTATCTCTGGACGAGTCGAGTGAAATTGAACGTCAAATACTTGCTACGAACCCCATCTTAGAATCTTTCGGAAACGCTAAGACGACTCGCAATGATAACTCATCTCGGTTTGGAAAATATATCCAGGTTAGTCCACAATATGGAGGCGCTTACATTGCAGAAGAACTTACTCTTCGGCAGATTCTTTTCGATGGTAAGCAAGAAATCGTTGGGGCGCGCATTCGTACATACCTTCTCGAACGCTCTCGGATTGTCTTCCAACCACTCACCGAGCGGAATTACCACATCTTCTATCAGCTGTGCAGTGGTGCACCTATCAAAGAACGCAAAGACCTTGGGCTGGACACCGATATCACCAAATTCCATTATCTCAAGCAGGGAGGCCCAACATCTACGCCTATTGCAGGTGTAGACGATACCGAGGAATTCCGCGCCACCCAACAAGCTTTATCTACTGTCGGTATCAGTATAGACAAGCAATGGGCTGTGTTCCGTCTATTAGCTGCTCTGTTGCATCTTGGTAATATCAAGATCTCTCAAACGCGCAATGACTCCAACATCGACGACGGCGATCCCGCATTGCTCCTTGCTACCCGCTTCCTTGGTGTTACCCTCGCCGACTTCAAAAAGTGGACCGTCAAAAAGCAGATTGTGACTCGTTCGGAGAAGATCGTAACCGCATTAAACGCCGCTCAGGCGACAATCGTCCGGGACAGTGTCGCCAAATTCGTCTATGCATGCTTGTTTGAGTGGCTTGTGGCCATTGTGAATGAGAGTTTGGCTGGAGAACATGGTGACGCGGCTGAACGAGCGGAGATGTTCATCGGTGTGCTTGATATATATGGTTTTGAGCATTTCCAAAAGGCAAGGATACTTATCGTTCGTGGCACATATTTGGCTCATTGACTTTGGCTTCTAGAACTCCTTCGAGCAGTTCAGTATTAATTACGCCAATGAAAAGCTTCAGCAAGAGGTAACACTAGGAACTCTGATGGGAATCAAGCACCGACTGACCTTTACTTCCTACAGTTCAACTCGCATGTCTTCAAACTCGAGCAAGAAGAATACGTAAAGGAGCAGATCAACTGGACTTTCATTGATTTCTCTGACAACCAACCCTGTATTGACGTTATCGAAGGCAAACTCGGCGTCTTGGCGCTACTGGACGAGGAATCACGGCTGCCCTCTGGAAGCGACGCGTCCTTCTTGCAGAAGCTCAATTCTCAACTCCTCAAGCCAGCGAACAAAAACGTCTTTAAGAAACCGCGGTTCGGAAACTCTGCTTTTACCATTGCGCACTACGCGTTGGACGTCTCGTACGAGGTAGATGGCTTCCTTGAAAAGAATAGGGATACTGTCCCCGATGAACATATGGAGTTGTTGGCCTCCACCAAAAACCCGTTCCTTAAGGAAATTCTAGATGTTGCTCTCGGATCGATCAAGAGTACAGACAAGAGCACAGATACCCCCCATCCTGGCTCCCCCGTGCCTTCCGACTCGGGCAGTGGAGGTTCCCGGCGATCTTCTATCATCCCAGACCCAGGGCGTACTTCACTCGTTAGCGCGGCTTCTTCAGCCTCGGGACCGAAGAAGCCCGGTGCCTCGATCAAGAAGCCTACACAGGGTTCGATTTTCAAGGCTTCGCTCGTTACGTTGATGGAGACGTTGAGTATCACCAATGTGCACTACATTCGATGCATCAAGCCCAATGAGGCGAAGCGCCCTTGGGAGTTTTCTGCTCAACAAGTTCTGGGACAGCTGCGCGCTTGTGGTGTACTTGAGACAATTCGTATTAGTTGTGCCGGATATCCTTCTCGTTGGACCTATGAAGAGTTCGCCGAACGGTCAGTCTCACAGTTGTCTGCTATGCCAAAGCTCATTTCTAGACAGGTATTACATGTTGGTACCCTCGTCTGACTGGCGACCCCAGATCTCGAACTTGGAGCTTAAACCCCTGTGCTCTCTGATCTTGGACAAGACCATCAATGATCCGGACAAGTACCAGGGTGGTCTCTCAAAGATCTTCTTTAGAGCTGGCATGTTGGCAGCATTAGAGTCGTTACGGTCCGAACGCCTGAACGCTTTGGCTACTATCATTCAAAAGAACATGCGCCGACGCATGGCTGTCAAGAAATATCAGGAACTGAGAATTGCCACTATCAAGATACAGACATGGTGGCGTGGTATACATGCCAGAAGGCTCGTCGAAAACATACGCAGAACTGCTGCTGCGCAACGCTTGCAGGCTGGCATTCGCAGGTATATCCAGCGAAAGAAGTTCTTGCAGATTCGCCAGGCTATCGTTCTTTTCCAGAGCCGTTGGTACTTATTTCTTGTTGATCGGCCAAGTCCTTATATGCCTCCTTCGCAGGTGTCCGTGGAGCCCAAGCTCGCTCGCAATTCAAGGAGAGTAGGACCGATCAAGCCGCGCTCACCCTCCAAAGCCTTCTTCGTGGACTGTACGTATTTAAAGTTGTTCTTAAGCTGTCGTGTTCCTTAGATGCCAACGTTCAGACTTGTCCGACGAGTCTTCAAGGCCGACGTCAAACACGTGGTGTATCTGCAATCATGCATGAGGCGGCGACTTGCCCGTAAGCAGCTCAAAGGGCTCAAAGCCGAAGCTCGCTCTGTTTCCAAATTCAAGGAAATCTCGTATCGCCTTGAGAACAAGGTCGTCGAGCTGACGCAAGCACTCCAATCACGCACGGAGGAGAAGAAAGCTCTGCAAATGCGACTTGCAGAACTCGAGCAGCAACTGCAAGTTTGGACTACAAAGCAAGAAGAGTCTGAGGCGAAGGCTAAGTCCTTGCAAGTAGACTTGAGGAAGGCTGAAGTAGAGATCTCCAAGCAGGCCGAGCTCGTGCAAGCTAAGGCAGAAGTAGAGAAGCGCTTGGATGATGCTCTTGCCAAGGCTACTGAGAAGGAGGAAACCATTCAGAAGCTGACAGACGAGCTACTAGAACAGTCACGCCAACTCGAATCGCAGCAGAAGGCGCTGGCCAACGTCCCTGTGCGGTCTGTTGAAGACGGTTCGGTCATTGCCACTCTGAAGAACGAGGTCAGCAGTCTGCGCGAGCAACTTAACCGTGCCAACGCATACAATGCCCTCACGAGGGGCTCCAAATTGGAACCTCCATCGCCCACCTTCTCACCCGCATTGCGCACAGGCGATAGAGAGAATGGTACTCCTAATGGTACTCCCCTTGCCACTTCGGTCAATCGGCATCTAAGGCGTCACAGCTCTGCCGGTGTCCTTGCTGCTCAGGCTGATAACCGTACTTCAGCCGACGAGCTCATGCTTGACGTCAAGAAGAGCCAGGCCCTGAACCCTCGTGCGGTTTCCGTCGCATACAACGGGGCAGACAACATTCTAAGGATGCGGGCCAATGGCCTTTCTGATATCCGGGACTTTGATGATCTTGCTGAGGAGAAGATCAAGTTGCTACAGGATGTTAAGCATCTAGATGAGGATGTTCTCGTTGGTATCATCAAAGGTCTGAAGATACCTGCGCCGTCGCTGCAAAACCCGTCTGCTGTCAAGGAGATCCTCTTCCCTGCCAACTTGATCAGTCTGGTTACGAACGAAATGTGGAAATACGGCCTGATCCCGGAAAGCGAACGATTCCTGGCCAACGTCATGGAAGTCATCCAAGCGCATGTCATGGTAAGTAGTGATATTCAATGACAGGTGTACTCTCATTCATTGGATGCAGTCTTTCCATGGCGAAGATGCAATCATTCCAGGCATTTTTTGGCTTTCAAATGTGCACGAAATGCTCTCGTTCATCTGCGTGGCTGAAAGTGACATGCTTCAAGGCATCGGTCCCGGAGAAGAAGAAGCCGTCCGACCATTCGACTGGAACGATTACGAGCGTCTGGTGACCGTTGTGAAGCATGACCTCGGCAGTTTGGAGTTCAACATTTATCACACTTGGATGCTCGAAACGAAGAAGCGACTATCGAAAATGGTTATCCCTGCTTTGATAGAGAGTCAGTCTCTACCAGGCTTTACGACTAGTGATGGAGGTGGTCGACTGTTCAATCGCCTCCTCAACTCCAATGCCCAACCCGCCTTCAGTATGGACGACATCCTCAACCTTTTGAACAAAGTTTGGAAGAGTCTGAAGAGTTACTATGTGGAGGATTCGGTGGTGCACCAGGTCGTCACCGAGCTGCTTAAGCTGATTGGCGTTACGAGTTTTAATGACCTACTTATGAGAAGGAACTTTTCTTCATGGAAACGAGGTCGGTATTCTTCTTGTTCTTTGCAAATTATCGCTCATCCGTTCGCCCATCAGCTATGCAAATTCAATATAATATCACGCGTATCGAGGAATGGTGCAAGTCGCATGACATGCCCGAGGGGACGCTGCAGCTGGAGCACTTGATGCAAGCCATCAAACTGTTGCAATTGAAGAAGGTACGTCGACATCTCAGATGTATCACCTCATCATAACATATCTCGCTTTAGGCCACTCCTGCCGACATTGAGATCATCTATGATGTATGCTGGATGCTGAGCCCGATGCAAATACAGCGGATGTGCACTAATTACTATGTCGCCGAATACGAGGTTCGTTATACTATGCCTTTAAATCTCCATGTTCTAATCATCGCCCAGAATCCCATCTCACCCGAGATCCTGCGTGTCGTTGCTTCCCGCGTTCAAGCTAACGATCGCAATGATCATCTTCTTCTTGCTCCCGAGACAGAAGAAGTTGGCCCTTATGAGCCACCTTTGCCTCGAGAGGTTTCTGGCTTGGAGACATACGTACCCGCATATCTGAATGTATCTCACTTGCGTAGACTAGCTGCCCTCGTTGCATAGTGGTATTTTCTGTAGCTTTCACTTCGGTACTGATATCGATAGGAACGACGTGATTGGATTATATCTATATAATATTTCTGTTCAACTAAATGGTGACCCTTATGATAACGAGGGCGTGAACTTCAAGCACAGCGTAGAGGCGTCCTCAATCTGCTCGCCTAGTAGTCGTTCATTCAGGAGAGTTTGGGGTACATCCGGGTCGTCTACGGCCTGTAGTTGCATGGCCTACACAGCATACATTCATGGATGAGAAATATTTCAACGCATGCACAAGATGACATACGCGGCTGCTGTTCGATAGCCCGAAACAGCCTCGAGCAAGATCAACGGCTCTGCCAGCTATGACAGACTAGGTGATGTGTCTAGATTGTGCATAGATGCATGTCATTGGGGTTCACTTGCCTTACGAAACCAGACGATTTTGTCTGCTTTGCTCCCTTGAGTCGAAGACTCGATTGGCTCATACTTTAACGTGACGTGCAGGCGTTGATCTAGAGGAACAGTGGAAGCAGAATCTTTGGGATCTGCAGGGACTGCACGGTGACGCAACTTCATGAGAGCAACCTTCCTGATCATAGCAGCTTTTTTCGGATCGGAAGACAACTTGGATGAAGATCGCGTTACAGATGGGGGTAGACGCGCGTTAGCTGCTGAAGCCGACGTGTGGTGTTTCACATGGATAGACACTTCCTTTTCTTGGGCGAGTTTCTGGGGTGCCGCCAGAGCAGAGCAAGAATGCGTGTCAGGGTGGCGATGACTGAGGCGTTTTTGCCCTGATATTAGTCTGGCTCTTGTCAGGATGGAGAAGAGGGTATGTACTCCACGCAGAAGGAGAGGCGACAACTATTGCTTGCCCCCGAAGATAATTCACCACCATGTGGACCGGAAGACCCAAGAGTAGGCTTGTTGCAAGATGGAGCGGCACAACGTTCGCGTTTTATTGATGACTCGGGGTCAGGAGCACTGTGCCAGACGAATGTGCATTGGTGTACATCGGCCGGTGCGTGAATTGTGCAGAAGTTGCGATCGCAGCGACAGCGAATAGGAAGAAAATCAAGTGTATTGCATGATGGAACAGAACAATGGGTGCCAACGCTGGCAGGGTCCGAGTCCATGTCGAGGCTTTGAGCAAGTATAGTACAGGTGGCAAGTTCAGGTTGACGCTTTACAGTTGGAGCACGTGGCTTTCATACGGCGTATGCGGAAGTTCCACCGGAAGCGCAGCCGCGGGGACTGTCCCTGCCCCCTTATTGCGTACCTTTAGCTCCCACTTATCATAGTAATTATGAATATCGTGGTGAGTACGCCATCTAACGCGCCATATTCACGCTAATTCAATGCCAATACCACCAGGAAACACTCTTCGGCCGGACAGTAACTCCTGCGGAGCGTCTGCGCCAGCACCAGCGCGCCTTGAACAAGGCACAGCGTGAGCTCGATCGCGAACGGACAAAACTCGAGTCCCAAGAGAAGAGACTCGTTGCGGACATCAAGAAGAGTGCCAAAGCCGGCCAGATGGTGCGTTGATCTCTGACTGACCTCCTGCATGGTAACATCTTCACCAGAATGCATGTAAAGTCATGGCCAAGGACCTCGTCCGCACGCGTCGCTACGTTCAGAAATTCTATCAAATGCGCACTCAGCTCCAGGCTGTCAGTCTTAGAATACAGACCTTGAGGAGCAACCAGCAGATGGCCGATGCCATGCGTGGCGCAACTCGTGTACGTCAATATTTACCCTCAACCCTCCACTTCAACGATTCTTAATTCACAATTTCACTTAGGCAATGGCATCTATGAACCGTGGTCTGAACCTCCCATCAATCCAAAGGATCATGAACGAATTTGAGAAAGAGAGTTCGATGATGGACATGAAAGAAGAGATGATGTCAGACGCTGTCGACGATGTGATGGAGGACCCAGAGGAGGACGAAGAGGAAGAAGGTGATAAGATCCTCAAAGAGGTGCTTGATGAAATCGGTGTCGGCTTGTCACAACAGGTGAGAACTCTTCACCCTTTTCCATTCGTATCTCAACCCCCGCAACTTTGCCAGTTGACCGATGCCCCAACGGGCCTTGCTGCCTCTCAACCTGTAGCAAGTCGACAGGCTGTCGTCGTAGGCGAATCTATAGGAGGAGGCGGGCCTGCACCAAAAGGTGATGACATAGATGGCGGTACGGGTGGTGGCGGCCTCTCAGACGAGGATGCTCTTCAAGCAAGGCTCGATGCTCTTAGAAGAGGGTAACGCAATCTCTTCACGTGCCATGTACACGATATCCTGTATACTTGAGTTGATTATCCTTCCCATTCGCTCTGCTTACTTTACACTTTTAAATTCACGATACTCCTGGCTTCTTGTGCAGTTAGGACCCAAGACACCCCAGATCCACTGTAGAATTCCTCAACGTCTTCCTCCTGATGTATGCTATCAATGCTTCGTGCGCACGCCAGTTGCATGAATCACTCACAGGATCCAAGTTCAGAAGTGTCGATATCTGTTGTAGGCGAACAAACTTCCCTCTGATGTCTCCAAACAAGGTTTGCGACGAAAGATAGCCGACGACAGAACGAAGGTCTCGATCAAACCGTATAGCACCTAGCTGAGATGATGTCAGTAGCCCGACATCCAGAAAAGTAGCAGACGTAAGATTACCTCCGAGAAGCGTAGAGTAAGAATGTATTTCTCCCAAGGACGAAGGATGACGTCAAGCGCTTGACTGAAGAGCTGCTTGTAATTGCTGTCTGTGAACGTATCCTACTCACGACAGATGGGCAAGAGATATACAAAGTAATTGATTGAATCCGGACCTTGTAGCCTTCAGTCAAGCCTTCCCAGCTTTTCACAAACCGCTTTCTAACAGCATCCTGGTATTCTGCAGCAGAGTATGAGTCTTCATCCAAGACATAAGACACGTCCCTGTAGACATCAGGAATCAATGTCCGCAGTTTTGGGCGCATGAGCTGATTAAAGAGTTGCTCGATGCCGCTCTGGGATAGCGGGTCAGCAAGACAGCATACACTTAACAAATGGTATACCTTGATGGTCCATCTGAACTTCGGAACCACAGTGTTCAGACTCAAGATTGTTTTTTTCAATCCCTCTATTTCGACATCCAAGAAGAGCTGGGATATTGATGGATGATTGCTCATATCTTTGACAAGTCTTTCCATGTGAGAACAGGATACGTCAAGATCATTCAGCAACATCTATAGCGACGCTGTCAACTCCTGAGCATACTAGAAGTGAAAGTGCTTACGATGAATGTATTCCTGCTCCCTTGTTCGCCCTTCTCGCCACGCGTTGAATTAACGGTCCCTCCTGATGACCGGTAGACATCATCCAACTTGCCCTTGATAGTACCAGAGTAATCCTTCTCCATCACATCCTTCAAAAGATTCGTCATCCGTGTCACAGTTTTGGCAGACCCTGTCGAGATGACACGATTGTAGACGGTTTTGAGGATGTAAAACACGTCGTCTGGAGTTGTCGTTGTAACTGGTTGAGATAGTTCGGGACTGGATAATCGATGCGCCTATGGGAGTTTTACCAAGACATGAACGTACGAACGTGTCAACATACCTTGTCAATAATAGTACGAGTGTACCAGACCTCCATCGGAACATAGCAAGTTGTCATGAGCTCCTCGAAGAAATGGCATGCATCCGTTTGCTCGACGAGGGAAAGCAGCGAGCTTTCAGCACTCGGTTTGACCTCCCTTTCAGCTTGATCGGCCCCCCCATCTTGACTCTGAAAAGATGTTAATTGACTTGAAATGCAAAAGGAGGTTCTCGTTGACCTGTGCCTGAAGTTCCTCGGCTAAGAACTTGCGGAAAAGGCTCCATCGAGCATTCATGCCCGCAGTTTCATATAGGATTTTGTCTATATCCCGGGGATCGTAGTCCTCCTCTGTCTGGGATATCTGACGGCGACCTCCGAGCGCTAATGGAGAGTTTGAAATTTCTGACAACTGCAGCGTACCAAGTGTTACTAGATAAAGGTGTCTCAAGGACGAAGGGAAGGTTACCTTTCTGTCAATTAGCCTGTCCTCCTTCCAACCAGCGATAGCTTTCTTCAGTACGCGGTCGCATTCTTCGAGCAGACGCCGAATGACCGGGACCATCTTGCCAGAACCATAGTACTTCTCGACTATTGGCCGATGTTGGTCAACAATCATAGCTACATTCTCAAATAACGCAGTGATAGATGTCACATAGTATAAGGAAGATGAGGCTGAAAGATAGGGCATGAGATAACGTCGAGTTCAACGAAGCGATGGACCTACTTTTGGCTGACGATGGAGCTCGGACACGAACAAGGTCGACGGCAAATGATGCGTAGGCTTCTAATCCCTCAGCTTCCCATCCCACGACAGGGAACAGTTTGAAGAAACGGCTGGTGGCGGCAGCATCGCGGGCACGAGAAGCTTCTTCGAAGTGGTGCTTGAATATGGCCAGAAGCTGATCCCTGGCAGCCTGCAAGCTTTGCACCGGGGGAAGTGGGTTCTCCGAGGTTGGCTACACGCGATAAGCAGTCTAATCGGGATAAAATATAGACATACGCACTATAGCGCTCTCTGCAAACCGACCTGATATGACTTCAGTGTGCACCACCATGGCGCGAGCGCAGTGTCGTGTAGCCGACTCCCAGTCACGGCTCTCGATACAGGACTGCAGCTGGGCCAGAGACGACTGTGGAATCTCTGAGTGCCCCAGGATACGCAAGGACGGAGGAGTTAGTGCATACCTTGAGTTCCATGACTTGGCCGATATGGTCGGCCGCCTCGGTGACGCGCTTCATCTCCTCGTCGATGGAACGGACGCGTCCACCGACGCGATCTGCAATTCTGCTTGTCGCCAAGACCTGTGCCGAGAGCTGATGAGATTCTGAGCGGAGGTCATCGAGCCTGGGAGCGACTGCCTCAAGCTTGGAGAGAGAGTCGGTGATCAAGTCGCGGCGAGAGAGGAGGTCAGAGAGCGAGTTTGACAGGTCAGTCTCTTCCGACTGGAGAGCGGAGAGATGATCAAGGATCTCGTTGAGATTTGTTAGTGTTCGCGGGTCCTTGCGTGATAGCTGGGCATCGTCGTGGACTGGGTCGACATCTTCGCCTCTCGCGTTGTCTATGCTCATGCCGAAGGAGACCACTCACTCAGCCGCGCCTATCGGGAGCTATATGCACACGACTTGATCATTCATGGCAAATACGTACTCAATAATACTACATATATATAACAATCATTAACATTATACATGTCACAGCCCGCTCCATCTGAACGTTTTCTCAATCGTGAATTCTGCGGTCAGAGGCAGGTCATAGCTGCTCGTGCCGACCAAGACGCGGTATTTTCCAGCCCGGGCACACCAGTTGTTCTTGGCGGTGTCCCAGTAGGAAACAGCGTACTTGTCCAGAACCATCTCCAATGTCTTCGACTGTCCAGGCGCAATGTCTTTCACTTTGACAAAGCTCTTTAACTGACGGGTCGGTGTGGTCAATCCGATGTCTTCAGGAAGGCCGATGTAAAGTTGAACGACTTCTGAGCCGGCGACCGAACCAGTGTTGGTAATGTTAGCTGTAGCCTTGACATTGAATTCGTCTCCCGATGATGCAGGTCTTGACAGTTGAAGGCCGTCGACGGAGAAGGTCGTGTAAGACAGGCCAAAGCTGTCAACCGAGGTGAATCTTGTTCTTTCTCAATCTAGCAGGAGGCCGTTTACTCACCCGAATGGGAACAACGGTTTAACGCCTCTATCGATGAAGTGCTTGTAGCCCACGAACAGGTCCTCACGGTAATGGATTTGGCCATTCTCGCTAACCAAGTTGGGGTATGCCGCAATGTCTTCCATACGGGCGGGGAAGGTGACCGAGAGCTTGCCAGAGGGATTGACGGTCCCGTAGAGGATGTCAGCTATCGCGTTCCCGACTTCGTTGCCCAGGTACCAAGTTTGCATTATCCCGTTGACTTTGTTCACCCATGGCATTGCAACAGCAGAGCCCTGCTAGAGCTCAGTCTACATTTCTCAAGAGAAGATGGTTAGACGCACCGCCTGTATGCACACCACCGTGTTGGAATTAGCTTGGCCTAATCTTGCGATGAGTTCATCTTGTCGGGCGGGTAAATCGAGTGTTGGCCGGTCAGATCCCTCGGCCTCCCATTCAGCGGTCAGACCACCAACGTACACGACAACGTCAGACTTGGCGGCAAGATCAACCGCTCGTTGTATAGCTTCGTCTGCGTCTATTTTCTCCACTCCTCCAAGGCGCTAAACTGACTTCAGCACAGGTCATAGTCAGCAGGCTAACTGCTTACCACGCCTCTCATCAAGCCAGGCTGGGAGTTTCCCTTGTCAGTACCATCGTCCTCGCTATCGGCACCAACAGCGTTCGTATATTCAACCATAATTTCCGTGGCCTGCCCCGCGACAAATGGATAGACAGCCTTTTCTTCTATCGTACCTTGTCTATACGAACAATGAGTTTCGCTCAGCACCGAAGATGTGGTCTTACCCGTAAAAGAAATCGCCGGGTGTTTGATGAGTCCAATTGTCGATAGTTAACTTGCCATTGACCCATAGTTTTGCGCGGCCTGCAACAGCGAGACCGAGCTCGTAGTCGCCAGACGTATCGAATGTGAGAAGACCCTTTAGTTTCATTGTCCAGTTTGGTGTCAGACCAGCAGGAAGGAAGTCGTTGACTTTGACACGGGTGTCCTTGAGCACATATTCACCAACAGCCTTATCAGGGTTGCCGTTCTCGTCTTGAGTGTAGAAGGTACATGACCATCCGGCCTTGCCATCGGTCGTTTTCAAGAATCTTTCGAGAGTAGGAAGGTATTTGTGCGCTAGGATCGAGTCAAATCTCCATGCCATCGAGCAAACTCGCTGTACCAGACGCACCATAACATCCGACTTCGTACTGAATGTCAAATTTGGCTGGTGCATTCTTGCAAATACCGTCGTAAGGTGTGATGACGTAGGTAGGCGTTAGAGCCGCAGATCCGCCACCAGATATAACAGTTCCTTTTGCATTCGGTCCGATGACGGCAATCTTTTTGACTTTGGAGGGTGTGATGGGTAGGACATTATCGTTATTCTTGAGGAGAACGATACCCTCGGCCGCCACCTTGCGTGCGAACTGTCGAAGTTCGGGAGCATCCCGCGAGCGTTCGATGCCATCGCCAAACACGATGTCAGGATTGATGGCTGCCATTTTCTGCACGAAGTTGAGCAGCCTAGTCGATCGCTCGTCCAGGATGCCCGTTTTCAGCTTTTGGGATGAGAGACAGTGCAAAATAAGGAAGGCCGTTCTCCAGCGCGGTGGGCCTGGCATTTCGAGATCCAGACCGGCGTTGATAGACTCATCGGTACCGTATACGCCATGCCTAAAGGTTTGGGTGAGCGTTATTGATAAAGCAGAGGATTATCGACGGACCAGTCGCTCATGATGATTCCGTCGAAGCCCCATTCATCTCGAAGTAAACCTTCGAGAAGCTTCTTGTTCTCGGAGCAGTGTATTCCCCAGAGACGTCCATATCTATGGGCGGCAGGTCAGTGCACATTCATACTGCATATGCATTGAGCTAACGAAGTCATGTATGCCCAAGGTTTGGCGTGCTTCTCAGCAAGCATGAAACTAAACGGAGACTGAGATCCCAGATGAACAGCAAATAGTGCAAAGAGCGTACGGATAGAGATAGATTTCACGGAGGGCACGATCGGAAAGGACGGACTCTGCGGCACTGCGCTCGCTCTCTTGGTCGTTACATACGAAATGCTTGATTGTAGCGGCAACACCTTCGGACTGCACACCATTGACATAGGCGGCGGCCAGCATTCCTAGGCAAATCGTTGGCTCTTTCGCGAGACAAGATAAATAGCAAGTTACCAGAGAGGTGTGGGTCCTCGGAGAAGGACTCGAAAGCTCGGCCGCCCAGAGGATTTCTCTGGACATTGCAGGTTGGGGCAAGAATAATGACGGAGGACTTGATCTTGGTCTCTTGTCCAAGAAAGGCGCCGACATCATGAATGAGGTCGACGTCAAACGTCGCCGCCATAGCCGTCTCGCACTAGACAGCGGTATACTGTCTGAGCTGTTTGTCAGGTTTTAGGAAAGGAGAAACTGACGGGTAGACATTGGGCTGGAGTGGGGATGAAGTGGGATGATCCTCTAACACCCTATGCTAAATAAGAAAAAAGATAGAGAGACTAGACAAGGGGTGGTTACATTTGGGCCGTCGCTCATGCGGACTGCTGGTATGTTGAGCCTTGGGATGGCATGAGTGTTCCACCAGTTAGGGGCACCCAAGAGGGCGATCTTTTCGTCTACCCTGAGTTTCTGTACGAGATCTGGGACGGAGACAGCAAGAAACTCGCGGGACATTGTATGCAGGGGAGGTCCGTGTATCCTGGGGAGGGATCCATGGGGAGAGGCTAGATATATACAAACGGAGGACTGGAGAGTCGTTCGCGCGTCGAAACAGTCGGAGGCACGCGCCTGCACTCGTGAGGGACTGTCGGGACATTGTCGGGTAAAGTGCACGGTGAGTCCGAGGAGATTGTCCCGAAGAATATGCACTTGGACTTAATTAACTCTTACTTGCTTGTGATATCATGGACGACATTTCAGACATTCTCACCAACGAGGCCCGTCCCAAGGCAGACTCGACCATCACCGTGCGCGTCATAAAGTCCTTCGAGTACCGCACCCACCGCAGCCTCGTCCTCCACCATCTCAACCTCGAGTCCACAACCGCCGCCGATCTCAAGAAAACAATCCTACAAAGTACTTCATCCTCTAACCCCCTCTCCCTCCTCCATCCGCCCATCCTTTCTTCTCCTCTCAGCGATCCAAACCCAGTCTCCATGGAAGCCCTACCGTAACGTCACCCTCGGTCCGCCCGCTCGCTTGCCATCCTGCTGCTTGTTTGCTCAATATCTTCTAGACACCTTCAAACTCTACACCCATGCTCATGGCTCAAAGGTGGCTCTTTCGCGACCCTGCGTCTATTCCAATCGCCCTGATGTACAATCTGATAACCCAGACCACCAACTTGATTGTCAATCTCGATCATGACGAGTGGATAATACAAGATGAGGACAAGACTTTGGCCGACCTCGGATTTGGTATGCTAATCTCCCTTTATACTTATACTATCGGTATCCATTTGACTGTTCCTCAGAAAACGAGACAGAAGTCAGCTTCTTTAATCGCGATGCGTATGAGAAATTCAAGCTCAATCCCGAGGTAGTCTCATAATCTTCTTCTCAATCGAGAATGCTGAAACCTCTACAGACCAAATGGGACCCGTAGCACACTTCAGAATCTATCTTCCTTGGCATCTCGCCGTACCAAGTCTGCAGAGATCCATGCCAAGTCGTCAATGGTAATTAAGTGCAGTAAATGTATAACAACAATGCGTGGTCTATGAGATATGACACTACAACATAAAAGTCCGTGCGGCTACAAATCACTGATTTGCGCATTGTACGCGTGGCTCTCCATCCTGGTCCTCGTCCATCGCGTCATCCGCCATCGCCTGCGCCTTGTTCCGCGCGTCGGGCTCATCCAGTTCGACTTCTTCCAAGTCGATGCCCTTGCCGAACTTTTCAATCGGCTTTCGTGGTGGCAAAGCGCGCTCCAGCAAGGGGATCACCGAGGGATCCATCCTTTCGGGGAATGCGACAGTAAACTTGACGTAGAGGTCACCCGGCTCGTGGTGCCGCTTCGAGGGCATGCCCTGGCCCCGGATAACCTTGACGGAATCTGTCAAGAGCAGCTTAGTTGATGTTGGACAGGTATACGCTTCATAGATGACATACCATGCTGGACAACATCACCGGGGTGCAAGTTAATGAGAAGAGCCCGTTCATCTAGGTGTCGTATAGCTATTTGACCACCACCGAGAGCGGTCAGCAAGTCGACTTCGATGTCCGTGATGAGATTGTTGTCCTGGCGCTTGAACCGGTCATGCGGCTTTTCTTCAATCACAATGACGACGTCGCCTGGCTGGGCACCAGGTGCTTGATCGCTTTCGCCGGAGAACTGGATGGTCTGACCACCTTTCATACCCTTGTCGATGTGAACCTCGAGGATCTTCTTTTCAGGCATGACCTTCTTGCCCTTGCAGTTACCACAGCGATCCTTGGGGTTAATGACCTCGCCGGTTCCCGAACACTCATCACAAGCAGACTGGATCTGCTGAATCATGGGGCCCATTTGACGAAGGGTAACCTTGATACCGCGACCGCTGCAGTTACCGCAAGAGCGCACAGCACCCTCTTTTCCGCCCTTTCCATTACACTTGGAGCAAAGAACGTTGCGGGTAAGAGCCAATTTGGTCGTCTTGCCCTTGTATAGATCTTCGAGGGTGACATGCACTCGGTGAACGAGGTCCTTTGTTTTCCGGACGCCCGACTGCCGTGGACCGCCTCCGAAGAAGCCGCCGCCGCCGCCAAAGAGTTGAGAGAAGAGGTCCTATTGTATTTTTGGGAAGAGTCCGATTAGAACGGATGGGACTTGTGCACACAGCAAACGAAGACATACCTGAGGATCCATGCCTCCCATGCCGCCCGATTCTGACAAGCCAGCCTCTCCCCGTGCATCGTATACGTTACGCTTTTGGGGGTCGGAGAGGACCTCATATCTGTGGGAAGGAGCGGTCAAAATGAAGTGCAGGTGACTTGACGAAAGGAAGCTTACGCATGAGTGACTTCTTTGAACAACTCGGGATCGCCACCCTTGTCTGGGTGAAGACGGAGAGCTCTGGATGCGTGCCTGCGTAAGTAGGGAAGTTGGCAAGGTGTGTGAAAGACAAGTACTTTTTTCTGTAGGCCTTCTTGAGATCGGCCTCGGAGGCGTCAGCGGGGACCTCGAGGAGATCGTAATATTTGCTGATCGGCGGTCAGCTTGTGGATCGGTGGAAATGGAACTGGAAGCGCTACCTTTCGCGGACCATGGCTGGAACGGCGAGGAGGGATGGGGAGAGAAGGGGGAGGGTAGGTGCTTGGGAGGAAGGGGAGATGGAGCCGGAGACGGTCTCTTCAACGACGGACAAATCAGTGCTGGAACGCTGTGGAACGTCCCAGAAAAATTGTGCACCTCCCAATCAGGAAGGTCTGCCATACAGCCCTACAGCAATTGCACGACGACATGACTAACAACACTGCAATTGCAACGTGTGTCAGCCAAATATCATGCATAATAGCATTACTTCCGCATTTTGCAGTCATTGCAATTGCCTCGAGGTTAGATCTATAGCTAGATAAGTACGTAGTTCTGTGCAACTAGTACAACCCTCGACCACGTCTCAGATCTCAGCCTTGGTTATCACTTGCTCACATCCGGATATACGTCGAACCGTCTCTGCGTCGTCACTGGAATCCCCGCCCGTGCCTCCGTGTACGTCTCGGGCGCTGTATCATCGTTATCGTTCCATGTTAGGTTACTCGGTCACCTCTTAGGCCACTTACCAATCGGTATGTGTAGAATGCTCTCCGTCTCATCTGCTTCCGCAAGCACCTTGCCCCTAATCAGGCACAGACAATCAGCATGTCATACGTCAGAGATCGCTCGACTTACATGGGATCAACGACCATCGAATGCCCCCACTGCAGCAACATCATCAGCTGATAGAGCATCGGGAGAAAGAAGATACTGCTCACCGCGTGGTACCCTGCCGACAAATCTCTCGCTGGACTGCACATGGAAAAGTATACCTGGTTATCAATCGCACTGGAAACACAGCTCAGCGGTGGGTAGCCAGCTGGTTGATGTAACCTTACCGCGCTCGCTGGAGGAGGCTCCAGTGAAGCGGCCCCGTCGTCATATTGAACGCGCCAGGGTAGATCAATATATGACAACCTGCGCATTCGTCCAGTCAGCTTGTTTGACCACATTACTGAGCGATCCTGACCTTTCCGAGCTGAAATCATGGAAAGTTCCGGAAAGCGTACATCGTAGCAGATCCCAAGACCTACACGCGCAAAGTCTGGCAACTGCAATTAGTAAAGTTGCGCTGATATTGAGGTCCGTTATAGTGTCCACACCGGTATCAAAGTAGTTCATTGTCGTGCCTCCCGTCAACGTCTCGCTTTCCTGTTTTTGGTCAGATAATGCGAGAAGAACATTGCTTGGCCGCCTACTTTGAACGTGATCTTGCCGGGTATGTCAATGTCAAACAAATGAACTTTGCGGTGCGTGGTAACAAGGGCGCCTGAGTACAACGGACGTAGGTAAGGGGTGAACAAGCTGCATCCAAAGCTTAAAGGGTGGTCGTACCGTCGGGAGAGTAGACGGTACATGTATTGTATACCTTTCCATCTGTTTCATCGCGCTCGGGAATGGAGCCTAAGTGGCCAGATGGGCTTTCAGGCTGATTGGGGCAATGCGGTTTATATAGTTACCTCCAACAAGCCAGACCTTGGCCTCTTTGGCGGCAGCAGATAGCATTTTGACTGATTCACTCGAGCTAGCAGAGATATCATACTGCTTCCCAGGTGTGAAGCCGATCGTCTCGGCGTAGTTGGGAAAGTGGACATGTCCATAGGGAGAGTTGAAGCATTCCTACGGACGACAATGAAAGGTGAGGGACTGAGAGGGAGGGGCCGGATGCGTACGGGAAGAACGACGAGATCTGGCTTTGTGCCGTTCTGACCCTCTACGGCGCGCAGAATCATCTCGCGAGCATGCCTGAGGTTGGAAGGCTTGTCTGAGCTGGTTCGACCGAGTTGGATGAGAGCGAGGTTGAAGGGCTTGAAATGGGGAGCAGCGGAGGTAGACATGGCGCGAAGGGACAAATTGGTCAACAGCGAGGGCGATCTTGAGGCAGACGCAGATAGTTGGAATCGGCAACGGGCGAGGTGTATTGAACGCAGAAGAGGAAGAGGCATAACTTGGCCCGGAGGCAGTCTGGAGACGAACTGGTATACGGTGTCAATAAGATAAGTTATAGATTATAGATAAGCGGTTAATCAGCCGCACTCAACTGGCATGGCTGTCGTGGTCATCTACAACCCAGCCTGTGGCGACCGCACAGCAGATGCATTCTTTGCTGACCATGTCTTCCCCTTGCTCGAGGCTAACAACATACAACCAGCGCTGACTGTCAGGACAGAGCGTGACGGTCACGCGGGCCAGGCCATCGTCGACTTCCTTGAGACATACGCTGGAGAGTCACTCGTCCATGTCGTCCTCGGCTCCGGGGACGGCACACTGCACGAGATCATCAATGCCCTCTCCTTTGTCACATTCAAGGGCGACAGAGCCAACACGTCCCCGCCCTCGATCGGCTTCTCGCTTGTCCCCTGTGGCACAGCCAACGCTCTCTATGCGTCCCTCTTTCCAGCCAAGAAAGAGGACAAGATTGCTTATCGCCTCCAGTCCTTGCATTCGTTCATCGCGCGGGGACCCATTCAATCGCTCACGCTCTCATTCTCTTCCCTGTCGTCCCCTCCCTCGTCCAAGCAGCGGCGCCCCAAAGTCGCCGTCTCCGCAGTCGTGACTTCCACATCCCTCCACGCTTCCATTCTTGATGACTCAGAGAAGCTGCGAGAGAGCATTCCAGGTCTCGAGAGGTTCAAAGTCGCTGCTGCACAAAACATGAGCAGGTGGTACCACAGCTATGCCAAGCTCTTGCCTCTCTCCAAGGAGGGCACCGTACAAATTTATGATCCTCAATCTAATCAGTTTGTCACCCATGACGACTCTGACGAGGACACTCCCTTTGTCGATGTGTACGGTCCTTTTGCCTATTTCCTATCAACCGTCAACGTCGATCGTCTTGAGCCAGAGTTCAGAATTACACCCTTGACTTCCCAGATACCCCCTCAGGAGCCCTCCCTGGATGTCATCATGGTACGACCCGAGAGAGACCCCACCTTTACGGTGGATAGCGAAGAGACAAGGGTAGCCTTTGCGAAAAAGACGATGGCTGTCCTCATGGAGGCGTACAAAGACGGCAATCACGTCAACCTGCGGTACAACTCATCCGGAGAAGTAAGCTCAACCTACGATGGACCTACTGTGGTCGAATACGTGCGCTGTGGAGGTTGGGAATGGATGCCGGTAAGTCCTTGCAATGTTCGCGGTATTGAATACCACTCTGAACGACAGTAGGACGATACGGACGAGAAGGCACATCTTCTCTGTTGCGATGGAACGATCTTCAACGTGCAGAAGGAGGGCAGGGTAGTCTGCCTCGCAGCGAGAGCGTCAGCCAATGCTGGGTTCACGGTGCACGTTTAGGGAATGCATTGAGCGAGAATGATATATGGTCTATTAGATCCGTCCCCGTAGTCCAACCCTTACGCCCGCAGCAGCTTAGAGACGACATCGCTAGATACCTCGAATACCTCGTCGATCGTTCCCGTGCTCTGTATCTAGATAGTGACTGTACGTTAGTTTAGCAAATGGATGCTTACGCTATAGATGGCGGACCTTGGATACTTTGTTGGACAGCTCGTAGTACTGTACGACGGGCATAGTCTTGTCGTGGTATGTGGCTGCGCACGATAGATTAGGAGTGGTCGGGTGATGATGTGGTGAAAACTGACCGAGGCGCTTCTTGATACTCTCGACGTTGTCATCTGCGCGGCCACTAGTCTTGCCCCTCTCGAGCAAGCGAGCCACCATCACGTCTTCTGGAGCAGTGTAGAAGATGACGTGCGTGGCTGGGCAGACCTGTGGGATGGTTGAGCCACGGATGATGAATCTGACAAGAAGCCGGTACCGTCTTGTCGAACTCTTGTGCCTGGTCCATTTGCCTGGGGAAACCATCGATGAGGAAGCGGCCTTTGCCATCGGACCATGCACCCGTGTTTCTGCGGGCCAACTCGGCGCGCATAGCATTCTCAAGAAGTTTGATAGTGACTTCCATAGGGACAATGGTGCCCTCCAATATACATGTTTTGATCAGATCGCCAAACTGAGAGCCTTCTCTGTCTTGTTCTGCGCGAAGGAGGTCTCCGGCTGACAGGAATAGAAACGAGTGAGTGACAGCAAAGGGACACGGCGGAAAGGAAAGTACCCGAGAGATGGCAGAACTCAAACTTCTCCACGAGCTTAGAGCATTGGGTGCCCTTGCCTGACATGAGTCGTGAGATGGATGGATCAGAGGAGACCAGAGCAAAAAGGGACCAACTGACCTACGCCTGGACCACCGAGGACATAGATGACGGTGATCTTGTCCTTATCAAACGCGGGTTGCTGAGGCGAAAGGAGGTTTTTAGGATTGGCCTGACTGGAGAGAAAGGTGTTGTGTGTGGTGCCTTACAGACATGGGGCAAGCTGAAGTCAGTTGCGATGGCGAGGTGGTATAAGAGGGTTCTCGTGCTGGCGTGGCTGGCTTGAGGCAGGGTAGATTGCCTCGCGACGTTTGGCGACGAGGTAGAAGAGGCCGGAGGAGAGGACGAAGAGACCAAAGAAAACGTATGGGTTCGGAGCCTGACGCCTCGAATTGGCCATAAGTAAGGAAACAAGACAAGCGTGTTTGCAGTCGCGGCAAAAAGCTTTCTATGCACTAGTACTCCAATATTAGTCAACAATAGTACTCAGTCTCAACATGGACTCGCGCATTCTCAGATACAACAACGGCTCCATCGTGCACGTCGTCCGTCCATGCCACAACGGCGACGGCGCTGACTTGATCGCGGTCGGAGGCGAACACTCTGTCGACATTCTTCAGGCGGTATGCATTACTACGCGCTTCAAAACATTCAACCTCACAATTTCTTCCGTTAGACTCCCTCTACCTCTGTAAAACGCGTCGCGTCGTTTCACGTCGGCTCCCGTATCACCGCCCTCGCATGGTCTCCAAAGTCTGTTTCTCCTTCGGCCGGTGACGAATGGTCTATCGAGTGCGTCTCCCACTTTACTCCAGGTAGACATGTCATCCAACTTTAATTCTGTGACCAGAATTGTGGCTGCTGCCGTAGACTATAGTCTACATCTTTTGACCAAGTCCCATGACTCTGCAGAACACATCTTCCAATTTGGTGGCGGTCTCAGCGGTCACCACGGCAGAATAAACGACATGTGCTACTGTGGAGGCCAGAGTCAAGAGAACGTCCGATATGTTGCCACCGTGTCTGGTACGTTCGCTTTAGTCCGCGCCCTCGAAAGTGACTTCATCGAAGCCGCCGCCAGATGATAAGATGCTCATGATATGGGACCTCTACCCTGCGGTTGACATCTCCTCCAATATTCTCTCCGCCTCTTCAAGAGAGGAGCCTGTGTCATCCCCGACTCCACGGGCCCAACCAACGGCATATGTCATCTCCTTCCCGCATCCACTGACCTCCGTATCACCCCATGTCTCTAGCAGCAAGGAGTTTCTGGTCTCCGATTGTCGTGGTTCCATATTCATCACCGACTGGCGCTCTGATCCGGACCAGGTTGACACCTTTGCTCGGAGACATGGTACCGTCATTGAACTCGTCGAGCCTGCCGCGCTTTCGCAAGCCTTGACTGGTACTCTTGCGCAGTGGGCGGGCTCTGCAGGGTGGAAACCTACGACGCCTGAAATGTGAGGTTTTGTCTCATTCGTAGCTCGCTCACAGCAATAATGGGCGATCATCCCAGTGTCGGAGCAGCGTACGGCTCGTCTTTCTCAATATGGGACTTGTCCAACATCAGAGGAGGGAAACCTCAGTTCTCCGCAACGACCTTCCCCGAGGGTGGAAAACATTTCAGGTAGGCTGCTGCTTAGCTCTTTTGTAGAGTAACTTTGCTCAGAGCACATCCAGGTGGTCTCCCCAGCGACCCGACGTTTTCGCAGTCAGTGGCCAGCCGTCAAGCCAAGGGGCCATGATCCATGTGTACAATACGGCCTACCTGCAAGCTCAACCCAATGCTGTTCAGGTCGCTCCTGCACCGCACTGCATAAGAGACTTCCACTTCATGGCTGTCAACGACGGCTTGGCTATGGTAGCAGCTGTCGACCAAGAGGTTCTCATCTTTGCCTTGGGAACAGATTAGTCTGCTTTCGGGGTTGATTGCGCGTAATCAGAAAAAAAAACGACATTACAGATCGACACTAAGCGATCTCTACTATAAGTTGAGATACATGTAAGGTATAATACTCAGGGCCGGAATCTAGCCTGGCTGACTTGAGCCTGCTGTACGTATGGATGTTGGCCATATTGTGCTTCGTCCTGTGCTGCGAATCGATACGGATCTTGACTAGGTGGCACCATGTCGTTAGCATCAAACCCGCAATCCTGAAACATCTCCCTCGCATAGTTGTTCATTCCAGAATCCGTTGCAGGGGCCATAAAGTACGTGAATCCCGCTTCCCCATTGTAAGGGACGGGCAGCGTTCTTTGCTCCCCGTAAACGGGTACCCTTTGCTGTGGTGGATAAGGATATACGTCGTTCTTGAAATGGTTTCCGTCAGGATAGCTAGTGGTGCCCGTTGGATAATCTAAACAGAGATATTATTATTCAAAAAAGTGTGTGCAATCGATCAAGCATACCTCGCGTTGTGGTAGGCGATGGCTCGGCGTGAGGCCGGTCGCTTTCCAAGAGCAAACGAAGGAATCTGGCATGATATCCGGGTGCAGAGACTGAGGGTGACGGAGCTGAGGCTTCCTGGTAAGCATTGGCCGCTTTTAGGATCTCGGAGCGGATTTCTTCCGCGGCACCGTGCTCTAGTTCCGTGCTGAATCCCCTCGATAGCTACATCACGATTGAGCAACAGCGAAAAGTGAAAATCAAGCTTGGCTAACCTTGAGTAACGTGATGGCAGAGTAAGCCGTCATGATGGAAGTAGACTCCTGGCCGTAGCGCTAACCAAAGTGTGAGCAATACTGTACTGTTGCAACAAAGTGAAACACACGAGAACACCAAACTCTCGAAAATCTTTGGAAGCTATACGAAGAATCTCCAGGGCGTCAACATAGCACATGTGTAGTGACATCAAGTGAGTGCTTGAGCGGTTTGCCTACAGTGAACTATACTTAGTTCGTCGGCACGCACCCGTGACTTGGACACTTACGGGGGGTAGACGGTGCTGAAGACCGAAACTATTCAGGAATAATCGAATGTACGACCAGAAAAGCAACAAGAAGGAGTAGTGGAAAGATTGGCCATTGGCTAGTACATCATATGTTTGATGAGATTAAGTAGATCGGAGCAGAGCCGAGGACCTACCTCGTCGTAACTCTGTTTGCCATGTTGATTTCCATTGATCAAGCTTTGTGTTGCAGCCATTTAATACAATCCCGACATTGGATGGATAGTTCGAGTCATCCGCAGATGTCCGATTAGTCCTGAACATATCTGTAGTTTCTCCCTGAAGCATGTCGATACTTGGTACTCCAATAGTCTGAAGGTGTATACGTACTGCTATACGGCGTAACTGGACCATTGCGGCCACCACTACGTCCTCGCATTTAACGGGTCCACCCTCTTCATGCCATGTGTCAGAGTGCCGAATCAGCTCGTCCTGCTTGATTGAGGCCTGAGCTGAAAGATTGCAAGAGAATGGGGTACACACCTCAGGAAGCATCCAATGTCTACCAGTCTGCATGCTCAGACTACGATCGTGTACGAACAACACGAGATAAGTCCGCTCATAATTCCGGCGTTGGCGCATCTGGAGCGCAGTTTCGTTGGGAGGAGGTTTGGTAACAAGTTTGTTAAGCCCAAGTTCTACGGCCATCCTGCACGCCTAGCCAGGAGTAAGCAATGGACTAGTTGAGCCACTGAAGGACCTTACATAGCCAATGTACATCCAAGTACGCTGTGAAGTCCTTCATCAACAACATTCCCTGACAATAGGTTGGCAACTTACATTATCGTTTTGTTCTCTCCAGTACGTCAAGCAAGCAAAAGCTTGAACAACTTCGACACTCTTCCACGCTTCCGAAAAAGCGCGGACGGCATATTGCTGTGCCATATCAAGGCAATCCTTATAAGCGGATGGCTCAAAGAATTTGCAGCCAGCCATGATAAGAGTCGTAAAAAGGAAGGGACTTTTCGATCGAACATACGAAACAGTGTGCAAAGAAGGGTCAAAAAGGTTGATGAATGGATTCAGCCGGAGGAAGATAGAGTCGAACAGAATCTCTGCCTTCTCTTCTGAAACAAGACCGGCATCGATGGGATCCGGATGTTTACTACCAGAAGCACTTCGGGTCTGAGAAACTGGTGTCTGGATTGTCGCACGAGATGTCGGAGATAGAGAAGGAGATTTATGTTCCGGGTTGAGTATAATCTTGAAGAATTGATTTTCCTTCTTCTTGATCATTTTTGCTGGGAATTGATCATCCCCGCGTTCGGTGTCGTTATCGTCCTCGTCGACGTCCATGGTCTGGGAAGACATCCCGGACGATGTATATCTGTCTGGTTGGAGGTCAATAAGGAACACAGCGGCACATTGAGACAGAACTGACCGGAGGTTTGATCAACGCCCCTGAGACGGCCTTCAACTGGGATATTTGTTGAAGGATTATGACCATCTGAGATGCCCGAGGATGCCATGAATTTTTCGTTTGACTGGGACTTGAGCTTCGCGCTGTTGAGGTTCTTCTCTAGACGACGGAGCATCTTAGAAGCTTCTGATAGTCTTAGAGCATTTATGAGTAAATATGCGGAGAAACACAGGATGGGCTTACTTTGAACCAGGTTTACGCCCTCTTCTGTGCTTCTCGAAGATACAGCTATGGATGTCGGGGTTCAGGGTGAAACGACGAGAACGGCGGAGATAATTACTTTGAGTTTGTCCGGCGGCATCGCTCGCACGGAGTTTGACCACTCTCATCCGCGCCTACACATTTCATCTAGTGCAAAGTTGAGACAAGAAAGGGACAGAGAAAGGGTAAGGGACCTTTGCAGCGCGACAAACGGTACATGCACGAGCATTACGGGCCACTGGAGGTCTGAGACTGTTAGCCAGGGTAAGTGAAAGGAGATAGATTAGGGTAGGCGCGGGGGAGGACTGACTGTGGGGAGGTGTCTGTTGAAGGATCTTGCATCATAGATGTATAATAAATCTCGGTATTTCGGCAACGTATTTATCGACCGGAACGGACCCGGCGACTAAAAATCGGGAAAGGAGCCTTGGATGGACGCAGACAGACGATTTACACTCCCGAGATAAGCAGAGTTGCTTGCGATGGCTTGAACGAGGGCAACGGAGGAGGAGAAAGGGGATGATACTCGGAGGAGGGGAGGGGGGAGAGTGCTTGCGAGCGCGGCGAGATTTGTATGGGAGGGCAAATAAAGACCGGCGGCTAATTACCAACTCTAGTTGCCGAACACGGCGGCATTTATTTAAATATCCGCCCATAATACCTCTTCTCTCCGGCCGGCCTCTCACACTCTCCGTCCCCTCCTCACCGCCGAGCTCCCAGCATCCTTCCCACCTCCTCGACAGCCGTGCAATATACTCTCTAACAGCCCTCAGCACCCACATAAGCACTCTATTCCTTGGGCAGCCCCACTGTCTCTCCCCATCCCACACACCACTTCCTTCTCACAGCTTCCGAGGTGAACGGAAACTGGTGCTCTCCTTGATGCCGGTACATCATTCATCACATTGCCTCCGATGAAAATGGGGATGACCCCACAATCTGTCAAATCACAAACACCCACACAGCACAATGTTCAACAACACATCACATCCCGTACAGCTCTCCACCCAACCGTCCAGGTCTTCAAGATGTATCGGATCGGCTGTACACATTCATGCTTATCTTTATCTTTGGCCTACGATCGATATTATATTCATCTACTTGCATTTTCTACTTTTGACCGTGCTCAGCCTGTGACTTGTCGGATCACTGAAACGTTATCAAGGGTTTAGTAAACGTTTGATAACTCTCGTAATCGTCTACGTTTACTCTTTTGAATACATATGAACGACCGCTTTTGCTGATCCTTGCCAAGTCCGTCCGGCATTCAACCACTCATCTTCGGCAGCCCTTGGCTTTCGAAGTCGTGTGGCGCAACGAGACGTCACACGGCCTCTCAAGCCGGTCATCTCGGAACGTTAACCAATGCTAATGACCGCCGGGTTGCCTTATTGAAATTCTGCTCCTCGACAAGGAACACGCTTGCGCTTGAATGAGTCTCCGATCCTGTCTGTCGCACGACGCGTTCCTGAAACCGTCCTTGCTCGTCGCATTGCGTTTTATTATGCGGACCGACGGTTGTCATAATGGTGACCGTAGTCGAGCAACCTGCGTCGGACAATCAGCCCTCGATGTTCATCGCACTCGAGGCTGAACATCAACTTACCAGTCCGGCTCAATCTCGGTGAGTAGCCGAATTCTGCAGAGTGTAAGTGTTAATTTATGTAGTTATGCAACTACCTACTGCATTTTCTTTGTTTCTTCAAGTTCGTGAAACACTACCCAGCCAGAACGAGGCTTTCGAGTGAACAGTACAGACGTAGGATGGACATGCATGACCTATAGAGCAATCAGCATCCATGCCTAGTGACCTCTTTTCGATGCTAATAACGGACCTTGTTACCCTTCACGGAACGATACGTTCCATCCGGAAGCCACCTTGCGACGTTGCGCCAGTATCCACTGACCAGGCAATGCCGTAGTCTTTTTGCGTCACCTTCACAACTCTCCATCGAGAGTCCAAAGCGAGTCATGTACTTCTTTAGCTGTGAGCGTATTGAAACAGCCCTTGATAGCGCACGGAAAGACAACGCATGTGATTTGCACCAGGATGACGACTTTCCATAACGCACAAAGGCATTGTAAGCTGTTTCATAGTCAGTACTGCGACGGTGCAGCTGTGATTCATTGCAACGTACCGTTGAGTAAAGTGAGGTGATCCTAATCAAGTGGTATTAGCGCATTTGTGCTTCCTGACAATATCTCATTGGTATGAAATAGCACTGACACCTTCTTCCGCAGTGAACTTGCGCCTCTCGAGCTCAGCAACGGCACCGGCTGCACCATCGGGAATCATGAAAACGTCCTAATGCCGTTGTTATAGTGATTCACAAATGCAGTAAGGTCATGCTCACCTGGACAGAAGTCATAGCCGCAATGGTTAAGATTTCTTCGCCGCATCTGTACTCCTTTGAGTTGAAAAGCTGAAACAAAATTAATGATGTAGGTAGCAAGTACCATGGGATTCAACCCACCATCCTTGCAATGCCGACATCTACGGGGCACTCTGCCACTTTTTCCCCGAGGGCCGTCATCCGACCGTCTTCGCCGATCATCCCAGCCGCAACCAGTAACTCAAGTGCTCGTAGCATACTTTCGGCCGGGGGTGACGAGATCCACTCAAATTTCATGAGATCGTCAATACCTAGAGACTTGAGCTGCAGTATGGGTGTACACATATCAGAACGAGTGATCTCGGGAGGGGTGGTGAAAGGAAGGGTTGGGAAAACGGAAGATGGGTACAGGCGGTAACAGAACCCAGAAGAAGTCCGCCCAGCTCTGCCAGCCCTCTGCGTCGCAGATGCCTGAGATACTGGGACTGTTGACAACGAAGAAATATTACTGGTGGGGTTGTACGTTCGAATCTGGAAGGGGCTTTAGCAAAGGAGAAAGTCAATGGAAAACATAAAAGCAATACCTTGACAAACCCGCAATCCACAACATATTTGATACCATCAATTGTTACACTAGCCTGTGATTATTTGAGTACTTTACACATATTTGAAGACAAAAATAGCCGTTTACCTCAGCTATGTTGGTTGACGCAATGACCTTACGGAAACCAAGTTGAGCGGGGTTAAATACGCCAAGTTGTTCATCGGTGCTAAGACCTGCGTGTAGAGGCAAGAGCTGTAAGCGAGGTGCGCCGCGCGGAAGCCTAGAAGGGAGGTCAACACAAATAGTTGAGTAAATATGGTGAGGCTGACGTGGGTATCATCTCCAAGATATCCTCCAAGAACCTCTCGATTTCTTCTTTGCCTGTCAAGAATACAAGGATGTCCCCAGGACCGTGCTGTTCCAATAAGCCAGAGTTGATGGAGGCCAAGGGCTAATATTTACCTTCAAGTTTATGTTCCAGGCTACTTCTACCGCCTTCTGAACATAATCTACAGCGGGCTCCTGGAGATACGCCACGTCGACAGGATACATGCGTCCTGCCAAGCTCACAATTGTGGCTTTTGGAGCGTCGGGCCCTGAAGCAAAATACTGGTAAAATGCATTTGCATCAAGGGTAGCTGACGAGACGATCAGGCGTAAGGATGGCCGTTTGCGCTGGATCCTACCCTTGTTTAGTGAGATTATGGGACAAAGACTTGCATGCACACTTTTTGAGAACACCCAACAATAGGTCAGAGTATAGGCTGCGTTCGTGGGCCTCATCTACCTAATTCTTGGTTGAGACATTTTCATGCGAGCGGACGAGATGCCATACCATGATAACGCTGTAGCGATCGAGTAGAGGACTGACAAGCGTTTCGCGAAACAGCATTCCGTCTGTCATGTAGCGTATACGAGTCTTTTCGTTGTCGCTCACGTCTTCGAATCGGATCGTATATCCTACCTTGACTGGGTCAACACAGCTGGGATTAGAGTTGTTAGTGCTTACCTCGTCACCCAGCGTGGTACCGACTTCATTAGCGACCCGACCAGCGACGGATGTAGCAGCCACACGACGGGGTTGAGTACATGCAATCACATTTCCGTCCGCAGCCCATCCTGATTCCAGGAGAAACTGGGGGATTTCTGGACAAGTAAGTCGACGAGAACTGGTAAGATGTAGGGTCGTATAAAGATGCTTACGGGTAGTTTTTCCTGAGCCAGTCTGACCAACAACAATGGTAACACCGTGATTCTCGACGCAATAAAGGATATCCCTGCCTGGAAGCAGGTCAGTGAGCCGCCGGGGTGAAGAAATAGCATACGCACGATGTTTGTAGATGGGGAGCTGCTGGCGCTGAGAGCTAACAGAAAGGGCTGAGTAGGAGGGTGCCGAAGGGATAAGCGTTCCTTCTGTCTCCGTGTCCCTGTCCAAGGAACTGCCTGGACCTGCAGTCCCAGGTTTCCAAAAGGTAAGAGTGGACATCTGCGAGACTCAAGCTGATTATCTGAACAGTGTGCCGTGGTCAAGACCTAATGAAAAGGGTGTAAGTGAATGCAATGAACCACGCCCGTACAACGCCCGTATACTTACACTTAGTTAGTTTCACCCGTGGAGTTGTCTCCGAGTGACCGTATGTAAGGACTGGACAGATGACCACGTGGAATCGCGTCACGCGTAAAGCTCTTGAGACGCGACTTGGACGACACGAACTCATCATCCTCTTGCCCTTAGCATTCTCCTACTTTATTTCAGCGAAAACCATGGACTCCCCACGTGAAGACCACCCTAGGATATCAATAGAGTCTTACAAGGATTTGAGGTTCATTCAAAACAATATCCGCGAAGCCTTCAACGCCAGGCTGCGCACCGAACTCGAATCAACAAAACCTCCAATTAACGAACAGCTCGTCTCATTTCGTTTGAATGAAGTAAATAATGCCATGAAACAAACCAAACGTAGATCCTGACCCTACCATAGTACCTAGAATCAGTTTTTGATATTGCTACGCCCAATCTTCGTATTAATGGAAGGAGCTACGAGGACGACTCAGCGGAGCAGGAAGGTGAGTTGAACAGCAATATACAAACAAGTCACCCCTCACAAGTAGCAGAGCTAGAGGCTTTTGACGAGGCCCTGGATAGACATATTTGGTCGCTTTCCGACCAAATGATCAAGTGGGACAAAGAGCTTGCCGAACTACGCAGATCAAAACCAGGGGAGATAGTTGATCTTCTTCAAAAGGCTTACGACAAACATGCTGCTCTTGCTAACGAAGAGGGCCAAGACGCCGATGAAGAGATGGCAGATGGTCAGTTAGCCAAAATATCACGTATGTTGAGTGCTAACTATCGGGCAGAAACGCAACTTGACGAAGCTGCCGACATCGAGCAAAGATTCTCTCAAACGACCTCACTCGCAACTCAACTGCTGCAAGTGATACCTGTACAGCACGAGCGAGCAGAGCGTTTCAGAGTGGCAAGCGCAGAAGTCAAGTCTATCAAGACATAGCTATTGCACAACTGCAGGCACCAAACGACGGGAGCTCCAGGATCGGATTTCATGACCCTCTGAAGCCCCGGCCGCCCCGAGAAAAGCCGCGACCACCACCACCACCACCTCTGAAACCACCGCGGCCACGATCTCCCCCAAAACCGCCCCTGCCCATACCCCTTCCTCCTCCTCGCCCACCACGCTGGAAGCCGCCGCCTCTTGCTCCGCCGCCACCCCTGCCCCTAGCAGGCCCGCCGCGACCCGCACCTCTGCCGCGTTCTGCAAGCGGTAAGCAGTTATTCGATTATCAGAATTAGTATACGTACTCGCGGTGCCTGTAAATATAGTGTAAGATATCGGAAATTATGAAACAGGTTGGAGTGAACGTACCGGGTGTTTTTGGCTTTGGCAGAAAGCGGTCAATGGGCAGCAGCTTGTCTCCCGCAATATAGACCTTGTCTCCCTTTTTGAAGCTATTTGCGACCATACCCTCGCCCATCTTAACAGAGAAGTAGACTTCATTGATGGGACCGAGAATCTCGTCGACCTTGCCGATAACTGATTTGTTTTGGAGGTAGATTGGGGCATTGAAGTAAGGAACTTTGTCTGGCATGAGAGAAGAACAAAGCATTTCATCTTCCACAGCGTGCATGAAGGCGCCCATTTCTGGTAGGGTGTTCAGTTGTACGAGAAAGGAGAAGCTTGAAGAGTAGTGTAGATGGATGCTTACCGTAGACTTCATCTGGTGGACCAAAATCACGCTGTGGAGGGCCACCACGACCTCGACCTCGACCTACGAAGAGGATGGGATACTTGTTAAGCAGATTATAGAAAGAAAGACATACCTGCGCCTCTCACGAATCCTCGACCACGGCTCATAGTGTACAAAACAAAAGGTGATGTAGTAACAGCGAAGGACTCGAGAGATGGATCTGAAAAATTATTCACAAATCAATTTCGCTATGATAATTTCCCTTATCAATTACGTAAGTAGCTACAAATGAGTGCGCTCTCGGCACTTGATTTTGGTTCCGGGGATCGACTCCGCAAACGCCGACGAACAACACGATAGTTCTGACATTGGCCGTTTCTCTAAAGTCTTACACTAGGGTTCACCGCTTCAGGTAGACATCTGCCTTCATGAGCTGGTTTTTTCGACGCAAACAAACTGCTCAAGCAGAAATACGCGTGCAAGAGTCCATAGACCCGTCTGACGACGATGCAGTACGCGTCGGCCTTGGAATATGGCACACTCTCTTTGATGCAACAAGCGGTCGGGCTGCTCTTTCTATCACAGCTTCCCCACCATCCCAAGAGTCACAGCCGTATACCGTCCTCTGCTGGGCTTCGTATGATCCCGAGGTGCGTGCCCGACCATTGTTGTATGTCAACCCTCTAGAATCCCTGCATTTATTCAGGTCGAAGGCATTGTGGTCTCGCCGCACTGGGCTACTCGTCATCCTCAGATTTTTGTTGCATATGCTCAGCATTCCCCATCGTCTTCCCGTATACACGTCTCTGCAGAACATCCGGATCCCCTTCTTGAACTATGTCTTGAAGCCCAGTCAGATAAAGCTTTTGATTTTGCCACCGAGAACGCGTCTCAGCTAGAGGCCTGGCTATTCAGCACTGAGCGTATCATTCACGAGGGCGAAATCATCAAGTATATCCCAACTTACACTGGTCACACAGTTTCCGACGCACGGAGTCGAGAGTTCTCATACAAACTTCTGTCAACCCAGCCCGCCGTGCAAGGCTATATTCAGCAGAACTACACTGAGCTTTTCCTCGTCCCACCACCAGACTCAGGCGAACAAAACACTCCACACTCTTCCGATGATGCGCCACTCCCTATCTCGACCTCCCTTGAAATCAGTGAAGACTTTCTCTTCAAATCTGTCTCGTCCTCGGGCCCAAATACGTCCCAGGTCCTGGATGCACAGGAAACCCATCTCGGCTTTTCTATCCCGGTCACATCGCTTTCCAGTCCAGTTGACATTGTTGAGGATGAGCATTCTGTCTATTTGGCGACTGCCGATCTCAACGCCGCAGGCATTCTGAACGGAGATTGGGCAAGTTTCTTTTTACACGATATGTTATCTTTCACTCTAAGCTCGCAGGCAGGTCATTATTCAATCATCTCATTCCGGTAATCGGCGCGTTGTGCGAGTTGTTGCTCGTGATGATGTTGCATCTCCGTGAGTTCGCTAGTTGTATTGTCAGCCAAACTCAGACATGTCTAGTGGGGCGGCAAAATCTTCACCAATACTCTTACATAACTTGACGGGCTTGGATTCTGACATCCTGGTCCTGCGCCAGAACTTTGCTCAGGATCACAGCATTCCTCTGGCAGCTGGCATCACCTTGGCTCGTATCTCATCTGGTGTTTCTGCATCGCGCCGATTTGAAGCATCTTATCTTCGAGCTCTACACAGTTACTTCGGGCGCTCAAAGAGACTGATCGCACGTCATGATGTCATAGCAGTTCCTTTAAATACTGATGTTTCGTTATACATGCCGGACGATGCACGCGCCACTGCCGATGCGGAGGCACAGACGGGGTAAGCAGTGATGGTAATGGCTTTCGGCTGGCTGTGTTCATCAAAGAGTGCTTTCTTAGATCATACTTACCACTTGCGTCTCGACCCAACGACCTCGTGTTCTTTATTGTTCGTGAGGTTACAGTGGAACCTCGATCGTCGCGAAGTGCCCAAAACCATGATAGTGATTATGGCTACTGGATAGATCCTGCGGTGACACGTATCTCTGAGGTTGGGGCGGAGGAGCGTCGTATCCCAGATGTTTTGGACTATCTTGGTACAGGTGGGTAACCTTGTGGTTGTGAGGTGGCGCGGTGACGAATGAACCGGTCAACAGGACATCTTGCTTCTGAAGTCAATACCATCTATTGTCAGATCCTGCAGTTTGCGAACGCGTCTACAGCCGGGGGATCGACAGATTTCGGTCTCGACTTCTCAATACTGCTCAAGGGTGCCCGAGGAATTGGTAAATTCTCTATTGTCGCCAAGGTCGCTCAACACCTCGGTCTCCATCTTTTTGAGGTATGCTACGTCCCGTTTGAGGCGTTGCTTGCATGTACTAACAACTTTAGATCAACTGTTTCGATGTTGTCGCCGATAGCGATGTCAATGCCGACGCAATGCTTCGATTCCGCTTGGACACGGCGCTTGCCTCGGCCCCTTGCATCATTGCACTAAGACATGTCGACGCCCTTATTCGCTCAACGACGCCTTTGGAGACTGCCAAAGGTATGTATTGCCTCGAAAACCCTTAATCGTGGGCTCAACCTTTAGAATCCGAAATGTCGATGATGATACTTGAGTACATTGACAAGTTCAAGGACAAGTGGGTCTCCACGGGTAGCCCAGTTATTGTCATCGCCACGGTCGCCGAACACGCTCGAGTCCCTCCTGAAGTTGCCCGGTGCTTCAAGCAGGAGCTCACGATCAAGGTCGGCATGAAGGCATCCCCTTGTCTTTGTCGCACGACCTGTTAACACCACCTATAGGCCCCTGATGAAGTCGAGCGTTTGAACATTCTGACTCCGCTCATGACTGGAGTCTCCTCTAAAGATGTCTCACTCCAAGATATTGCGACGCAATCTGCTGCTCTGGTTGCATCGGACTTGAATGATATACTGTCTCGAGCACAGACCTCACTTAAGAAACGGATACTTGACCAGTCAGTTTCTTGTGATGGCTTCGTTGATTCGTAGTACTCACACCATGAAGCAGGGGCTCGGTGTCGTTTGATTCATATTTAACCGCCAGTGGCGACGACTTCCATCGTGCACTACAAAACGTCAGGTCCTTCTATTCGCAGAGCATAGGCGCACCAAAGATACCGAACGTCTCGTGGGATGATATCGGCGGTCTTGCTCAAACGAGGAACGACATCCTGGATACCGTTCAGCTTCCTCTAGACCACCCAGAGCTGTTTGCCGGTGGTCTGAAGAAACGATCAGGTGAGTTACTGAGCGAGTGATAACTCCCTTATGTATTGAGGTTCCGCCCAGGAATCTTGCTTTTCGGGCCTCCCGGGACAGGCAAAACACTTCTAGCCAAGGCAGTCGCTACGACATGTTCACTGAACTTTTTCTCCGTGAAAGGCCCGGAGCTTCTCAACATGTACATTGGAGAATCCGAAGCGAACGTTCGACGCCTCTTCCAGAGGGCAAGAGACGCAAAGCCCTGTGTGATCTTCTTCGATGAACTGGACTCCGTCGCCCCCAAACGAGGCAATCAAGGCGACTCCGGTGGCGTTATGGACCGCATTGTCAGCCAGCTCCTCGCTGAGCTCGACGGTATATCTAGTACAGATGGTAGTGCCGACGTTTTTGTCATAGGGGCGACAAATAGGCCTGATTTGCTGGATCCTGCTTTGCTGCGACCGGGAAGGTACGTTTTCACGCGAAAGCTGCTGAGTTTAACAATCAAATCAACGACTCAATATGACTGTAGATTCGATCGTATGCTCTATCTCGGAGTCAGCAAATCCCATGAAGATCAGGCAGATATTCTACGTGCGCTCACCAGAAAGTTCAAGCTTGATACTGCACTGGATCTGGATTCACTGGCTACACGTTGTCCGATGAATTATACGGGCGCCGACTTCTATGCGTTATGTTCAGACGCCATGCTTAATGCTATGTCAAGGAAGGTCGATGAACTTGACACTAGGCTAGGTGAGAAGTCTAGGTGTTATATCTTCTATCAGGTTATGCTAATACTGCACAGCCGGGTTAAATGGGTCAAACAATGGTACTGCACCAACCTCATTGGCTTCCTTCTTAACAGAGGTTGCCAAACCAGAAGAGTTGGATGTTCTTGTCTCTGAGTCTGACTTTGAGCTGGCCATGAGGGATTTAATACCTAGTGTCAGCCAATCGGAAATGGAACACTACCATGTTGTTCAAAGACAGTTCTCTCAGAATGTATAGTAGATAGTTGAACTACTGTTATCCCCTGCCAGAAGAGACAGCCAAATTTCCGTAAGTCCTGGAATATTTTCCTCGCAGGCCCATCCTGTAAAATAAGGTTTGAAGCATCCCCGTGACCCAAGCTAATACTGAAAAAATCCACAAAGTGCCAAAGTGGACGGATTCCCTACTATACGAGCATCAGTTGATTTTAGAACCTGGGACCAACCACCGTCAGACTGTACAGTCTGCGTGGGAGCCGATACCGGTAATAAGCCCATATCAGGCAGGGCATTGGCAGTAGCCAAGCCATAAAAGGAAAATCAGGGTGTCATTGCCGAGCCGGATTTGCTGATACGGCGGCTATAAAATTATAGTGAGCCTCGAGAGGACACTCTGTCATCGGTGCAAAATATTGAGAGCTTGTGCCTTCTGGTTGCACCCAGTTTTGTTTCAGTGGGGGCGGAAGGTGTTAGCTGAATATATGATTACTCTTTTGTACACAACCTGAGGTTACTTCACAGCTGGTTATTAACCCAAGCTCAATTTTTTTTTCAAAAGAGCCCATTTTCTGTCTTTTGAGCCATGTTACTTCATTTCTAGACATCCCCTTGCCAATCCAATGCAGGATGATATGGAATGGCATGGGATCATAATTATCATGAATTTAGTTTGAGAGTTTTGAGGGGGAAACGGCCACAAAAGACAGTTGTACATCCTGACAGTGGTGTACATTCTCACGGGGGATGACAGTACTTCTAATGCACATACACTTGAGTGAATCATATGGCAATGCAAGAGAAATGGGTTCTAATCCAGGAAAAGTTTTATCAGGAAAAAGGGTTTGGCCAATTGGTGAATGATGGTGGGGTATTGAGAAAAAATGGTGTTTGGCCTATCTGGCATATGGCACAGGTCTAGACTCAAACCCAAGGACATGGGGACTTTAGGATCTTCAGTGCAAGACATTCAGTGGGATTTGGTGGGTAGTGTATTACATAATTGAAAATCAAAAGCTTGTGATAAAGTTGTGTCACATTCACCATCACTGAGCACTCAGCCACCCTAGTACTCCAAGTCTGAGATGAGCAACATCATTGCCACAGATAGCTATTGTCTGTCTGGGGGCCGGTTGTCTATGGCATCATAATTCCAGCCAACAAGATTCCATGTATGAGATGGGCCAGGTCATTGGCCACAGATAGGTTTTTATCAGTATAAACTTCAACCACATCAGGAAAATGTCTGGTGGCTACTGGCAGCTACTGGCAGTGACTTGTGTCAATATGGCCAAGGTAGCTGGTGCTGCAAAGGACCAAGGTTGCCACCCTCCAACTTTATTGACACGTGTTGCACTGGTGGCTGTGACAGTGTGCAATGGAACTTACTGCTACTATTGGCTTGCAGAGCGCAATAGCCACAGACTGGTTCACCCAAAATCAGTTGAATAAAAAAATAAACATACTGCATTATGTTGACCACAAGTTCCCAGTGGTGTGGGAAGTTGGGGTTTAAAGCCACCTTCCATAACACTATGTCCCTCAATTAGGTTCCTGAGGGCCATTGAGGATAGGACATTGTTCCCAGGTTAGTCCAGTGTCCCAGGTTCTCATTATAGTGTTGTTCTTGGCTTGGCTTTGGGCAGCTTTTGGCTTGACCAGATCCCAAGCCAGGCCAATGCTATTGGCTTTTGGCTTGGCCCTGGCTTGGCCTGGCTCAGGCCATTGGCTTACATAGTGCATATCGATTTTCTTACTTCTGATATACTATACTTTGACTAGTCTTCAATTTATTATGCATAGATTAAGTTTAAACAGTCCAAAAGTTATAAACAAGCCAGGAAACTAAAGCTGAGACTTATAGCTATTGAACACGCAATCATTTATGAATTTGTGTTTTGTAATGGCAAAGATATTGGACACTGAAGCTATGTTATAGATTCTCACTTCAGCAGTGGCACAATTAGTTCTGCAGCAAGTAATTTGATTAGAGGACAAAACCCACTAGGTCAGCAGTACAAAAACCTCTTTAAATACCATCTAGGCTACTCGTTCTTGCTCTCAGAGTCAGTAGCACAAAGGTCACCACTCTCTGTTTCTAACAAAGCAGTATCCCACTCCTCCTCACCTTCTCCCTCATCTTTCAATGCCTCTTGCTCCTCCTCAGCCTCTTCAGCCACCCAGAGGAGTAAGTCACTCCTAATAGCACATCTCAGCACCTGAAGTGCCTCAACAATGTCCCCCTTAAAATGATTGCACCACTTGCTGATAGTTATTCCCCCAGATGAAAATGCACACTCACTAGACACAGAAAAAATCATAACAGACAAATAGTCATGAGCTATTGCAGCCCAAGTGGGGTACTGCTCTGCATGGCGCTATAAGGACAGTCAGAATTCAATGACAGATGTTTATAAGAGTAAGACTTACTGCTCACCACTGAATTATAGTCATGCCACTTGGCAGATCATGTTTAACATCCAAGTAGCTGTGATACTCAATCTGCCATTGTGAGGATATACTGTGAGAGAAAAGCGAGGTAGAGTCTTCTTCTTCATCATCTTCACTGTTGCTGAGGGGTATAAGACAGTTCTGAGATCTTCTTGGTGTTAGAATTGCTAGAGGACAGGTCCCTGGTGCTCCTGGCAGAACAGAAGTAGTCCTGAAACTGATAATCAATCAGTAAAGATAACAATCACTGTTTATTGCCAGACACAAACCACAGACTCAATTTCTTCTTTTAAACCATCCTGCAGGACTTCTGGCCAGTAATTCTTGAAGTATGCTAGCTTCTGGTTTGGAACAAGCACTGTAAAAAATCAGATAAAACATCTGTAGGCATTATCACCCTTTGACTCACCCATGGCCATTAATAGACATCTGATTTGGTTGTCTTCTGGTAATACTTGTCAATCTTCTTGCAGGCCTTGGAGAGAGCAGAAGAGAAAGAAGCATAATCATCTTGCTGCATTCTAGCTTCCCAGGTTCTGTAGAGTTTTTCAAGTGCAGGAATAGCAAGGTGGAGAGTGAATTCACTTTCAGAGGAAAATGCATGCTGTGCAGATTCAGCATACTAAATGTGTGAATATAGCATTAGTTAAGTTGCATAGAACACTTAGAGACACTTCACCCACCTTCAGAAGTGATAGAAATAAAGCCACACACTTCCACTCTGTGTCAGTAGGCATGAGAGACTGTAGCTGCTCCTTTTTCTGCTTGTTCTGCTCTTGGAGAACTAGCTGAGACACAAAATTATCCACATGCTAGAAGTACTCAAGCAAGTGTCATGTCTAGGCAGTTAATGGACTCTACCCATAGTTTTATTTGTCTCTGCTCTGTGGAGCATCTTATAGGTTGAAGACCAGCAAACTTTCATGTCAATCAGCAGTTGCTGAGTTTGAGATTCTGGTACTTTCATGTTGATCTGGACAGTCTTGAACAGCTCTTTCCTCTTAGAAGAGGAGCACTCCTACAAAGGTGTTAGTCAGGTAATTGTAGTGGCAACTAATCTTGAGATCACCTTCACAGAAATTAGCCTTACTAGACCAATTTCATCTAGAGTCTTGTCCTCAGTCAACAGAGCTGACTTTGCTAGCTCAGCAGGATTGGTGGGATCAAAAAAGGAGCTTTGCTATAGGTAGAGATTAAATCCTGAGTAGCAAGATTAATTACATGGGCCAAACAGTTAATAAATTGAATAGAAATTGAGCACAAATGGGCATGAATAGTTTACTGAGTGAAGCTCACCTGATACACCTAGAGGAAACATCAAATTGCTTTCCTGTCTTCTTCTCATAGTATAGCTTGAATTCTTCAAGCATAGAGTTGTTGTTTGTAGCATTATCACAGGTGACATGTTCCACCTATTAAAAGAGGGTGTCAGCTATAGTATCAGAGAGATATAGATAAACTACTTGCCTTGTGAGTAATACCAAGATGCTCTGTAACTTTAAACAATGCCTGGCCCAGCCTTTTCCCAGTATGTGCAGCATTAAGATGAGTAAATCCCAAGAGAGCACTGTGTAGTTGCCAAGAACCATCTTCATGCTCTTCAATCCAATGCCCAGTGGTAGCAAAGTAACTGTCAGTGTTGCTGGCCACCCAACCATCACAGGGTATGTTAACAGTTCCTTTGACTTTGCTGCTCTATAATGTGACACTTAATTCATGATATTCATCAGATTAAAGCCTAAGACTTGCTAATAAGTGTTTTTTCAGGTTTAGCAAGGTCTCTTTGAGGGTATTGATGATCTCTGAGCATGTAGCTTTTCTTCCTGGAATTGATACACCAGCTGTAGCACTGGCTGCAACATCAATCATCTCCTTGAACTTTGGATGCTCCAGAGCTCGAAGTGGCTGACACTAAGTGTGAGACTTGAAGTAGTGCAATTATAAAACAAATACCTGGTCAGTTGCAATCATCCACTTAATGGCAGCCTGTTTGAAGTGTTTATCAGAGTATTTAACAACCACAACACACACTCTGAGATGTCCATCAAGCTGAGACTGTTTTTGAACCAGTATACCATCTTCTTTGGCTTGAGCTTTGGCTTGCCTCACCTTGATGTCCTTCTCAAGCATAGAGTCAAAGTTATTTGACTTGCACCATTTGTAGTAGGCATCCTAAGCAAAGCTAAGCACCATAGCCTGATTAAAGAAAGTAACAATAGCTTACAGAGTAATCAGCTGCAGCATGTCTTCTCAAGGTAGTGACATAGTTTATCAGGTGTTTTCTAAAGGCAAATAAGCAACTATAATAACTGGAATGGTCTCAGTTACAACTCCTAAACTGTTTAGGTTTTCCTTGATCAACTTCAGAAAAGGTAGCACCAAAAAAGTGTCCATGTCCCTAGACTTAGGCAGCTTCTGATCTGTAGAAGTCTCTGAAAGTGCCTTAACATTAATATCTTGAAGGAGACCATCTGCATCAGTGGCATCATAAGCCAAAAACAAGTTATAGCTGAGGATACATCTTCTAATCTAGGGTCAGTAACAACTCTGAAACATCAGGTAGATTAAATACAATGTATTGTCCTTCTTTTTCTTTTTGTTCTGAGATGTCTTGGGCTGAGGAATAGTCAGAATTGAGCTGCCTGAAATGTCTTGATCATCTACATCCCCAGTAAAACTTGATGTATTCTTCATAGTACTATGAGATTGCTTTCTGAGTGTTTCTAAAGTTTGCATCAGAAGATTGGCCTTTGCTTGAAGCATTGGCAACAAAATCAATGGGTAGCTTTGTATGAGATAGTATCTGAGACTAACCTCTTAGCATTCTGAAGAGTGTCCCTATGCTGGGCTACTCCTGATCAGCAATATTGTTCTTGTCTTTGAGTTTTTCAGAGGGCCCTGTGTTACGCTTGGGGCACTCCATGGCAGAAAAAGAGGTATTAGCTCCCTCAGACATAAAACTGACTTCATACCATTGAATCAGAAAAGCGACCAAGAACTGAGAGAAACACACCTATAACAGCATGGTTAGAGTATCAGGAATAATAAAGCAAGGAAATTAGAACATACACCTGTATTATTGGAATTTTGTAGCAGTTGAGAAGCTCTAAACATAGCAGTTAGGACACCAGTGTTAACAAGAGGACAGTCTTACTTAGGTCTGCAGCTTAAAAGCAAAGTCCTGAGGTCTCATGCTTATGATCTGAACCTTTTAAATAGTCCAGGAGTAGCTGAGGCTCACATAATTCTCCTTAGCATCAGAGAATATCATGGAACAAGCAGGAACTTTATTACCAAGGATCTGAGTCAGATATAAGGATGCTTGGTAAGACCTGAGTAATGCAGGATTAAAAAGCGTTCTGATGTCATGTTTCATGACAGGATTAGCCTGCTTACTCACATTTGATTTATATTCACTGGTGTAAGCTCAAAGATGAGCCAGATAGTATCATACCTAGATCTAGGAGGCAGCACACTTTTGATTGAAAATTTCCCACAGTTAGTAAAGGTGTCATACATTTAAATAATAATTGCTAAGCTATGGGGACTACTGTTATTATAATAAAGCCCTGGCCTATCGGCTTGGCTTTGGCCTGGTACTGGCTTTGGCCTGGCTTGACTTGGCCTGAATCAAGGGGTAACCAATATTCAAATATTGTATATAGGGTAGGGAGGGAGGGTGCTGGGGGTTGGCCTTACCGAGTTTCTGACCCACCTCAGTATCTCCTGGAATAGTCACATGTTAGACCTTAAATAGACATATAGCCCCTATTGTTGTAGCCTAGACCTGTCTTATAACAACCAATAATTACACTACAATACCAGACCAAGTAAAATAGAGGCAAATTGTGACCAACAGCTTGCCGATGGCGACACCGATGATCTTGGAGGCTGCTCCGACTGTGACAAGGGCTGTGTGTTAGTAGTGAGATAACAGACATGGCAAAGAAGTCCAAGAAGGTACACACCATGGTCTATGACCAGGCATTAGGTACTCAATATTCCGGTTAATAGTCAAAGAGCAATAATAGCACCCAGGGCAACAGCAAGGGGCCCAAGCTGACTGACTTGTCAACAATGGAGTGCCCAGAGTGCCACCAGCAAATTACTGTGGGCAAGGCTGGACAAGCCAACCTCAATCAGCACAAAGGAGGCAAGCAATGTAGGGCCACAAAAAAGAAGTGAGAAGAGGAGGAGGAGAAAGCAAAGCTGAAGAAACGTACCTTCCTTGACCTGTTTGTCAAGTGTGCCCCTTGCACTGATGCCCCCTCTCCACCTCCTCCAGCCCCCTCAACCTCAGTTACCAGGCCTACATCCACTGCAGCCCCACCTCCACCAGCCTTGTCAACCTCCTCTCCCCCTGCAGCTGAGTCGACCATGTCAGGAGGGCCACTGCTGCTAGCTGGACTTTGCAACACCATTCAGCACATGTCCCACAATGTCCCAGTTGCGACAGACATGGATGAGATGTACAAGTACATTCAGCTGACGGCCAATTACCAGGGGAAGGATCCAGATGAGGCCTGGGAGGATGGCAATCAAGTTTTGAATTGATTGGTTGGGTATGGTCGGTCGGAGGATAGCATCCAAGACATTGTGCGACAAGGGGCTGGTGGGGTCGAGGCAGTCACAGACTTCATTGAGCTGCTGCATGTATCAAAAAATGTTGGTGCAGCCCTGCTTGAAAACAAGGTCAAATGCCTGACAAAGGCGATTGCATTGTTGTGAGTCCAATCATGTATCTGCTATGGATGGTGGCTTACTGGTGTAGTGGGTGAGTGCTGGTAGCCACACCTGAGTGATCAACGTGATAGGTGCATGAGCCACCTACATTGCCCTTCAACACCAAGAAATACAGATGTGATGGATATATGTTACCTGTGCCTCCCGACAAGGGTGCCGCCCTCATGCTTTACCCATTTTCCCTGCACTCTAAATTCACGGTCCCATAGGTGGTGCACATCTATGGCACGCATGTTTGGCTGACGTTGACGCAGTGTTCTTGGGTGTTAAAGATGGAGGGGACGTGTTTGGCTTGTGAGGGGCTGGTAAAGGACCCACAGCTTGTCAGCATCCTTAGACGGATAGACAAGGGTGTGCATGAGAACGCACCTCATGCTTATCAACCCCTTGCAGGCCTACATGTAATCATCCAACGGAAAATGAAGCAGGTCCAGGCGCTGCGCCTCGGCAAGATCAACACCGCAAAAAGTCTTGCCCAGGGGACCACGGTGCTGGACAACTACAAAAGGTTTGTGGTTGCTGCAGCACACAGCGACCTCTCTCGGCTTGACACCCTCTTCCGTGTCTGCATAAAAAACTGTATGTCATGCTAAACAAGGCCGTTCAATGCTTGTATAAACCCAAGGGTTATACGCAGAAAGAAAAGTTATGTGCGCTCGTGTTTCTTCGGGTTGCCAGCAGAAGGGCCTCGACATATACCATAGGTCTGCAGATGCACCCGCTGTTAGCACCACCCGATGATTCTCTGTCAACAAGCCACTCCATGTGTCCACCAGGACACCTACTGAAGAGGAGATCCAAGTCAACATCAGGAACTCGTTCAGGGACGATAGTACATTTTGACTTACCAAGCCCAAGCCTTCAACAAAGGCAACTGTCACTGCAAAAATTTCACCATAACTTGTGCCCATTTACTTTAAATAACTGGCCCGGTTAGTTAAAATAACTTTATCATAACTTGCCAGGATTTATCCGGGTGTGGATACACATTGTATTTTAAATAACATTTGACAGGTTATGGTAAAGGTGGGACACGCAGTTTTGACAGTTATCTTGTATTGTAGTTTCTCACGGCTGTCAGCCATGTCATTGCTCATCTGTTTATTTTAAATAAAATGGAGTTAACATAAATGCGGATAAACTCCGCATTTGGATGGCAACAATCAAAGTCTGGCCCATGATTGTCAGAAACCAGACAATGACCCGGCAATGACTAATCATATGCCGGTCAATGCCAGGTCAATGGCCAATCAATGCCAGGTCAATGGCCAATCATTTGCCAGCCATTTGCTAGTCAATGGCGGGTTAATGGCGGGTTAATGGCCAATCAATGGCTGGTCATCAAATTTTTATGTGCAATAAAAAACCACTTATTCACTCTAAATGATCAGACTAATTACCAGCTATTGGTGATAAAAGGAAGGGAGTACTATGGGACTTTAGGATTCATATTGTTTGTGAAGTGAGGGGTTAAAAGCATATTTCTCTAACTAAATAATAACTTTCTATTTGGCCATTAACCCGCCATTGACTGGCAAATGACTGGCAAATGATTGGCCATTGATTGGCCATTGACCTGGCATTGATTGGCCATTGACCTGGCATTGATTGGCCATTGACCTGGCATTGACCGGCATATGATTAGTCATTGCCGGGTCATTGTCTGGTTTCTGACAATCATGGGCCAGACTTTGATTGTTGCCATCCAAATGCGGAGTTTATCCGCATTTATGTTAACTCCATTTTATTTAAAATAAACAGATGAGCAATGACATGGCTGACAGCCGTGAGAAACTACAATACAAGATAACTGTCAAAACTGCGTGTCCCACCTTCACCATAACCTGTCAAATGTTATTTAAAATACAATGTGTATCCACACCCGGATAAATCCTGGCAAGTTATGATAAAGTTATTTTAACTAACCGGGCCAGTTATTTAAAGTAAATGGGCACAAGTTATGGTGAAATTTTTGCAGTGTGTGGAGGATATAGACAAGGATGAAGAGAGCAGCGTCAATGATGGCAACGGAGACAATGGCAGCATCGGTGGTAATGGGAAGGAGGCCAGTGGGGTCCTGGGTTACCAGTAGATTTTGGATGAGATCAAGGTGGAGCCACAACCGCGATGGGATGTAGAGACCAACAAGATCATTGGCATTGCACATGAGGATGCTGACAAGATTGGGCTGGCGCTATTGTCCATTGAGGAGGTGAACGTGCTTTGCAAGGCGGTGAAGGATGGGACAGTGAGGCTAGCAGTTGAGGTGGGAAGTCTTTTGCATTTAGTATGAACAGTTCTCACAGGTATTTAGGCAACCGTGGCAGCCATTGGGCTTCTAAAAGGCAATGCCTGTTCATACACCGCCTGCCCTATTTTCATCTCAGGCACGTGCAAGACTGAAGATGCGGTTACTCACACGGAGCTCATTCAAACAATAATCAATGCCTGCAACACTGAGTCTTCGAATATACCTGGTCAATTATATAGCATTGCTTCAGACAGCGAGGTGCGACATGGCGCTTTGCTGGCAATACTCATGTACAAAAAACAACTATTCTCTTTGTTGGACATCTACAAGTACATTGGTCCATTGCAACTCCTGAACAAGCTTGTGGGCAACAGCAATGTCACATCAAACAAGGACCCACGGCACACATTTAAGCATTGTTGTATGGCGATCATCTGCAAGAAGGGTATTGCTATCTTTAGTTTTGTCGTCTCATCAGACACAATCAGTGGGCACTTGCATTCTGAAGGCCTTGCACTGGACACAGCACATTTGTGGCTGAACCCCAACAACAAACAAGATGTCAGCCTTGCCCTAAACCTGCTCCAGGTGGTGTGAGCGCTTCCTGAGGTGGCACCAAAAGTACGTGTTACTGTGGCCGTGGCACAGAAGCATATCTAGATTCTCGGTAACCTCCTAATGCCCATCATCACTCCCTGGATTGAGCCACTATGTCCCTTTGTGAACAACTGGTTCACCTCAGTGCAGCCTCCCATGTTCTCTACCTCTTGTGCAGTCATCCCAAAGGTGGCTCTAACTTCATGTCCAAAGTTCTCTATCAAGATCATCAAATAATGATCAAGAACGTGTTCTTCTGCATTGCAAAAGCCAAAGTTGACAAGCTATGTGGTTGGTTTTACAACATTTTGCTAGGCACCGACCTTCTGAAAGTCTGTTTTGGCATCTATCGCACCATGATCAGCAGTGATGCCAATGCGGACTGCCTCCAGCTTGCCTTACACATTGTCCATGTGACAGAGATGGCCCAGATTCTTGCCAAGTACCCACATTGGGATTGGGACCCTTGCTGAATGAAGCTGCTAACCACGACAGCCATAGGCGAAGAGCTCTCTTCAAAAGATGATCATATTAACCCTGTGTCTTGGCTTGGTGACGTGAACCTCAAGGGTGTCCTTCCTGTCACTGCATGGAATGAAGGCCGGAGTGTCATTGAGAAGGCATACACCGATTACTTGGCTCGCAAGTGTTTTGCTTGTTTGGAGACTTCAAATGGTAACTTCTTGGTCCCCAATGGTCGGCAGCTCCTTGGCCAACTGGACCCTGACAACCTGGAGACCGTGGATCCAGAACTTGGTGAAGATGACACTGAGCCAGACGCCGAGCCAATCCCTCTTACCCTCAACATCTCATTTGATGACTTAGACATCAAGGATCATATTGCCATAGAGGAAGGGGACCGTCAGGTCTCATCATTTACTTCCTACCTCAAGATTGAAGGGAAACATGTTTACAAGGCACAAGCCCTTCGTCAGATGTTTTGACATATGTGCTCTCCAGGCTCCACAGATCAATTGGGCCGAGTTGCTGGCCTCACATGTTTCACCATGACCTCGGACTCTGATACCAGCATTGTTAGCATGTTGTCCGTTTTTGGCAGAGACCACTTGTTCATTGGCGAGCCTCTGTCAACATTGGTCCAATCAGACTCATGTCTCTTTCTCGCGCTGGTGGAAATCACGTCCATTCAGTACCAAGGGGTTAGACTGCACAAGATACCAGCTAGTGCACTGCTTGCGGAAAGTATGATGATTACCTCACAGATACTTGCACTCCATGAGCGGTCGCTTGAAGCCACCGGCGAGACTGGCAAAGATTGGGAGTGGACTGGTCTCATGGGAAAGACCCTCAAAGTGGCGCCTGGCCATATTTTCCATGAAGTCAACCTGACTATGTCTATGGAAGTGCCCTTTTGCAATGTCTTCTACTTTGCCACTGTTGATCTCCAGTCCCTCACTACCACCCTCCACAACCACATCTCTGAGTCACTGAGTCCCTTCTCCCGCCTTCCCTCTATTGCAGCAACTGTTGCCTACCTGTACCGATCTCAAGGTAGGCACACTGCAAGGTGTCACTAATGATCCTCAACCACTGAATGTGTTGCAGGCCATGCTGCATTTGCATGTGATATTGGCAGCAAGACGGAATCGTATGCCAAGGCCGACAATGTCGACTTCTGCAACCACTGCTGGCCTGTGTTCAAACTTGACCACAGCAATGGCCCTCACCTGCTCAAACATATGGGCAGCCATATCTTATGTGACAACTTGCTTGATGGTACGGAGGAACAGTGCAGTTTTTGTGTACAGGCAGTGAGGGTATCCCGGTGCGTAGCCTACCTTCGAAGGAATAAGGGAGCACTGGGCAACCTGCAGATCGACATGACTCAGTCAACGTGTCCAAACCAGGTTGCATTCAACTACCAAATGGCAGCAACAGCTGGCAACTCAACACCTTGCACCAACGTGCCCATGCCATGCTCTACCTGTGCAGCTACTTGGCCAGCTGAAGTTGTCAAGCTGGTGGTCTGGCACTACTCAATGGTGGCCTACATCCATACTCAGCATGTGACCTCCTCTCTCGCCCCTCCACTCCTCACTTCTTTCCAGATCTCCAAGGATGAGTGCGGCATGGTGCACAAGCTCATCCAGAGCAAGGGATTTGCCAAGGCTCAGCGCTCACGCAAGGTATATCAAGCTCCCAAGCTCCGTGTGTCCGATGCCCACTGTGCCTCTCAAATCACAATGCTAGCGGAGGAATTGGAGGAAGCGGAGGATGATGCAGAAGTGCCAGTGGACCCAGAGGCAGGTGACAATAATTGTCTGCCAATGCCTGTTGTTGACAACAAGACAGGTGCGCCAGTTGACAATGCAACTGCTGACATGCTTGGTAAGTCAATTTGCAGTGCTGCAGTAGACCCGTCTAACTAATTGCTTAGGTGAAGATGATGGGACAGCACTGGACGGCCCCAAGTTTGTCGACAACACTGTTGTCTCTCATGCTGGCAGGAAGAGTTGCAAACATGACATTGGTGCCCTGCTACGGGTATGCAAATATGACATGGAGATCACGCAGAAGGAGAAGGACAATGGTGTTGCCATCAAGTGCAGTGATTCGTACTGCGACACAAAATGGGTATGCCGTATGCTATGTTTTTGAAGTGTCTACTAATACTTGCAAAGTTTCGCCTCTTTTGTATGGAACCTGATCACATACCTTCCGGGTGGAGGTGCCCTAGCCATTCACATGGTACGAAGGGTAGGAAACATGGGCGTCACGTGTAGCAGCGAGGTATGCTTGGTTTTTCTTTATGTTTTCCTTGTCTATGTGCTCAATGGCTCAGGATAGGGGCCACTTGGTAGTATTATTATGTAGATAAAATATAGATTAACCAAATTGGGAACATCTTGGCTAGATTTACCCAATATGGAAGGAGGGGGGAGGGGGGAGTGACTGTTGAGTTCCTTTACTGAAAATTTGGACCTACTTTGCAACTTTAGAATTGTTGTGAAGATGACCAAGGCCCCTATTATTTTCTTTCTTTTCTCTGTCCTTCTCTGTCTCCTTTCCACACTTAGAGCCAGGTCCGCACACCTCCGGTCATCTCCGCATGCCTTCGGACACCTCCGGACCCTCCGAAGATTTTGGAGTTTGCTCCACGTCTGGAGTTACCTCGGACCTCTTATGTTTCTCTTCAAGCATTACTCCCGACAACATTCGGACTTTGTGCAGACCATGCGGATGCTTGACAGCAGCGCTGTACTACCCCCGTGACAGCAGATGGTTATCAGTAGCATAATCAGGATCCAAAGATTGCCGGAGTTGTTTATATACTGAGCGTTTCACATCCTAGTCCCCCATCTCGACCTCTTGGTCATTGGGACTAGGTGCACATTCACTTTGTAGTAGATAGGATGCTTTATTGACTTGGTCATTGGAACTAGTGCTTTCGTGCTCACCGCCGGCACTTGTTGAGATCCTCCATCACCTAGCCTTGTGGTTTTGGCCACTTGTACGCCCACGCTTCTATGCTCCTATGCTCCGCTCCATTCCGCCTACCTCCAACCTCCTCCAAAGTTTCGGAGCTATTTAGGAGTTTAGAGTGTCACCCCTGTTGTGTCCACAACAAGAATACTGGTTACCCCTTGGCCTGAATCCTGGCCTGGCTTGGCTTGGCTTTGGCTTTTAGGCCAGGCCAAGAACAACACTAGTTCTCAGTCTTATGATGCACACATGGGTCCTGGCTCGGGAACTGGATTTAGCTTTAGAGTACATGTGTGGACCACCAGCATGGCTCAGAGCTGATGCACGTCATGTTCAGTTTGTCTTTAACAGATCAGCAAGCACACTGCATCCCTCTTCTTGCCCTCCCCACAGAAAGGTGAATCCTTTCAGCAGCATTAATAATCATTGCATCTCATTTCTGCTGACATTTGCCTTGTGTCTGGCACATGCTTGTTCCCTGCAACTTGCTTTGCAGCAGCCTTGTGTTCACCTGGCCTCCTTGCATTCTCTTTGTCTATTCCTAATGCACTGAAGCTGGGCTCTCTGAATCACATAAAAGGTTTTGCAGGAGAGCAAGCAGAGGGGTGAGAGCATGAGAAAATAAGTGAACTGAGGTGTCAAGACAATGACTAGTAGATTTTACATACAGAAGTAAACTACAGGTATCAAGTACAGACAGTGGCTGATGTACTATGTAGTTAGATGGAATCTTGCAATGTAATCACATGACAGTGCCTTGCATGCATCACTTACAACAAAAGGTATGTCTGCTCATCCAGTTTTTAGCAGAGTCACTTGCTTGCTAATATCTTTCATACTCATCACTTAATTGATCTTTGCCCCCTTGTTTTCCACCACGATGCTCTATTGCCCTGAATTTGCAGCTGCAATCCAGGTTCCAGAGGAGCCTCAAAGTTTTATCATCACCTCAGGTCACCCACTCTTCATCCTCATCCACATAACCTTGCCCATTCTCGCCACCTCATCTCTCACAAATGAAAAAGCCCTCTCCTGTCAGCCCCATCAGACCACCCCCTTTGATTATCACTCCGTTCCCATTGCCGGGTCTGCACACCACCTTGACAAGGCCACACTCCAACTGTACTGGGAGTATGGCTTTTGCAGCCTTCAAATTGAGTTCCATGGTGCCAAGATCTTTACACTGCTGTGGCTTGCTGTCTGGTGGTACAACTTTGTTCATGCAGGGAAAGCTAAGGGGAGGTGGGTGAGCACATGGGATTGGGCAACCACAAACATCCTCTCTCAGCTGTTCTCCTCAAATTTTGCCCACATTCCACCTGCCATCAAGAGGTTCTTCAGGACAACTGGGTGGGGTTTGCATGTTGGTGGCATCCAAGTTGCTGATTTGGCTGACCTCTTCTCCAATAGGTATCTCCCTGGTTCCCTCCTCAACCATATTCTCAACATGATCCATGATTGGTCTTTTTATTTCCCCAGGTCTTGGATAACTCCTTATATTTCAGATCCTTTTTGTTCCACCCATCTCCCTTACAATCTCATAGAACCTCTTTGACACCCCATGCACCAGCAATCTCACACACATCTCCCATGTCACTGCCCACTTACTTGCCAAGGAGTTTGAAGACATTGTCTACACTTTGCACAATAATTGCCTTGACCACTACATAGTTGCCCTGTTCAAGGCTCAAACGGGGGTGCTCTCAATTGGCAACTCTCTTGATGCACAGCCCCAGGGAGGTCATCTCATTTTCCACCATCAATGGCTTTCACTGCTTCACTGAGAAGCTTGGTGTTCCCCTTCAAGCTTGCATCAAGGTATTCAACCACTCCCTCCAAGACAACAGTTTCTTGTGTGGAGTTGTTATGCTCAACACAATTGAGCAGGCACCTTTGCAGATGTATGTCCGTGGTTGCCAGACACCAAGGTCTTTGAACATGTCGAGTATGGGCTGTTCTTTGCCCAACATCATTCTGTAAGTTAATTTTATTACTCAGATCATTTTCAGCAGCATCTGACGTTGAATTAGTTGGATCTGAGCATGCCAGAATCTGCCCTTTGTGCTTGATTTGACAGGAACCGCCACAGGGGTGCTCCTTCCCTCCTGGTTGCCCCTGCTTTTGCTCTTTCTTCTCTTGCATCTCCTGCCCCTGCCCCTGCCCCTTTGTTCTTTGTATCTCCTGTCCCTGCCAGCACTCCTGCTGCATCTCTGGCCTCTACACCTTTTCACATCAACAACATCAATGATATCCCCAATTTCACCAACATTGCCATGGACATTGATGTCAGCATCAACCTTGATGATGATGATGACATGCCATCATTAATGACACACTCTAACTTGTCAGACTCGGACTCAGGCAGCGACTATGACAATGATGATCATCCCTGCTCTATCAAACCACTCGTTTCTCATGAGATCTTTATATCTCTCTTGCAAACCCAGCTCAACATGTTCTTCCCAGCACTTACTTACACGCAGGCTGAGGCTGATTGAGTGAGAAGTTCCTCAACATTGTTGGGTGTCTTCTGTGCAGTGCAGGTGGAAAGCCAATAAACCTAGTGCAAAACATTGAAGAGAAATCAATGAACAAAAGTATTGGAGTAAATGAAGTGTCTGCCATTAGATGAGATCACCTGGAAGAGTTTGGAGTGCAATGGGTGATCTTAGCAATCATGAAGACATGAATGGAGGTAATGACAAGGAGAACACTGGCAGATCAAAGGTGCTAGAGGTTATGAATGATCTTATTGATGAGATTGGGGTAGGCATCCTTTAGATAGTATAAAAACAGAATTAATTAGCTTGTTACAACTGGAATGTAGTAGAATCTATGCACCAAGACTCTATGGCCAGTTACAAATCCCTGAAGGCAATTGCCTAATTCTACATGCCCAAGGATATAGCTCTGCTAGCAAGAGTGACTTATTAGGCATTCACTTGATCCACCACCCAAGAACCTGATGAGTAAGGAAGTTAAACTGCTGGAAATTGATACAGCAGAGGTAGGCAACAATTGCCTTGGGGGACCAGTTACCACTAACAGCACAAGCAGCATTGTTGATCTTGTTGGACTTTTCTAAATGGGAATTATAATGCTGCTTTGCAGCTCCACATTATCATAGATTTTAATGCCACTAGAATGCCGTGATAATATTGCTAGGGCAAGCCAACGGCACTCGTTCATTGCGCTAACCAATTGAAACTCATTTTAATACCATTGGATTGCAGTTGACAACTGGTTAATAATGCTCCAAGCCCCCCATTACAATGTGTGAAAATGAGCACTTCATTACAATGTGCTAGAATTCAAAATTTTGCACCTGAGATTTTTCTGACACTGCTAGAACACCACAGGGTGCATCCAGTTAGATCACCTTGTGATTGTTGTTTCGTGTGTGTGTTTGCATTCTCAAGGGTCCTGTTGGTGTGATAGCCTTTTGAAGAGATGGAAAGGCTGCGTGTCCTCAGCAGATGTGAGTGTGAGGGATGCTGAGAAAGGTGATGAATGCAGGGGTGACTCAGTGGTGGTTGATGAAAAGGAAAAGGGTGGTATGGATGATGTAGGAAGTCAAGTCAAAGAGGGAGGTGGGGTAGGGATGACTTAGTTGCAGCCTGATAACTTGTTAGATCAGTGTACAATCAAGATCTGGTACACAATGCACCTTTCTAGTCTGCACTCACCTTCAATATGTTCTTTTTCTCAACAGCCCCTTCTCTCACTTTGAATTCATTTTAACAGCACTGTTGAGGCAGGCTGCACATTCTGCATGCTTGCACAAATCTTCTTGATCAGCAAGCCAATTGGGTCATGAGATCTATGAAATGTTCCTTTGGCTAGCCCTCTTCTTTTGCAATGTTGACAATTGTCATCCCAAGCTGGTCATCAATTTTGATCAGACCCAAGTTGTCATGGCCAACCACTCTGCCCAGATGTCCAACAAACAGGGCATGTGGCAAGTGAATGTCATTGGAAAAGAGGAGAAGTGGGCCTTTACAGCTGTTGTAGGTGCAACAGCATTGTATACTGCCTTCCCTGTCCAGCTCATTTACAAAGGGACTACCAAGTGCGCTCTGCCCTCTCCCAAGGCTTGTGAGATAGACAAGGCTTCCATGCTTGGTTTTGACTTTTCATGGAACAAGAACAGCTACTGGTCAAATCAGGAGATGATGGTGCTCTATCTTGAATGCATTGTTGTCTCATACTTCCTCACACAGAAAAAATAGCTCAGGTACCCAACTGATCAGGATTGTGTTATCATCCTTAATTGCTGGTTGGTTCACCAAAGCCTGACTTTCTGGACTGTAATCTGCAACCACTGGTTGTGGGTTCATTTTTTTTTTGAATTCCTGGTGGCATGATTGGCATCTTTTAAGCCATTGATGTTGTCCTTCAACATGCTTTCAAGCTGGCCATCAAGAAGGCCCAGCTCCAAAACACAGTCAATGAAGTTTTTCTCCAACTCAGGTTCAGCTCTAATGCCACCAATCTCAAGTTCAATACTTCAGATTGGCACTCTGTGTGATCAATCTGTTGCATGGACATAGCTGGTTGGAAGTCTATTAATGAGCCCAAGCTTGTTTGCAAGGTGCACTTTTCCAGCTGTGTTTTCTCTCTCTCTTTCTTTTACTGGTTTCTGACACATTCTACACAAGCATTTGCTTATTGCCTGATAAAAAGTGGGCATAGCCTTGCCTTTGACTTTCTGACCAGCCCACTGGCTTGTTAACTCCTTCAAGAGTTTTCCCGCTTTGACTCATCTCTATGGGGTCAGATTTCAGCTGACAATTTCAACACCACTGATTGTCAGCCTCAAGAAGATCACATGGCTGCTTCTTTGACTCAGGCCCCTTTCCCCAAAGAGGACAACTTCAACAATGACTTGTGACAGGAACATGGCAATTTCATGCACCACATTCTCATCCTTGACTCCATCATGGTTGCAGAGAACACTGACACTGGCCTGCAATTGGTGGATGGCATTAACATGGACCTCAATACTGTTGAGGTGCTGGAAACCAGGGATCACAGCCAGGAAAAGCAGCAACAAGTAGCAAAAAATAAGTATGACCACTTCTTAGGTTATTAGTGTACTTGCACATCCTGTAGTAGCTTTAATTCCATCAAATCCCATCACTTTTGTATTCTACCAACTGTCCCATATATAAATTTCCAGAGGTCCCAACAAGTGGGACTGTCCCATTATACAAGTTCTGTTTCCAGTCCCATGGAACATGGAATGGGAACTTGTCAATATAATACAGTATATTTGATTGATACACTAGTTAGACTTGTACTGATACTGTAGAGGCATAGTAGTCAAGGTAACAAATCTAATTTTGATCAAAATCACTGTTTAGCTCAATGACAGCATGAGAGATCATTGCGTCAAACATGGAGATAGCAGCAACAGCCCACTGCTCAACTCCAGAGTGATCCCTGAAAGCCAATTAGCAAGGAGCCTATATACAAGAGACATGCACTTACAGTCCATTATGGTAGATCCAGTGTTGGAGTTTCCCCATAACATCAAGCTGCAAACCCTCCTGCTTGAAATAGTTGAGGTCATTGAGGAAAGTCTTGTAAACAGGTTTATAAGCAGGTTCTGTGAAGTGGACAGTGGTCCTCTTGCTGGTGTGCCACTTATTGATTGTGCAGTTGATCTATTAATGGTTACTTAGGAGCGCAGTTGGATCTATGACAAAAATAACTCACTGCAGCCATAATAAGAGCCACCACAACCTTGGAAAACAGCTTGAAGAAATCTGCGTGCTGAATGCCATTGTTATTATGACATTGAAAGAAGACCTCATTGATAAGCATCTGAACAGTGGGTGAGGAGTAAATACATCTGCACAAGTACCAGCCCTGATAATCAAAATCACAGCTTTAAAATATGATATAGAGAAAAGTACTCGTACAATAGATCCAGGAGGTTTCTTCTTTGAGTTGCAAGGCCAGCTCACAATTCTTCTCCCTTGCCTCAGATTTGGAACCAGACTTGAACTTGAATACATGAGCAACAACATGGTGGGCCTTGGTCTTGATCTTGCCACAAAGGTGGCCAAACTTCTGAGATCTAAGATGCAACAACATCAGCAACCATATAACTATTGAGACAACAACCTTACCAGCTAATGAATCTCTGGAGTCATGGCTAAGGTCTGGCCAGTTGCATTATTTGCATGGGCTGGGGCATGTACAGGCAATGACTCAAGCTGTAAGTTGTTCAGATATGTGTTTGTGGTAAAGGCAAACATGGGAATGAACTGCTGTGTGATTACAGTGACTTGGTGTTACATCTTAGAGTAGTTGTTGATCTTGGGTTGCATGTGATTGCTGGCTCTGTGATTCTTGATGGGTGCATCTGTATCACTATCAGAGCAGCTGTCATCCTTGTTGTTGTCAGTGTCCATGTTGGTGTCCATGTTGGTGTTGGTGTCTGGTGTATCAGCATCCATATCCATGTCAGTGGGATGGCTGTTCCTGTTGGAGTTATTGCTGTTGTTAATTGTATGAGTGACAGCTGGGGTTCATGTAAATGGCCTTGTCAGACCTTTCCCACAGTGCAGGAGAGTCTAGACAAAAAGTTAGTACAAAGCAGCATTAATAATGAAACAATGGATGAGCCATACCTTGGCGCACAAGGGGCAGAAACACAGATCTGGCAGCATGAGGAACATGTAGTAGGAGCCATGGACTGGTGGTTATTGCCCACCATGGTCTCAACCCTAGTAGCAGTAAACTGTGAAGGATGATGAGATCTCATGTGTACACTCAGCTAAGACAGCTCACTGTGGTATCAATGAGTGTGGGCCCAGTAGTGTAGTCTGCATTGCTGGCACCATTGGTGGCAAACTGGCAGCTCCACCATTATGTGTATTACCAATTGTGCTGTGCGTGCTGGAGTTTAGAAAATATTAGAAAAGTTAATATGGATGACAATGGGGCAAACAGTAAAAATACCACATCTGGCAGCACAATACTCAGTGGCCTGCTTGACTTGCTGCTTGTGGCGCTTTTGTTTCACACATAGAGCTGTAAGGCATGATTCCTTGGTATGCTTGTCTTTGGTGGCCTCAAAATCATTTTCTGGTTATTGTGAGCGGTCAGTAACAGCCAAAACAACAAGGATGAGTCTCACTTTTATTTTTGCAAACCTTCTCTGACTGGCAACATTCACAACCAGTAGATCTGGCCTTAACATTAACAGGGTAGGAGCAAGAGGAGCAAGAGGAATGGGAGGAGTGCAAGCAGGGTGCCATCAGGGTTGATTGATAAGAGGTGATGGTAATAGGAGCTGGTAAGATATGAATTAGAGAACAATTGGTGAGGAAAAATGGATGGGTACTCCTCTTTATACACTGGAGGAAACATGGGCTGACCTCAAGCTTAAGTACTTTTGGCTATCTGAAATCAACAAAAACTCACAGCGCAATGAACAGAACCACGTTGTGTCACAACATGTTGCGGTGTGAACTGAAGTTCATAGTGGTAAGAGGGCCCTTGGTCAGACCTTCATTCCACTTTATAACTGTCAGTCATTCTCCACCATTGACTCGGTGTGGATAGCTGATGATTCTCTCTCTGATACAATCATTATGCCCAATACATTAGGCTCCAACCATTTTCCTCTTCTGTGTATGATACATATTGCTTGGACAAGGACATTTAAACATCAACTCATACCAAACTTGGACGAGAATGCTGCTTTCTACAAGGATGTAGCAGAGTTCCTACAGCAGCCCCATAGCTTCCAGACACGTCAAGACCTGGACAGGTTCTCAACAGACCTCCACCACACTGCAACTGCTGCCTGTGAAGCCAGAGCAAAGGCAGTCCACCTTTACTGCATATCCAAGCCCTGGTGGAATGAGGTATGTTGTTCTGCCATGCAGCAACTACATGAACATCTGGGCCCTGACTCACACCAAACCCTCAACCACACCATCTCACAAAAATAAAGTTCTTTGACAATGTCATCCAAGAAGCAGCTGGAAAGATGTGTCCTTGGGATGTAGTGGGCTGGACCAAAGATCATCAGCCTTCATCTTGTCTTTCTATTATTTTTAACAAGATTCCTGTTACTGATGAGGTGGAACTCGCTGAGTTCACAAAATACCAATTTTTTACCCCCAGATACACACCACCTGACTTTTCAGTGGTTGAGCTTCTCCCTGCAAGTGAGGAGCACCCCTTTCTGGATATCATGCCATCCAAACTCAGGTGTATTCTGGGCTCTAAGTCTGGATGCACAGCACCAGGGCCTAACTACATTACATGGTCACACCTCAAATCCTTTTTTATGTTGACACCATAGCATCTACATTGACTAGTTTATTTAACAAGTGCATTGTGTGGGCCCATTGGCCGGATGACCTCAAAAACTCCATCTGTGTCATCATTTCAAAAGCCAACAAATCTAATTACAATACATTCAAATCATTCCATCCCATCTGCCTCCTTTCATGTGTTGGTAAACTAATGGAAAAAACCTTAGCAGATTGCATACAGCAAAAGTGCAGCACATTTGATCTACTCCACCCCTTCTAATTTGGCAACGTCATAGGTTGGGGCACCTAGGTGCTGGCATGATTCTACTACATCATCTTCTTGCTGCCTGCTCTAAAGGGTAGACATTTTTGATTATTAACATGGGCAATTCTTCCCATCTGTTCCTCCCTCCCTCCTTGTTTACATCATGCATTGTTGTGGGTTCAATAAACACATTACCCTCTTCATTCAATCCTACTTATCAAACATATCTACCACATTCCAATGGAATGGTCAATTCACTGCTAATATTCCCACAGAAGTGGGACTGGCCCAAGGCTCTGCTTTAGCACTGGTTCTATCTGTCATTGCAGTCACACCTGCTCTGTATGGTCTGTCTGAAGCACCCAAAGAATTCAATGCACTCAGTGGCTCCATGTCCACTGTCTCCACCTATGTCAATGATGTTGGATTTGCATATTCCTCCTCTAATGTCAACTTACAACAACATGCCATCAATATTGTCTTCAACGGCTTTTCTCATCTCCTCCACTGCTGCAGATATAGACTCCAAGCTGAGAAGACAGAGTACAGTGTATACCCCCCTTGTTTATTTGTTGACCCTCTGCCAATGTTAACCTTTATAGACCCCATTGAAAACACAGTTATTGTACTATCACCATTACCAGTGCAGCAATACCTGGGTTATTATTTTGACACTAAGCTGACATTCAAAAAACACGTCAGGTGATACACCAATAAAGGACTCTCAATGGTCTGAGCATTTCCACTCCTAGGAACTCTGTGTGCAGGTTATCACCACAGCACAAGCGTACACTTTACTTGTCTTGCATCTTCCCTGTCATCACATATGGACTGCACATGCTGGTGACAGTGAAATCCACTCATCACAAACTCTTCCTTGCTCCCATCCAATGTGTGCAAAACGAAGCAGGAAAGTGGATAATAGGCACATTCCATACTACTCCTATTAGAGGATGTAAATTGCTAGCAAACCTGGTCCCAATTGACCTTTGCATCAAGCAAATTTTCAACTGGTGGTACGTAGCTGAACCTATTTTCTCCCCTTTTGACCCCAATTCTCAAAAATTCTGTACATACTCAACATTATTTACTACCACTATACATGCCCTTCCCAAACCCCCTGTGCTGTTGGTGCCACCACCCAACGGCTACATGATTGACCCCTGGTCATGTTTCCACCCAGGGACTGCCCCAGGTTTTCAGGTCTGTGACATCCTTGAGTCACAAATCCACTATCACACAGCCCACCCTCGCAAAGGGCCAGATAAATGGGATGCATGGGTCAAATCATTCCAACAGGAGCTTGACCACCACAAGACCACACAAGATGCCATTGTCTTCATTGACAGCTCTCATACTGATGACAGATTGGGTGCTGGTTTTTGTGTTGACCAGGGCAACAGCAATGGACACGCACATTCAGCCGGGTGACCCTGGCCATGACTTCCTTGCCAGTGGACAATCTACCATTGAGAGCAAACAAAGAGGACTTCTTGTCTGCTGATAGATGGCACTTTTTGGTGACTCTGCATCATTTGTGCCAGATGTGTGCATTTCATGAGCCCTACCAGCAGTTGTTGGTCGTGATGCTGTGAGACGGGAGATTTAGAGCCAGCACGGTATGAGATTGCACCAGTGGAAATGTGGGGTCCAACATAATGATAATCTGTGGGCACAACTTGTTGAAAGTATGAGTAGTGTTTCACCCTTTTACAACTTCTATTGGTGTATACCAGGGAGTCTACAAGTAAACACCACCATTCTATTGCTATATTGGTGCTCAATGTGTGTATGCATTTAAGCACCTCTTACGTACTCATGACTCATCATGGCCCACTGCTGTCACACCAGGCCACGTGGACTTGTAGCTAGACATCCATGCTATGTGTGGGTTAGGACTGGCTCGTTACAATTACGGTAGTAGATTTGCACGCTCCATGTATACTATATATATGAGTCACTACTACGAATACATTTCTTAGTCTCTCTTACTTGAACGACTACCATTGTCACTTGCAACCAACCTCTATCAAGGTTTACTCAAGTCTTCAACAACTATTCTGGTGAGTACACACCTTCATAGGCATTCCAGCTTTACTTGTGTATTGTGTCTTCAACACAACTGAATGAGTGCCCATCCAACTGAAAAAAGAAGTCTGCTCTTCAAATTCATGCACATAGTTGATTTCATGGGCAGATGCATTAGCCCAATACTCTTTTCTGGTAACGGTAAAAAAGATCTCAAATACTCAGAGAAATCCAGGAGACTAAGCCAACTGCCTGAGCAGAAAACAGTTCAGCCTGAGGGTGGTGTCTTTGCCAACCAACATGGGATGTTTATATAAGGAAATCACACAAAATCCCAACACACTCGTGTCTCATCGGCCTCAGGCTATGTCCCAGGATACCTCCCATTGCTCAGCTTATATTCACCACAATACCACACTGTTTGCACCAAAAAAACTATGAGGGAAGCTAATAAGGCATATATACATGCATAAGCTATTATGAGAACAGCTAACGAGGAACGATTCAGCACGCGTACAATAATCACAATGAAGATGTTACTACATGGGCAAACATCTCGCAGTGCTCAAACTCACCCACCTCCAACCCACCTCACCTAGTCACCATTGTGTGCACCAACATGGGTGGCAACATTGTGCCAGCGTTCATCGGATCTCGACAAATGCTGGTGTCTATAACCTGATTTGCAACAAGATGCCAGGATCTAGCAACCAACACTGCTACTACTAGCACAAAATTGGAACCACCGTATCATGAATAGGGTGCATGATTGGTTGCCAAATTAGAGTAGACATGATTGGCCATTGGTCATTGGCAACAGATCCTGTCAAATCCTGCCAATAGCAGCTTGTTGATGGAGCTCATCTTTCATTTGAATCTTGCATGCAAAGTGGCTGTTGATCAGAATCTTCTGCATGTATAGCCCCTCCAAATCTCCCCTGTTACCCCTCATCCTTGCCTCTGGGAGCGTCTGGAGTCATGATTGCACTTTCCCTGTCCTCATTTTCAAAATATCCTTGTCATGCATTCTGATCCTCGTAATAAATACATAACATTGTACAAATGATAGCAGGCTGCTTGCTGAGAGTAATTCATGGAAACATCATCAATCACAGGAATTATGCAATAAATGCTATCAGGTTAACAACAAGAGGTAAACAATAAGCAATACAAAGGAAAGGTTGATGAAGGATTGACTTGACTTGAACCAACCTACATCAGTGTCTGTTGTCTTTGCCAAAGACAAAGGGTCTGCCCTTTTCACATGCTGCATATGGGTCAGTTGTGTATTGTGCTAATTGGCTTCCTAACACCCACCTTGCAGTTTGTGCAGAGTTTGCTATCCTCATTATTGCCCTCCGCCAGGACAAGGTCTTCAGTGGACCTTTCTACACGAGTCTAGCATATATGAGTACCTAGATAACTGAAGATCAAAAAACTCAACCTGGTCATCTGCTTTTTGGCAAGCATTTTGGTTCTCACTTGGAACTCCGGAGGCTGGTTCTGCGGATTGCCATCTCCAAACAATGCCTCAATTTTGAGACACGTCACTTTCTAGACACAACTCAGCAAAAGAGTTCTATTTGAGCGGGTGAACACTACCATACCTTATGACAGCACAGTTCCTATCATCCTTGTTGAGGTGCTCAAATCCCTCAAACTTGTGGGCTGCTTGGTAAACACACTTCATATTATCAATGACTTTGGTCATCACACAGTCCCAGTGGTGCCACACACTATAAACAAAGGATCAGTCAAGGACTCTGAGTTGCAAGAAGTTGAGAGAAATATAAAGACAGATGACCACATATCTCAATATCCGTGCCTAGTTGAAATTCTCCCATTCCAATTGGGTGTCCTAGATACGGATTAGGCCACTGATCATTGATCAATGTCAAGGCAAGTAATGAACCTAAGCATGGTGTTTGGCCCTACATATGGCATGTGCAATGATAAGGTCTAGACTGAATAAATTAAATAGTTAATATGACCATACCTTTGCACTTGGATTGGGGAGAAGTTGTGTATTCAATGTGGTAGAAGCTTTTTGAAGGGGTACCATCTCTTATAAAAGGAGTACTATCCCTCTTTGAACTTGAAGGGGTACTGTCTCTCTTTGAAGGAGTATTGCCTCTCTTTGAAGGGGTACTACCCTTATTCATTGTGTTTGGCCTGCTTCACAGAGAAAGGTGGCAGGAGTTGCACTTGGTAAGAAGAGCACGTCAATGGCAAGATAAGGACAACTGCGGGAGACATATACCCAATGCTGGTTTCCATTTAAATTCTGCATAAGTACAAGCTGAAGCACTCTAATCAAGGATTGTGTATGCAATTTTATGAGGAGGTAGTACGTCACAATGCATATATAAGCATCCCATCACACTATGAGTACCCACTTTGGCAGGTTGAAACAAGCCAAAAGCTGCCACAGTCACCTGGAACTTTAGTGCTTTAGCAGCCAACCACAACTTGCTATGTCTCTCCATATCTCCCTTTCATCCCAGCTAATGGCTGCCCCCCAGCAAACCCCAACTCTACAATGGATGACCTATACTGTGCAAGAGGTGCTGCATGCTATCCAATCTGTCAATAGGAACTTCTCCGCTGATTATCTGTGGGGTATCCTCCTCCCCTTTGGTGTTTTGTTAGGACCTATCAAGCTTTTCAAGGATCAACTCATCACCATCATCAGTTGAGGCCTTGTTGGAAAAGATCCCACCCTTTCCACTTCTAAAATTAGTTCAAATCACGTTCTTCCTCTTTATGATACTATCATGCTGATTTGGTGAACAGGCTACAAGCACTACAAGATTCATTGGAATGGCCTAACCAGCAAATCATCTGCTGTTACAGTCAAGGATTTATCCAATAATGGCACTTGGGTAAGCAACCTTACAAGTTTGGGCTGAGCTCATTCTACTACTTGTTAGATCAACAAGCAAAAAATTGGCAAAGACCAATATATGCTCACGGAAGAGGGAAATGATATTGTCTTTGGGCAGGATCCCACTATGCATGAACTCTCAAGTGTCAGTTATTGTAAGCCATCAGTAGTCACATTCTTTATCCTGAAACTCATACACACAAAGGCTACATATATTATCACACAGCTATGCCTTCTCACAAAGGAAGCCTTTGCGCATCTTATGACATTGGTCATGAGATTGGCTGAGGTGGATATGGTGTTGTTGTGAAGGCCTTCTCTTGGGTGACAAACAAGTGGTATGCAATTAAGACCATTCATGCACCAAAAGGTGTAGCTGCAGCGGAACCACACTTGCGTGTCTCTTCACAAAGGGATAAGATGGAAGACTTGGCAAGAGAGGTCTGCATCCTCGAACAGCTCCAGCATAACAATGTCTGCAAGCTTGAAGAGACATTTTATTATGACTCCAAAATTTGTGAGTTATCCTATATCTCCTTTTCCATATGACATTTTGTTTATAGAGTTGACAGCTCTAGTGCTTGAGTTTGTTGATGGAGGTGATCTCAATAATTACATTTATACCCATAGCACTCTGGGTATGTGGTGATCAACTACAGTAAGGTCAAGCTGGCTAATTGGTTTATAGATGAGACCATGGCAAAGTATATCACGTATCAGATTGCTGATGCCCTTTTGGTGCACACTTAGCATCCTGATACATCAAGCTTCCTTACCCAGCACAATTACATGCAGTACATCTACGCATTGTGCACCAAGATCTGAAGCTGGAGAACATCCTTCTTACATCCAAGAAACCTCCTGTTGTCAAGGTTGCCAACTTTGGTCTCGCAAAAGTCAAGGATAGCATGTCAGCCCTCAAGGTATGAACATCATATTTATTTCTTATTTCTTCTGACTCAATGGAAACCCACAAAAGACAATTTGTGGAACTCCTGAATACATGGCCCCAGAAGTTGTGCTGCGGCTCATAAGAGGATACAACAACCTTGTTGATTCTTGGAGTGTTGGTGTTATCATATTCAAGATGTTGACAGGTAAATCACCCTTCATTGAGGACTCTACTATTGCGGAAATGGAGACCTGTGTCACAATGCATAAGAGTAACTGGAAACCTCTCGAGGACATGAACATAAGCAAAAATGGTATGTCCCACATGAAGTCATCCCTGGCACAATATGACCTGCCCCACAGCAAAGCATTTGGTTCAACTACAGCTTCAAAAGATAGCCTATCATTGTTTACCTCTCTCAGAATTAAGGAATCACCTGTGGCTCTGAATCAACAATGTTCAACCTTATATGCAGTCAAAGGAAGAATTTGGAGCTCTGTGATAAGCCAACTGTCTGTCTGCCATTGTATGTCTTGCTGAACCTCCTGTTGATCTTTGCTTCTCCAGATGTCCTTAACGGTACTAGTGTCATGTTGGGCATGTACATGCTCAATATCTTTTACCCCAGTCAATCTGCCCATAATGATACCAATTAATGTTCAGGCTTCAAAGCATCAGTAAGAAAAATGATAGCATAGTGTATTGCGTCCAGACTGCCAAGCCATTGCTAGCCACCCAGGGGGTGCTTAATGTCAGTCAGTGATCCTGCTGTGTGAGTGCCACACAAAGCGGGCGATGCTAAGCAGAAGCGTAGTTTGGGGCCAATAGTATTAGAATCCTGTATAATCTTGTCATTTAGCATGTTGTGCAAGGATATTCCTGAGCAAGTATTTACCAATTTGTATATGATACTAGTTTTGATAGTTTCATGTGGTGCATACTGCATCTACTGTTTCTTTGCCATCTGTAAAAATAAGTCAGCAATGGGTTAACACAATAGACAGGTTACTTATGAGGTAGAAGATTTGTTCAGGTTGATGTTCTCTTTTCCAGGCTGACATGGTGACATGGACCTCCTTAAATTTTGTTGTCCTCATCCCGGTTGCATTTCTTGTAGTTTTGCTGCAATCTGCTGTCTGCATCCATCCCAGCTCCAGCGTCATCCTGAGAGTCTTCTTTCTCAAGCATTGGGAAAGTGGGAGATACCAGGACCTCATTTGGGAGGTATTCCTGACTGATAAATCCCAGGGACATTAACAAATAGGCAAAAGGAATGGTGAGGTGAGAGGTAGACCATCATCAACAGGGTGGTTGCAGGTGCATCCGGTGATGTCAAAGGCTGTCTATTTGAATGTATGGATGAAGAACAAAAGTGAAAAAGTAGTCAACCAAGGTTTTTGTATACCTCACTCTGCTACAGCCCAGATGCACAGGGATGGACTGCTCACATGACCAAAAGGTTTAATGGAGGGCTAGCTTGGGGCTAGCACACCAACCTTTGTAGTGTGGGCAGGCAGGTATATTTGTATGGCTGTAATGCCTGACCACTGAGACAAAGGGCTGGATTGCACAACGTATCATGTAGGCAATGTGCCTGATTGCATTGACAAAATGAAAGAATATTGGAATGCTCAATATTTATCAGCTACTGAGGCTGCATGGCGTATACTGGGGTTTCATCTTTCCCAGAAGAATCCCAGAGTCTCAACATTGTCTATTCAAAAGCTCCAGATGATGCACTTGTCATGGATGTCTGGCCCACTTGAATTTCCTCTGTTATGCGCTGTCAACACAATTTTTTTTACCCACTGACACGTCACCACTTGCTGATGGTTTATCTCAAACCTTCATTCCCCATACCCTATCACTGCTTGTGAGTACAATGCAGGCTATAGAATTGATATGGACATACCGTGCATAACACTAAGAGGATGGACCCCATGAACCCCAACCACCTCCCCTCCAAGTGGGACCCACCAGCGAGGCCATCTCCCAACACTGTTGACGCAAACAAGAAACCAATTCAAATACCAATTGTAGCATTGTCTTCAAAGCTTCATTTGCGGGGAGGTCCACAAGATCTGGCATGTTATAGCCCTTGTCCGCTACCACTCCTAGAGTACTTGGTATGCAAGCAGAGGGTAACTGGGAGAGTTCATCAGGAGGCAGCAGAGCAGCAGAGCAATAAAAAGGACATACTGAACAGTAGAGCCAACGTGAGCATGATGAACAAAATTGGTAAAGCCCATATTGAAGACCCTCATTGCTGAAGTCGGATCTGGCAGATCATTCAGAGTGTGTGTGAAAACACGACCAACTCCAAAGAGGAAAGAACACTCATAGTTGTCAGGCATGAATGCAAGATATGAGTCATTCTGAGGGTCACTGATGAAAGGGGAAAGCAGATTGGTCAAGGAGAATGTCAGGAGCTTGAGCAAAATGATCCTTTGCGATAATGGAGATCATTGTACTGGATGGAAGGAGCACTTCATTGGTGTTGTTGGGATAGCGATGTATCTTGGCACTCACAGAGAGGCCAGGGGGAAGGGCCATCAGTGCGATGTCCACCCTTGCCTAGACAGGACAGACCAACATTGATGGTGAAAAAGCACAACACACAAGAGGTGAAAGGATGAAAAAGAAGGGAAATGAACGACATTCACCCTCGGCCAAGCAGACTAAGTACACACATTGACAAACAACCACTCCCAACACATGATGGCACCTTGATATTGAGGAACTTGACACGGGTGACAGATATGATGCATGATAGACACAGAACATGAGTAGAGTCAAATTCATGGGTGCGATGGCAGAAGACACGTAATCATGTTGTGGTGGGCTAAGTGCATACTTTGGGTCAACACAATCACGAGGCTAATAACCTGCACATCACATTTATAGTTGTAGCACTTTGTAAATACAGGGCACAAAACATCATACAGAATTAGTGTATGAGGGATGAATGGAACAAAGAAGACTGATGGGGCACCCAGCACCATTGTGACGGAGCTCTTCTATTCCAATGTCAGTTCCTATCACTGCCCTAACAACAGACCTAGACAAAAACAGTAATGGCAGAGAAAGTTGTGCTGGTGGAAAGGAGGCATGAAAGTGATGGATAATGTGAATGAGACATTTGTGATATTGTCCATGACCAGCAGATGGGTTTCTTGAGAGAGCTCATGCCATTGCAGTTCTGGATGGGAGTGTCTTGGCCATCCGAGCGGAAATAGAATGACAAGCTGAGCTCAATGCACATGTCATAGGTCTTGCAGCAATTCCTACTGTGCGTGCCAGAGAACGTGTGCGGTGCACCAGGCGTAGGTAGAAGAAGCCAGTGGTTGGCAAGGCAGGAACATTGCAGTAGGAGAACAAGATATAATGTGTTGGAACATGAAGTGGGTATATCGGGTGTTCATGGATGCAGATCAAATATTTCCAATGCAAGCATCAATTGGTGAAATGGATGGCAGGGGCCAAAACACCAAGGGAAAACCTTGATAGTGATAATTGAGCAGTGCGGGGCAGTTGGGACAGAAATGTCAAACAAAAGCAAGATCTCAGGAGCCCATACTGAAGCGTTCAAGCACATCCTGGGTGACGCCGGGAGAGAGCGATGGTGTGCTGAGAGCGGTCCCTATCAACCTTGATGCCTAGCAGCTGAGTAATGGGGCCAAGGTCACTAAGCTTGAAGCACTGAGACACCTCGGCAACGCAGCGATCCAGCTCTGCTTCAGACAATGAGGCAAGCATCATGTCATCCACAAACTCTGACTGACGCATATAGAGCTATCAACCTCAGAAGAGGCACTGGTGTCCAACAGTGAGCAAGTAGTATTGATAAAGACGAAATACAAGGGTACTGACCTGGTGTCCAACAGTGAGCAAGTAAGGAGACACTCTGTGCCCAGACTCGACCTGATCCCTCAGCCAGTAGAAGCACAAGTCCAGCTGCTTCATCCTCCCATGGTGCTCAGGATTCTTGGCCACAGAGATAGCACTCTGGTTGTCAATCTGCAGCTTCGAAGGGCCAGAGACAGGCAGCCCAATCTCAGCGAGCAGCTTGCGCATCCAGAGCAGCTCCTTGCCAGCCTCCACAGCAGACATGAACTCAGCCTCAGTGGTAGACAGTGCAACTACACTCTGAAGCTTCGAGCTCCAGGAGACAGCACCCCTGCCCACTCGAACGAGGTAAGAACCAGTAGAGCGACCTGAGTCCTTGCAGCCACCATGATCAGCGTCAGAGAAGGTGGTGAAGAGTGCACTCTATGTGTTCACCAAGGGAGGAGTGCAGGTGCTGATCCCAGTATTTGTGGATGATATGACGCTCGCCTCGTCGTCTGAAGCAGAGCTGGATCGCTGTGTCACCGAGCTGTCTCAGCGCTTCAAGCTTAGGGATCTTGGCCCCACTACTCAGCTGCTAGGCATCAAGATCGACAGGGACCGCTCTCAGCACACCATTGCTCTCTCCCAGCGTCACTACACTCAGGATGTGCTCGATCGCTTCGGTATGGGCTCCTGCAACGCTGTCCTGACGCCTATGGAGCCTGGTCTGCATATCAGCAAGGAGTTTGAGCAAAGACGTTGCTTTCATGCGCTCTGTGCCCTATTCCATAGAGAGGACGCTTGAGCAGGCACACCTGGTCCTTGCCACCGATGTGAAAGCCCTCTGGCTGACGCATATAGAGCGTGACATCCATGTCCCCTTGCAGGTACACATTGGAGATGTCAACAGAGCGAAGGTGGAGGTCATGGATGGCAGCAAGGGACAGGATGAAGCAAATGGTGGAGAGGCGGACAGTGGGAGCGAAAACCTCGAGTCGAAGCCAGGGCGCTGGGAGAAGCCTTGGGCAACCACTCGAGCCTTGTGACGCTCTATGGACCCATCAGCATTGCGCTTCAGCTTGAACACCCACCGACTTCCTATGGCCTTCTCCCCAGGAGGGAGAGTCACAACCTCCCAGGTCCCATTGGTCCAGTGAGCGCCCATCTCGTCTACACAGGCGTCATACCAGAGGGGATCCTGAGCAACAGCCTCAGCATAGGTCCTGGGCTCCTTGTAGGAATCACCCTGGAGCGCCAGTTCCCTGCCATAGGCCTCCCCATGCACAGCTAGTGCAGTGTCCGCATCTTCAGCGTCCTCATCCTCTTCCTCACTGTCTGGGACCACCTCCACCTGCTCATCCACAGGGACAAGCGGTTCAGCGGGCCCAGCAGGTGCAGGCTCACCAGGATACAAGCGAGGCTTGTCCAGCTTCCACCACTGAGTTGTGGCAGTCCTATCCATGGCAGAACGACGTGTAGGGGCTTGAGGCGCAGGGACAGAGCGAGCACGACGAGGAGGAGTACTGGGGCGATCTGGAGGGGCTTGACCCTCATCAGCATCACCAGGGGGTGAAGGAGAACGCGAAGGCGGTGGAGGAGGCGTTGGGGCACGGTTGTGAGCACCTGGGACGTCCTGGGGACGCTCCTGAGGCGCAGGCGGCGCAGGTGGAGCACCATTCTCCCCCCCATGGCCCAATGGCTCATCAAGCTCATCAGGAACATAGACACCCACTGGGGGTGCAGGGGAAGGTGGTGGGTCGCTCCTAGGCCTGGGGAGGCCAGGGAAGTAGCGCTCATCGAAGTCAGCACGCTCTGAGATGACAGTGCGCTTGGTGGTGGGGTTGTAGAACTTCCAGCCCTTGTAGCCCTCAGGATAGCCAAGGAAGACGCACTTTTCCACATGGGAGCCCAGAGAGCGATGCTTATCCCTCTGCACATGCACATAGGCAGTGCAGCCCCAGACTCGGAGGTGGGAGATGTCAGGCTTACACCCATGCCATAGCTGGTAGGGTGTGCCCTCTGGGACTGCCCGAGTGGGCAAGCGGTTCCACACATGCACCAGAGCAGCAAGGCACTCCCCCCAGAACGACTTGGGCAGGCCAGACTCGTTCAGGAGAGCAGTGATGCGCTCAGAGAGCACCCCATTGGCACGTTCAGCAACCCCATTCTGCTGAGGGCGATTGCGAACAGTGTGCCTGCGCACTATGCCACACTCCTCTGTGAAGGCGAGGAACTCGTTGGACATGTACTCGCCTCCCTTGTCATCCTGCAGGGCCTTGATCCTGCACTCACATTGGGTCTCAGCGCTTTGAACCGTTTGAAAGCAGCAAAGACGTCAGACTTG